>NW_027362771.1:537072897-538272897 GCF_046119375.1 Phyllobates terribilis
CGTGAGAATTTTCCCACGCTGTCAGTGACGTGCATGAGGTGAGTTCATGTCAAATGAACTCAGCTCACCTCATGCACGTCACTGACAGCGTGGGAAAATTCTCCTGCACTCAGCGCTTCAGCGTGAGAATTCTCCCACGCTGTCAGTGACGTGCATGAGGTGAGCTCATGTCCAATGAAATCAGCTCACTTCATGCACGTCACTGACAGCGTGGGAGAATTCTCCTGCAATTAGCGCTTCAGCGTGAGAATTCTCCCACGCTGTCAGTGACGTGCATGAGGTGAGCTGAGATCATTGGACATGAAATCACCTCATGCACGTCACTGACAGCGTGGGAAAATTCTCACGCTGAAGCGCTGAGTGCAGGAGAATTTTCCCACGCTGTCAGTGACGTGCATGAGGTCAGCTGAGTTCATTGGACATGAGCTCACCTCATGCACGTCACTGACGGCATGGGAAAATTCTCACACTGAAGCTCTGAGTGCAGGAGAATTTTCCCACGCTGTCAGTGACGTGCATGAGGTGAGCCGAGTTCATTGGACATGAGCTCACCTCATGCACGTCACTGACAGCGTGGGAGAATTCTCATGCTGAAGCGCTGAGTGCAGGAGAATTTTCCCACGCTGTCAATGACGTGCATGAGGTGAGCCGAGTTCATTGGACATGAACTCGGCTCATCTGGATGCCGTCACAGAGAGACACTGAGGAGCGCAAACATGCCTGCGATTCTCGGTGTCTGCGGCATGGCAAGCTGGATGGCAGCATTCTGCTGCGGTCCAGCCTGTCATCTCGATGTAGCAGAAATGAAGCTGTCGTGGGAACCATGGAAAGGTAAGGATGATGTTGCTTTATTATTTTTCTTTTATTGCAGGAGATAGTTGGCTTCAGCTGGAATGGGCGTGATGGTAAGTATGGTTTAATTTAGAACAATAAAGAATTGTGTGTTTATTTCAATTAAAGGACTTTTTTCTGGGTGTTGTGTTTTTTTTAAATACTTTACTAGAAATTCATGGTGGTCATGTCCAATATTGGCGTGACCCCATGAATTTCGGGCTTAGGGCCAGCTGATAATGCCAAGCTGGCCCTAACCCCTTTATTACCCAGTGAGCCACTGCACCAGGGCCCTGGATGAGTTGGGTACAGCGCCAGAAGATGGCGCTTCTATGAACGCGCCATTTTCCGGGGTGGCTGCGGACTGCAATTTGCAAAAAAATTGACGTGGGGCTTTGCACTATTTTTGTGTCCAGCCAGGTACAGCAGGCAGGAACGGGCTGCCCCCAACCACCAGCTGCCTATTTGTACCTGGCCGGACACAACAATATAGGGAAGGCCTTTTTTTCTTAATTATTTCATGAATTTCATGAAATAATTAAAAAAAAAATACGTGGGGCTTCGCCCTATTTTTGTTTCCAGCCAGGTACAATTAGGCAGCTGGGGGCTGGAATCTGCAGCGCAGGGAGGCCCAAGCATTCTGCCCCCCCGCTGCAAATTGCAATCCGCAGCCACCCCGGAAAATGGCGCGTTCATAGAAGCGCCATCTTCTGGCGCTGTACCGAACTCATCCAGGGCCCTGATGCGGTGGCTCACTGGGTAATAAAGGGGTTAGGGTCAGCTTGGTATTATCAGCTGGCCCTAAGCCCAAAATTCATGGGGAAACGCCAATATTAGACATGACCGCCATGAATTTCTAGTAAAGTATTTAAAAAAAACACAACACCCAGAATAAAGTCCTTTAATTGAAATAAAGACACAATTCTTTATTGTTCTAAATTAAACCATACTTACCATCACGCCCATTCCAGCTGAAGCCAACGATCTCCTGCAATAAAAGAAAAATAATAAAGCAACATCGTCCTTACCTTTCCATGGTTCCCACGACAGCTTCAGCTCTGCTACATCGAGATGACAGGCTGGACCGCAGCAGAAAACTGCCATCCAGCCTGTCATCCCGCAGACACTGAAAAGCACAGGCATGCTTGCGCTCCTCAGTGTCTGGCTGTGACGGCATAAAGATGAGCCGAGGTCATGTCCAATGAACTCAGCTCACCTCATGCACGTCACTGACCGCGTGGGAAAATTCTCCTGCACTCAGCGCTTCAGCGTGAGAATTCTCCCATGCTGTCAGTGACGTGCATGAGGCGAGCTGAGATCATTGGACATGAACTCACCTCATGCACGTCACTGACAGCGTGGGAAAATTCTCACGCTGAAGCGCTGAGTGCAGGAGAATTTTCCCACGCTCTCAGTGACGTGCATGAGGTGAGCTGAGTTCATTGGACATGACCTCGGCTCATCTGGATGCCGTCACAGCGAGACACTGAGGAGCGGAAGCATGCCTGCGCTTCTCAGTGTGTGCTCCATGGCAAGCTGGATGGCAGCCTTCTGCTGCGGTCCAGCCTGTCATGTGAATGTAGCAGAGTTGAAGCTGTTGTGGGAACCATGGAAAGGTAAGGATGATGTTGGTTTATTATTTTATTTTTATTGCAGAAGACATTGGCTTCAGCTGGAATGGGCGTGATGGTAAGTATGGTTTAATTTAGAACAATAAAGATTTGTGTCTTTATTTCAATTAAAGGACTTTATTCTGGGTGTTTGTGTTTTTTTTAACTTTGACTATGGGGTTAGTAATGGGGGTGTCTTATAGACACCTCTCCATTACTAACCTGGGCTTGATGTCAGCTGGCATTATAAGCTGACATCAACCACAGCCCTATTACCCCACTGCCACCGCTACAGGGCAGTGCGAAGAGCGAGGCTAAGTGCCAGAATTAGCACATCCTATGGATGCGCCATTTCTGGGGCGGCTGACGGCTGGTGTTTCTAGTTTGGGAGGGGGCCAATATTCATGGCACCCTTCCTGGGCTATTAATATCAGCCCCCAGCTGTCTGCCTAGCCTTTGCTAGCTATCAAAATAGGGGGGACCCCACGTCATTTTTTTGGGGGGTTCCCCCATTTTAATAGCTAGTAAAGGCTAGGTATTCAGCTGGGGGCTGATATCAGTAGCCTGGGAAGCTCCGTGAGTATTACCCCCTTCCCAAGCTTCAAACATCTGCCCCAGCCGTCTGCTTAACCTCCGCTAGAGACTAAAATTACGGGGAAACCCACGCCATTTTTTTTTTAAATAAACCCTTTATTTTAACACTAAATGATAAGTACAGTAAGCAACACTGTCACTGTACTTATTATATATGTGACTGACATGTTTCTATATATCTAATGTATGTGTGATGCTCTATTCTTTCTGTTATAAATTGTCGGGTACCGCTGCTGAATTGCCGGCTGGCTTTTTTAAAGAGACGGTGCATGAAAACACTAATATTTCTTTACTTAAATCCTTTACACTAAATGACAAGTACAGTAAGCAACACTGTCACTGTACTTCATATATATGTGACTGACATGTTTTTATCTATCTAATCTATGTGTGATACTCTATTCTTTCTATTCTAAATTGTCGGGTACCGCTGCTGAATTGCCGGCCGGCTTTTTTTAAGAGACGATGCATGAAAACACTAATATTTTTTTAATAAATCCTTTACACTAAATGACAAGTACAGTAAGCTGAGCGCTGCCATCCAGCTTGTCATCCTTCAGAGACACTGCAGAGCGCAGGCATTATGGGAACTTCCGATTCCGGTATTCGATATTCTAAAAGTATCGGAACTCAGTATCGGAATGCTCAACACTATTTAGAACATTAAAAAATGTGTGTTTATTTCAATTAAAGGACTTTATTCTGGGTGTTGTGTTTTTTTAAATACTTTACTAGAAATTCATGGCGGTCATGTCTAATATTGGCGTGACCCCATGAATTTCGGGCTTAGGGCCAGCTGATAATGCCAAGCTGGCCCTAACCCCTTTATTACCCAGTGAGCCACCGCACCAGGGCCCTGGATGAGTTGGGTACAGCGCCAGAAGATGGCGCTTTTATGAACACGCCATTTTCTGGGGTGGCTGCGGCCTGCAATTTGCAGCAGGGGGGGGCAGAGAGTTTGGGCCTTCCTGCGCTGCGGATTCCAGCCCCAAGCTGCCTACATGTACCTGGCTGGACACAAAAATAGGGCGAAGCCCTACATACTTTTTATTTTAATTATTTCATGAAATAATTAAAAAAAAAACGGCTTCCCTATATTGTTGTGTCCGGCAAGGTACAAATAGGCAGCTGGTGGTTGGGGGCAGCCCGTTCCTGCCTGCTGTACCTGGCTAGACGCAAAAATAGGGGGAAGCCCCATGGCAATTTTTTTTAAATTATTTCATGAAATTCATGAAATAATTAAAAAAAGGGCTTCCCTGCATTTTTGTTTCCAGCCAGGTACAAATAGGCATCTGAGGGTTGGGGGCAGCCCGTTCCTGCCTGCTGTACCTGGCTGGGCACAAAAATATGGCGAAGGCCATGTCAAATTTTTGGTGAAAAATTCAATAATTTAAAAAAAAAAAAACACATTTAGGGACTGCATCTTTATTAACTCCTCCACGTGAGGGGTTAATAAAGATGCAGTCCCTAAATTATTATTTTTTTTATTATTTTTTAATTAATTTTCCCAAAAATTTTGACGTGGGCTTCACCATATTTTTGTATGCCAACCAGGTACAGCATCCAGGAACGGGCTGCCCCCAACCACCAGATGCCTATTTGAACCTGGCCGGACACAACAATATAGGTAACCCCTTTTTTTTTTATTATTATTATTTTAGGAATTTCATGAAATAATTTAAAAAAAAAAATACGTGGAGCTTCGCCCTATTTTTGTGTCCAGCCAGGTACAACTAGGCAGCTGGGGGCTGGAATCCGCAGCGCAGGGAGGCCCAAGCTATCTGGGCCCCCGCTGCAAATTGCAGTCCGCAGCCATCCCACAAAATGGCGCGTTCATAGAAGCGCCATCTTCTGGCGCTGTACCCAACTCATCCAGGGCCCTGGTGCGGTGGCTCACTGGGTAATAAAGGGGTTAGGGCCAGCTTGGCATTATCAGCTGGCCCTAAGCCCAAAATTCATGGGGTCACCCCAATATTAGACATGACCGCCATGAATTTCTAGTAAAGTATTTAAATAAACACAACACCCAGAATTAAGTCCTTTAATTGAAATAAACACACAATTTTTTAATGTTCTAAATTAAACCATACTTACCGTCACGCCCATTCCAGCTGAAGCCAATGTCTTCTGCAATAAAAGTAAAATAATAAAGCAACATCATCCTTACCTTTCCATGGTTCCCACGACGGCTTCAGCTCTGCTACATTCACATGACAGGCTGGATCGCAGCCGAAAGCTGCCATCCAGCTTGCCATGCCGCAGACACTGAGAAGCGCAGGCATGCTTGTTCTCCTCAGTGTCTGGCTGTGACGGCATCCAGATGAGCCAAGTTCATGTCCAATGAACTCAGCTCACCTCATGCACGTCACTGACAGCTTGGGAAAATTCTCCTGCGCTCAGCCCTTCAGCAGGAGAATTCTTCCACGCTGGGATGGCATTGAGATGACAGGCTGGATCGCAGCTGAGCGCTGCCATCCAGCATGCCATCCTTCATAGACACTGCAGAGCGCAGGCATGCTTGCGGTCTGCAGTGTCTCTGAAGGATGACAAGCTGGATGGCAGCATTCAGCTGCGATCCAGCCTGTCATCTCAATGTCATCCCAGCGTGGGAAAATTCTCCTGCTGAAGCGCTGAGCACAGGAGAATTTTCCCACGCTGTCAGTGACGTGCATGAGGTGAGCTGAGTTCATTGGACATGAGCTCACCTCATGCACGTCACTGACAGCGTGGGAAAATTCTCCTGCGCTCAGCGCTTCAGCAGGAGAATTCTCTCAGGCTCACTGCAAGCGCAGGAGAATTCTCCCACGCTGTTTGTAACGTGCATGAGGTGAGCTGAGTTCATTGGACATGACCTCGGCTCATCTTTATGATGTCACAGCCAGACACTAAGGAGCGCAAGCATGCCTGCGCTTCTCAGTGTCTGCGGCATGGCAAGCTGGATGGCAGCTTTTGGCTACAATCCAGCCTGTCATGTGAATGGAGCAGAGCTGGAGCCGTCGTGGGAACCATGAAAAGGTAAGGATGATGTTGGTTTATTATTTTACTTTTATTGCAGGAGATCGTTGGCTTCAGCTGGAATGGGCGTGATGGTAAGTATGGTTTAATTTAGAACAATAAAGAATTGTGTGTTTATTTCAAGTAAAGGACTTTATTCTGGGTGTTTGTGTTTTTTTTTTAACTTTGACTATGGGGTTAGTAATGGGGGTGTCTTATAGATGCCTCTCCATTACTAACCAGGACTTGATGTCAGCTGGCATTATAAGCTGACATCAACCCCAGCCCTATTATACCACTGCCACCGCTACAGGGCAGTGTGAAGAGCGAGGCTAAGTGCCAGAATTAGCACATCCTATGGATGCTCCATTTCTGGGGCGGCTGACGGCTGGTGTTTCTAGCCTGGGAGGGGGCCAATATTCATGGCACCCTTCCTGAGCTATTAATATCAGCCCCCAGCTGTCTGCCTAGCCTTTGCTAGCTATTAAAATAGGGGGGACCCCACGTCATTTTTTTGGGGTTCCCCCATTTTAATAGCTAGTAAAGTCTAGTTTTCAGCTGGAGGCTGATATTAGTAGCCTTGGAAGCTCTGTGGGTATTACCCCCTTCCCAGGCTTCAAACAACTGCCCCAGCCGTCTGCTTAACCTCCGCTAGAGACTAAAATTACGGGGAACCCCACGCTAATTTTTTTTTTAATAAATCCTTTAACACTAAATGACAAGTACAGTAAGCAACACTGTCACTGTACTTCTTATATATGTGACTGACATGTTTCTATCTATCTAATCTACTGTTTGTGTGATGCTCTATTCTTTCTGTTCTAAATTGTCGGGTACCGGTGTATGCCGCTACTGAATTGCCGGCTTTTCATGTAATACATTCTACATTATTCTTTGTTGTTTTCCTTCATGTAGAATTAACCTACAAGGAAAGAAAGGGTTTATTTTCATTCCGATATTTGTGTCCCATAGACTTGCATTGGTTTCCGGTATCGGAATCAGCGATATCCGATATTTTTTGAGTATCGGTCCGATCCGATCCGATATTTCCCGATATCGGAAGGTATCGCTCAACACTAATCGCGGCTTATTTGGGGCATTATTGGTGGGGAGAAATGGTGAAAAAGATGCAATTCCCCCATTGTGTTTTTGGATTTTATTTTTACAGTGTTCATTGTATAGTAGCCTGGGAAGCTCCGTGGGTATTACCCCCTTCCCAGGCTTCAAACAACTGCCCCAGCCGTCTGCTTAACCTCCGCTAGAGACTAAAATTATGGGGGACCCCACACCAATTTTTTTTTTAATAAATCCTTTATTTTAACACTAAATGACAAGTACAGTTATCAACACTGTCACTGTACTTATTATATATGTGACTGACATGTTTCTATCTATCTAATCTATGTGTGATGCTCTATTCTTTCTATTCTAAATTATCGGGTACAGATGCTGAATTGCCGGCCGGCTTTTTTAAAGAGACGGTGCATGAAAACACTATTATTTTTTTTAATAAATCCTTTAACACCAAATGACAAGTACAGTAAGCTGAGCGCTGCCATCCAGCTTGTCATCCTTCAGAGACACTGCAGAGCGCAGGCATTATGGGAACTTCCGATTCCGGTATTCGATATTCTAAAAGTATCGGAACTCAGTATCGGAACTCTGATACCGTGAATATCAGTCGATACCCCATATTTCAGTATCGGAATGCTCAACACTAGCCGCGATATGTCTATGTTAGTAGAAAAATAAAAAAGTTATTGCTATTTACAAACGAAGAGGAAAAAAATGAAAATGCAAAACCGAAAATTGGCTGAGGGAAGAGATCAGGTTAATTGCCTCTAACCAAAATGGAACATATAACAACAACAGATGCCAAGAGGTAGGAGTACAGTCTTGAAAATCCAGCAATAGCCACTGTAACATCTGTGCGAATTCTTTGCTTTTCCACTTTGGCCGATGGGCAGCGTCGCGTCTTTATTGCTAGCAACATGTGACAGCAACAATCCTATTATTTCTCTGGGACTTTTGGTGCTGCTTAATAAGGGAGAACTGGGGTTAATTTTGGTCTGGGCTTTGATCATTCCTCCCTGAGAGCGCTGGGCGGGGCAGTCAGCTATTTAAACCTCTGAAGCTCTAACTTCTACTGCTAGTCAATAGCTCGGCTATCCTGATATATACCTCTGTGCTGTGCTTTGTGGTTTGTCCTGTTTTTCCCTGTTTTTTTACCTCAGTTTGACATCTGACTACCTGTTTAATTTACGATTTTGTCCCTGATGTGACTTGTGGCTTTGACCCTGCTTGTCGACCCTTCCAGCCTCTAGTTTGCTACTCCGGACAGGAGCCCTTTCTGTAGAAGCAACCCAGCGGACCCAATCGGAAGTCTAGATCCCTATACAGCTTCTAAAGGAAGAAGGTCCTCTGGAATCTGTCAGTCGGAGAGTCTTGTAGCAAGTATGCCCGAGGTAGTGTTTTTAAGCCTGTGGCCTCCAATAGATGCGACACCCACAGTATAGTTGTGGGGTGTATGGTTGTCAAATTGGAATAGTCAAACAGTTATGGAAAAAGTAACATTTTAAAACACTATTATCTCCACTGACCAAAATACCTAGCCCAGAATGCTACGTTATATAGTAGAATGCTACGTTGTTAGGCACAGAGAACTTTAAAGGTCATTTGAAAAATCATGGATTTTTCAGAAACCATTCATCGGATTGCTGATAACAAGGTATCAGTTCATTCAACTTTCTTTGACCTGCATGCCCAATACAAAACTTAGGAGTGTTGATCCTACTAACAGATTCCCTTTAAGGTGCTGTTACTGCAGTATATCACAGATCAATGAATTCACTGTCACACTAAATATACAGGTCCAGCACCTCCCCATCTCACTCACTTGAATCTTTGGATTATTATTCTCAGACTGACTTCCAGTCCCCATTTCAATGTGTATCATCACAATTGCAGTAGTGCAACACAATCCAATATTGGCCTCTTTACATCCCTTTGTGGAGTGAGCTGTGTGCACGGACTCTGATCCCTACGATGTACAAGCATAAAATGGCGCTCCTTGGCCAGCCCCTATATTTTATACTGTCTCTAATAGTCCCCTATGTTTGGCTAAACCATGTAATGTAATAGCTGCAGGATGTTATGGGGACGCTCACCTCACCACAACTAACATCATTAGCTCACTTTTCCTTTTGGTGGGGGGGCGTCAAACTGCACAATTCAAATTGCAGTTAGTTCGAATTAGATTCTTTGCAGGTGGATGCAATCACCTCTACTAGCTACACCTTTGCTTCCTGATGCTGCTTGTGCATTTATACATTTACACTGTATTTTAGATTCCCTCGGCTGCTTATAGAGGTAGACACAGGAAGGAATGCTGTCTCTTTAAATCATCCGTTGGATTATTAGAACATAGCATAAACCAATGCAGGGTTAGCAACTTAAACACGGCCTTTCTGGCATAACGGGAAAACAAAAGATAATGTGTAGCACAGTCCATATGCCTGAGGGCATCCGTCTGCTCAGGATACAACAACCTTGTTCAGAATGGTTTAACACAAATACTTCTCTGGAGCTGTCATCTCCAGGCACACTGAACACCTAATGACTCAAAAGGCTGGCTATTTATCCTCTAGACCACACCTTGGGGTAGAGATATGGTAAGCAGTCTCCCACACACTCTAGAGCTGTTCACATAAAACCTAGCCCATTAAAAATGGCCAATAAAACCCTCTCAGCACTTAGTGTGCTGGAGCAAACTTCTAGGTTTCAAATCACTAAAGCTAATAGCCTTAGTGAAACAAACCTCCCCTCCAAAACTTTGCCAGTGACTTTGTCATAACTGATATATTTTTGTTATGTGGAATACAACATTTCTTTAAAGGGGTATTCCCATCTCCAAGATAATATCCCAATATGTAGTAGGTGTAATAATAAGAATATTAGCAAATACCTCCAATTAAAAATATAGTATAGTTTTTCTGATTCGCTATGTCTTTCCTAATGTGCAGGCATTGCAGGACCTTAGGTATCCATGGTTACGACCACTAGCAACTAGCTAACTAATTGTCACTATATCAGTGGTCATAACCATGGAGACCTAAGGTCCTGCAATGCCTGCACATTAGAAAAGACATAGCGAATCAGAAAAACTATACTACATTCCTAATTGGAGGTATTTGTTAATAATATTATTATTATTATTATTATTATTATTACACCTACTACATATTGGGATAGGAGTTTGAAGATGGGAATACCCCTTTAATGCCCAATAAATGGAGGGTCTTTCGTTCTTCACTCATGAAGAATCTTGGTAATGTGAGCAGTTGCATTCATGTCTGTGTGATTCTTCACTATTCCACCAAGTTACAAGAGGCGGTGTTTGATGGGGATGTAGACCAACATGTGGCCCAAACACCAGACCCTGTCGGCCATATACCATGGAAAAGACCCAAAATATGTGGACTTAAAATAATAATCATTTAATTCCCTGATGTTATTAATCCGGAGGGAGCAGATCCTTGGCAGCAGGACTATACCCCAGATTTTTTTTTTGTTTTTTCTTCAACATTTCTTCCTTTTTCTTTCATGTGATCCTTAGTTTTATTTTTATTCCTATGCTACCTTACATTTTTTGTTGGTGCGTAGGGATTTGCAAGACAAGGAAGACCCTTTATACAGGGTGGGAGCCAACGTACCTTGCCCTAAATATGTTGAATGCATAAGCAAATATCTTTCTGTGTCTGGGATCAACTAGACTATACATTTTTCTAAAATATCTGAAATTTGATATTTTTGCCATAATATGAACTAATACCTAATTATGTAACTTTTATCATGTTGCCGCACATTACACATTTGATTATGGAATCAATGTCTACACAGCACTGTATCTAGAAGGATATTGCAGTTGCTGATAGATAAGTATATCAAGACAAGCATTATAAATGTAATTATAAAAAATATAACCGTGTGTGCAGGGATACCATCTGTAGTACATGTCTAAGGTGTTGCCCAGTCTTGGAAGAAAAGTCTGCAGTCACTCTACTGCGCGATTCAGCTCTCTGCAGCTTCTTAGACTTGAAAATCCCTTTCACAATATATTACATTTTTTTAGAAATGAAATCTATAATAAGCAGAGCATAACTTACTTGTTTTAACAAAAACATTTTTTTTCAATAGATGATATGACACTAACCACCAAATAAACAGCATAAACATTTTTGTTGTTATTATTTTTATTATCCCCATACCATTTTTTTCTAAAACAATTGGGGAGCACACAAAATGAAGATATACATGAACATATATAATTTTTAAAAAATCAAAAAACTATGGTGTAACAGAAGCAATGAAGTTTAATGGTCTGTGAGTTGATCAGATGTTGGACTGCCATGACCAACACTACCCAATTTAGATTGCGGAAAATTAGGGGGCTTGGAGATGGATTCATACAGGGGACCAGACGGAGGGGGGCCATAAGATGAAGGTCTGAATTGCTGCTCATCTTGGAAGTACAGAGGAGGAGACTCAAATTCCATCGCCCTGTGCGCTGGGTAGACTTGTGGTACTAGACTTTTAAGAAATGTTTCCTCTGCCTTCTAGTCTGAACTCTAAATCACATAGTCTAGCACTCGTGTCCCAATTTGGCCCCTCGCATCTTGCAGTAGTGATGCCGTTCTTCGGTGTCTTGATCTCGCTCCAGGTTGGTGTATGACTTGTGGTGGGATTGCCTGGACGTCTGGCGGCCATTCTACATTATCGGAGGAGGTGCCGTTAATCATCTCAGGATTAATGGATGACTCTGTCCGCGGCCAGATTATCAGTCATACTAATTAAATAAAAAATATATAAGGTTTAGACATTTCATAAGTGCAAATCCATTATATCTTGATAATAAATAAAGGGATAACAATACATTTACAATGATACAAGCATGGGAGAATTATGCTATAGACACTTACGCATTTTTTGATGATTTGCTCTTGAAGCCGAATTCCACTCCTGTGCAACTTATTCCCAAGCGTTTGGTTTTCAGAAGAGGTTGTGATAGACTTCTTACTAGATGTCCCAGCACACAGGAACCTCCAGCACCAAAATTATTAACTTTTCAATTTCAAGTGGACATGACATGAAGTCAGGGCTAAGAATACAATGGACGGAATCACACGCACCCTCCTCTTCTCATTTTTCTACACAAAGCGATCTCCTGATGCAACTTCTTGTCTCTATTTTTTAAATCAAATTCTAATGTTCGAAGCGACCCAAAATAACATCTAAAGCCTCAGATTTAAGTGGATGACGAATTATGATGATTAGTTTTATGTTATCACTTTTGGTGAACAAGTTCTTCAATTCTAGATGTTCAGTCATCGGCCACTTTGTTAAAAGCTTCAGCTTCTTTGACAACAATAAAGTAACTCCTGATTGGTGGCAGCGGCTTAGAGATGCAGAGATCCTCTTTATGTGTTGCTCCTTCTATTGGTGGCAGTATAGCATTGTTATTTTTTGTGGTTATACGTGTTGATGACATCCTTGAGATGATCTCTAGGTCTCGTGTCTCTACCTGTGTTGCTACTGAGATGTTAATTACTGGATCAGTGTTTGTGCTTTTGGAGGCCACTTGGATGTCATTAAGGTCCTCCTCACTTACTTGAGTCCCAACGGTCTTGTATTTGGGGACTGGTGAATGAAGCTTAGCTGATCCAGACTTTTTCATAAAAAAATCCAAGAACCTCCTTTGTATAGGGATCTTTATAGGATTTTCCTCATTGACTGACAGGGGCAGAGTCTCAATCAGACCCAGCTCAATTTGTTCCAGGTCATTTGGTGACTCTTTGGCTGTTTTTTCTTCTGTTATTTCAGGAGCAGCATCTGTTGGAACAACATCAACCTTGCTCCTCTTCTCCCATTTCCGGAAATGTATCCATTTCTTTGCTGGGATTTTAGTGTCCTTCACTGAGATGTCAGGGATGGAATCACTTGACCCAGCCAGATATTGCTCATTTCTGAGCATGAAACATCCAAACAGGTCCAATTTCCCGCACTTCATCTCTGAAGCCTGGGATGGAGCAGGTAGATGGTTAAGGAACCTGTCCAATTGCAGAAAATCTGCACAAAAACAAAGTTTGTATTCACTGCACTACACACACCTCTCTCCTTCTCTCTCCTACAAAACCCTCAGCGCAGCTCAGATAGAACACGGAACCATAGAGCAGTAACCGGTGACATCACAATCTTACGTCATGGCAACATGGCTGTGACATCTTGACATTCCGAGGACATGATGGATATTATGTACTGAATATAATTATATATATTATATTAAGTAATGAACTATTGCATTTCAATCCATATTTTTTCCATACTTACATTTTCTTTTAACAAACAAAAAAAAATCATTTATATTTGTATACAATGATAATTATTATTATCTCTTTTGTACCCCTCAAAAAAAACCTTTATATCGATGTTGCATGAAAATATAATTTTTAAGCATTTTTTCATGGGATTAGAGGTTGTACTACAGCCAGCATGTAATAAATAAATAATGCCAAGACCAGATCTAGGCTATGTTCACATGCAGCGTTTTAGCTACTTTTTTTTAAATGAAAATTAAAAGTTGCTTTTTACATTACCAGTAAAAGCTATGAGATTTCAGAACTCTCCTGCACACACTTATTTTCTGGCTGAATTTGTGAACTGCGGCATTTATTTAATCTGCAGCGTGTCAATTCTTTTAGCATTTTTGCAGCATTTAGAAAGCAATAAGAAAATAAAAAACAGCAAAAAATGCAAAAGTTTTTGTGACGTTTCCACTGCGTTTTTGGTGAATAAATCTAACTTTATGAAACATGTACTGCACACATAGCACTCATGTTATCCGCACATAAAAAAGCACTGCAAAAAAGCGACTAAAACTTTGCAAAATGGGATTTTTGATTTGCAAAATGGGATTTGCAGCGTTTTTACTGCCAAGAGAAAAGGTTTTGGCTCCAGAATAAAAAACAGCATATGAACATGTGCGTGTGAACATAGTCTTGCTTGGAGAACGCCTGCTCATGGCCCTGACCTGTCTTTATCAACCAACATCACATCTTAATTAGCAAAGTGTAATTGAAATTATTAATTACAGATTTAATAAATAGAAATAGAAGCAATAAACTCAGCCATAGGCCTGAGCTGAAAGTGCGCTATAAATTCACTCATATGAGAAATTTTACCGCAGATGGCCTGGTCACCTCAATTAGGTGATCAGCCTGACCCCATCAAATGCTAATTATATTTAAATAAATTTAAATAAAAAACATTTAGGCTAATTTCAGAAAGATGGACTGAGTCCACATAGTACACAGTGGGCATGCCGCCTTTTAAATCCACATGTCAAGAAGATCCACTACATGAATTGTTAATCAAACTATTAACTCTCTTCATATACGCTCTATGAACCGCAAACCCGACCAATGTAACCAAAGCCACCGAGATTATTTCAGAAAAAAAGTCCTCACCAGAGGTGTAGCTACTAGCTAGGGGATCAGCTCAGGAGGGGGAAATATGTGAGTGGGCCTCTAATCAGGTAACTGTGGCGCCCCTGAGGGTTCAGTCGCCACAGAGGTACTGCACCTCACCCAGAGGTGTGACATCTCCTTCTCTCAGGTAAGGATGGAGTACTGCCCGGGAACCCAACACCCACATTCAACACTACACTACTCCTGGCCGGCTGGAAGGACAAGATGCATTGTGTTCCTGCTGAGCCCTGTCCCTGGCTGGAGTGGGGGGAACCAAAGAGAGGGGGAACCAGTAGTGGGTGTGGGTGAAGGATGCAGTACAGGGAAGCACTTTTATAGGAGGTATATTTAAAGGGAAGCCATCTTAGGGTGGCAGTGCAGTACTGTGCAGTGAAGTGAGTAGTAAGGAGAGGAGTGGAGCAGAGTCTCTTCAGGAGCTCTGCTCCAGAAAGAGGCCTAGTAAGATGGAGGCCCAGGAGTGGGAGGGGAGTCAGGGAGGAAGGCTCCTGTAACAGTAGGGATCCCAGGGGGTACGGTGAGTGTAGGACGGCAACCGTACGCCCGAATCTGCCAGGCGTCAGAGGGATCAGGCCGCAGGAAGGGAACCGGTCCCTGGACCAGCTGTGTTACTCCAGGTCTCGGCTGGGAAACCTGAGGCTTCTGCACTTCCATTGTGCAGTTGCCACAGCCTCACCCTAGTCGCCGTGAAGGTCATCAAGTAGGTCCGGGAACTCCAGGTTGCCCAGAGGGACTTCAGAGCACCCGATCTGGACTGAGTGTGGGGGAGCGCAGGGCAGGAGGCAGAAGACCCAGCGCGGGAAGTCGGCCAAGGAAGGAACATAAAGGAAGAGGGTCCCGTTAAGTGCTTCTAATATACCTGAAGGAGTGCTGAACCCCTGCCTGGCAAAAGCAGCGCGACGGGGGAGTCTGACACCTGGACAGTGTACCCGAGGAACCTAAAAAGAACTGAGTAAACTCGGATGACTGCACTCCACTGTTTCTGTCGGTTATTTCCATCACCCCACCGCGCCTGCACTACAACGCCCAGCATCACCATCTGCACCTACCCTGCCCCGGGGGCCCGCTCTGCCTGTGGGGAGCAGAAACATCCCAGCTGCCATCCCATCACTCCTGGAGGTCTGCAGCAGCGCCGGTACTTATTACCGGGAACCACAGGTGGCGTCACGAGACAAACTGTACACAAAACCCCCTTTTTAAAGAGTGACCCAGAGGACGGGCCAGGGAGCCGACTGCCGTGATATCCCGCAAAGAAGGTAAAAGGCCCGGGAACCGAGTCTCCCCCATAAATCCCCATGGGCGAGTCATAACCATATGTACAGCTATGGTGGCACAGCCTAATCCTTGGTATAGAGGAACCTCAGCCGATGACTATTCTGTTACTGCAAATCTCTATACAAAATCTAACACTGATATTACCGCCATATAGCGACCATAAAGTGGTAGATATCAGGCCTGCATATAAGCAATTACAGTGCAGTTATAGATAGTGACTTACAGCTGACGTTCTTTCTGATCGTGTCGTTCACTTTTCCCGTCTTTTCCATCTGGCCCAGACCGACACAACAACTTCTCCAGCCACAACTCGTCTGCAGAGTTTACTATAAAGACACATCTGATTTATAAAATCACTAATATACAGTAACATGTAAATGTTTGGGCACCCCTAGTCAAAATTACTGTTATTGTGAACAGTTAAGCAAGTTGAAAGTGAAATGATCTCTAAAGGGGCTAAAGTTAAAGATGACACATTTCCTTTGTATTTTAGGAATAACAATATATATATATATATATAGATAGATAGATAGTCTTTTTTTTTTTTTTTCATTTTAAAAATTACAAAGGAAAATGAGCTGATGCAAAAGTTTGGGCGCCCTTGGAGATTTGTGTGCTCAGATAACTTTAACCAAGGTTTCAGACCTTAATTAGCCTGTTAGGGTTATGGCTTGTTCACTATCATCATTAGGAAAGGCCAGGTGATGAAAATTACCCAGCTTTATAAAAACCAGCCTCCTCTAACCTTGTGCCAAAAACAGCAGCCTATTTGGGCATTGCACTTTATATACAGCTTTATGGCATAGCACTTGTAGTATATTTGAGTCTGCTGCCCTTGTGTGGCCATTTATAGATACTACACTTTCATATATATCAGGCACTGTGTTTTATGCCGCACACTGTCATCATAATAAATAATAACAATAATAATTTTTATTTCTTTAGCGCCAACATATTCCGCAGAACTTTACATTTTATATTTATATTTTTTATACATACATATTTCTGTTATTTATTTCATGCGATTAGCACGGTGCACTTTATATATTTAATTAGATTAGATCAATTATGTCAGCACATTGCAATTTGCAGCTTTACATTGTGCAGATTGTTGGTTTCTCTTTTTTCGCAATCACGTATTTTATATGCTGCCATTGTATACCCTGGATCATTAATCCTTACATCATTCTTATCATTAACACTTTTCCTCCTCTGGTGATGTTTTTCTTTTTTCTTCGCCCCCCCCATCACGTTTTTTTTATTTTAATCATTTTGTCATGTTGTGATTGACATATATACGATAAATATTGATTGGACTTTATGATTACTTTAGCCTAATGTCAACATTTCTTTGGTTGTGTTCATGTGTTGACGCGTTATTCGGCTCCATATACATTCAGGCGCAATTATTTTTTAACCACTGCTGCACTTTAGCCATTTGTCATTGTAAAGAAACAAACAGTGAAGAACAAAACTGGGAGGAAGAAGAAGGAATGCCTGCCTGCTACATTGTGCCACCAGCCAGAAGACTTTCACAACCAGAAACTTCTACTTGCACAAACAGAACAGAGTCTGCAGACAGGTAACGTTCACTGGTTTCTGATTCAGAAATAGTAAAGTGTTAAGAAACTTGAAGGCCTTTCTTGAATCAAGAAGAAGAATTGATAGAGAACAACACAGTAGAGCATATCCTAGATTAATCAACCTTCTGAGACCTAGGAGACAGCTGTTCTTTGAGAAAGACCACCTGGTTTCGTGTATTATAATTAGGGTTGAGCGAGTATGTTCTGTCCGAGTATGCTCGGGCCGAGCTCCGAGTATTTACAGCTGCTTGGTGATATGGTTGCATCCCTCCCGTGTGCATGATTTGCAACTGTTTGACAGCTTTATTACATGTAAGGAATGTGTAAGAAATAGACATTCCTCACATGTAATAAAACTGTCAAACAGTTGCAAATCATGCACACGGGAGCGATTCAACCATATCACCGAGCAGCTGTAAATACTCGGAGCTTGGCCCGAGCATACTCAGTGAAAGGGTTAATAGAACATACTCGCTCAACACTAATTATAATCCCTATTACCCATTAGCCTATGGCCTAGTTCGTAGTGCTCAGGCAGCATAATTTTGGAGGCTTATTTTGACCAATCAGGTTACTTCAGGTACAAGAAGACTGTCAGCAGAAGATGAATTTTCTGGATCGTCATGTAAGACGACATTGAGAAATGTTGCAGAGACGATCCATTACATGTACCTTGGGTCGAGGTGCACTTTCTGACTAAAAGGCGAAACTGCATCCCATCATCAGGCATAAGCCATTGGAGCTTGTTGCCTTGATCAGATGAAACTAAAGCCTAGTAAAATTATTGTTGTTTATGCCTTAACCAATATTGATCACTATACCACGGTATCCACAAAAGATTCTAGCTGATGATTCTTATTTCGAGAACGTTGCACTCTATATGGATGTAGCAAAAATTGAGAATGACTGCATATCATGTACAATACAATGGAATCTGTGAGAAGATAACCTAAGCCTTGGAGGGAATCAAGGACTGAGGGAAACCTTGAATGAGATGTTCCACACTGTACCTGCCCATCAGAGAGCAGATTGGCCAGTTCTCTTGTTGGAATAAATGTACCTGTATAATAACACCTTCGCTGCTCTACTGGATACACTCTATATTTCCCCCTGTTTAGCCGTCAAGGTACATTACCACCTGACATGGAAGTCAAGGTAGATTACCACCTGACATGGAAGTCAAGGTAGATTACCACCTGACATGGAAGTCAAGGTAGATTACCACCTGACATGGAAGTCAAGGTAGATTACCACCTGACATGGAAGTCCACATTGAACAGATTGTTAACTCTCTGCCACATTCTGATGGGGTCACAAACCATCGGCGATGTCTAAACGAGGCCAATGCCATTGTGGAGGACCGCAGCAAGTTAGTACGTCCGAGACTGGAGTAAAACTACAGCATTGATGCCAGAGCTAGTGCCTTGCATATTGGAGACTGTGTCTTGTTGATCAAAAGCTATTCCTTAACCTGGTACAGACATCTATGAAGTTGTTATGGAAGAAAAAGGAAAGACCAATGTGGTGCACCGCAGCCAACTTTAAACTCTGTCTAAGGCCACATTCAGTATTTGGTCAGTCAAGATCCTGAAAAAGAATCTAGAGAAAAGCCTGCACCAGATTCTAAGGAAGGAGTCACTCCAGACAAAACACCCTCAATTTGTTTTCAATTGAATGGTCCAGGTTGTGAGTGACATTAACCATTTCACCACAAAGCCTGTTTTCACCTTCCTGAACAGGTCAATTTTTTAAATTGTAACCAGTGTCACTTTATGAGGTAATAACTGGAGCACTTCATCGGATTCCAGTGATTCTGAGATTGTTTTTTTGTGACATATTGTACTTCATGATAGCGGTAAAAAATTTTTCTTACATTTATTTGTGAAAAAATCTGAAATTTGGCGAAAATGTTGAAAATTTTGCAATTTTCAAAATTTAATTTTTATGCCCTTAAATCAGAGAGTTATGTCACCCAAAATAGTGAATGAATAACATTTCCCACACGTTTACTATACATCAGTACAATTTTGGAAACATCATTTTTTTTTGTTAGGAAGTTATAAGGGTTAAAAATTGACCTGCGATTTCTCATTGTTACAACAAAATTTACAAAACTTTTTTTAGGGATCACATTACATTTGAAGTGACTTTGAGGAGTCTGTATGACAGAAAATACCCCAAAGTGACACCATTCTAAAAACTGCACCCCTCAAGGTGCTCAAAACTACATTCAAAAAGTTTATTAACTTTTCAGGAGCTTCACAGGAATTAATGGAATGTGAAAGGAAAAAATGAACATTTGTTTTCTCATTTTGTATCTCATAGTTGAGGTCTACTTGTGATGTCTATTACAGGCCTCTCTCATCTTTTTAAGTGGGAACACAATTGGTGGCTGATTAAATACTTTTCTTCCCCACTGTAAATGTAGCGCCCCGAGGGCTCGGTCGCTACAGAGGTATTGCACCTCTGCCAGAGGTGTGATATCCCACTCCCGGGTAAGGATGGAGTATGGACCGGGCTCAGGTAGCTGCATACAGCACACTCACCCCATTTCCGGGGACAGTTCAACGGTGCTCCCATTAGACAGAAATGCAGGCACGACAGACCATGTCCCTGGCTGGAGTGGGGAGGGGGGAGGAAAACCCGGTGATGTATGAGCAGGAGGGGATGGTTCCTGAGCGTAGGTAGGAGCTCATTAAGGGCAGATTAAGGGTACCGGATCCCAAGTTGGTGGAGGAGAAACTACCCTCAGCCAAAGACCGGAGGTCGTGACCATTTATTGGTGCGACACCTCATCAAACCTGCTAGGAAGGCACCATATAGGACAGCGGGGAACGGGGCCCACGTTTACCCGCGCAGATCCGAGGAAGGGGGTCCTGTGCCGTGCTCCTGAACTGCCTGGGGGTTGACCGAGCCCCTCAACTGGTGGACGAAGCACGGCTCGGGCAGTCATTACCTGTACAGAAGTGACCTGGAGCATATGAACTGTGAGTAAAAGGCATTGGACTGCAGTACGTTGTTTGTGTGTTCCTTGCTCCTCCAGCACTAACGGTACCGGGACTCTCCTCACCATCACCCCCACCATCCACTGCACTACCCTGGGGTTACACTCTTCCCGTGGGGAGTTATCCAATCTCAGCTGCACACACCATCAGCCTCAGGGGATTACCTTGCAGCGGCGGTTCATAATAACCGCAATCCACGGGTGGCGTAGTCAGACTTTACTAAGAACTGCTAAAGGACTACCGCTGGTCTGACCACCCTGAGCCACGGGACTGGGTCGCCACTACTACCCCCATCGTCTCCCTATTGCCCGGTTCCGAGTGCCCCACGGCCCAGGGGGCGAGTCAGCTTTGGCGTAGTCGGCAGGATCGTTACCAACCCGCCACAAATGGGTATTGCGCGCCTGAAAAGAGACTGTTTCTCTGTGTTAAAGATGGCGCCCGCCCCAGAAGAACAAGCGCCATAATGTGCGCGCCAAAAGACCACAGGAAGCCACCTCCCATCGTGGGCCAGGTCCCAGAATGACGCCGAAGAAGGAGCCCACCCCCAACAGCCATGAGCGCGGCTGTGGAGATGTCCATCAAGGTGGGGGGGCTGCCCCTGGAAGTGATTGTCACCAGGTTGCCCCAATGGGGGTGGGAAGAGAAGAAAACTGCGGCAGGGCGCGGTCTGGATCAGTCTGGACAGACAGCACCCGGGAATGGAGGAAGCGTTCAGCAACACCAATACCTTGGCCCGGAGCCTGCTGCAGGCTGAATCGCCATGCAGCCTGGCAGAGATCCTGGCGCAGCTCCCTAGAGATCCGGAGCGTGCGCAAGCTGCGCTGGAGGACCTGGATCGGAGGATGGTCCGGGCGCAGCGGGGTGCACTCACCGAGAGGAAAGAGGAACTGGCCCGGCAGGCTGGAACCCGCCAGCGGCAGGCATCGCCCGCACCCCGGAGTACGCCTGCCTCTGAGGACAGTGCAGGAGGAGTGAAGGCCGGAGACGACGTCGCGGAGGGAGCCACGAGGACCCAGGCAAGTAAAGGGGATGTTACCACCCCAGGCCCAGCAGCTGCAAGCCTGCCCCAGCCTCCCGTCGCAGAACTCGAAGCCCCACTCACCGCACCTGTTGCCCCGCCGTCACTACTCCCGGCTAGGCTTCACGCGGCGAGAGCCGCGGCCACGACCCACCCTGCGCCACGCCCCCTGACCCCGGGCGCAGCAAAGAGGGAGACGTCACCGGCCCGGTCGCAAGGTCTTGTGAACCCGGGCGCCGTCACCCCACCAGCGCCCCCCTCCCGGACTGGGCCACCACCGGGCACAACCAGAAGAACCCTGGCCTGGTCGCAAGGCCGAGTGCCCCCGGGTGCTGCTCCCAAATCGGGGCCCTCCGCTATACCACCGCTGGGCGCGGACCTGTTTGCCCAGCACACCGGTCCGGATGGACTGCCGCTGGAGTGGCCAGCCGAACTGACCAGCGGTCAGCCATGGAAGGCCCAGCCACCGCGCGAGCCCCTGATACCTGCTCCGGAGTCCGTAAAAGTCACCCTGCCCCCACTAGAGGACGCCCAATTTGAGTGGGATCCCGCTGGTGAGAACTTAATGGGGTTCACTCAGGAGACCCGGGCGGACGCAGCCCGTCGTCTGGAGGCCTGACAACAGCAGCTGGTAACCGCAATCCACGGGTGGCGTAGTCGGACTTTACTTAGAACTGCTAAAGGACTGCCACTGGTCTGACCACCCTGAGCCACGGGACCGGGTCGCCACTACTACCCCCATCGTCTCGCTATTGCCTGGTTCCGAGTGCCCCACGGCCCAGGGGGCGAGTCATAAACACGTGTCCTCCTCAGCAAAGTGTCTTATTCGACAAGTGTCTGACAGTCATTTCAATGGCAGTCATTCAGAGCAGGAGTCAGGTAACCCACACTTTGTACTCTCTTTCAACTATGTACTTTATTCCTGCATTCATATTCCTGAGTGCTTTTTTCATCCACATTCACCGCCCCATCCCTCTTAATCACCACTCATCCACATCTGCCCCCCTCTCCTTCCCTCTCCCATGTACAGCGCCCATGCTCTTCTGAACTTTCTGAAAAATCTCACTCTATTTTATCCAAAGGTATTGCATAAGAAACCACATCACAAATCCAAAAACTATCTGCTCTTTCTCTTTTTACTGCTACTACTCACTTCAGGGGATATCTCTCCTAACCCCGGTCCACCCTCCGCCAATCTCAACCTCTCCTTAACCTCACATTGAAACCCTGCTAACCTTATTAACATCAGCTGTACTCCTTCATCCTCGGTCTGTATGCTACAAGCTTCCTTTCCTGCACAATTACTTTCTGACCAACTCTCTCAATTTGCTGGCCTTCACTGAAACCTGCATCCAGGATTCTGACTCTGTCTCCCCTGCCACCATTTCTCATGGCGGCTTGCATTTTTTTTTTGGTGGAGTCGGCATACTCCTGTCCCCACAATGCACCTTCCAGGTCATCCCCCCAGTTCCATCACTCTCATTCCCTTCTTTTGAGGTCCACACCATCAGGCTCTTCCACCCCCTCTCCCTCAGAGTAGCGGTCGTATACCGTCCCCCAGGCTCACCAACCCAGTTCCTTGACCATTTTTCTGCCTGGCTGACGCACTTCATGTCCTCAGATTTACTAACCTTTATCCTGGGAGACTTTAACATCCACATAAACAGCACCACCTCCTCATCCACATCCCAGCTTCTTTCTTTAACCATTTCTCTTGGCCTCTCACAGCTTTCAACCTCTGAGACACACAAAGACGGAAACACCCTTGATCTGGTCTTTGTCCGGCTTTGTTCAATCCCCCACCTAGATAACTCCCCTCTTCCTGTCTCTGATCATAACATTCTCTCCTTCACGCTCACAAATCCTCGCCTGCCCCAGCACACTCCTACCTATCACACATTCAGAAATCTACAAGTCATTAACCCTCATACACTTACAGACTCCCTTCACTCATCACTGTCTCCAATCTCCTCTGTCCTGTCCTGATCTGGCTGTAAACCACTACAGTGACACTCTTAGAAGCACGCTGAACCAAGTAGCGGCCCTCACCCTCAGAACCTCTAAACATAGAGTAAAACAGCCCTGGCTCACACCGCAAACCCGATTTCTCCAGCGATGCGCTAGAAGTTCCGAACACCTATGGAGGAAAACTCGCACACTAGAAAACTTTATCCACTATAAATTTATGGTAAAAACATATAACTCTGCCCTTCACCTCACCAAACAGACCTACTTCACCACCCTGATTTCCTCACTATCCACCAACCCAAAAAAACTCTTCGACACCTTTCACTCCCTCCTCAGTCCTAAAGCCCAGGCCCACATCACTGACATTTGTGCTGAGGACGTGGCCTCCTACTTCACAGAGAAAATAGACACCATCCGTCAGGAAATCAGCTCCCAGCCACCAAGTGCCATGACTCCCATCCCTCCCCTCATCCCCTCTGGATCACTCTCCACATTTGACCCAGTCACAGAAGAAGAAGTCTCCAGGCTCCTCTCTTCTTCTCATCCCACTACATGCACTACTGACCCCATCTACTCCAGTCTCTTTCTTCAGTCGTCACTACTCACCTAACTAAAATCTTCAACCTTTCCTTCTCTTCTGGTATCTTCCCCTCCTCCTTCAAACACTCCATCATTACTCCATTATTAAAAAAAACCCTTCCTTGACCCTTCCTGCACAAACAACTACAGGCTAGTGTTGATCGAGCATGCTCGACACTGCTCGTTACTTGCTCGAGCATCTCGAGATGACGCTCCCCCAGGGCCGTGGGGTACTCAGCAACCGGGCCTCTGTGGATGCTGGTGGGGAATATCACGGTGGCTGGTCCAGTCAAGTGGCCGAGGGCGGTCAACAAAAGGGGAATTTTATATAGGGGATTTGGAAAGTTCATGAAGCCACCTGTGGAATGCGGCTAAAGGGAGCCGCAGCTGCGGAGCAGTCCTCTGGAGCTGGTGTTACGGCAGCAGGAATGGTGTGGCTCTCCACAGGTAGAGCAAGCTCCAGGGCAGTGTAGGTAGTTGATGGCTGTGCTGGGCGGTGTATTGCAGGGGGAAAGATGGCGCAGACGAAATAATTGACAGAGGCGGTGTGGTGCAGTCATCCGAGTCTTTACTCACAGTTCTTTAGTTTCTCAGGGTGCACTGTCAGCTTACAGCCTCCCGCGTCTCGCTGCGTTCACCAGGCAGGGGTTCAGCTCTTCCCCAGGCAGATTAGGGGCACCTGACAGAACCCCACTTTTCCGTGTTCCTAGCCAGACCGTCTTCACACTGGGTCTTTCTCTCTCCTGCCCTGCGCTGCCCACTCTCAATCCTGCTCGGGTGCTCTGAAGTCCCTCCTGTACGTCGGAGATCACAGACCTGCTTGACCCTCACGGGGATTAGAATGCGGCTTACGATCCCTCTGTCTTCTGGCAGATTCGGGGCGTATGGGTGCCTTCCTGCACTCGTCGTACCCCCTAGGATCCCTTCTTAGAATGGAGCCAACTCCCTGCTCCCCTCCTGGGCCTCTGTCATTACCTATTAGGCCCCTGGTTGTGGAGCAGAGCTCCTAGTGAGACTCTGCTCCCGGACTGTTCTTCTGAACTGTCCCGAGCTGTTCTTCTGAACTGCTCTACTGTTCTGACCTAACTCTCCTGCCACCATAAGATGGCTTCCCTATTTATACTCCTACTACTATAGTGCTCCCCCTAACTACTTCCTCCACCCACACCCACTACTGGTTCCCCCTACCTTTGGGTTCCCCCTCACTCCAGCCAGGGTCAGGGCTCAGCAGCTGCGCTCTGCATGTTGCCCCTCCTGCCGGCCTGGAGCAGTGTAGTGTTGGATGCAGGTGGAGGGGTTCTGGGCAGCACTCCCTCCTTACCTGAGAGAAGGAGACACCACACTTCTGGGTGAGTTGCAGTACCTCTGTGGCGACTGAACCCTCAGGGGCGCCACAACTACTTGGGATGTTCGGCGAGCACCGAGCATTTCCAGTTTACTCGGGCGGGAGCTCGGGTCTCCGCCCTGCACGTTTGGCGCTCTTTACAGAGCCAATGAACATGCAGGGATTGCCAGCCAGTTGTTTGTGGGCATTATAGTGATTGGCTGGCCGCACAATGTCACCTCGAGTATTTAAAATCGGGCGCCGCCATCTTGGACACAGTCGCCCGGGATCAGACAGTGTAGGGAGAGTGCTGCTGAGTTAGGGAGAGATATATAGTGCGAAATAGGTAGTGTAGGGTCTCTAAAGCCTGCCAAATCAAACAAACAGTCCTTCTCAGGACTAATATCCATCCCAGATATCAGGCAGGCAGGCAGGCTGTATAGGAGACGCAGTGGTTATACCAGCAAACGCTGCATTACAGTCCTGTGTGGTCCTGTTGGTCAATTTGCTAGATTTATCCCCCCGGTCTCAGGGGCCAGGAAAAATCCTTTTTTTTTTCATCTAAATCCTGTATTTTTTTTTACCTCAGTCAGACTGTACAAATACGAGTCTTATTAACCTTTTGGTATTCCCCCCCCCAAAAAAAAAAAAATTGAGTGTGTCTGTGACTGTTCAGACACCAATATATCTGTTTAAAAGAGTCTGGTGTAGGCCAGAGAAATAGAACTGTGGTTTTGCAGTTCCACGGGTCAAATCTCTGTATTATCCTGCGTTTGGCATTTTTTTCCATAAAAAAACTGTAATAGTGTCTCCCTGACTGGTCAGACACCAATATATCTGTTTAAAAAAGTCTGGTGTAGGCCAGAGAAATAGAACTGTGGTTTTGCAGTTCCACAGGTCAAATCTCTGTATTATCCTGCTTTTGGCATTTTTTGCGGGGAAAAAAACTGTAATAGTGTCTCCCTGACTGGTCAGACACCAATATATCTGTTTAAAAGAGTCTGGTGTAGGCCAGAGAAATAGAACTGTGGTTTTGCAGTTCCATGGGTCAAATCTCTGTATTATCCTGCTTTTGGCATTTTTTGCTGTAAAAAAACTGTAATAGTGTCTCCCTGACTTGTCAGACACCAATATATCTGTTTAAAAGAGTCTGGTGTAGGCAAGAGAAATAGAACTGTGGTTTTGCAGTTCCACAGGTCAAATCTCTGTATTATCCTGCTTTTGGCATTTTTTGCCGTAAAAAAAACCTGTAATAGTGTCTCCCTGATCCACCCGCGGCTGTTAACATGTTAAATGTCGCTGTCAATCTCCGACAGCGGCATTTAACGCGCGCTTCCGGGAAGCGTCCTAAGCCCCGCCCATCGGCGACCTTGTCACGTGATGGTGGGTCACCGATGGGTGGGCATGACAACCCAGGATCTGCAGTAGACGCCTGCGGTTGTCATGAGCTGGTCGCTATAAGCGCCACCTAGTGGTCGGCGCTCATAGCCCAGGACCGTTTCTGCTGCATACAGGAGATCTGCTGATCCCCTGTATGTAGCAGAGGCGATCAGACAGTTTCTGCTTCTAGTCTCCTATGGATATGAAAGTGAAAAAAAAAAGTTTTTAAAAATATAAAAAAAATGAAAAAAATATAAAAGTTTAAATCACCCCCCTTTCGCCCCATTCAAAATAAAATAATAAAAAAAAACCTACATAGACATATTTGGTATCGCCGCATTCAGATTTGCCCGATCTATCAATCTAAAAAAAGAGTTAATCCGATCGGTAAACGGTGTAACGAGAGAAAAATTCTAAACGCCAGAATTACGTTTTTTGGTCGCCGCAAAATTGCAATAAAATGCAATAACGGGCGATCAAAACATCGGATCTACCCCAAAATGTTATCAATAAAACGTCAGCCCAGCGCGCAAAAAATAAGCCCTCTCCAGCCCCAGATCCCAAAAAATGGAGACGCTACTGGTCTTAGAAAATGGCACTTCTTTTTTTTTACCAAATTTTGGATTTTTTTTTCACCACTTAAATAAAAAGAATCTATACATGTTTGGTGTCTACGAACTCATAATGACCTGGAGAATAATAATGGCAGGTCAGTTTTAGCATTTAGTGAACGGGGTAAAAAAAATAAATAAAAAACCACTGTGGTATTACAGTTTTTTTGCAATTTCACCGCACTTGGAATTTTTTTCCCGTTTTCCCGTACACTTTGCCACAAAGTGAGGAAGAGGATCGTGGTGCGCAAGTGGAAGAGGAGGAGGTGGTGGATGATCTAGTAACTGACCCAACGTGGCAGGAGGACACGCAGAGCGAGGCCAGCAGCACACAGGGGGAGGGAGGCAGAGTACCCCAACAGGCAGGAAGAAGCAGTGTGGCGGCCGCACACAGAAGGCGGGCAACAGTTCCCCGTAACACCAACACGAGGGACGTTGCCAGTACAACCTGTAGGTCTTCCAGAGTCTGAAATTTTTTTAAAGACTCTTCTGATAACCCCAAAAAGTCCCACCGCAGCATTCAATTCTCCATATCCCAGAGCTTTGAATGAAAGCCCAAATTCGCAGCCAACGCCCCACGCCCCACAGGCCACAGTCCTAAAGTCACACATTTCACGACTGCTTGCATTGGAAATGCTGCCTTTTAGGCTGTTGGAGACGGAATCCTTCCGCAACCTTATGGCGGTGACCGTCCCTCGGTACTCGGTCTCCAGCCGACATTATTTTGCCCAGCACTACACAAGCACGTGTCCAGAAACATCTGCCGTGCCCTCAACAATGCAATTACTGTGAGAGTCCACCTGGCAACAAACACGTGGACAAGTGCTTGTGGCCAGGGACGGTACATCTCCCTGATGGCACACTGGGTAAGCATAGTGGAAGCCGGCACCCAGTCGGACCTTGGGATGGAACACATCCTCCCCACACCGAGGATTGCGGGCCCTATGTCAGTCAGAGTTGCCCCCACAGTGTACAGCTCCTGTGCATCATCCTCATCCTCCTCCTCATGTTCAGCCTCCATCTCAGATATCACCACATCAGTTACAAGCTGGAAGCACTTCAGTACTGCCTCAGCCAAGCGGCAACAGGCTGTGCTGAAACTCATAAGCTTAGGTGATAAACCTCACACTGCTTGTGAGTTGTGGGCAGCTGTGAAAGAGCAGGCAGATCTGTGGCTGAGTCCGCTGAACCTACATCCAGGCATGGTCGTGTGTGACAATGGCCGTAACCTGGTGGCAGCTCTTTGGTGAGGCGAGATCACACTCGTACCATGCCTGGCTCATGTGCTTAAACTCGTGGTTCAGCGGTTTCTTAAATCGTACCCCAAGTTGCCAGATATGTTCGTCAAAGTACGCTGCCTGCCAGCCCATTTTCGCAAGTCGGCTACAGCTTCCGCCGCCCTTGCTGTGTTGCAGCAGCGTTTGCAGCTTCTGGCACACCGACTGGTGTGTGATGTCCCCACACATTGGAACTCTACCCTCCACATATTGCAAAGGATTTGTGAGCAGAAGAGAGCAGTTGTGGAGTACCAGCTGCAACAAGGCCGTCGATATTCAGGTCAGACTCCACACATAAGACCTCAGGAGTGGACCTGGATGTCTAAAATATGTACCATCTAGACAAACTTTGTCTGTCTTTTGCAACACTCTCTGCAGAGAATTAAAGAGGAGGCATTGCAGCCAGAGTATGATGAGATGGATCAAGAACCCGTAATGGGCGATTACACACAGCCCAGCCTCATCTCATCCCAACTTGCATTGGGGGACAATGAGGAGGAGGAGGAGGAGGAAGAACAGGAGCTCGTATCATGCACTGTAGATGGTAGTACCTGTACAACTGTCATACAGTCGGTTCAGCGTGGGTGGCCTGAGGACAGGGGGGAGGAGGAGGAGGAGAAGGAGAGCATGGTCAGTCGTCATCTTGGTGAGGACATGGAAGTCTTGCCCGTTACCAGTCTGGCACGCATGGCTGACTTTATGTTACGCTGCCTTAACCGTGACTCTCGCATTGTCAAAATGTTGGGTGACAGTCATTACTGGTTGGTGACACTTTTAGACCCCCGCTACAAGGAGAACTTTCACTCTCTTATTCCTGAGATGGAGAGGTCTACAAAAATGGGGCAGTACCAGAAGGCCCTTGCTGCAGAACTGTTAGCGGCAGAGGTCACAGTTCGTTGACCAACCAAGGTGTACAGGCGAGAGAGATGCAACTCCAATCCAGCAGAGGCAGGGGAACACTGTCAACATTCTGGGACAGTTTTCTGAGACTCATTCAGCTTACAGGCCCTGAGGCGCGGGGTACTCTCACAAGGAGTGGAAAGTTTCAAAAGATGGTGAGGGAGTACCTTGCCGACCATACCAGCGTCCTCTGTGATTCCTCTGTGCCTTTTAATTATTGGGTACCCAAGCTGGACACTTGCAATGAACTCGCTCTGTACGCCTTGGAGGTCCTGGCCTGCCCTGCCGCTAGCGTGTTATCGGAGCGTGTTTTTAGTTCCGCTGGGGGAATTATAACTGATAAGCGCACTCGCCTGTCAACTGACAATGCTGACAAGCTGACCCTTATCAAAATGAACAAGGGCTGGATTGGGCCAGACTTCTCATCACCACCAATTGTCAGCAGAGTAACATAAAGTCAAATCCACTGTGTTATTTCGGGAGGTGTATTCCCATGCACCGCTTCACACCCACACATGGGTATACGCTTCCTCATTTCGGCTGTATTTTGCTCTTCTCCTTATCCTCAGCCTCCACCACCACTATACCACCAGGGTGACCGTGGTCCGTGTTGCCAGCATTGCAAGTTCCTCCATCCTAATTTTTGTCAGATTTTGCTTGGAAGGCATAGGCAAACACTGTGGGAGACCCACTCCCCAATAATGGGAATAATGTTTATGACGCACCCCCAGGGCCGTGGGGTACTCGGCAGCCGGGCCTCTAGTTGCCGGGGGATATCACGGTGGCTGGCCCGGTCCGTGACCCCGGGCGGTCAGTGAAAAGGGGAAACTTCTATTATATGGGGTTTTTTGGATTTTTCGTGATGCCACCTGTGGTGTCTGGTGAGGATCATCAGTGCTGCAACAGTCCTCTGAGGCAGATGTTAGGGCAGCTTGTGATGGGACGGCTCCCCACAAGTGGAGTGGCAGGACGGACCCGGAGGAAGGATGGACACTCACACAGAGGTAAGCTTCAGTACCTTTACTGGTGATGCTGCAGGCACGGTCCAGGGTACTCCAAGTGAAGGGCGCACTTCTGGACTCTCCCCAGTGAGCTGGTATAGGGCCTCCTGATCCGTTGCTTTACTTTCTCAGCTTCTGGCCTGCCTGGAGCTGGGCCTAGCTTGGTTACTGTCTCTCTCTGCACCTGCTGACCTGGTGGTAGGGCCTTCTCTTTGGATATCACTCTCCCTGGACACTGGGACCTCTGTGACTCCTAGCCCTTGTACTGCAATCAGCATTAGGTGGGCCTGGGACCTGTAGTTCTCCAGGGGTTCCGGTGATTCCTACTGGGTGTAGGGAGTCCCTGTAGGCACGGACCCGGTGTCCGGTATATATATCGGGGTGAGCTTACTATGCTCCTCTGCCCCCTGAGTTCCACTCTCCTTTTTCTCCTTGCCGTCGACCACACTCGGGGCCCTCACTACTTGGCAGCTGGCTTGCTGTGTCTTCACCACTCTCTGAGCGTCGGCACGCTCTCAGCTCACTGTGAGCTGTGTTCCTCTCTGAACACTGAACTGAAACTCTAAACTAGACTTCACTGAGCTGCCTAGCTCCACCCTCCCTATATATGTCCCTGTAACATACCTGGCGGCGTCCTTGCATCGTGGTCCATCTCCCACTGTGCAAGAGCGTGCACTTGATTTCCAGTCCAGACTGCCACTCTGGCTTCTTTCCATACTGTCTGCTTTGCTCTCCTCTGGCTGCTTAGGGTGATGCCCGCCGAACTTCCTGTTTCTTGTAGCTGCTGCAGACACACCCCTAATGCGTCCTCAGCCTATTGCTGTCTGTCACCTGCTATTTAAACCAGCTCTTCCTTGGAATCCTTGCCTGAGCATCTTGTTCTGTCAGTTGGCTTCTAGTCACTGATGTGCCTGGTCCTGTCTATGTTTCCTGCCTTGCGGTATCAGTTCCCGTGTCTGAACTGAGTCCTGTCTGTGCTCTCTAGCCAGCTGTCTTTCTGCCTTTCCTGGAGGCTGTATTTCCAGGCTTGTCTGAACACGCTCCTAGCCTGTTCGTCCCGCCCTCTGGGGGCTGCATACCCAGACTCGCTCCTGTATTTGTTGCAGTACAGTTCCTGTCTGAACTGTCTCCTAACCTGCTTTCTGTTTCTCTCTATGTCCGTACCTTCCCTTTCTCCTGCATAGTCTGTACCAGCACTTGGCTTTACCTTGGCTCGTTCCTGTATTTTGTTTCTGTATCTGTTCCTGTCTGAACTGTCTCCTATCCTGTTTCCTGTTTTTCTTTATGTCCTTACCTTCCCTTTTTCTGCAGAGTCTGAACCTGCTCCTAACTCCCACTCGTTGTCGCTGTACTTCCGTTTTTGAGTTTAGTGTCCACTCGCTACTTCATTGCTAGTATCTTGTGTGTTTCTGGTTCTGCCTTCCCCTTCCTGTCTGTTCCGTGTCAACATAGACCTGTCCCCTCTGCTGTGCCTTGCTCACCGCTCCGGCGGTTCTAGCCTGCTCTGCCTTGCGCACCTCACCGGCGGTTCTAGCCTGCTCTGCCTTGCTCACCGCTCCGGCGGTTCTAGCCTGCTCTGCCTTGCTCACCGCTCCGGCGGTTCTAGCCTGCTCTGCCTTGCTCACTGCTCCGGCGGTTCTAGCCTGCTCTGCCTTGCTCACCACTCCGGCGGTTCTAGCCTGCTCTGCCTTGCTCACCGCTCTTGCGGTCTCCGTTCTGCTCTGCCTTGCTCACCGCTCTTGCGGTTTCCGCCCTGCTCTGCCTTGCTCACCGCTCTTGCGGTTTCCGCCCTGCTCTGCCTTGCTCACCGCTCCGGCAGTCTCGCTCTGCTCTGACTTGCTCGCTGATCCGGCAGTCTCGCTCTTCTCTGACCTTTTGCTCGCTGCTCCGGCAGTCTCGCTCTGCTCTGACCCTTTGCTCGCTGCTCCGACAGTCTTGCTCTGCTCTGACCCTTTGCTCGCTGCTCCGGCAGTCTCACTCTGCTCTGACCCTTTGCTCGCTGCTCCGGCAGTCTCGCTCTGCTCTGACCCTTTGCTCGCTGCTCCGGCAGTATCGCTCTCCTCTGACCGTTTGCTCGCTTCTCCGGCAGTCTCGTCCTGCTCCACTCTTGCTCACCACTTTAGGCGGTCTCATCTTGCCCTGCTCTTGCTCACCGCTCTGGGCGGCCTCACTCTGCTGTGTTTGTCCATCACATCTGCGGTTCTGTTCCTGAGTCCCAGTCTGTACTGGGTCCTATCCACTCTGTGCTCCAACCCGTCGTACCTGCCAGTACCTCCCTGCCTGCATACCAGTCGTGCTTACCAGCATCCACCCGTCTGCATACCAGCCATGTCTGCCTATACCCACCAGTCTGTGTGCCAGCCTAACCTGCCTGTTCCTGTATTCCCTGGTGTGGGTCAACAGCCGTGTCCGGGGTCTGACCTGGAGTGGCACCTGGTCCCTCTGCTCGGTTCCTCCTTGGTGCACTGGCGTCGTATGCGGTCGTGCGACCTTGGTCGGATCGGGTGGATACTTAGTTACGCCCCTCCAGGCATTCACTCTCTGGTACGGTCCAGTGGAATCACTACATATATACGCCCAACGCCAGTCAGTCTGGGCGTGTGCATTACAGTCCCTAGCAGGCTCCCTCTGCTGGTCTGAGGTGGAAGGTGGAGGTGTATGAATGTAGTGAGGGCCTCTTGTGGAGAAATCCATCCATGCACACATCTGGGTTCTGTGGCACCAATGCGCAGCAGGGCGCCACATTTTTAATATGCTGTACTGCATGGCTCTTGTAAGGGGTATGAAAATCATCTTGTTCAGCTACTGCGACCTCCACCACTTTTCCAAGGGACATTACAACAGTCTTGTTAAGCTACTGCGACCTCCACCACTATTCCAAGGGGCATTGATAATGTCTTTTTATTCCACTGCGACCTCCACGTCTCTTCCAAGGGGCATTAAAACCGTCTTGTTAAGCTACTGTGACCTCCACGTCTTTTCCAAGGGTCATTAAAACCATCTTGTTAAGCTACTGCAACCTCCACATTTCTTCCAAGGGGCATTAAAACCGTCTTGTTAAGCTACTGTGAATTCCACCACTTTTCCAAGGGACATTAAGACCGTCTTGTTAAGCTACTGCGACCTCCACCACTTTTCCAAGGGGCATTGATGTTGTCTTTTTATTCCACTGCGACCTCCACATCTCTTCCAAGGGGCATTAAAACCGTCTTGTTAAGCTACTGCGAACTCCACGTCTCTTCCAAGGGGCATTAAAACCATCTTGTTAAGCTACTGCGACCTCCACTTCTCTTCCAAGGGGCATTAAAACCGTCTTGTTAAAATATTGCGACTTCCTCCACTTTTCCAAGGGGCATTAAAACCGTCTTGTTAAGCTACTGCGACCTCCACCACTTTTCCAAGGGACATTAAGACCGTCTTGTTAAGCTACTGTGACCTCCACCACTTTTCCAAGGGGCATTGATGTTGTCTTTTTATTCCACTGCGACCTCCATATCTCTTCCAAGGGGCATTAAAACTGTCTTGTTAAGCTACTGCGAACTCCACGTCTCTTCCATGGGGCATTAAAACCGTCTTGTTAAGCTACTGCGACCTCCACGTCTCTTCCAAGGGGCATTAAAACTGTCTTGTTAAGCTATTGCGACTTCCACCACTTTTCCAAGGGGCATTAAAACCGTCTTGTTAAGCTACTGCGACCTCCACCACTTTTTCAAGGGGCATTGAAATTGTCTTTTTATTCCACTGCGACCTCCACTATTCTTCCAAGGGGCATTAAAACCATCTTGTTAAGCTACTGCGACCTCCACCATTCTTCCAAAGGGCATTAAAACCATCTTGTTAAGCTACTGCGACCTCCACCACCTTTCCAAGGGGCATTAAAACCATCTTGTTAAGCTACTCGACCTCCACCATTTGTCCCAGGGGCATTAAAACCGTCTTGTTAAGCTACTGCGACCTCCACCACTTTTCCAAGGGGCATTAAAACCGTCTTGTTAAGCTACTGCGACCTCCACCACTTGTCCCAGGGGCATTAAAACCGTCTTGTTAAGCTACTGCGACCTCCACCACTTTTCCAAGGGGCATTAAAACTGTCTTGTTAAGCTACTGCGACCTCCACCACTTTTCCAAGGGGCATTAAAACCATCTTGTTAATCTACTGCGACCTCCACCACTTTTCCAAGGGGCATTGATATTGTCTTTTTATTCCACTGCGACCTCCACGTCTCTTCCAAGGGGCAATAAATCCGTCTTGTTAAGCTACGGTGACCTCCACCACTTTTTCAAGGGGCATTGATATTGTCTTTTTATTCCACTGCGACCTCCACCATTCTTCAAATGGGCATTAAAACCGTCTTGTTAAGCTACTGCGACCTCCACCACTTTTTCAATGGGCATTGATATTGTCTTTTTAATCCACTGCGACCTCCACCATTCTTTCAAGGGGCATTCAAACCGTCTTGTTAAGCTACTGTGACCTCCACATCTCTTCCAAGGGGCATTAAAACAGTCTTGTTAAGCTACTGCAAAGTCCACGTCTCTTCAAAGGGGCATTAAAACCATCTTGTTAAGCTACTGCGACCTCCAAGTCTCTTCCAAGGGGCATTAAAACCGTCCTGTTAAGCTATTGCGACTTCCACCACTTTTCCAAGGGGCATTAAAACCGTCTTGATAAGCTACTGCGACCTCCACCACTTTTTCAAGGGGCATTGAAATTGTCTTTTTATTCCACTGCGACCTCCACTATTCTTCCAAGGGGCATTAAAACCATCTTGTTAAGCTACTGCGACCTCCACCATTCTTCCAAGGGGCATTAAAACCATCTTGTTAAGCTACTGCGACCTCCACCACCTTTCCAAGGGGCATTAAAACCGTCTTGTTAAGCTACTGCAACCTCCACCACTTTTCCAAGGGGCATTGATATTGTCTTTTTATTCCACTGCGACCTCCACCACTTTTCCCAGGGGCATTAAAATGTCTTATTAAGCTACTGCGACCTCCACCACTTTTCCAAGGGGCATTAAAACCGTCTGGTTAAGCTACTGCGACCTCCACCACTTGTCCCTGGGTCATTAAAACCGTCTTGTTAAGCTACTGCGACCCCACCATTCTTCCAAGGGGCATTAAAACAGTCTTGTTAAGCTACTGCGACCTCCAGCACTTTTCCCAGGGGCATTGATATTGTCTTTTTATTCCACTGTGACCTCCACCACTTTTCCCAGGGGCATTAAAACTGTCTTGTTAAGCTACTGCGACCTCTACCACTTTTCCGAGGGGCAATAAAACCATCTTGTTAAGCTACTGCGACCTCCACCACTTTTCCAAGGGGCATTGATATTGTCTTTTTATTCCACTGCGACCTCCACGTCTCTTCCAAGGGGCAATAAAACCGTCTTGTTAAGCTACGGCGACCTCCACCACTTTTTCAAGGGGCATTGATATTGTTTTTTTATTCCACTGCGACCTCCACCATTCTTCCAAGGGGCATTAAAATCGTCTTGTTAAGCTACTGCGACCTCCACCACTTTTTCAAGGGGCATTGATATTGTCTTTTTATTCCACTGCGACCTCCACCATTCTTCCAAGGGGCATTAAAACCATCTTCTTATGCTACGGCGACCTCCATCACTTTTCCAAGGGGCATTAAAACCGTCTTGTTAATCTACTGCGAACTCCACCACTTTTCAAGGGGCATTGATTTTGTCTTTTTATTCTACTGCGACCTCCACCATTCTTCCAAGGGGAATTAAAACCGTCTGGTTAAGCTACTGCAACCTCCACCACTTTTTCAAGGGGCATTGATATTGTCTTTTTATTCCACTGCGACCTCCACCATTCTTCCAGGGGGCATTAAAATCGTTTTATTAAGCCACTGCGACCTCCACCACTTTTCCAACGGTCATTGATATTGTCTTTTTATTCCACTGCGACCTCCACCATTTTTCCAACGGGCATTGCATTTCCTCCTAATTTTAGTCAGCTTTTGCTTTTCAATGCATAGGCTAGGTGAACACTAAGGGAGACCCACTCCCCAATAATGGGTAGAAGGTTTTTATTATGCTGTAATCCACGTCTGTTTCAAGGGTCATTGCAGTTCCTCATAATTTTTGGAAAGCCTTCCATTCACTGCTTAGGCCAACAGTGCACAGGAGACTCAGTTGCAATAAATGGAAAAACGGTTTAGTTAAGGCCCTCTGACCTCCATGTCACTTCCAAGGGGCATTGGAGTGCCTCGAAATTTTTGGTAGGCATTGCACTCACTGTATGCCCTATAACTGTGTAGCCAAACCTCTCCTTTTGGTACAGAAACATATCCTACAAGACATGTGTGGTTGACTGGCCTGATATTGATGTGAATGGTCCCTGTTCCTCCTGCTCTTTCTCCTTTGCCACCACCTCATCCATCATTCATCACCTGTAGCTTTGTTTTAACGGGAGTCATAGAACTGGGATAGTAGCAGGAAAACATCCAGCAATCCTCGGAGGAGGTAGGATATGCGCTAAAACGCTGACCACCTCAGGCCTAGCCGCTACTACATGCATGCGCTCGCATTCCAAGAAAACAAAGCAGATGCTAACTTCTATCATCATCATCATGCTCCTCACCTTGGCACTTTCAACGCCCCTGATGGAGAAGCCAGGGCCCAACGGAGGTGTCTGGTTCTCTGGTGGGCTCGTCCAATGCTGCCCTAAAGCAGGCCAGGCTAAGAAAAGTGTGGGGGAACTTCCAAGGAGAAACAGGGGCGAGTGGGGACCATTTATGGACACCCGAGCGCCTGGGGACCGTGTGTGGACACCCGGCCGCGAGGCGGCTGGGGACTGGGTATGGACACCCAGACGCCCCCTGGTGGCTGGGGACCGAGCGTGGACACCCGGCCGCCGGGCGGCTGTGGACTGAGTATGCATAACAGGCCGCCGACGCAACCATGACATGGTGGCCAGCGTCTGCCTCCACATGCTTAAAAGACCCAATTTCAAGTGCAAGCAAGCAAGCTAGCAGTATGGTATTGCAGCCTGGGGGTGGGTGGGTCTCAGGTTGCACACTTATGCTTCCATTCCATCATGCTCCTCACCTTGGCACTCTTAACTCCCCTGATGGAGAAGCCAGGGCCCACCGGAGGAGTCTGGTTCTCTGGTGGGCTCGTCCAATGCTGCCCTAAAGCAGGCCAGTCACAGAAAAATGTGGGGGAAGTTCCCAGGAGAAATAGGGGTGGCTGAGGTCCGTTTATGGACACCGGGCCACCCCCAGGCGGCTGGGGACCGTGTGTGGACACCCGGCCGCGGGGCGGCTGGGGACCGAATATGGACACCCGGCCGCCCCCTGGCGGCTGGGGATCGAGCATGGACACCCGGCCGCCAGACGGCTGGGGACTGAGTATGGATACCTCGCTGCCGAAGCAGCCATGAGGTAGTGGCCAGCTTCGGCCTCCTCCAAACTAAAAGGCCCCATTTCAATTGCAAGCTAGCAGTATGGTATTGCAGCCTGGGGATGGGTGGGTGGCAGGCTGCATACTTGCGCTTGCATTGCAAGGAATGGGGGAGGTACAATTGAACACTGCCCTGGGACAAGGACTTGCAGGGGGATAGTTGCAAGTCTGCTTCTTCTGATGCGGCAAGGATCACTTCTGATGGGCACACTTTTAGGCAGTGACCTGGGTATCAGAAATGCTTCCCGGGATCTTCCCCATGCTGTTCCCATGTCTTTTCAGCACTGTATGCATGTGTCACACAGCACATGGCCAGATAAGATTGTAAAATGTTAAAATTACATTTCCCGGTGAATGCATTTGTCACGGTTGAAAGCAATACAAAAGTGCAAAAACGCATAAAAAATGCTACTTGTGAACATAGCCCAAGGTGTGGAGGAGTATTTTTGTTTTTGGTTATTTATTTTACCTTATACAGAAGTTTTTACCCTGGAAAGGAAGTTCCTTAACATATTTCACTGGAAAACCGTTTCAGTTTAGTTTTTGAACGATTTATTGTGAGCCCGTAAAAGTGGCTTAATACCTCTGACCACGTTGTTGACGGGGGTTAGAAATGCTTCCTGGGGCTATGCCCATGCTGTCCCCATGTCTTTTGAGCACTGTCACTATCGTTTTGGGCACTTTTTAGGCTTTCTACAGACTGCCGGGGGAGCCGCCGCAAAAATGCTCGGGTCTCCCATAGACTAACACTGGGCTCGTTGCTCGGGTCGAGCACCCGAGTATCCCGGTGAGCTCAACCCGAGCTTCGAGCACCCGAGCATTTTATTGCTCGTTCAACACTACTACAGACCAATCTTCCCTTCATCTCTAAACTCTTGGAGCGCCTGGTCTACTCCCGCCTTACCAGTTACCTCTCCACTCACTCTCTTCTAGACCCATCACAGTCTGGCTTCCGCCCCCTACATTCTACAGAAACTGCACTCATCAAAGTAACCAATGACCTTCTGACAACAAAATGTAATAGTGACTACTCTCTGCTCATTCATCTTGACCTCTCTGCAGCTTTTGACACCGTTGACCACCACCTCCTACTCTCTACGCTCCACTCAATCGGCATAAATGACACTGATCTCTCTTGGTTATCCTCCTACCTATCTGACCGCTCTTTCAGTGTATCGTTCGCTGGTTCCACTTCTTCCCCCCTTCCTCTCACTATTGGGGTTCTTCAGGGTTCAGTCCTTGGCCCTCTTATCTTCTCTCTCTACACAGCCCCAATTGGACAGACCATCAGCAAATTTGGTTTTCAGTACCATCTTTATGCTGATAACACACAACTATACACCTCATCCCCTGACCTTACCCCCACTGTACTACAGAACACCAGTGACTGTCTGGTGGCAGTTTCTAACATCATGGCCACTCTCTATCTGAAACTCAACCTTTCCAAAACTGAATTTCTTCTGCTCGCTCCTTCTACTCACCTTCCTAAATCTGACATCTCTCTCTCCGTGTGTGGCACCACAATAACGCCGAGCCAGCAGTCGTGTTGTCTGGGCATTGTGTTTGACACCAATCTTTACTTCACCTTCCATATACAATCTCTTGCCGGCGTTTGTCGCTTGCACCTGAAGAACATCTCTGGAATCCGCCCCTTTCTCACCTTGGAAACAACAAAAACCCTCACTGTTGCCCTGATCCACTCCCGCCTTGACTACTGTAACTCTCTATTAATTGGCTTCTCCCTCACTCGACTTTCCCCTTTCCAGTCCATCCTTAATGCTGCAGCCAGGGTCATTTATTTGGCTAACCGTTACTCATACTCCTCCGCTCTGTGCCAGTCATTGCACTGGCTGCCCATGAATTATAGGATCCAAATTAAATTACTTGTTTTCACCCACAAAGCTCTCCACAGTGTGGCACCCCCCTACATGTCTTCCCTCATTTCTGTTTATCGGCCTACCCTTTCTCTACGCTCCGCAAGTGACTTTCGACTAACATCCGCACTAATTCGTACCTCCCACTCCCGGCTTCAAGACTTCTCCCGAGCTGCACCTATTCTTTGGAATGCTCTACCCCAAGAAATTAGGATAAACCACAACTTACACAGTTTTAGGCGCTCCCTAAAAACACACCTGTTCAGGGCGGCCTATCACGTTCCCTAATCGAAGGCCTTTTATATTCTTATAGCCCATTCCTTATTTCTCCAAACATAAGTCTCCACCGAACCCTAAAGCACTACAGATACTGGCTGGTGATGAGCTCATGGAGCCTTTATCTATCCCTCATCTCCTCAAGATGGCTGGACCATAAATGTAAATAAGCCACTGTACTTTGTGTCACCCCCACCTCATTGTAGATTGTAAGCTCTTACGAACAGGGTCGTCATTATTTTTGCTTTAATTATTGTATTATCTTTAGCTATGTTACTTATGACTGTTGAATATGAACCTCTGAATTGTAAAGCTCTGCGGTATATGTTGGCGCTATATAAATAAAGATTATTATTGTTATTATTATATATGTATATATATATATATATATACAGTGGTGGCCAAAAGTATTGGCAACCCTGCAATTCTGTCAGATAATACTGAGTTTCTTTCTGAAAATGATTGCAATCACAAATTCTTTGGTATTATTATCTTCATTTAATTTGTCTTCAATGAAAAAACAGAAAAGAGAGTGAAGCAAAAATCAAATCATTGATCATTTCACACAAAACTCCAAAAATGGGCCAGACAAAAGTATTGGAACCCTCAGCCTAATACTTGGTTGCACAACCTTTAGCCAAAATAACTGCGAACAACCGCTTCCGGTAACCATCAATGAGTTTCTTACAATGCTCTGCTGGAATTGTAGATCATTCTTCTTTGGCAAACTGCTCCAGGTCCCTGATATTTGAAGGGTGCCTTCTCCAAACTGCCATATTGAGATCTCTCCACAGGTGTTCTATGGGATTCAGGTCTGGACTCATTGCTGGCCACCTTAGAAGTCTCCAGTGCTTTCTCTCAAACCATTTTATAGTGCTTTTGGAAGTGTGTTTTGGGTCATTGTCCTACTGGAAGACCCATGACCTCTGAGGGAGACACAGCTTTCTCACACTGGGCCCTACATTATGCTGCAAAATTTGTTGGAAGTCTTCAGACTTCATAATGCTATGCACCTGGTCAAGCAGTCCAGTGCCAGAGGCAGCAAAGCAACCCCAAAACATCAGGGAACCTCCGCCATGTTTGACTGTAGGGACCGTGTCCTTTTCTTTGAATGCCTTTTTTTTTCCTATACACCCTATGTTGATGCTTTTTCCCAAAAAGCTCTTTTTGTCTCATCTGCCCAGAGAACATTCTTCCAAAACGTTTTAGGCTTTCTCAGGTAAGTTTTGGCAAACTCCAGCCTGGCTTATTTATGTCTCGGGGTAAGAAGTGGGGTCTTCCTGGGTATCCTACCATACAGTCCCTTTTCATGGGCTTTAAACTTCTTGATGACACTGCGCACGGAAGACACAGGAACATTCAGGTCTTTGGAGATGGACTTGTAGCCTTGAGATTGCTCATGCTTCCTCACAATTTGGTTTCTCAAGTCCTCAGACAGTTCTTTGGTATTTTCTTTTCTCCATGCTCAATGTGGTACACACAAGGACACAGGACAGAGGTTGAGTCAACTTTAATCCATGTTAACTGGCTGCAAGTTTGATTTAGTTATTGCCAACACCTGTTAGGTGCCACAGGTAAGTTACAGGTGCTGTTAATTACACGAATTAGAAAAGCATCACATGATTTTTCAAACAGTGCCAATACTTTTGTCCACCCCCTTTTTTAGGTTTGGTGTGGAATTGTATCCAATTTGGCTTTAGGACAATTATTTTTGTGTTTTTTCATTGAAGACAAATTAAATGAAGAGAACATTACCAAAGAATTTGTGATTGCAATCATTTCCAGGAAGAAGCTGAGTATTATCTGACAGAATTGCAGGGGTGACAATACTTTTGGCAACCACTGTGTATATATATATATATATATATATATATATATATACACAGTTATATGAAAAAGTTTGGGCACCCCTATCTATCTTAAGCTTAATGTTTTATAAAAATTGGTGTTTTTGCAACAGCTATTTCAGTTTGATATATGTAATAACTGTTGGACACAGTAATGTTTCTGCCTTGAAATGAGGTTTATTGTACTAACAGAAAATGTGCAATCTGCATTCAAACAAAATTTGACAGGTGCATAAGTATGGGCACCCTTATCATTTTCTTGTTTTAAATACTCCTACATACTTTTTACTGACTTACTAAAGCAGTTTTTTTGGTTTTGTAACCTCATTGAGCTTTGAACTTCATAGCCAGGTGTATGCAATCATGAGAAAAGCTACTTAAAGTGGCCACTTGCAAGTTGTTCTCCTGTTTGAATCTCCTCTGAAGAGTGGCATCATGGGCTCCTCAAAACAACTGTCAAATGATCTGAAAACAAAGATTATTCAACATAGTTGTTCAGGGGAAGGATACAAAAAGCTGTCTCAGAGATTTAACCTGTCAGTTTCCACTGTGAGGAACATAGTAAGGAAATGGAAGAACACAGGGACATTTCTTTTTAAGGCCAGAAGTGGCAGGCCAAGAAAAACATCAGAAAGGCAGAGAAGAAGAATGGTGAGATCAGTCAAGGACAATCCTCAGACCACCTCCAGAGAACTGCAGCATCAACTTGCTGCAGATGGTGTCACTGTGCATCGGTCAACTATACAACGCACTTTGCACAAGGAGAAGCTGTATGGCAGAGTGATGCGAAAGAAGCCGTTTCTGCAAGCACGCCACAAACAGAGTAGGCTGAGGTATGCAAAAGCACATTTGGAGAAGCCAATTTCTTTTTGGAAGAAGGTCCTGTGGACTGATGAAACCAAGACTGAGTTGTTTGGTCATACAAAAAGGCGTTATGCATGGCGGCAAAAAAACACAGCATTCCAAGAAAAACACTTGCTACCCACAGTAAAATTTGGTGGAGGTTCCATCATGCTTTATGGCTGTGTGGCCAATGCCGGCACCGGGAATCTTGTTAAAGTTGAGGGACGCATGGATTCCACTCAGTATCAGCAGATTCTTGACAATAATGCTCAAGAATCAGTGACAAAGTTGAAGTTACGCAGGGGATGGATCTTTCAGCAAGACAATGATCCAAAACACCTCTCCGAATCTACTCAGGCATTCATGCAGAGGAACAATTACAATGTTCTGGAATGGCCATCCCAGTCCCCAGACCTGAATATCATTGAACATCTGTGGGATCATTTGAAGAGTGCTGTCCATGCTCGGCGACCATCAAACTTAACTGAACTGGAATTGTTTTGTAAAGAGGAATGGTCAAAAATACCTTCATCCAGGATCCAGGAAATCATTAAAAGCTACAGGAAGCGACTAGAGGCTGTTATTTTTGCAAAAGGAGGACCTACTAAATATTAATGCCACTTTTCTGGTGAGGTGCCCATACTTATGCACCTGTCAAATTTTGTTTGAATGCAAATTGCACATTTTCTGTTAGTACAATAAACCTCATTTCAAGGCAGAAACATTACTGTCCCCAACAGTTATTACATATATCAAACTGAAATAGCTGTTGCAAAAACACCAATTTTTATAAAACATTAAGCTTAAGATTAATAGGGGTGCCCAAACTTTTTCATATAACTGTATTGTGACAGTCACTGATATGGTATATGAGGGGAGGTATGTGTCACGCAGGTTGCTGGCCTGTGCGAACTGAAACCAATAGACTTTCTGCCAGCATGTTATATGCTGGATGTTAACTCTTTTAAAGGGTGTAGCTGAGCAAGGTTTAAATGATCAGTTACCATTTTTTTTTTGTTGAGTTTGGAGTGACAAAGACTCCAGACTGGAAGGCCACAGCTCAGAGAGGAGCTGGAAGCTGGGACTACAACCTGTGTGGCTAATCCCACACTGCTATGGACTGTGTTATCATTTATCGTTTTGTTTTGTTGTTTTGCCAGTAAGGATGTGTTTATTTTGCTGGAGTGCAGAGCTTTATGCCATATAATAAAGCCTGCAGAGAAAACACGATTCCCGAGTCTACTTCCAGAAGCGGCCGAGTGAGGCGTCATACCACAGTTGGTGCGAGAGTGCGTGCAAGATTCCAGGAACACGTGTACCTGCCACAGAGACCAGTGGATGTCCTGGGTAAAAGCCGTCAACCAGCCAGAGAAGTCCGGCAGCATGGAGGAGCTCATTAAGCACCTGGTTCAAAGCCAGCAGAGCATGCAGCAGATCCAACAGAGCATGCAGCAGCAGCACAGAGAGCAGCTTCAGCAGCAACGGGAGCAGTGGCAGGAGGCAAATAAACTCCTCATACAGCAAATCCAGCAGCAGCAACGACAGACGGAGCTCCTAGCAGGGGAGATCCGTGGAAGGACATCCGCTCCACCTCCAGATCCAGGTGAGGACACACACATCAGGAAAACGGTAAGGAAAACGTTATAGAAGATGACCCCATGGGATGACGTTGAGGCGTTCCTGACTTTTTTGAAAGGGTGGTGGAACGGTAGAGATTACCTCAGGAGCAGTGGGCGGAGGTTCTGGCCCCATATTTGACCGGGGAGCCACAGAAGGCCTTTTATGATCTGACTTTACAAGACGCAAAGGAGTACGCAAAATTAAAAACTGAGATATTGGCACGCTCAGGAGTGACTATGTCTGTCAGAGCACAAAGGGTCCACCACTGGGCGTATGCTGGCAACAAACCTCCACGATCACAGATGTTCGACTTGTTACATCTAGTCCAGAAGTGGCTGCAGCCAGAGTCTTCCACTCCTGCCCAGATGGTTGAGCGTGTGGTGATGGACAGGTAACCCAGGTGCAGACCTGGGTTACCCTCGGAATGCGGACGACCTTGTGGGCCTGGTAAAGTGGTACCAAGTTTTCAAAAAATCCCTAGGGAAACCCGACATAATCACCTCCCCTACTGGAGTGCCCAAAAGGGGGCGGGTACACCACAGAAGGGGTTCAGAGCCACAACTGGGGGCGTCCCACTTGCACTGAAGGTGCCGCAAGGACTGTTGTTAACGATTGGATCTGTTGGCGGTGTCGCAATCTGGGACAAGTAGCCGCCCAGTGTCATACGTCTGCTGAGCCAATGGACTGCAGCCTAGGCAGACAATGTTCATATTATGCTTACCTAGCCTGCAGTGTGGACTGTCAGTCCAGCGAGGGCCCGCAGGCGTGTGCCGTATCCATTATCCAAGCAACGGTCCTGGGGCTGTTGGACTCTGGGAGTCTGGTAACCTTAATCAGTGCCACCCTTCCCCACCAGCTGATCCCTACCAAAACTGTGGGCATCCGCTGCATACATGGGGACGCCAAGAACTACCCGGTGGCCAGAGTGACAGTCGGAACAGACTATGGCGCCCAATCCCACGAGGTTGGGGTGGTCAGGGACCTGATACATCCCGTCATTTTGGGGCTCGATTTTCCCTTGTTCTGGGACTTGTGGGGGAAGGGATCCAGACCGAGTCCCGTGGAAAAAAGCCAGGACCCTAAAGAAATACCCCAGTCGACATCGGAAGTGGATGAGTTCCCACTATGTGTCCTTGTCGGCGACGAGGACGAGACTGTGTCTGAGGTGGTCAACCACCCTGAATTAGAGGTGCCTGGAGAGAACTTTGGGTCAGCTCAGGTTTGTGACTTGACCTTGAAAGGGGCGTGGGATAATGTTACTGTTTGTAATGGTGTTGCTCAAGATCGGGGGGCGGACACCAGGTACCCACACTTTGCAGTTCAGGGGGAGCTATTATACCGGGTGACCAAACTAAAAAGTGAAGAGGTAGTGGAACAGCTGTTATTTCCAGGTTCATACCGTCAGAGGATATTAAACATGGCACACTCACATATTCTGGAGGGACACCTAGGGGTTGATAAAACGCAGGAGAGTATAATAAGGAGGTTTATTGGCCAGGATGTTATCGGGAAATCTTAAACTATTGTAGATCCTGCCCCACTTGCCAGATAACCGTGCCCACCTCCCACTTCCGTAGTCCCTTAGTTCCACTACCTGTCATAGAGGTTCCCTTTGAGAGGATTGCCATGGACCTCGTGGGTCCCTTAGTTAAATCGGCCTGGGGCCACCAATACATCCTGATGGTCATTGACTATGTGACCCGGTACCCCGAAGCGGTACCCCTAAAGAACTTGTCCAGTAAAAGTATAGCCCGAGAGCTAGTTCATATTTTTGCTTGGAAAGGTCTGCCAAAAGAGATTTTGACAGACCAAGGAACCCTCTTCATGAGCAAGGTGAAGAAGGAGCTATGCAGAGTCCTTCAGATTGCCCAGATTCGGACCTCAGTTTATTATCCGCAGACGGACGGCTTAGTGGAACGCTTCAATAAGACCTTAAAGGTGATGCTCAGGAAGGTTGTTGAAAAGGATGGGCTAGACTGGGACTACCTGCTCCCATTTCTGCTTTTCTCTGTCAGAGAAGTTCCTCAAGCCTCCACTGGCTTCTCTCCATTTGAGCTCCTGTATGGATGGCATCCAAGAGGTCTCCTGGACATCGCCAAGGAAACCTGGGAGGCCGAGGTCACGCCCCACCAGAGCATCATCGAACTTGTCGCCCAGCTACAGGAGAAAATGGCGAAGGTGATGCCCATCGTGAATGAACATCTCCTCCAGGCACAGGAAGCCCAGGCCAGGGTGTATAACCGATCGGCAAGGCTGAGACTGTTCCAACCTGGGGATCGCGTCCTGGTTCTTATTCCCACCATTGAAAGTAAATTTCTGGCCAAATCACAAGGCCTATATGAGGTGGTGGAGAAGCTCGGTGAAGTGAACTACAGAGTCCACCAGCCTAGCCGAAGAAAGCCACACCAGATGTACCAGGTAAACCTGCTCAAGCCATGGTGAGATCAGGAATCCATGGGAACTCCTTGCCTTGGAGCCACTCCTGAAGGCCAGGTGGAAGATGTCACAATAGCAAAGACCCTTTTGCCAGCCCAGAAGCAACAGTGTCGAGAACTGCTCCAGCAGAATCGGGACCTGTTCTCAGAGTTGCCGGGGCATACCTAGGTGGTAGAACATGACGTGCTAACAGATCGGCATATAAGGGTGAACCTGAAGCCATACAGGATTCCTGAAGCATGCTGGGAGGTGATCTTGGCCGATGTGAAGAAGATGTTAGATCTCGGTGTGATAGAGAAGTCAAGGAGTGGATGGTCGAGCCCCATCGTCCTCGTGCCAAAACCCAATGGAGAGTGGAGGTTTTGTAATGATTACCGCCGGCTGAATGAGGTGTCCAATTGTGACGTATACCCGATGCCCCGGGTCGATGAACTCATCAAGAGACTTGGACCGGTGAGGTACATCACCACTCTGGACCTGACGAAGGGCTACTGGCAGATCCCCATGTCCCAGATGGCCAAGGAGGAGATGGCTTTCTCAACACCTGATGGAGCATTCCAATACATTCGGATGCCATTTGGACTACAGGGGGCTCCAGCCACCTTCCAGAGGGCTATGGATCAGTTCCTAGCCCCATATAAGAAGTATGCCGCAGGCTACCTTGACAACATTGTAGTCTTTAGCCCAGACTGGGCAAGTCATCTACCTAAATTACAGGCCATTCTGGATGCTCTAAGGAAGGTGGGATTTACAATAAATCCAAAAAATGCACCGTTGGAAAAGAGGAGGCCAAGTACTTGGGCTATGTCATTGGGAGAGGCAAAATAAAGCCACAAGTTAATAAAGTGGAGGCAATCCAGACCTGACCGAAACTGCTCTCCAAGAAGCAAGTGAGAGCATTCCTGGGAATGGTGCGATATTACCGGCGGTTTATCCCAAATTTTACTATGATGGCCGCCCCATTGACGGATCTCCTGAAAGGCACCAGATCAACCACGGTGAAGTGGACGGAGGAAACTGCGTTTCAACTGTTGAAGTCAGCACTGTGAAAATAACTGGTCTTGGTCGCATCAGACTTCAAGAAAGAGTTTGTGGTCCAGACAGACGCTTCAGAGGTTCGTCTAGGAGCTGTACCCTCTCAAGAGATAAATGGAGAAGAACATCCCATTCTCTATCTGAGTCGGAAGCTTTCGTCCTGTGAGAAAAACTACACAATAATAGAAAAGAGTGTCTAGCCATAAAATGGGCCTTAGATACACTAAGATACTACCTACTAGGCTGAAAGTTTAAGTTGGTGTCAGACCATGCCCCGTTGAGATGGTTGAGGGAAAAGAGGGGTAAAAATGCCAGGGTAACTAGATGGTTCCTAGCTCTGCAGGATTTCAACTTTCACGTAGAGCATAGGCTTTGAAGTTACACGGGAACGCTGATGCCCTTTCTAGAATTCCCTGTCTGGTATCGGAAGGTGCCCAAACCCCTGGCTTTGGGCAGAGTGGGGGAATATTTGACAGAGTCACTGGTATTGTAAATGAGGGGAGGTATGTGTCACGCAGGTTGCTGGTCTGTGTGAACTGAAACCAACAGACTTTCTGCCAGCATGTTATATGCTGGAGGTTAACTCTTTTAAAGGGTGTGGCTGAGCAAGGTTTAAATTCTCAGTTACCATTTTTTTTCTGTTGTTGAGTTTGGAGTGGCAATGACTCCAGATTGGAAGGCCACAGCTCAGAGAGTAGCTGGAAGCTGGGACTACAACCTGTGTGGCTAATCCCACACTGCTATGGACTGTATTATCATTTATCTTTTTGTTTTGTTGTTTTGCCAGTATGGCTGTGTTTATTTTGCTGGAGTACAGAGCTTTATGCCACATAATAAAGCCTGCAGAGAAAACACGATTCCTGAGTCTACTTCCAGAAGCGGCCGAGTGAGGCGTCATACCACAATATATGTACATATATATATATATATATATATATATATTTACAGTGGAGAAAATAAGTATTTGATACACTGCCAATTTTGCAAGTTTTCCCGACTATAAAGAATGGAGAGGTCTATAATTTTTATCGTAGGTACACTTCAACTGTGTAAAAAGCAGACTCTAAATATAAAAAACAGGAATTTCTCATTGTATGATTTTTAAATAATTAAATTGCATTTTATTTCATCACCTACCATCCAGCAAGAATTCTGGCTCTCACAGACATGTTTGCTTCTCTTTAAGAAAACTTCCTACTCTGCCCTCATTTACCTGTATTAATTGCACCTGTTTGAACTCGTTACCTGTTAAAAGACACCTGTCCACACACTTAATCACACTCCAACCTGTCCACCATGGTCAAGACCAAAGAGCTGTCTGAGGACACCAGGGACAGAATTTTAGACCTGCACAAGGCTGGGATGGGCTACAGGACAATAGGCAAACAGCTTGGTGAGAAGGCAACAACTATTGGCACAATTATTACAAAAAAGGAAGAAACACAAAAGGACTGTCAGTCTTCCTCAGTCTGGGGCTCCATGCAAGATCTCTCCTTGTGGGATCAGGATGATTCTGAGAGACATCAGGAATCAGCCCAGAAATACACGGGAGGACCTGGTCAATGACCTGAAGAGAGCTGGGACCACAGTCTCAAACAGTAACACACTACACTATCATGGATTAAAATCCTACAGGGCATGCAAGGTTCCACTGCTCATGCCAGCACATGGCCAGGCCCATTTGAAGTTTGCCAATGACCATCTAGATGATCCAGAGGAGGCATGGGAGAAGGTCATGTGGGTCAGATGAGACCAAAATTGTACATTTTGATATCAACTCCACTCGCCGTGTTTGGAGGAAGAATGAGTACAACCCCAAGAACACTGTCCCAATCGTGAAGCATGGTGAGAGAAACATCATACTCTGAGGATGCTTTTCTGCAAAGAGGACAGGATGACTGCACTGTATTGAAGGGAGGATGGATGGGGTCATGTATAGCGAGATTTAGGCCAACAACCTCCCTTCTTCAGTAAGAGCATTTAAGATGAGTCGTGGCTGGGTCTTCCAGCATGACAATGACCCGAAACACACAGCCAGGGCAACTAAGGTGTGGTTCCATAAAAAGCATTTCAAGGTCCTGGAGTGGCCTAGCCAGTCTCCACACCTGAACCCAATAGGAAATATATGGAAGGTGCTGAAACTCAATGTTGCCCAGCGACAGCCCAAAAACCTGAAAGATCTGGAGAAGATCTGTATGGAGGAGTGGGCCAAAATCACTACTGCAGTGTGCGCAAACTTGGTCAAGAACTACAGGAAACATAAGAAAATTAGTTATGGTGAGTCCCAAGAATAATTAAAATCCTCAATTTATTGAAAAAAGATTAAAAGATCATACAGGTTGGGGACACACCTCAACGCGTTTCTGGCAGAAGCCCTTATTCACTGAGATACAAATTCCTTATGATACATGGTATAAAAACAAATAGTGACCAACCGTTGATCAATAAACACATATGTAAGCAATCAATCACATTTGAGAATAATCAGCATAATCACAAGGTTAAATCATAAGAAAGCCAGAGAGAAAAAAAAAAAAAACCTTGGACATTCAATTCTCTGAGATTTAATATAAATAAAGAGTATCATTCCTATAGTTAATACCATTGGGGTATTTTATATCCAGTTTGATAATCCAAAATAGCTCTCTTAGAATAGCTACTTTGGATTATCAAACTGGATACAAAATACCCCAATGGCATGAACGATAGGAATGATACTCTTTATTTATATTAAATCTCAGAGAATTGAAGGTCCAAGGTTTTTTTTTTTGTTTTTTTTTTCCTCTCTCTGGCTTTCTTGTGATTTAGCCTTGTGATTATGCTGATTATTCTCAAATGTGATTGATTGCTAACATATGTGTTTATTGATCAACGGTTGGTCACTATTTGTTTTTATACCATGTATCATAAGGAATTTGTATCTCAGTGAATAAGGGCTTCTGCCAGAAACGCGTTGAGATGTATCCCCAACCTGTATGATTTTTTAATCTTTTTTCAATAAATTGAGGATTTTAATTATTCTTGGGACTCACCATAACTAATTTTCTTATGTGAAGCCTTAAGTCACGGCTATTGGTTGGAGACCCACAGCATTGCAAAACGGACTGAGTTATACTAATAGGACACGGTGAGGCTGCCTTTTTTGTTTATTTAACTACAGGAAATATCTGACCTCTGTAATTGCAAACATAGGTTTCTGTACCAAATATTAAGTTCTGTTTTTCTATTGTATCAAATACTCATTTCATGAAATAAAATGCTAATTAATTATGCAAAAATCATACAATGTGATTTCCTGGAATATTTTAAGATTCTGTCTCTCACAGTTGAAGTGTACCAACGATAAAACTTACAGACCTCTCCATTCTTTGTAGTTGGGAAAACTTGTAAAATCGGCAGCGTATCAAATACTTATTTTCCCCACTATACTGTATACAAATTCAAAACCACCCCCCTTTTCCCCAGTTAACAATGAGGAAATGTATAACATAAAAAATATACACACTTTGAGAAATAAAATCCATTATATTAATTCATGTTAAAATTAATAAAACATTATAAATATTTAAAATTAAATCGGGAAAAGTCAGACACATAAGTGGGCAAGTAAGAGGTGGGATAACATTTCATACGCTAAGGTCAATAAATAATACATCAATAATAGTTCAATAGTGGATCAATAGTAGATCAATACATGAGGCTATACATCATTATAATAAACTCTTGCAGAAAACATATACCAGTAACGTGCATTTGAATAAATATAGATCTCAGACATGATGGACATAAGAATAGGACATGAAAGCATCAGTATAAAGACAGTTATGAACCGAAGCCATCACTCACCATGTCCATGTGCATTAATAAATAATAATATGAATAATAACAATTGTCCTGTCCTGACAATAAAGCCAGGCTATTGAAATACATGACTATGTTCATTACACATTCTTATGTATTGAACTTTGTTTGTTTGGTAACAGCACCATCTGCTGACCATTTAATGTAAATGTTTTAGTTTCAGTTTGCAATGTATTTTGGGAGTTTCTGAGGCATTCTGGGAATATTGCAATGCATTGTGGACTTGATATTATGACACTTCAGAAACACCAGCAGCCATTTCCTGCATTCTCTCGAAGAGGTATCAGACCACTCATCTCCTGTCTTATGCTCCTCAAACAGCCTGTCCTAAGCATAGTTGATAAGTTACTATCTATGTGTTAGTATGCAGTGCAAGAAGTACAATGCACATTAGAAGTGTGTTGATGTATTAAATAGGTGTCATCAGTTTGTATTACCTCATGTTACACTGTATTGCAGATTACCTGTAGCTGTGTATTGTACAGTATATGTTCTGAATACCTTGTTATTACATCCTATAGTTTCACCCTTTCCTTTCAAATCTACAATCAATAAAAAAAGTTTACAAGTTCACAGCCTCTCTTTTTCTAAAAGAAGACAGGGGGTTTAGCTATATGTCTCACTGCACACCGTGCTATCGTGTGAGGACACAATAACAATTATTCACTTGACGCGCCCCCAGGGCCGTGGGGTACTCGGCAGCCGGGCCTCTAGTTGCCGGGGGATATCACGGTGGCTGGCCCGGTCCGTGGCCCAGGGCGGTCACTCAAAAGGGGGGAATTTAGATATGTATATATGGGGGATTTGGGAAAGTTCGTGACGCCACCTGTGGTACCTCGTGAGGAGACACTGCAGAGCACAAACATGCCTGCGCTCTGCAGTGTCTATGAAGGATGGCAGCGCTCAGCTGCGATCCAGCCTGTCATCTCAATGCCATCCCAGCGTGGGAGAATTCTCCTGCTGAAGAACTGAGCGCAGGAGAATTTTCCCACGCTGTCAGTGACGTGTATGAGGTGGGCTGAGTTCATTGGAAATTAATTCGGCTCATCTGGATACCGTCACAGCCAGACACTGAGGAGAACAAGCATGCCTGCGCTTCTCAGTGTCTGCGGCATGGCAAGCTGGATGGCAGCTTTCGGCTGCGATCCAGCCTATCATGTGAATGTTTATTGCAGGAGATCGTTGGCTTCAGCTGAAATGGGCGTGATGTTAAGTGTGGTTTAATTTAGAACATTAAAAAATTGTGTGTTTATTTCAATTAAAGGACTTTATTCTGGGTGTTGTGTTTTTTTAAATACTTTACTAGAAATTCATGGCGGTCATGTCTAATATTGGCGTGACCCCATGAATTTCGGGCTTAGGGCCAGCTGATAAAGCCAAGCTGGCCCTAACCCCTTTATTACCCAGTGATCCACAGCACAAGGGCCCTGGATGAGTTGGGTACAGTACCAGAAGATGGCGCTTCTATGAACGCACCATTTTCTGGGGTGGCTGCGGACTGAATTTCTAGTAAAGTATTTAAATAAACAACACCCAGAATAAAGTCCTTTAATTGAAATAAACACACAATTTTTTAATGTTCTAAATTAAACCATACTTACCATCACGCCCATTCCAGCTGAAAGCAATGTCTTCTGCAATAAAAGTAAAATAATAAAGTAACCTCATCCTTACCTTTCCATGGTTCCCACGACGGCTTCAGCTCTGCTACATTCACATGAGAGGCTGGATCGCAGCCGAAAGCTGCCATCCAGCTTGCCATGCCGCAGACACTGAGAAGCGCAGGCATGCTTGCACTCCTTAGTGTCTGGCTGTGACGTCATAAAGATGAGCCGAAGTCATGTCCAATGAACTCAGCTCACCTCATGCACGTTACTAACAGCGTGGGAGAATTCTCCTGCGCTTGCAGTGAGCCTGAGAGAATTCACCTGCTGAAGCGCTGAGTGCAGGAGAATTTTCCCACGCTGTCAGTGACGTGAGCTGAGTTCATTGGACATGACTTCGGCTCATCTTTATGACGTCACAGCCAGACACTAAGGAGTGCAATCCAGCCTGTCATGTGAATGGGGCAGAGCTCGAGCCGTCGTGGGAACCATGGAAAGCTAAGGATGATGTTGGTTTATTATTTTACTTTTATTGCAGGAGATCGTTGGCTTCAGCTGAAATGGGCGTGATGGTAAGTATGGTTTAATTTAGAACAATAAAGAATTGTGTGTTTATTTCAATTAAAGGACTTTATTCTGGGTGTTTGTGTTTTTTTTTTAACTTTGACTATGGGGTTAGCAATGGGGGTGTCTTATAGACGCCTCTCCATTACTAACCAGGGCTTGATGTCAGCTGGCATTATAAGCTGACATCAACCCCAGCCCTATTACCCCACTGCCACCGCTGCAGGGCAGTGGGAAGAGCGACGCTAAGTGCCAGAATTGGCGCATCCTATGGATGCGCCATTTCTGGTGCGGCTGACGACTGGTGTTTCTAGCCTGGGAGGGGGCCAATATTCATGGCACCCTTCCTGGGCTATTAATATCAGCCACCAGCTGTCTGCCTAGCCTTTGCTAGCTATTAAAATAGGCGGGACCCCACGTCATTTTTTGGGGGGTCCCCCATTTTAATAGCTAGTAAAGTCTAGATATTCAGCTGGGGGCTGATAATAGTAGCCTGGGAAGCTCTGTGGGTATTACCCCCTTCCCAGGCTTCAGACATCTGCCCCAGCCGTCTGCTTAACCTCCGCTAGAGACTAAAATTACGGGGAACCCCACACCAATTTTTTTTTTAATAAATCCTTTAACAATAAATGACAAGTGCAGTAAGCAACACTGTCAGTGTACTTCTTATATATGTGACTGACATGTTTCTATCTATCTAATCTACTGTATGTGTGATGCTCTATTCTTTCTGTTCTAAATTGTCGGGTACCGATGCTGAATTGCCGGCCGGCTTTTTTAAAGAGACGGTGCATGAAAACACTATTATTTTTTTTAATAAATCCTTTAACACCAAATGACAAGTACAGTAAGCTGAGCGCTGCCATCCAGCTTGTCATCCTTCAGAGACACTACAGAGCGTAGGCATTATGGGAACTTCCGATCAGGGCCGGCTCCAGGTTTTTCTGGGCCCCGGGCGAAAGAGTCTCAGTGGGCCCCTTTAACACATACCACGATTCATGATGCAGAGATACGGCGGAGAAATATATATATATATATATATATTAGTACAATGCAAAGATTTCACTTCTTACATTACATGAGTGATATCTATTGTAAATTCCACAATAGCTCAGAAACCGGCGAATCGCTCCACACAGTATACTGGCCCCCATATAAGGCTCCATACGGAATACTGGCCCCCATATAACGCTTCATACGGAATACTGGCCCCCATATAAGGCCCCATACGGAATACTGGCCCCCATATAAGGCTCCATGCGGAATACTGACCCCCATATAAGGCTCCATGCGGAATACTGACCCCCATATAAGGCATCATGCTGAATACTGGCCCCCATATAAGGCTCCATACGGAATACTGGCCCCCATATAAGGCTCCATACTAAATACTGGCCCCCATACGGAATACTGGCCCCCATATAAGGCTCCATACGGAATACTGGCCTCCATATAAGGCTCCATACGGAATACTGGCCCCCATATAAGGCTCCATACGGAATACTGGCCCCCATATAAGGCTCCATACGGAATACTGGCCCCCATATAACTCTCCATACAGGATACTGGTCCCCTTATAAAGCTCCATACAGGATACTGGCCCCCATATAACGCTCCATACAGGATACTGGCCCCCATATAACGCTCCATACAGGATACCGGTCCCCTTATAACGCTCCATACAGGATACTGGCCCCCATATAATGCTGCATGCAGGCTGTTACCCCCCACATAATGCCCCATACAGGCTGTCCCCCCCTTATAATGCTCCATGCAGGCTGTTACCCCCCACATAATGCTCCATACAGGCCCCCCCTTTTAATGCTCCATGCAGGCTGTTACCCCCCACATAATGCCCCATACAGGCTGCCCCCCCCCTTATAATGCCCCATGCAGGCTGTTCCCCCCCACATAATGCCCCATACAGCACCCCCCCCCTTTTAATGCTCCATGCAGGCTGTTACCCCCCACATAATGCCCCATACAGGCTGCCCCCCCTTTATAATGCCCCATGCAGGCTGTTCCCCACCTTATAATGCCCCATGCAGGCTGTCACCCCTCCTCTTTATAATGACCCATGCAGGATGTCCCCCCCCCTCTTTATAATGCCCCATGCAGGCTGTTCCCCACCTTATAATGCCCCATGCAGGCTGTCACCCCTCTTTATAATGCCCCATGCAGGATGTCCCCCCCTCTCTTTATAATGCCCCAAGCAGGATGCCCCCCCCTTCTCTTTATTCTGCCCCATGCCTCCATACATTAAAAAAAAAAAAAATCAAATACTCACCTCCCTTCTCCTCACCTGCTACCTGCTGCCCGCTGTCCGCTGCTCGGGTCCGAACTCCAGCGTTGTCGGCGTCTTCCCAATTAGCGCTCCCTGTGACGGCTCAGGGGAGGGCGCGGTGTAAAGGCGTCACCGCGCCCTCTGACCTGAGACGTCACAGGGAGCGCAGAGCAGGAAGACAGCTGATCTGCGGAGGCACGGGGAGAGGTAAGTATCCAGCTGCCGGGGCCCTGAGCAAGCGGCGGAGAAGGGCGGGCGCAGACATCGCTCTCCTCCGCCCATAGCCCAGCGGGGTGCACGACCGCCAGTGGGCCCCTTTGCCTGCTCAGGGCCCCGGCATTTGCCCGGGTGCGCCGGGTGCTGACGCCGGCCCTGCTTCCGATTCCGGTATTCGATATTCTAAAAGTATCGGAACTCAGTATCAGAACTCCGATACCGTGAATATCGGTCGATACCCGATATTTCAGTATCGGAATGCTCAACACTAGCTGCGATATGTCTATGTTAGCAGAAAAATAAAAAAGTTATTGCTATTTAAAAAGGAAGAGGAAAAAAAATGAAAATGCAAAACCGAAAATTGGCTGAGGGAAGAGATCAGGTTAATTGCCTCTAACCAAAATGGAACATATAACAACAACAGATGCCAAGAGGTAGGAGCACAGTCTTGAAAATCCAGCAACAGCCACTGTAACATCTGTGCTGATTCTTTACTTTTCCACTTTGGCCGATGGGCAGCGTCGCGTCTTTATTGCTTGCAACATGTGACAGCGACAATCCTATTTTTTCTCTGGGACTTTTGGTGCTGCTTAATAAGGGCGAACTAGGGTTAATTTTGGTGTGGGTTTTGATCATTCCTCCCTGAGAGCCCTGGGCGGAGCAGTCAGCTATTTAAACCTCTGAAGCTCTAACTTCTACTGCTAGTCAATAGCTCGGCTATCCTGATATATACCTCTGTGCTGTGCTTTGTGGTTTGTCCTGTTTTTGCCTGTTTTTTTACCTCAGTTTGACATTTGACTACCTGTTTAATTTACGATTTTGTCCCTGATGTGACTTGTGGCTTTGACCCTGCTTGTCGACCCTTCCAGCCTCTGGTTTGCTCCTCCGGACAGGAGCCCTTTCTGTAGAAGCAACCCAGCGGACCCAATCGTAAGACTAGATCCCTTTACAGCTTCTAAAGGAGGAAGGTCCTCTGGAATCTGTCAGCCGGAGAGTCTTGTAGTAAGTATGCCCGAGGTAGTGTTTTTAAGCCTGTGGCCTCTAATAGATGCGACACCCACAGTATAGTTGTGGGGTGTATGGTTGCCAAATTGGAATAGTCAAACAGTTAGGGAAAAAGTAAAATTGTAAAACACTATTACCTCCACTGACCAAAATACCTAGCCCAGAATGCTACGTTATATAGTAGAATGCTACGTTGTTAGGCACAGAGAACTTTAAAGGTCATTTGAAAAAACGTGGATTTTTCAGAAACCATTCATCGGATTGCTGATATCAAGGTATCAGTTCATTCAACTTTCTTTGACTTACATGCCCAATACAAAACTTAGGAGTGTTGATCCAACTAACAGATTCCCTTTAAGGTGCTGTTACTGCAGTATATCACAGATCAATGAATTCACTGTCACACTAAATATACAGGTCCAGCACCTCCCCATCTCACTCACTTGAATCTTTGGATTATTATTCTCAGACTGACTTCCAGTCCCCATTTCAATTTGTATAATCGCAATTGCAGTAGTGCAACACAATCCAATATTGGCCTCTTTACATCCCTTTGTGGAGTGAGCTGTGTGTACGGACTCTGATCCCTACGATGTACAAGCTTAAAATGGTGCTCCTTGGCCAGCCCCTATATTTTATACTGTCTCTAATAGTCCCCTATGTTTGGCTAAACCATGTAATGTAATAGCTGCAGGATGTTATGGGGACGCTCACCTCACCACGACTAACATCATTAGCTCACTTTTCTTTTTGGTGGGGGGGCGTCAAACTGCACAGATCAAATTGCAGTTAGTTCGAATTCGCAGGGACCTGCGAATTTCAGGAAAATTGACTCAAATTAGATTCTTTGCAGGTGGATCCAATCATCTCTACTAGCTACACCTTTGCTTCCTGATGCTGCTTGTGCATTTATACATTTACACTGTATTTTAGATTCCCTCGGCTGCTTATAGAGGTAGACACAGGAAGGAATGCTGTCTCTTTAAATCATCTGTTGGTTTATTAGAACATAGCATAAACCAATGCAGGGTTAGCAACTTAAACACGGCCTTTCTGGCATAACGAGAAAACAAAAGATAATGTGTAGCACAGTCCATATGCCTGAGGGCATCCGTCTTGTTCAGAATGGTTTAACACAAACACTTCTCTGGAGCTGTCATCTCCAGGCACACTGAACACCTAATGACTCAAAAGGCTGGCTATTTATCCTCTAGACCACACCTTTGGGTGGAGATATGGTAAGCAGCCTCTCACACACTCTAGAGCTGTTCACATAAAACCTAGCCCATTAAAAATGGCCAATAAACCCCTCTCAGCACTTAGTGTGCTGGAGCAAACTTCTAGGTTTCAAATCACTGAAGCATAGCCTCAGTGAAACATACCTCCCCTCCAATACTTTGCCAGTGACTTTGTCATAACTGATATATTTTTGTTATGTGGAATACAACTTTTCTTTAAAGGGGTATTCCCATCTCCAAGATAATATCCCAATATGTAGTAGGTGTAATAATAAGAATATTAGCAAATACCTCCAATTAAAAAACTAGTATAGTTTTTCTGATTCGCTATGTCTTTCCTAATGTGCAGGCATTGCAGGACCTTAGGTATCCATGGTTACGACCACTAGCAACTAGCTAACTAATTGTCACTATATCAGTGGTCATAACCATGCTGACCTAAGGTCCTGCAATGCCTGCACATTAGAAAAGACATAGCGAATCAGAAAAACTATACAACATTCCTAATTGGAGGTATTTGTTAATAATAATATTATTATTATTATTATTACACCTACTACATATTGGGAGAGGAGTTTGAAGATGGGAATACCCCTTTAATGCCCAATAAATGGAGGGTCTTTCGTTCTTCACTCATGAAGAATCTTGGTAATGTGAGCAGTTGCATTCATGTCTGTGTGATTCTTCACTATTCCACCAAGTTACAAGAGGCGGTGTTTGATGGGGATGTAGACCAACATGTGGCCCAAACACCAGACCCTGTCGGCCACATACCATGGAAAAGACCCAAAATATGTGGACTTAAAATAATAATCTTTTAATTCCCTGATGTTATTAATCTGGAGGGAGCAGATCCTTGGCAGCAGGACTATACCCCAGATTTTTTTTTGTTTTTTCTTCAACATTTCTTCCTTTTTCTTCCATGTGATCCTTAGTTTTATTTTTATTCCTATGCTACCTTACATTTTTTGTTGGTGCGTAGGGATTTGCAAGACAAGGAAGACCCTTTATACATTGTGTGATTCAACGTACCTTGCCCTAAATATGTTGTATGCATAAGCAAATATCTTTCTGTGTCTGGGATCAACTAGACTATACATTTTTCTAAAATATCTGAATTTTGATATTTTGCCAAAATATGAACTAATACCTAATTATGTAACTTTTATCATGTTGCCGCACATTACACATTTGATTATGGCATCAATGTCTACACAGCACTGTATCTAGAAGGATATTGCAGTTGCTGATAGATAAGTATATCAAGACAAGCATTATAAATGTAATTATAAAAAATATAACCGTGTGTGCAGGGATACCATCTGTAGTACATGTCTAAGGTGTTGCCCAGTCTTGGAAGAAAAGTCTGCAGTCACTCTACTGCGCGATTCAGCTTTCTGCAGCTTCTTAGACTTGAAAATCCCTTTCACAATATATTACATTTTTTTAGAAATGAAATCTATAATAAGCAGAGCATAACTTACTTGTTTTAACAAAAACATTTTTTTTCAATAGATGATATGACACTAACCACCAAATAAACAGCATAAACATTTTTGTTGTTATTATTTTTATTATCCCCATACCAATTTTTTCTAAAGCAATTGGGAGCACACAAAATGAAGATATACATGAACATATATAATTTTTTAAAAAGCAAAAACTATGGTGTAACAGAAACAATGAAGATTAATGGTCCGCGAGTTGATCAGATGTTGGACTGACATGACCAACACTACCCAATTTAGATTGTGCAAAATTAGGGGGCTTGGAGATGGATTCATACAGGGGACCAGGCGGAGGGGGGCCATAAGATGAAGGTCTGAATTGCTGCTCATCTTGGAAGTACAGAGGAGGAGACTCAAATTCCATCGCCCTGTGCGCTGGGTAGACTTGTGGTACTAGACTTTTAAGAAATGTTTCCTCTGCCTTCTAGTCTGAACTCTAAATCACATAGTCTAGCACTCGTGTCCCAATTTGGCCCCTCGCATCTTGCAGTAGTGATGCCGTTCTTCGGCGTCTTGATCTCGCTCCAGGTTGGTGTATGACTTGTGGTGGGATTGCCTGGACGTCTGGCGGCCATTCTACATTATCGGAGGAGGTGCCATTAGTCATCTCAGGATTAATAGATGACTCTGTCCGCTGCCAGATTATCAGTCATACTAATTAAATAAAAAATATATAAGGTTTAGACATTTCATAAGTGCAAATCCATTATATCTTGATAATAAATAAAGGGATAACAATACATTTACAATGATACAAGCATGGGAGAATTATGCTATAGACACTTACGCATTTTTTGATGATTTGCTCTTGAAGCCGAATTCCACTCCTGTGCAACTTATTCCCAAGCGTTTGGTTTTCAGAAGAGGTTGTGATAGACTTCTTACTAGATGTCCCAGCACACAGGACCCTCCAGCACCAAAATTATTAACTTTTCAATTTCAAGTGGACATGACATGATGTCAGGGCTAAGAATACAATGGACGGAATCACACGCACCCTCCTCTTCTCATTTTTCTCCACAAAGCGATCTCCTGATGCAACTTCTTGTCTCTATTTTTTAAATCAAATTCTAATGTTCGAAGCGACCCAAAATAACATCTAAAGCCTGAGATTTAAGTGGATGAAGGATTATGATGATTTGTTTTATGTTATCACTTTTGGTGAACAAGTTCTTCAATTCTAGATGTTCAGTCATCGGCCACTTTGTTAAAAGCTTCAGCTTCTTTGACGACAATAAAGTAACTCCTGATTGGTGGCAGCGGCTTAGAGACACAGAGATCCTCTTTATGTGTTGCTCCTTCTATTGGTGGCAGTATAGCATTGTTATTTTTTGTGGTTTTACGTGTTGATGACATCCTTGAGATGATCTCTAGGTCTCGTGTCTCTACCTGTGTTGCTACTGAGATGTTAATTACTGGATCAGTGTTTGTGCTTTTGGAGAACATTTGGATGTCATTGAGGTCCTCCTCACTTACTTGAGTCCCAACGGTCTTGTATTTGGGGACTGGTGAATGAAGCTTATCTGATTCAGACTTTTTCAAAAAAAAATCCAAGAACCTCCTTTGTATAGGGATCTTTATAGGACTTTCCTCATTGACTGATGGGGGCAGATTCTCAATCAGACCCAGCTCAATTTGTTCCAGGTCATTTGGTGACTCTTTGGCTGTTTTTTCTTCTGTTATTTCAGGAGCAGCATCTGGTGGAACAACATCAGCCTTGCTCCTCTTCTCCCGTTTCCGGAAATGTATCCATTTCTTTGCTGGGATTTTAGTGTCCTTCACTGAGATGTCAGGGATGGAATCACTTGACCCAGCCAGATATTGCTCATTTCTGAGCATGAAACATCCAAACAGGTTCAATTTCCCGCACTTCATCTCTGAAGCCTGGGATGGAGCAGGTAGATGGTTAAAGAACCTGTCCAATTGCAGAAAATCTGCGCAAAAACAAAGTTTGTATTCACTGCACTACACACACCTCTCTCCTTCTCTCTCCTACAAAACCCACAGAGCAGCTCAGGTAGAACACGGAACCATAGAGCAGTAACCGGTGACATCACAATCTTATGTCATGGCAACATGGCTGTGACATCACGACATTCCGAGGACATGATGGATATTATGTACTGAATATAATTATATATATTATATTAAGTAATGAACTATTGCATTTCAATCGATATTTTTTTCCATACCTAGATTTTCTTTTAACAAACAAAAAAAGATCATTTATATTTGTATACAATGATAATTATTATTATCTCCTTTATACCCCTCAAAAAAAAACTTAATATCGATGTTGCCTGAAAATCTAATTTTTAAGCATTTTTTCATGGGATTAGAGGTTGTACTACAGCCGGCATGTAATAAATAAATAATGCCAAGACAAGATCTAGGCTATGTTCACATACAGCGTTTTTTCTACTTTTTTTTTACATGAAAATTAAAAGTTGCTTTTTACATTACCAGTAAAAGCTATGAGATTTCAGAACTCTCCTGCACACACTTATTTTCTGGATGAATTTGTGAACTGCGGCATTTATTTAATCTGCAGCGTGTCAATTCTTTTAGCATTTTTGCAGCATTTAGAAAGCAATAAGAAAATAAAAAACAGCAAAAAATGCAAAAGTTTTTGTGATGTTTCCACTGTGTTTTTGGTGAATAAATCTAACTTTATGAAACATGTACTGTACACATAGCACTCAAGTTATCCGCACATAAAAAAGCACTGCAAAAAAGCGACTAAAACTTTGCAAAATGTTTTTTTTGATTTGCAAAATGGGATTTGCAGCGTTTTTACTGCCAAGAGAAAAGGTTTTGGCTCCAGAAAAAAAGCAGCATATGAACATGTGTGTGTGAACATAGTCTTATGTGGAGAACGCCTGCTCATGGCCATGACCTATCTTTATCAACCAACATCACATCTTAATTAGCAAAGTGTAATTGAAATTATTAATTACAGATTTAATAAATAGAAATAGAAGCAATAAACTCAGCCATAGGCCTGAGCTGAAAGTGCGTTAGAAATTCACTCATATGAGAAATTTTACCGCAGATGGCCTGGTCACCTCAATTAAGTGATCAGCCTGACCCCATCAAATGCTAATTATACCAAGGCTTGGAAATTTAAATAAAAAACATTTAGGCTAATTTCAGAAAGATGGACTGAGTCCACATAGTACACAGTGGGCATGCCGCCTTTTAAATCCACATGTCAAGAAGATCCACTACATGAATTGTTAATCGAGCGATTAACTCTCTTCATATACGCCCTATGAACCAAAAACCCGACCAATGTAACCAAAGCCACCTAGATTATTTCAGAAAAAAAGTCCTCACCAGAGGTGTAGCTACTAGCTAGGGGATCAGCTCAGGAGGGGGAAACATGTGAGTAGGCCCCTAATCAGGTAACTGTGGCGCCCCTGAGGGTTCAGTTGCCACAGAGGTACTGCACCTCACCCAGAGGGGTGGCATCTCCTTCTCTCAGGTAAGGATGGAGTTCTGCCCGGGATCTCAACACCCACATTCAACACTACACTACTCCAGGCCGGCTGGAAGTGCAAGTTGCACTGTGTTCTGCTGAGCCCTGGTCCCTGGCTGGAGTGGGGGGAACCAAAGAGAGGGGGAACCAGTAGTGGGTGTGGGTGAAGGATGCAGTACAGGGAAGCACTTTTATAGGAGGTATATTTAAAGGGAAGCCATCTTAGGGTGGCAGTGCAGTACTGTGCAGTGAAGTGAGTAGTAAGGAGAGGAGTGGAGCAGAGTCTCTTCAGGAGCTCTGCTCCAGAAAGAGGCCTAGTAAGATGGAGGCCCAGGAGTGGGAGGGGAGTCAGGGAGGAAGGCTCCTGTAACAGTAGGGATCCCAGGGGGTACGGTGAGTGTAGGACGGCAACCGTACGCCTGAATCTGCCAGGCGTCAGAGGGATCAGGCCGCAGGAAGGAAACCGGTCCCTGGACCAGCTGTGTTACTCCAGGTCTCGGCTGGGAAACCTGAGGCTTCTGCACTTCCATGGTGCAGTTGCCACAGCCTCACCCTAGTTGCAGTGAAGGGCATCAAGTAGGTCCGGGTACTCCAGGTTGCCCAGAGGGACTTCAGAGCACCCGATCGGCACTGTGTGTGGGGGAGCGCAAGGCAGGAGGGAGAAGACACAGCACGGGAAGTCGGCCAAGGAAGGAACATAAAGGAAGGGAGTCCCATTATGTGCTTCTAATATACCTGAAGGAGCACTGAACCCCTGCCTGGCAAACGCAGCACGACGCGGGAGTCTGACACCAGGACAGTGTACCCGAGGAACCTAAAAAGAAAAGTGAGTAAACTCGGATGACTGCACTCCACTGTCTCTGTCGGTTATTTCCATCACTCCACAGCGCCTGCACTACAACGCCCAGCATCACCATCTGCACCTACACTTCCCCGGGGGCCCGCTCTGCCTGTGGGGAGCAGAAACATCCCAGCTGCCATCCCATCACCCCCGGAGGTCTGCAGCAGCGCCGGTATTCATTACCGGGAACCACAGGTGGCGTCACGAGACAAACTGTTCACAAAACCCGCTTTTTAAAGAGAGACCCAGAGGACGGGCCCGGGAGCCGACTGCCGTGATATCCCGCAAAGAAGGTAAAAGGCCCGGGTACCGAGTCTCCCCCATAAATCCCCCTGGGTGAGTCATAACCATATGTACAGCTATGGTGGCACAGCCTAATCCTAGGTATAGAGGAACCTCAGCCGATGACTATTCTGTTACTGCAAACCTCTATACAAAATCTAACACTGATATTACCGCCATATAGCGACCATAAAGTGGTAGATATCAGGCCTGCATATAAGCAATTACAGTGCAGTTATAGATAGTGACTTACAGCTGACGTTCTTTCTGATCGTGTCGTTCACTTTTCCCATCTTTTCCATCTGGTCCAGACCGACACGACAACTTCTCCAGCCACAACTCGTCTGCAGAGTTTACTATAAAGACACATCTGATTTATGAAATTACTAATATACAGTAACATGTAAAAGTTTGGGCACCCCTAGTCAAAATTACTGTTATTGTGAACAGTTAAGCAAGTTGAAAGTGAAATGATCTCTAAAGGGGCTAAAGTTAAAGATGACACATTTCCTTTGTATTTTAGGAATAACAATATATATATATATATATATATATAGTCTTTTTTTTTTTTTTCATTTTAAAAATGACAAAAAGGAAAATGAGCTGATGCAAAAGTTTGGGCACCCTTGGAGATTTGTGTGCTCAGATAACTTTAACCAAGGTTTCAGACCTTAATTAGCCTGTTAGGGTTATGGCTTGTTCACTATCATCATTAGGAAAGGCCAGGTGATGCAAATTACCCAGCTTTATAAAAACCAGCTTCCTCTAACCTTGTGCCAAAAACAGCAGCCTATTTGGGCATTGCACTTTATATACAGCTTTATGGCATAGCACTTGTAGTATATTAGAGTCTGCTGCCCTTGTGTGGCCATTTATAGATACTACACTTTCATATATATCAGGCACTGTGTTTTATTCCGCACACTGTTATCATAATAAATAATAATAATAATTTTTATTTCTTTAGCGCCAACATATTCCGCAGAACTTTACATTTTATATTTATATTTTTTATACATACATATTTCTGCTATTTATTTCATGCGATTAGCACGGTGCACTTTATATATTTAATTAGATTAGATCAATTATGTCAGCACATTGCAATTTGCAGCTTTACATTGTGCAGATTGTTGATTTCTCTTATTTCGCAATCACGTATTTTATATGCTGCCATTGTATACCCTGGATCATTAATCCTTACATCATTCTTATCATTAACACTTTTCCTCCTCTGGTGATGTTTTTCTTTTTTCTTCGCCCCCCATCACGGTTTTTTTATTTTAATTATTTTGTCATGTTGTGATTTACATATATACGATAAATATTGTTTTGGACTTTATGATTACTTTAGCCTAATGTCAACATTTCTTTGGTTGTGTTCATGTGTTGACGCGTTATTCGGCTCCATATACATTCAGGCGCAATTATTTTTTAACCACTGCTGCACTTTAGCCATTTGTCATTGTAAAGAAACAAACAGTGAGGAACAAAACTGGGAGGAAGGAGAAGGAATGCCTGCCTGCTACATTGTGCCACCAGCCAGAAGACTTTCACAACCAGAAACTTCTACTTGCACAAACAGAACAGAGTCTGCAGACAGGTAACCTTCACTGGTTTCTGATTCAGAAATAGTAAAGTGTTAAGAAACTTGAAGGCCTTTCTTGGATCAAGAAGAAGAATTGATAGAGAACAACACAGTAGAGCATATCCTAGATTAATCAACCTTCCGAGACCTAGGAGACAGCTGTTCTTTGAGAAAGACCACCTGGTTTCGTGTATTATAATTAGGGTTGAGCGAGTATGTTCTGTCCGAGTATGCTCGGGCCGAGCTCCGAGTATTTACAGCTGCTCAGTGATATGGTTGAATCAGGGGCGTACATAGGAATCATGGGGCCCCATAGCAGAAGCTCTAATTGGGCCCTCCCCCCCCAAAAAAAATATAAATAATTGTCGGGGTCACCAAAGATCAGATCTCACAACTTTCCATCCTTTACATAGTAATTTTCCTGCTGAAGATCTCTCTTTCATTGTCCCCATAAAGTGTGATGCCAATAAAAGGGCCCCCCAAACACAGTATGAAACCCCCATGGTGAATTCCTCCACATGCACAGTATAATGACCCTACTGTACCCCACCTCAACTCCCAGGGTAAAGTATGCTGACCCCAACACATTATGATCCCCCAACTGTGAGCCGCTAGAGAGGATGGTACATAATAAGGGAGGGTGTTATACATAATAAAAGAGGAAACTATATAACTAAGGATGGCGCTATACATAATAAGTGAGTGCACTATATGCTAAGGGACTGTGCTATACATAATAAGGCTACATTCCTGCATCTGTGTGCAGTGTCGGTGTGCTGCCCTGTTTTACTGACACATTGAGCATGTCCTATTCTAATCCTCAAAATCTGATCAGAACAAGACATTCTCTGACCCTCTTAGATCTCATTCTCAGATCCGTGATTTTCATGGATGTGTGAATGGATCTATAAAACTGTACGAGTCCGTGGACCATCCGATAAAGAGATCTGGCAGCACACGGACATTTCACACAAATGTGAGAATGTTGCCTAAGGGATTTTACAGATAACATTATCACTTCAAGTCACACAGTGCAGATATAGAATAATATTTACATCCAGGCACTTACCACTGACGTCTCATCTGATCAGAGTCGGTTTCTGCTGCTTCTTCTCCATCTGGTCAGACCTTCATGTCGACATTTCCCAGCTACGACTCGTCTTGTCACGATGATCTCCAGCCTAGAAAATAGCAAGGTCACATATTGTATGCATACATTTGTCTCCTCCGCTCTGCGTCCTCGACTACAGATATGTAACCCCCCCCATTAATATACTATTAGCCACTTAGTAATCAAAATATAAAGTGATAAGCAGCACTGTGCCCCCCCATTAACTATAATCTGCACCGGCCAGTCTCTGTGACTCTCCCCAATCAACTGTAAGGCTATGTGCACACGGAAAATATACAAGGCTTTACAGTACAAGCAAAGTGAAACCCCCATAATTGCTCTCTCCCAGCACCCCCATGATTGCTCTCTCCCAGCACCCCATCATTTCTCTCTCCCAGCACCCTCATCATTGCTCTCTCCCAGCACCCCCGTCATTGCTCTCTCCCACCACCTCCATCATTGCTCTCTCTCAGCACCCCCATCATTACTCTCTCCCAGCACCCCCGTCATTGCTCTGTCCCAGCACCCTCATTGTTGCTCTCTCCCAGCACCCCATCATTGCTCTCTCCCAGCACCCACATCATTGCTCTGTCCCATCACCCCCATCATTGCTCTCTCCCAGCCCCCATCATTGCTCTGTCACAGCACCCCCATCATTGCTCTGTCCCAGCACCTCCATCATTGCTTCTCCCAGCACCCCCATCATTGCTCTCTCCCAGCACCCCCATCATTTCCTCTTAGCACCCCCATCATTACTCTGTCCCAGCACCTCCATCATTGCTCTCTCCCAGCCCCACATCATTGCTCTCTCCCAACCCCCCACCATTGCTCTGTCCCAGCACCCTCATCATTGCTCTCTCCCAGCAACACGTCACTGCTCTCCCCTTCCCCACCATTCCTCTCCCCAACTCTATCATCCCCATTATTGCTCTTTCCAGCCCCACCATTCCTCTCCCCAGCCCCATCAGCCCCATTATTGCTCTTCCCAGCCTCATCAGCCCCATTATTGCTCTTCCCAGTGCCATCATTCCTCTTCCCAGCCCCATTATTGCTCTCTCCAGCCCCATCATCCCATCATTCCTCTCCCCAGCCGCATCAACTCCATTATTCCTCTCCCCAGCCCCATCAGCCCCATTATTGCTCACCTCAGCCCCACCATCCCATCATTGCTCTCCCCAGCCACACCATCCCCATCATTGCTCTCCCCAGCCCCATCATTCGTCTCCCCTGCCCCATCATTGCTCTCCCTAGCCCCACCATCCCTTTATTCCTCTCCCCAGCTCCATCAACCCCATTATTCCTCTCCCCAGTCCCATCATTCCTCTCCCCAGCCCCATTATTACTCTTCCCAGCCCCATTAGTTCCATTATTCCTATCCCAAGCCCTATCATTTCTCTCCCCAGCCCCATCAGCCCCATTATTGCTCTCCCCAGCCCCATCAACCCCATTATTCCTCTCCCCAGCCCCATCAGTCCCATTATTGCTCTCCCCAGCCCCATCAAGCCCATTATTCCTCTCCCCAGCCCCATCAGCCCTCTCCCCAGCCCCAATATTTCTCTCCCCAGACCCATCATACCTCTCCACAGTCCCATCAGCCCCATTATTGTGTGGCGCCACTGAGGGTTCAACCGCCACAGGGATGCTGCACTTCTCTAATGGAGTGTAGTATTCCTCCTCTGAGGTAAGAACAGTGTGATGGTCGGGACCCAACCTTTGCATCCAACACCACATTTTTCCACCAGAGGGGGCTAGTATGCACTAGGTGCTGCCCTCCTGGTTACAGAGAAACTGGGGAACCAAGAGTTAGGGGAACCAGTTAGTGGGTGAGGGTGGAGGACTCACAATTTAGTGACACTGTAAAATTCATATTTAATAAAAAGCCATCTTTGGTTTCAGGGTTCTTTGATCGTTCTATGACTGACAGTGGTAGTCAAGTCTGGCACTGTGACCTCCCTCCCAGAGCGCAGATCCTGTGTGGGCCTACATCGGATAGGGACACAGCCCTCGTACCCCGGCCTTGGGACGAGGGGTAGGTTGTAGACGGGGAATGTTTTGACCCGGTCAGGGACAAGGACCAAGAAGGCCCGGAGCTTAAGAGTGTAGCTCCACAGCAAATGAATCCCAGGGAGGATGCAGACGGAGCGGTGTACGCCACCTGTCCTCGCCAACCTGATATATTCAGAGGGAGTCCCGACCTTGCTACTTTATTTCCTGGTCGGGAAAGCCCGGTAGGCCCTGAGGATCCCACCGGGTATCGGAAGGAGCGGAGCTGCCACCCGTACCCTTGTTCTGAGAGGAGCTCAGAGGGAGACCCGGCCTATCTACACACACGGACAGGAAAGGATTCGGTCTGTAGCTCAGGAACACTCTGATGTAGGGTCCCGATTGAACGCTGGACTTGCTCGGAGGTTGTCGGACCCCCATCCTTGGTGACCGCAGGACCCCGTGGGGAGCAGGGAGTCACCTTCCTTCTGCCATCTCTAAAGTGAGTAAAGCCTTGGAAGTGCACCCCTATGGCGTCCGGACTGTTTATTCTGCGCTACACCGCACAACGCGGCACCCGTTCTCCTCTACTACTACCCCTTCCATCCTGTCTCTCTGCCCTGAGGACTTGCTCCGCTTGTGGGGAGTAGTAATAACACTGGCCGCCATGACACCATGCCTCAGCGGACTGCAGCGGCGCTGGTGGCCTTCACCAGGTGCCACAGGTGGCGTAGTCGTAAATCAGCCACTCAACCCGGATAAGCCCACACCATCCTTTTTACTGTGACGGCCCCTCCATCATAGAACCCGACTCCGAGTCCCCCATCTCCCAGGGTAAAGAAAAGGGCTTCCGAGAAGAAGAGTCACAACCGCTCTTCCCAGCCCCACCATTCCTCTCCCCAGCCCCACCATCCCACCATAGCTCTCCCCCCACCTCCCCTCCCCAGCATTTCAGTAAAAAAAAAACAAAAAAAAAAACAACAACTTACCTCAGCTCGCTCCCCTGCTGCAGTATCATGCTGGTTGCCGGCAGCTTTCTTCCTGACCCTTGACGTCATCAAGCTGCACGCGCCTGGGTCAGAGAGGAAGCAGAGGATGACAGCAGAGGGGCTGCAGGGATCGCTCCCTGACCACCGCGTGCAGGGAGCAGCTGCACCATGCGGGCCCCTTGGTGCAGCTGCATGGTGGGGATCCGGCGCAGCTGCACCGGTGGCGGTATGTCCACCCCTGGACTGCTATGGGGCCCCCCCGGCTCACGGGCCCCATAGCAGTCGCGTGGTCTGCCGCCATTGGCGGTAGCCACTGGGTTAAATCGCTCCCGTGTGCATGATTTGCAACTGTTTGACAGCTTTATTACATGTGAGGAATGTGTAAGAAATAGACATTCCTCACATGTAATAAAACTGTCAAACAGTTGCAAATCATGCACAGGGGAGCGATTCAAACACATCATCGAGCAGCTGTAAATACTCAGAGCTCGGCCCGTGCATACTCGGCGAAAGGGTTAATAGAACATACTCGCTCAACACTAATTATAATCCCTATTACCCATTAGCCTATGGCCTAGTTCGTAGTGCTCAGGCAGCATAATTTTGGAGGATAATTTTGACCAATCAGGTTACTTCGGGTGCAAGAAGACTGTCAGCAGAAGATGAATTTTCTGGATCGTCATGTAAGACGACATTAAGAAATGTTGCAGAGACGATCCATTGCATGTACCTTGAGTCGAGGTGCACTTTCTGACTAAAAGGCGAAACTGCATCCCATCATCAGGCATAAGCCATTGGGGCTTGTTGCCTTTGATCAGATGAAACTAAAGCCTAGTAAAATTGTTGTTGTTTATGCCTTTAACCAATATTGATCACTATACCATGGTATCCACAAAAGATTCTAGCTGATGATTCCTGTTTCGAGAATGTTGCACTCTATATGGATGTAACAAAAATTGAGAATGACTGCATATCATGCACAATACAATGGAATCTGTGAGAAGATAACCTAAACCTTGGAGGGAATCAAGGACTGAGGGAAACCTTGAATGAGATGTTCCACACTGTACCTGCCCATCAGAGAGCAGATTGGCTAGTTCTCTTGTTGGAATAAATGTACCTGTATAATAACACCTTCACTGCTCTACTGGATACACTCTATATTTCCCCCTGTTTAGCCGTCAAGGAAGATTACCACCTGACATGGAAGTCAAGGTAGATTACTACCTGACATGGAAGTCCACATTGGATAGATTGTTAAACTCTCTGCCACATTCTAATTGGGTCACAAACCATTGGCGATGTCTAAACGAGGCCATTGCTATTGTGGAGGACCGCAGCAAGTTCGTATGTCCGAGACTGGAGTAAAACTATAGCATTGATGCCAGAGTTAGTGCCTTGCATATTGGAGACTGTGTCTTGTTGATCAAAAGCTATTCCTCAACCTGGTACAGACATCTATGAGGTTGTTAAGGAAGAAAAAGGAAAGACCAATGTGGTGCACCGCAGCCAACTTTAAACTCTATCTAAGGCCACATTCAGTATTTGGTCAGTCAAGATCCTGAAAAAGAATCTAGAGAAAAGCCTGTGTGGCACCCCAGGGGTCTGGTTGCCACAGTGGCTTTGCCTCCCTAAAAAGAGATAAAGCCATGCCTGGAAGCAAGCAAGGGTCCCCTAGTCAGGGATACTAAACATGCAACACTTTCCAGGCTCCAAACCAGCAAGGGGAGTCCACTCCCCTTGGCAACTGGTATCTGGGGGCGGGGTTAGTTAGTCTTAGTGTGAGGAGTTGAGTTTAGGACGTCGAGGAGACAAGAGCTAGGGACTGGAGCTGAGGTAGCTCGTCCTAGCTAGAGAAACACAGAGGACCGGACACCGGAGTCCGAGGCTGTGAGGCACTGAAGGCCCAGCAGTAGATGCCGTAGGGCAGGAGATTTCAGGTCTCCTGGCCCCATCAGATGCCCGGTGGCTCAGCAGCACAGAGGGACCAGCACCGCTATGTGGGAACAACGCATGAGTAAGGCCCGAGCTGCAAGCCATACGGGTGAGCACAGAACGTTACACTCAGGGACGTGGGCTATAGCACCGCTACAGGCAGCTAAGCCAAAGAGTATAGTGAGAAGGGGAGACCTACAACTTCACCTGCCAAGGAGGACTCAATGTTTGCTTCCAGGCTGACCGGACTCTTACCTCTAGCCAGTACCCCAATCCAGGCTTGCCTAATTGTCATCAGTAAAGACCCTGGGACTGCACTATACTGACTCTGTGGTTATTACTGCACTACTGCACCCTGCACAACCACCAACATCCACACCCTGCCCTGAAGCTAACTCTTCCTGTGGGGAGTCATAACATCCTTGCTGCAACACCACCAGCTTCAGAGGACTGTTCCGCATCGGCGGCCCCCCTTTAGCCGCATTCCACAGGTGGCACTCTTTAATAAAACCTACGCATATAATTTCCCTTGGATTGACCGCCCTGGGTCACGGACCAGGTCACCGCCACTGTGACTACAACCCCCAGCATCTACCGGCCCGGCACCGGGTACCCCACGGCCCAGGGGGCGCATCAACTTTGGCGTAGTCGGCAGGATTTCGTGCCCGTTGCCACCGGGTACTGTGCGCCTTAACGAACTGTGTCGCATACCGTGGTGAAGTTTCGCGCCAATTGCCGCTGTTTACCGCCATTTCCAAGTTGCCGGGTGGGAAGAAGAGGGGAGTAACCGCTGGAAGCGCGCGAAGCCCAAGCCCCGCCTCACGCACTGATGCAGCGTCAGGTGCTGGAAGGAGGTCGCTGTGCCAGGAAGCGTACGCCCTGACGTCAGACGCAAGGGGACGCCAGGTCCTGCACCGGGAACTGCTAGTCGAGCAGTTCTCCTCTTCTCGTCCGAGGGACCGCAGCCGGCTCAACAAGCAGGAAGGTAGGCTGCGGTTCACTAAGGGGAAGGAAGATGCCCAACATGGAAGAGGGTTCAGCCGCAGGCGCTTCCGCTGCCACTGTAATGCCGTTATCAATGCCATACATACCGCGGGCGGCATGGTTGCCCCAGTACTCAGGAGAGTCGCACACCCTGAATGACTTTGAGGAAACATTGCGCAGTTTGTTTAAAGTATACCCCCTGTCTGCTAATCGGTGCAGCCCAGAGAGAAGTGAAGTCCTGGCCAGTCAGAGACAAAGGCACTGTAAAAGAAATACTGGCACGGACCTTTGACACCCGCACCGCAGCAGAAATTAAAATGAAGTTTTACAGGTGAAAACAAAGAGTACAGGACAGTGTACGGGATTATGCTCTTAACCTGCAGGAGGCACTGCGGGCCATCAAACAGGTAGTCCCTGACAGTGTGCATGATGAGAACAGATTGCTAACTGAGAGACTCCTGTCCAGTGCTTATAGGACGCAGCTGCGCATTATGGCTCTGCAAAACCCTGATCTGGACTTTGCACAATTTAAAGACAGAGCCATCAGGGTGCTGCGGGAATCAACACCAGGAGGTGCTGCATCCCACCGGCGCCCAGCTATCACCTACCACCAGGAGGTGGCATCCTTTTCTCCAACACCTGTGGAGGCTGATGCGCAGACGCTGGACAATGACCCGTCTGCAGACTTGCGCCTTCAGGTCCAAGAGCTGACCAAAAGCGTGGCCACGTTAACCAAAACCGTGCAGGCCCTGCAAGTGTCTCCCCAGGAAAAGATCGAGCTGGCTTCCAGTCCAGATGACATCCTGTGGCGACGACAGAAAAGGATTCTACCAATCAGAGGGAGGAACAGCGATCGCTACGACCAGGACGGACAACCCATCTGCCGCCACTGTCAAAAGGCGGGACACTACGCAAGATTCTGCAATTTAAACGGGCAACACCTGGGGCAGAGGGCCAACCCCCAGGAGTAAGACGACCAGGCCCACAAAGCTGGCGAGACAAGTACATGGGAGGACGACCGGTCCTACCTGTCATGCTTGATGGCATCCCAATGAATGCGTTGCTGGACACTGGATCCCAGGTGACCACTATGCCATACATTCTTTATCAACAATCCTGGACTGATTCGGACATTACCCGCCGTCCAGATGAGCATCTGGGCATCTATGCCAGCAATGGTCAGCCCTTGCTTCAGGTGGGGTATAAAGAGGTGACCATAAAAGTTGGCAAGGTAGAGTTGCCATCTCAAGGAATGATAATTGTTGATATTGATTGCCGAGAAAGTCATCCCATGATAACCTTAGGCACTAATGTTATAGAAAATTATCTTTCAGAAATTATTGTCTTGTTACAGCAGGTCGTGGAAACTGCCAGTTCCAGTCAGCAGCGGGTTCTGCAGAGAGAAATCAGAGACCTGATGAGAAGACAACAGGTAGAACTGTCTGGTGGTGAAATTGGCAGTGTCAGGATGAGTGACCCATTCCCCATTGCCATGCCCCCTAGAAGTGAAATGTTGATATGGTGTCGGGTAGCAATCGGTCTCAGGGGTCGAGATTACCAGGCCCTGCTAGAGCCCGTATACTCTGACAGTAGGCCTACCATTTTGACAGCCAGGGGGGTGGTTGATGTCCGCAATGGGAGAGTGCTAGTCCGCATCCTGAATTGTGGGGAGGAAGAGGTCCATTTACCCCAGTATGCTACCCTTGCTAAATTATTCACAGTTAGTAACAACTCTATAAAGGCAGTGGAACCCTTGCCTCCATCCAAACTGGCAGAGGATAATGGCTCTAAGGGACAGATGGAGGATTGGTGTCAGAAGCTACACGTGGGCACTGACTCCACCCCTCAGCACCAAAAACATGGAGTATACCGGGTGGTCCAGGAGTATGAGCGGATCTTCAGCAAACACCCACTAGATTTTGGGCAGGTAAAAGGGGTACAACACCATATCCCCACGGGAGATCATCCACCCATTAAAGAGCGGTACCGGCCTGTACCCCCAGCTCACTATCAATGTGCCAAAGGGATGTTACGGGAGATGAAGGAGGCTGGGGTGATAAGAGATAGTTGTAGCCTCTGGGCAGCTCCATTAGTTCTCGTCAGGAAAAAGGATGGTACAATGAGAATGTGTTGACTACAGGCAAATTAACCGCATTGCACATAAGGATGCCTACCCGTTACCCAGAATTGAAGAGTCCCTAGCTGCATTAAGATCTGCTAATTATTTCTCTACTTTGGATCTCACCAGTGGGTATTGGCAGGTTCCTGTAGCAGAGGCGGATAAAGAAAAGACCGCCTCAGCGAGTTCAACTGCATGCCATTTGGGCTCTGCAACGCCCCAGGAACCTTCCAGCGGTTGATGGAGTGCTCTCCGGGACACAAGAACTTCGAGACTGTCCTGCTGTACCTGGATGACATCATTGTCTACTCCAAGTCCTATGAAGACCACCTGAAGCACCTGGCAGAGGTGTTTGAAGCCCTAGCTGAGTTTGGCCTGAAGGGGAAGCCGTCCAAATGCCACCTGTTGAAGCCCAAGGTACAGTACCTAGGTCATGTGGTAAGCGCCGAAGGTGTAGCACCAGACCCTGAAAAGGTCACCGTAATCAAGGACTGGCCAAGACCCTCCACTATTAAGGAAGTGCGGCAGTTCCTCGGGTTGGTAGGCTACTACCAAAGGTTTATCAAAGGCTTCACCAAGATAGCAGCACCCATGCAGGACTTCTTAGTAGGCCAGTCCAGGAAGGCCAAAACCTCAAAGCCTCCGTTCAAATGGGATAAGCCAGAAGACGAATCCTTCACCAGACTAAAGATGGCCCTCACGGGAGACGAAGTCCTGGCCCACCCCGACTATGGCTAACCCTTCATACTCCATACGGACGCGAGCAATGTGGGGTTAGGAGCGGAGCTGTCCCAGATACAGCAGGGCAGAGAGAGAGTAATTGCCTATGCGAGCAGGAAGCTCCGGCCCACGGAAAGGATCCCCAATAACTACAGTTCCTTCAAGTTGGAGTTCCTCGCCGCCCCTCTGAATATATCAGGTTGGCGAGGACAGGTGGCGTACTCCGCTCCGTCTGCATCCTGCCTGGGATCCATTTGCTGTGGAGCCACACTCTCAAGCTCCAGGCCTTCTTGATCCTGGTCCTTGGCCAGGTTGAGACATTCCTTGTCTGCAACCTACCTCTCGTCCCAAGGCCGGGGTACGAGGGCTGTGTCCCTTTCCGGTGCAGGCCCACACAGGATCTGCGCTCCCGGAGGGAGGTCACATTACACACAGTAGTTTGACAGCACAGTATGACCACAAGAACCAAAATCAAAGATGGCTTTTTATTAATTATGAAATTTAGAGTGTAACTAACTTGTAAGTCCTCCACCCTCACCCACCAACTGGTTCCCCTAACTCTTGGTTCCCCAGTCTCCCTGTAACCAGGGGAGCAGCACCTAGTGCATACTAGCTCCCTCTGGTGGAGAAGTGTGGTGTTGGATGCAAAAGGTTAGGTCACGACTATCACACTGGGCTTACCTCAGAGGAGGAACACCACACTCCATTAAAGAAGTGCAGCATTCCTGTGGCGGTCGAACCCTCAGGGGTGCCACACATCTATACCCTGCAGCCATGCCTAGGGCCTACGTTGAGGGTTTGTGGATGGGTCCCTCATGTTCAAGTTGAACCTTGCTTAGTGGAATGGACACCTGGTTGCAGATTATACTGTAACCTGTTAAAGACTGTAATGTTAATAATTTTCTATGTGCCTTGTTATTGTTATTTGTTACTTTGGAAAAATATTCTCAGTCCGGGAGTACTGAAATTAACTAGGGGGGAATGTGGCACCCCAGGGGTACGGTTGCCACAGTGGCTTTGCCTCCCTAAAAAGAGGTAATGCCATGCCTGGAAGCAAGCAGGGGTCCCCTAGTCAGGGATACTAAACATGCAACACTTTCCTGGCTCCAGACCAGCAAGGGGAGTTCACTTCCCTTGGCAACTGGTATCTGGGGGCGGGGTTAGTTAGTCTTAGTGTGAGGATTTGAGTTTAGGACGTCGAGGAGACAAGAGCTAGGGACTGGAGCTGAGGTAGCTCGTCCTAGCTAGAGAAACACAGAGGACCGGACACCGGAGTCCGACGCTGTGGGGCACTGAAGGCCCAGCAGTAGATACCGTAGGGCAGGAGATTGCAGGTCTGCTGGCCCCATCAGACTCCTGGAGGCTCAGCAGCACAGAGGGACCAGCACCGCTACGTGGGAACAACGCATGAGTAAGGCCCGAGCTGCAAGCCATACGGGTGAGTACAGAACGTTACACTCAGGGACGTGGGCTATAGCACCGCTACAGGCAGCTAAGCCAAAGAGTATAGTGAGAAGGGGAGGCCTACAACTTCACCTGGCAAGGAGACCTCAATGTTTGCTTCCAGGCTGACCGGACTCTTACCTCTAGCCAGTACCCCAATCCAGGCTTGCCTAATTGTCATCAGTAAAGACCCTGGGACTGCACTATACTGACTCTGTGGTTATTACTGCACTATGACACCCTGCACAACCACCAACATCCACACCCTGCCCTGAAGCTAACTCTTCCTGTGGGGAGTCATAACATCCTTGCTGCAACACCACCAGCTTCAGAGGACTATTCCGCAGTGGCGTCCCCCCTTTAGCCGCATTCCACAGGTGGCGTAGTCGAACTCTTTAATAAAACCTACACATATAATTTCCCTTGGATTGACCGCCCTGGGTCACGGACCGGGTCACCGCCACTGTGACTACAACCCCCAGCATCTACCGGCCCGGCACCGGGTACCCCACGGCCCAGGGGGTGCGTCACCTGCACCAGATTCTAAGGAAGAAGTCACTCCAGACAAAACACCCTCAATTTGTTTTCAATTGAATGGTCCAGGTTGTGGGTGACATTAACCATTTCACCCCAAAGCCTGTTTTCACCTTCCTGACCAGGCCAATTTTTTAAATTCTAACCTGTGTCACTTTATGAGGTAATAACTCTGGAACACTTCATCGGATCTCAGTGATTCTGAGATTGTTTTTTTGTGACATATTGTACTTCATGATAGCGGTAAAATTTCTTTGATATGACTTACATTTATTTGTGAAAAAATCTGAAATTTGGCAAAAATGTTGAAAATTTTGCAATTTTCAAACTATTAATTTTTCTGCCCTTAAATCAGAGAGTTATGTCACGCAAAATAGTGAATAAATAACATTTCCCACATGTCTACTACACATCAGTACAATTTTGGAAACATAATTTTTTTTTGTTAGGAAGTTATAAGGGTTAAAAATTGACCTGCGATTTCTCATTGTTACAACAAAATTTACAAAACTTTTTTTTAGGGATCACATTACATTTGAAGTGACTTTGAGGAGTCTATATGACAGAAAATACCCAAAAGTGACACCATTCTAAAAACTGCACCCCTCAAGGTGCTCAAAACCACATTCAAAAAGTTTATTAACTTTTCAGGAGCTTCACAGAAATTAATGGAATGTGAAAGGAAAAAATGAACATTTGTTTTCTCATTTTGTATCTCATAGTTGAGGTCTACTTGTGATGTCTATTACAGGCCTCTCTCATCTTTTTAAGTGGGAGAACAATTGGTGGCTGATTAAATACTTTTCTTCCCCACTGAAAACATGTGTCCTCTTCAGTAAAGTGTCTTATTCGACAGGTGTCTGACAGTCATTTCAATGGCAGCCATTCAGGGCAGGAGTCAGATAACCCACACTTTGTACTCTCTTCCAACTATGTACTTTATTCCTGCGTTCATATTCCTGAGTGCTTTTTTCATCCACATTCACTGCCCCATCCCCCTCAATCACCACTCATCCACATCTGCCCCTCTCTCCTTCCCTCTCTAATGTACAGCTCCAATGCTCTTCTGAACTTTCTGAAAAATCTCACTCTATCTTATCCAAAGTTATTGCATAAGAAACCACGTCACAAATCCAAAAACTATCTGCTCTTTCTCTTTTTACTTTACTTTCTCTTTTTCACTTCAGGGGATATCTCTCCTAACCCCGGTCCACCCTCCGCCAACCTCAACCTCTCCCCAACCTCACATTGAAGCCCTGCTAACCTTATTAACATCAGCTGTACTCCTTCATCCACGGTCTGTATGCAACAAGCTTCCTTTCCTGCACAATTACTTTCTGACCTACTCTCTCAATTTGCTGGCCCTCACTGAAACCTGTATCCAGGATTCTGACTCTGTCTCCCCTGCCGCCATTTCTCATGGCGGCTTGCATTTTTCCCATTCCCCGAGACCTGCGAACAGACTTGGTGGTGGAGTCGACATACTCCTGTCCCCACAATGCACCTTCCAGGTCATCCCCCCAGTTCCATCTCTCTCATTCCCTTCTTTTGAGGTCCACACCATCAGGCTCTTCCATCCCCTCTTCCTCAGAGTAGCTGTCGTATACCGTCCCCCAGGCTCACCAACCCAGTTCCTTGACCATTTTTCTGCCTGGCTGCCGCACTTCATATCCTCAGATTTACTAACCTTTATCCTGGGAGACTTCAACATCCACATAAACAGCACCACCTCCTCATCCGCATCCCAGCTTCTTTCTTTAACCATTTCTCTTGGCCTCTCACAGCTTTCAACCTCTGAGACACACAAAGACGGAAACACCCTTGATCTGGTCTTTGTCCAGCTTTGTTCAATCCCCCACCTAGATAACTCCCCTCTTCCCCTCTCTGATCATAACATTTTCTCCTTCACGCTCACAAATCCTCGCCTGCCCCAGCACACTCCTACCTATCACACATACAGAAATCTACAAGTCATTAACCCTCATACACTTACAGACTCCCTTCACTCATCACTGTCTCCAATCTCCTCTCTGTCCTGTCCTGATCTGGCTGTAACCACTACAGTGACACTCTCAGAAGCATGCTGGACCAAATAGCGCCCCTCACCCTCAGAATCTCTAAACATAGAGTACAACAGCCCTGGCTCACACCGCAAACCCGATTTCTCCAGCAATGCTCTAGAAGTGCCGAACGCCTATGGAGGAAAACTCGCACACTAGAAAACTTTATCCATTATAAATTTTATGGTAAAAGCATATAACTCTGCCCTTCACCTCACCAAACAGACCTACTTCACCACTCTGATCTCCTCACTATCCAACAACCCCAAAAAACTCTTCGACACCTTTCACTCCCTCCTCAGTCCTAAAGCCCAGGCCCTCATCACTGACATTTGTGCTGAGGACGTGGCCTCCTACTTCACAGAGAAAATAGACACCATCCGTCAGGAAATCAGCTCCCAGCCACCAAGTGCCATGACTCCCATCCCTCCCCACATCCCCCTGGATCACTCTCCACATTTGACCCAGTCACAGAAGAAGAAGTCTCCAGGCTCCTCTCTTCTTCTCATCCCACTACATGCATCACTGACCCCATCTCCTCACATCTACTCCAGTCTCTCTCTTCAGTCGTCACTACTCACCTAACTAAAATCTTCAACCTCTCCTTCTCTTCTGGCATCTTCCCCTCCTCCTTCAAACACTCCATCATTACTCCATTATTAAAAAAACCCTTCCTTGACCCTTCCTGCACAAACAACTACAGACTAGTGTTGAGCGAGCATGCTCGACACTGCTCGTTACTCGCCCGAGCATCTCACTACTCAGGATGTTCGGCCAGCACCGAGCATTTCCGGGTTACTTGGGCGGGAGCTCGGGTCTTCGCCCTGCACGTTTGGCGCTCTTTACAGAGCCAATGAACATGCAGGGATTGCCAGTCAGTTACTGTAATTCCGCAGCCATGTTGTTTGTGGGCATTACAGTGATTGGCTGGCCGCACAGCCTTACCTCAAGTATTTAAAACCGGGTGCCACCATCTTGGACACAGTCGCCCGGGATCAGACAGTGTAGGGAGAGTGCTGCTGAGTTAGGGAGAGATATATAGTGCGAAATAGGTAGTGTAGGATCTCTAGAGCCTGCCAAATCAAACAAGCAGTCCTTCTCAGGACTAATATCCATCCCAGATATCAGGCAGGCAGGGAGGCAGGCTGTATAGGAGATGCAGTGGTTATACCAGCAAACACAGCATTACAGTCCTGTGTGCTCCTGTTGGTCAAATTGCTAGATTTATTCCCCGGTCTCAGGGGCCAGGAAAATTCCTTTTCTTTTTTCATCTAAATCCTGTATTTTTTTTTCCCTCAGTCAGATTGTACAAATACCGTATGCGTCTTATTAACCTTTTGGTATTCCCCCCCCCAAATTAAGTGTGTCTGTGACTGTTCAGACACCAATACATCTGTTTAAAAGAGTCTGGTGTAGGCCAGAAAAACTGTGGTTTTGCAGTTCCACGGGTCAAATCTTTGTATAATCCTGTTTTTGGCATTTTTTGCCATAAAAAAAAACTGTAATAGTGTCTCACTGACTTGTCAGACACCAATATACTTGTTTCAAAGAGTCTGTTGTAGGCCAGAGAAATTGAACTGTGGTTTTGCAGTTCCACGGGTCAAATCTCTGTATTATCCTGCTTTTGGCATTTTTTGCCGAAAAAAAAGACTAATAGTGTTTCCCTGACTGGTCAGACACCAATATATCTATTTAAGAGTCTGGTGTAGGCCAGAGAAATAGAACTGTGGTTTTTCAGTTCCACGGGTCAAATCTCTGCATTATCCTGTTTTTGGCATTTTTTGCGGTTAAAAAAAAACTGTAATAGTGTCTCCCTGACTGGTCAGACACCAATATATCTGTTTAAAAGAGTCTGGTGTAGGCCAGAGAAATTGAACTGTGGTTTTGCAATTCCATGGGTCAAATCTCTGTATTATGCTGCTTTTTGGCATTTTTTGCCATTAAAAAAATATTGTAATAGTGTCTCCCTGACTGGTCAGACACCAATATATCTGTTTAAAAAGACTGGTGTAGGCCAGAGAATTAGAACTGTGGTTTTGCACTTCCACGGGTCAAATTTCTGTATTATCCTGCTTTTAGCATTTTTTGCTGTAAAAAAAAACTGTAATAGAGTCTCCCTGACTGCTCAGACACCAATATTTCTGTTTAAAAGAGTCTGGTGAATGCCAGAGTAATAGAACTGTGGTTTTGCAGTTCCACGGGTCAAATCTCTGTGTTATCCTGCTTTTGACATTTTTTGCTATAAAAAACTGTAATAGTGTTTCCCTGACTGGTCAGGCACCAATATATCTGTTTAAAAGAGTCTGGTGTAGGCCAGAGAAATAGAACTGTGGTTTTGCAGTTCCACAGGTCAAATCTCTGTATTATCCTGCTTTTGGAATTTTTTGCCATAAACAAAAACTGTAATAGTGTCTCCCTGACTGGTTAGACACCATTATATCTGTTTAAAATAGTCTGGTGTAGGCCAGAAAAATAGAAGTGTGGTTTTGCAGTTCCACGGGTCAAATCTCTGTATTATCCTGCTTTTGGCATTTTTTGCCGTAAAAAAAACTGTAATAGTGTCTCCCTGACTGGTCAGACACCCATATATCTGTTTAAAAGAGTCTGGTGTAGGCCAGAGAAATTGAACTGTGGTTTTGCAGTTCCACGGGTCAAATCTCTGTATTATCCTGCTTTTGGCATTTTGGGCCGGAAAAAAACTATAATAGTGTCTCCCTGACTGGTCAGACACAAATATATCTGTTTGAAAGATTGTGGTGTATGCCACATAACTATAACTGTGGTTTTTCAGTTCCACGGGTCAAATCTCTGCATTATACTGCTTTTGGCAGTTTCTGTCGTAAAAAAAAACTGTAAGTGTCCCCCTGACTGATCAGAAACCAATATATCTGTTTAAAAGAGTCTGGTGTAGGCCAGAGAAATAGAACTGTGGTTTTGCAGTTTCACAGGTCAAATCTCTGAATTATCCTGCTTTTGGCATTTTTTCCATAAGAAAATTGGAATAGTGTTTCCCTGACTGGTCAGACACCAAAATATCTGTTTAAAAGAGTCTGGTGTAGGCCAGAGAAATGGAAGTGTGGTTTTGCAGTTCCATGGGTCAAATCTCTGTATTATCCTGCTTTTGACATTTTTTGCTATAAAAAAAAAACTGTAATAGTGTCTCCCTGACTGGTCAGACACCAATATATCTGTTTAAAAGAGTCTGGTGTAGGCCAGAGAAATAGAACTGTGGCTTTGCAGTTCCATGGGTCAAACCTCTGTAATATCCTGCTTTTGGCATTTTTGGGCGTAAAAAAAACTGTAATAGTGTCTCCCTGACTGGTCAGACACAAATATATCTGTTTGAAAGATTGTGGTGTATGCCACATAACTATAACTGTGGATTTTCAGTTCCACGGGTCAAATCTCTGCATTATACTGCTTTTGGCAGTTTCTGTCGTAAAAAAAAACTGTAATAGTGTTTCCCTGACTGGTCAGACACCAATATATCTGTTTAAAAGAGTCTGGTGTAGGCCAGAGAAATAGAACTGTGGCTTTGCAGTTCCACGGGTCAAATCTCTGTATTATCCTGCTTTTGGCATTTTTTGCCGGAAAAAAACTATAATAGTGTCTCCCTGACTGGTCAGACACAAATATATCTGTTTGAAAGATTGTCGTGTATGCCGCATAACTATAACTGTGGTTTTTCAGTTCCACGGGTCAAATCTCTGCATTATACTGCTTTTGGCAGTTTCTGTCGTAAAAAAAAACTGTAATAGTGTTTACCTGACTGGTCAGACACCAATATATCTGTTTAAAAGAGTCTGGTGTAGGCCAGAGAAATGGAAGTGTGGTTTTGCAGTTCCATGGGTCAAATCTCTGTATTATCCTGCTTTTGACATTTTTTGCTATAAAAAAAAACTGTAATAGTGTCTCCCTGACTGGTCAGACACCAATATATCTGTTTAAAAGAGTCTGGTGTAGGCCAGAGAAATAGAACTGTGGCTTTGCAGTTCCATGGGTCAAACCTCTGTAATATCCTGCTTTTGGCATTTTTTGGCGTAAACAAAAACTGTAGTAGCGTCTCCCTGTCTGGTCAGACACCAATATATCTGTTAAAAAGAGTCTGGTGTAGGCCAGAGAAATTGAACTGTGGTTTTGCAGTTCCACGGTTCAAATTGCTGTATTATCCTGCTTTTGGCATTTTTTGCCGTAAAAAAAGAACTGTAATAGTGTCTCGCTGACTGGTCAGACACCAAGATATCTGTTTAAAAGAGTCTGGTGTAGGCCAGAGAAATAGAACTGTGGTTTTGCAGTTCCACGGGTCAAATCTCTGTATTATCCTGCTTTTGGCATTTTTTTGCCATAAAAAAAAAAAACTGTAATAGTGTCTCCCTGACTGGTCGGACACCAATACATCTGTTTAAAAGAGTCTGGTGTAGGCAAGAGACATAGAACTGTGGTTTTGCAGTTCCACGGGTCAAATATCTATATTATCCTGTTTTTGGCTTTTTTTGCCGTAAAAAAAGACTGTAATAGTGTTTCCCTGACTGGTCCGACACCAAGATATCTGTTTAAAAGGGTCTGGTGTAGGCCAGAGAAATAGAACTGTGGTTTTGCAGTTCCACGGGTCAAATCTCTGTATTATCCTACTTTTGACATTTTTTGCTATAAAAAAAACTGTAATAGTGTCTCCCTGACGGGTTAAACACCAATACATCTGTTTAAAAGAGTCTGGTGTAGGCAAGAGACATAGAACTGTGGTTTTGCAGTTCCACGGGTCAAATCGCTGTATTATCCTGCTTTTGGCATTTTTTGCCATAAAAAAAAAAACTGTAATAGTGTCTCCCTGACTGGTCGGACACCAATCCATCTATTTAAAAGAGTCTGGTGTAGGCAAGAGACATAGAACTGTGGTTTTGCAGTTCCACGGGTGAAATCTCTATATTATCCTGTTTTTGGCATTTTTTGCCGTAAAAAAAGACTGTAATAGTGTTTCCCTGACTGGTCAGACACCAAGATATCTGTTTAAAAGAGTCTGGTGTAGGACAGAGAAGTAGAACTGTGGTTTTGCAGTTCCACGGGTCAAATCGCTGTATTATCCTGCTTTTGGCATTTTTTGCCGTAAACAAAAACTGTGATAGTGTCTCCCTGACTTGTCAGACACCAATATATCTGTTTAAAAGAGTCTGGTGTAGGCAAGAGAAATAGAACAGTGGTTTTGCAGTTCCACGGGTCAAATCTCTGTATTATCCTGCTTTTGGCATTTTTTGCCGTAAAAAAAAACTGTAATAGTGTCTCCCTGACTGGTCAGACACCAAGATATCAGTTTAAAAGAGTCTGGTGTAGGCCAGAGAAATAGAACTGTGGTTTTGCAGTTCCACGGGTCAAATCTCTGTATTATCCTGCTTTTGGCATTTTTTTGCCATAAATAAAAACTGTAATAGTGTCTCCCTGACTGGTCGGACACCAATACATCTGTTTAAAAGAGTCTGGTGTAGGCAAGAGACATAGAACTGTGGTTTTGCAGTTCCACAGGTCAAATCTCTATATTATCCTGTTTTTGGCTTTTTTTGCCGTAAAAAAAGACTGTAATAGTGTTTCCCTGACTGGTCAGACACCAAGATATCTGTTTAAAAGAGTCTGGTGTAGGCCAGAGAAATAGAACTGTGGTTTTGCAGTTCCACAGGTCAAATCTCTGTATTATCCTGCTTTTGGAATTTTTTGCCATAAACAAAAACTGTAATAGTGTCTCCCTGACTGGTTAGACACCATTATATCTGTTTAAAAGAGTCTGGTGTAGTCCAGAGAAATAGAAGTGTGCTTTTGCAGTTCCAAGGGTCAAATCTCTGTTTTATCCTGCTTTTGGCATTTTTTGCCGTAAAAAAAACCTGTAGTAGTGTCTCCATGACTAGTCAGACACCAATATATCTGTTTAAAAGAGTGTGGTGTAGACCAGAGAAATAGAACTGTGGTTTTGCAGTTCCACGTGTCAAATCTCTGTATTATCCTGCTTTTGGCATTTTTGGCCGGAAAAAAACTGTAATAGTGTCTCCCTGACTGGTCAGACACAAATAGATCTGTTTGAAAGATTGTGGTGTATGTCACATAACTATAACTGTGGTTTTTCAGTTCCACGGGTGAAATCTCTGTATTATCCTGCTTTTCGCATTTTTTGCCGTAAAAAAACTGTAATAGTGTCTCCCTGACTGGTCAGACACCAATATATCTGCTTAAAAGAGTCTGGTGTAGGCCAGAGAAATAGAACTGTGGTTTTGCAGTTTCACGGGTCAAATCTCTGTATTATCCTGCTTTTGGCATTTTTTGCCATAAAAAAAACGGTAATAGTGTCTCCCTGACTGGTCAGACACCAATATATCTGATTAAAAGAGTCTGGTGTAGGCCAGAGAAATAGAACTGTGGTTTTGCAGTTCCACGGGTCAAATCTCTATATTATCCTGCTTTTGGCATTATTTGCCATAAAAAAGACTGTAATAGTGTTTCCCTGACTGGTCAGACACCAATATTTCTGTTTAAAAGAGTCTGGTGTAGGCCAGAGAAATAGAAGTGTGGTTTTGCAGTTCCACAGGTCAAATCTCTGTATTATCCTGCTTTTGCCATTTTTTGCAGTAAAAAAAACTGTAATAGTGTCTCCATGACTAGTCAGACACCAATATATCTGTTTAAAAGAGTCTCGTGTAGACCAGAGAAATAGAACTGTGGTTTTGCATTTCCACGGGTCAAATCTCTGTATTATCCTGCTTTTGGCATTTTTGGCCGGAAAAAAACTGTAATAGTGTCTCCCTGACTGGTCAGACACAAATATATCTGTTTGAAAGATTGTGGTGTATGCCACATAACTATAACTGTGGTTTTTCAGTTCCACGGGTCAAATCTCTGTATTATCCTGCTTTTCGCATTTTTTGCCGTAAAAAAAACTGTAATAGTGTCTCCCTGACTGGTCAGACACCAATATATCTGTTTAAAAGAGTCTGGTATAGGCCAGAGAAATAGAACTGTGGTTTTGCAGTTTCACGGGTCAAATCTCTGTATTATCCTGCTTTTGGGATTTTTTCCATAAAAAAAACTGTAATAGTGTCTCCCTTACTGGTCAGACACCAAAATATCTGTTTAAAAGAGCCTGGTGTAGGCCAGAGAAATAGAACTGTGATTTTGCAGTTCCACAAGTCAAATCTCTGTATTATCCTGCTTTTGGAATTTTTTGCCGTAAAAAAAAACTGTAATAGTGTCTCCCTGACTGGTCAGGCACCAATATATCTGTTTAAAATAGTCTGGTGTAGGCCAGAAAAATAGAAGTGTGGTTTTGCAGTTCCACGGGTCAAATCTCTGTATTATCCTGCTTTTGGCATTTTTTGCCGTAAAAAAAACTGTAATAGTGTCTCCCTGACTGGTCAGACACCCATATATCTGTTTAAAAGAGTCTGGTGTAGGCCAGAGAAATTGAACTGTGGTTTTGCAGTTCCACGGGTCAAATCTCTGTATTATCCTGCTTTTGGCATTTTGGGCCGGAAAAAAACTATAATAGTGTCTCCCTGACTGGTCAGACACAAATATATCTGTTTGAAAGATTGTGGTGTATGCCACATAACTATAACTGTGGTTTTTCAGTTCCACGGGTCAAATCTCTGCATTATACTGCTTTTGGCAGTTTCTGTCGTAAAAAAAAACTGTAAGTGTCCCCCTGACTGATCAGAAACCAATATATCTGTTTAAAACAGTCTGGTGTAGGCCAGAGAAATAGAACTGTGGTTTTGCAGTTTCACAGGTCAAATCTCTGAATTATCCTGCTTTTGGCATTTTTTCCATAAGAAAATTGGAATAGTGTTTCCCTGACTGGTCAGACACCAAAATATCTGTTTAAAAGAGTCTGGTGTAGGCCAGAGAAATGGAAGTGTGGTTTTGCAGTTCCATGGGTCAAATCTCTGTATTATCCTGCTTTTGACATTTTTTGCTATAAAAAAAAAACTGTAATAGTGTCTCCTTGACTGGTCAGACACCAATATATCTGTTTAAAAGAGTCTGGTGTAGGCCAGAGAAATAGAACTGTGGCTTTGCAGTTCCATGGGTCAAACCTCTGTAATATCCTGCTTTTGGCATTTTTGGGCGTAAAAAAAACTGTAATAGTGTCTCCCTGACTGGTCAGACACAAATATATCTGTTTGAAAGATTGTGGTGTATGCCACATAACTATAACTGTGGATTTTCAGTTCCACGGGTCAAATCTCTGCATTATACTGCTTTTGGCAGTTTCTGTCGTAAAAAAAAACTGTAATAGTGTTTCCCTGACTGGTCAGACACCAATATATCTGTTTAAAAGAGTCTGGTGTAGGCCAGAGAAATAGAACTGTGGTTTTGCAGTTCCACGGGTCAAATCGCTGTATTATCCTGCTTTTGGCATTTTTTGCCATAAAAAAAAAAACTGTAATAGTGTCTCCCTGACTGGTCGGACACCAATCCATCTATTTAAAAGAGTCTGGTGTAGGCAAGAGACATAGAACTGTGGTTTTGCAGTTCCACGGGTGAAATCTCTATATTATCCTGTTTTTGGCATTTTTTGCCGTAAAAAAAGACTGTAATAGTGTTTCCCTGACTGGTCAGACACCAAGATATCTGTTTAAAAGAGTCTGGTGTAGGACAGAGAAGTAGAACTGTGGTTTTGCAGTTCCACGGGTCAAATCGCTGTATTATCCTGCTTTTGGCATTTTTTGCCGTAAACAAAAACTGTGATAGTGTCTCCCTGACTTGTCAGACACCAATATATCTGTTTAAAAGAGTCTGGTGTAGGCAAGAGAAATAGAACAGTGGTTTTGCAGTTCCACGGGTCAAATCTCTGTATTATCCTGCTTTTGGCATTTTTTGCCGTAAAAAAAAACTGTAATAGTGTCTCCCTGACTGGTCAGACACCAAGATATCAGTTTAAAAGAGTCTGGTGTAGGCCAGAGAAATAGAACTGTGGTTTTGCAGTTCCACGGGTCAAATCTCTGTATTATCCTGCTTTTGGCATTTTTTTGCGATAAATAAAAACTGTAATAGTGTCTCCCTGACTGGTCGGACACCAATACATCTGTTTAAAAGAGTCTGGTGTAGGCAAGAGACATAGAACTGTGGTTTTGCAGTTCCACAGGTCAAATCTCTATATTATCCTGTTTTTGGCTTTTTTTGCCGTAAAAAAAGACTGTAATAGTGTTTCCCTGACTGGTCAGACACCAAGATATCTGTTTAAAAGAGTCTGGTGTAGGCCAGAGAAATAGAACTGTGGTTTTGCAGTTCCACAGGTCAAATCTCTGTATTATCCTGCTTTTGGAATTTTTTGCCATAAACAAAAACTGTAATAGTGTCTCCCTGACTGGTTAGACACCATTATATCTGTTTAAAAGAGTCTGGTGTAGTCCAGAGAAATAGAAGTGTGCTTTTGCAGTTCCAAGGGTCAAATCTCTGTTTTATCCTGCTTTTGGCATTTTTTGCCGTAAAAAAAACCTGTAGTAGTGTCTCCATGACTAGTCAGACACCAATATATCTGTTTAAAAGAGTGTGGTGTAGACCAGAGAAATAGAACTGTGGTTTTGCAGTTCCACGTGTCAAATCTCTGTATTATCCTGCTTTTGGCATTTTTGGCCGGAAAAAAACTGTAATAGTGTCTCCCTGACTGGTCAGACACAAATATATCTGTTTGAAAGATTGTGGTGTATGTCACATAACTATAACTGTGGTTTTTCAGTTCCACGGGTGAAATCTCTGTATTATCCTGCTTTTCGCATTTTTTGCCGTAAAAAAACTGTAATAGTGTCTCCCTGACTGGTCAGACACCAATATATCTGCTTAAAAGAGTCTGGTGTAGGCCAGAGAAATAGAACTGTGGTTTTGCAGTTTCACGGGTCAAATCTCTGTATTATCCTGCTTTTGGCATTTTTTGCCATAAAAAAAACGGTAATAGTGTCTCCCTGACTGGTCAGACACCAATATATCTGATTAAAAGAGTCTGGTGTAGGCCAGAGAAATAGAACTGTGGTTTTGCAGTTCCACGGGTCAAATCTCTATATTATCCTGCTTTTGGCATTATTTGCCATAAAAAAGACTGTAATAGTGTTTCCCTGACTGGTCAGACACCAATATTTCTGTTTAAAAGAGTCTGGTGTAGGCCAGAGAAATAGAACTGTGGTTTTGCAGTTCCACAGGTCAAATCTCTGTATTATCCTGCTTTTGCCATTTTTTGCAGTAAAAAAAACTGTAATAGTGTCTCCATGACTAGTCAGACACCAATATATCTGTTTAAAAGAGTCTCGTGTAGACCAGAGAAATAGAACTGTGGTTTTGCATTTCCACGGGTCAAATCTCTGTATTATCCTGCTTTTGGCATTTTTGGCCGGAAAAAAACTGTAATAGTGTCTCCCTGACTGGTCAGACACAAATATATCTGTTTGAAAGATTGTGGTGTATGCCACATAACTATAACTGTGGTTTTTCAGTTCCACGGGTCAAATCTCTGTATTATCCTGCTTTTCGCATTTTTTGCCGTAAAAAAAACTGTAATAGTGTCTCCCTGACTGGTCAGACACCAATATATCTGTTTAAAAGAGTCTGGTATAGGCCAGAGAAATAGAACTGTGGTTTTGCAGTTTCATGGGTCAAATCTCTGTATTATCCTGCTTTTGGGATTTTTTCCATAAAAAAAACTGTAATAGTGTCTCCCTTACTGGTCAGACACCAAAATATCTGTTTAAAAGAGCCTGGTGTAGGCCAGAGAAATAGAACTGTGATTTTGCAGTTCCACAGGTCAAATCTCTGTATTATCCTGCTTTTGGCATTTTTTGCCGTAAAAAAAACTGTAATAGTGTCTCCCTGACTGGTCAGACACCCATATATCTGTTTAAAAGAGTCTGGTGTAGGCCAGAGAAATTGAACTGTGGTTTTGCAGTTCCACGGGTCAAATCTCTGTATTATCCTGCTTTTGGCATTTTGGGCCGGAAAAAAACTATAATAGTGTCTCCCTGACTGGTCAGACACAAATATATCTGTTTGAAAGATTGTGGTGTATGCCACATAACTATAACTGTGGTTTTTCAGTTCCACGAGTCAAATCTCTGCATTATACTGCTTTTGGCAGTTTCTGTCCTAAAAAAAAACTGTAAGTGTCCCCCTGACTGATCAGAAACCAATATATCTGTTTAAAAGAGTCTGGTGTAGGCCAGAGAAATAGAACTGTGGTTTTGCAGTTTCACAGGTCAAATCTCTGAATTATCCTGCTTTTGGCATTTTTTCCATAAGAAAATTGGAATAGTGTTTCCCTGACTGGTCAAACACCAATACATCTGTTTAAAAGTGTCTGGTGTAGGCAAGAGACATAGAACTGTGGTTTTGCAGTTCTATGGGTCAAATCTCTATATTATCCTGTTTTTGGCATTTTTTGCCGTAAAAAAACACTGTAATAGTGTTTCCCTGACTGGTCAGACACCAAGATATCTATTTAAAAGGGTCTGGTGTAGGCCAGAGAAATTGAACTGTGGTTTTGCAGTTCCACTGGTCAAATCTCTGTATTATCCTACTTTTGACATTTTTTGCTATAAAAAAAAACTGTAATAGTGTCTCCCTGACTGGTCAGACACCAAGATATCTGTTTAAAAGAATCTGTTGTAGGCCAGAGAAATAGAACTGTGGTTTTGCAGTTCCACGGGTCAAATTTCTGCATTATCCTGCTTTTGGAATTTTTTGCCGTTAAAAAACCTGTAATTTTGTCTCCCTGACTGGTCAAACACCAATACATCTGGTAAAAGAGTCTGGTGTAGACCAGGGAAATACAACTGTGGTTTTGCAGTTCCACAGATCAAATCTCTGTATTATCATGCTGTTGGCATTTTTTGCCGAAAAAATCTGTAATGGTATCTCCCTGACTATTCAGACACAAATATATCTGTTTGAAAGATTGTGGTGTACGCCATATAAATACAACTGTGGCTTTGCAGTTCCATGGGTCAAACCTCTGTAATATCCTGCTTTCGGCATTTTTTGCGGTAAAAAAAACTGTAATAGTGTATCCCTGACTGGTCAGACACCAATATATCTGTTTAAAAGAGTCTGGCGTAGGCTAGAGAAATTGAACTGTGGTTTTGCAGTTCCACGGGTCAAATCGCTGTATTATCCTGCTTTTGACATTTTTTGCAGTAAAAAAACCTGTAATGGTGTCTCCCTGACTGGTCAGACACCAATATATCTGTTTAAAAGAGTCTGGTGTAGGCCAGAGAAATAGAACTGTGGTTTTGCAGTTCCATGGGACAAATCTCTGTATTATCCTGCTTTTGGCATTTTTTGCCGTAAAAAAAAACTGTAATAGTGTCTCCCTAACTGGTCAGACACCAATATATCTGTTTAAAAGAGTCTGGTGTAGGCCAGAGAAATAGAACTGTGGTTTTGCAGTTCCACGGGTCAAATCTGTGTATTATTCTGCTTTTGGCATTTTTGCCTTAAAAAAAAACTGTGATAGTGTCTCCCTGACTGGTCAGACACCAATATATCTGTTTAAAAGAGTCTGGTGTAGGCCAGAGAAATAGTACTGTGGTTTTGCAGTTCCACGGGTCAAATCTCTGTATTATCCTGCTTTTGGCATTTTTTTGCCATAAAAAAAAAAACTGTAATAGTGTCTCCCTGACTGGTCGGACACCAATACATCTGTTTAAAAGAGTCTGGTGTAGGCAAGAAACATAGAACTGTGGTTTTGCAGTTCCACTGGTGAAATCTCTATATTATCCTGTTTTTGCCATTTTTTGCCGTAAAAAAAAACCGTAATAGTGTTTCCCTGACTGGTCAGACACCAAGATATCTGTTTAAAAGAGTCTAGTGTAGGCCAGAGAAATAGAAATGTGGTTTTGCAGTTCCACGGGTCAAATCTCTGTATTATCCTACTTTTAACATTTTTTGCTATAAAAAAAACTGTAGTGGTGTCTCCCTGACTGGTCAGACACCAATATATCTGTTTAAAAGAGTCTGGTGTAGGCCAGAGAATTAGAACTGTGGTTTTGCAGTTCCACGGGTCAAATTTCTGTATTATCCTGCTTTTGGAATTTTTTGCCGTAAAAAAAAAACTGTAGTATTGTCTCCCTGACTGGTCAGACACCAATATATCTGTTAAAAGAGTCTGGTGTAGACCAGAGAAATACAACTGTGGTATTGCAGTTCCACTGGTCAAATCTCTATATTATCCTGTTTTTGGCATTTTTTGCCGTAAAAAAAGACTGCAATAGTGTTTCCCTGACTGGTCAGACACCAAGATATCTGTTTAAAAGAGTCTGGTATAGGCCAGAGAAATAGAACTGTGGTTTTGCAGTTCCACGGGTCAAATCTCTGTATTATCCTACTTTTGGAATTTTTTGCCGTAAAAAAAAACTGTAATATTGTCTCCCTGACTGGTCAGACACCAATATATATGTTAAAAGAGTCTGGTGTAGACCAGAGAAATACAACTGTGGTTTTGCAGTTCCACAGGTTAAATCTCTGTATTATACTGCTTTTGGCATATTTTGCCGAAAAAAACTGTAACGGTGTCTCCCTGACTGTTCAGACACAAATATATCTGTTTGAAAGATTGTGGTGTACGCCACATAAATACAACTGTGGATTTGCAGTTCCATGGGTCAAGCCTCTGTATTATCCTGCTTTTGGTACTTCTTGCCGTAAACAAAAACTGTAATAGTGTCTCCCTGACTGGTCAGACACCATTATATCTTTTTAAAAGAGTCTGGTGTAGGCCAGAGAAATAGAAGTGTGGTTTTGCAGATCCATGAGTCAAATCTCTGTATTATCCTGCTTTTGGCATTTTTTGCCTTAAAAAAAAACTGTAATAGTGTCTCCCTGACTGGTCAGACACCAATATATCTGTTAAAAGGGTCTGGTGTAGACCAGAGAAATACAACTGTGGTTTTGCAGTTCCACAGGTCAAATATATGTATTATCCTGCTTTTGGCATTTTTTGCCGGAAAAAAACTGTAATAGTGTCTCCCTGACTGTTCAGACAAAAATATATCTGTTTGAAAGATTGTGTTGTACGCCACATAACTATAACTGTGGTTTTGCAGTTCCACTGGTCAAATCTCTGTATTATCCTGCTTTTGGCATTTTTTGCCGTAAAAAAAAAACTGGAATAGTGTCTCCCTGACTGGTCAGACACCAATATATCTGTTTAAAAGAGTCTGGTGTAGGCCAGAGTAATAGAACTGTGGTTTTGCAATTCCACGGGTCAAATCTCTATACTATCCTGCTTTTGGCATTTCTTGCTGTATAAAAAACTGTAATAGTGTCTCCCTGACTGGTCAGACACCAATATATCTGTTTAAAAGAGTCTGGTGTAGGCCAGAGAAACAGAACTGTGGTTTTGCAGTTCCATGGCTCAAATCTCTGTATTATCCTGCTTTTGGCATTTTTTGCTATAAAAAAACTGTAATAGTGTCTCCCTGACTGGTCAGACTCCAATATATCTGTTTAAAAGATTCTGGTGTATGCTACATAACTACAACTGTGGTTTTGCAGTTCCATTGGTCAAATCTCTGTATTATCCTGCTTTTGGCCTTTTTTTTTCTGAAAAACACTGTAATGGTGTCTCCCTGACTATTCAGACACAAATATATCTGTTTGAAAGATTGTGGTGTACGCCACATAAATACAACTGTGGCTTTGCAGTTCCATGGGTCAAACCTCTGTAATATCCTGCTTTTGGTATTTTTTGCCGCAAACAAAAACCGTAATAGTGTCTCCCTGACTGGTCAGACACCAATATATCTGTTTAAAGGAGTCTGGTGTAGGCCAGAGAAAGTGAACTGTGGTTTTGCAGTTCCACGGGTCAAATCTCTGTATTATCCTGCTTTTGGCATTTTGTGCCATAAAAAAAAACTGTAATAGTGTCTCCCTGACTGGTCCGACACGAATATATCTGTTGAAAAGAGTCTCGTGTAGGCCAGAGAAATAGAACTGTGGATGTGCAGTTCCATGGGTCAAATCTCTGTATTATCCTGCTTTTGGCATTTTTTTGCCATAAAAAAAAAACTGTAATAGTGTCTCCCTGACTGGTCGGACACCAATACATCTGTCTAAAAGAGTCTGGTGTAGGCAAGAGACATAGAACTGTGGTTTTGCAGTTCCACGGGTCAAATCTCTATATTATCCTGTTTTTGGCATTTTTTGCCGAAAAAAAAGACTGTAATAGTGTTTCCCTGACTGGTCAGACACCAAGATATCTGTTTAAAAGAGTCTGGTGCAGGCCAGAATAATAGAACTGTGGTTTTGCAGTTCCACGGGTCAAATCTCTGTACGATCCTGCTTTTGGAATTTTTTCCGTAAAAAAAAACTGTAATATTGTCTCCCTGACTGGTCAGACACCAATATATCTGTTAAAAGAGTCTGGTGTAGACCAGAGAAATACAACTGTGGTTTTGCAGTTCCACGTGTCAAATCTCTGTATTATCCTGCTTTTGGCATTTTTTGCCTAAAAAAACTGTAATGGTGTCTCCCTGACTGTTCAGACACAAATATATCTGTTTGAAAGATTGTGGTGTACGCCACATAAATGCAACTGTGGCTTTGCAGTTCCATGGGTCAAATCTCTGCATTATCCTGCTTTTGGCATTTTTTGCCGTAAAAAAACTGTAATAGTGTCTCCCTGACTGGTCAGCCACCAATATATCTGTTTAAAAGAGTCTGTTGTAGGCCAGAGAAATAGAACTGTGGTTTTGCAGTTCCACGGGTCAAATCTCTGTATTATCCTGCTTTTGGCATTTTTTTGCCATAAAAAAAAAACTGTAATAGTGTCTCCCTGACTGGTCGGACACCAATACATCTGTTTAAATGATCTGGTGTAGGCAAGAGACATAGAACTGTGGTTTTGCAGTTCCACGGGTCAAATTTCTATATTATCCTGTTTTTGGGATTTTTTGACATAAAAAAAAACTGTAATAGTGTCTCCCTGACTGGTCAGACACCAATATATCTGTTTAAAAAAGTCTGGTGTAGGCCAGAGAAATAGAACTGTGGTTTTGCAGTTCCACCGGTCAAAGCTCTATAATATCCTGCTTTTTGCATTTTTTGCCGTAAAAAAAGACTGTAATAGTGTTTCCCTGACTGGTCAGACACCAATATATCTGTTTAAAAGAGTCTGGTGTAGGCCAGAGAAATAGAACTGTAGATGTGCAGTTCCACAGGTCAAATCTCTGTATTATCCTGCTTTTGGCATTTTGTGCCATAAAAAAAAACTGTAATAGTGTCTCCCTGACTGGTCCGACACGAATATATCTGTTGAAAAGAGTCTCGTGTAGGCCAGAGAAATAGAACTGTGGATGTGCAGTTCCATGGGTCAAATCTCTGTATTATCCTGCTTTTGGCATTTTTTTGCCATAAAAAAAAAACTGTAATAGTGTCTCCCTGACTGGTCGGACACCAATACATCTGTCTAAAAGAGTCTGGTGTAGGCAAGAGACATAGAACTGTGGTTTTGCAGTTCCACGGGTCAAATCTCTATATTATCCTGTTTTTGGCATTTTTTGCCGAAAAAAAAGACTGTAATAGTGTTTCCCTGACTGGTCAGACACCAAGATATCTGTTTAAAAGAGTCTGGTGCAGGCCAGAATAATAGAACTGTGGTTTTGCAGTTCCACGGGTCAAATCTCTGTACGATCCTGCTTTTGGAATTTTTTCCGTAAAAAAAAACTGTAATATTGTCTCCCTGACTGGTCAGACACCAATATATCTGTTAAAAGAGTCTGGTGTAGACCAGAGAAATACAACTGTGGTTTTGCAGTTCCACGTGTCAAATCTCTGTATTATCCTGCTTTTGGCATTTTTTGCCTAAAAAAACTGTAATGGTGTCTCCCTGACTGTTCAGACACAAATATATCTGTTTGAAAGATTGTGGTGTACGCCACATAAATGCAACTGTGGCTTTGCAGTTCCATGGGTCAAATCTCTGCATTATCCTGCTTTTGGCATTTTTTGCCGTAAAAAAACTGTAATAGTGTCTCCCTGACTGGTCAGCCACCAATATATCTGTTTAAAAGAGTCTGTTGTAGGCCAGAGAAATAGAACTGTGGTTTTGCAGTTCCACGGGTCAAATCTCTGTATTATCCTGCTTTTGGCATTTTTTTGCCATAAAAAAAAAACTGTAATAGTGTCTCCCTGACTGGTCGGACACCAATACATCTGTTTCAATGATCTGGTGTAGGCAAGAGACATAGAACTGTGGTTTTGCAGTTCCACGGGTCAAATTTCTATATTATCCTGTTTTTGGGATTTTTTGACATAAAAAAAAACTGTAATAGTGTCTCCCTGACTGGTCAGACACCAATATATCTGTTTAAAAAAGTCTGGTGTAGGCCAGAGAAATAGAACTGTGGTTTTGCAGTTCCACCGGTCAAAGCTCTATAATATCCTGCTTTTTGCATTTTTTGCCGTAAAAAAAGACTGTAATAGTGTTTCCCTGACTGGTCAGACACCAATATATCTGTTTAAAAGAGTCTGGTGTAGGCCAGAGAAATAGAACTGTAGATGTGCAGTTCCACAGGTCAAATCTCTGTATTATCCTGCTTTTGGCATTTTTTGCCGTAAAAAAAAAACTGTAATAGTGTCTTCCTGACTGGTCAGACACCAATAAATCTGTTAAAAGAGTCTGGTGTAGACCAGAGAAATACAACTGTGGTTTTGCAGTTCCACAGGTCAAATCTCTGTATTATTCTGCTTTTGGCATTTTTTGCCGAAAAAAACTGTAATGGTGTCTCCCTGACTGTTCAGACACAAATATATCTGTTTGAAAGATTGTGGCGTACGCCACATAAATGCAACTGTGGCTTTGCAGTTCCATGGGTCAAACCTCTGTATTATCCTGCTTTTGGCATATTTTGCCGTAAACAAAAACTGTAATAGTGTCTCCCTGACTGTCAGACACTAATATATCTGTTTAAAAGAGTCTGGTGTAGGCCAGATAAAATGAACTGTGGTTTTGCAGTTCCACGGGTCAAATCTCTGTATTATCCTGCTTGTGGATTTTATTGCCGTAATTAAACTGTAATAGTGTCTCCCTGACTGGTCAGACACCAATATATCTGTTTAAAAGAGTCTGGTGTAGGCCAGATAAATAGAACTGTGGTTTTGCAGTTCCACGGGTCAAATCTCTGTGTTATCCTGCTTTTGGCATTTTTTTGCCATATAAAAAAAACTGTAATAGTGTCTCCCTGACAGGTCGGACACCAATACATCTGTTTAAAAGAATCTGGTGTAGGCAAGAGAAATAGATCTGTGGTTTTGCAGTTCCTCGGGTCAAATCTCTATATTATCCTGTTTGTGGGATTTTTTGCCTTAAAAAAAAACTGTAATAGTGTCTCCCTGACTGGTCAGACACCAATATACACTGTTCAAAAAAATAAAGGGAGCACTCAAATAACACATCCTAGATCTGAATGAATGAATGAAATATTCTCATTGAATACTTTGTTCTCTACAAAGTTGAATGTGCTGACAACAAAATCACACAAAAATCATCAATGGAAATCACATTTATTAACTAATGGAGGTCTGGATTTGGAGTCATCCCCAAAATTAAAATGGAAAAACACACTACAGGCTGATCCAACTTTGATGTAATGTCCTTAAAACAAGTGAAAATGAGTCTCAGTATTGTGTGTTGTCTCCACGTGCCTGTGTGACCTCCCTCCAACGCCTGGGCATGCTCCTGATGAGGCTCAGTATTGTGTGTGGCCTCCACGTGCCAGTATGACCTCCCTACAACGCTCCTCCTGTTCTTCCTTGCACAAAGGCGGAGGTAGCGGTCCTGCTGCTGGGTTGTTGCCCTCCTACGGCCCCCTCCACGTCTCCTGGTGTACTGGCCTGTCTCCTGATAGCGCCTCCAGCCTCTGGATACTATGCTGACAGACACAGCAAACCTTCTTGCCACAGCTCGCATTGATGTGCCATCCTGGATGAGCTGCACTACCTGAGCAACTTCTGTGGGTTGTAGAGTCCGTCTCATGCTACCACGCGTGTGAAAGCACAACCAACATTCAAAAGTGACCAAAACATCAGCCAGAAAGCATTGGTACTGAGATGTGGTCTGTGGTCCCCACGTGCAGAACCACTCCTTTACTGAGTGTGTCTTGATAATTACCAATAATTTCCATATATTGTCTATTTCATTTGCACAACAGCATGTGAAATTGACTGTCAATCAGTGTTGCTTCCTAAGTGGACAGTTTGATTTCACAGAAGTTTGATTTACTTGGAGTTATATTCTGTTGTTTAAGTGTTCCCTTTATTTTTTTGAGCAGTGTATCTGTTAAAAGAGTCTGGTGTAGACCAGAGAAATACAACTGTGATTTTGCAGTTCCACAGGTCAAATCTCTGTATTATCCTGCTTTTGGCATTTTTTGCGGAAAAAAACTGTAATGGTGTCTCCCTGACTGTTCAGACACAAATATATCTGTTTGAAAGATTGTGGTGTACACCACATAACTACAACTGTGGTTTTGCAGTTCCATGGGTCAAACCTCTGTATTATCCTGCTTTTGGTATTTTTTGCCGAAAGCAAAAACTGTAATAGTGTCTCCCTGACCGGTCAGACACCATTATATCTGTTTAAAAGAGTCTGGTGTAGACCAGAGAAATACAACTGTGGTTTTGCAGTTCCACGGGTCAAATCTCAGTATTATCCTGCTTTTGGCATTTCTTGCCGTAAAAAAAAACTGTAATAGTGTCTAGTCTAACTGACTGGTCAGACACCAATATATCTGTTTAAAAGAGTCTGGTGTAGGCCAGAGAAACAGAACTGTGGTTTTGCAGTTCCACGGGTCAAATCTCTATATTATCCTGCTTTTGGCATTTTTTGCCATAAAAAAACTGTAATAGTGTTTCCCTGACTGGTCAGACGCCAATATATCTGTTTAAAAGATTCTGGTGTATGCCACATAACTACAACTGTGGTTTTGCAGTTACATGGGTCAAATCTCTGTATTATCCTGCTTTTGGCATTTTTTACCGTAAAATAAACTTAAATAGTGTCCCCCTGACTGGCCAGACATCAATATATCTGTTTAAAAGTGTCTGGTGTAGGCCAGAGAAATAGAACTGTGGTTTTGCAGTTCCATGAGTCAAATCTCTGTATTATCCTGCTTTTGACATTTTTTCAATAAAAAAAACTGTAGTAGTGTCTCCCTGACTGTTCAGACACCAATATATCTGTTTAAAAGAGTCTGGTGTAGGCCAGAGAAATAGAACTGTGGTTTTGCAGTTCCACGGGTCAAATCTCTGTATTATCCTGCTTTTGGCATTTTTTTGGCATAAAAAAAACTATAATAGTGTCTCCCTGACTGTTCAGACACCAAGATATCTCTTTAAGAGAGTCTGTGTAGGCCAGAGAAATAGAACTGTGGTTTTGCAGTTCCACGGGTCAAATCTCTGTATTATCCTGCTTTTGAAATTTTTTGCTTTAAAAAAAAACTGTAATATTGTCTCCCTGACTGGTCAGCCACCAATATATCTGTTTAAAAGAGTCTGGTGTAGGCCAGAGAAATAGAACTGTGGTTTTGCAGTTCCACGGGTCAAATCTCTGTATTATCCTGCTTTTGGCATTTTTTGCCGTAAAAAAGACTGTAATAGTGTCTCCCTGACTCGTCAGACACCAATATATCTGTTTAAAAGAGTCTGGTGTATGCCACACAACTACAACTGTGGTTTTGCAGTTCCATGGGTCAAACCTCTGTATTATCCTGCTTTTGGTATTTTTTGCCGTAAACAAAAACTGTAATAGTGTCTCCCTGACTGGTCAAACACCATTATATCTGTTTAAAAGACTCTGGTGTAGGCCAGAGAAATAGAACTGTGGTTTTGCAGATCCACGGGTCAAATCTCTCTATTATCTGGCTTTTGGCTTTTTTTGCCGTAAAAAAAACTGTAATAGTGTCTCCCTGAGTGGACAGACACCAGTATATCTGTTAAAAGGGTCTGGTGTAGACCAGGGAAATACAACTGTGGTTTTGCAGTTCCACAGGTCAAATATATGTATTATCCTGCTTTTGGCATTTTTTGCCAAAGAAAACTGTAATAGAGTCTCCCTGACTGTTCAGACACAAATATATCTGTTTAAAAGATTGTGGTGTACGCCACATAACTATAACTGTGGTTTTGCAGTTCCACGGGTCAAATCTCTGTATTATCCTGCTTTTGACATTTTTTGCCGTAAAAAAAACTGTACTAGTGTCTCCCTGACTGGTCAGACACCAATATATCTGTTTCATAGAATCATAGAATCATAGAATCATAGAATGGTAGAGTTGGAAGGGACCTCCTGGGTCATCTGGTCCAACCCCCTGCTCAAAGCAGGATTCACTAGATCATCTCAGACAGATGTCTGTCCAGCCTCTGTTTGAAGACGTCCATTGAAGGGGAACTCACCACCTCTCGTGGCAGCCTGTTCCACTCATTAATCACCCTAACTGTCAAAAAGTTTTTTCTAATATCTAATCTGTGTCTCCTCCCATTTAGTTTCACCCCATTGCTTCTAGTCTTTCCTTGTGCAAATGAGAATAAAGATGATCCTTCTACAATGTGACAGCCCTTGACATATTTGTAGACAGCTATTAAGTCTCCTCTCAGTCTTCTTTTTTGCAAGCTAAACATTCCCAAATCCTGCAACCGTTCCTCATAGGACATGGTTTGCAGACCAGTCACCATTCTGGTCGCTCTTCTCTGAACTTGCTCCAGTTTGTCTATGTCTTTTTTAAAATGTGGTGCCCAAAACTGTACACAGTATTCCAGATGAGGTCTGACCAAAGAGGAGTAAAGACCGATAATGACTTCACGTGATCTAGACTGTATGCTTCTGTTAATACATCCCAGAATTGTATTTGCCTTTTTTGCTGCTGCATCACACTGTTGACTCATGTTCAGTCTATGATCTATTAGTATACCTAAGTCTTTTTCACATGTACTGTTGCTTAGCTCTATTCCTCCCATTCTGTATATGCTTTTTTCATTTTTATTGCCCAGATGTAGTACTTTGCATTTTTCCCTGTTAAAAACCATTCTGTTGGTTGCTGCCCACTGCTCCAGTTTATTTAGGTCTTTTTGAATCCTCTCTCTCTCTTCTCTAGTATTAGCTATCCCTCCTAGCTTTGTGTCATCAGCAAATTTAATCAGTTTACCCTCAATTCCTTCATCTAAATCATTGATAAAGATGTTGAACAATACAGGTCCCAGGACGGAGCCCTGTGGTACCCCACTTGAGACATTCATCCAGCTGGATGTGAAGCCATTTACAACCACCCTTTGAGTCCGATCACTAAGCCAGTTATGAATCCACCTAACAGTTGCCTGGTCCATTGCATACTTGGTCATTTTTTCAATAAGGATGATGTGAGATACTTTGTCAAATGCTTTGCTGAAGTCAAGATATACTATATCTACAGCATTTCCCTGATCCACCCAGTCAGTGATTCTGTCATAGAAGGAAATTAAGTTAGTCTGACATGACTTGTTAGTTACAAACCCATGCTGACTCTGGTTAATCACTTCATTCTTATCCATGTACTTACATACATGTTGTTTAATAATTTGTTCAAGATCTTTCCTGGTATAGAAGTCAGACTCACCGGCCTATAGTTCCCTGGGTCCACCTTCTTCCCCTTTTTGAAGATAGGAACAACATTTGCTCTTCTCCAGTCTTCTGGGACTTCTCCTGTTCTCCAAGAATTTTCAAAGATTATGGAGAGTGGTTCTAAAATTTCTTCTACAATCTCCTTCAGTACTCTGGGGTGTAATTCATCTGGACCTGGAGACTTGAACTCATTTATGTTAGCTAAATATTCCCTCACAATCTTTCTGTTTACTGATAACTTGGATTCCTCTATTCCTTTAAAAGGACAGTGAAGATCAGTTGATGTTACATTTTCTTTCTGAGAGAAAACAGATGCAAAATAGGAATTAAAAAGTTCGGCTTTCTCAACATCCTCTCTTACCATTTCTCCATTTTCATCCTGTAAAAATCCTATAGCATCTTTGACTTTTCTTTTACTTTTGACATACCCCCAAAATCCTTTTTTATTGCTTTTGACATCTCTTGCAAGCCTTAATTCATTGTCAGCTTTAGCTAACCTGATACGTGCCCTGCAGGATCTGCAGACTGCATTATAATCTTCTTTAGATATGCCTCCCTCTTTCCATTTAATAAACATTTCTTTCTTTCTTTTTAGCATGTGTTTAAGTTCTGTGTTCATCCATCCTGGTTTCCTTAAATGCTTCCCATTCTTCCTACTTTTCGGGATTGTTAACGATTGTGCTTTGAGAATCTCATTTTTAAAAATTTCCCATCCTTCCTGGACATTTTTGTCCTTAAGGACATCCAGCCATTGGATCCCTCCTATTCTCTTTCTGAGTCTCTTAAAATCTGCCTTTCTAAAATCTAACCTTGAAGTTTGAGTCTTCACATGTCTTCCTCCTCTAGTTATCCAAAATTCTATAATAGCATGATCGCTGCCTCCTAGGGTCCCAGCCACCTTTACCTCCTCAACCATTTCCTCCCTGTTTATAAGAATTAGATCCAAAGTAGCAGATCCCCTTGTTTTCTCCCCTACCTGTTTTGGAAGATAAAGTTGTCAGCAAGAGAGGATAAGAATTTGCTTGACCTGTTAGTTTTACTTGAGAGAGATTCCCAACAAATGTCTGGATAGTTGAAATCTCCCATGACCACTACGTCATATTTTTTGGAGAACTTGGTCATTTGATACATAAAGAGTTCATCCATATCTTCAGCTTGCCCAGGTGGCCTGTAGTAAATGCCTACAATGGTGTCCTTTCCGTTGTTCTCTCCTTGTATTCTTACCCAAACAGTTTCCACAGAACTCCCAGTCTCTGAAGCTTCAATCTCTGTGCAGATATACGCTTTTCTAACATACAATGCAACACCTCCTCCTCGTTTATCAAGTCTGTTTCTTGCAAATAAGTTGTATCCTTTTAGCCTTTTATTCCAATCATGTGTATCGTCCCACCAAGTTTCAGTGATTCCAAGACATCATATTCCTTTTCCTGCATTAGTAGTTCCAATTCTCCTTGTTTGTTGCCCATGCTTTGTGCATTTGTATAAAAACATTTTAGTTTGTGATTGGTTTCTCTTCCTCCCATATTTTTATTATTTAGATTTTTTTGTCTTTGTTCTTCTTTTCCACTTCCAGTAGCAGAGATCTCAATAGTATTTGTCAGCTGTATGGCTTTTTCTGGCCTTTTGCTTCCCTTCCCACATTGTTCTAGTTTAAAGCTCTTCTGATGAGTGTAGCAAGGCGACTTCCAAATACATGTTTTCCAGTCTTCGTAAGGTGCACCCCATCTCTAGCAAGTAGTCCATCGTATAGGTAATTCATTCCGTGATCCAGAAATCCAAATCCTTGTTGACGGCACCATCGACGTAGCCAGTTGTTCACCTGTAGAATCTTATTCCACCTCATTGTTCCATGGCCATCCACTGGGAGGATGGATGAGAAGACCACCTGCGCTCCCAATTCTTTCACTTTCTTGCCTAAGTCTTCAAAGTCACTGCAGATGGTTTCCAGGTCCTTTCTTGCGGTGTCATTTGTCCCCACATGTATTAGCAGGAATGGGTAGTGATCTGTAGGTCTGAAGAGTCTTGATATCCTGTCAGACACATCTTTAATTTTTGCTCCTGGAAGACAGCACATTTCTCTTGAGGTTATGTCTGGTCTGCAGATAGCGGCCTCTGTTCCTCTTAACAGGGAATCCCCCATGACCACCACTCTCCGTTTTTTCTTCACAACATTCTTCTTTCTCCATCCAGGAGGATTCTGAGGGCTTACAAGGTTATTCATTGCTGGCAAAGTCTTATCTTGCTGTATTTCTTCATGGTTCTCCTGTGTGAGAGCCTGGTACTGGTTCCTGAGCAGTATGGGTGCTGACTGCCTCTCGATCCTCCTGCTTCTCTGGGTCACATGCTTCCATTCCTCTGTTTCGTCAGGTGCAGTTCGAATTTCTTCTCTTTCTGAATCATGAAGAGATAATTCTGCTCTGTCTAAGAACTCTTCACCTTCCTTAATGATTTTCAAGGTAGTTAACCTCTCTTCTAGATTTGGCAACTTTTCCTCCAACAGGGACACAAGCTTGCATTTCTGGCATGTGAAGTCTGGCTTTTCCACTGGCAAGTCTGTGAACATGTAGCAGGATATGCAGCTCACCAAATGGCTCCTGGACTCTTCCATGTTCTTATTGTTAATGTTCTGAAAACAGTGAAAAAAGCTTAAAAAAAAAGCTTCAAAATGCCCTGGTTTACCGATGCCCTCTTTTCAGCTCCAACAGCCAAAATCCAGTGTTCTTTGAGCTCGCGGAGACTCTTCACTTACCCCAAAATGCAGTGGGAATATGCAAATTATCTCCTCAGGACTCCTCCCCTGGTTTACCGATGTCCTCTTTTCAGCTCCAACAGCCAAAATCCAGTGTTCTTTGAGCTCGCGGAGACTCTTCACTTACCCCAAAATGCAGTGGGAATATGCAAATTATCTCCTCAGGACTCCTCCCCTGGTTTACCGATGTCCTCTTTTCAGCTCCAACAGCCAAAATCCAGTGTTCTTTGAGCTCGCGGAGACTCTTCACTTACCCCAAAATGCAGTGGGAATATGCAAATTATCTCCTCAGGACTCCTCCCCTGGTTTACCGATGTCCTCTTTTCAGCTCCAACAGCCAAAATCCAGTGTTCTTTGAGCTCGCGGAGACTCTTCACTTACCCCAAAATGCAGTGGGAATATGCAAATTATCTCCTCAGGACTCCTCCCCTGGTTTACCGATGTCCTCTTTTCAGCTCCAACAGCCAAAATCCAGTGTTCTTTGAGCTCGCGGAGACTCTTCACTTACCCCAAAATGCAGTGGGAATATGCAAATTATCTCCTCAGGACTCCTCCCCTGGTTTACCGATGTCCTCTTTTCAGCTCCAACAGCCAAAATCCAGTGTTCTTTGAGCTCGCGGAGACTCTTCACTTACCCCAAAATGCAGTGGGAATATGCAAATTATCTCCTCAGGACTCCTCCCCTGGTTTACTGATGTCCTCTTTTCAGCTCCAACAGCCAAAATCCAGTGTTCTTTGAGCTCGCGGAGACTCTTCACTTACCCCAAAATGCAGTGGGAATATGCAAATTATCTCCTCAGGACTCCTCCCCTGCTTTACTGATGTCCTGTTTTCAACTCCAACAGCCAAAATCCAGTGTTCTTTGAGCTCGCGGAGACTCCTCACTTACCCCAAAATGCAGTGGGAATATGCAAATTATCTCCTCAGGACTCCTCCCTGGTTTACCGATGTCCTCTTTTCAGCTCCAACAGCCAAAATCCAGTGTTCTTTGAGCTCGCGGAGACTCTTCACTTACCCCAAAATGCAGTGGGAATATGCAAATTATCTCCTCAGGACTCCTCCCCTGGTTTACCGATGTCCTCTTTTCAGCTCCAACAGCCAAAATCCAGTGTTCTTTGAGCTCGCGGAGACTCTTCACTTACCCCAAAATGCAGTGGGAATATGCAAATTATCTTCTCAGGACTCCTCCCCTGGTTTACTGATGTCTTCTTTTCAGCTCCAACAGCCAAAATCCAGTGTTCTTTGAGCTCGCGGAGACTCTTCACTTACCCCAAAATGCAGTGGGAATATGCAAATTATCTCCTCAGGACTCCTCCCCTGCTTTACTGATGTCCTGTTTTCAGCTCCAACAGCCAAAATCCAGTGTTCTTTGAGCTCGAGGAGACTCCTCACTTACCCCAAAATGCAGTGGGAATATGCAAATTATCTCCTCAGGACTCCTCCCCTGGTTTACCGATGTGCTCTTTTCAGCTCCAACAGCCAAAATCCAGTGTTCTTTGAGCTCGCGGAGACTCTTCACTTACCCCAAAATGCAGTGGGAATATGCAAATTATCTCCTCAGGACTCCTCCCCTGGTTTACCGATGTCCTCTTTTCAGCTCCAACAGCCAAAATCCAGTGTTCTTTGAGCTCGCGGAGACTCTTCACTTACCCCAAAATGCAGTGGGAATATGCAAATTATCTCCTCAGGACTCCTCCCCTGGTTTACTGATGTCCTCTTTTCAGCTCCAACAGCCAAAATCCAGTGTTCTTTGAGCTCGCGGAGACTCTTCACTTACCCCAAAATGCAGTGGGAATATGCAAATTATCTCCTCAGGACTCCTCCCCTGGTTTAAAAGAGTCTGGTGTAGGCCAGAGAAATAGAAGTGTGGTTTTGCAGTTCCACTGGTCAAACCTCTGTATTATCCTGCTTTAGGCATTTTTTGCTATTAAAAAAACTGTAATAGTGTCTCACTGACTGGTCAGACACAAATATATCTGTTTGAAAGATTGTCGTGTATGCCACAAAACTATAACTGTCGTTTTTCAGTGCCACGGGTCAAATCTCTGAATTATCCTGCTTTTGGCATTTTTTGCCGTAAGAAAAAACTGCAATAGTGTCTCCCTGACTGGTCAGACACCAATATATCTGTTTAAAACAGTCTGGTGTAGGCCAGAGAAATAGAACTGTGGTTTTGCAATTCCACGGGTCAAATCTCTGTATTATCCGGCTTTTGGCATTTTATTGCCATAAAAAAAAACTATAATAGTGTCTCCCTGACTGGTCAGACACCAATACATCTGTTAAAAGAGTCTGGTGTAGACCAGAGAAATAGAACTGTGAGTATGCCGTTCCACAGGTCAAATCTCTATATTATCCTGCTTTTGGCATTTTTTGCTGAAAAAAACTGTAACGGTGTCTCCCTGACTGTTCAGACACAAATATATCTGTTTGAAAGATAGTGGTGTACGCCACATAAATACAACTGTGGATTTGCAGTTCCAGAGGTCAAATCTCTGTATTATCCTTCTTATGGCATTTTTTGCTGAAAAAAAATGTAATGGTGTCTCCCTGACTATTCAGAAACAAATATATCTGTTTGAAAGATTGTGGTGTACGCCACATAAATACAACTGTGGATTTGCAGTTCCATGGGTCAAACCTCTGTATTATCCTGCTTTTGGTATTTCTTGCCATAAAAAAACTGTAATAGTGTCTCCCTGACTGGTCAGACACCAATACATCTGTTTAAAAAAGTCTGGTGTAGGCCAGAGAAATAGAACTGTGGTTTTGCAGTTCCACGGGTCAAATCTCTATATTATCCTGCTTTTGGCATTTTTTGCTGTAAAAAAGACTGTAATAGTGTTTCCCTGACTGGTCAGACTCCAATAAATCTGTTTAAAAGATTCTGGTGTACGCCACATAACTACAACTGTGGTTTTGCAGTTCCATGGGTCAAATCTCTGTATTATCCTTCTTTTGGCATTTTTTGCTGAAAAAAAATGTAATGGTGTCTCCCTGACTATTCAGACACAAATATATCTGTTTGAAAGATTGTGGTGTACGCCACATAAATACAACTGTGGCTTTGCAGTTCCATGGGTCAAACCTCTGTATTATCCTGCTTTTGGTATTTTTTGCCGTAAACAAAAACTGTAATAGGGTCTCCCTGACTGGTCAGACACCATTATATCTGTTTAAAAGAGTCAGGTGTAGGCCAGAGAAATAGAAGTGTGGTTTTGCAGATCCAGGGGTCAAATCTCTGATTTAACTGGCTTTTGGCTCTTTTTGCCGTAAAAAAAAACTGTAATAGTGTCTCCCTGACTGGTCAGACACCAATATATCTGTTAAAAGGGTCTGGTGTAGACCAGGGAAATACAACTGTGGTTTTTCAATTCCACAGGTCAAATATATGTATTATCCTGCTTTTGGCATTTTTTGCCGGAAAAAAACTGTAATAGTGTCTCCCTGACAGGTCAGACACAAATATATCTGTTTGAAAGATTGTCGTGTATGCCACAAAACTATAACTGTCGTTTTTCAGTTCCACGGGTCAAATCTCTGAATTATCCTGCTTTTGGCATTTTTTACCGTAAGAAAAAACTGCAATAGTGTCTCCCTGACTTGTCATGCACCAATATATCTGTTTAAAACAGTCTGGTGTAGGCCAGAGAAATAGAACTGTGGTTTTGCAATTACACGGGTCAAATCTCTGTATTATCCTGCTTTTGGCATTTTATTGCCATAAAAAAAAAACTATAATAGTGTCTCCCTGACTGGTCAGACACCAATTCATCTGTTTAAAAGAGTCTGGTGTAGGCAAGAGACATAGAACTGTGGTTTTGCAGTTCCACGAGTCAAATCTCTATATTGTCCTGCTTTTGGCATTTTTTGCTGTAGAAAAGACTGTAATAGTGTTTCCCTGACTGGTCAGACACCAAGATATCGGTTTAAAAGAGTCTTTTGTAGGCCAGAGAAATAGAACTGTGGTTTTTTCGAACCACGGGTCAAATCTCTGTATTATCCTGCTTTTGCCGTTTTTTCTATAAAAAAAAACTGTAATAGTGTCTCCCTGACTGCTCAGACTCCAATATATCTGTTTAAAAGAGTCTGGTGTAGGCCAGAGAAATAGAATTGTGGTTTTTCAGTTCCACGTTTCAAATCTCTGTATTATCTTGCTTTTGGCATTTTTTATCGTAAAAAAAACTGTAATAGTGTCTCCCTGACTGGTCAGACACCATTATATCTGTTTAAAAGAGTCTGGTGTAGGCCAGAGAAATAGAACTGTGGTTTTGCAGTTCCACGGGTCAAATCTCTGTATTATCCTGCTTTAGGCATTTTTTGCCAAAAAAAAAGACTGTAGTAGTGTCTCCCTGACTCGTCAGACACCAATATGTCTGTTTAAAAGAGACTGGTGTACACCACATTACTACAACTGTGGTTTTGCTGTTCCACGGGTCATATCTCTGTATTATCCTGCTTTTGGCATTTTTTGCCGTAAAAAAAACTCTAATAGTGTCTCTCTGACTGGTCAGACACCAATATATCTGTTTAAAAGTGTCCGGTGTAGGCCAGAGAAATTGAGCTTTGGTTTTGCAGTTCCACTGGTCAAAACTCTGTATTATCCTGCTTCTGGCATTTTTTGCCGTAAAAATACTGTAATAGTGCCTCCCTGACTGGTCAGACACCAATATATCTGTTTAAAAGAGTCTGGTGTAGCCCAGAGAAATAGAACCGTGGTTTTGCAGTTCCACGGGCCAAATCTCTGTATTATCCTGCTTTTGGCATTTTTTTACCATAAAAAAAATAACTGTAATAGTGTCTCCCTGACTGGTCGGACACCAATATAGCTGTTTAAAAAAGTCTGGTGTAGGCAAGAGACATAGAGCTGTGGTTTTGCAGTTCCACAGGTCAAGTCTCTGTATTATCCTGTTTTTGGCATTTTTTGTCGTAAAAAAAGACTGTAATAGTGTTTCCCTGACAGGTCAGACACCAAGATATCGGTTTAAAAGAGTCTGGTGTAGGCCAGAGAAATAGAACTGTGGTTTTGCAGTTCCACGTGTCAAATCTCTGTATTATCGTACTTTTGACATTTTTTGCTATTAAAAAAAACTGTAATAGTGTCTCCCTGACTGGTCAGACACCAAGATATCTGTTTAAAAGAGTCTGGTGTAGGCCAGAGAAATAGAACTGTGGTTTTGCAGTTCCACGGGTCAAATCTCTGTGTTATCCTGCTGTTGGCATTTTTTGCCGAAAAAATCTGTAATGGTGTCTCCCTGACTGTTCAGACAGAAATATATCTGTTTGAAAGATTGTGGTGTAGTCCACATAAATACAACTGTGGATTTGCAGTTCCATGGGTTAAACCTCTGTAATATCCTTCTTTTGGCATTTTTTGCTGTAAACAAAAACTGTAATAGTGTCTCCCTGACTGGTCAGACACTAATATATCTGTTTAAAAGAGTCTGGTGTAGGCCAGAGAAATTGAACTGTGGTTTTGCACTTCCAAGGGTCAAATCGCTGTATTATCCTGCTTTTGGCATTTTTTGCCGTAAAAAAAAACTGTAATAGTGTCTCCCTGACTTGTCAGACACCAATATATCGGTGTAAAAGAGTCTGGTGTAGGCCAGAGAAATTGAACTGTGGTTTTGCAGTTCCACGGGTCAAATCTCTGTATTATCCTGCTTTTGGCATTTTTTGCCGTAAAAAAAACTGTAATAGTGTCTCCCTGACTGGTCGGACACCAATACAGCTGTTTAAAAAAGTCTGGGGTAGGCAAGAGACATAGAGCTGTGGTTTTGCAGTTCCACAGGTCAAGTCTCTGTATTATCCTGTTTTTGGCATTTTTTGTCGTAAAAAAAGACTGTAATAGTGTTTCCCTGACAGGTCAGACACCAAGATATCGGTTTAAAAGAGTCTGGTGTAGGCCAGAGAAATAGAACTGTGGTTTTGCAGTTCCACGTGTCAAATCTCTGTATTATCGTACTTTTGACATTTTTTGCTATTAAAAAAAACTGTAATAGTGTCTCCCTGACTGGTCAGACACCAAGATATCTGTTTAAAAGAGTCTGGTGTAGGCCAGAGAAATAGAACTGTGGTTTTGCAGTTCCACGGGTCAAATCTCTGTGTTATCCTGCTGTTGGCATTTTTTGCCGAAAAAATCTGTAATGGTGTCTCCCTGACTGTTCAGACAGAAATATATCTGTTTGAAAGATTGTGGTGTAGTCCACATAAATACAACTGTGGATTTGCAGTTCCATGGGTTAAACCTCTGTAATATCCTTCTTTTGGCATTTTTTGCTGTAAACAAAAACTGTAATAGTGTCTCCCTGACTGGTCAGACACTAATATATCTGTTTAAAAGAGTCTGGTGTAGGCCAGAGAAATTGAACTGTGGTTTTGCACTTCCAAGGGTAAATCGCTGTATTATCCTGCTTTTGGCATTTTTTGCCGTAAAAAAAAACTGTAATAGTGTCTCCCTGACTTGTCAGACACCAATATATCGGTGTAAAAGAGTCTGGTGTAGGCCAGAGAAATTGAACTGTGGTTTTGCAGTTCCACGGGTCAAATCTCTGTATTATCCTGCTTTTGGCATTTTTTGCCGTAAAAAAAACTGTAATAGTGTCTCCCTGACTGGTCAGACACCAATATATCTGTTTAAATGAGCCTGGTGTAGGCCAGAGAAATAGAACTGTGGTTTTGCAGTTCCACGGGTCAAATCTCTGTATTATCCTGCTTTTGGCATTTTTTTGCCATGAAAAAAAAACTGTAACAGTGTCTACCTGACTGGTCGGACACCAATACATCTGTTTAAAAGAGTCTGGTGTAGGCCAGAGAAATAGAACTGTGGTTTTGCAGTTCCACAGGTCAAATCTCTGTATTATCCTACTTTTGACATTTTTTCCTATAAAAAAAACTGTAATAGTGTCTCCCTGACTGGTCAGACACCAATATATCTGTTTAAAAGAGTCTGGTGTAGGCCAGAGAAATAGAACTGTAGTTTTGCAGTTCCACGGGTCAAATCTCTGTATTATCCTGCTTTTGGAATTTTTTGCCGTAAAAAAAAACTGTAATATTGTCTCCCTGACTGGTCAGACACCAATATATCTGTTAAAAGAGTCTGGTGTAGACGAGAGAAATACAACTGTGGTTTTGCAGTTCCACGGGTCAAATCTCTATATTATCCTGTTTTTGGCATTTTTTCCCGTGAAAAAAGACTGCAATAGTGTTTCCCTGACTGGTCAGACACCAAGATATCTGTTTAAAAGTGTCTGGTGTAGGCCACATAACTACAACTGTGGTTTTGCAGTTCCATGGGTTACACCTCTGTAATATCCTTCTTTTGGCATTTTTTGCTGTAAACAAAAACTGTATTAGTGTCTCCCTGACTGGTCAGACACCAATATATCTGTTAAAAGGATCTGGTGTAGACCAGGGAAATACAACTGTGGTTTTTCAGTTCCACAGGTCAAATATCTGTATTATCCGGCTTTTTGGCATTTTTTTCCGTAAAAAAAAACTGTAATAGTGTCTCCCTGACTGTTCAGACACAAATCTATCTGTTTAAAAGATTGTGGTGTACGCCACATAACTATAACTGTGGTTTTGCAGTTCCACGGGTCAAATCTCTGTATTATCCTGCTTTTGGCATTTTTTGCCGTAAAAAAAAACTGTAATAGTGTCTCCCTGACTGGACAGACACCAATATATCTGTTTAAAGGAGTCTGGTATAGGCCAGAGAAATAGAAGTGTGGTTTTGCAGTTCCACGGGTCAAACCTCTGTATTATCCTGCTTTAGGCATTTTTTGCAGGAAAAAAACTGTAATAGTGTCTCCCTGACAGGTCAGACACAAATATATCTGTTTGAAAGATTGTCGTCTATGCCACAAAACTATAACTGTCGTTTTTCAGTTCCACGGGTCAAATCTCTGAATTATCCTGCTTTTGGCATTTTTTGCCGTAAGAAAAAACTGCAATAGTGTCTCCCTGACTGGTCAGACACCATTATATCTGTTTAAAACAGTCTTGTGTAGGCGAGAGAAATAGAACTGTGGTTTTGCAATTCCACGGGTAAAATCTCTGTATTATCCTGCTTTTGGCACTTTATTGCCATAAAAAAAATCTATAATAGTGTCTCTCTGACTGGTCAGACACCAATTCATCTGTTTAAAAGAGTGTCGTGTAGACAAGAGACAGAGAACTGTGGTTTTGCAGTTCCACGAGTCAAATCTCTATATTATCCTGCTTTTGGCATTTTTTGCCGTAAAAAAGACTGTAATACTGTTTCCCTGACTGGTCAGACACCAAGATATCAGTTTAAAAGAGTCTGGTGTATGCCAGAGAAATAGAACTGTGGTTTTTTCGAACCACGGGTCAAATCTCTGTATTATCCTGCTTTTGACGTTTTTTCTATAAAAAAAAAACTGTAATAGTGTCTCCCTGACTGTTCAGACTCCAATATATCTGTTTAAAAGAGTCTGGTGTAGGCCAGAGAAATAGAACTGTGGTTTTGCAGTTCCACGTTTCAAATCTCTGTATTATCTTGCTTTTGGCATTTTTTGTCGTAAATAAAACTGTAATAGTGTCTCCCTGACTGGTCAGACATCATTATATCTGTTTAAAAGAGTCTGGTGTAGGCCAGAGAAATAGAACTGTGGTTTTGCAGTTCCACGGGTCAAATCTCTGTATTATCCTGCTTTTGGCATTTTTTGCCATAAAAAAAGACTGTAATAGTGTCTCCCTGACTGGTCAGACACCAATATGTCTGTTTAAAAGAGTCTGGTGTACACCACATTACTGCAACTGTGGTTTTGCTGTTCCACGGGTCAAATCTCTGTATTATCCTGCTTTTGGCATTTTTTGCCGTAAAAAAAACTGTAATAGTGCCTCCCTGACTGGTCAGACACCAATATATCTGTTTAAAAGAGTCTGGTGTAGCCCAGAGAAATAGAACCGTGGTTTTGCAGTTCCACGGGCCAAATCTCTGTATTATCCTGCTTCTGGCATTTTTTGCCGTAAAAAAGACTGTAATACTGTTTCCCTGACTGGTCAGACACCAAGATATCAGTTTAAAAGAGTCTGGTGTATGCCAGAGAAATAGAACTGTGTTTTTTTCGAACCACGGGTCAAATCTCTGTATTATCCTGCTTTTGACGTTTTTTCTATAAAAAAAAAACTGTTATAGTGTCTCCCTGACTGTTCAGACTCCAATATATCTGTTTAAAAGAGTCTGGTGTAGGCCAGAGAAATAGAACTGTGGTTTTGCAGTTCCACGTTTCAAATCTCTGTATTATCTTGCTTTTGGCATTTTTTGTCGTAAAAAAAACTGTAATAGTGTCTCCCTGACTGGTCAGACACCATTATATCTGTTTAAAAGAGTCTGGTGTAGGCCAGAGAAATAGAACTGTGGTTTTGCAGTTCCACGGGTCAAATCTCTGTATTATCCTGCTTTTGGCATTTTTTGCCATAAAAAAAGACTGTAATAGTGTCTCCCTGACTGGTCAGACACCAATATGTCTGTTTAAAAGAGTCTGGTGTACACCACATTACTGCAACTGTGGTTTTGCTATTCCACGGGTCAAATCTCTGTATTATCCTGCTTTTGGCATTTTTTGCCGTAAAAAAACCTGTAATAGTGCCTCCCTGACTGGTCAGACACCAATATATCTGTTTAAAAGAGTCTGGTGTAGCCCAGAGAAATAGAACCGTGGTTTTGCAGTTCCACAGGCCAAATCTCTGTATTATCCTGCTTCTGGCATTTTTTGTCGTAAAAAAAGACTGTAATAGTGTTTCCCTGACAGGTCAGACACCAAGATATCGGTTTAAAAGAGTCTGGTGTAGGCCAGAGAAATAGAACTGTGGTTTTGCAGTTCCACGGGTCAAATCTCTGTGATATCCTGCTGTTGGCATTTTTTGCCGAAAAAATCTGTAATGGTGTCTCCCTGACTGTTCAGACAGAAATATATCTGTTTGAAAGATTGTGGTGTAGGCCACATAAATACAACTGTGGCTTTGCAGTTCCATGGGTTAAACCTCTGTAATATCCTTCTTTTGGCATTTTTTGCTGTAAACAAAAACTGTAATAGTGTCTCCCTAACTGGTCAGACACCAATATATCTGTTTAAAAGAGTCTGGTGTAGGCCAGAGAAATTGAACTGTGGTTTTGCAGTTCCAAGGCTCAAATCGTTGTATTATCCTGCTTTTGGCATTTTTTGCCGTAAAAAAAACCTGTAATAGTGTCTCCCTGACTGGTCAGACACCAATATGTCGGTGTGAAAGAGTCTGGTGTAGGCCAGAGAAATTGAACTGTGGTTTTGCAGTTCCACGGGTCAAATCTCTGTATTATCCTGCTTTTGGCATTTTTTACCATAAAAAAACTGTAATAGTGTCTCCCTGACTGGTCAGATACCAATATATCTGTTTAAATGAGTCTGGTGTAGGCCAGAGAAATAGAACTGTGGATTTGCAGTTCCACGGGTCAAATCTCTGTATTATCCTGCTTTTGGCATTTTTTTGCCATGAAAAAAAAACTGTAACAGTGTCTCCCTGACTGGTCAGACACCAATATATCTGTTAAAAGGTTCTGGTGTAGACCAGAGAAATACAACTGTGGTTTTGCAGTTCCACAGGTCAAATATATGTATAATCCTGCTTTTGGCATTTTTTGCCGGAAAAAAACTGTAATAGTGCCTCCCTGACTGGTCAGACACCAATATATCTGTTTAAAAGAGTCTGGTGTAGGCCAGAGAAATAGAACTGTGGTTTTGCAGTTCCATGGGTCAAATCTCTGCATTATCCTGCTTTTGGCATTACTTGCTGTAAAAAAAAATCTGTAATAGTGTCTCCCTGACTGGTCAGACACCAATATATCTGTTTAAAAGAGTCTGGTGTAGGCCAGAGAAACAGAACTGTGGTTTTGCAGTTCCACGGGTCAAATCTCTGTATTATCCTGCTTTTGGCATTTTTTGCCGTAAAAAAACTGTAATAGTGTCTCCCTGACTGGTCAGACACCAATACATCTGTTTAAAAGAGTCTAGTGTAGGCCAGAGAAATAGAACTGTGGTTTTGCTGTTCCATTGGTCAAATCTCTATATTATACTGCTTTTGGCATTTTTTGCCGTAAAAAAAGACTGTAATAGTGTTTCCCTGACTGGTCAGACTCCAATAAATCTGTTTAAAAGATTCTGGCGTACGCCGCATAACTACAACTGTGGTTTTGCAGTTCCATTGGGTCAAATCTCTGTATTATCCTGACTTTGGCATTTTTTACCGAAAAACACTATAATGGTGTCTCCCTGACTATTCAGACACAAATATATCTGTTTGAAAGATTGTGGTGTACGCCACATAAATACAACTGTGGCTTTGCAGTTCCATGGGTCAAACCTCTGTAATACCCTGCTTTTAGTATTTTTTGCCGTAAACAAAAACCATAATAGTGTCTCCCTGACTGGTCAGACACCAATATATCTGTTTAAAGGAGTCTGGTGCAGGCCAGAGAAATTGAACTGTGGTTTTGCAGTTCCACGTGTCAAATCGCTGTATTATCCTGCTTTTGGCATTTTTTGCCATAAAAAAACCTGTAATAGTGTCTCCCTGACTGGTCAGACAACAATATATCTGTTTAAAAGTGTCTGGTGTAAACCAGAGAAATAGAACTGTGGATGTGCAGTTCCACGGGTCAAATCTCTGTATTATCCTAGTTTTGGCATTTTTTTGCCATAAAAAAAAAAAACTGTAATAGTGTCTCCCTGACTGGTCAGACACCAATACATCTGTTTAAAAGAGTCTGGTGTAGGCAAGAGACATAGAACTGTGGTTTTGCAGTTCCACGGGTCAAATCTCTGCATTATTCTGCTTTTGGCATTTTTTGCCGAAAAAAAGACTGTAATTTTGTTTCCCTGACTGGTCAGACACCAAGATATCTGATTAAAAGAGTCTGGTGCAGGCCAGAGAAATAGAACTGTGGTTTTGCAGTTCCACGGCTCAAATCTCTGTATTATCCTGCTTTTGGAATTTTTTCCGTAAAAAAAAACTGTAATATTGTCTCCCTGACTGGTCAGACACCAATATGTCTGTTAAAAGAGTCTGGTGTAGACAAGAGAAATACAACTGTGGTTTTGCAGTTCCACAGGTCAAATCTCTGTATTATCCTGCATTTGGCATTTTTTGCCGTAAACAAAAACTGTAATAGTGTCTTCCTGACTGATCAGACACCAATATATCTGATTAAAAGAGTCTGGTGTAGGCCAGAGAAATTGAACTGTGGTTTTGCAGTTCCACGGGTCAAATCTCTGTATTATCCTGCTTTTGGCATTTATTGCCGTAAAAAAAAACTGTAATAGTGTCTCCCTGACTGGTCAGACATCAATATATCTGTTTAAAAGAGCCTGGTGTAGGCCAGAGAAATAGAACTGTGGTTTTGCAGTTCCACGGGTCAAATCTCTGCATTATTCTGCTTTTGGCATTTTTTGCCGTAAAAAAACTGTAATAGTGTCTCCCTGACTGGTCAGACACGAATATATCTGTTTACAAGAGTCTGGTGTAGGCCAGAGAAATAGAACTGTGGTTTTTCAGTTCCACGGGTCAAATCTCTGAATTATCCTGCTTTTGGCATTTTTTGCCGTAAGAAAAAACTGCAATAGTGTCTCCCTGACTGGTCAGACACCATTATATCTGTTTAAAACAGTCTTGTGTAGGCGAGAGAAATAGAACTGTGGTTTTGCAATTCCACGGGTAAAATCTCTGTATTATCCTGCTTTTGGCACTTTATTGCCATAAAAAAAATCTATAATAGTGTCTCTCTGACTGGTCAGACACCAATTCATCTGTTTAAAAGAGTGTCGTGTAGACAAGAGACAGAGAACTGTGGTTTTGCAGTTCCACGAGTCAAATCTCTATATTATCCTGCTTTTGGCATTTTTTGCCGTAAAAAAGACTGTAATACTGTTTCCCTGACTGGTCAGACACCAAGATATCAGTTTAAAAGAGTCTGGTGTATGCCAGAGAAATAGAACTGTGGTTTTTTCGAACCACGGGTCAAATCTCTGTATTATCCTGCTTTTGACGTTTTTTCTATAAAAAAAAAACTGTAATAGTGTCTCCCTGACTGTTCAGACTCCAATATATCTGTTTAAAAGAGTCTGGTGTAGGCCAGAGAAATAGAACTGTGGTTTTGCAGTTCCACGTTTCAAATCTCTGTATTATCTTGCTTTTGGCATTTTTTGTCGTAAATAAAACTGTAATAGTGTCTCCCTGACTGGTCAGACACCATTATATCTGTTTAAAAGAGTCTGGTGTAGGCCAGAGAAATAGAACTGTGGTTTTGCAGTTCCACGGGTCAAATCTCTGTATTATCCTGCTTTTGGCATTTTTTGCCATAAAAAAAGACTGTAATAGTGTCTCCCTGACTGGTCAGACACCAATATGTCTGTTTAAAAGAGTCTGGTGTACACCACATTACTGCAACTGTGGTTTTGCTGTTCCACGGGTCAAATCTCTGTATTATCCTGCTTTTGGCATTTTTTGCCGTAAAAAAAACTGTAATAGTGCCTCCCTGACTGGTCAGACACCAATATATCTGTTTAAAAGAGTCTGGTGTAGCCCAGAGAAATAGAACCGTGGTTTTGCAGTTCCACGGGCCAAATCTCTGTATTATCCTGCTTCTGGCATTTTTTGCCGTAAAAAAGACTGTAATACTGTTTCCCTGACTGGTCAGACACCAAGATATCAGTTTAAAAGAGTCTGGTGTATGCCAGAGAAATAGAACTGTGGTTTTTTCAAACCACGGGTCAAATCTCTGTATTATCCTGCTTTTGACGTTTTTTCTATAAAAGAAAAACTGTAATAGTGTCTCCCTGACTGTTCAGACTCCAATATATCTGTTTAAAAGAGTCTGGTGTAGGCCAGAGAAATAGAACTGTGGTTTTGCAGTTCCACGTTTCAAATCTCTGTATTATCTTGCTTTTGGCATTTTTTGTCGTAAAAAAAACTGTAATAGTGTCTCCCTGACTGGTCAGACACCATTATATCTGTTTAAAAGAGTCTGGTGTAGGCCAGAGAAATAGAACTGTGGTTTTGCAGTTCCACGGGTCAAATCTCTGTATTATCCTGCTTTTGGCATTTTTTGCCATAAAAAAAGACTGTAATAGTGTCTCCCTGACTGGTCAGACACCAATATGTCTGTTTAAAAGAGTCTGGTGTACACCACATTACTGCAACTGTGGTTTTGCTGTTCCACGGGTCAAATCTCTGTATTATCCTGCTTTTGGCATTTTTTGCCGTAAAAAAACCTGTAATAGTGCCTCCCTGACTGGTCAGACACCAATATATCTGTTTAAAAGAGTCTGGTGTAGCCCAGAGAAATAGAACCGTGGTTTTGCAGTTCCACGGGCCAAATCTCTGTATTATCCTGCTTCTGGCATTTTTTGTCGTAAAAAAAGACTGTACTAGTGTTTCCCTGACAGGTCAGACACCAAGATATCGGTTTAAAAGAGTCTGGTGTAGGCCAGAGAAATAGAACTGTGGTTTTGCAGTTCCACGTGTCAAATCTCTGTATTGTCGTACTTTTGACATTTTTTGCTATTAAAAAAAACTGTAATAGTGTCTCCCTGACTGGTCAGACACCAAGATATATGTTTAAAAGAGTCTGGTGTAGGCCAGAGAAATAGAACTGTGGTTTTGCAGTTCCACGGGTCAAATCTCTGTGATATCCTGCTGTTGGCATTTTTTGCCGAAAAAATCTGTAATGGTGTCTCCCTGACTGTTCAGACAGAAATATATCTGTTTGAAAGATTGTGGTGTAGGCCACATAAATACAACTGTGGCTTTGCAGTTCCATGGGTTAAACCTCTGTAATATCCTTCTTTTGGCATTTTTTGCTGTAAACAAAAACTGTAATAGTGTCTCCCTAACTGGTCAGACACCAATATATCTGTTTAAAAGAGTCTGGTGTAGGCCAGAGAAATTGAACTGTTGTTTTGCAGTTCCAAGGCTCAAATCGTTGTATTATCCTGCTTTTGGCATTTTTTGCCGTAAAAAAAACCTGTAATAGTGTCTCCCTGACTGGTCAGACACCAATATGTCGGTGTGAAAGAGTCTGGTGTAGGCCAGAGAAATTGAACTGTGGTTTTGCAGTTCCACGGGTCAAATCTCTGTATTATCCTGCTTTTGGCATTTTTTACCATAAAAAAACTGTAATAGTGTCTCCCTGACTGGTCAGATACCAATATATCTGTTTAAATGAGTCTGGTGTAGGCCAGAGAAATAGAACTATGGATTTGCAGTTCCACGGGTCAAATCTCTGTATTATCCTGCTTTTGGCATTTTTTTGCCATGAAAAAAAAACTGTAACAGTGTCTCCCTGACTGGTCAGACACCAATATATCTGTTAAAAGGTTCTGGTGTAGACCAGAGAAATACAACTGTGGTTTTGCAGTTCCACAGGTCAAATATATGTATAATCCTGCTTTTGGCATTTTTTGCCGGAAAAAAACTGTAATAGTGCCTCCCTGACTGGTCAGACACCAATATATCTGTTTAAAAGAGTCTGGTGTAGGCCAGAGAAATAGAACTGTGGTTTTGCAGTTCCATGGGTCAAATCTCTGCATTATACTGCTTTTGGCATTTTTTGCCGTAAAAAAAGACTGTAATAGTGTTTCCCTGACTGGTCAGACTCCAATAAATCTGTTTAAAAGATTCTGGCGTACGCCGCATAACTACAACTGTGGTTTTGCAGTTCCATTGGGTCAAATCTCTGTATTATCCTGATTTTGGCATTTTTTGCCGAAAAACACTATAATGGTGTCTCCCTGACTATTCAGACACAAATATATCTGTTTGAAAGATTGTGGTGTACGCCACATAAATACAACTGTGGCTTTGCAGTTCCATGGGTCAAACCTCTGTAATACCCTGCTTTTAGTATTTTTTGCCGTAAACAAAAACCATAATAGTGTCTCCCTGACTGGTCAGACACCAATATATCTGTTTAAAGGAGTCTGGTGCAGGCCAGAGAAATTGAACTGTGGTTTTGCAGTTCCACGTGTCAAATCGCTGTATTATCCTGCTTTTGGCATTTTTTGCCATAAAAAAACCTGTAATAGTGTCTCCCTGACTGGTCAGACAACAATATATCTGTTTAAAAGTGTCTGGTGTAAACCAGAGAAATAGAACTGTGGATGTGCAGTTCCACGGGTCAAATCTCTGTATTATCCTGCTTTTGGCATTTTTTTGCCATAAAAAAAAAAAACTGTAATAGTGTCTCCCTGACTGGTCAGACACCAATACATCTGTTTAAAAGAGTCTGGTGTAGGCAAGAGACATAGAACTGTGGTTTTGCAGTTCCACGGGTCAAATCTCTGCATTATTCTGCTTTTGGCATTTTTTGCTGAAAAAAAGACTGTAATTTTGTTTCCCTGACTGGTCAGACACCAAGATATCTGTTTAAAAGAGTCTGGTGCAGGCCAGAGAAATAGAACTGTGGTTTTGCAGTTCCACGGCTCAAATCTCTGTATTATCCTGCTTTTGGAATTTTTTCCGTAAAAAAAAACTGTAATATTGTCTCCCTGACTGGTCAGACACCAATATGTCTGTTAAAAGAGTCTGGTGTAGACAAGAGAAATACAACTGTGGTTTTGCAGTTCCACAGGTCAAATCTCTGTATTATCCTGCATTTGGCATTTTTTGCCGTAAACAAAAACTGTAATAGTGTCTTCCTGACTGATCAGACACCAATATATCTGATTAAAAGAGTCTGGTGTAGGCCAGAGAAATTGAACTGTGGTTTTGCAGTTCCACGGGTCAAATCTCTGTATTATCCTGCTTTTGGCATTTATTGCCGTAAAAAAAAACTGTAATAGTGTCTCCCTGACTGGTCAGACATCAATATATCTGTTTAAAAGAGCCTGGTGTAGGCCAGAGAAATAGAACTGTGGTTTTGCAGTTCCACGGGTCAAATCTCTGCATTATTCTGCTTTTGGCATTTTTTGCCGTAAAAAAACTGTAATAGTGTCTCCCTGACTGGTCAGACACGAATATATCTGTTTACAAGAGTCTGGTGTAGGCCAGAGAAATAGAACTGTGGTTTTGCTGTTCCACGGGTCAAATCTCTGTTTTATCCTGCTTTTGGCATTTTTTTGCCGTAAAAAAAAAACTGTAATAGTGTCTCCCTGACTGGTCGGACACCAATACTTATGTTTAAAAGAATCTGGTGTAGGCAAGAGACATAGAACTGAGGTTTTGCAGTTCCACGGGACAAATCTCTATATTATCCTGTTTTTGGGATTTTTTGCCATAATAAAAAACTGTAATAGTGTCTCCCTGACTGGTCAGACACCAATACATCTGTTTAAAAGAGTCTGGTGTAGGCTAGAGAAATAGAACTGTGGTTTTGCAGTTCCACGGGTCAAATCTCTGTATTATCCTGCTTTTTGCATTTTTTGCCATAAAAAAAGACTGTAATAGTGTTTCCCTGACTGGTCAGACACCAGTATATCTGTTTAAAAGATTCTGGTGTACGCCACATAACTACAACTGTGGTTTTGCAGTTCCATGGGTCAAATCTCTGTATTATCCTGCTTTTGTCATTTTTTGCCGAAAAACACTGTAATGGTCTCTCCCTGACTATTCAGACACAAATATATCTGTTTGAAAGATTGTGGTGTACGCCACATAAATACAACTGTGGCTTTTCAGTTCCTTGGGTCAAACCTCTGTAATATCCTGCTTTTGGTATTTTTTGCCATAAACAAAAACCGTAATAGTGTCTTCCGGACTGGTCAGACACCAATATATCTGTTAAAAGAGTCTGGTGTAGACGAGAGAAATACAACTGTGGTTTTGCAGTTCCACGGGTCAAATCTCTATATTATCCTGTTTTTGGCATTTTTTCCCGTGAAAAAAGACTGCAATAGTGTTTCCCTGACTGGTCAGACACCAAGATATCTGTTTAAAAGAGTCTGGTGTAGGCCACATAACTACAACTGTGGTTTTGCAGTTCCATGGGTTACACCTCTGTAATATCCTTCTTTTGTCTTTTGGCATTTTTTGCTGTAAACAAAAACTGTAATAGTGTCTCCCTGACTGGTCAGACACCAATATATCTGTTAAAAGGATCTGGTGTAGACCAGGGAAATACAACTGTGGTTTTTCAGTTCCACAGGTCAAATATCTGTATTATCCGGCTTTTTGGCATTTTTTTCCGTAAAAAAAAACTGTAATAGTGTCTCCCTGACTGTTCAGACACAAATATATCTGTTTAAAAGATTGTGGTGTACGCCACATAACTATAACTGTGGTTTTGCAGTTCCACGGGTCAAATCTCTGTATTATCCTGCTTTTGGCATTTTTTGCCGTAAAAAAAAACTGTAATAGTGCCTCCCTGACTGGACAGACACCAATATATCTGTTTAAAGGAGTCTGGTATAGGCCAGAGAAATAGAAGTGTGGTTTTGCAGTTCCACGGGTCAAACCTCTGTATTATCCTGCTTTAGGCATTTTTTGCAGGAAAAAAACTGTAATAGTGTCTCCCTGACAGGTCAGACACAAATATATCTGTTTGAAAGATTGTCGTGTATGCCGCAAAACTATAACTGTCGTTTTTCAGTTCCACGGGTCAAATCTCTGTATTATCCTGCATTTGGCATTTTTTGCCGTAAACAAAAACTGTAATAGTGTCTTCCTGACTGATCAGACACCAATATATCTGATTAAAAGAGTCTGGTGTAGGCCAGAGAAATTGAACTGTGGTTTTGCAGTTCCACGGGTCAAATCTCTGTATTATCCTGCTTTTGGCATTTATTGCCGTAAAAAAAAACTGTAATAGTGTCTCCCTGACTGGTCAGACATCAATATATCTGTTTAAAAGAGCCTGGTGTAGGCCAGAGAAATAGAACTGTGGTTTTGCAGTTCCACGGGTCAAATCTCTGCATTATTCTGCTTTTGGCATTTTTTGCCGTAAAAAAACTGTAATAGTGTCTCCCTGACTGGTCAGACACGAATATATCTGTTTACAAGAGTCTGGTGTAGGCCAGAGAAATAGAACTGTGGTTTTGCAGTTCCACGGGTCAAATCTCTGCATTATTCTGCTTTTGGCATTTTTTGCCGTAAAAAAACTGTAATAGTGTCTCCCTGACTGGTCAGACACGAATATATCTGTTTACAAGAGTCTGGTGTAGGCCAGAGAAATAGAACTGTGGTTTTGCTGTTCCACGGGTCAAATCTCTGTTTTATCCTGCTTTTGGCATTTTTTTGCCGTAAAAAAAAAACTGTAATAGTGTCTCCCTGACTGGTCGGACACCAATACTTATGTTTAAAAGAATCTGGTGTAGGCAAGAGACATAGAACTGAGGTTTTGCAGTTCCACGGGACAAATCTCTATATTATCCTGTTTTTGGGATTTTTTGCCATAATAAAAAACTGTAATAGTGTCTCCCTGACTGGTCAGACACCAATACATCTGTTTAAAAGAGTCTGGTGTAGGCTAGAGAAATAGAACTGTGGTTTTGCAGTTCCACGGGTCAAATCTCTGTATTATCCTGCTTTTTGCATTTTTTGCCATAAAAAAAGACTGTAATAGTGTTTCCCTGACTGGTCAGACACCAGTATATCTGTTTAAAAGATTCTGGTGTACGCCACATAACTACAACTGTGGTTTTGCAGTTCCATGGGTCAAATCTCTGTATTATCCTGCTTTTGTCATTTTTTGCCGAAAAACACTGTAATGGTCTCTCCCTGACTATTCAGACACAAATATATCTGTTTGAAAGATTGTGGTGTACGCCACATAAATACAACTGTGGCTTTTCAGTTCCTTGGGTCAAACCTCTGTAATATCCTGCTTTTGGTATTTTTTGCCATAAACAAAAACCGTAATAGTGTCTTCCGGACTGGTCAGACACCAATATATCTGTTAAAAGAGTCTGGTGTAGACGAGAGAAATACAACTGTGGTTTTGCAGTTCCACGGGTCAAATCTCTATATTATCCTGTTTTTGGCATTTTTTCCCGTGAAAAAAGACTGCAATAGTGTTTCCCTGACTGGTCAGACACCAAGATATCTGTTTAAAAGAGTCTGGTGTAGGCCACATAACTACAACTGTGGTTTTGCAGTTCCATGGGTTACACCTCTGTAATATCCTTCTTTTGTCTTTTGGCATTTTTTGCTGTAAACAAAAACTGTAATAGTGTCTCCCTGACTGGTCAGACACCAATATATCTGTTAAAAGGATCTGGTGTAGACCAGGGAAATACAACTGTGGTTTTTCAGTTCCACAGGTCAAATATCTGTATTATCCGGCTTTTTGGCATTTTTTTCCGTAAAAAAAAACTGTAATAGTGTCTCCCTGACTGTTCAGACACAAATATATCTGTTTAAAAGATTGTGGTGTACGCCACATAACTATAACTGTGGTTTTGCAGTTCCACGGGTCAAATCTCTGTATTATCCTGCTTTTGTCATTTTTTGCCGTAAAAAAAAACTGTAATAGTGCCTCCCTGACTGGACAGACACCAATATATCTGTTTAAAGGAGTCTGGTATAGGCCAGAGAAATAGAAGTGTGGTTTTGCAGTTCCACGGGTCAAACCTCTGTATTATCCTGCTTTAGGCATTTTTTGCAGGAAAAAAACTGTAATAGTGTCTCCCTGACAGGTCAGACACAAATATATCTGTTTGAAAGATTGTCGTGTATGCCACAAAACTATAACTGTCGTTTTTCAGTTCCACGGGTCAAATCTCTGTATTATCCTGCATTTGGCATTTTTTGCCGTAAACAAAAACTGTAATAGTGTCTTCCTGACTGATCAGACACCAATATATCTGATTAAAAGAGTCTGGTGTAGGCCAGAGAAATTGAACTGTGGTTTTGCAGTTCCACGGGTCAAATCTCTGTATTATCCTGCTTTTGGCATTTATTGCCGTAAAAAAAAACTGTAATAGTGTCTCCCTGACTGGTCAGACATCAATATATCTGTTTAGAAGAGCCTGGTGTAGGCCAGAGAAATAGAACTGTGGTTTTGCAGTTCCACGGGTCAAATCTCTGCATTATTCTGCTTTTGGCATTTTTTGCCGTAAAAAAACTGTAATAGTGTCTCCCTGACTGGTCAGACACGAATATATCTGTTTACAAGAGTCTGGTGTAGGCCAGAGAAATAGAACTGTGGTTTTGCTGTTCCACGGGTCAAATCTCTGTTTTATCCTGCTTTTGGCATTTTTTTGCCGTAAAAAAAAAACTGTAATAGTGTCTCCCTGACTGGTCGGACACCAATACTTATGTTTAAAAGAATCTGGTGTAGGCAAGAGACATAGAACTGAGGTTTTGCAGTTCCACGGGACAAATCTCTATATTATCCTGTTTTTGGGATTTTTTGCCATAATAAAAAACTGTAATAGTGTCTCCCTGACTGGTCAGACACCAATACATCTGTTTAAAAGAGTCTGGTGTAGGCTAGAGAAATAGAACTGTGGTTTTGCAGTTCCACGGGTCAAATCTCTGTATTATCCTGCTTTTTGCATTTTTTGCCATAAAAAAAGACTGTAATAGTGTTTCCCTGACTGGTCAGACACCAATATATCTGTTTAAAAGATTCTGGTGTACGCCACATAACTACAACTGTGGTTTTGCAGTTCCATGGGTCAAATCTCTGTATTATCCTGCTTTTGTCATTTTTTGCCGAAAAACACTGTAATGGTCTCTCCCTGACTATTCAGACACAAATATATCTGTTTGAAAGATTGTGGTGTACGCCACATAAATACAACTGTGGCTTTTCAGTTCCTTGGGTCAAACCTCTGTAATATCCTGCTTTTGGTATTTTTTGCCATAAACAAAAACCGTAATAGTGTCTTCCGGACTGGTCAGACACCAATATATCTGTTAAAAGAGTCTGGTGTAGACGAGAGAAATACAACTGTGGTTTTGCAGTTCCACGGGTCAAATCTCTATATTATCCTGTTTTTGGCATTTTTTCCCGTGAAAAAAGACTGCAATAGTGTTTCCCTGACTGGTCAGACACCAAGATATCTGTTTAAAAGAGTCTGGTGTAGGCCACATAACTACAACTGTGGTTTTGCAGTTCCATGGGTTACACCTCTGTAATATCCTTCTTTTGTCTTTTGGCATTTTTTGCTGTAAACAAAAACTGTAATAGTGTCTCCCTGACTGGTCAGACACCAATATATCTGTTAAAAGGATCTGGTGTAGACCAGGGAAATACAACTGTGGTTTTTCAGTTCCACAGGTCAAATATCTGTATTATCCGGCTTTTTGGCATTTTTTTCCGTAAAAAAAAACTGTAATAGTGTCTCCCTGACTGTTCAGACACAAATATATCTGTTTAAAAGATTGTGGTGTACGCCACATAACTATAACTGTGGTTTTGCAGTTCCACGGGTCAAATCTCTGTATTATCCTGCTTTTGGCATTTTTTGCCGTAAAAAAAAACTGTAATAGTGCCTCCCTGACTGGACAGACACCAATATATCTGTTTAAAGGAGTCTGGTATAGGCCAGAGAAATAGAAGTGTGGTTTTGCAGTTCCACGGGTCAAACCTCTGTATTATCCTGCTTTAGGCATTTTTTGCAGGAAAAAAACTGTAATAGTGTCTCCCTGACAGGTCAGACACAAATATATCTGTTTGAAAGATTGTCGTGTATGCCACAAAACTATAACTGTCGTTTTTCAGTTCCACGGGTCAAATCTCTGAATTATCCTGCTTTTGGCATTTTTTGCCGTAAGAAAAAACTGCAATAGTGTCTCCCTGACTGGTCAGACACCATTATATCTGTTTAAAACAGTCTTGTGTAGGCGAGAGAAATAGAACTGTGGTTTTGCAATTCCACGGGTAAAATCTCTGTATTATCCTGCTTTTGGCACTTTATTGCCATAAAAAAAATCTATAATAGTGTCTCTCTGACTGGTCAGACACCAATTCATCTGTTTAAAAGAGTCTGGTGTAGACAAGAGACAGAGAACTGTGGTTTTGCAGTTCCACGAGTCAAATCTCTATATTATCCTGCTTTTGGCATTTTTTGCCGTAAAAAAGACTGTAATACTGTTTCCCTGACTGGTCAGACACCAAGATATCAGTTTAAAAGAGTCTGGTGTATGCTAGAGAAATAGAACTGTGGTTTTTTTGAACCACGGGTCAAATCTCTGTATTATCCTGCTTTTGACGTTTTTTCTATAAAAAAAAAACTGTAATAGTGTCTCCCTGACTGTTCAGACTCCAATATATCTGTTTAAAAGAGTCTGGTGTAGGCCAGAGAAATAGAACTGTGGTTTTGCAGTTCCACGTTTCAAATCTCTGTATTATCTTGCTTTTGGCATTTTTTGTCGTAAAAAAAACTGTAATGGTGTCTCCCTGACTGGTCAGACACCATTATATCTGTTTAAAAGAGTCTGGTGTAGGCCAGAGAAATAGAACTGTGGTTTTGCAGTTCCACGGGTCAAATCTCTGTATTATCCTGCTTTTGGCATTTTTTGCCATAAAAAAAGACTGTAATAGTGTCTCCCTGACTGGTCAGACACCAATATGTCTGTTTAAAAGAGTCTGGTGTACACCACATTACTGCAACTGTGGTTTTGCTGTTCCACGGGTCAAATCTCTGTATTATCCTGCTTTTGGCATTTTTTGCCGTAAAAAAAACTGTAATAGTGCCTCCCTGACTGGTCAGACACCAATATATCTGTTTAAAAGAGTCTGGTGTAGCCCAGAGAAATAGAACCGTGGTTTTTCAGTTCCACGGGCCAAATCTCTGTATTATCCTGCTTCTGGCATTTTTTGCCGTAAAAAAGACTGTAATACTGTTTCCCTGACTGGTCAGACACCAAGATATCAGTTTAAAAGAGTCTGGTGTATGCCAGAGAAATAGAACTGTGGTTTTTTCGAACCACGGGTCAAATCTCTGTATTATCCTGCTTTTGACGTTTTTTCTATAAAAAAAAAACTGTAATAGTATCTCCCTGACTGTTCAGACTCCAATATATCTGTTTAAAAGAGTCTGGTGTAGGCCAGAGAAATAGAACTGTGGTTTTGCAGTTCCACGTTTCAAATCTCTGTATTATCTTGCTTTTGGCATTTTTTGTCGTAAAAAAAACTGTAATAGTGTCTCCCTGACTGGTCAGACACCATTATATCTGTTTAAAAGAGTCTGGTGTAGGCCAGAGAAATAGAACTGTGGTTTTGCAGTTCCACGGGTCAAATCTCTGTATTATCCTGCTTTTGGCATTTTTTGCCATAAAAAAAGACTGTAATAGTGTCTCCCTGACTGGTCAGACACCAATATGTCTGTTTAAAAGAGTCTGGTGTACACCACATTACTGCAACTGTGGTTTTGCTGTTCCACGGGTCAAATCTCTGTATTATCCGGCTTTTGGCATTTTTTGCCGTAAAAAAACCTGTAATAGTGCCTCCCTGACTGGTCAGACACCAATATATCTGTTTAAAAGAGTCTGGTGTAGCCCAGAGAAATAGAACCGTGGTTTTGCAGTTCCACAGGCCAAATCTCTGTATTATCCTGCTTCTGGCATTTTTTGTCGTAAAAAAAGACTGTAATAGTGTTTCCCTGACAGGTCAGACACCAAGATATCGGTTTAAAAGAGTCTGGTGTAGGCCAGAGAAATAGAACTGTGGTTTTGCAGTTCCACGTGTCAAATCTCTGTATTGTCGTACTTTTGACATTTTTTGCTATTAAAAAAAACTGTAATAGTGTCTCCCTGACTGGTCAGACACCAAGATATCTGTTTAAAAGAGTCTGGTGTAGGCCAGAGAAATAGAACTGTGGTTTTGCAGTTCCACGGGTCAAATCTCTGTGATATCCTGCTGTTGGCATTTTTTGACGAAAAAATCTGTAATGGTGTCTCCCTGACTGTTCAGACAGAAATATATCTGTTTGAAAGATTGTGGTGTAGGCCACATAAATACAACTGTGGCTTTGCAGTTCCATGGGTTAAACCTCTGTAATATCCTTCTTTTGGCATTTTTTGCTGTAAACAAAAACTGTAATAGTGTCTCCCTAACTGGTCAGACACCAATATATCTGTTTAAAAGAGTCTGGTGTAGGCCAGAGAAATTGAACTGTGGTTTTGCAGTTCCAAGGCTCAAATCGTTGTATTATCCTGCTTTTGACATTTTTTGCCGTAAAAAAAACCTGTAATAGTGTCTCCCTGACTGGTCAGACACCAATATGTCGGTGTAAAAGAGTCTGGTGTAGGCCAGAGAAATTGAACTGTGGTTTTGCAGTTCCACGGGTCAAATCTCTGTATTATCCTGCTTTTGGCATTTTTTACCATAAAAAAACTGTAATAGTGTCTCCCTGACTGGTCAGATACCAATATATCTGTTTAAATGAGTCTGGTGTAGGCCAGAGAAATAGAACTGTGGTTTTGCAGTTCCACGGGTCAAATCTCTGTATTATCCTGCTTTTGGCATTTTTTTGCCATGAAAAAAAAACTGTAACAGTGTCTCCCTGACTGGTCAGACACCAATATATCTGTTAAAAGGTTCTGGTGTAGACCAGAGAAATACAACTGTGGTTTTGCAGTTCCACAGGTCAAATATATGTATAATCCTGCTTTTGGCAATTTTTGCCGGAAAAAAAGTGTAATAGTGCCTCCCTGACTGGTCAGACACCAATATATCTGTTTAAAAGAGTCTGGTGTAGGCCAGAGAAATAGAACTGTGGTTTTGCAGTTCCATGGGTATATTCTCTGCATTATCCTGCTTTTGGCATTTCTTGCTGTAAAAAAAATCTGTAATAGTGTCTCCCTGACTGGTCAGACACCAATATATCTGTTTAAAAGAGTCTGGTGTAGGCCAGAGAAACAGAACTGTGATTTTGCAGTTCCACGGGTCAAATCTCTGTATTATCCTGCTTTTGGCATTTTTTGCCGTAAAAAAACTGCAATAGTGTCTCCCTGACTGGTCAGACACCAATACATCTGTTTAAAAGAGTCTAGTGTAGGCCAGAGAAATAGAACTGTGGTTTTGCAGTTCCATTGGTCAAATCTCTATATTATACTGCTTTTGGCATTTTTTGCCGTAAAAAAAGACTGTAATAGTGTTTCCCTGACTGGTCAGACTCCAATAAATCTGTTTAAAAGATTCTGGCGTACGCCGCATAACTACAACTGTGGTTTTGCAGTTCCATTGGGTCAAATCTCTGTATTATCCTGATTTTGGCATTTTTTGCCGAAAAACACTATAATGGTGTCTCCCTGACTATTCAGACAGAAATATATCTGTTTGAAAGATTGTGGTGTACGCCACATAAATACAACTGTGGCTTTGCAGTTCCATGGGTCAAACCTCTGTAATACCCTGCTTTTAGTATTTTTTGCCGTAAACAAAAAACATAATAGTGTCTCCCTGACTGGTCAGACACCAATATATCTGTTTAAAGGAGTCTGGTGCAGGCCAGAGAAATTGAACTGTGGTTTTGCAGTTCCACGTGTCAAATCGCTGTATTATCCTGCTTTTGGCATTTTTTGCCATAAAAAAACCAGTAATAGTGTCTCCCTGACTGGTCAGACACCAATATATCTGTTTAAAAGTGTCTGGTGTAAACCAGAGATATAGAACTGTGGATGTGCAGTTCCACGGGTCAAATCTCTGTATTATCCTGCTTTTGGCATTTTTTTGCCATAAAAAAAAAAAAACTGTAATAGTGTCTCCCTGACTGGTCAGACACCAATACATCTGTTTAAAAGAGTCTGGTGTAGGCAAGAGACATAGAACTGTGGTTTTGCAGTTCCACGGGTCAAATCTCTGCATTATTCTGCTTTTGGCATTTTTTGCCGAAAAAAAGACTGTAATTTTGTTTCCCTGACTGGTCAGACACCAAGATATCTGTTTAAAAGAGTCTGGTGCAGGCCAGAGAAATAGAACTGTGGTTTTGCAGTTCCACGGCTCAAATCTCTGTATTATCCTGCTTTTGGAATTTTTTCCGTAAAAAAAAACTGTAATATTGTCTCCCTGACTGGTCAGACACCAATATGTCTGTTAAAAGAGTCTGGTGTAGACAAGAGAAATACTACTGTGGTTTTGCAGTTCCACAGGTCAAATCTCTGTATTATCCTGCTTTTGGCATTTTTTGCCGTAAACAAAAACTGTAATAGTGTCTTCCTGACTGATCAGACACCAATCTATCTGATTAAAAGAGTCTGGTGTAGGCCAGAGAAATTGAACTGTGATTTTGCAGTTCCACGGGTCAAATCTCTGTATTATCCTGCTTTTGGCATTTATTGCCGTAAAAAAAAACTGTAATAGTGTCTTCCTGACTGGTCAGACATCAATATATCTGTTTAAAAGAGCCTGGTGTAGGCCAGAGAAATAGAACTGTGGTTTTGCAGTTCCACGGGTCAAATCTCTGCATTATTCTGCTTTTGGCATTTTTTGCCGTAAAAAAACTTTAATAGTGTCTCCCTGACTGGTCAGACACGAATATATCTGTTTACAAGAGTCTGGTGTAGGCCAGAGAAATAGAACTGTGGTTTTGCTGTTCCACGGGTCAAATCTCTGTTTTATCCTGCTTTTGGCATTTTTTTGCCGTAAAAAAAAAACTGTAATAGTGTCTCCCTGACTGGTCGGACACCAATACTTATGTTTAAAAGAATCTGGTGTAGGCAAGAGACATAGAACTGAGGTTTTGCAGTTCCACGGGACAAATCTCTATATTATCCTGTTTTTGGGATTTTTTGCCATAATAAAAAACTGTAATAGTGTCTCCCTGACTGGTCAGACACCAATACATCTGTTTAAAAGAGTCTGGTGTAGGCTAGAGAAATAGAACTGTGGTTTTGCAGTTCCACGGGTCAAATCTCTGTATTATCCTGCTTTTTGCATTTTTTGCCATAAAAAAAGACTGTAATAGTGTTTCCCTGACTGGTCAGACACCAATATATCTGTTTAAAAGATTCTGGTGTACGCCACATAACTACAACTGTGGTTTTGCAGTTCCATGGGTCAAATCTCTGTATTATCCTGCTTTTGTCATTTTTTGCCGAAAAACACTGTAATGGTCTCTCCCTGACTATTCAGACACAAATATATCTGTTTGAAAGATTGTGGTATACGCCACATAAATACAACTGTGGCTTTTCAGTTCCATGGGTCAAACCTCTGTAATATCCTGCTTTTGGTATTTTTTGCCATAAACAAAAACCGTAATAGTGTCTTCCGGACTGGTCAGACACCAATATATCTGTTTAAAGGAGTCTGGTGTAGGCCAGAGAAATTGAACTGTGGTATCGCAGTTCCACGGGTCAAATCTCTGTATTATCCTGCTTTTGGCATTTTTTTGCCATAAAAAAAAAAAACTGTAATAGTGTCTCCCTGACTGGTCAGACACCAATACATCTGTTTAAAAGAGTCTGGTGTAGGCAAGAGACATAGAACTGTGGTTTTGCAGTTCCACGGGTCAAATCTCTGCATTATTCTGCTTTTGGCATTTTTTGCCGAAAAAAAGACTGTAATTTTGTTTCCCTGACTGGTCAGACACCAAGATATCTGTTTAAAAGAGTCTGGTGCAGGCCAGAGAAATAGAACTGTCGTTTTGCAGTTCCACGGCTCAAATCTCTGTATTATCCTGCTTTTGGAATTTTTTCCGTAAAAAAAAACTGTAATATTGTCTCCCTGACTGGTCAGACACCAATATGTCTGTTAAAAGAGTCTGGTGTAGACAAGAGAAATACTACTGTGGTTTTGCAGTTCCACAGGTCAAATCTCTGTATTATCCTGCTTTTGGCATTTTTTGCCGTAAACAAAAACTGTAATAGTGTCTTCCTGACTGATCAGACACCAATCTATCTGATTAAAAGAGTCTGGTGTAGGCCAGAGAAATTGAACTGTGATTTTGCAGTTCCACGGGTCAAATCTCTGTATTATCCTGCTTTTGGCATTTATTGCCGTAAAAAAAAACTGTAATAGTGTCTTCCTGACTGGTCAGACATCAATATATCTGTTTAAAAGAGCCTGGTGTAGGCCAGAGAAATAGAACTGTGGTTTTGCAGTTCCACGGGTCAAATCTCTGCATTATTCTGCTTTTGGCATTTTTTGCCGTAAAAAAACTTTAATAGTGTCTCCCTGACTGGTCAGACACGAATATATCTGTTTACAAGAGTCTGGTGTAGGCCAGAGAAATAGAACTGTGGTTTTGCTGTTCCACGGGTCAAATCTCTGTTTTATCCTGCTTTTGGCATTTTTTTGCCGTAAAAAAAAAACTGTAATAGTGTCTCCCTGACTGGTCGGACACCAATACTTATGTTTAAAAGAATCTGGTGTAGGCAAGAGACATAGAACTGAGGTTTTGCAGTTCCACGGGACAAATCTCTATATTATCCTGTTTTTGGGATTTTTTGCCATAATAAAAAACTGTAATAGTGTCTCCCTGACTGGTCAGACACCAATACATCTGTTTAAAAGAGTCTGGTGTAGGCTAGAGAAATAGAACTGTGGTTTTGCAGTTCCACGGGTCAAATCTCTGTATTATCCTGCTTTTTGCATTTTTTGCCATAAAAAAAGACTGTAATAGTGTTTCCCTGACTGGTCAGACACCAATATATCTGTTTAAAAGATTCTGGTGTACGCCACATAACTACAACTGTGGTTTTGCAGTTCCATGGGTCAAATCTCTGTATTATCCTGCTTTTGTCATTTTTTGCCGAAAAACACTGTAATGGTCTCTCCCTGACTATTCAGACACAAATATATCTGTTTGAAAGATTGTGGTGTACGCCACATAAATACAACTGTGGCTTTTCAGTTCCATGGGTCAAACCTCTGTAATATCCTGCTTTTGGTATTTTTTGCCATAAACAAAAACCGTAATAGTGTCTTCCGGACTGGTCAGACAACAATATATCTGTTTAAAGGAGTCTGGTGTAGGCCAGAGAAATTGAACTGTGGTATCGCAGTTCCACGGGTCAAATCGCTGTATTATCCTGCTTTTGGCATTTTTTGCCGTAAAAAAAACTGTAATAGTGTCTCCCTGACTGGTCAGACACCAATATATCTGTTTAAAAGAGTCTGGTGTAGGCCAGAGAAATAGAACTGTGGATGTGCAGTTCCACGGGTCAAATCTTTTTATTATCCTGCTTTTGGCATATTTTGCCGTAAAAAACAAACTGTAATAGTGTCTTCCTGACTGGTCAGACACCAATATATCTGTTTAAAAGACTCTGGTGTAGGCCAGAGAAATAGAACTGTGGTTTTACAGTTCCACGAGTCAAATCTCTGTATTATCCTGCTTTTGGCATTTTTTTGCCATAAAAAAAAACTGTAATAGTGTCTCCCTGACTGGTCGGACACCAATACTTCTGTTTAAAAGAATCTGGTGTAGGCAAGAGACATAGAACTGAGGTTTTGCAGTTCCACGGGACAAATCTCTATATTATCCTGTTTTTGGGATTTTTTGCCATAAAAAAAAACTGTAATAGTGTCTCCCTGACTGGTCAGACACCAATACATCTGTTTAAAAGAGTCTGGTGTAGGCTAGAGAAATAGAACTGTGGTTTTGCAGTTCCACGGGTCAAATCTCTGTATTATCCTGCTTTTTGCATTTTTTGCCATAAAAAAAGACTGTAATAGTGTTTCCCTGACTGGTCAGACACCAATATATCTGTTTAAAAGATTCTGGTGTACGCCACATAACTACAACTGTGGTTTTGCAGTTCCATGGGTCAAATCTCTGTATTATCCTGCTTTTGTCATTTTTTGCCGAAAAACACTGTAATGGTCTCTCCCTGACTATTCAGACACAAATATATCTGTTTGAAAGATTGTGGTATACGCCACATAAATACAACTGTGGCTTTTCAGTTCCATGGGTCAAACCTCTGTAATATCCTGCTTTTGGTATTTTTTGCCGTAAACAAAAACCGTAATAGTGTCTTCTGGACTGGTCAGACACCAATATATCTGTTTAAAGGAGACTGGTGTAGGCCAGAGAAATTGAACTGTGGTATCGCAGTTCCACGGGTCAAATCGCTGTATTATCCTGCTTTTGGCATTTTTTGCCGTAAAAAAAAACTGTAACAGTGTCTTCCTGATTGGTCAGACACCAATATATCTGTTTAAAAGAGTCTGGTGTAGGCCAGAGAAATAGAACTGTGGATGTGCAGTTCCACGGGTCAAATCTTTTTATTATCCTGCTTTTGGCATATTTTGCCGTAAAAAAAACCTGTAATAGTGTCTTCCTGACTGGTCAGACACCAATATATCTGTTTAAAAGACTCTGGTGTAGGCCAGAGAAATAGAACTGTGGTTTTACAGTTCCACGGGTCAAATCTCTGTATTATCCTGCTTTTGTCATTTTTTTTGCCATAAAAAAAAAAAACTGTAATAGTGTCTCCCTGACTGGTCGGACACCAATATATCTGTTTAAAAGAGTCTGATGTAGGCAAGAGACATAGAACTGTGGTTTTGCAGTTCCACGGGTCAAATCTCTATATTATCCTGTTTTTGGCATTTTTTGCCGTAAAAAAATACTGTAATAGTGTTTCCCTGACTGGTCAGACACCAAGATATCTGTTTTAAAGAGTCTGGTGCAGGCCAGAGAAATAAAACTGTGGTTTTGCAGTTCCACGGGTCAAATATCTGTATTATCCTGCTTTTGGAATTTTTTGCCGTAAAAAAAAACTGTAATAGTGTCTCCCTGACTGGTCAAACACCAAGATATCTGTTTAAAAGAGTCTGGTGTAGGCCAGAGAAATAGAACTGTGGTTTTGCAGTTCCACGGGTCAAATCTCTGCATTATCCTGCTTTTGGCATTTTTTGCTGTAAGAAAACTGTAATAGTGTCTCCCTGACTGGTCAGACACCAATATATCTGTTTAAATGAGTCTGGTGTAGGCCAGAGAAATAGAACTGTGGTTTTGCAGTTCCACGGGTCAAATCTCTGTATTATCCTGCTTTTGGCATTTTTTTGCCATAAAAAAAAACTGTAATAGTGTCTCCCTGACTGGTCAGACACCAATACATCTGTTTAAAAGAATCTGGTGTAGGCAAGAGACATAGAACTGTGGTTTTGCAGTTCCACGTGTCAAATCTCTATATTATCCTGTTTTTGGGATTTTTTGCCGTAAAAAAAAAACTATAATAGTGTCTCCCTGACTGGTCAGACACCAATATACACTGCTCAAAAAAATAAAGGGAACACTCAAATAACACATCCTAAATCTGAATGAATGAATGAAATATTCTCATTGAATACTTTGTTCTCTTCAAAGTTGAATGTGCTGACAACAAAATCACACAAAAATCATCATTGGAAATCACATTTATTAACTAATGGAGGCCTGGATTTGGAGTCACCCCCAAAATTATAATGGAAAAACACACTACAGGCTGATCCAACTTTGATGTAATGTCCTTAAAACAAGTGAAAATGAGTCTCAGTATTGTGTGTGGCCTCCACGTGCCTGTATGACCTCCCTACAACGCCTGGGCTTGCTCCTGATGAGGCTGAGTATTGTGTGTGGCCTCCACGTGCCTGTATGACCTGCCTAGAATGCCTGGGCATGCTCCTGATGAGGCTCAGTATTGTGTGTGGCCTCCACGTGCCGGTATGACCTCCCTACAACGCCTGGGCATGCTCCTGATGAGGCTGACTATTTTGTGTGGCCTCCACGTGCCTGTATGACCTCCCTACAACGCCTGGGCATGCTCCTGATGAGGCTGAGTATTGTGTGTTGCCTCCACGTGCCTGTATGACCTCCCTACAACACCTGGGCATGCTACTGATGAGGTTGCGGATGGTCTCCTGTGGGATATCCTCCCAGACCTGGACTAAAGCATCCTCCAACTCTTGGACAGTCTGTGGTGCAATGTGACGTGATGGTGGATGGAGCGAGACATGACATGATGTCCCAGATGTGCCCCAAATCAGGTCTGGGGAACGGCCGGACCAGTCCATAGCTTCAATGGCTTCATCTTGCAGGAACTGCTGACACACTCCAGCCACATGAGGTCTGGCATTGTCCTGAATTAGGAGGAACTCAGGGCCAACCGCACCAGCATATGGTCTCACAAGGGGTCTGAGGATCTCATCTCGGTACCTAATGGCAGTCAGGCTACCTCTGGCGAGCACATGGAGGGCTGTGCGGCCCTCCAAAGAAATGCCACCCCCCCACCATTACTGACCCACTGCCAAACCGGTCATGCTGAAGGATGTTGCAGGTGGCAGATCACCCTCCACGGCGTCTCCAGACTCTGTCACGTCTGAACAGCACAGGGCGCCAGTCGCAACTTTGCCAATCCTGGTGTTCTGTGGCAAATGCCTGGCGTCCTGCGCGGTGTTGGGCTGTGAGCACAACCCCCATCTGTGGACATCGGGCCCTCATACCACCCTCCTTTCTAACCGTTTGTGCAGACACATGCACATTTGTAGCCTGCTGGAGGTAATTTTGCAGGGCTCTGGTAGTGCTCCTCATGTTCTTCCTTGCACAAAGGCGGAGGTAGCGGTCCTGCTGCTGGGTTGTTGCCCTCCTACGGCCCCCTTCACGTCTCCTGGTGTACTGGCCTGTCTCCTGATAGCGCCTCCAGCCTCTGGATACTATGCTGACAGACACAGCAAACCTTCTTGCCACAGCTCGCATTGATGTGCCATCCTGGATGAGCTGCACTACCTGAGCAACTTCTGTGGGTTGTAGAGTCCGTCTCATGCTACCACGCGTGTGAAAGCACAACCAACATTCAAAAGTGACCAAAACATCAGCCAGAAAGCATTGGTACTGAGATGTGGTCTGTGGTCCCCACGTGCAGAACCATTCCTTTACTGAGGGTGTCTTGATAATTACCAATCATTTCCATCTATTGTCTATTCCATTTGCACAACAGCATGTGAAATTGACTGTCAATCAGTGTTTCTTCCTAAGTGGACAGTTTGATTTCACAGAAGTTTGATTTACTTGGAGTTATATTCTGTTGTTTAAGTGTTCCCTTTATTTTTTTGAGCAGTGTATCTGTTAAAAGAGTCTGGTGTAGACCAGAGAAATACAACTGTGATTTTTCAGTTCCACAGGTCAAATCTCTGTATTATCCTGCTTTTGGCAGTTTTTGCGGAAAAAAACTGTAATGGTGTCTCCCTGACTGTTCAGACACAAATATATCTGTTTGAAAGATTGTGGTGTACGCCACATAACTACAACTGTGGTTTTGCAGTTCCATGGGTCAAACCTCTGTATTATCCTGCTTTTGGTACTTTTTGCCGTAAACAAATACTGTAATAGTGTCTCCCTGACTGTTCAGACACAAATATATCTGTTTGAAAGATTGTGGTGTACGCCACATAACTATAACTGTGGTTTTGCAGTTCCACGGGTCAAATCTCTGTATCATCCTGCTTTTGGCATTTCTTGCCGTAAAAAAAAACTGTAATAGTGTCTACCTGACTGGTCAGACAACAATATATCTGTTTAAAAGAGTCTGGTGTAGGCCAGAGAAACAGAACTGTGGTTTTGCAGTTCCACGGGTCAAATCTCTGTATTATCCTGCTTTTGGAATTTTTTGCCATAAAAAAACTGTAATAGTGTCTCCCTGACTGGTCAGACACCAGTACATCTGTTTAAAAGAGTCTGGTGTAGGCCAGAGAAATTGAACTGTGGTTTTGCAGTTCCACGTGTCAAATCTCTGTATTATCCTGCTTTTGGCATTTTTTGCCGTAAAAAAAACTGTAATAGTGTCTCCCTGACTAGTCAGACACCAATATATCTGTTTAAAATATTCTGGTGTATGCCACGTAACTATAACTGTGGTTTTGCAGTTCTACGGATCAAATCTCTGTATTATCCTGCTTTTGGCCTGTTTTACGTAAAAAAAACAGTAATAGTGTCTCCCTGTCTGTTCAGTCACAAATATATCTGTTTAAAAGATTCTGGTGAAGGCCAGACAAATAGAACTGTGGTTTTCCTCTTCCACGGTTCTAATCTCCTTTTTATTACCCTTTTTCCATTTATAGTGTGAGTGTAAGCTATTTTACTTCATTTACAATGGGCAAGGTGTGTGGCAAGGGACGTAGAACTGGAAGTTCTGGTGATGGTGCGTGTAGAGGACAGGGCCGTGGCCAAGGTGAAATTGTGCCACAACCAACAGCCACATCTTCTTCCCTTCACTTCTTGACCGAATTACTTGGGAAACACACTAGAACACCAGTATTGCAAACTGATCAGTGTGAACAGGTTATTAATTGGATAGCAGATAATACTTCCAGTTACCTGGGCACCACCACCTTCGGCCTGTCTTCCACACGGTCAAGTTTTAGTAGCCGTGAGTCTCGACCGCATACTCCTCCTCACCCTAATGCTCCTTCAACCCACCATGCCGAGTGACAGACAGCAACTGAGCCCACACTTGGAAACTCTGGAGGGCTGTTCACTGGTCCATTTCCATATTTGCGCCCCTCGCCTGCTCCGCTTGAAGTGGTGGAAGAGAAGATCCCATGTAGCGATGCCCAAATATTTGAACAGCGATGGCCACAGGAAGTTGACGCTGGCAATTTGTCACAAGAGGTGGACGATGACGAGATACCATTACCACGAAGTGAGGAGGAGGATCGCGGTGCGCAAGTGGAAGAGGAGGAGGTGGTGGATGATCTAGTAACTGACCCAACGTGGCAGGAGGACATGCAGAGCGAGGCCAGCAGCACACAGGGGGAGGGAGGCAGAGTACCCCAACAGGCAGGAAGAAGCAGTGTGGTGGCCACACACAGAAGGCGGGCAACCGTTCCTCGTAACACCAACACGAGGGACGTTGCCAGTACAACCGGTAGGTCTTCCAGAGTCTGGAATTTTTTTAAAGACTCTGCTGATAACCCCAAAAAGGCCATTTGTACCACCTGCCATGCCAGCATCAGCAGGGGTGACAAAACTACCAGCCTCACCACCACCAGCATGATAAGGCACATGGCAGCAAAGCACCCGACTTTGTGGGGCAAACCCCAATGTCCACGAGTCCGACCAGTGTTAGCGGGTGTCACCACTGCTTCTTCTGCTGTTGTGCATGTAATAGAATCCCCTGTTGTACGTGCAAGGCAATCCCCTGTCCATACTGCATGCAAAGATGCCCCCTCCTCTCAGTCTTCACTTGTTATGGCAGTTTCTCAAGAAACAGCATCAATGTCCATGTCCACGTCCCACTGCAGTATTCAATTGTCCATATTCCAGAGCTTTGAACGAAAGCGCAAATTCGCAGCCAACGCCCCACAGTCCACAGTCCTAAATTCGCACATTTAACAAGTGCTTGCGTTGGAAATGCTGCCTTTTAGGCTGGTGGAGATGGAATCTTTCTGCATCCTTATGGCGGTGGCCGTCCCTCGGTACTCGGTCCCCAGCCGACACTATTTTGCCCGGTGTGCCATCACCGCACTACACAAGCATGTGTCCCAAAACATCTGCCGTGCCCTCAACAACGCAGTTACTGGGAGAGTCCACCTGACAACGCACACATGGACAAGTGCTTGTGGTCAGGGACGTTACATCTCACTGAAGGCACACTGTGTAAACATAGTGGAAGCCGGGACCCAGTCGGACCTTGGGATGGAACACATCCTCGCCACTCCGAGGATTGCGGGCCCTATGTCAGTCAGAGTTGCCCCCACAGTGTACAGATCCTGCGAATCATCCTCCTCCTCCTCATGTTCAGCCTCCATCTTCGATATGACAACATCAGTTACAAGCTGAAAGCACTGCAGTACTGCCTCAGCCAAGTGGCAACAGGCTGTGCTGAAACTCATAAGCTTAGGTGAGAAACCTCACACTGCTTGTGAGTTGTGGACAGCTGTGAAAGAGCAGGCAGATCTGTGGCCGAGACCGCTGAACCTACATCCAGGCATGGTCATGTGTGCAATGGCCGTAACCTGGTGGCGGCTCTTTGGCGAGGCGAGATCACACACGTACCATGCCTGGCTCATGTGCTTAACCTCGTGGTTCAGCGGCTTCTTAAATCGTACCCTGAGTTGCCAGATCTGCTCTTCAAAGTATGCCGCCTGTCAGCTCATTTTCGCAAGTCGGCCACAGCTTCGGCCGCCCTTGCTGTGATGCAGCAGCGTTTGCAGCTTCCGGCACACCGAATGGTGTGTGATGTCCCCACACGTTGGAACTCTACCCTCCACATGTTGCACACGATTTGTGAGCAGAAGAGAGCAGTTGTGGAGTACCAGCTGCAATAAGGCCGTCGATATTCAGGTCAGACTCCACACATAAGACCTCAGGAGTGGACCTGGATGTCTAAAATATGTACCATCTAGACAAACTTTGAGGAGTCCACTAAGATGGTGAGTGGCGATGATGCCATCATTAGTGTCAGCATCCCACTTGTCTGTCTTTTACAATGCTCTTTGCAGAGAATTAAAGAGGAGGTATTGCAGCCAGAGTATGATGAGATGGATCAAGAACCCGTAATGGGCGATTACACACAGCCCAGCCTCATCTCATCCCAATGTGCATTGGGGGACAATGAGGGAGAGGAGGAGGAGGAGGAGGAAGAACAGGAGCTGGTATCATGCTCTGTAGACGGTAGTACCTGTGCAACTGTCATACAGTCGGTTCAGCGTGGGTGGCCTGAGGACAGGGGGGAGGAGGAGGAGGAGGAGAGCATGGGCAGTCGTCATCTTGGTGAGGACACGGAAGTCTTGCCCGTTACCAGTCTGGCACGCTTGGCTGACTTTATGTTACGCTGCCTTAACCGTGACCCTCGCATTGTCAAAATGTTGGGTGACAGTCATTACTGGTTGGTGACACTTTTAGACCCCCGCTACAAGGAGAACTTTCAGTCTCTTATTCCTGAGGTGGCGAGGTCTACAAAAATGGGGCAGTACCAGAAGGCCCTTGCTGCAGAACGGTCAAAAAAATTCCCATCTGAACACGCTAGTGGCAGAGGTCAAAGTTCGTTGACCAACCAAGGCGTACAGGCGAGAGAGACACAACTCCAATCCAACAGAGGCAGGGGAACACTGTCAACATTCTGGGACAGTTTTCTGAGACCCACCAAGCTTACAGGCCCTGAGGCGCGGGGTACTCTCACAAGGAGTGGAAAGTTTCAAAAGATGGTGAGGGAGTACCTTGCTGACCGTACCAGCATCCTCCTTTATTCCTCTGTGCCTTTTAATTATTTGGTATCCAAGCTGGACACTTGGAATGAACTCGCTCTGTACGCCTTGGAGGTCCTGGCGTGCCCTGCCGCTAGCGTGTTATCGGAGCGTGTTTTTAGTGCCGCTGGGGGAATTATAACTGATAAGCGCACTCGCCTGTCAACTGACAATGCTGACAAGCTGACCCTTATCAAAATGAACAAGGGCTGGATTGGGCCAGACTTCTCATCACCACCAAATGTCAGCAGAGTAACATAAAGTCAAATCCACTGTGTTATTTCGGGAGATGTATTCCCATGCACCGCTTCACACCCACACGTGGGTATACGCTTCCTCATTTCGGCTGTATTTTGCTCTTCTCCTTATCCTCAGCCTCCACCACCACTATACCGCCAGGGTGACCGTGGTCTGTGTTGCCAGCATTGCAAGTTCCTCCATCCTAATTTTTGGCACCTTTTGCTTGGAAGGCATAGGCAAAGATTATGGGAGACCCACTCCCCTATAATAGGAATAATGTTTTTAATATGCTGTACTGCATGGCTCTTGTAAGGGGCATGAAAACCGTCTTGCTAAGCTACTGCGACCTCCGCCACTTTTCCAAGGGGCATTAAAACCGTCTTGTTAAGCTACTGCGATCTCCACCACTTTTCCAAGGGGCATTGATAATGTCTTTTTATTCCACTGCGACCTCCACGTCTCTTCCAAGGGGCATTAATACCGTCTTGTTAAGCTACTGCGACCTCCACGTCTTTTCCAAGGGGCATTAAAACCATCTTGTTAAGCTACTGCAACCTCCACGTCTCTTCCAAGGGGCATTAAAACCATCTTGTTGAGCTACTGCGACCTCCACCACTTTTCCAAGGGGCATTAAAACCGTCTTATTTAGCTACTGCGACCTCCACCATTCTACCAAGGGTCATTAAAACCGTCTTGTTAAGCTACTGCGACCTCCACCACTTTTCCAAGGGGCATTAAAACCGTCTTGTTAAGGTACTGAGACCTCCACCACTTTTCCAAGGGGCATTAAAACCGTCTTATTTAGCTACTGCGACCTCCACCACTTTTCCAAGGGGCATAGATATTGTCTTTTTATTCCACTGTGACCTCCACGTCTCTTTTAAGGGGCATTAAAACCGTCTTGTTAAGCTACTGCGACCTCCACGTCTCTTCCAAGGGGCATTAAAACAGTCTTGTTAAGCTACTGCGACCTCCATGTCTCTTCCAAGGGGCATTAAAACCATTTTGTTAAGCTACTGCGACCTCCACGTCTCTTCCAAGGGGCATTAAAACCGTCTTGTGAAGCTAATGCGACCTCCACCATTCTTCCAGAGGGCATTAAAACTGTCTTGTTAAGCTACTGCTACCATCACCACTATTTCAAGGGGCATTAATATTGTCTTTTTATTCCACTGCGACCTCCACCATACTTCCAAGGGGAATAAAACTGTCTTGCTAAGCTATTGCGACCTCCACCATTCTACCAAGGGTCATTAAAACCGTCTTGTTAAGCTACTGCGACCTCCACCACTTTTCCAAGGGGCATTAAAACCGTCTTGTTAAGCTACTGTGACCTCCACCACTTTTTCAAGGGGCATTGATATTGTCTTATTATTCCACTGCGACCTCCACCATTCTTCCAAGGGACATTAAAACCGTCTTGTTAAGCTACTGCGACCTCCACCACTTTTCCCAGGGGCATTAAAACTGTCTTGCTAAGCTACTGCGACCTCCACCATTCTACCAAGGGGCAAGCTACTGCGACCTCGACCACTCTTCCCAGGGGCATTAAAACCGTCTTGTTAAGCTTCTGCGACCTCCACCACTTTTCCAAGGGGCATTAAAACCATCTTGTTAAGCTACTGTGACCTCCACCACTGTTCCCAGGGGCATTAAAACCATCTTGTTAATCTACTACGACCTCCACCATTCTTCCAAAGGGCATTAAAACCGTCTTGTTAAGCTACTGCGAAATCCACTACTTTTCCAAGGGGCATTGATATTGTCTTTTTATTCCACTGTGACCTCCACGTCTCTTCCAAGGGGCATTAAAACCGTCTTGTTAAGCTACTGCAACCTCCACCACTTTTTCAAGGGGCATTGATATTGTCTTTTTATTCCACTGCGACCTCCACTATTCTTCCAAGGGGCATTAAAACCGTCTTGTTAAGCTACTGCGACCTCCACCACTTTTCCAAGGGGCATTGATATTGTCTTTTTATTCCACTGTGACCTCCACCACTCTTCCAACGGGCATTGCATTTCCTCCTAATTTTAATCAGCTTTTGCTTTTCAATGCATAGGCGAACACTAAGGGAGACCCACTCCCCAATAATGGGTAGAAGGTTTTTAGTATGCTGTAAGTCACGTCTGTTTCAAGGGGTATTGCAGTTCCTCATAATTTTTGGAAAGCCTACCATTCACTGCTTAGGCCAACAGTGCACAGGAGACCCAGCTGCTATAAATGGAAAAAACTGTTTAGTTAAGGCCCTCTGACCTCCATGTCACTTCCAAGTGTCTCGATATTTTTGGTAGGCATTGCACTTACTGTATGCCCTATAACTGTGTAGCCGAACCACTCCTTTTGGTACAGAAACATATCCTACAAGATATGTGTGGTTGACTGGCTTGATATTGATGTGAATGGTCCCTGTTCCTCCTGCTCTTTCTCCTTTGCCACCACCTCATCCATCATTCGTCACCTGAAGCTTTGTTTTAAACGGGAGTCATAGAACTGGGATAGTAGCAGGAAAACATCCAGCAATCCTCGGAGGAGGTAGGATATGCCCCAAAACGCTGACCACCTCAGGCCTAGCCGCTACTACATACATGCGCTTGCATTCCAAGAAAACAAAGCAGACGCTAACTTCTATCATCATCATCATGCTCCTCACCTTGGCACTCTCAACTCCCCTGATGGAGAAGCCAGGGCCCACTGGAGGAATCTCGTTCTCTGGGGGATCTCGTCCAATGTTGCCCTAAAGCAGGCCAGGCTAAGAAAGTGTGGGGGAACTTCCAAGCTGAAATAGTGGTGGCTGGGGACCGTTTATGGACACCCGGCCGCAACCAGGTGGCTGGGGACCGTGTGTGGACACCCAGCCGCGGGGCGGCTGGGGACCGAGTATGGACACCCGGCCGCCCACTGGCGGCTAGGGACCGAGCGTGGACACCCGGCCGCCGGGCGGCTGTGGACTGAGTATGGATACCTCGCTGCCAAAGCAGACATGAGGTAGTGGCCAGCTTCGACCTCCTCCAAATTAAAAGGCCCCATTTCAAGTGCAATCTAGCAGTATGGTATTGCAGCCTGGGGGTGGGTTGGTGGCAGGTTGCACACTTATGCTTGCATTCCAGGAAAACAAAGCAGATGCTAACTTCTATCATCATCATCATGCTCCTCACCTTGGCACTCTCAACTCCCCTGATGGAGAAGCCAGGGCCCACTGGAGGAGTCTGGTTCTCTGGTGGGCTCGTCCAATGCTGCCCTAAAGCAGGTGAGGCTAAGAAAAGTGTGGGGGAACTTCCAAGGAAAAATAGGGGCGTCTGCGAACCGTTTATGGACACTTGGCTGCCCCCAGGCGGCTGGGGACCGTGTGCGGACACCCGGCCCTGGGGCGGCTGGGGACCGAGTATGGACACCCGGCCGCCCCCTGGCGGCTGGGGACAGAGCGTGGACACCCGGCCGCCGGCCGGCTGGGGACTGAGTATTGATACAAGGCTGCCGACGCCGCCATGACATGGTGGACATCTTCTGCCTCCACATGCCTAAAAGGCCCAATTTCAAGTGCAAGTGGCTCTCCCCCAGGGCCGTGGGGTACTCGGCAGCCGGGCCTCTGATTGCCGGGGGGGTATCACGGTGGCAGGCCCGATCTGTGACCCAGGGCGGTCAGTGAAAAGGGGAACTTCTCTTATATGGGGTTTTGGGGATTCTTCTTGACGCCACCTGTGGTATCTGGTGATAGCCACCAGCGCTGCAGCAGTCCTCTGAGGCAGGTGACAAGGCAGCTAAAGATGGTACAGCTCCCCACAGGTGGAGCGGGCCTCAGGGCAGTGTAGAGGAGTAGAAAAATGGTGGTATGGTGTACTGGGCGTTGTAGTGCGGTGAGGATCAGCGAAGTCGGTGAAGAAACAGACAGAGGCCATTCATTGCAGTCGTCCAAGGTTTTACTTACAGTCCTTAGGCAAGTCACAAATGCACTTTGCAGGTGAAGGCCTCCCTCGTCGCACTGCGTTCACTGGACAGGGGTTCAGTCCTTTCTCAGCAAATTTAGGAATGCTTAGCGGAACCCCACTTTCATATGTAACTATCTTGACCTTTTCCACACTTGGTTCTTCTCACTGCTGCCCTACGCTGCTCACTCTCATTCCCGCTCGGGTATGCTGAAGTCCTTCCTGTACATCGGATCCGGGGATCCGGGACCAACCTGACCCCCTGGGGTTTTGAGTGTAGCAACCGATCCCTCCTGATCACCTGGCAGGAGCGGGGCATACGGGTGCCGTCCTGCACGCGCCGTACCCCCTGGGATCCTTTAAGTAGAATGCAGCCTGCTCCCTGCTCCCCTCCGGGGCCTCTATGCTAGGCCCTAACTTGTGGAGCAGAGCTCTGACTGAGCCTCTGCTCCCTGACTGTACTCCACTGAACTCGACTTAACTCATAATATGGCTTCCTATTATATACTGACTGTATAAGTGCTACAAGTAACTGTTTCCTCCACCCACACCCACTATTGGTTCCCCCTACCTTTGGGTTCCCCCCCTACTCCAGCCAGGGCCAGGGCTCAGCAGAAAACTACATTGCATCTTGCCCCTCCGGCTGGCCTGGAGCAGTGTTGTGTTGGATGTAGGTGCTTGGGGTACCGTGCAGCACTCCCTCCTTACCTGAGAGAAGGGACACACCACACCTCGGGGTGAGGTGCAGTATCTCTGTGGCGACTGAACCCTCAGGGGCGCGACACAAGCAAGCAAGCTAGCAGTATGGTATTGCAGTCTGGGGGTGGGTGGGTGGCAGGTTGCACACTTACGTTTGCATTCCAAGAAAACAAAGCAGATGCCAACTTCTATCATCATCATGCTCCTCACCTTGGCACTCTCAACTCCCCTGATGGAGAAGCCAGGGCCCACCGGAGGAGTCTGGTTCTCTGGTGGGCTCGTCCAATGCTGCACTAAAGCAGGCCAGGCTAAGAAAAAAGAAAAATGTGGCGGAAGTTCCCAGGAGATATAGGGGCGGCTGGGGACCGTTTATGGACAGCCGGCCGCGGGGCGGCTGGGGACCGAGTATGGATACCTCGCTGCCAAAGCAGCCATGAGGTAGTGGCCAGCTTCGGCCTCCTCCAAACTAAAAGGCCCCATTTCAATTGCAAGCTAGCAGTATGGTATTGCAGCCTGGGGGTGGGTGGGTGGCAGGCTGCATACTTGCACTTGCATTGCAAGGAATGGGGGAGGTACAAGTGAACACTGCCCTGGGACAAGTACTTGCTTGGGGATAGTTGCAAGTCTGCATCTTCTGATGCGGCAAGGATCACATCTGATGGGCACACTTTTAGGCAGTGACCTGGGTGTCAGAGATGCTTCCCGGGGTCTTCCCCATGCTGTTCCCATGTCTTTTCAGCACTGTATGTATTAGAGATGAGCGTTGTTCTACTCGAACTGTTCGCCAATCTCAAATTCGAGCTGTTTTGGGCGGTGTTCGAGCCGTTCGGCGAACACGAACAATTTGATAAAAATTCGGCTGTTCGAGGTTATGTTCGATAACTGTTCGTGCACCAAAATCATAACTGGATTTTTTCTCAGTAATGATGAAAATTAATGTTAATACGCAGTTTGAGTGTACAGCGGGGTGGGGGGAGGGGCAGGGGATGGATCTCTGCAGGAACAATGAAGATCTCCATTTTTTTTTCTCTTTCCCGCATTTGCAGTGGGGAGGTGCAATCTGTCAGCCTATCAGCAGCGCACACACGGAGCGAAGTGCTTTTTTTCACACAAGCAAGGGCATGTGTCATTGGCAGTGTATGTCACATGTCCTTGCCCTATAAGACCAAGCCATTTTCCCCGTCGCCACCATTTTCTCACTGCTGCAGCTGCGTGTTAGACGGCACCGCTGTTGCTGTGTGCGCTATACCTTGTTAATTTCAAGCCAATTTTCGCACAAATATACAGATAGCTTGGGAGTAGGGAATAGTTGTGATTGCAGTCCTTTTAAGGACTAGGTTACAGCATTTCCTACGACTTTTATCAGGGAGGTCTGTGCTCTTAAATAGATAGGTTGTGGGAGTTAAAACTAATTGTAATTGGAGTCCTTTTCAGGACTAGGTTACATCAGTTCCTATCAGTTTTTGCCAGGCAGGTCTGTGCCAGTGCTGTGCAAGTTTTTTTCACAGCATTTGGCTGAATCTAGCAAAGCTAATCCTTTTTGGCCTATTGCAGAGTGTGTTAGTCAGTGGAGTAGCCTATCTGTGTTGCAAGATATACCACCTGTGTATAGAATACCAATTTTTTTACTGCACCTAGTGAAGTAAAATCTTTTGGGCATAGCATCATTCTATTAGTCCATCTATACTGACCTCCATCAGGTTGCAAATTAAAACTAATTTTTATCTGCATCTACAGTACCTCTGAAAAAATATTTGGGCTTCTAGCTGTGTGTGGGACTTGTTGTATTAGTCCATCTATACTGACCTCCATCAGGTTGCAAATTAAAAATAATTTTTATCTGCATCTACAGTACCTCTGAAAAAATATTTGGGCTTCTAGCTGTGTGTGGGACTTGTTGTATTAGTCCATCTATACTGACCTCCATCAGGTTGCAAACTGAATATATTTTTTTCTGCATCTACCTCTGAAAAAATATTGGGCTTCTAGCTGTGTGTGGGACTTGTTGTATTAGTCCATCTATACTGACCTCCATCAGGTTGCAAACTGAATATATTTTTTTCTGCATCTACCTCTGAAAAAATATTGGGCTTCTAGCTGTGTGTGGGTCTTGTTCTATTAATCCATCTATACTGACCTCCATCAGGTTGCAAACTGAATATAATTTTTTTCTGCATCTAGCTCTGAAAAAATATTTGGCCTTCTAGCAGTGTGTCGGACTTGCTCTATTAGTCCATCTATACTGACCTCCATCAGGTTGCAAATTAAAACTAATTTTTATCTGCATCTACAATACCTCTGAAAAAATATTTGGGCTTCTAGCTGTGTGTGGGACTTGTTGTATTAGTCCATCTATACTGACCTCCATCAGGTTGCAAATTAAAAATAATTTTTATCTGCATCTACAGTACCTCTGAAAAAATATTTGGGCTTCTAGCTGTGTGTGGGACTTGTTGTATTAGTCCATCTATACTGACCTCCATCAGGTTGCAAACTGAATATATTTTTTTCTGCATCTACCTCTGAAAAAATATTTGGGCTTCTAGCTGTGTGTGGGACTTGTTGTATTAGTCCATCTATACTGACCTCCATCAGGTTGCAAACTGAATATATTTTTTTCTGCATCTACCTCTGAAAAAATATTGGGCTTCTAGCTGTGTGTGGGTCTTGTTCTATTAATCCATCTATACTGACCTCCATCAGGTTGCAAACTGAATATAATTTTTTTCTGCATCTAGCTCTGAAAAAATATTTGGCCTTCTAGCAGTGTGTCGGACTTTCTCTATTAGTCCATCTATACTGACCTCCATCAGGTTGCAAATTAAAACTAATTTTTATCTGCATCTACAGTACCTCTGAAAAAATATTTGGGCTTCTAGCTGTGTGTGGGACTTGTTGTATTAGTCCATTTATACTGACCTCCATCAGGTTGCAAACTGAATATATTTTTTTTGTGCATCTACCTCTGAAAAAATATTGGGCTTCTAGCTGTGTGTGGGACTTGTATTAGTCCATCTATACTGACCTCCATCAGGTTGCAAACTGAATATATTTTTTTCTGCATCTACCTCTGAAAAAATATTGGGCTTCTAGCTGTGTGTGGGACTTGTTGTATTAGTCCATCTATACTGACCTCCATCAGGTTGCAAACTGAATATATTTTTTTCTGCATCTACCTCTGAAATAATATTGGGCTTCTAGCTGTGTGTGGGTCTTGTACTATTAATCCATCTATACTGACCTCCATCAGGTTGCAAACTGAATATAATTTTTTTCTGCATCTAGCTCTGAAAAAATATTTGGCCTTCTAGCAGTGTGTCGGACTTTCTCTATTAGTCCATCTATACTGACCTCCATCAGGTTGCAAATTAAAACTAATTTTTATCTGCATCTACAGTACCTCTGAAAAAATATTTGGGCTTCTAGCTGTGTGTGGGACTTGTTGTATTAGTCCATCTATACTGACCTCCATCAGGTTGCAAACTGAATATATTTTTTTCTGCATCTACCTCTGAAAAAATATTGGGCTTCTAGCTGTGTGTGGGACTTGTTGTATTAGTCCATCTATACTGACCTCCATCAGGTTGCAAATTGAATATATTTTTTTCTGCATCTACCTCTGAAAAAATATTGGGCTTCTAGCTGTGTGTGGGACTTGTTGTATTAGTCCATCTATACTGACCTCCATCAGGTTGCAAATTGAATATATTTTTTTCTGCATCTAACCCAGCCAATAGTTTTGGCCTAATACCACAGTTTGGCCACTCAGCTCTGCTCGGTTACCATCCATTGTTTTTTTGTGCAAACAACTCCAGAGTTGTGAATTAGTTAACCACCAAAATGAGTGGAAAAAGGCCTGCTGCTGGTGGAAAGGGGAATAGGCGTGTTGGGAAGGGGAAAAAAGGTTGTGTCCGTGGGGTAGGTGTTAAAGCAACAGTAACATCTGCAGAAGAAAGACCATCTTCCAGCCAAACTAAAATGTCTACTTCTTTTAGCGGACAATGTGATAAGATCCCTTTCTTACGGCCACGCCAATCGCTACAAATTCCAGATGAGGCACAAAAACAGCAGGTGCTTCAATGGATATCAAGTGCTCCTTTAAGTGGGCTCTCCTCCACATCAACTTCAACATCACAAATACTCCAGTCCTCAAAGGTGTCACCCAAATCGCACTTGCTTCCTCACAGCTCCCAAATCTCCAGCTGCCCGTCTGAGTATGAGGTAGAACAGATGGTTGAGTCTGCAGAGCTGTTTACTCATACTATAGCCTGGGAATCAGAGGTCGACTCCAGCGCTTCTGTGAATCCAGACGAGGAAATGATCTGCACTGATGCCCAGAATCTTTATGAGTCGGATCCAGGACCAGACGCAGAAGGTTCTGACCATAATGTAGACCCTCATTCCCAAACTGTAACTCCTGTTGGTGGAGACAATGAGGAAGACGATGATAAGACTCAAATACCTGATTGGAGCGACAACTTTAGTTTTTTGTCAGGGCAGGAACAGGTTGGCTCTGAGGACGACGGGTGTGATAACACACAGAGTGATGATTAGTGTTGAGCCACCCCCGTAGTGTTCGGGTTCGGTTCGGTTCGTCGAACACCGGGATGTTCGAGGAACTGTTCGTCGAACTGTTCGTCGAACACCTTAGAACACCGTCGAACACCGTTAAAACCAATGGCAGGCAAACAAAAACACATAGAAACACATAGAAAACACCTGCAAAGGTGTCCAAAAGCTGACAAACTGCTCAGAAGACACTCTCTTTAAAAAAGCCGGCCGGCAAATTCAGCAGCGGCATACACCGGTACCCGACAATTTAGACAAGAAGGAATAGAGCATCACACATAGATTAGATAGATAGAAACATGTCAGTCACACATATAAGAAGCACAGTGACAGTGTTGGTTACTGCACTTGTCATTTAGTGTAAAGGATTTATTAAAAAAAATATTAGTGTTTTCATGCACCGTCTCTTTAAAAAAGCCGGCCGGCAATTCAGCATCTGTACCCGACAATTTAGAACAGAAAGAATAGAGCTTCACACATAGATTAGATAGATAGAAACATGTCAGTCACATATATAATAAGTACAGTGATAGTGTTGCTTACTGTACTTGTCATTTAGTGTAAAGGATTTATTTAAAAAAATAATAGTGTTTTCATGCACTGTCTCTTTAAAAAAGCCGGCCGGCAATTCAGCAGCGGTACCCGACAATTTAGAACAGAAAGATAGAGCATCACACATAGATTAGATAGATAGAAACATGTCAGTCACATATATATGAAGTACAGTGATAGTGTTGGTTACTGTACTTGATGTAGCAGAGCTGAAGCTGTCGTGGGAACCATGGAAAGGTAAGGATGAGGTTGCTTTATTATTTTTCTTTTATTGCAGGAGATCGTTGGCTTCAGCTGGAATGGGCGTGATGGTATTCTTTGCTAGCTATTAAATTAGGGGGGACCCCACGTCATTTTTTTTGGGGGGTCCCCCATTTTAATAGCTAGTAAAGGCTATGTATTCAGCTGGGGGCTGATATTAGTAGCCTGGGAAGCTCCGTGGGTATTACCCCCTTCCCAGGCTTCAAACATCTGCCCCAGCCGTCTGCTTAACCTCCGCTAGAGCCTAAAATTAAGGGGAACCCCACGCCAATTTTTTTAATAATAAACCCTTTATTTTAATACTAAATGACAAGTACAGTAACCAACACTATCACTGTACTTCATATATATGTGACTGACATGTTTCTATCTATCTAATCTATGTGTGAAGCTCTATTCTGTCTGTTCTAAATTGTCGGGTACCGCTGCTGAATTGCCGGCCGGCTTTTTTAAAGAGACGGTGCATGAAAACACTATTATTTTTTTTGATAAATCCTTTACGCTAAATGACAAGTACAGTAATCAACACTGTCACTGTACTTCGTATATATGTGGCTGACATGTTTCTATCTATCTAATCTATGTGTGAAGCTCTATTCTGTCTGTTATAAATTGTCGGGTACCGCTGCTGAATTGCCGGCCGGCTTTTTTAAAGAGACGGTGCATGAAAACACTATTATTTTTTTTGATAAATCCTTTACGCTAAATGACAAGTACAGTAAGCAACACTGTCACTGTACTTCATATATATGTGGCTGACATGTTTATATCTATCTAATCTATGTGTGAAGCTCTATTCTTTCGGTTCTAAATTGTCGGGTACAGGTGTATGCCGCTGCTGAATTGCCGGCTTTTCATGTTTCACTGTTGGCACTGTTCCCATCGATTTGGGCAATCACTGTAATGCCACAACCACCATGGCTGTGGCATTACAGTGAGTGGCAGACAATCCCTGCATGATTGGTGCTCTAAATAGCGCCAGACATGCAGGACACGCTTTTGGTGCACGAACAGTTATCGAAAATAACCTCGAACAGCCGAATTTTTTGCAAATCGTTCGGGTTCGTCGAACAACTCGAACACCGCCCAAAACAGCTCGAATTTGAGATTGGCGAACAGTTCTAGTCGAACACCGCTCATCTCTAGTGATGATGATGAGGTTGGAGATCCCACTTACTGTCAACCCACAGTCAGCCAAGAGATGAGGTCAGCAGAGGAGGTGGAGGAAGATGCTAGTGACCACGAGGTCAGGTTGCGCCTTCCTGGACAGAGACGTAGTACTGGAAGCACGTCAACAACTGCATCCTCAAACACAACTCTGCCTCTCACCACAAGTCGTGGTGGCTCTTCAGGTCGCATGGGTGCTAAGCCTTGCATAGCCTGGGCATTTTTTCAGATCGATAAAGATGACCCAACTCGTGTTATCTGTAACATTTGTCAGCAAAAGCTAAGTAGAGGCCAAAAAATACATAGTTTGAGTACTTCATGCATGAACCGGCACATGGACATGAAGCATAAGTTGCAGTGGGAAGCTCAGTGTGCTACAATGCGGCCTAGCCGGCCGGGCCAGCCACCGTCTGCCATATCTTGTGCATCCGCGGCCTCTTCATCCTCTGTGACTGGGGGGACAGCAGTCACACCTGTTTTGGGGCGCAGACCTGCCACCTCTTTACCCGCAACAGCCAGCGTGATTGGCAGGTCATCATTTTCTTTGGAGGTGGTAACAGCAGCTGGTGTTGAGCGCTGTCCGACATCGATAGCACCACCTTTGGATCAAGGCAACCTAACATGTCCGCCTGCATCTTCCTCACAGACCGGCAGTTTGCCGGGGACACCCTTATCAACCCCGTCTAAGCACAATAGCCAGCCCTCGGTCCCTCAGATGTGGACAAGTAAAAGACCATTTCCTCCTAGCCATGAGAAAGCTAAGAGGTTGAATTTCACCATCTGCAAGCTCTTGACTACAGAAATGCTGCCTTTCCGCCTGGTGGACACAGAGGATTTTCGAGACCTTATGTCCGTCGCAGTGCCCCAGTACCAGATGCCCAGTCGGCACTACTTCTCAAAGAAAGGTGTGCCTGCGCTCCACCAGCATGTCGCACACAACATCACCGCTTCTTTGAGAAACTCTGTGTGTGACAGGGTGCATTTCACCACAGACACTTGGACGAGTAGGCATGGACAGGGGCGTTACATGTCGCTGACTGGGCACTGGGTAACTATGGTGACAGCAGGACAAGGGGCTGCTGTCCAAGTCTTGCCGTCCCCACGAGTTGTGCGTCAATCCTCTTTATGTCAAAGTTCCTCCACTGCTTCTGCCTCCTCAACCTCCTCTCGGTCTTCCACCTGCACCCAAAGCCTGTCTGGTCATGCCACAAGCTTTCTAACTGCGCAGAAGGGATCCTGCACACCTCCTTACTATGCTGGCAGTAGGGCTCAACGTTATCAGGCGGTTTTTACATTGAAATGTCTGGGAAATGTGAGTCACACAGCTGAAGAGTTGTGGTCAGCTCTGGAGAACCAATTTCATGAATGGTTGTCTCCACTGGACCTGAAACCAGGGAAGGCCGTGTGCGACAATGCTGCAAACCTGGGTGCGGCCCTTCGCCGGGGCAATGTCACACACGTGCCTTGTATGGCTCACGTGTTGAACCTGGTTGTCCAGCAATTTTTAGCCCACTATCCCAGACTAGATGGCCTTCTGCAGAGGGCACGGTCGCTGTGTGCTCACTTCCGCCGTTCGCATCCCGCAGCTCAGCGACTTACATCTCTACAGAAGTCGTTGGGCCTGCCACTTCACCGGCTAAAATGCGATGTGCCTACCCGGTGGAATTCAACTCTGCACATGTTGCAGCGACTGTGGCAGCACCGACAAGCCCTGGTGCAATACGTTCTGACGTATAGCCTGGGCCAACGAGATTCAGAGGTGGGGCAAATCACGCTGGAGGAGTGGTCTCAGATCAGGGACCTATGCACCCTTCTGCACAGTTTTGAAATGGCGACGAAGATGTTTAGTGCTGACGATGCCATTATCAGCATGACTATTCCGGTGATTTACATGCTGGATCACATGTTAAACAGAATTCGGAGTCAGGTGGTGGCACAAGAGGAGGTGGAGGAAGTAGAGGAGGAGGAGTTGTATGCGGAAGGGCTAACATCTGCAAGGTCCAGACGGTCGGCAGCACCAAGGCGGCAGGCATGTGAGGGTGGGGGAGATGGTTTTACCAGGGCGCATGGTAGCAGCCAAACTAGTGAGGAAGGTGCAGGAGCCCAGGAAGTAGTGGAGGACGAACTGATGGAAGACTCATCAGATGAGGGAGACCTTGATCACATTTCTGTTGTGCGAGGTTGGGGGGAGAGGACAGAGGAAGGAAGCATGATTGTTACCTCGCCACCAACACAACAGGGACTTGGTGCTCCTGGATGCGCAACACACATGAGTGCCTTCTTGCTGCACTACCTGCAACATGACCCTCGAATTGTGAGAATTAGAAATAATCCTGACTACTGGGTTGCCACACTGTTAGATCCCCGGTACAAAAGTAAATTTGCAGAAATTATTCCTGCCATAGAAAGGGATGCACGCATGCAGGAGTATCAGCAGAGACTGTTGCAGAATCTTACATGTGCTTTTCCACAAAATACCAGTGGTGCACGTAGTGAATCTCACAGTTCCAACTTGCCAACCGTGGGACCGTCAAGTGTTCAGCACTCAAACCGTAACAGAACCACAGTATCTGGTGGTAACATCAATTTTGCGGAATCATTTCACCACTTTTTTAGCCCATCCTTTGCAAGGCCACAGGAGACAAGAAGTCTGACACATAGTCAACGCCTAGAGACGATGGTACAGGAGTATCTCCAAGTAAACATTGAAGCCACGACTGTGTCACTGGACCCTTGCTCTTTTTGGGCTTCCAATCTGGATAAATGGCCGGAGCTAGCCACTTACGCCTTGGAGATCTTGTCATGCCCCGCAGCCAGCGTTCTGTCTGAACGTGTGTTCAGCGCTGCTGGTGGTGTGCTGACAGATAAGCGCACGCGGCTCTCCACTGATAATGTAGACAGACTCACGTTCATAAAGATGAACAAATCATGGATCCGAAACGACTTTTCTACCCCTGTGTCATCCTGGGGAGAGTAAAAGCTTGATGATTGTTTAAAATCACCCTACCAACCGTTTTAAGCTTTCAAATTACTAATCATGTTTATCTGTATCTTGACTGGAAAATAATTTGGGCTTTGTAGCAGTGTGCAGCACTGATCCTATTAGGCCATCTATAATAAGCTCCACCAGATTTAAAATTAAAAATAATTTTTAGCTGCATCTAGCCCGGAAAATAATTTTGGGGTTCCGAGATGCGCAAGACACATAAGTGCCTTCTTGCTGCACTACCTGCAGCATGACCCTCATATTGTCAGAATTCGAAGTAATCATGACTACTGGGTTGCCACACTCTTAGATCCCCCAAACTTTTCGATCAACCTTTTCATTTTAATAAAGACCAAAAAAATGGTCATTTTTGAAATTATAAGCATTAGCAGGTTGTTAGAAACTGAAATCAAACAGTTTTCAACTCAAAACTTTATTCTAGGTGATGTTACATTTTCACATAGGACCCCTTGTTCGAAAGGAGCTTCTGAACTCTCTCGTCCATTGAATTTGTCAGGTTTTGGATGGTTTCTGCTTCAATTGTTTTGCATGAGGACAGAATACCCTCCCAGAGCTGTTGCTTAGATGTGAACTGCCTCCCGCCATCATAGACACTCCTTTTAATGATGCTCCAAAGGTTCTGAATGGGGTAGAGGTCAGGGGAGCATGGGGGTTACACCATAAGTTTGTCCCCTTTTATGCCCATATCAGCCAGAGATGCAGATGTTTTATGTGCAGCATGAGATGGTGCATTATCATGCAGAAAAATGATCTTGCTGTGAAATACACGGTTCTTCTTCTTGAACCATGGCAGGAAGTGCTGTTTGAGAAAATCCACATACATTATGGAGTTCATCTTTAGCGCCTTCAGGGATCCTAAAGGGGCCGACAATCTCTCTCCCCATGATTCCAGCCCAAAACATTACTCCACCTCCTCCTTGTTGGCGCTGTAGCCGTGTTTGCGTGGGGTGTCCATCAACCAGCCATCCTCCACTCCATCCATCTGGACCATCGAGCGCTGCACGGCACTCATCCGTGAACAAAACAGTTTTGAAATCAGTCTTCATGTAATGTTTGGCCCACTGGAGCCGTTTCTGCTTGTGTGAAGTGGATAGAGGAGGTCGACAGGATGGCGTATGCACAGCTGCAAACCTCTGAAGGACCCTGCATCTTGTTGTTCGGGGGACGTTGGAGGCACAAGCAGCTTCAAAAACTTGTCTGCTGCTATGACAAAGCTTTTTTGCCGCTGCTCTTTCAACCTGACGTAATTGCCTGTAGGAAAGAGTCCTCAATTTGCCCTTATCAGCACGCACACGTGTGTACTGTGAATCAGCTACATACTTCTTGATTGCCAAGACACTTCATCCTGATCATCGCACAATGTTGATTGTAGTCATGCCTTGACCTAAACACTCCACAATTTGTTGCTTCTCAGCAGCCAACACATCCTTTTTCTTTCCCATTTTGGCAGAAAATGTAGGCTGCTGAATAATGTGAGAGAGCCTTCTTAAGTAGTCTTGCCTTTCATTGGACACACCTGCCAAACTAATTAGCACTGGTGTCTGCAATTGCTTACAGTGATATAAAGAGCCCTGACACACATCACCATCAATGAGTTTAACTGACAAACAAACAAATTCTTCCCTTATCACTCCTAAACACTTTTTGCATAATAATTTGGAACACAGTGTACATGTGCTTTTCCACAAAACACCAGTGGTTCACGTAGTGAATCTTACAGTTCTAACTTGCCAACCGTGGTCTGTATGGAGTTGTTCAATAAAGGGCCCAAAATTAAGATAACATAGATGGGAGAGGTCTCTATGAATAGGAATTCCTAAGTATTTGATACCCTGTGAGGGCCAGGCAAAGGGAAAGTTGGACTGGATGGAATCCTATATGGATTTGGGGAGGGAGACATCGAGGGCCTCAGACTTCGCTGCATTGATTTTAAAATTTGACCATGTAACAAAGTGATCTATTTCAGCCATAACAGCATGGATGGATATATGTGATTGACTGATATATATTAGGACATCATCAGCAAATAGAGAGCACTTGTACTCGGTGCCTCCCACCTCAATCCACCTAATATTGGGGTTATGGCGAATTGATGAGAGCAGGTGCTCCGTCACTAGGATGTATAAGAGAGGGGACAGAGAACATCCCTGCCTTGTCCCATTGGTGATTGTGAAAGGTGATGAAAATGTTCTGACGCGCCCCCTGGGCCTTGGGACACCCGGAGCCGGACCCTTTTTGGTGGATGCTGGTGGTTGTAGTCTCCGTGGCGGCAACCCGGTTCCGTGGCTCAGGGCGGTCAAACCAGTGGCGGAACTATTTATGTGGTTTTGATGTTTAAATGTCCAACTACGCCACCCGTGGATTGCGGTCAGAGTGAACCGCCGCTCCAGGGCAGACCGCTGAGGCTGGTGTTGTGGGTGCAGCAGAGCGTAGCATAACTCCCCACGGGAGGAGTATAGCCTCAGGGCAGTGTATGCGGAGGATGGGGGTGATGGTGCAGGGCAGCCGCAGTAATGACACGGAGTCAGTGATGCAGTCCAGGGCCTTTACTCACAGTTCTTATTATCCAGACCACGTCTGCAGGTAACGGCTGCCCACGTCGTACTGTGCTCACCAGGTGAGGGGCTCAGACAACTCCCAGATAACTTTGGAGTGCTTCACAGGACCCCCTTTGTGTGTCCTTTGTCTGGCCTTTCTTACCAACCCTTCTGTTCGGCTGCCTCGGGCCTCCTCTTGGTAAACTTGGCGCCAGTTTCCCTGACCCTATGTGGTGCCTTCCTAGCGGGTGTAGCGAGGGGCTGCGCCACATAAAATGTCACAGCCTCCTGTTTCTAGCTGAGGGTCGTTTCCTGCCTCCACTAGTTTCGGGGACCGGTCTCCCCCTTTGGCCTGACCCCTCCACGCAGGTGGATTCTGGCGTGCGGTGGCGACTCGCCCGTCCGCACCCCTGAGATCCCTTCGTTCCTCATTCCTGGGGCCTTCTCCGCTCCTCTTCCTTCCTTCTCCCTCTTCCAGGCCTGGGCCTCTGTTACTAGGCCCGCCTCCGGAGCAGAGCTCATGCAGAGCCCCTGCTCCCTGCCACTTCTGCTCAGACTTCTCTGCACTGAACTAAGATGGTGCCCACCTTTTATACTCCCTTCTCAATGCACCCAGGAACTGCTTCCTCCCTGCTCCTGCACTACAGGGTTCCCCTTCCTCAGTGTTCCCTCCCCCCACTCCAGCCAGGGACAGGGACTGTCGTGCCCATCTCAGGGGCATATTGGTCGTCCTGCCCCACGGCAATGTGGTGTAATGCATGCAGGTGTCGGGTCCTGATCCACACTCCATCCTTACCTGAGAGTGAGATATCACACCTCTGGGTGAGGTGCAATACCTCTGTAGCAACCGAGCCCTCAGGGTGCTACAGTTCCATTTATCTTCAGCCTAGGTGACGTATTGCGATACAGGGCCGTGATTTTGGCTATAAAAGGGTCCCCTAGACCCCTACCCCAAGCTTTTTAAGAGAATCATATATGGCGTGCCAGGAGACTCTATGGTATGCTTTCTCAGCATCCAACGAGAGTATCTAATTACAAATTTTTAACTGCATCTAGCCCAGGAAATACTTTGTGCCTAGTAGCAGGGTCTGCTAGTCAGCGGATTATCCCGGCTGTTAAGCAAGCTACACCACCTGTAGTTTGGACACTTCATTTTTTCAAAGGAAATGCTTCGGGACCACGGGATACTCAGTGAAGAGCATCAGGAGGCACCCCAAGGCATAGGGGCTGGGACTGGCAGTAGGATGCCTTGCGGTGGACAGCCGAGCTCGATCCTTATGAAAGCTTTTTAACTGCAGCAGCTTTAGTGGACGCTACTGGAGCTGGAATTACGCGGCTGCTGGCATGAGACTTGCCCTCCAATAGATCCTTGTAAATGGATTTAAAGTGTATTCATTCAAATTAGAGAGACAATTTAAATTAAAAAGCTTAGAGCTGCCTCCACCACAGGGGGGCTCGCTCGACCCACCAGCGGACAGGCACCAGTATTGGGAGAGGGGGGCTGGCCATCAGGGTTCACCGCGGCTCTGGCACAAACCCGGCGACACGGAGGTGGCACGGGCAGGAGCGGACTGGCCGTGTCGGCTTCTCACTTTTTGGATTTTAGAAGGGCATGACATGCCTATATCTGTGTCTCCCCCTCCTTTTACTCCTCCACCTCTTTTATTTTCGCATGACTATATGTACTTGTCACTTTTCCATGTGCTAGTTATGTCTTCTGAGCAGTTTGTCAGCTTTTGGACACCTTTGAAGGTGTTTTCTATGTGTTTCTATGTGTTTTTGTTTGCCTGCCATTGGTTTTAACGGTGTTCGAAGGTGTTCGACGAACAGTTCGACGAACAGTTCGGCGAACACACGGGTGTTCGACGAACCGAACCGAACTCGAACACTACGGGGGTGGCTCAACACTAGTATGTATGTGTCACACAGCACATGGCCAGATAAGATTGTAAAATGTTAAAATGACATTTCCCAGTGAATGCATTTGTCACGGTTGAAAGCAATACAAAAGTGCAAAAACGCATAAAAAATGCTTCTTGTGAACATAGCCCAAGGTGTGGAGGAGTATTTTTTTTTTTGGTTATATATTTTACCTTATGCACAAGTCTTTACCCTGGAAAGGAAGTTCCTTAACATATTTCACAGGAAAACCATTTCAGTTTTGTTTTTGAACGTTTTATTGTGAGCCCATAAAAGAGGCTTAATACCTCTGACCACGTTGTTGACAGCAGTGACCTGGGGGTCAGAAATGTTTCCTGGGGCGATGCCCATGCTGTCCCTATGCACTGTCACTATTGTTTTGGGCACTTTTTAGGATTTCTACAGACTGCCGAGGGTGCCGCCGCAAAAATGCTCGGGTCTCCCATAGACTAACATTGGGCTCGTTGCTCTAGTCGAGCACCCGAGTTTCACGGTGAGCTTGGCCCGAGCTTCGAGCACCCGAGCATTTTAGTGCTCGCTCAACACTACTACAGACCAATCTTCCCTTCATCTCTAAACTCTTGGAGCGTCTGGTCTACTCCCGCCTTACCAGTTACCTCTCTACTCACTCTCTTCTAGACCCATCACAGTTTGGCTTCCGCCCTCTACATTCTACAGAAACTGCACTCATCAAAGTAACCAATGACCTCTGACAGCAAAATGTCATGGTGACTACTCTCTGCTCATTCTTCTTTACCTCTCTGCAGCTTTTGACACCGTTGACCACAACCTCCTACTCTCTACGCTCCACTCAATTGGCATAAAGGACACTGATCTCTCTTGGTTCTCCTCCTACCTATCTGACCGTTCTTTCCGTGTATCTGACGCGCCCCCATTTTGTTGTCCTCTAGCACGCACATAATGGCGCCCGTTCTTCTGGGGTGGGCGCCACATTCAGTAACATAACAGAGTTCTTTAGGCACACTTCACCCGCCGGTACGGGCTGGTCACGCATCCTGTTCGTGACGCCAGATCTGACGCGCCCCCAGAGCCGTGAGGTACTCGGCAGCCGGGCCTCTGGTTGCCGGGGAATATCACGGTGGCTGGCCCGGACCGTGACCGAGGGCGGTCAGTGCAAAAGGGGAATATTTTTAGAAAGTTTGTGACGCCACCTGTGGTGTCTGGTGAGGATCACCAGCGCTGCAACAATCCTCTGAGGCAGATGTTAGGGCAGCTTGTGATGGACGGCTCCCCACAGGTGGAGCAGGCCTCAGGGCAGTGAAGTGAGAGTGTGGGTGCGCTGGGCGTTGTAGTGCAGGGAGGGAATAATGGCGCCAATGAAAGAATGGACGGACGCAGTGCAGTGAAGTCATCCGAGATTTTACTCACAGTTCGTAAGGCAGTCCACAGGTGCACTGTACAGATTAAGGCCTCCCGCGTCGCGCTGTGTTCACCGGGCAGGGGTTCAATCCTTCCTCAGGAAGCTTGGGAATACCTGGCAGAACCCCACTTTCTCGTGCTCCTATTTTGACCGTCTTCACACTGGGTCTTTCTCCCTCCTGCTCTGTGCTGCCCACTCTCAATCCTGTTCAGGTACTCTGATGTCCCTCCTGTCCGTCGGAGTTACACAGACTTGCTTGACCCTCAAGGGACTAGAATGCGGCTACGATCCCTCTGTCTTCTGACAGACGTGGGGCGTACGGGTGCCGTCCTGCACGCGCCGTACCCCCTGGGATCCTTTCCTAGAACGGAGCCTACTCCCTGCTCCCCTCCTGGGCCTCCTGACTTGGCCCCACTTATGGAGCAGAACTCCTAATGAGTCTCTGCTCCTGGACTGTTCTTCTGAACTGTCCCGAGCTGTTCTTCTGAACTGCTCTATAGAACTATCTAACCACCCAACTTAAGATGGCTTCCCTATTTTATACTCCTACCAAAGTGCTCCCTCTAACTACTTCCTCCACCCACACCCACTACTGGTTCCCCCTACCTTTGGTTTCCCCCCACTCCAGCCAGGGTCAGGGCTCAGCAGCTGCGCTCTGCATGTTGCCCCTCCAGCCGGCCTGTAGCAGTGTAGTGTTGGATGCAGGTGTTTGGGGTTCCGTGCAGCACTCCCACCTTACCTGAGAGAAGGGAGACACCACACCTATGGGTGAGGTGCAGTACCTCTGTGGCAACTGAACCCTCAGGGGCGCCACATATCGTTCGCTGGCTCCACTTCTTTCCCCCTTCCTCTCACTATTGGGGTTCCTCAGGGTTCAGTCCTTGGCCCTCTTATCTTCTCTCTCTACACAGCCCCAATTGGACAGACCATCAGCAAATTTGGTTTTCAGTACCATCTTTATGCTGATGACACACAACTATACACCTCATCCTCTGACCTTACCCACACTGTACTACAGAACACCAGTGACTGTCTGGCGGCAGTTCCTAACATCATGTCCGCTATCTATCTGAAACTCAACCTTTCCAAAACTTAACTTCTTCTGCTCCCGCCGTCTACTCACCTCCCTAAATCTGACATCTCTCTCTGTGTGTGGCACCACAATAATGCTGAGCCAGCAGGCGCGTTGTCTGGGCGTTGTGTTTGACACCAATCTTTCCTTCACCTTCCATATACAATCTCTTGCCTGCTTTTGTCGCTTGCACCTGAAGAACATCTCTAGAATCCGCCCCTTTCTCACCTTGGAAACAACAAAAACCCTCACTGTTGCCATGATCCACTCCCACCTTGACTACTGTAACTTTCTATTAATTGGCCTCCCCCTCTCTTGACTTTCCCCTCTCCAGTCCACCCTTAATGCTGCAGCCAGGGTCATTTATTTGGCTAACCATTACTCAGACTCCTCCGCTCTGTGCCAGTCATTGCACTGGCTGCCCATGTATTATAGGGTCCAAATTAAATTACTTGTTTTCACCCACAAAGCTTTCCACAGTGTGGCACCCCCCTACATCTCTTCCCTCATTTCTGTTTATCGGCCTACCCGTTCTCTACGCTCCGCAAGTGACTTTCGACTAACATTCACACTAATCCGTACCTCCCACTCCCGGCTTCAAGACTTCTCCCGAGCTGCACCTATTCTTTGGAATGCTCTACCCCAAGAAATTAGGATGAACCACAACTTACACAGTTTTAGGCGCTCCCTAAAAACACACCTGTTCAGGGTGGCCTATCACGTTCCCTAATCGAAGGCCTTTTATATTCTTATAGCCCATTCCTTATTTCTCCAAACATAAGTCTCCACCAAACCCAAAAGCACTACAGATACTGGCTGGTGATGAGCTCATGGAACCTTTATCTATCCCTAATCCCCTCAAGATGGCTGGACCATCAATGTAAATAAGCCACTGTACTTTGTGTCACCCCCACCTCATTATAGATTGTAAGCTCTTACGAGCAGGGTCGTCATTATTTTTGATTTAATTATAGTATTATCTTTAGCTATGCTACTTATGACTATTGAATATGAACCTCTGAATTGTAAAGTGCTGCGGTATATGTTGGCGCTATATAAATAAAGATTATTATTGTTATTATTATATATGTATATATATATACAGTGGTGGCCAAAAGTATTGGCACCACTGCAATTCTGTTAGATAATACTGAGTTTCTTCCTGAAAATGATTGCAATCACAAATTCTTTGGTATTATTCTCTTCATTTAATTTGTCTTCAAAGAAAAAAACACAAAAAGAATTGTCCTAAAGCCAAATTGGATATAATTCCACACCAAACCTAAAAAAGGGGGTGGACAAAAGTATTGGCACACTTTGAAAAGTCATGTGATGCTTCTCTAATTTGTGTAATTAACAGCACCTGTAACTTACCTGTGGCACCTAACAGGTGTTGGCAATAACTAAATCACACTTGCAGCCAGTTAACATGGATTAAAGTTGACTCAACCTCTGTCCTGTGTCCTTGTGTGTACCACATTGAGCATGGAGAAAAGAAAGAAGACCAAAGAACTGTCTGAGAACTTGAGAAACCAAATTGTGAGGAAGCATGAGCAATCTCAAGGCTACAAGTCCATCTCCAAAGACCTGAATGTTCCTGTGTCTTCCGTGCGCAGTGTCATCAAGAAGTTTAAAGCCCATGGCACTGTGGCTAACCTCCCTAGATGTGGATGGAAAAGAAAAATTGACGAGAGATTTCAACGCAAGATTGTGCAGATGGTGGATAAAGAACCTCGACTAACATCCAAACAAGTTCAAGCCTCCCTGCAGTCCGAGGACACAACAGTGTCAACCCATACTATCCGTCGGCGTCTGAATGAAAAGGGACTGTATGGTAGGATACCCAGGAAGACCCCACTTCTTACCTCGAGACATAAAAAAGCCAGGCTGGAGTTTGCCAAAACTTACCTGAGAAAGCCTAAAACGTTTTGGAAGAATGTTCTCTGGTCAGATGAGACAAAAGTAGAGCTTTTTGGGAAAAAGCATCAACATAGAGTGTACAGGAAAAAAAAAGAGGCATTCAAAGAAAAGAGCACGGTCCCTACAGTCAAACATGGCGGAGGTTCCCTGATGTTTTGGGGTTGCTTTGCTGCCTCTGGCACTGGACTGCTTGACCGTGTGCATGGCATTATGAAGTCTGAAGACTACCAACAAATTTTGCAGCATAATGTAGGGCCCAGTGTGAGAAAGCTGGGTCTCCCTCAGAGGTCATGGGTCTTCCAGCAGGACAATGACCCAAAACACACTTCCAAAAGCACTATAAAATGGTTTGCGAGAAAGCACTGGAGACTTCTAAGGTGGCCAGCAATGAGTCCAGACCTGAATACCATAGAACACCAGTGGAGAGATCTCAAAATGGCAGTTTGGAGAAGGCACCCGTCAAATATCAGGGACCTGGAGCAGTTTGCCAAAGAAGAATGGTCTACAATTCCAGCAGAGCATTGTAAGAAACTCATTGATGGTTACCGGAAGTTGTTGTTCGCAGTTATTTTGGCTAAAAGTTGCGCAACCAAGTATTAGGCTGAGGGTGCCAATACTTTTGTCTGGCCCGTTTTTGGAGTTTTGTGTGAAATGATCAATGATTTGATTTTTGCTTCATTCTCTTTTGTGTTTTTTCCTTGCAAGCAAATTAAATGAAGATAATAATACCAATGAATTTGTGATTGCAATCATTTTCAGGAAGAAACTGAGTATTATCTGACAGAATTGCAGGGGTTCCAATACTTTTGGCCAGCACTGTATATATATATATATATATATATATATATATATATATATATATATATATATATATATTTATATTGTGACAGAGTCACTGATATGGTATATGAGGGGAGGTGTGTCACGCAGGTTGCTGGCCTGTGTGAACTGAAACCAATAGACTTTCTGCCAGCATGTTACATGCTGGAGGTTAACTCTTTTAAAAGGTGTAGCTGAGCAAAGTTTAAATGCTCAGCGGGGAGCCACAGAAGGCCTATTATGATTTGACTTTACAAGATGCAAAGGAGTACGCGAAATTAAAAACTGAGATATTGGCACGCTCAGGAGTGACTATGTCTGTCAGAGCACAAAGGGTCCACCACTGGGCGTATGCTGGCGACAAACCTCCACGATCACAGATTTTCGACTTGTTACATCTAGTCCAGAAGTGGCTGCAGCCAGAGTCTTCCACTCCTGCCCAGATGGTTGAGCGTGTGGTGATGGACAGGTAACCCAGGTGCAGACCTGGGTTACCCTCGGAATGCGGACGACCTTGTGGGCCTGGTAAAGAGGTACCAAGTGGTCAAAAAATCCCTAGGGAAACCCGACATAATCACCTCCCCTACTGGAGTGCCCAAAAGGGGGCGGGTTCACCACGGAAGGGGTTCAGAGCCACAACTGGGGGGAGTCCCACTTCCACTGAAGGTGCCACAAGGACTGTTGTTAAGGATTGGATCTGTTGGCGGTGTCGCAATCCGGGACACGTAGCCGCCCAGTGTCATACGTCTGCTGAGCCAATGGACTGCAGCCTAGGCAGACAATGTTCATATTATGCTTACCTAGCCTGCAGTGTGGACTGTCAACCCAGCGAGGGCCCGCAGGCGTGTGCCATATCCATTAACGGAGCGACGATCCTGGGGCTGTTGGACTTTGGGAGTCTGGTAACCATGATCAGTGCCACCCTTCCCCACCAGCTGATCCCAACCAAAACTGTGGGCATCCGCTGCATAAATGGTGACGCCAAGAACTACCCAGTGGCCAGAGTGACAGTCGGAACAGACTACGGTGCCCAATCCCACGAGGTCGGGGTGGACAGGGACCTGATACATCCCGTCATTTTGGGGCTCGATTTTCCCTTGTTCTGGGACTTGTGGGGGAAGGGATCCAGACCGAGTCCCGTGTAAAAGAGACAGGACCCTAAAGAAATACCCCGGTCGACATCAGAAGTGGATGAGTTCCTACTATGTGTCCTTGTCGGCGACGAGGACGAGACTGTGTCTGAGGTGGTCGACCTCCCTGAATTAGAGGTGACTGGAGAGAACTTTGAGTCAGCTGAGGTTCGGGACTTGACCTTGAAAGGGGCGTGGGATAATGTTACTGTTTGTAATGGTGTTGCTCAAGAGACTGGGACGGACACCAGGTACCCACACTTTGCAGTTCAGGGGGAGCTATTATACCGGGTAACCAAACTAAAAAGTGAAGAGGTAGTGGAACAGCTGTTAGTTCCAGGTTCATACCGTCAGAGGATATTAAACATGGCACACTCACATATTCTGGAGGGACACCTAGGGGTTGAGAAAACCCAGGAGAGAATAATAAGGAGGTTTATTGGCCAGGATGTTATCGGGAAATCTTAAACTATTGTAGGTCCTGCCCCACCTGCCAGATAACCGCGCCCACCTCCCACTTCCGTAGTCCCTTAGTTCCACTACCTGTCATAGAGGTTCCCTTTGAGAGGATTGCCATGGACCTCGTAGGTCCCTTAGTTAAATCGGCCTGGGGCCACCAATACATCCTGGTGGTCATGGACTATGCGTCCCAGTACCCCGAAGCGGTACCCCTAAGGAACTCGTCCAGTAAAAGTATAGCATGAGAGCTAGTTCATATTTTTGCTCGGACAGGTCTGCCAAAAGAGATTTTGACTGACCAAGGAACCCTCTTCATGAGCAAGGTGATGAAGGAGCTATGCAGAGTCCTTCAGATTGCCCAGATTCGGACCTCAGTTTATCATCCGCAGACGGACGGCTTAGTGGAAAGCTTCAATAAGACCTTAAAGGCGATGCTCAGGAAGGTTGTTGAAAAGGATGGGCTAGACTGGGACTACCTGCTCCCATTTCTGCTTTTCTCTGTCAGAGAAGTTCCTCAAGCCTCCACTGGCTTGTCTCCATTTGAGCTCCTGTATGGATGGCATCCAAGAGGTCTCCTGGACATCGCCAAGGAAACCTGGGAGGCCAAGGTCACGCCCCACCAGAGCATCATCGAACATGTCACCCAGTTACAGGAGAAAATGGCGAAGGTAATGCCCATCGTGGAGGAACATATCCTCCAGGCGCAGGAAGCCCAGGCGAGGGTGTATAACCGGTCGGCAAGGCTGAGACAGTTCCAACCTGGGGATCGCGTCCTGATTCTTATTCCCACCATTGAAAGTAAGTTTCTGGCCAAGTGGCAAGGCCTATATGAGGTGGTGGAGAAGCTCGGTGAAGTGAACCAGCATGGACGAAGAAAGCCACACCAGGTGTACCATGTAAACCTGCTCAAGCCATGGCGAGATCGGGAACCCATGGGAACTCCTTGCCTGGGAGCCACTCCCGAAGGCCAGGTGGAAGATGTCACGATAGCAGAGACCCTTTTGCCAGCCAAAAGCAACAGAACTGCTCCAGTAGAATCGGGACCTGTTCTCAGAGTTGTCAGGGCATACCTAGGTGGTAGAATATGACGTGCTAACATATCCGCATATAAGGGTGAACCTGAAGCCATACAGGATTCCTGAAGCATGCTGGGAGGTGATCTCAGCCGAGGTGAAGAGGATGTTAGACCTCGGTGTGATAGAGGAGTCAAAGAGTGGATGGTCGAGCCCCATCGTCCTCGTGCCAAAACCCAATGGAGAGTGGAGGTTTTGTAATGATTACCGCCGGCTGAATGAGGTGTCCAAGTGTGACGCGTACCCGATGCCCCGGGTCTATGAACTCATCAAGAGGCTTGGACCGGCGAGATACATCACCACTCTGGACCTGACGAAGGGCTACTGGCAGATCCCCATGTCCCAGATGGCCAAGGAGGAGATGGCTTTCTCAACACCTGATGGGTGCTTCCAATACATTCGGATGCCATTCGGACTACAGGGGGCTCCAGCCACCTTCCAGAGGGCTATGGATCGGATCCTAGCCCCACATAAGAAGTATGCCGCAGCCTACCTTGACAACATTGTAGTCTTTAGCCCAGACTGGGCAAGTCATCTACCTAAACTACAGGCCATTCTGGATGCTCTAAGGAAGGTGGGATTTACAATTAATCCAAAAAAATGTGCTGTTGGAAAAGAGGAGGCCAAGAACTTGGGCTATGTCGTAGGGAGAGGCGAAATAAAGCCACAAGTTAATAAAGTGGAGGCAATCCAGACCTGGCTGAAACTGCTATCCAAGAAGCAAGTGAGAGCATTCCTGGGAATGGTGCGATATTACTGGCGGTTTATCCCAAATTTTGCCATGATGGCTGCCCCACTGACGGATCTCCTGAAAGGCACCAGATCAACCATGGTGAAGTGGACGGAGGAAACAGAGACTGTGTTTCAACTGTTGAAGTTAGCACTGTGTAAATAGCCGGTCTTGGTCGCATCAGACTTCAAGAAAGAGTGGTCCAGACAGACGCTTCAGAGGTTGGTCTAGGAGCTGTACCCTCTCAAGAGATAAATGGAGAACATCCCATTCTCTATCTGAGCCGGAAGCTTTCGTCCTGTGAGAAAAATTACACAATAGTAGAAAAAATGTCTAGCCATAAAATGGGCCGTAGATACACTAAGATACTACCTACTAGGCTGGAAGTTTAAGTTGGTGTCAGACCATGCCCTGTTGAGATGGTTGAGTGAAAAGAGGGGTAAAAATGCCAGGGTAACTAGATGGTTCCTAGCTCTTCAGGACTTCAACTTTCACGTAGAGCATAGGCTTTGAAGTTACACGGGAATGCTGATGCCCTTTCTAGAATTCCCTGTCTGGTATCGGAAGGTGCCCAAACCCCGGCTTTGGGCAGAGGGGGGGAATATGTGACAGAGTCACTGATATTGTAAATGAGGGGAGGTATGTGTCACGCAGGTTGCTGGTCTGTGTGAACTGAAACCAATAGACTTTCTGCCAGCATGTTATGTGCTGGAGGTTAACTCTTTTAAAGGGTGTGGCTGAGCAAGGTTTAAATGCTCAGTTACCATTTTTTTTCTGTTGTTGAGTTTGGAGTGGCAAAGACTCCAAACTGGAAGGCCACAGCTCAGAGAGTAGCTGGAAGCTGGGACTACAACCTGTGTGGCTAATCCCACACTGCTATGGACTGTGTTATCATTTATCTTTTTGTTTTGTTGTTTTGCCAGTATGGCAGTGTTTATTTTGCTGGAGTACAGATCTTTATGCCACATAATAAAGCCTGCAGAGAAAACACGATTCCTGAGTCTCCTTCCAGAAGCGGCCGAGTGAGGCGGGCGTCATACCACTATATATATATATATATATATATATATATATATATATATATATATATATATATATATATATATATATATATATTTATATTTACATATATACATATATATACATATATATATATATTTACAGTGGAGAAAATAAGTATTTGATACACTGCCAATTTTGCAAGTTTTCCCGCCTATAAAAAATGGAGAGGTCTATCATTTTTATCGTAGGTACACTTCAACAGTGGAAAAAGCAGACTCTAAAAATAAAAAACAGAAAATCTCATTGTATGATTTTTAAATAATTAAATTGCATTTTATTTCATCACCTACCAACCAGCAAGAATTCGGGCTCTCACAGACATGTTTGTTTCTCTTTAAGAAAACTTCCTACTCTGCACTCATTTACCTGTATTAATTGCACCTGTTTGAACTCGTTACCTGTTAAAAGACACCTGTCCACACACTCAATCACACTCCAACCTGTCCACCATGGCCAAGACCAAAGAGCTGTCTAAGGACATCAGGGACAGAATTGTAGACCTGCACAAGGCTGGGATGGGCTACAGGACAATAGGCAAACAGCTTGGTGAGAAGGCAACAACAATTGGCACAATTATTACAAAAAAGGAAGAAACACAAAAGGACTGTCAATCTTCCTCAGTCTGGGGCTCCATGCAAGATCTCTCCTTGTGGGATCAGGATGATTCTGAGAGACATCAGGAATCAGCCCAGAAATACACGGGAGGACCTGGTCAATGACCTGAAGAGAGCTGTGACCACAGTCTCAAACAGTAACACACTACACTACCATGAATTAAAATCCTGCAGGGCATGCAAGGTTCCCCTGCTCATGCCAGCACATGGCCATGCCCGTTTGAAGTTTGCCAACGACCATCTAGATCAGGGGTCTCAAACTTGGTTAAGTATATGGGCCGCATATAGAAAAAATGTGAATTTAAAGGGCCGCATTCTTTGTAGGATGATATGAAATTTTTAATGATACCATATTGTTTTTTTCTACACACCGTTTGGATCATTTTTTGAACATTTTTGGCTTTTTTATTTTATTCTTTTAAATGGCATTCATTTTATGGGCTATGGTACAGTTTTATAGTTTTTACAAGTTTACAGTTTTACAGCTTTGGCAATTTTTATCTCCTTTTTGTGTCCCCTAATTGGCCATATACAGTGATTTTTTTTCCTTACAATTAGCACTGTTATAGCAGAAGATGAGGCCCCTCAAGTTCAAAGACCGCATCTATGCTATATAAGCCTGACAGTTACTTTAGGTCAAAATAACAGCAGCTGGATGTTCCTTCCTTGTATCAATAATGTGTCCTTGCTAGAAGATAACGTGGCCTTGCTAGCCAGATATGTCTAATTAAATGTTTCAAAGCATACAGAAACTAGTTTTTTGCTTGCGCAGCTAAATTGTATAATCAAACCATATATGGTAAATCCGTTTCCTGCCTTCAGGGTGTATATTAACCCTGTGTTTGTAATAAAGTTTAGAGCTTGTTGACACACACATCCTGTCCTGTGTCTCACTCTCTCCGATATCGTAATCCAAGGATAGAAGACCCAGAATGCAGTGACGACAGCACCATATAGTAATTCTGACCAACTTTTTATAGTAATGTCCCCATCTTGTAGTAGTTTCCCCATCTTGTAGTAATGTCCCCATCCTTGTCTGCATCTTGTAGTAATGTCACCCATCTTGTTCCTCATCTTGTAGTAATGTGCCCATCCTGGTCTCCATCTTGTAGTAATGTCCCCCATCTTGGTCTCCATATTGTAGTAATGTTTCCCATCCTGGTCCCCGTCTTGTAGTAGTTTCCCCATCTTGTAGTAATGTCCCCATCCTTATCTGCATCTTGTAGTAATGTCGCCCATCTTGTTCCTCATCTTGTAGTAATGTGCCCATCCTGGTCCCCATCTTGTAGTAATGTGCCCATCCTGGTCTCCATCTTGTAGTAATGTTCCCCATCCTGGGCCCCATCCTGTAGTAGTTTCCCCATCTTGTAGTAATGTCCCCATCCTTGTCTGCATCTTGTAGTAATGTCGCCCATCTTGTTCCTCATCTTGTAGTAATGTGCCCATCCTGGTCCCCATCTTGTAGTAATGTCCCCCATCTTGGTCTCCATCTTGTAGTAATGTTCCCCATCCTGGTCCCCATCTTGTAGCAATGTGCCCATCCTTGTGCGCATCTTGTAGTAATGTGCCCATCCTTGTGCGCATCTTGTAGTAATGTGACCATCTTGGTCCCCATCTTGTAGTAATGTGCCCATCCTTGTCCCCATCTTGTAGTAATATGCCCATTCCAGTCCCCATCTTGCAGTAATGTTCCCATCCTGGTCCCCATCTTGTAATAATGTGCTCATCCTGGTCCCCATCTTGTAGTAATGTGCCCATCCTGGTCCCCATCTTGTAGTAATGTGCTGATCCTGGACCCCATCTTGTAGTAATGCGTCCATCTCGGTCCCCATCTTGTAGTAATGTGCCCATCCTGGTCCCCATATTGAGTAATGGTCCATGCTGGTCCCTAATTTGTAGAACATTCAGCTTAAAAGAATCACTGACTTTGGCGGCCCTCAAGACCAGGCAGCAATTATTATGGGGGGCTCCGGGGCCTGCGGGCCGCATTAAGCAGTCTCAGGGGCCGCATGCTGCCCTCAGGCAGCGTGTTTGAGACCCCTGATCTAGATGATCCAGAGGAGGAATGGGAGTAGGTCATGTGGGTCAGATGAGACCAAAATAGTACTTTTTGATATCAACTCCACTCGCCGTGTTTGGAGGAAGAATGAGTACAACCCCAAGAACACTGTCCCAATCGTGAAGCATGGTGGGGGAAACATCATACTCTGGGGATGCTTTTCTGCAAAGGGGACAGGACGACTGCACTGTATTGAAGGGAGGATGGATGGGGTCATGTATAGCGAGATTTAGGCTAACAACCTCCCTTCTTCAGTAAGAGCATTGAAGATGGGTCGTGGCTGGGTCTTCCAGCATGACAATGACCCGAAACACACAGCCAGGGCAACTAAGGAATGGTTCCATAAAAATCATTTCAAGGTCCTGGAGTGGCCTAGCCAGTCTCCACACCTGAACCCAATAGGAAATCTATGGAAGGTGCTGAAACTCAATGTTGTCCAGTGACAGCCCAAAAATCTGAAAGATCTGGAGAAGATCTGTATGGAGGAGTGGGCCAAATTCCCTACTGCAATGTGCGCAAACTTGGTCAAGAACTACAGGAAACGTCTGACCTCTGTAATTGCAAAACAAAGGTTTCTGTACCAAATCTTAAGTTCTGTTTTTCTATTGTATCAAATACTTATTTCGTGAAATAAAATGCTAATTAATTATGCAAAAATCATACAATGTGATTTCCTGGAATATTTTAAGATTCTGTCTCTCACAGTTGAAGCGTACCAACGATAAAAATTACAGCCCTCTTCATTCTTTGTAGTTGGGAAAACTTGTAAAATCAGCACTGTATCAAATATTTACTTTCCCCACTATACTGTATACAAATTCAAACACCACCCCCCTTTTCCCCAGTTAACAATGAGGAAATGTATAATGTGGCGCCCCTGAGGGTTCGACCGCCACAGGGATGCTGCACTTCTCTAATAGAGTGTGGTGTTCCTCCTCTGAGGTAAGAACAGTGTGATGGTCAGGACCCCACCTCCACATCCAACACCACACTTCTCCCACCAGAGGGGGCTAGAAGGCACTAGGTGCTGCCCCTACTGGCACTCGGGAGACTGGGGAACCAAGAGATAGGGGAACCAAATTAGTGGGTGAGGGTGGAGGACTCACATTTTAGTGACACTTTAAATTTCATATTTAATACACAGCCATCTTGGTTCTGGGTCCTTTCTGATGGTTCTTTGATCGTTCTTTGATCGTGATCTCCCTCCCTGAGCGTGGATGCTGTGTGGACCTGCAGAGGATGGAGGAACGGCCCTCGTACCTGGCCTTGGGTCGAGGGGCAGGTTGCAGATAATGTATGTCTCAGCCCGTTCAAGGACCAAGATCAGGAGTATAGCTCCACCGCAAATGGATCCCGGGGAGAATGCAGACGGAGCGGTATACGCCACCCGTCCTCGCCTACCTGATCTATTCAGAGGGATTCCGGCTGCAAGATGGGTACCGGCCCCCAACACCTAACCTTGCTACTCTACGTCCTGGTCAGGGAAGCCCGGTAGGCCCTGAGGATCCCACCGGGTAACGGAAGGAGCGGAGCTGCTACCCGTACCCTTTTTCTGAGTGAAGTTCAGAGGGAGACCCGGCCTATTCACACACACACAGACAGGAAAGGACCCGGCTCCGAGTGCCCCATCTCCCAGGGTAGGGCTTTCGAGCGTCACACATATAGCATAAAAAATATACACACTTTGAGAAATAAAATCCATTATATTAATTCATGTTAAAAATTAATAAAACATAATAAATATTTAAAATTAAATCAGGAAAAGTCAGACACACACCGTATTTTTCGGACCATAAGACACACTTTTTTCCTCCAAATTTTGGAGGAAAATGGGGGGTGGGTCTTATGGCCTGAATGTTGGGGGGGTGTATATTTATGTGTGGTGTGGGGGGAGTGGTATCGGTGAAGGAGCGGGGCACAGGAGGCAGCAGCCACCCGCTGCAGCCTACACTGTCCCCGCTGCTAAAGAAAATGAATATTCAGTGCTCCCCACGCCCATGGGGCGTGGGGAGCACTGAATATTCATGCTCCTTAATAGCGGTATACATTGTAGCCGCGCTGCGGCTGCTGCCGGCTGTCTCCTGTGCCCGCTGTTAAAGGCATGAATATTCAACCTCTCTCCACGCCCATGGGCGAGGGGAGGGGGTGAATATTCATGCCCTTTAATGAGCGGGCACAGGAGATAGCCGGCAGCAGCCGCAGCCACAGCGCGGCTCCGCTGTGTGTCGGCTATGAAGGAGAGTGAAGTCAGTCACTGCTCCCCGCGCACACAGACCCGGCGTGGGGAGTAGTGACTTCCGGCAGCTGATCTCTCCTTGTGAGCCGCGCATGGCAGTGACATCATGCGTGGCTCACATGGAGAGATCAGTGCAGGCAGACCGGACGCAGCGCTGGAGGAGACAAGAGAGGTGAGTAAGAGTGTTTATTTTTTTATAATGTGCAGCCTGATGGGGATTAGGGGGACCATGCATACTAGGACAGGGATTATGGGTGCCATGCATACCAGGACAGGGATTAGGGGTGCCATGCATACCAGGACAGGGATGAGGGGTGCCATGCATACCAGGACAGGGATTAGGGGTGCCAAGCATACCAGGACAGGGATGAGGGGTGCCATGCATACTAGGACAGGGATAAGGGGTGCCATGCATACCAGGACAGGGATGAGGGGTGCCATGTATACCAGGCCAGGGATGAGGGGTGCCATGCATACCAGGACAGGGATTAGGGGTGCCATGCATACCAGGATAAGGATGAGGGGTGCCATGCATAGCAGGACAGGGATGAGGGGTGCCATGCATACCAGGACAGGGATGAGGAGTGCCATGCATACCAGGCCAGGGATGAGGGGTGCCATGCATACCCGGAGAGGGATTAGGGGTGCCATACATATCAGGATAGGTATGAGGTGTGCCATGCATACCAGGATAAGGATGAGGGGGTACCATGCATACCAGGACAGGAATGAGGGGTGCCATGCATACCAGGACAGGAATGATGGGTGCCATGCATATCAGGATAGGTATGAGGGGTGCCATGCATACCAGGATAAGGATGAGGGGTGCCATGCATATCAGGATGGAAGGATGCCAGGCATACCAGGATGGGGATGGGGACCACATATAAAAAGAAGGGGGCGGCATATATACCAGGATGGGGGATATTGTCAGAATTGGGGGACATTACCCTATACCAGTGTCAGCAGAAGACCCCCTCCGCTTAAAAGTGCATCATGACCACTTTTTTTGCTTAAATTTTTTTTTTTTTATTTTCCGCCTCTAAAACCTAGGTGCGTCTTATGATCCGGTGCGTCTTATAGTCCGAAAAATATGGTAAGTGGGCATGTAAGAGGTGGGGTAACATTTCATATGCTAAGGTCAATAAATAATAAATCAATAATAGTTCAATAGTGGATCAACAGTAGATCAATACATGAGGCTATACATCATTATAATAAACTCTTGCAGAAAACATATACCAGTAACGTGCATTTGCATAAATATAGATCTCAGACATGATGGACATAAGAATAGGATATGAAACCATCAGTATAAAGACAGTTATGAACCCAAGCCAGCACTCACAATGTCCATGTGTATTAATAAATAATAATATGAATAATAACAATTATGCATTATTCATTTTTAACATGAATGAATAAATTAATTATTTTTTTAAAAAATTCAAAGTTTTCTTTTTTTGTGGGATTTATTATATTTATACACACCTATTTATTTATGTTGATAGTATGTTATAAAAAATATACGTTTGTTATCACCGTGTCCAGAAAGGTCCAATCTATCAAAATATAAAATTAAATAAGCCGACTGGTAAGTGTCTTAGCGAGAAAAAATATCAACACCACAATTGCAGTTTTTCGTTTACTGCAATAACACTAAAAATAAAATAAGATGCAATTAAAGCAAAAAATTGTATATTAAAAACACCAGCTTACCATTGATAGTAATATAAAAAGTAATGGGTATCAGATTTGTATTTGTAGTTTTTTTCTTTTTTACAAAATTCAGAATTTTTTTTAAGCCAATAAAATAGTAACAAATGACAAACTACATATGTTTGGTATCTGTGTACTCATACTGTCATAGAGAATCATATTGCCAGGTTATTTTTACTATACAATGAACACTGTAAAAATAAAATCCAAAAATACAAAGGGGGACTTGCATTTTTTTCACCATTTCTCCCCACCAATAATGTCCCAAATAAGCCGCGATATGTCTATGTTAGAAGAAAAATCAAAAAGTTATTGCTATTTAAAAAGGAAGAGGATAAAAATGAAAATGCAATAATGAAAATTGGCTGAGGGAAGAGATCAGGTTAATTGCCTGTAACCAAAATGGAACATATAACAACAACAGATGCCAAGAGGTAGGAGTACAGTCTTGAAAATCCAGCAACAGCCACTGTAACATCTGTGCTGATTCTTTGGTTTTCCACTTTGGCCGATGGGCAGCGGCGCGTCTTTATTGCTTGCAACACGTGACAGCGACAATCCTATTATTTCTCTGGGACTTTTGGTGCTGCTTAATAAGGGAGAACTGGGGTTAATTTTGGCCTGGGTTTTGATCATTCCTCCCTGAGAGCCCTGGGCGGGGCAGTCAGCTATTTAAACCTCTGAAGCTTTAACTTCTACTGCTAGTCAATAACTTGGCTATCCTGGTGCTGTACTTTGTGGTTTGTCCTGTTTTTCCCTGATTTTGACCCCAGCTTGACATCTGACTACCTGTTTAATTTACGATTTTGTCCCTGATGTGACTTGTGGCTTTCACCCTGCTTGTCGACCCTTCCAGCCTCTGGTTTGCTCCTCCGGACAGAAGCCCTTTCTGTAGAAGCAACCCAGCGGACCCAATCGTAAGACTAGATCCCTTTACAGCTTCTAAAGGAAGAAGGTCCTCTGGAATCTGTCAGCCGGAGAGTCTTGTAGCAAGTATGCCCGAGGTAGTGTTTTTAAGCCTGTGGCCTCTAATAGATGCGACACCCACAGTATAGTTGTGGGGTGTATGGTTGCCAAATTGGAATAGTCAAACAGTTATGGAAAAAGTAAAATTTTAAAACACTATTATCTCCACTGACAAAAATACCTAGCCCAGAATGGTACGTTATATAGTACAATGCTACGTTGTTAGGCACAGAGAACTTTTCAGGTGATTTGAAAAAACGTGGATTTTTCAGAAACCATTCATCGGATTGCTGATATCAAGGTATCAGTTCATTCAACTTTCTTTGACCTGCATGCCCAATGCAAAACTTAGGAGTGTTGATCCTACTAACAGATTCCCTTTAAGGTGCTGTTACTGCAGTATATCACAGATCAATGAATTCACAGTCACACTAAATATACAGGTCCAGCACCTCCCCATCTCACTCACTTGAATCTTTGAATTATTATTCTCAGACTGACTTCCAGTCCCCATTTCAATGTGTATCATCACAATTGCAGTAGTGCAACACAATCCAATATTGTCCTCTTTACATCCCTTTGTGGAGTGAGCTGTGTGCACGGACTCTGATCCCTACGATGTACAAGCATAAAATGGCGCTCCTTGGCCAGCCCCTATATTTTATACTGTCTCTAATAGTCCCCTATTTTTGGCTAAACCATGTAATGTAATAGCTGCAGGATGTTATGGGGACGCTCACCTCACCATGACTAACATCATTAGCTCACTTTTCTTTTTGGTGGGGGGGCGTCAAACTGCACAGATCAAATTGCAGTTAGTTCGAATTCGCAGGGACCTGCAAATTTCAGGAAAATTGACTCAAATTAGATTCTTTGCTGGTGGATCCAATCATCTCTACTAGCTACACCTTTGCTTCCTGATGCTGCTTGTGCATTTATGCATTTACACTGTATTTTAGATTCCCTCGGCTGCTTATAGAGGTAGACACAGGAAGGAATGCTGTCTCTTTAAATCATCTGTTGGTTTATTAGAACATAGCATAAACCAATGCAGGGTTAGCAACTTAAACACGGCCTTTCTGGCATAACGGGAAAACAAAAGATAATGTCTAGCTCAGTCCATATGCCCGACGGCATCCATCTGCTCAGGGTCCAACAAACTTGTTCAGAATGGTTTAACACAAACACTTCTCTGGAGCTGTCATCTCCAGGCACACTGAACACCTAATGACTCAAAAGGCTGGCTATTTATCCTCTAGACCACACCTTGGGGTGGAGATATGGTAAGCAGCCTCCCACACACTCTAGAGCTGTTGACATAAAACCCAGCCCATTAAAAATGGCCAATAAACCCCTCTCAGCACTTAGTGTGCTGGAGCAAACTTCTAGGTTTCAAATCACTGAAGCTAATAGCCTCAGTGAAACATACCTCCCCTCCAATACTTTGCCAGTGACTTTGTCATAACTGATATAGTTTTGTTATGTGGAATACAACTTTTCTTTAAAGGGGTATTCCCATCTTCAAGATAATATCCCAATATGTAGTAGGTGTAATAATAAGAATATTAGCAAATACCTCCAATTAAAAATGTAGTATAGTTTTTCTGATTCGCTATGTCTTTCCTAATGTGCAGGCATTGCAGGACCTTAGGTATCCATGGTTACGACCACTAGCAACTAGCTAACTAATTGTCACTATATCAGTGGTCATAACCATGGAGACCTAAGGTCCTGCAATGCCTGCACATTAGAAAAGATATAGCGAATCAGAAAAACTATACTACATTCCTAATTGGAGGTATTTGTTAATATTATTATTATTATTATTATTAGTACACCTACTACATATTGGGTCAGGAGTTTGAAGATGGGAATACCCCTTTAATGCTCAGTAAATGGAGGGTCTTTCATTCTTCACTCATGAAGAATCTTGGTAATGTGAGCAGTTGCATTCATGTCTGTGTGATTCTTCACTATTCCACCAAGTCACAAGAGGCGGTGTTTGATGGGGATGTAGACCAACATGTGGCCCAAACACCAGACCCTGTCGGCCATATACCATGGAAAAGACCCAAAATATGTGGATTTAAAATAATAATCATTTAATTCCCTGATGTTATTAATCTGGAGGGAGCAGATCCTTGGCAGCAGGACTATACCCCAGATTTTTTTTTGTTTTTTCTTCAACATTTCTTCCTTTTTCTTCCATGTGATCCTTAGTTTTATTTTTATTCCTATGCTACCTTACATTTTTTGTTGGTGTGTAGGGATTTGCAAGACAAGGAAGACCCTTTATACATGGTGTGAGCCAACGTACCTTGCCCTAAATATGTTGAATGCATAAGCAAATATCTTTCTGTGTCTGGGATCAACTAGACTATACATTTTTCTAAAATATCTGAAATTTGATATTTTTCCCAAAATATGAACTAATACCTAATTATGTAACTTTTATCATGTTGCCGCACATTACACATTTGATTATGGCATCAATGTCTACACAGCATTGTATCTAGAAGGATATTGCAGTTGCTGATAGATAAGTATATGAAGACAAGCATTATAAATGTAATTATAATTAATATAACCGTGTGTGCAGGGATACCATCTGTAGTACATGTCTAAGGTGTTGCCCAGTCTTGGAAGAAAAGTCTGCAGTCACTCTACTGCGCGATTCAGCTCTCTGCAGCTACTTAGACTTGAAAATCCCTTTCGCAATATATTACATTTTTTTAGAAATGAAATCTATAATAAGCAGAGCATAAATTACTTGTTTTAACAAAAACATTTTTTTTCAATAGATGATATGACACTAACCACCAAATAAACAGCATAAACATTTTTGTTGTTATTATTTTTATTATCCCCATACCAATTTTTTCTAAAACAATTGGGGAGCACACAAAATGAAGATATACATGAACATATATAATTTTTTTAAAAAACAAAAAACTATGGTGTAACAGAAACAATGAAGATTAATGGTCCGTGAGTTGATCAGATGTTGGACTGCCATGACCAACACTACCCAATTTAGATTGTGGAAAATTAGGGGGCTTGGAGATGGATTCATACAGGGGACCAGACGGAGGGGGGCCATAAGATGAAGGTCTGAATTGCTGCTCATCTTGGAAGTACAGAGGAGGAGACTCAAATTCCATCGCCCTGTGCGCTGGGTAGACTTGTGGTACTAGACTTTTAAGAAATGTTTCCTCTGCCTTCTAGTCTGAACTCTAAATCACATAGTCTAGCACTCGTGTCCCACTTTGGCCCCTCGCATCTTGCAGTAGTGATGCCGTTCTTCGGCGTCTTGATCTCGCTCCAGGTTGGTGTATGACTTGTGGTGGGATTTCCTGGACGTCTGGCGGCCATTCTACATTATCGGAGGAGGTGCCGTTAGACATCTCAGGATTAATAGATGACTCTGTCCGCTGCCAGATTATCAGTCATACTAATTAAATAAAAAATATATAAGGTTTAGACATTTCATAAGTGCAAATCCATTATATCTTGATAATAAATAAAGGGATAACAATACATTTGCAACGATACAAGCATGGGAGAATTATGTTATAGACACTTACGCATTTTTTAATGATTTGCTCTTGAAGCCGAATTCCACTCCTGTGCAATTTATTCCCAAGCGTTTGGTTTTCAGAAGAGGTTGTGATAGACTTCTTACTAGATGTCCCAGCACACAGGACCCTCCAGCACCAAAATTATTAACTTTTCAATTTCAAGTGGACATGACATGAAGTCAGGGCTAAGAATACAATGGACGGAATCACACGCACCCTCCTCTTCTCATTTTTCTCCACATAGCGATCTCCTGATGTAACTTCTTGTCTCTATTTTTTAAATCAAATTCTAATGTTCGAAGCAACCCAAAATAACATCTAAAGCCTCAGATTTAAGTGGATGAAGGATTATGATGATTTGTTTTATGTTATCACTTTTGGTGAACAAGTTCTTCAATTCTAGATGTTCAGTCGTCAGCCACTTTGTTAAAAGCTTCAGCTTCTTTGACGACAATAAAGTAACTCCTGATTGGTGGCAGCGGCTTAGAGACACAGAGATCCTCTTTATGTGTTGCTCCTTCTATTGGTGGCAGTATGGCATTGTTATTTTTTGTTGTTATACGTGTTGATGACATCCTTGAGATGATCTCTAGGTCTCGTGTCTCTACCTGTGTTGATACTGAGATGTTAATTACTGGATCAGTGTTTGTGCTTTTGGAGGCCACTTGGATGTCATTGAGGTCCTCCTCACTTACTTGAGTCCCAACGGTCTTGTATTTGGGGACTGGTGAATGAAGCTTAGCTGATCCAGACTTTTTCATAAAAAAATCCAAGAACCTCCTTTGTATAGGGATCTTTATAGGATTTTCCTCATTGACTGACGGGGGCAGAATCTCAATCAGACCCAGCTCAATTTGTTCCAGGTCATTTGGTGACTCTTTGGCTGGTTTTTCTTCTGTTATTTCAGGAGCAGCATCTGGTGGAACAACATCAACCTTGCTCCTCTTCCCCCATTTCCATAAATGTATCCATTTCTTTGCTGGGATTTTAGTGTCCTTCACTGAGATGTCAGGGATGGAATCACTTGACCCAGCCAGATATTGCTCATTTCTGAGCATGAAACATCCAAACAGATCCAATTTCCCACACTTCATTGCAGAAGCCTGGGATGGAGCAGGAAGATGGTTAAAGAACCTGTCCAATTGCAGAAAATCTGCACAAAAACAAAGTTTGTATTCACTGCACTACACACACCTCTCTCCTTCTCTCTCCTACAAAACCCTCAGAGCAGCTCAGGTAGAACACGGAACCATAGAGCAGTAACCGGTGACATCACAATCTTACGTCATGGCAACATGGCTGTGACATCACAACATTCCGAGGACATGATGGATATTATGTACTGAATATAATTATATATATTATATTAAGTAATGAACTATTGCATTTCAATCCATATTTTTTCCATACTTACATTTTCTTTTAACAAACAAAAAAAAGATCATTTATATTTGTATACAATGGTAATTATTATTATCTCCTTTATACCCCTCAAAAAAGAACTTTATATCGATGTTGCATGAAAATATAACTTTTAAGCATTTTTTCATGGGATTAGAGGTTGTACTACAGCCAGCATGTAATAAATAAATAATGCCAAGACCAGATCTAGGCTTTGTTCACATGCAGCGTTTTTGCTACTTTTTTTTTAAATGAAAATTAAAAGTTGCTTTTTACATTACCAGTAAAAGCTATGAGATTTCCGAAATCTCCTGCACGCACTTTTTTCTGGTTGAATTTGTGAACTGCGGCATTTATTTAATCTGCAGCGTGTCAATTCTTTTAGCATTTTTGCAGCATTTAGAAAGCAATAAGAAAATAAAAAACAGCAAAAAATGCAAAAGTTTTTGTGACGTTTCCACTGCGTTTTTGGTGAATAAATCTAACTTTATGAAACATGTACTGTACACATAGCACTCATGTTATCCGCACATGAAAAAGCACTGCAAAAAAAGGGACTAAAACTTTGCAAAATGGGATTTTTGATTTGCAAAATGGGATTTGCAGCGTTTTTACTGCCAAGAGAGATGATTTTGGCTCCAGAAAAAAAACCAGCATATGAACATGTGTGTGTGAACATAGTCTTACGTGGAGAACGCCTGCTCATGGCCCTGACCTGTCTTTATCAACCAACATCACATCTTAATTAGCAAAGTGTAATTGAAATTATTAATTACAGATTTAATAAATAGAAATAGAAGCAATAAACTCAGGCATAGGCCTGAGCTGAAAGTGCGCTATAAATTCACTCATATGAGAAATTTTACTGCAGATGGCCTGGTCACCTCAATTAGGTGATCAGCCTGACCCCATCAAATGCTAATTATACCAAGGCTTGGAAATTTAAATAAAAAACATTTAGGCTAATTTCAGAAAGATGGACTGAGTCCACATAGTACACAGTGGGCATGCCGCCTTTTAAATCCACATGTCAAGAAGATCCACTACATGAATTGTTAATCGAACGATTAACTCTCTTCATATACGCTCTATGAACCGCAAACCCGACCAATGTAACCAAAGCCACCGAGATTATTTCAGAAAAAAAGTCCTCACCAGAGGTGTAGCTACTAGCTAAGGGATCAGCTCAGGAGGGGGAAACATGTGAGTGGGCCTCTAATCAGGTAACTGTGGCGCCCCTGAGGGTTCAGTTGCCACAGAGGTACTGCACCTCACCCAGAGGTGTGACATCTTCTTCTCTCAGGTATGGATGGAGTACTGCCCGGGACCCCAACACCCACATTCAACACTACACTACTCCTGGCCAGCTGGAAGGGCAAGATGCACTGTGTTCTGCTGAGCCCTGTCCCTGGCTGGAGTAGGGGGAACCAAAGAGAGGGGGATCCAGTAGTGGGTGTGGGTGAAGGATGCAGTACAGGGAAGCACTTTTATAGGAGGTATATATAAAGGGAAGCCATCTTAGGGTGGCAGTGCAGTACTGTGCAGTGAAGTGAGTAGTAAGGAGAGGAGTGGAGCAGAGTCTTTTCAGGGGCTCTGCTCCAGAAAGAGGCCTAGTAAGATGGAGGCCCAGGAGTGGGAGGGGAGTCAGGGAGGAAGGCTCCGGTAACAGTAGGGATCCCAGGGGGTACGGTGAGTGCAGGACGGCACCCGTATGCCCGAATCTGCCAGGAGTCAGAGGGATCAGGCTGCAGGAAGGGAACCGGTCCCTGGACCAGCTGTGTCACTCCAGGTCTCAGCTGGAAAAACTGGAGGCTTCTGCACTTCCATGGTGCAGTTGCCACAGCCTCACCCTAGTCGCCGTGAAGGTCATCAAGTAGGTCCGGGAACTCCAGGTTGCCCAGAGGGACTTCAGAGCACACGATCAGGACTGTGTGTGGGGGAGCGCAGGGCAGGAGGGAGAAGACCCAGCGCTGAAAGTCGGCCAAGGAAGGAACATAAAGGAAGGGGGTCCCGTTAAGTGCTTCTAATATACCTGAAGGAGTGCTGAACCCCTGCCTGGCAAACGCAGCACGACGCGGGAGTCTGACACCTGCACAGTGTACCCGAGGAACCTAAAAAGAACAGTGAGTAAACTCGGATGACTGCACTCCACTGTCTCTGTCGGTTATTTCCATCATCCCACCGCGCCTGCACTACAACGCCCAGCATCACCATCTGCACCTACACTGCCCCGGGGCCCGCTCCGCCTGTGGGGAGCAGAAACATCCCAGCTGCCATTCCATCACCCCCGGAGGTCTGCAGCAGCGCCGGTACTTATTAACGGGAACCACAAGTGGCGTCACGAGACAAGCTGTTCATAAAACGCCCTTTTTAAAGAGTGACCCAGAGGACGGGCCCGGGAGCCGACTGCTGTGATATCCCGCAAAGAAGGTAAAAGGCCCGGGTACCGAGTCTCCCCCATAAATCCCCGTGGGCGAGTCACACTCTTTCCTGGCGTCACAAACAGGATTTCGTGCCCGTTATCACGGTACTGTGTGCCGTATTTGAACTGTTTTTCTTTTCTGAATGTGGCGCCCGCCCCAGAAGAACGGGCGCCATTATGTACGTACTCAAGGACAACAAGGAATCACCTCCCATCGTGGGCCGGGTTCCAGAATGGCGCCAAAAGGGAGGTCCGCCCCGAGCAACAGTGACCATTTTTGTAGATGTGTCAGTCAAAGTGGGGGGGCCGCTCCTAGGAGTGACCGACAAAAGACTGCCATGGAACCGCCCCCGAAAGGGGAAAGGAGGAGGAGAAAAGCAGTGGAGACAGGTTGTGGTCTTAACCAGTCTAGACAGACCGCACCCGGCAGCCAGAATGGAAGGAAGCCAGGATCAAGCTTCCGCCTCTGGCCTGCAGCAACAGGTGACCCCCCTCACCCTGGAAGGAGTAACAAGCGAGCTGTCCCCGGAGGATGCCGAATTCCTCCAGAGCGAAGTACAAGAGCTGACCCAGCGAGTGGAGAAGGCCCAGCAAGCAGCGATCGCATTGTGGAAAAAGGAGCTGCTGGCGAAAATCACCGCCCGGCGGCAGTCAGCGCTACGTGCCACCAGCGGCGCCCCAGTGGAGCCTGATGAGCGCCAGGAGGCCGCGTCCAGCACAGGAGCAGGTAGGAGAAGTTCCCCTGTCCCGGGCGCTGAAAGCGCCGACCTGCTCCTGGGCCTCCTGCTGCACCCTCTGTCCCCGACCACGTGCACCCTGGAACAGCTGCTAAGCCCGGAACCTCCACCCCCGGGCTCTGACTCGGCGGACCTGCTGCTCGGCTCCCTCCCGGAACCGCCAGCCCCGGCACTCGAGTGGGTGTACGGGGCGCCCTCTTTCGAATGGTCCGCCAAGTACGAGGACCAGCAACAACGCCCTCTACTCCCCTCACCAGCGCCCCCGGCAGCCCGCCATAAAGGAGAAGAATATAGGTGGGACAACCTGGGGAGAGACCTGATGGGGTTCCCGCAGGAGACCCAAGCCCAAGCTCTGCAGAGGGAGGAGTTATGCAGACAGGAGCTCCTGCAGCTGGCAAGGGAACAGCGCACCCGGCGGGTGCGCTGGGAATAAATGGAGACTAGAAGCAAGGCCGCCAAAGCCCAAGTTCGCCAGACAGAGTCTGTCCGGCCTAGTCCCCGTGCAGAGGGACTGATCGTTAAATTTGATCTAGAAGCCAGATGGGACTTTATCCGTGACCCCCAGTTTGACAGGGACATTTTTGTAAATCAGCGGGATGTCGAGCCCCACCTGTACTGACCGAAACTTGTACCCTGGTGACCGTATCACCTACACCAGGCACAATGGGGAACGCGGGTGATATGCCCTCCCATACACCCTAATCTGCCAGGTGTCAGAGGGATCAGGCCGCAGGAAGGGAACTGGTCCCTGGACCAGCTGTGTCACTCCAGGTCTCGGCTGGAAAAACCGGTGGCTTCTGCACTTCCATGGTGCAGTTGCAACAGCCTCACCTTAGTCTCCGTGAAGGGCATCAAGTAGGTCCGGGAACTCCAGGTTGCCCAGTGGGACTTCAGAGCACCCGATCGGGACTGTGTGTGGGGGAGCGCAGGGCAGGAGGGAGAAGACCCAGCGCGGGAAGTCGGCCAAGGAAGGAACATAAAGGAAGGGGGTCCCGTTAAGTGCTTCTAATATACCTGAACGAGTGCTGAACCCCTGCCTGGCAAACGTAGTGCGACGCGGGAGTCTGACACCTGGACAGTGTACCTGAGGAACCTAAAAAGAACAGTAAGTAAACTCGGATGACTGCACTCCACTGTCTCTGTCGGTTATTTCCATCACTCCACCGCGCCTGCACTACAACGCCCAGCATCACCATCTGCACCTACACTTCCCCGGGGGCCCGCTCCACCTGTGGAGAGCAGAAACATCCCAGCTGCCATCCCATCAACCCCTGAAGGTCTGCAGCAGCGCCGGTACTTATTACCGGGAACCACAGGTGGCGTCACGAGACAAACTGTACACAAAACCCCCTTTTTAAAGAGTGACCCAGAGGACGGGCCCGGGAGCCGACTGCCGTGATATCCCGCAAAGAAGGTAAAAGGCCTGGGTACCGAGTCTCCCCCATAAATCCCCCTGGGCGAGTCATAACCATATGTACAGCTATGGTGGCACAGCCTAATCCTAGGTATAGAGGAACCTCAGCCGATGACTATTCTGTTACTTCAAATCTCTATACAAAATCTAACACTGATATTACCGCCATATAGCGACCATAAAGAGGTAGATATCAGGCCTGCATATAAGCAATTACAGTGCAGTTATAGATAGTGACTTACAGCTGACGTTCTTTCTGATCGTGTCGTTCACTTTTCCCGTCTTTTCCATCTGGTCCAGACCGACACGACAACTTCTCCAGCCACAACTCGTCTGCAGAGTTTACTGTAAAGACACATCTGATTTATGAAATTACTAATATACAGTAACATGTAAAAGTTTGGGCACCCCTAGTCAAAATTACTGTTATTGTGAACAGTTAAGCAAGTTGAAAGTGAAATGATCTCTAAAGGGGCTAAAGTTAAAGATGACACATTTCTTTTGTATTTTAGGAATATATATATAGTCGTTTTTTTTTTTCATTTTAAAAATTACAAAAAGGAAAATGAGCTGATGCAAAAGTTTGGGCGCCCTTGGAGATTTGTGTGCTCAGATAACTTTAACCAAGGTTTCAGACCTTAATTAGCCTGTTAGGGTTATGGCTTGTTCACTATCATCATTAGGAAAGGCCAGGTGATGCAAATTACCCAGCTTTATAAAACCCAGCCTCCTCTAACCTTGTGCCAAAAACAGCAGCCTATTTTGGCATTGCACTTTATATACAGCTTTATGGCATAGCACTTGTAGTATATTAGAGTCTGCTGCCTTTGTGTGGCCATTTATAGATACTACACTTTCATATATATCAGGCACTGTGTTTTATGCCGCACACTGTCATCATAATAAATAATAATAATAATAATAATTTTTATTTCTTTAGCGCCAACATATTCCGCAGAACTTTACATTTTATATTTATATTTTTTATACATACATATTTCTGCTATTTATTTCATGCGATTAGCACGGTGCACTTTATATATTTAATTAGATTAGATCAATTATGTCAGCACATTGCAATTTGCAGCTTTACATTGTGCAGATTGTTGATTTCTCTTATTTCGCAATCACGTATTTTATATGCTGCCATTGTATACCCTGGATCATTAATCCTTACATCATTCTTATCATTAACACTTTTCCTCCTCTGGTGATGTTTTTCTTTTTTCTTCGCCCCCCATCACGTTTTTTTTATTTTAATTATTTTGTCATGTTGTGATTTACATATATACGATAAATATTGTTTTGGACTTTATGATTACTTTAGCCTAATGTCAACATTTCTTTGGTTGTGTTCATGTGTTGACGCGTTATTCGGCTCCATATACATTCAGGCGCAATTATTTTTTAACCACTGCTGCACTTTAGCCATTTGTCATTGTAAAGAAACAAACAGTGAGGAACAAAACTGGGAGGAAGAGGAAGGAATGCCTGCCTGCTACATTGTGCCACCAGCCAGAAGACTTTCACAACCAGAAACTTCTACTTGCACAAACAGAACAGAGTCTGCAGACAGGTAACCTTCACTGGTTTCTGATTCAGAAATAGTAAAGTGTTAAGAAACTTGAAGGCCTTTCTTGAATCAAGAAGAAGAATTGATAGAGAACAACACAGCAGAGCGTATCCTAGATTAATTAAACCTTCCGAGACATAGGAGACAGCTGTTCTTTGAGAAAGACCACCTGGTTTTGTGTATTATAATTAGGGTTGAGCGAGTATGTTCTGTCTGAGTATGCTCGGGCCGAGCTCCGAGTATTTACAGCTGCTCGGTGATATGGTTACATCCCTCCCCTGTGCATGATTTGCAACTGTTTGACAGCTTTATTACATGTGAGGAATGTGTAAGAAATAGACATTCCTCACATGTAGTAAAACTGTCAAACAGTCGCAAATCATGCACACGGGAGCGATTCAACCATATCACCGAGCAGCTGTAAATACTCGGAGCTCGGCCCGAGCATACTCGGTGAAAGAGTTAATAGAACATACTCACTCAACACTAATTATAATCCCTATTACCCATTAGCCTATGGTCTAGTTCGTAGTGCTCAGGCAGCATAATTTTGGAGGCTTATTTTGACCAATCAGGTTACTTCGGGTACAAGAAGACTGTCAGCAGAAGATGAATTTTCTGGATCGCAGAACACAAAACGTTTCGGTCTATACGACCTTCATCAGTTGACCGTGTAATCTGTGAGCAGGTATGTGAGAGGAGAGCAGTTTGAGGGTCCCAGAGGACTACCTGCAGCAAGATGTGTGAGGAAAAGGAGTGTCAACGCGGCGTCCACAACAAGCCGCATTGACACTCCTTATCCTCACACATCTTGCTGCAGGTCATATAGACCGAAACGTTTTGTGTTCTGTGTACTATCCTTTGGACTGCAATAAAAATCACAAATCATTAACAGAGAATTCTGAGTGCCATGGTTATTTTGCATAGTATTAGGGCTCGGTCCCTTCTTGAGCACCGCATTAGGAGTGCAGCGATTACTCTTTCATATTTCGAATTTTCTGGATCGTCATGTAAGACGACATTGAGAAATGTTGCAGAGACGATCCATTGCATGTACCTTGGGTCGAGGTGCACTTTCTGACTAAAAGGCGAAACTGCATCCCATCATCAGGCATAAGCCATTGGATCTTGTTGCCCTTGATCAGATGAAACTAAAGACTAGTAAAATTATTGTTGTTTATGCCTTAACCAATATTGATCACTATACCACGGTATCCACAAAAGATTCTAGCTGATGACTCTTATTTAGAGAAAGTTGCACTCTATATGGATGTAACAAAAATTGAGAATGACTGCATATCATGCACAATACAATGGAATCTGTGAGAAGATAACCTAAACCTTGGAGGGAATCAAGGACTGAGGGAAACCTTGAATGAGATGTTCCACACTGTACCTGCCCATCAGAGAGCAGATTGGCCAGTTCTCTTGTTGGAATAAATGTACCTGTATAATAACACCTTCACTGCTCTACTGGATACACTCTATATTTCCCCCTGTTTAGCTGTCAAGGAAGATTACCACCTGACATGGAAGTCAAGGTAGATTACCACCTGACATGGAAGTCAAGGTAGATTACCACCTGACATGGAAGTCAAGGTAGATTACCACCTGACATGGAAGTCAAGGTAGATTACCACCTGACATGGAAGTCAAGGTAGATTACCACCTGACATGGAAGTCCACATTGGACAGATTGTTAACTCTCTGCCGCATTCTGATTGGGTTACAAACCATCGGCGATGTCTAAACGAGGCCAATGCCATTGTGGAGGACCGCAGCAAGTTCGTACGACCGAGACTGGAGTAAAACTACAGCATTGATGCTCCCTTCTTAGAACGGAGCCTACTCCCTGCTCCCCTCCTGGGCCTCTGTCATTACCTTTTAGGCCCCTGGCTGTGGAGCAGAGCTCCTAGTGAGACTCTGCTCCCGGACTGTTCTTCTGAACTGTCCCGAGCTGTTCTTCTGAACTGCTCTACTGTTCTGACCTAACTCTCCTGCCACCCTAAGATGACTTCCCTATTTATACTCCTACTACTATAGTGCTCCCCCTAACTACTTCCTCCACCCACACCCACTACTGGTTCCCCCTACCTTTGGGTTCCCCCTCACTCCAGCCAGGGTCAGGGCTCAGCAGCTGCGATCTGCATGTTGCCCCTCCTGCCAGCCTTGAGCAGTGTAGTGTTGAATTCAGGTGGAGGGGTTCTGGGCAGCACTCCCTCCTTACCTGAGAGAAGGAGACACCACACTTCTGGGTCAGTTGCAGTACCTCTGTGGCGACTGAACCCTCAGGGGCGCCACAACTACTCGGGATGTTCGACGAGCACCGAGCATTGCCAGGTTACTCGGGCGGGAGCTCAGGTCTCCGCCCTGCACGTTTGGCGCTCTTTACAGAGCCAATGAACATGCAGGGATTGCCAGCCAGTTGTTTGTGAGCATTATAGTGATTGACTGGCCGCACAACGTCACCTCGAGTATTTAAAATCGGGCGCCGCCATCTTGGACACAGTCGCCCGGGATCAGACAGTGTAGGGAGAGTGCTGCTGAGTTTGGGAGAGATATATAGTGCAAAATAGGTAGTGTGGGGTCTCTAAAGCCTGCCAAATCAAACAATCAGTCCTTCTCAGGACTAATATCCATCCCAGATATCAGGCAGGCAGGCAGGCTGTATAGGAGACGCAGTGGTTATACCAGCAAACGCTGCATTACAGTCCTGTGTGGTCCTGTTGGTCAATTTGCTAGATTTATTCCCCAGTCTCAGGGGCCAGGAAAAATCCTTTTTTTTTTCATCTAAATCCTGTATTTTTTTTTACTTAAGTCAGACTGTACAATACGAGTCTTATTAACCTTTTGGTGTTTACCCCCCCCCCCCCAAAAAAAAAATTGAGTGTGTTTGTGACTATTCAGACACCAATATATCTGTTTAAAAGAGTCTGGTGTAGGCCAGAGAAATAGAACTGTGGTTTTGCAGTTCCACGGGTCAAATCTCTGTATTATCCTGCTTTTGGCATTTTTTTCCATAAAAAAACTGTAATAGTGTCTCCCTGACTGGTCAGACACCAAGATATCTGTTTAAAAGAGTCTGGTGTAGGCCAGAGAAATAGAACTGTGGTTTTGCAGTTCCATGGGTCAAATCTCTGTATTATCCTCCTTTTGGCATTTTTTGCCGTAAAAAAACTGTAATAGTGTCTCCCTGACTGGTCAGACACCAATATATCTGTTTAAAAGAGTCTGGTGTAGGCCAGAGAAATAGAACTGTGGTGTTGCAGTTCCACGGATCAAATCTCTGTACAATCCTGCTTTGGCATTTTTTGCCGTTAAAAAAAACTGTAATAGTGTCTCCCTGACTGGTCAGACACCAATATATCTGTTTAAAAAGTCTGGTGTAGGCCAGAGAAATAGAACTGTGGTTTTGCAGTTCCACGGGTCAAATCTCTGTATTATCCTGCTTTTGGCATTTTTTGCCGTAAAAAAAACCTGTAATAGTGTCTCCCTGATCCACCCGCGGCTGTTAACATGTTAAATGTCGCTGTCAATCTCCGACAGCGGCATTTAACGCGCGCTTCCGGGAAGTGCGTCCTAAGCCCCGCCCATCGGCGACCCCATCACGTGATGGTGGGTTACCGATGGGTGGGCATGACAACCCAGGATCTGCAGCAGACGCCTGCGGTTGTCATGAGCTGGTCGTATGAGCGCCACCTAGTGGTCGGCGCTCATAGCCCAGGACCGTTTCTGCTGCATGCAGGGGATCTGCTGATCCCCTGTATGTAGCAGAGGCGATCAGACAGTTTCTGCTTCTAGTCTCCTATGGAGACTATAGAAGAATGCAAAAAGTGAAAAAAAAAAGTTTTTAAAAATATGAAAAAAATATAAAAGTTTAAATCACCCCCCTTTCGCCCCATTCAAAATAAAATAATTAAAAAAAACTTACATAGACATATTTGGTATCGCCGCATTCAGATTTGCCCGATCTATCAATCTAAAAAAGAATTAATCCGATCGGTAAACGGTGTAACGAGAGAAAAATTCTAAACACCAGAATTACGTTTTTTGGTCTCCGCAAAATTGCAATAAAATGCAATAACGGGCGATCAAAACATCGGATCTACCCCAAAATGTTATCAATAAAACGTCAGCCCGTTGCGCAAAAAATTAGCCCTCTCCAGCCCCAGATCCCAAAAAATGGAGAGGCTACAGGTCTTAGAAAATGGCGCTACTTTTTGTTAAACAAATTTTGGAATTTTTTTTCACCACTTAAATAAAAAGAATCTATACATGTTTGGTGTCTACGAACTCGTAATGACCTGGAGAATAATAATGGCAGGTCAGTTTTAGCATTTAGTGAACGGGGAAAAAAAAAAAAAAAAAAACACTGTGGTATTGCATTTTTTTTGCAATTTTACCGCACTTGGAATTTTTTTACCGTTTTCCCGTACACGGTACGGTAAAACTAGTAATGGCGTTGAAAAGTACAACTCGTCCCACAAAAAATAAGCCCTCACATGGCCATATTGACCAAAAAATAAAAACGCTATAGCTCTGGGAACAAGGGGAGCAAAAAGCGAAAATGCAAAAACTAAAAATCCCAAGGTTGCGAAAGGGTTAAAAGATTCTGGTGTACGCCACATAACTATAACTGTGGTTTTGCAGTTCCACGGGTCAAGTTTTAGTCTCGACCGCATACTCCTCCTCACCCTGATGCTCCTTCCTCCCACCATGCCGAGTGTCATCAGACAGCAACTGATCCCACACTTGGATACTCTGAAGAGCTGTTCACTGGTCCATTTCCATATTTGTGCCCCTCGTCTGCTCCGCTTGAAGTGGTGTAAGAGGAGATCCCATGTAGCGATGCCCAAATATTTGAACAGCCACGGCCAGAGGAAGTCACCGCTTGCAATTTGTCACAAGAGGTGGACGATGACGAGACACAATTGCCACAAAGTGAGGAGGAGGATCGTTGTGCGCAAGTGGAAGAGGAGGAGGTGGTGGATGATCTAGTAACTGACCCAACGTGGCAAGAAGACACGCAGAGCGAGGCCAGCAGCACACAGGGGGAGGGAGGCAGAGTATCCCAACAGGCAGGAAGAAGTAGTGTGGTGGCCGCACACAGAAGGCGGGCAACAGTTCCCCGTAACACCAACACGAGGGACGTTGCCAGTACAACCGGTAGGTCTTCCAGAGTCTGGAATTTTTTTGAAGACTCTGCTGGTAACCCCAAAAAGGCCATTTGTTCAACCTGCCATGCCAGCATTAGCAGGGGTGACAAAACTACCAGCCTGACCACCACCAGCATGATCAGGCACATGGCAGTAAAGCACCCGACTTTGTGGGGCGAACCCCAGGGCTGACGACCAGTGTCAGCGGGTGTCACCACTGCTTCTTCCACTGTTGTGCGTGTAATAGAACCCCCTGTTGAGCGTGCAAGGTAATCCCCTGTCCATACTGCATGCAAAGATGCCCCCTCCTCTCAGTCTTCACTTGTTATGGCAGTTTCTCAAGAAACAGCATCAACGTCCACGTCCCACCGCAGCATTCAATTCTCCATATCCCAGAGCTTTGAATGAAAGCTCAAATTCGCAGCCAACGCCCCACAGGCCACAGTCCTAAAGTCACACATTTCACGACTGCTTGCATTGGAAATGCTGCCTTTTAGGCTGTTGGAGACGGAATCCTTCCGCAACCTTATGGCGGTGACCGTCCCTCGGTACTCAGTCTCCAGCAGACATTATTTTGCCCAGTGTGCCATCCCCGCACTACACAAGCACGTGTCCCAAAACATCTGCCATGCCCTCAACAATGCAATTACTGGGAGAGTCCACCTGACAACGGACACGTGGACAAGTGCTTGTGGCCAGGGACGGTACATCTCCCTGATGGCACACTGGGTAAACATAGTGGAAGCCGGGACCCAGTCGGACCTTGGGACGGAACACATCCTCCCCACACCGAGGATTGCGGGCCCTATGTCAGTCAGAGTTGCCCCCACAGTGTACAGCTCCTGTGCATCATCCTCCTCCTCATGTTCAGCCTCCATCTCAGATATCACCACATCAGTTACAAGCTGGAAGCACTGCAGTACTGCCTCAGCCAAGCGGCAACAGGCTGTGCTGATACTCATAAGCTTAGGTAATAAACCTCACACTGCTTGTGAGTTGTGAACAGCTGTGAAAGAGCAGGCAGATCTGTGGCTGAGACCGCTGAACCTACATCCAGGCATGGTCGTGTGTGACAATGGCCGTAACCTGGTGGCAGCTCTTTGGTGAGGCGAGATCACACACGTACCATGCCTGGCTCATGTGCTTAAACTCGTGGTTCAGCGGTTTCTTAAATCGTACCCGAGTTGCCAGATCTGCTCGTCAAAGTACGCTGCCTGTCAGCCCATTTTCGCAAGTCGGCTACAGCTTCCGCCACCCTTGCTGTGTTGCAGCAGCGTTTGCAGCTTCTGGTACACCGACTGGTGTGTGATGTCCCCACACGTTGGAACTCTACCCTCCACATATTGCAAAGGATTTGTGAGCAGAAGAGAGCAGTTGTGGAGTACCAGCTGCAACAAGGTCGTCGATATTCAGGTCAGACTCCACACATAAGACCTCAGGAGTGGACCTGGATGTCTGACATATGTACCATCCTGACAAACTTTGAGGAGTCCACCAAGATGGTGAGTGGCGATGACGCCATCATTAGCATCAGCATCCCATTTGTCTGTCTTTTGCAACACTCTCTGCAGAGAATTAAAGAGAAGGCATTGCAGCCAAAGTATGATGAGATGGATCAAGAACCCGTAATGGGCGATTACTCACCGCCCAGCCTCATCTCATCCCAACGTGCATTGGGGGATAATGAGCGAGAGGAGGAGGAGAAGGAGGAGGATGAGGAGGAGGAGGAAGGACAGGAGCTGGTATCATGCACTGTAGATGGTAGTACCTGTACAACTGTCATACAGTCGGTTCAGCGTAGGTGGCCTGAGGACAGGGGGGAGGAGGAGGAGGAGAAGGAGAGCATGGTCAGTCGTCATCTTGGTGAGGACACGGAAGTCTTGCCCATTACCATTCTCGCACGCATGGCTGACTTTATGTTACGCTGCCTTAACTGTGACCCTGGCATTGTCAAAATGTTGGGTGACAGTCATTACTGGTTGGTGACACTTTTAGACCCCCGCTACAAGGAGAACTTTCACTCTCTTATTCCTGAGATGGAGAGATCTACAAAAATGGGGCAGTACCAGAATGCCCTTGCTGCAGAACTGTTAGCGGCAGAGGTCACAGTTCGTTGACCAACCAAGGTGTACAGGCGAGAGAGATGCAACTCCAATCCAGCAGAGGCAGGGGAACACTGTCAACATTCTGGGACAGTTTTCTGAGACTCACCCAGCTTACAGGCCCTGAGGTGCGGGGTACTCTCACAAGGAGTGGAAAGTTTCAAAAGATGGTGAGGGAGTACCTTGCCGACCATACCAGTATCCTCTGTGATTCCTCTGTGCCTTTTAATTATTGGGTACCCAAGCTGGACACTTGCAATGAACTCGCTCTGTACGCCTTGGAGGTCCTGGCCTGCCCTGCCACTAGCGTGTTATCGGAGCGTGCTTTTAGTTCCGCTGGGGGAATTATAACTGATAAGCGCACTCGCCTGTCAACTGACAATGCTGATAAGCTGACCCTTATCAAAATGAACAAGGGCTGGATTGGGCCAGACTTCTCATCACCACCAATTGTCACCAGAGTAACATAAAGTCAAATCCACTGTTTTATTTCGGGAGGTGTATTCCCATGCACCGCTTCACACCCACACATGGGTATACGCTTCCTCATTTGAGCTGTATTTTGCTCTTCTCCTTATCCTCAGCCTCCACCACCACTATACCACCAGGGTGACCGTGGTCCGTGTTGCCAGCATTGCTAGTTCCTCCATCCTAATTTTTGTCAGATTTTGCTTGGAAGGCATAGGCAAAGACTATGGGAGACCCACTCCCCAATAATGGGAATAATGTTTTTGACGCACCCCCAGGGCAGTGGGGTACGCGGCAGCCGGGCCTCTGGTTGCCGGGGGATATCACGGTGGCTGGCCCGGTCCGTGACCCCGGGTGGTCAGTGAAAAGGGGAAACTTCTATTATATGGGGTTTTTTTGATTTTTCATGATGCCACCTGTGGTGTCTGGTGAGGATCATCAGTGCTGCAACAGTCCTCTGAGGCAGATGTTAGGGCAGCTTGTGATGGGACAACTCCCCACAAGTGGAGCAGGCCTCAGGGCAGCGTGGGGGATGTACTGGATGGTGGTGCAGGGGAGAGATGGCAGGACGGCCCCGGAGGAAGGATGGACACTCACACAGGGGTAAGCTTCAGTACCTTTACTGGTGATGCTGCAGGCACGGTCCAGGGTACTCCAAGTGAAGGGCGCACTTCTGGACTCTCCCCAGTGAGTGGGTATAGGGCCTCCTGATCCGTTGCTTTACTTTCTCAGCTTCTGGCCTGCCTGGAGCTGGGCCTAGCTTGGTTACTGTCTCTCTCTGCACCTGCTGACCTGGTGGTAGGGCCTTCTCTTTGGATATCACTCTCCCTGGACACTGGGACCTCTGTGACTCCTAGCCCTGGTACTGCAATCAGCATTAGGTGGACCTGGGACCTGTAGTTCTCCAGGGGTTCCGGTGATTCCTACTGGGTGTAGGGAGTCCCTGTGGGCACGGACCCGGTGTCCGGTATATATATCGGGGTGAGCTTACTATGCTCCTCTGCCCCCTGAGTTCCACTCTCCTTTTTCTCCTTCCCGTCGACCACACTCGGGGCCCTCACTACTTGGCAGCTGGCTTGCTGCGTCTTCACCACTCTCTGACCGTCGGCACGCTCTCAGCTCACTGTGAGCTGTGTTCCTCTCTGAACACTGAACTGAAACTCTAAACTAGACTTCACTGAGCTGCCTAGCTCCACCCTCCCTATATATGTCCCTGTAACATACCTGGCGGCGTCCTTGCATAGTGGTCCATCTCCCACTGTGCAAGAGCGCGCACTTGATTTCCAGTCCAGACTGCCACTCTGGCTTCTTTCCATACTGTCTTCTTTGCTCTCCTCTGGCTGCTTAGGGTGACGCCCGCCGAACTTCCTGTTTCTTGTAGCTGCTGCTGACACACCCCTAATGCGTCCTCAGCCAATTGCTGTCTGTCACCTGGTATTTAAACCAGCTCCTCATTGGAATCCTTGCCTGAGCATCTTGTTCTGTCAGTTGGCTTCTAGTCACTGATGTGCCAGGTCCTGTCTATGTTTCCTGCCTTGCGGTATCAGTTCCCGTGTCTGAACTGAGTCCTGTCTGTGCTCTCTAGCCAGCTGTCTTTCTGCCTTTCCTGGAGGCTGTATTTCCAGGCTTGTCTGAACACGCTCCTAGCCTGTTCGTCCCGCCCTCTGGGGGCTGCATACCCAGACTCGCTCCTGTATTTGTTGCAGTACAGTTCCTGTCTGAACTGTCTCCTAACCTGCTTTCTGTTTCTCTCTATGTCCGTACCTTCCCTTTCTCCTGCATAGTCTGTACCAGCACTTGGCTTTACCTTGGCTCGTTCCTGTATTTTGTTTCTGTATCTGTTCCTGTCTGAACTGTCTCCTATCCTGTTTCATGTTTTTCTTTATGTCCTTACCTTCCCTTTTTCTGCAGAGTCTGAACCTGCTCCTAACTCCCACTCGTTGTCGCTGTACTTCCGTTTGTGAGTTTAGTGTCCAGTCGCTACTTCATTGCTAGTATCTTGTGTGTTTCTGGTTCTGCCTTCCCCTTCCTGTCTGTTCCATGTGAACAGAGCCCTGTCCCCTCTGCAGTGCCTTGCTCACCGCTCCGGCGGTTCTAGCCTGCTCTGCCTTGCTCACCGCTCTGGCGGTTCTAGCCTGCTCTGCCTTGCTCACCGCACCGGCGGTTCTAGCCTGATCTGCTTTGCTCACCGCTCCGGCGGTTCTAGCCTGCTCTGCCTTGCTCACCGCTCCGGTGGTTCTAGCCTGCTCTGCCTTGCTCAGTGCTCCGGCGGTTCTAGCCTGCTCTGCCTTGCTCACTGCTCCGGCGGTTCTAGCCTGCTCTGCCTTGCTCACCACTCCGGCGGTTATAGCCTGCTCTGCCTTGCTCACCGCTCTTGTGGTTTCCGCCCTGCTCTGCCTTGCTCACCGCTCCGGCAGTCTCGCTCTGCTCTGACTTGCTCGCTGATCCGGCAGTCTCGCTCTGCTCTGACCCTTTGCTCGCTGCTCTAGCAGTCTTGCTCTGCTCTGACCCTTTGCTCGCTGCTCCAGCAGTCTCGCTCTGCTCTGACCCTTTGCTCGCTGCTCCGGCAGTCTTGCTCTGCTCTGACCCTTTGCTCGCTGCTCCAGCAGTCTCGCTCTGCTCTGACCCTTTGCTCGCTGCTCCAGCAGTCTCGCTCTGCTCTGACCCTTTGCTCGCTGCTCCGGCAGTCTCGCTCTCCTCTGACCCTTTGCTCGCTTCTCCGGCAGTCTCGTCCTGCTCCACTCTTGCTCACCGCTCTAGGCGGTCTCATCTTGCCCTGCTCTTGCTCACCGCTCTGGGCGGCCTCACTCTGCTGTGTTTGTCCACCACATCTGCGGTTCTGTTCCTGAGTCCAAGGTCCTATCCACTCTGGGTCCTATCCACTCTGTGCTCCAACCTGTCGTACCTGCCAGTACCTCCCTGCCTGCATACCATGTCGTGCTTACCAGCATCCAACCGTCTGCATACCAGCCGTGTCTGCCTATACCCACCAGTCTGTGTGCCAGCCTAACCTGCCTGTTCCTGTATTCCCCGGTGTGGGTCAACAGTCGTGTCCGGGATCTGTCCTGGAGTAGCACCTGGTCCCTCTGCTCGGTTCCTCCTTGGTGCACTGGCGTCGTATGCCGTCGTGCGACCTTGGTTGGATCGGGTGGATACTTAGTTACGCCCCTCCAGGCATTCACTCTCTGGTACGGTCCAGTGGAATCACTACATATATACGCACACGCCAGTCAGTCCGGGCGTGTGCATTACAGTCCCTAACAGGCTCCCTCTGCTGGTCTGAGGTGGAAGGTGGAGGTGTATGAATGTAGTGAGGGCCTCTTGTGGAGAAGTCCATCCATGCACCCATCTGGGTTCTGTGGCACCAATGCGCAGCAGGGCGCCACATTTTTAATATGCTGTACTGCATGGCTCTTGTAAGGGGCATGAAAATCGTCTTGTTCAGCTACTGCGACCTCCACCACTTTTCCAAGAGGCATTAAAACCGTCTTGTTAAGCTACTGCGACCTCCACCACTTTTCCAAGGGGCATTGATAATGTCTTTTTATTCCACTGCGACCTACACGTCTCTTCCAAGGGGCACTAAAACCGTCTTGTTAAGCTACTGTGACCTCCACGTCTTTTCCAAGTGTCATTAAAACCATCTTGTTAAGCTACTGCGACCTCCACATTTCTTCCAAGGGGCATTAAAACCGTCTTGTTAAGCTATTGCGACCTCCACCACTTTTCCAAGGGGCATTAAAACCGTCTTGTTAAGCTACTGCGACCTCCACCACTTTTTCAAGGGGCATTGAAATTGTCTTTTTATTCCACTGCGACCTCCACTATTCTTCCAAGGGGCATTAAAACCGTCTTGTTAAGCTACTGCGACCTCCACCATTCTTCCAAGGGGCATTAAAACCATCTTGTTAAGCTACTGCGACCTCCACCACCTCTCCAAGGGGAATTAAAACCGTCTTGTTAAGCTACTGCGACCTCCACCACTTTTCCAAGGGGAATTGATATTGTCTTTTTATTCCACTGCGACCGCCACCACTTTTCCCAGGGGCATTAAAACGTCTTGTTAAGCTACTGCGACCTCCACCACTTTTCCAAGGGGCATTAAAACCGTCTGGTTAAGCTACTGCGACCTCCACCACTTATCCCAGGGGCATTAAAACCGTCTTGTTAAGCTACTGCGACCCCACCATTCTTCCAGGGGGCATTAAAGCCGTCTTGTTAAGCTACTGCGACCTCCACCACTTTTCCCAGGGGCATTGATATTGTCTTTTTATTCCACTGCGACCTCCACCACTTTTCCCAGGGGCATAAAAACTGTCTTGTTAAGCTACTGCGACCTCCACCACTTTTCAAAGGGGCATTAAAACCATCTTGTTAAGCTAGTGCGACCTTCACCACTTTTCCAAGGGGCATTGATATTGTCTTTTTATTCCACTGTGACCTCCACGTCTCTTCCAAGGGGCAATAAAACCGTCTGCTTAAGCTACAGCAACCTCCACCATTCTTCCAAGGGGCATTAAAACCATCTTGTTAAGCTACGGCGACCTCCATCACTTTTCCAAGGGGCATTAAAACTGTTTTGTTAATCTACTGCGACCTCCACCACTTTTTCAAGGGGCATTTATTTTGTCTTTTTATTCTACTGCGACCTCCACCATTCTTCCAAGGGGCATTAAAACCGTCTGGTTAAGCTACTGCAACCTCCACCACTTTTTCAAGGGGCATTGATATTGTCTTTTTATTCCACTGCGACCTCCACCATTCTTCCAAGGGGCATTAAAACCGTTTTATTAAGCCACTGCGACCTCCACCACTTTTCCAACGGTCATTGATATTGTCTTTTTATTCCACTGTGACCTCCACCATTCTTCCAACGGGCATTGCATTTCCTCCTTATTGTTAGTCAGCATTTGCTTTTCAATGCATAGGCTAGGCAAACACTAAGGGAGACCCACTCCCCAATAATGGGTAGAAGGTTTTTAGTATTCTGTAATCCACGTCTGTTTCAAGGGGCATTGCAGTTCCTCATAATTTTTGGAAAGCCTTCCATTCACTGCTTAGGCCAACAGTGCACAGGAGACCCAGTTGCTATAAATGGAAAAAACAGTTTAGTTAAGGCCCTCTGACCTCCATGTCACTTCCAAGAGGCATTGGAGTGCTTCGAAATTTTTGGTAGGCATTGCACTCACAGTATGCCCTATAACTGTGTAGCCGAACCGCTCCTTTTGGTATAGAAACATATCCTACAAGACATATGTGGTTGACTGGCCTGATATTGATGTGAATGGTCCCTGTTCCTCCTGCTCTTTCTCCTTTGCCACCACCTCATCCATCATTCATCACCTGAAGCTTTGTTTTAACGGGAGTCATAGAACTGGGATAGTAGCAGGAAAACATCCAGCAATCCTCGGAGGATGTAGGATATGCGCTAAAACGCTGACCACCTCAGGCCTAGCCGCTACTACATGCATGCGCTCGCATTCCAAGAAAACAAAGCAGATGCTAACTTCTATCATCATCATCATGCTCCTCACCTTGGCACTCTCAACTCCCCTCATGGAGAAGCCAGGGCCCAAAGGAGGAGTCTGGTTCTCTGGTGGGCTTGTCCAATGCTGCCCTAAAGCCTCTAAATCCGCCCATTTCTCGCCTTGGAAGCAACAAAAACCCTCACTGTTGCCCTGATCCACTCCCGCCTTGACTACTGTAACTCTCTATTAATTGGCTTCCCTCTCACTCGACTTTCCCCTTTCCAGTCCATCCTTAATGCTGCAGCCAGGGTCATTTATTTGGCTAACCGTTACTCATACTCCTCCGCTCTGTGCCAGTCATTGCACTGGCTGCCCATGAATTATAGGATTCAAATTAAATTACTTGTTTTCACCCACAAAGCTCTCCACAGTGTGGCACCCCCCTACATCTCTTCCCTCATTTCTGTGTATCGGCCTACCCGTTCTCTACGCTCCGCAAGTGACTTTCGAATAACATCCGCACTAATTCGTACCTCCCACTCCCGGCTTCAAGACTTCTCCCGAGCTGCACCTATTCTTTGGAATGCTCTACTCCAAGAAATTAGGATGAACCACAACTTACACAGTTTTAGGCGCTCCCTAAAAACACACCTGTTCAGGGCGGCCTATCACGTTCCCTAATCGAAGGCCTTTTATATTCTTATAGCCCATTCCTTATTTCTCCAAACATAAGTCTCCACCGAACCCTAAAGCACTACAGATACTGGCTGGTGATGAGCTCATGGAGCCTTTATCTATCCCTCATCTCCTCAAGATGGCTGGACCATAAATGTAAATAAGCCACTGTACTTTGTGTCACCCCCACCTCATTGTAGATTGTAAGCTCTTACGAGCAGGGTCGTCATTATTTTTGCTTTAATTATTGTATTATCTTTAGCTATGTTACTTATGACTGTTGAATATGAACCTCTGAATTGTATATGTTGGCGCTATATAAATAAAGATTATTATTGTTATTATTATATATGTATATATATATACAGTGGTGGCCAAAAGTATTGGCACCCCTGCTATTCTGTCAGATAATACTCAGTTTCTTCCTGAAAATGATTGCAATCACAAATTCTTTTGTATTATTATCTTCATTTAATTTGTCTTCAATGAAAAAACAGAAAAGAGAGTGAAGCAAAAATCAAATCATTGATCATTTCACACAAAACTCCAAAAATGGGCCAGACAAAAGTATTGGCACCCTCAGCCTAATACTTGGTTGCACAACCTTTAGCCAAAATAACTGCGAACAACCGCTTCCGGTAACCATCAATGAGTTTCTTACAATGCTCTGCTGGAATTGTAGACCATTCGTCTTTGGCAAACTGCTCCAGGTCCCTGATATTTGAAGGGTGCCTTCTCCAAACTGCCATTTTGAGATCTCTCCATACGTGTTCTATGGGATTCAGGTCTGGACTCATTGCTGGCCACCTTAGAAGTCTCCAGTGCTTTCTCTCAAACCATTTTATAGTGCTTTTGGAAGTGTGTTTTGGGTCATTGTCCTACTGGAAGACCCATGACCTCTGAGGGAGACACAGCTTTCTCACACTGGGCCCTACATTATGCTGCAAAATTTGTTGGTAGTCTTCAGACTTCATAATGCCATGCACCCGGTCAAGCAGTCCAGTGCCATAGGCAGCAAAGCAACTCCAAAACATCAGGGAACCTCCGCCATGTTTGACTGTAGGGACCATGTTCTTTTCTTTGAATGCCTTTTTTTTTCCCTATACACCCTATGTTGATGCTTTTTCCCAAAAAGCTCTTTTTGTCTCATCTGCCCAGAGAACATTCTTCCAAAACGTTTTAGGTTTTCTCAGGTAAGTTTTGGCAAACTCCAGCCTGGCTTTTTTATGTCTCGGGGTAAGAAGTGGGGTCTTCCTGGGTATCCTACCATACAGTCCCTTTTCATTCAGATGACGATGGATAGTACGGGTTGACACTGTTGTACCCTCGGACTGCAGGGCAGCTTGAACTTGTTTGGATGTTAGTCGAGGTTCTTTATCCACCATCCGCACAATCTTGCGTTGAAATCTCTCGTCAATTTTTCTTTTCCGTCCACATCTAGGGAGGTTAGCTACAGTGCCATGGGCTTTAAACTTCTTGATGACACTGCGCACGGAAGACACAGGAACATTCAGGTCTTTGGAGATGGACTTGTAGCCTTGAGATTGCTCATGCTTCCTCACAATTTGGTTTCTCAAGTCCTCAGACAGTTCTTTGGTCTTCTTTCTTTTCTCCATGCTCAATGTGGTACACACAAGGACACAGGACAGAGGTTGAGTCAACTTTAATCCATGTTAACTGGCTGCAAGTTTGATTTAGTTATTGCCAACACCTGTTAGGTGCCACAGGTAAGTTACAGGTGCTGTTAATTACACGAATTAGAAAAGCATCACATGATTTTTCAAACAGTGCCAATACTTTTTTCCACCCCCTTTTTTAGGTTTGGTGTGGAATTGTATCCAATTTGGCTTTAGGACAATTATTTTTGTGTTTTTTCATTGAAGACAAATTAAATGAAGAGAATAATACCAAAGAATTTGTGATTGCAATCATTTCCAGGAAGAAACTGAGTATTATCTGACAGAATTGCAGGGGTGCCAATACTTTTGGCCACCACTGTACATATATATATATATATATATATATGTATATATATATACAGTTATATGAAAAAGTTTGGGCACCCCTATTAATCTTAAGCTTAATATTTTATAAAAATTGGTGTTTTTGCAACAGCTATTTCAGTTTGATATATGTAATAACTGTTGGACACAGTAATGTTTCTGCCTTGAAATGAGGTTTATTTTACTAACAGAAAATGTGCAATCTGCATTCAAACAAAATTTGACAGGTGCATAAGTATGGGCACCTCACCAGAAAAGTGACATTAATATTTAGTAGATCCTCCTTTTGCAAAATTAACAGCCTCTAGTCGCTTCCTGTAGCTTTTAATGATTTCCTGGATCCTGGATGAAGGTATTTTTGACCATTCCTCTTTACAAAACAATTCCAGTTCAGTTAAGTTTGATGGTCGCCGAGCATGGACAGCCCTCTTCAAATGATCCCACAGATGTTCAATGATGTTCAGGTCAGGGGACTGGGATGGCCATTCCAGAACATTGTAATTGTTCCTCTGCATGAAAAAAAAAAGGTAACTGATCATTTAAACCTTGCTCAGCTACACCCTTTAAAAGAGTTATCCTCCAGCATATAGCATGCTGGCAGAAAGTCTATTGGTTTCAGTTCACACAGGCCAGCAACCTGCGCGACACATACCTCCCCTCATATACCATATCAGTGACTGTCACAATACAGTTATATGAAAAAGTTTGTGCACCCCTATTAATCTTAAGCTTAATGTTTTATAAAAATTGGTGTTTTTGCAACAGCTATTTCAGTTTGATATATGTAATAACTGTTGGACACAGTAATGTTTCTGCCTTGAAATGAGGTTTATTGTACTAACAGAAAATGTGCAATCTGCATTCAAACAAAATTTGACAGGTGCATAACACTGCTATGGACTGTGTTATCATTTATCGTTTTGTTTTGTTGTTTTGCCAGTAAGGCTGTGTTTATTTTGCTGGAGTGCAGAGCTTTATGCCATATAATAAAGCCTGCAGAGAAAACACGATTCCCGAGTCTACTTCCAGAAGTGGCCGAGTGAGGCGTCATACCACAGTTGGTGCGAGAGTGCGTGCAAGATTCCAGGAACGCGTGTACCTGCCACAGAGACCAGTGGAGGTCCTGGGTAAAAGCCGCCAACCAGCCAGAGAAGTCCAGCAGCATGGAGGAGCTCATTAAGCACCTGGTCCAAAGCCAGCAGAGCATGCAGCAGATCCAACAGAGCATGCAGCAGCACAGAGAGCAGCTTCAGCAGCAACGGGACCAGTGGCAGGAGGCAAATAAACTCCTGATACAGCAAATCCAGCAGCAGCAACGACAGACGGAGCTCCTAGCAGGGGCGATCCGTGGAAGGACATCCGCTCCACCCCCAGATCCAAGTGAGGACACACACGTCAGGAAAGCGGTAAGGAGAACGTTACAGAAGATGACCCCATGGGATGACGTTGAGGCGTTCCTGACTGTTTTTGAAAGGGTGGTGGAACGGGAGAGATTACCTCAGGAGCGGTGGGCGGAGGTTCTGGCCCCATATTTGACCGGGGAGCCACAGAAGGCCTATTATGATCTAACTTTACAAGACGCAAAGGAGTACGCGAAATTAAAAACAGATATTGGCACGCTCAGGAGTGACTATGTCTGTCAGAGCACAAAGGGTCCACCACTGGGCGTATGCTGGCAACAAACCTCCACGATCACAGATGTTCGACTTGTTACATCTAGTCCAGAAGTGGCTGCAGCCAGAGTCTTCCACTCCTGCCCAGATGGTTGAGCGTGTGGTGATGGACAGGTAACCCACCTACCAGCACCTACACGCAATTTTTATCTATTTTCATTTTATAATACCACAGCTGTAGGCAGCTCCAGTAGGCTTCACATCCTAACCATATTGAGAAATATGGGCGATCTATGGACAGACCGACGGGATCGCATTCATAACATCCATAGATTTTTTAACTTAACACACACTCATCCTGCACTGCCACCGAGTGTGGAAGCCATTACAGAAGTCAAAAACTCTTTAAAAATTCTCGAACAGCTTCTGCTCAAAGAAATGAGAGACCTATGGGAAGTTGCTACTTTAGAACGGTACCTAGCATTTGATAGTGTACCAGCAGGCCTAACAGTCACAAAATCCCTGTCAGGGGACATAGGCGACCCAGCCACCCTCACAGAATGGGACGCTCTATTCAAATCCTTTTCCAAACAGGCAGTATCCTTTATTATCAATAAAAGAAAACAACAGCTACTGGCCAATAAGACACAAATCTCTCAACTATTTAGGGCCATAGACCCTCACAAAAACCACCCTGAAATAGCCCACCTGTCACACAGCATTAGGAATCGTACATACGAAAAGGAAAAAGAGATCATTGAAAGAAAAAGACGAAAAATGGGCAGAGATGCCATACCAGAGAATGCAGTAGCACCAAAGGTACAAACCAGCACCACCTTCGTAACGTTGGACGAAGTGGTAGCAAGCCCTACACCAACAAGTCCCTCCAACTCGGAAGAGTGCTTCTCAATACACCTCACCCCGGAAGAATCATCTCAGAGATCCCAGAACAATAGCCCCTTCAAAATAGGCAAATTACTAATTCAAACCCACCTAACCTCCCAAACCGCCCAAATCACCCAATCCCACCCCTGATGACTATTGAAGTCACACAACCTATAGCAACTCCCACCACTTTAAATAATAGATTTGACATTCTAGAAACCAGACACGGCCTCCAATAACACCCCCAAGAGACAAAGTCGTGATAGTAACTCCAGACACCCATAAGTACGCAAGAAAACTAGCTCCTCAAATTTTTTTCAGAGGGCACAAAAAACAAACGTAAGAGGGAATGTAGAGGAGGGCAACTCTCCAAAAAGAAAAAGGCAGACACAGAAGAGATAAACCCAAAAGCCGACACTATCTTCAATCTCAGTAAACATACCCTAAAACCAAACGAAATCAACCTCCTAACTAAAGGTCTTAAATATGCCCCCTCCACAGGATTCAATAAATTTCAAGCTTTCATTGGAGTCAAACAGTTTATGCGTAAATTAGCGCTCAAAAAATACTACCTGAAACATCAGGACCGGGGGTACACAAATGAACCCAGAAACTCACTCACTTTGAAATATGCCCACACCAACTTAAAAACCAAATCCAAATTCCATCCATTAAACGAATATTCATCTGCACTAGAAAGTTTCCAAAACAATGTCATCTCAGATATCCGTAAATTAAGGCACAAAAAATGTAACAAATTCCAATACAACCGTAACGCCTCTGAGAGGAAAGCAATAAATCTCTTACAGAAAAATCAGAACATAATTATCCGTCCAGCTGATAAAGGAGGTGGTATAGTTATACTGGATCTAGAACAATATCAATCAGAAACAAACAGACTACTAAGTGATACAAGAACATACAAAACCATGAGGGAGGACCCCACAGATATGTACCTAAAAGAACTAAAAACACTAACTACCAAAGGACTAGATAAAGGCTTCCTTACGAAACAGGAGTTTGAATACATCACTATCTCCCACCCACGTCTTGCAACATTTTATTATCTACCAAAAATACATAAGTCACTCTCCCATCCTCCAGGCAGACCTATTGTTAGAACCTTGCTGTTAGGTTTTTTTTCCTTTGCTGGTCACATGACCTTGTTGGCCTATTTAATCCTGCTCCGCCCTTCTGGCTTTGCTGGACTTCATTGTATATCTACTTTCTAGCTAGCCTGTGCTCTGTATCTAACTGTTAGTTTGCTTGGTCTACGGACCTCTAGGTTCTATCTATTTTGTTTGTTCGTCTGTCTGCTGCTATTTCTGTTAGGAGGTGTCCCATATTCCTCCCAGTCCTTAGTACTTGTAGGGATTCCCTCCCCAAATCTATAGGTCTCCGTACAGACTAGATTAGGACTTTAGCAGGTCTGATCGCAGGATCAGGTTCCCTGTTACATCGTAGGGATTCAGCTGAGTCTTATAGTAGGGACAGATCTCCTCTCTTTCCTTAGCTTTGGTAGCAGAACATAACAGTAAGTCCAGCCTGTAAATTCTCTAAGGAAAGATTTTTTTTTGTTCCATCATGGTGTCGATTCAGGATTTGGCTAAACACCTGCAGGGACTCTCTCTGGAAGTGGCCGAGCTCCGTCAGCACGTGAGTAACTGTCCTGGAGCATATTTCTTGGAGCCTAAGGTATGTTTGCCGGATTTATTTTTTGGTGAACATCGAGAATTTTTTTCATTTAAAAATGCTTGCTTATTGTATTTTCGTTTGAGACCCAAGTCCTCTGGGGATGAATCCCAGCGCGTAGGGTTCATAATGTCACTTTTGCGCAAAGAGCCTCAGGAGTGGGCCTTTTCTTTGCAACCTAGTGATACATGCTTCAGATCAGTGGATAGTTTTTTTTCTGCTTTAGGACTATTATATGATGATCCTGACCGTGTGGCATCAGCTGAGACTGAGTTGAGACGTTTAAAACAAGGATCAGGTAATATGGAAAAATATTGTACACATTTTCGTCGTTGGTCCACTCAAACAGGGTGGAACGATTCTGCTCTGAAAAGTCTATTTCTTGCTGGGCTCAGTGAAAAGGTTAAAGACCTGCTAATTGCTTATCCTACACCTGAGGATTTGCAACAGGCTATGCAATTAGCTATACGGGTGGACAGAAGACTGCGTGCTAGGGTTAATGAGAGCAAATCCTCTGCTATGTCAGTTTCTGGTTATGATAATGTGTGTACTAACAGTGGTGAACCGATGGAGATTGGATCGGTGGCACCTCGCTCTCAAGAAAAACACCGTCGTTTTTCAGAAGGCTTGTGTTTCTATTGTGGAAAATCTGGTCATTTGATTAAAGGCTGTGAGCTTCGTATGAAGAAAGAAAAAAAAATGGTCAGTCACGCCCGTATTGCCTGTTTAAATTCCAAGGGTATATTTTTAGCTGCTTCCACGATTGCTCAGGAAAAATTAATGGAATTTCGGGTGTTTGTTGATTGCGGGTCTACACTGAATGTTATTGATGGGGGATTCGTGGAAAAACTCAATTTAAAACCTGAACCTTTATCATCCCCCATTGCTGTGGTTTCTGTGGATGGCTCCCCTTTGAAGAATATTACTCTCAAGGTCAGTGAATTTCCTCTCACTATTAATGGTGTTCACCATGAGAAATTGGATTTGGTAGTGTTGAATAACTTGCCTTCTCCAGTAATATTGGGTTTGCCCTGGTTAAAATTTCACAATCCTGTACTGGATTGGTCTACCAGTGAAATTAAATCCTGGAGCCATAAATGTTATGACAAGTGTTGTAACGGGCGTATTGCAGCTTTGGATAGGGGAGAATTGCCTGTTCCTATTCAGGATTTTTGGAGAGTTTTTTCTGAGAAAGAATCGCAGGTTTTGCCTCCCCATAGAGACTATGATTGTTCTATTGAATTTGTCCCTGGAGCGACTCTTCCTAAAAGTCGTTTATTTAACCTTACTATTCCTGAGAGGAAGGCTTTGGAGGAATACATACAGACAAGTTTGGCCGCCGGTCACATTAGGCCCTCTAAGTCTCCTGTGGCGGTTGGATTTTTTTTTGTAAAAAAAAAGGACGGCGGTTTACGTCCTTGTCTGGATTTTCGTGAGATTAACAAAATTACGGTACGCAATCCTTACCCACTGCCATTGATTCCTGATCTGTTTAACCAGTTATTGGGGGCCAAGTGGTTCTCTAAAATTGACCTTAAGGGGGCATACAATCTGTTGCGCATGAAGGAGGGTGATGAATGGAAGACTGCTTTTAACACTCCTGTGGGTCATTTTGAGAATCTGGTTATGCCTTTTGGTCTTACTAATGCTCCTGCATTTTTTCAGAATCTGATTAATGACATCCTTAGACCTTTGATCGGTAAAAATGTGGTTGTGTATTTGGATGACATTTTGATTTATTCGCCAGATCTGGAGTCTCATTGGCGGAGCGTGCGTGAGGTATTACAGTTATTAATGGACAATTCGCTTTTTGCTAAGCTGGAGAAATGTGAGTTCGCTGTACAGAGAATTAGTTTTTTGGGCTACATTATCTCCAGCAAAGGTTTTGAGATGGATCCGGTTAAGGTTCAGGCTGTGCAGGAATGGCCTAGGCCTATTGGTTTGAAATCAATACAGAGGTTTTTGGGTTTCGCCAATTACTATAGAAAATTCATAAAAAATTTTTCTAGTATTGTCAAACCTCTGACTGATCTCACCAGGAAAGGTGCTGATGCGGTTCAGTGGTCTTCTGAGGCCATTGAAGCTTTTGTGTATCTCAAGGAGAGGTTCACCTCTGCTCCCATCCTTATGCAGCCTGATGTTACTAGGCCGTTTTTGGTTGAGGTTGATGCTTCCTCTGTGGGGGTTGGCGCAGTATTGTCTCAGGATAACGGGGATGGATTACATCCCTGTGCATTTTTTTCAAAAAAATTTTCGGAGACTGAATTGAATTACGATATTGGTAATCGGGAATTATTGGCTATTAAACTCGCATTTGAACACTGGCGCCACTTCTTGGAAGGTGCGGAATTTCCCGTTCAGGTTCTTACGGATCATAAAAATCTGATATATCTTGACGCTGCCAAGCGCCTGAATGCCCGTCAGGCTAGGTGGGCACTGTTTTTCTCGCGGTTTAATTTCTCCGTTACTTACATCCCTGGTACTAAGAATGTTAAGGCGGATGCCTTGTCTCGCAGTTTTTCTCCCATAGTCGGTGCTGAGAAAGAGGAAAACATTTTACAAGAAGGTGTTGTGATAGCTGCTTTAGACTCCGTTTTGGAAGATGAGATTCTTAAAGCTCAGGAGAATGCCCCATCTAACACTCCTCATGGGAGGTTGTTTGTGCCTGGGACCTTTAGGAGAGATTTGTTTGTTGAGTGTCACGAATCTCGGTTGGCAGGTCATCCCGGAATCTCTGAGACCAAGAGACTGGTGGGTCGCAGTTTTTGGTGGCCTGGATGGCAGAAGGAAGTCATTAAGTGGGTGCGCCAATGTACTATATGTGCTAGATCTAAGTCCTCACATACTCCTGCTGCGGGGTTGCTTTGTCCTTTGGAGGTCCCCAGTGCTCCTTGTTCTCATTTGGCTATGGACTTTATAACTGACCTTCCCCCCTCTGAGGGTTTTACTGTCATCTGGGTGGTCGTGGACCGTTTTAGCAAGATGTGTCACTTGGTTCCCTTCGTCAAACTGCCCTGCGCTAAAACTCTCGCTAAGGCCTTTGTCAAGGAAATTGTCAGACTTCATGGCGTTCCTACTGACATTGTTTCTGATAGGGGTCCTCAGTTCGTGGCTCGTTTTTGGCGTGCCTTTTGTGACAGGTTGGGAATTCATTTGTCGTTTTCGTCCGGATATCATCCTGAATCTAATGGCCAGACAGAAAGGAAAAACCAGGATGTTGAGCAGTTCTTGCGTTGTTTTGTGGCAGACAATCAAGAGGGGTGGTCTGAGTTTCTGCCACTTGCCGAATTTGCTCTGAACAATCATACATCTTCTTCTGCTGGTTGTTCGCCTTTTTTTTGTTGTTCTGGGAGACATCCGTCGTTTGGGTCGTTCTCCAAGTTGGGATCTGCCGTGCCTGAGGAGGAGAATTTTTCCGGTGATTTGGAAAGAGTTTGGACGGATGTGCGTGGTAATCTTCAGGAGGCCAACAGAAAATCTAAAGACTACTTTGATAGGAAACGACAGGAGGTTTTGTTCGCTGTTGGTGACATGGTTTGGTTGTCCTCTAGGAATCTGCGGTTGAGGATTCCTTCTAAGAAATTGGGTCCCAAGTTTGTAGGGCCCTTTAAGGTGCTTCAGGTTGTCAACCAATCTGCTGTTAGGTTGGAGGTTCCTACCTCCTGGAGAATTAATCCGGTCTTTCATGTCTCTCTGTTAAAAAAAGCTGTTGTGTCGGATGGTGACGCCTCTGCCTCTGTTCCTCCGGTGGTGGAGGACGGGGAATATGAAATTTCTCGCATCCTTGACTCTAGACGGTATAGAGGTAGTTTGCAGTATCTTGTGGCCTGGAAAGGTTTCGGACCCGAGGATAACTCTTGGGTGAGGTCAGATGATGTTTCCGCGTCCAGACTTATCAGAGCGTTTCACAGGAGATTTCCTGATAAGCCTGGTCCTAGGGGATCCGGAGGATCCTCTTAGAAGGGGGGGTACTGTTAGAACCTTGCTGTTAGGTTTTTTTTCCTTTGCTGGTCACATGACCTTGTTGGCCTATTTAATCCTGCTCCGCCCTTCTGGCTTTGCTGGACTTCATTGTATATCTACTTTCTAGCTAGCCTGTGCTCTGTATCTAACTGTTAGTTTGCTTGGTCTACGGACCTCTAGGTTCTATCTATTTTGTTTGTTCGTCTGTCTGCTGCTATTTCTGTTAGGAGGTGTCCCATATTCCTCCCAGTCCTTAGTACTTGTAGGGATTCCCTCCCCAAATCTATAGGTCTCCGTACAGACTAGATTAGGACTTTAGCAGGTCTGATCGCAGGATCAGGTTCCCTGTTACATCGTAGGGATTCAGCTGAGTCTTATAGTAGGGACAGATCTCCTCTCTTTCCTTAGCTTTGGTAGCAGAACATAACACCTATCATCTCTGGTATTCAATGCCTAACATCAAATCTATCCAGATTTGTGGATAAACACTTACAAGACCTAGTACCCCTTTTGCCGACATATTTAAAAGACAGTCAACATGTACTTCAGCTTTTACAAAAAATCAAATGGCATGACAATTTCATCCTAGGCACCCTGGACATCTCTTCCTTATACACCGTGATTCAGCATAATGCGGGCTGCGACGCAGCCACACATTTTCTTTTGAAACAAAACAAACTACCTAAAGAACAAATAATGTTCATCAAGGTATGTATGAAGTTCATACTGACGCATAACTATTTTAAACACGATAAACTTTTCTACACACAACAATGGGGCACAGCAATGGGTACTAGATTTGCCCCAAGCTATGCCAATCTATACGTTGGCAAATGGGAGGAGTTAGCTATCCACCCAGGCGGCACACTCAGACCTAATTTGGTATTTTGGCATAGATTTATCGACGACGTACTTTTTATCTGGTCTGGTGACCAAGAATCTCTAGACTCCTTTATCAGGGAGATCAATACCAATAATTTTTTCTTGGAATTTACCTCCAACATAAGCCAGAAACAGGTAAACTTCTTAGATCTCAACATATATATCCAAGATAAAAAAATCCATACAAAAACATATATGAAGCCAACGGACTCAAATAGCTTCATCTTTTTGGACAGCTGTCACCTCCCCAGCTGGCTGTTAAACATCACACGCAGTCAATACATGTGACTATATAGAAATTGCTCCAACACTGGGGACTTCAACGAAGAAGCCATACAACTAACAAATAAATTTTTAGAAAAAGGTTACAATCCACAATTTTTACACAAAGTGAAAAATCAGATTCAAACTTTACCCAGAGATAACCTCCTCAAGAACAGCACCATAAAAATTAATGCCACTGACCCTACAACACAACCAGATATCCCTATCATAACTCAATACAACTCCAATACACATTTATTAAGAAAAATAATTTCAAAACACTGGCATATCCTTCACGATGACAAAACAATAGGCGACCTTATTCCACCAAAACCAAGATTCATCTATAGGAAAGCAAAAAACCTGGGGAACCTCATCGCACCAACAGTTCGCAATCCTCAAATCAATAATCAACCCACACTCATTAAAGAAACTGTTGGTTTTTATCCTTGTAATAAATGTGCAGCATGCAAGAAGCTGCACACTAAAAATCAAAAAATAATCACGGGAGACCAAATCACCTACAAAATCTCAGACTTCATTACTTCATTACTTGCAACACCGAAGGTGTCATCTACAGCCTCTGATGTCCATGCAACAAACTTTATATAGGTAGAACCAAACGCCCCCTACAGGTGCGCATAAACGAACATCTGCGCAATATTTCCAAAAAATTTGACGGACACCCTCTATCTATACATTACTCCGAAAAACATGGAGGTTCCATTAAGGGCACTACCATCACAGGCCTACAGAAGGTCCACAAACAATGGCGCAAAGGGGACTATCTAAAACAAATGTCCAGGGTTGAAACCAAGTGGATATTCAACCTGGACACATTAAAACCAAAGGGACTCAATTCTGAGATTGAGTTATTTGCTTTCAATGATGACTAATGCATCCATCCGAACTAAAGCATATTACCAAGCAGACCCCGCCCCCACTAATTAATCATGCACAGCGCGCATATATATAAGTGACCTACTTACAGCAGTAGACCATTCCTGAGGAAGAGAACCGTAGTTCTTGAAACGCGTTGGTCTTTTTGGTCCCTGTAAGCCACCGTACCGGTACGGGTCACGTGCGCGCTGTCACATGCACTGACATCACGCAGGTCCTACTGCGTTGACACACGACGCATACTCCAGGTCCTTCCTGCCCTCCACAGACCGCCGATGGAGGACACCTAGCGCAAGGGAGAACAGCTGGTCACCGGCTGGGACCCTGTTTCACTCCCTGCGCGACCCATCTCTATGCCCCACTGCTCTTCTACCCCCCGCTGCCAGTTGTGACTCTGAGAGCACAGTGGGACGCTAACCAGTCCCTGTTAGCAGTACCATCCCTGACAGACAACTAACAGTAAGTACTGGGCTCTGCTCCCACGGTGACATTCAGCATCTAAGACTGCACTGCAGTGTGCACATGCTGCACACACACTAGACTGCCCATCTTCCCTGAATGCAACTACCACCACGAATAAGCTCAAGAGTTTTAAGCAGATCCTCAGTACCCTAACATAGAGCACAGATACTGCTTCCCCACTGCTACTAATACTACCAGTGAGCCCAAGGAACAAGCAGACTTTCAGTGCTCTAACCCAACAGGTAACATTTTAACCATTTTACCTGCACTATACAGGTCCTCCCCCCTCCCCCTACTTAATAGAATTCATAAATACACCTAAGTATACTAACATTTATCCTTTAAGCTCTTTTGGATACGCATACAGCTGTCCATCACCCAGCCTTAGACAACTGGCTTCAAGACCGTAGTCACTAGCCCAGGCTACCTTGGAACCTATACAGAACCTCGTACAGGTAAAACGCATTTCTTCTCACCTGTGCCACTCAGACTCGCTGTACTGTACAACAGGTATAACAAAATCCTTCTACTATTCACCAACAGCAGCAAGTAGCTTCAAGCACTGCGATTCACAATAGCTGTCCATCACCCAGAACCGGACAACAATCAAAACCGCAGACACCATCAAGTGCAGCCCTGCAACTTACACAGAACCCCCCTCCTTTACAGGTAAAAAACGGCATCCCTTTATATGTGCCACTCAGATCCTATGCAAAGCGTTATAGGCTTAACTAATATTACTCTATTTCCATTAGTAGCACCCTCTAATCCCGCTGCCTAAATATCTACAAACGATCATCATCCCAAGCACAAGCCATCAACACCTGGAAATCTACTCAGACCGACAACAGGTAAATCACTTCTTACACTAGTGAGAGCAGCCACTCCAAGTATACAGGGAACAATCCGGTCACTAAAACCCCACCTTTTTTTCCCCTTCTCTTTCTCCTTTTTCCACCTAGGAAATATCCAGACTACTATCCTTCTAAAACTAGCCTAGAAACCCATGAGGCTACCATTACCAGGAACCTACAGAAAGCCTCCACCCCAAAAGACCCACCATCTATCTCTATCTAATATTTTATCATTTTTTAACCTTCACTATGATTTAACGTCATTTTTATGCGAGATTTACTATATAAAATAAAAAACTTTTTTATCATCCTCTCTTACTGTCCACACTTTGTCCCCAACAACCCTCCCCCTTCATGTATACGGCCTAAACCTTACCAGAGCAGGATATTTTAACTATTTCTACCTTTTAAACATTGGACTTCTCCAATACTGTCAACCAGTGGTGGTTGTCTATCCCTTGCAGCAGGTAACATCCAGGCCCACCTACCAGCGCCTACACACAATTTTTATATATATATACAGTTATATGAAAAAGTTTGGGCACCCCTATTAATATTAAGCTTAATGTTTTATAAAAATTGGTGTTTTTGCAACAGCTATTTCAGTTTGATATATGTAATAACTGTTGGACACAGTAATGTTTCTGCCTTGAAATGAGGTTTATTGTACTAACAGAAAATGTGCAATCTGCATTCAAACAAAATTTGACAGGTGCATAAGTATGGGCACCTCACCAGAAAAGTGACATTAATATTTAGTAGATCCTCCTTTTGCAAAAATAACAGCCTCTAGTCGCTTCCTGTAGCTTTTAATGATTTCCTGGATCCTGGATGAAGGTATTTTTGACCATTCCTCTTTACAAAACAATTCCAGTTCAGTTAAGTTTGATCGTCGCCGAGCATGGACAGCTCTCTTCAAATGATCCCACAGATGTTCAATGATATTCAGGTCTGGGGACTGGGATGGCCATTCCAGAACATTGTAATTGTTCCTCTGCATGAAAAAAAAATGGTAACTGATCATTTAAACCTTGCTCAGCTACACTCTTTAAAAGAGTTAACCTCCAGCATATAACATGCTGGCAGAAAGTCTATTGGTTTCAGTTCACACAGGCCAGCAACCTGCGTGACACATATCTCCCCTCATATACCATATCAGTGACTGTCACAATACAGTTATATGAAAAAGTTTGGGCACCCCTATTAATCTTAAGCATAATGTTTTATAAAAATTGGTGTTTTTGCAACAGCTATTTCAGTTTGATATATGTAATAACTGTTGGACACAGTAATGTTTCTGCCTTGAAATGAGGTTTATTGTACTAACAGAAAATGTGCAATCTGCATTCAAACAAAATTTGACAGGTGCATAACACTGCTATGGACTGTGTTATCATTTATCGTTTTGTTTTGTTGTTTTGCCAGTAAGGCTATGTTTATTTTGCTGGAGTGCAGAGCTTTATGCCATATAATAAAGCCTGCAGAGAAAACACGATTCCCGAGTCTACTTCCAGAAGCGACCGAGTGAGGCGTCATACCACAGTTGGTGCGAGAGTGCATGCAAGATTCCAGGAACACGTGTACCTGCCACAGAGACCAGTGGATGTCCTGGGTAAAAGCCGCCAACCAGCCAGAGAAGTCCGGCAGCATGGAGGAGCTCATTAAGCACCTGGTCCAAAGCCAGCAGAGCATGCAGCAGATCCAACAGAGCATGCAGCAGCAGCACAGAGAGCAGCTTCAGCAGCAATGGGAGAAGTGGCAGGAGGCAGATAAACTCCTGATACAGCAAATCCAGCAGCAGCAACGACAGACGGAGCTCCTAGCAGGGGAGATCCATGGAAGGACATCCGCTCCACCCCCAGATCCAGGTGAGGACACACACGTCAGGAAAACGGTAAGGAGAACGTTACAGAAGATGACCCCATGGGATGACGTTGAGGCGTTCCTGACTTTTTTGAAAGGGTGGTGGAACGGGAGAGATTACCTCAGGAGCGGTGGGCGGAGCTTCTGGCCCCATATTTGACCGGGGAGCCACAGAAGGCCTATTATGATCTAACTTTACAAGACGCAAAGGAGTACGCGAAATTAAAAACAGATATTGGCACGCTCAGGAGTGACTATGTCTGTCAGAGCACAAAGGGTCCACCACTGGGCGTATGCTGGCAACAAACCTCCACGATCACAGATGTTCGACTTATTACATCTAGTCCAGAAGTGGCTGCAGCCAGAGTCTTCCACTCCTGCCCAGATGGTTGAGCGTGTGGTGATGGACAGGTAACCCAGGTGCAGACCTGGGTTACCCTCGGAATGCGGACGACCTTGTGGGCCTGGTAAAGAGGTACCAAGTGGTAAAAAAATCCCTACGGAAACCCGACATAATCACCTCCCCTACTGGAGTGCCCAAAATGGGGCGGGTACACCACAGAAGGGGTTCAGAGCCACAACTGGGGGGCATCCCAATTGCACTGAAGGTGCCGCAAGGACTGTTGTTAACGATTGGATCTGTTGGCGGTGTCGCAATCTGGGACACGTAGCCGCCCAGTGTCATACATCTGCTGAGCCAATGGACTGCAGCCTAGGCAGACAGTGTTCATATTATGCTTACCTAGCCTGCAGTGTGGACTGTCAATCCAGCGAGGGCCCGCAGGCGTGTGCCGTATCCATTAACCAAGCAACGGTCCTGGGGCTGTTGGACTCTGGGAGTCTGGTAACCTTAATCAGTGCCACTCTTCCCCACCAGCTGATCCCTACCAAAACTGTGGGCATCCGCTGCATACATGAGGACGCCAAGAACTACCCGGTGACCAGAGTGACAGTCGGAACAGACTATGGCGCCCAATCCCACGAGGTCGGGGTGGTCAGGGACCTGATACATCCCGTCATTTTGGGGCTCGATTTTCCCTTGTTCTGGGACTTGTGGGGGAAGGGATCCAGACTGAGTCCGGTGGAAAAAAGCCAGGACCCTAAAGAAATACCCTGGTCGACATAGGAAGTGGATGAGTTCCCACTATGTGTCCTTGTCGGCGACGAGGACGAGACTGTGTCTGAGGTGGTCGACCTCCCTGAATTAGAGGTGCCTGGAGAGAACTTTGGGTCAGCTCAGGTTTGTGACTTGACCTTGAAAGGGGCGTGGGATAATGTTACTGTTTGTAATGGTGTTGCTCAAGATCCGGGGGCGGACACCAGGTACCCACACTTTGCAGTTCAGGGGGAGCTATTATACCGGGTGACCAAACTAAAAAGTGAAGAGGTAGTGGAACAGCTGTTAGTTCCAGGTTCATACCGTCAGAGGATATTAAACATGGCACACTCACATATTCTGGAGGGACACCTAGGGGTTGAGAAAACGCAGGAGAGAATAATAAGGAGGTTTATTGGCCAGGATGTTATCGGGAAATCTTAAACTATTTTAGGTCCTGCCCCACTTGCCAGATAACCGTGCCCACCTCCCACTTACGTAGTCCCTTAGTTCCACTACCTGTCATAGAGGTTCCCTTTGAGAGGATTGCCATGGACCTCGTGGGTCCCTTAGTTAAATCGGCCTGGGGCCACCAATACATCCTGGTGGTCATTGACTATGCGACCCGGTACCCTGAAGCGGTACCCCTAAAGAACTCGTCCAGTTAAAGTATAGCCCGAGAGCTAGTTCATATTTTTGCTTGGACAGGTCTGCCAAAAGAGATTTTGACAGACCAAGGAACCCTCTTCATGAGCAAGGTGATGAAGAAGCTATGCAGAGTCCTTCAGATTGCCCAGATTCGGACCTCAGTTTATTAATCGCAGACGGACGGCTTAGTGGAACGCTTCAATAAGACCTTAAAGGTGATGCTCAGGAAGGTTGTTGAAAAGGATGGGCTAGACTGGGACTACCTGCTCCCATTTCTGCTTTTCTCTGTCAGAGAAGTTCCTCAAGCCTCCACTGGCTTCTCTCCATTTGAGCTCCTGTATGGATGGCATCCAAGAGGTCTCCTGGACATCGCCAAGGAAACCTGGGAGGCCGAGGTCACGCCCCACCAGAGCATCATCGAACTTGTCGCCCAGCTACAGGAGAAAATGGCGAAGGTGATGCCCATCGTGAATGAACATCTCCTCCAGGCGCAGGAAGCCGAGGTGAGGGTGTATAACCGGTCGGCAAGGCTGAGACTGTTCCAACCTGGGGATCGCGTCCTGGTTCTTATTCCCACCATTGAAAGTAAGTTTCTGACCAAGTCGCAAGGCCTATATGAGGTGGTGGAGAAGCTCGGTGAAGTGAACTACAGAGTCCACCAGCCTGGCCGAAGAAAGCCACACCAGGTGTACCATGTAAACCTGCTCAAGCCATGGTGAGATCGGGAACCCATGGGAACTCCTTGCCTGGGAACCACTCCCGAAGGCCAGGTGGAAGATGTCACAATAGCAGAGACCCTTTTGCCAGCCCAGAAGCAACAGTGTCGAGAACTGCTCCAGCAGAATAGGGACCTGTTCTCAGAGTTGCCGGGGCATACCTAGGTGGTAGAACATGACGTGCTAACAGATCCGCATATAAGGGTGAACCTGAAGCCATACAGGATTCCTGAAGCACGCTGGGAGGTGATCTTGGCCGATGTGAAGAGGATGTTAGATCTCGGTGTGATAGAGGAGTCAAGGAGTGGATGGTCGAGCCCCATCGTCCTCGTGCCAAAACCCAATGGAGAGTGGAGGTTTTGTAATGATTACCGCCGGCTGAATGAGGTGTCCAAGTGTGACGCATACCCGATACCCCGGGTCGATGAACTCATCAAGAGGCTTTGACCGGCGAGGTACATCACCACTCTGGACCTGACGAAGGGCTACTGGCAGATCCCCATGTCCCAGATGGCCAAGGAGGAGATGGCTTTCTCAACACCTGATGGGTGCTTCCAATACATTCGGAAGCCATTTGCACTACAGGGGGCTCCAGCCACCTTCCAGAGGGCTATGGATCGGTTCCTAGCCCCATATAAGAAGTATGCCGCAGGCTACCTTGACGACATTGTAGTCTTTAGCCCAGACTGGGCCAGTCATCTACCTAAACTACAGGCCATTCTGGATGCTCTAAGGAAGGTGGGATTTACAATAAATCCAAAAAATGCGCCGTTGGAAAAGAGGAGGCCAAGTACTTGGGCTATGTCGTAGGGAGAGGCAAAATAAAGCCACAAGTTAATAAAGTGGAGGCAATCCAGACCTGATCGAAACTGCTCTCCAAGAAGCAAGTGAGAGCATTCCTGGGAATGGTGCGATATTACCGGCGGTTTATCCCAAATTTTACTATGATTGTCTCCCCATTGACGGATCTTCTGAAAGGCACCAGATCAACCATGGTGAAGTGGACGGAGGAAACTGCTTTTCAACTGTTGAAGTCAGCACTGTGAAAATAACCGGTCTTGGTCGCATCAGACTTCAAGAAAGAGTTTGTGGTTCAGACCGACGCTTCAGAGGTTCGTCTAGGAGCTGTACCCTCTCAAGAGATAAATGAAGAAGAGCATCCCATTCTCTATCTGAGCCGGAAGCTTTCGTCCTGTGAGAAAAACTACCCAATAATAGAAAAAGAGTGTCTAGCCATAAAATGGGCCGTAGATACACTAAGATACTACCTACTAGGCTGAAAGTTTAAGTTGGTGTCAGACTATGCCCCGTTGAGATGGTTGAGGGAAAAGAGGGGTAAAAATGCCAGGGTAACTAGATGGTTCCTAGCTCTTCAGGATTTCAACTTTCACGTAGAGCATAGGCTTTGAAGTTACATGGGAATGCTGATGCCCTTTCTAGAATTCCCTGTTTGGTATTGGAAGGTGCCCAAACCCCCGGCTTTGGGCAGAGGGGGGTTATATTTGACAGAGTCACTGGTATTGTAAAGGAGGGGAGGTATGTGACGCGCCCCTGGGCCTGTGTCGCGCTGCGTTGCGCACGCGGGAGCTTACCCGGAGCCGGATCTCTTGAGGGTTGTAGTCTCGTGGCGGTGACCCGGTCCGTGCCCAGGGAGTCAAACTGAGCGGCGATGTAACAGCGGTAGATGTAGGACGACTACGCCACCCGTTGAATGCAGCTATGGAGCTGCCGCTGCAGGACAGTCCGCTGAGGCCGGTGGATGGATGGTGCAGCGTAGATGGTATAACCCCCAACGGGAGGGGTATGGCCTCAGGGCAGCAGGTGTGGATGATGGGGGTAGCAGGAACCACTCAGAGACGGTGCGGTGTAATTCAGGGTCTTTACTGGTAACAACGATAGACCCTCCCGGAGTACTTGCTAGTGAACGGGGCCTGGTCAGTCCTTGAGCAGATGGGATCTCCCCTGGCCAGGCGGAGTTGTAGGCCTCCCAAACTGACTGTACTCTTCTGGCTACCTTGCTAGAAGCGGATATAAGTAGCCCACGTCCCTGAGTGTACCGTGTGGTGCTCACCCGTATGGCCGGTGACTCGGGGCCTTCTAATGGCTTCCGCTCCACGATGGCGGTGCTGGTCCCACGCGTGTGACCGTGCCTTCGGGTTTCTGGGCCTGAGGACCTGAAATCCCCTGCCGGTCGGCTTCTGCTGCTGGGTAAGAGTTAGTCCCCACAGCCTCGGACGCCGGGTCCGGTAAGAAAGCTTCTCAGTCAGGGCGAGCTCTGCAGCTGCCAGCCCCTGACTCGTAGTAGTATTGCTTCTGCTGTTTCTTGTCTCTACTCTCCTTGACTGACTAACCCTGCCTCAGCCCAGGGTTTATACAGGGGAAGTTCTTCCCCTCCCAAGACTGGGCAGGAGGTGTGGCATGCACAGGATCCCTGACCAAAGGACCTCCCACCTGCTCTCAGACATAATATCTCTATCACTGTGGCAACCAGACCCCTGGGGTGTCACATTCCCCCCTAGTGAAATTTAGTACTCCGGGACTAAACATATTTTAGAAAAACATAACAAGGTATAAACAATAATAGTACAATAAGAAAAACATATAAAGATGGTCACGGCGTGTCCGCAACCGGGTGCAGTTTTGAAAAGCAAGGTGTCCATTTCACCAAAACAGGGAGACGTAACCAGGTAGGGGTCTGTCCTACCCCGAGTCCTTAACAGTCTTTAGTCCGTCCTGGGTTACGCTCCAACTATGTACAAGGATTCCCGGTAAATCCACCAAGGACTCCTACAAATAACTAGAAACACAAAATTATACACAAGCAACAATACACAGGTAAACATAAATAAAACAATTTATACACTTCAAATCCTCCACCGTGCGGGTAACTGGCCTCTAGTGGCCCTAGTGGACCTACGGAGCTGACTGCCTAGCCCTGAACTACAGGATGTAGGAGCTGTCAAGGGTAAACTGGGCAGCTGTCTACCGGCTCTTTGGCTCACTAGGGATATGGCAGGCTCACTGCAAGCAGAGGGTTGATCCTCCTGATCTGCTGGTGTGGAGTCTTCTGCCTCCTGGACCGGCTGTTCTTCCAGCTCTACCTGTTGCTCCGTAGGTGCTTGGGATGCTGGTTGGAGGAAGGTGAGTACGGGTACCACAACTGCACCATTGACTTGAGTCCAAGACCGAGGGAAGTCCCCGAGCACAGTACTAACCATATCTTCCCTTTCCTCTACGGGTCGATGGTCTTCTTGTTCCTCTTCAGGGTTCCTCAGTTGTTCGGGACACTTCTTCAGGTGGTCCCGGGATACAATAGCTGTGGTTTCCCCTCCGTCTTTACTGATGGTACAAACCTTCGGGTTCTCGTGGCTTGAGGGCAGTACGGTGTACGGGTCCTTTTCCCACTGGTCGTCCAACTTGTGGAGCCGTCTCTTCCTCTTCAAGACCTGCTCTCCGGGTACCAGGGGAACAGCGGGAGCATACTGGTTGTAAGTTTTCTCTTGTCTTTCCCTAGCCTGACAGAGACTTCGCTCCACGCTCTCCTGTATTCTCCGGTACTGCTGCTGCCTCTCCGTGTCCCAGTCTGTTTCTGGTGAAGTGTCCTCGGGTGTCAGGACTCCCATTTCCAGGTCAACAGGTAACTTACCAGGTCTTGCCCTCATTAGGTAAGCCGGGGTACAGTTGGTGGAACCTACCGGGATGTGGTTGTATAGGTCCACCAGATCGGGCAACTTCTCAGGCCACAGACTGCGTTCTTCCAGGGGCAACGTTTTTAAAAGATCCATTACCACCTGGTTCATTTTCTCACAAAGTCCATTAGTTTGCGGATGGTAGGGTGTCGTCCTTATCTTCCGGCAGCCATACAGATTGCAGAATTCCTGGAAGACCTCCGCTTCAAAGGCAGGTCCCTGGTCCGTCAGCACTTGGTCCGGGTACCCGTGTGGACGGCAAAAGTGCTGCTGGAAGGCTCTAGCTGCTGTTTGAGCCGTTAAGTCCTTGACGGGGACGACAACCAAGAACCGGGAGTAATGATCCACGATGGTTAACGCGTAGACGTAGCCACTTCTGCTTGGGGTCAGTTTTACATGATCCAAGGCTACCAGTTCCAACGGTTGCCGGGTGACGATGGACTGCAGGGGAGTCTTCTGGCTGGCACGGTCCTTCCTTCTCAGGTTGCACGGGCCACAGTCTCTGCACCACTTCTCAATGGTTCCCCTCATGCCTACCCAGTGGAATCGCTCGCGCAGCAGGAACTCCAGCTTCTTCCACCCGAAGTGTCCAGCTCCGTCGTGGTATGCCTCCATCACCATGGCTGCGTCTCTTCGTGGCACCACTACTTGCCAGAGTAGTTCATGCGTCCGGGAGTTAACCATTCTGCGGCACAACTTCCCCTTGTAAAGGAACAGTCGACTCTTCTCTGCCCATAGTTGTTTGGCTTCCTCCGGAGCGTCTGGTTCAAGGCAAGCCTCCGGGCGAGTCAGCATCTCCTTCACCAGTCGGACGGCAGGGTCGCTGTCTTGCGTTTCCGCCCAGTTGTAGTGAGGTAAGGGGTTCAACGTAGCAGCCTGCTTATTCCTTACCCGGTGGGAATACTGGATAGTCCCATGACGGTGGAACGCAGGGAGTTCAACTTCTTCCAGTCCCTCCGGATCTTCTCCTTCGTCCGGCAGGTTGGGCATCCTGGACAGGGCATCCGCGTTGGTATTGGAGCGTCCGGCCCGGTATTTGATTGTGAACTCGTAGTTGGACAGACGGGCCATCCACCTCTGCTCCAGGGCACCGAGTCTTGCCGTGTCCAGGTGTGTCAACGGGTTGTTATCCGTGTACACGGTGAACCGGGAAGAAGCGAGGTAATGCTTAAAGCGCTCGGTGACTGCCCATACTACGGCCAGGAACTCTAGCTTAAATGAGCTGTAATTCTCGGGGTTCCTTTCGGTGGGTCGCAGTTTTCGGCTGGCGTAGGCGATTACTCGTTCCTTCCCCTGCTGGATCTGGGACAGTACGGCTCCTAGCCCGATGTTACTGGCGTCGGTGTAGAGGATAAAGGGCTGGCTATAATCCGGGTACGCCAGGATTTCGTCCCCCGTGAGGGCCATCTTCAGCTGGCGGAAGGACTCTTCTTCCAACTCCTCCCATTTGAAGGGCGGCTTCTGGTTCTTGGCCTTCCGGGACTGGCCTATCAGGAGGTCCTGCATAGGTGCTGCCTTTTTGGTGAAACCGGGAATAAACCTTCGGTAGTAGCCTACCAACCCGAGGAACTGCCGCACTTCTTTTACGCTGGAGGGGCTTGGCCATTCCTTAATTGCGGTGATCTTATCAGGGTCGGGAGCCACTCCGTCAGCGCTCACCACGTGTCCCAGGTACTGCACCTTTGGTTTCAGGAGGTGACACTTGGAGGGTTTCACCTTTAGGCCGTAACTCGCCAGAGCTTCGAACACTTCTGCCAGGTGTTTCAGGTGGTCCTCATACGTCTTGGAATATACGATGACATCGTCCAGATACAACAAGACCGTCTCGAAGTTTCTGTGGCCCAGACAACACTCCATTAGTCGTTGGAAGGTTCCTGGTGCGTTGCAGAGTCCGAACGGCATGCAGGTGAACTCGCTAAGTCCCATCGGGGTGGTGAATGCGGTCTTCTCCCGGTCCGCCTCTGCTACAGGAACCTGCCAGTACCCGCTAGTGAGATCCAAGGTAGAGAAGAAGTTAGCAGATCTTAAAGCAGCCAATGACTCCTCTATCCTTGGTAAGGGGTACGCATCCTTGTGTGTGATACGGTTGATTTTCCGGTAATCTACACACATCCTCATGGTGTTGTCTTTTTTTCTGACTAAGACTAGTGGAGCTGCCCAGGGGCTACAGCTATCCCTGATCACCCCAGCCTCCTTCATGTCTCTAAGCATCCCCTTGGCGTGTTGGTAGTGGGCAGGGGGTACGGGTCGATACCTCTCTTTTATAGGAGGATGGTCTCCCGTGGGGATGTGGTGTTCTACCCCCTTGACTCGCCCGAAGTCTAACGGGTGTTTACTGAACACTCTCTCGTACTCCTGAACCACCCGATAGACTCCTTGTTTCTGGTGTGAGGGAGTGGAGTCAGTACCCAGATGTAGTTGCTGACACCAGTCCTCCTTGTTTTTCTTAGAGCCGTTACCTTCCTCCGGGTGAGATGGAGGCAAGGGTTCCACAGATTGTATAGAATTTTGGTTAATGGTATATAATTTGGCTAGCGTGGCATACCGGGGCAGGTACACTTCCCTCTCACCGATATTTATTATGCGAACGGGCACCCTCCCATGGCGTACATCAACCACCCCCCGTGCTGTCAAAATGGTGGGCCTACTGTCTGAGTAAACTGGTTCTACCATTGCCTGGTAATCCCTACCTCTCAGACCAATAGCTGCCCGGCACCAAATCATCATTTCACTTTTTGGGGGCATGGCAATAGGAAAAGGGTCACACATTCTTACGCTACCAATCTCACCGCCGGAGAGTTCCACCTGTTGCCGTCGCATCAGTGCCCGGATCTCTTTCTGGAGCACCCGCTGCTCGCCGGAGCTGGCGTTCTTGGCAACCTGCTGTAAAAGGAAAATCACCTCTGCAAGACAATTTTCAATTACATTAGTTCCTAGAGTTATTTTTGGGTGACTCTCATGTTTGTCAATATCTACAATGATCAGTCCCTGTGCTGCCAGTTCGACTCTACCGATTTTGATGGTCACCTCTTTAAATCCGATCTGTGGCACGGGCTGGCCATTGCTGGCGATGATACTCAAGTCGTCGTCAGGGTAGCGGGTAATATCCGAGTCATTCCAGTACTGCTTAAAGAGCACGTACGGGATGGTGGTGACCTGCGACCCGGTGTCCAGTAGGGCACTCATGGGAATGCCATCCAGTACCACCGGCAAGACTGGACGTCCTCCCACATATCTGTCGCGCCAGTTCGATGGGCCTGGTGATCTTTTTCCTGGGGGTTGGCCCTCTACCCCAGGTTGTGCCCGTTTAAAGAACAGTACCTTGCCATATGTCCGGGTTGATTGCAGCGGCGGCAGATGGGTCGTCCGTCCTCGCTGTATCGGTCACTGGGTCTTCCTCTGGCCGGTGGGGTCCTCCTTGGTCGACGCCACGGGATGTCCTCCGGTCCGGATGCCAGCTGGATCTTCCCTGGGGTGGAAACCTGTAAAGACTGCACAGTTCGGGTTAGCGCAGCAACGCTCTTAGCTAGCTCTTGGACCTGATGGTGTAGGTCTGGAGCCGGGTCATTGTCCAAAGCCTGCGCATCAGCTCCCACAGGCCCTGCCGACAAGGGCGCCGCCTCCTGGTGGTAAGTAATAGCTGGGCGCCTGTGGGTCATAACGCCACCCGGTGCCGGTTCTCGGAGCACCCGGATGGCTCTGTCCTTGAACTGTGCAAAGCCCAGATGGGGATCCTGTAAGGCCATCGCCCGCAACTGGGTTCGGTGGGCATTACAATACAGTCCCTCTATAAATTGTTCAGTCAACAGCCTGTCCTCGTTTCCCACTCCATCAGGGTCGGTCTGCTTAATGGCCCTCAGGGCCTCTTGTAGGTTTAGTGCATAGTCCCTTATACTCTCATGCGCTCGCTGCTTGCACCCGTAGAATCTAAGCTTAATCTCGGCTGAGGTGCGGGTATCAAAGGTATCCTTCAGCCGGGTTAGTATCCCTGCGACAGTCTTCCTCCCAGGTGGCCAGGATTTTACTTCCCTTTTAGCTGCCCCGGTTAGTTGGGCCACCAGGATGCTCACTTTTTGCTCTTCTGTGAGGGGGTACACCTGGAATAGGCTATCCAGCTTTTCTCTAAAGTCATGCAGGGTATGTGACTCCCCTGAGTACTGGGGTAGCCAAGCTGCTCCCGGGATATAGGGCATGGTGAAGGGCATAACTGCAGCAGCGGAGGCGCTGGCGGGGGTTGAGGCAGTGAAGCTCTCCTCCGTATCCGACATCTTCCTCCCCCCTAGTGGACCGTGGCCTACCTTGCGATGATCCTATTCCGTAGGCCGCGGCTCCGCAGTGGATCGTCAGGGTTGAGGACCTTCCGTCGCGCTCCTGTGACGTCGGCGTCTGCTGGGCTCCTTCCAGGACCTTACGCAACGTCCGGACGTGAGGCGGGGCTTCAGTTCTCGCGTGCTTTCGGAGTCCACGCCCCTCTTCTTCCCGCGCGGCGTCCTCAAGATGGCGTCCAATGGCGGGAAAACTCCACGGATGGCGGGAAGAAGGCAGAAGATGGAGCCGGATGGCGGGAAACTTCACCGATGGCGGGAAGAAGGCTGAAGATGGCGCCGGATGGCGGGAATCTTCACCACAGGTAAGTTTGAAAAGTCTCTTTTTCAGGCACGCAGTACCCGGTGGTTGCGGGCACGAAATCCTGCCGACTACGCCAAAAGTTGACGCGCCCCTGGGCCTGCTGTGTCGCGCAGCGTCTCGCGCACGGGGGCTTACCCGGAACCGGATCAGATGAGGGTTGTAGTCTCGTGGCGGTGACCCGGTCCGTGCCCAGGGAGTCAAACTGAGCGGCGATGTAACAGCGGTAGATGTAGGACGACTACGCCACCCGTTGAATGCAGCTATGGAGCTGCCGCTGCAGGACAGTCCGCTGAGGCCGGTGGATGGATGGTGCAGCGTAGATGGTATAACCACCAACGGGAGGGGTATGGCCTCAGGGCAGCAGGTGTGGATGATGGGGGTAGCAGGAACCACTCAGAGACGGTGCGGTGTAATTCAGGGTCTTTACTGGTAACAACGATAGACCCTCCCGGAGTACTTGCTAGTGAACGGGGCCTGGTCAGTCCTTGAGCAGATGGGATCTCCCCTGGCCAGGCAGAGTTGTAGGCCTCCCAAACTGACTGTACTCTTCTGGCTACCTTGCTAGAAGCGGATATAAGTAGCTCACGTCCCTGAGTGTACCGTGTGGTGCTCACCCGTATGGCCGGTGACTCGGGGCCTTCTAATGGCTTCCGCTCCACGATGGCGGTGCTGGTCCCACGCGTGTGACCGTGCCTTCGGGTTTCTGGGCCTGAGGACCTGAAATCCCCTGCCGGTCGGCTTCTGCTGCTGGGTAAGAGTTAGTCCCCACAGCCTCGGACGCCGGGTCCGGTAAGAAAGCTTCTCAGTCAGGGCGAGCTCTGCAGCTGCCAGCCCCTGACTCGTAGTAGTATTGCTTCTGCTGTTTCTTGTCTCTACTCTCCTTGACTGACTAACCCTGCCTCAGCCCAGGGTTTATACAGGGGAAGTTCTTCCCCTCCCAAGACTGGGCAGGAGGTGTGGCATGCACAGGATCCCTGACCAAAGGACCTCCCACCTGCTCTCAGACATAATATCTCTATCACTGTGGCAACCAGACCCCTGGGGTGTCACATATGTGTCACACAGGTTTCTGGTCTGTGTGAACTGAAACCAATAGACTTTCTGCCAGCATGTTATATGCTGGAGGTTAACTCTTTTAAAGGGTGTGGCTGAGCAAGGTTTTGCCAGTACGGCTGTGTTTATTTTGCTGGAGTACAGAGCTTTATGCCACATAATAAAGCCTGCAGAGAAAACACGATTCCTGAGTCTACTTCCAGAAGCGGCTGAGTAAGGCGTCATACCACAATATATATATATATATATATATATATATATATATGTATATATATATATTTACAGTGGAGAAAATAAGTATTTGATAAGTATTTGATACACTGCCAATTTTGCAAGTTTTCCCGACTATAAAGAATGGAGAGGTCTATAATTTTTATCGTAGGTACACTTCAACTGTGTAAAAAGCAGACTCTAAATATAAAAAACAGAAAATCTCATTGTATGATTTTTAAATAATTAAATTGCATTTTATTTCATCACCTACCAACCAGCAAGAATTCTGTCTCTCACAGACATGTTTGTTTCTCTTTAAGAAAACTTCCTACTCTGCCCTCATTTACCTGTATTAATTGCACCTGTTTGAACTCGTTACCTGTTAAAAGACACCTGTCCACACACTTAATCACACTCCAACCGTCCACCAAGGTCAAGACCAAAGAGCTATCTAAGGACATCAGGGACAGAATTGTAGACCTGCACAAGACTGGGATGGGCTACAGGACAATAGGCAAACAGCTTGGTGAGAAGGCAACAACTATTGGCACAATTATTACAAAAAAGGAAGAAACACAAAAGGACTGTCAGTCTTCCTCAGTCTGGGGCTCCATGCAAGATCTCTCCTTGTGGGATCAGGATGATTTGGAGAGACATCAGGAATCAGCCCAGAAATACACGGGAGGACCTGGTCAATGACCTGATGAGAGCTGGGACCACAGTCTCAAACAGTAACACACTACACTATCATGGATTAAAATCCTGCAGGGCATGCAAGGTTCCCCTGCTCATGCCAGCACATGGCCAGGCCCATTTGAAGTTTGCCAATGACCATGTAGATGATCCAGAGGAGGCATGGGAGAAGGTCATGTGGGTCAGATGAGACCAAAATAGTACATTTTGATATCAACTCCACTCGCCATGTTTGGAGGAAGAATGAGTACAACCCCAAGAACACTGTCCCAATCGTGAAGCATGGTGGGAGAAACATCATACTCTGGGGATGCTTTTCTGCAAAGGGGACAGGACGACTGCACTGTATTGAAGGGAGGATGGATGGGGTCATGCATAGCGAGATTTAGGCCAACAACCTCCCTTCTTCAGTAAGAGCATTGAAGATGGGTCGTGGCTGGGTCTTCCAGCATGACAATGACCCGAAACACACAGCCAGTTTGATAATCCAAAATAGCTCTCTTAGAATAGCTACTTTGGATTATCAAACTGAATAAAAAATACCCCAATGGCATGAACTATAGGAATGATACTCTTTACATTAAATCTCAGAGAATTGAATGTCCAAGGTTTTTTTTTTTTTTTTTCCTCTCTCTGGCTTTCTTGTGATTTAGCCTTGTGATTATGCTGATTATTCTCAAATGTGATTGATTGCTAACATATGTGTTTATTGATCAACGGTTGGTCACTATTTGTTTTTATACCATGTATCATAAGGAATTTGTATCTCAGTGAATAAGGGCTTCTGCCAGAAACGCGTTGAGATGTATCCCCAACCTGTATAATCTTTTAATCTTTTTTCAATAAATTGAGGATTTTAATTATTCTTGGGACTCACCATAACTAATTTTCTTATGTGAAGCCTTAAGTCACGGCTATTGGTTGGAGACCCACAGCAATAGGACACGGTGAGGCTGCCTTTTTTGTTTATTTAACTACAGGAAACGTATGACCTCTGTAATTGCAAACATAGGTTTCTGTACCAAATATTAAGTTCTGTTTTTCTATTGTATCAAATACTCATTTCATGAAATAAAATGCTAATTAATTATGCAAAAATCATACAATGTGATTTCCTGGAATATTTTAAGATTCTGTCTCTCACAGTTGAAGTGTACCAGCGATAAAAATTACAGACCTCTCCATTCTTTGTAGTTGGGAAAACTTGTAAAATCGGCAGTGTATCAAATACTTATTTTCCCCACTATACTGTATACAAATTCAAACACCACCCCCCTTTTCCCCAGTTAACAATGAGGAAATGTATAACATAAAAATATACACACTTTGAGAAATAAAATCTATTATATTAATTCATGTTAAAATTAATAAAACATTATAAATATTTAAAATTAAACCGGGAAAAGTCAGACACAAAAGTGGGCATGTAAGAGGTGGGGTAACATTTCATATGCTAAGGTCAATAAATAATACATCAATAATAGTTCAATAGTGGATCAATAGTAGATCAATACATGAGGCTATACATCATTATAATAAACTCTTGCAGAAAACATATACCAGTAACGTGCATTTGCATAAATAGAGATCTCAGACATGATGGACATAAGAATAGGACATGAAAGCATCAGTATAAAGACAGTTATGAACCGAAGCCAGTACTCACAATGTCCATGTGTATTAATAAATAATAATATGAATAATAACAATTGTCCTGTCCTGACAATAAAGCCAGGCTATTGAAATACATGCCTATGTTCATTACACATTCTTATGTATTGAACTTTGTTTGTTTGGTAACAGCACCATCTGCTGACCATTTAATGTAAACGTTTTAGTTTCAGTTTGCAATGTATTTTGGGAGTTTCTGAGGCATTCTGGGAATATTGCAATGCATTGTGGACTTGATATTATGACACTGCAGAAACACCAGCAGCCATTTCCTGCATTCTCTGGAAGAGGTATCAGACCACTCATCTCCTGTCTTATGCTCCTCAAACAGCCTGTCCTAAGCATAGTTGGTAAGTTACTATCTATGTGTTAGTATGCAGTGCAAGAGGTACAATGCACATTAGAAGTATGTTGATGTATTAAATAGGTGTCATCAGTTTGTATTACCTCATGTTACACTGTATTGCAGATTACCTGTATCTGTGTATTGTACAGTATATGTTCTGAATACCTTGTTATTACATCCTATAGTTTCACCCTTTCCTGTCAAATCTACAATCAATAAAAGAATGTTACAAGTTCACAGCCTCTCTTTTTCTTAAAGAAGACAGGGGGTTTAGCTATATGTCTCACTGCACACCGTGGTATCGTGTGAGGATAGAATAACAATTATGCATTTGATGCATCCCCAGGGCCATGGGGTACTCGGCAGCCGGGCCTCTAGTTGCCGGGGGATATCACGGTGGCTGGCCCGGTCTGTGGCCCAGGGCGGTCACTCAAAAGGGGGGAATTTAGATATGTATATATGGGGGATTTGGGAAAGTTTGTGACGCCACCTGTGGTACCTGGTGAGGAGACACTGCAGAGCGCAAGCATGCCTGCGCTCTGCAGTGTCTATGAAGGATGGCATGCTGGATGGCAGCGCTCAGCTACGATCCAGCCTGTCATCTCAATGCCATCCCAGCGTGGGAGAATTCTCCTGCTGAAGAACTCTGCGCAGGAGAATTTTCCCACGCTGTCAGTGACGTGCATGAGGTGGGCTGAGTTCATTGGAAATGAATTCGGCTCATCTGGATGCCGTCACAGCCAGACACTGAGGAGCGCAAGCATGCCTGCGCTTCTCAGTGTCTGCGGCATGGCAAGTTGGATGGCAGCTTTCGGCAGCGATCCAGCCTGTCATGTGAATGTAGCAGAGCTGGAGCCGTCGTGGGAACCATGGAAAGGTAAGGATGAGGTTGCTTTATTATTTTACTTTTATTGCAGAAGACATTAGCTTCAGCTGGAATGGGCGTGATGGTAAGTATGGTTTAATTTAGAACTAGTGTTGAGCGATACCTTCCGATATCAGGAAATATCGTATCGGATTGGATCGGACCGATACTCAAAAAGTATCGGATATCGCCGATTCCGATACCGGAAACCAAAGCAAGTCAATGGGACACAAATATCGGAATGAAAATAAACCCTTTCTTTCCTTGTAGGTTAATTCTACATGAAGTAAAACAACTAAGAATAATGTAGAATGTATTACGCAAAAAGCCGGCAATTCAACAGAGGCATGCACCGGTACCCGACAATTTAGAACAGAAAGGATAGAGAATCACACATAGATTAGATAGATTGAAACATGTCAGTCACATATATATGAAGTACAGTGACAGTGTTGCTTACTTTACTTGTCATTTAGTGTAAAGGATTTATTAAAAAAAATAATAGTGTTTTCACGCACTGTCTCTTTAAAAAAGCCAGCCGGCAATTCAGCAGCGGTACCCGACAATTTACAACAGAAAGAATAGAGCATCACACATAGATTAGATAGATAGAAACATGTCAGTCACATATATAATAAGTACAGTGACAGTGTTGCTTACTGTACTTGTCAGTGTTAAAATAAAGGATTTATTTAAAAAAAAATTGGCGTGCTGTTCCCCGTAATTTTAGGCTCTAGCGGAGGTTAAGCAGACGGCTGGGGCAGATGTTTGAAGCCTGGGAAGGGGGTAATACCCACGGAGCTTCCCAGGCTACTAATATCAGCCCCCAGCTGAATACCTAGCCTTTACTAGCTATTAAAAAAAATGACATGGGGTTCCCCCTATTTTAATAGCTAGCAAAGGCTAGGCAGACAGCTGGGGGCTGATATTAGTAGCCCAGGAAGGTTGCCATGAATATTGGCCCCCTCCAAGGCTAGAAACACTAGCCGTCAGCCGCCGCAGCGCTAAGTGCAGGAGAATTCTCCCACGCTGTCAGTGACGTGCATGAAGTGAGCTGAATTCATTGGACATGAGCTAACCTCATGCACGTCACTGACAGCGTGGGAGAATTCTCACGCTGAAGCGCTGAGTGCAGGAGAATTTTCCCACGCTGTCAGTGACGTGCATGAGGTGAGCTGAGTTCATTGGACATGAACTCACCTCATGCACGTCACTGACAGCGTGGGAAAATTCTCACGCTGAAGCGCTGAGTGCAGGAGATTTTTCCCACGCTGTCAGTGACGTGCATGAAGTGAGCTGAGTTCATTGGACATGAGCTCACCTCATGCACGTCACTGACAGCGTGGGAGAATTCTCACGCTGAAGCGCTGAGTGCAGGAGAATTTTCCAACGCTGTCAGTGACGTGCCTAAGGTGAGCCGAGTTTATTGGACATGACCTCGGCTCATCTTTATGCCCTCACAGCCAGACACTGAGGAGCGGAAGCATGCCTGCGCTTCTCAGTGTGTGCGCCATGGCAAGCTGGATTGCAGCGTTCTGCTGCGGTCCAGCCTGTCATGTGAATGTAGCAGAGCTGAAGCTGTCGTGGGAACCATGGAAAGGTAAGGATGATGTTGGTTTATTATTTTATTTTTATTGCAGAAGACATTGGCTTCAGCTGGAATGGGTGTGATGGTAAGTATGGTTTAATTTAGAACAATAAAGATTTGTGTCTTTATTTCAATTAAAGGACTTTATTCTGGGTGTTTGTGTTTTTTTTAACTTTGACTATGGGGTTAGTAATGGGGGTGTCTTATAGACACCTCTCCATTACTAACCTGGGCTTGATGTCAGCTGGCATTATAAGCTGACATCAACCCCAGCCCTATTACCCCACTGCCACCGCTACAGGGCAGTGCGAAGAGCGAGGCTAAGTGCCAGAATTAGCACATCCTATGGATGCGCCATTTCTGGGGCGGCTGACGGCTGGTGTTTCTAGTTTGGGAGGGGGCCAATATTCATGGCACCCTTCCTGAGCTATTAATATCAGCCCCCAGCTGTCTGCCTAGCCTTTGCTAGCTATCAAAATAGGGGGGACCCCATGTCATTTTTTTGGGGGGTTCCCCCATTTTAATAGCTAGTAAAGGCTAGGTATTCAGCTGGGGCTGATATCAGTAGCCTGGGAAGCTCCGTGAGTATTACCCCCTTCCCAAGCTTCAAACATCTGCCGCAGCCGTCTGCTTAACCTCTGCTAGAGACTAAAATTACGGGGAAACCCACGCCATTTTTTTTTTAAATAAACCCTTTATTTTAACACTAAATGATAAGTACAGTAAGCAACACTGTCACTGTACTTATTATATATGTGACTGACATGTTTCTATCTATCTAATGTATGTGTGATGCTCTATTCTTTCTGTTATAAATTGTCGGGTACCGCTGCTGAATTGCCGGCTGGCTTTTTTAAAGAGACGGTGCATGAAAACACTAATATTTCTTTACTTAAATCCTTTACACTAAATGACAAGTACAGTAAGCAACACTGTCACTGTACTTCATATATATGTGACTGACATGTTTTTATCTATCTAATCTATGTGTGATACTCTATTCTTTCTATTCTAAATTGTCGGGTACCGCTGCTGAATTGCCGGCCGGCTTTTTTTAAGAGACGATGCATGAAAACACTAATATTTTTTTAATAAATCCTTTACACTAAATGACAAGTACAGTAAGCTGAGCGCTGCCATCCAGCTTGTCATCCTTCAGAGACACTGCAGAGCGCAGGCATTATGGGAACTTCCGATTCCGGTATTCGATATTCTAAAAGTATCGGAACTCAGTATCGGAAATCCGATACCGCGAATATCGGTCGATACCCGATATTTCAGTATCGGAATGCTCAACACTATTTAGAACATTAAAAAATGTGTGTTTATTTCAATTAAAGGACTTTATTCTGGGTGTTGTGTTTTTTTAAATACTTTACTAGAAATTCATGGCGGTCATGTCTAATATTGGCGTGACCCCATGAATTTCGGGCTTAGGGCCAGCTGATAATGCCAAGCTGGCCCTAACCCCTTTATTACCCAGTGAGCCACCGCACCAGGGCCCTGGATGAGTTGGGTACAGCGCCAGAAGATGGCGCTTTTATGAACACGCCATTTTCTGGGGTGGCTGCGGCCTGCAATTTGCAGCGGGGGGGGCAGAGAGTTTGGGCCTTCCTGTACTGCGGATTCCAGCCCCAAGCTGCCTACATGTACCTGGCTGGACACAAGAATAGGGCGAAGCCCTACATACTTTTTATTTTAATTATTTCATGAAATAATTTAAAAAAAAAGGGCTTCCCTATATTGTTGTGTCCGGCAAGGTACAAATAGGCAGCTGGTGGTTGGTGGCAGCCCGTTCCTGCCTGCTGTACCTGGCTAGACGCAAAAATAGGGCGAAGCCCCATGGCAATTTTTTTTAAATTATTTCATGAAATTCATGAAATAATTAAAAAAAGGGCTTCCCTGTATTTTTGTTTCCAGCCAGGTACAAATAGGCATCTGAGGGTTGGGGGCAGCCCGTTCCTGCCTGCTGTACTTGGCTGGACACAAAAATATGGCGAAGGCCACGTCAAATTTTTGGTGAAAAATTCAATAATTTAAAAAAAAAAAACACATTTAGGGACTGCATCTTTATTAACTCCTCCACGTGAGGGGTTAATAAAGATGCAGTCCCTAAATTATTATTTTTTTTATTATTTTTTAATTAATTTTCCCAAAAATTTTGACGTGGGCTTCACCATATTTTTGTATGCCAACCGGGTACAGCATCCAGGAACGGGCTGCCCCCAACCACCAGATGCCTATTTGAACCTGGCCGGACACAACAATATACAGTGCCTACAAGTAGTATTCAGCCCCCTGCAGATTTAGCTGGTTTGATAATATGCAAATAAGTTAGAGCCTTCAAACTGCAAACGAGAGTAGGTTTTATGAACAGAAGCATAAATTTTACAAACCAAAAAGTTATGTTGCTCAGTTGAATTTTATTAAATTTTAAACATAAAAGTGTGGGTCAATTATTATACAACCCCTATGTTTAATATTTTGTGGAATAACCCTTGTTTGCAATTACAGCTAATAATCGTCTTTTATAAGACCTGATCAGGCCGGCACAGGTCTGTGGAGTTATCTTGGCCCACTCCTCCATGCAGATCTTCTCCAAGTTATCTAGGTTCTTTGGGTGTCTCATGTGGACTTTATTCTTGAGCTCCTTCCACAAGTTTTCAATTGGGTTAAGGTCAGGAGACTGACTAGGCCACTCCAACACCTTGACTTTTTCCCTATTGAACCAGGCCTTGGTTTTCTTGGCTGTGTGCTTTGGGTCGTTGTCTTGTTGGAAGATGAAATTACGACCCATCTTAAGGTCCTTGATGGAGGAGCGGAGGTTCTTGGCCAAAATCTCCAGGTAGTCCGTGCTATCCATCTTCCCATGGATGCGGACCAGATGGCCAGGCCCCTTGGCTGAGAAACAGCCCCACAGCATGATGCTGCCACCACCATGCTTGACTGTAGGGATGGTATTCTTGGGGTCGCATGCAGTGCCATCCAGTCTCCAAACGTCACCTGTGTGGTTGGCACCAAAGATCTCGATCTTGGTCTCATCAGACCATAGAACCTTGAACCAGTCTGTCTCAGAGTCCTCCAAGTGATCATGAGCAAACTGTAGACGAGCCTTGACATGACGCTTTGAAAGTAAAGGTACCTTACGGGCTCGTCTGGAACGGAGACCATTGCGGTGGAGTACGTTACTTATGGTATTGACTGAAACCAATGTCCGCACTGCCATGAGATCTTCCCGGAGCTCCTTCCTTGTTGTCCTTGGGTTAGCCTTGACTCTTCGGACAAGCCTGGCCTCGGCACGGGAGGACACTTTCAAAGGCTGTCCTGGCCGTGGAAGGCTAACAGTAGTTCCATAAGCCTTCCACTTACGGATGATGCTCCCAACAGTGGAGACAGGTAGGCCCAACTCCTTGGAAAGGGTTTTGTACCCCTTGCCAGCCTTGGGACCCTCCACGATCTTGTCTCTGATGGCCTTGGAATGCTCCTTTGTCTTTCCCATGTTGACCATGTCTGAGTGCTGTTCACAAGTTTGGGGAGGGTCTTAAATAGTCAGAAAAGGCTGGCAAAAGAGATCTTTAATCCACACATGTGAAGCTCATTATTCTTGGTGCCTGAACTACTTCTTAATACTTTAGGGGGACCAAACAGAATTCTTGTGGTTTGAGGGGTTGAATAATAAATGACACTCTGAATTAACTTTTAACGTTTAAAAAAACAAAAAACAAAAAAACAAAAACAAAATTTGCTGCAGTGCATTTCCCACTTCCAGGCTGATCTACAGTACAAATGTCACAATGCCAAGTTAATTCCGCATGTGTCAACCAGCTAAATCTGCAGGGGGTTGAATACTACTTGTAGGCACTGTAGGTAACCCCTTTTTTTTTTATTATTATTATTTTAGGAATTTCATGAAATAATTTAAAAAAAAAAAAAAACGTGGAGCTTCGCCCTATTTTTGTGTCCAGCCAGGTACAACTAGGCAGCTGGGGGCTGGAATCCGCAGCGCAGGGAGGCCCAAGCTATCTGGGCCCCCGCTGCAAATTGCAGTCCGCAGCCATCCCAGAAAATGGCGCGTTCATAGAAGCGCCATCTTCTGGCGCTGTACCCAACTCATCCAGGGCCCTGGTGCGGTGGCTCACTGGGTAATAAAGGGGTTAGGGCCAGCTTGGCATTATCAGCTGGCCCTAAGCCCAAAATTCATGGGGTCACCCAAATATTAGACATGACCGCCATGAATTTCTAGTAAAGTATTTAAATAAACACAACACCCAGAATAAAGTCCTTTAATTGAAATAAACACACAATTTTTTAATGTTTTAAATTAAACCATACTTACCGTCACGCCCATTCCAGCTGAAGCCAATGTCTTCTGCAATAAAAGTAAAATAATAAAGCAACATCATCCTTACCTTTCCATGGTTCCCACGACGGCTTCAGCTCTGCTACATTCACATGACAGGCTGGATCGCAGCCGAAAGCTGCCATCCAGCTTGCCATGCCGCAGACACTGAGAAGCGCAGGCATGCTTGTTCTTCTCAGTGTCTGGCTGTGACGGCATCCAGATGAGCCGAGTTCATGTCCAATGAACTCAGCTCACCTCATGCACGTCACTGACAGCTTGGGAAAATTCTCCTGCGCTCAGCCCTTCAGCAGGAGAATTCTTCCACGCTGGGATGGCATTGAGATGACAGGCTGGATCGCAGCTGAGCGCTGCCATCCAGCATGCCATCCTTCATAGACACTGCAGAGCGCAGGCATGCTTGCGGTCTGCAGTGTCTCTGAAGGATGACAAGCTGGATGGCAGCATTCAGCTGCGATCCAGCCTGTCATCTCAATGTCATCCCAGCGTGGGAAAATTCTCCTGCTGAAGCGCTGAGCACAGGAGAATTTTCCCACGCTGTCAGTGACGTGCATGATGTGAGCTGAGTTCATTGGACATGAGCTCACCTCATGCACGTCACTGACAGCGTGGGAAAATTCTCCTGCGCTCAGCGCTTCAGCAGGAGAATTCTCTCAGGCTCACTGCAAGCGCAGGAGAATTCTCCTACGCTGTTCGTAACGTGCATGAGGTGAGCTGAGTTCATTGGACATGACCTCGGCTCATCTTTATGACATCACAGCCAGACACTAAGGAGCGCAAGCATGCCTGCGCTTCTCAGTGTCTGCGGCATGGCAAGCTGGATGGCAGCTTTTGGCTGCAATCCAGCCTGTCATGTGAATGGAGCAGAGCTGGAGCCGTCGTGGGAACCATGAAAAGGTAAGGATGATGTTGGTTTATTATTTTACTTTTATTGCAGGAGATCGTTGGCTTCAGCTGGAATGGGCGTGATGGTAAGTATGGTTTAATTTAGAACAATAAAGAATTGTGTGCTTATTTCAAGTAAAGGACTTTATTCTGGGTGTTTGTGTTTTTTTTTTAACTTTGACTATGGGGTTAGTAATGGGGGTGTCTTATAGATGCCTCTCCATTACTAACCAGGGCTTGATGTCAGCTGGCATTATAAGCTGACATCAACCCCAGCCCTATTACCCCACTGCCACCGCTACAGGGCAGTGTGAAGAGCGAGGCTAAGTGCCAGAATTAGCACATCCTATGGATGCGCCATTTCTGGGGCGGCTGACGGCTGGTGTTTCTAGCCTGGGAGGGGGCCAATATTCATGGCACCCTTCCTGAGCTATTAATATCAGCCCCCAGCTGTCTGCCTAGCCTTTGCTAGCTATTAAAATAGGGGGGACCCCACGTCATTTTTTTGGGGTTCCCCCATTTTAATAGCTAGTAAAGTCTAGTTTTCAGCTGGGGGCTGATATTAGTAGCCTTGGAAGCTCTGTGGGTATTACCCCCTTCCCAGGCTTCAAACATCTGCCCCAGCCGTCTGCTTAACCTCCGCTAGAGACTAAAATTACGGGGAACCCCACGCTAATTTTTTTTTTAATAAATCCTTTAACACTAAACGACAAGTACAGTAAGCAACACTGTCACTGTACTTCTTATATATGTGACTGACATGTTTCTATCTATCTAATCTACTGTATGTGTGATGCTCTATTCTTTCTGTTCTAAATTGTCGGGTACCGGTGTATGCCGCTACTGAATTGCCGGCTTTTCATGTAATACATTCTACATTATTCTTAGTTGTTTTCCTTCATGTAGAATTAACCTACAAGGAAAGAAAGGGTTTATTTTCATTCCGATATTTGTGTCCCATAGACTTGCATTGGTTTCCGGTATCGGAATCAGCGATATCCGATATTTTTTGAGTATCGGTCCGATCCGATATTTCCCGATATCGGAAGGTATCGCTCAACACTAATCGCGGCTTATTTGGGGCATTATTGGTGGGGAGAAATGGTGAAAAAGATGCAATTCCCCCATTGTGTTTTTGGATTTTATTTTTACAGTGTTCATTGTATAGTAGCGTGGGAAGCTCCGTGGGTATTACCCCCTTCCCAGGCTTCAAACAACTGCCCCAGCCGTCTGCTTAACCTCCGCTAGAGACTAAAATTATGGGGGACCCCACACCAATTTTTTTTTTAATAAATCCTTTATTTTAACACTAAATGACAAGTACAGTTATCAACACTGTCACTGTACTTATTATATATGTGACTGACATGTTTCTATCTATCTAATCTATGTGTGATGCTCTATTCTTTCTATTCTAAATTATCGGGTACCGATGCTGAATTGCCGGCCGGCTTTTTTAAAGAGACGGTGCATGAAAACACTATTATTTTTTTTAATAAATCCTTTAACACCAAATGACAAGTACAGTAAGCTGAGCGCTGCCATCCAGCTTGTCATCCTTCAGAGACACTGCAGAGCGCAGGCATTATGGGAACTTCCGATTCCGGTATTCGATATTCTAAAAGTATCGGAACTCAGTATCGGAACTCTGATACCGTGAATATCAGTCGATACCCCATATTTCAGTATCGGAATGCTCAACACTAGCCGCGATATGTCTATGTTAGTAGAAAAATAAAAAAGTTATTGCTATTTACAAACGAAGAGGAAAAAAATGAAAATGCAAAACCGAAAATTGGCTGAGGGAAGAGATCAGGTTAATTGCCTCTAACCAAAATGGAACATATAACAACAACAGATGCCAAGAGGTAGGAGTACAGTCTTGAAAATCCAGCAATAGCCACTGTAACATCTGTGCTGATTCTTTGCTTTTCCACTTTGGCCGATGGGCAGCGTTGCGTCTTTATTGCTTGCAACATGTGACAGCAACAATCCTATTATTTCTCTGGGACTTTTGGTGCTGCTTAATAAGGGAGAACTGGGGTTAATTTTGGTCTGGGCTTTGATCATTCCTCCCTGAGAGCGCTGGGCGGGGCAGTCAGCTATTTAAACCTCTGAAGCTCTAACTTCTACTGCTAGTCAATAGCTCGGCTATCCTGATATATACCTCTGTGCTGTGCTTTGTGGTTTGTCCTGTTTTTCCCTGTTTTTTTACCTCAGTTTGACATCTGACTACCTGTTTAATTTACGATTTTGTCCCTGATGTGACTTGTGGCTTTCACCCTGCTTGTCGACCCTTCCAGCCTCTGGTTTGCTACTCCGGACAGGAGCCCTTTCTGTAGAAGCAACCCAGCAGACCCAATCGGAAGTCTAGATCCCTATACAGCTTCTAAAGGAAGAAGGTCCTCTGGAATCTGTCAGCCGGAGAGTCTTGTAGTAAGTATGCCCGAGGTAGTGTTTTTAAGCCTGTGGCCTCCAATAGATGCGACACCCACAGTATAGTTGTGGGGTGTATGGTTGCCAAATTGGAATAGTCAAACAGTTATGGAAAAAGTAACATTTTAAAACACTATTATCTCCACTGACCAAAATACCTAGCCCAGAATGGTACGTTATATAGTACAATGCTACGTTGTTAGGCACAGAGAACTTTAAAGGTCATTTGAAAAATCATGGATTTTTCAGAAACCATTCATCGGATTGCTGATATCAAGGTATCAGTTCATTCAACTTTCTTTGACCTGCATGCCCAATACAAAACTTAGGAGTGTTGATCCTACTAACAGATTCCCTTTAAGGTGCTGTTACTGCAGTATATCACAGATCAATGAATTCACTGTCACACTAAATATACAGGTCCAGCACCTCCCCATCTCACTCACTTGAATCTTTGGATTATTATTCTCAGACTGACTTCCAGTCCCCATTTCAATGTGTATCATCACAATTGCAGTAGTGCAACACAATCCAATATTGGCCTCTTTACATCCCTTTGTGGAGTGAGCTGTGTGCACGGACTCTGATCCCTACGATGTACAAGCATAAAATGGCGCTCCTTGGCCAGCCCCTATATTTTATACTGTCTCTAATAGTCCCCTATGTTTGGCTAAACCATGTAATGTAATAGCTGCAGGATGTTATGGGGACGCTCACCTCACCACGACTAACATCATTAGCTCACTTTTCCTTTTGGTGGGGGGGCGTCAAACTGCACAATTCAAATTGCAGTTAGTTCGAATTCGCAGGGACCTGCGAATTTCAGAAAAATTGACTCAAATTAGATTCTTTGCAGGTGGATGCAATCACCTCTACTAGCTACACCTTTGCTTCCTGATGCTGCTTGTGCATTTATACATTTACACTGTACTTTAGATTCCCTCGGCTGCTTATAGAGGTAGACACAGGAAGGAATGCTGTCTCTTTAAATCATCCGTTGGATTATTAGAACATAGCATAAACCAATGCAGGGTTAGCAACTTAAACACGGCCTTTCTGGCATAACGGGAAAACAAAAGATAATGTGTAGCACAGTCCATATGCCTGAGGGCATCCGTCTGCTCAGGATACAACAACCTTGTTCAGAATGGTTTAACACAAATACTTCTCTGGAGCTGTCATCTCCAGGCACACTGAACACCTAATGACTCAAAAGGCTGGCTATTTATCCTCTAGACCACACCTTGGGGTAGAGATATGGTAAGCAGTCTCCCACACACTCTAGAGCTGTTGACATAAAACCTAGCCCATTAAAAATGGCCAATAAAACCCTCTCAGCACTTAGTGTGCTGGAGCAAACTTCTAGGTTTCAAATCACTAAAGCTAATAGCCTCAGTGAAACAAACCTCCCCTCCAATACTTTGCCAGTGACTTTGTCATAACTGATATATTTTTGTTATGTGGAATACAACATTTCTTTAAAGGGGTATTCCCATCTCCAAGATAATATCCTAATATGTAGTAGGTGTAATAATAAGAATATTAGCAAATACCTCCAATTAAAAATATAGTATAGTTTTTCTGATTCGCTATGTCTTTCCTAATGTGCAGGCATTGCAGGACCTTAGGTATCCATGGTTACGACCACTAGCAACTAGCTAACTAATTGTCACTATATCAGTGGTCATAACCATGGAGACCTAAGGTCCTGCAATGCCTGCACATTAGAAAAGACATAGCGAATCAGAAAAACTATACTACATTCCTAATTGGAGGTATTTGTTAATAATAATAATATTATTATTATTATTATTATTATTATTATTATTACACCTACTACATATTGGGATAGGAGTTTGAAGATGGGAATACCCCTTTAATGCCCAATAAATGGAGGGTCTTTCGTTCTTCACTCATGAAGAATCTTGGTAATGTGAGCAGTTGCATTCATGTCTGTGTGATTCTTCACTATTCCACCAAGTTACAAGAGGCGGTGTTTGATGGGGATGTAGACCAACATGTGGCCCAAACACCAGACCCTGTCGGCCATATACCATGGAAAAGACCCAAAATATGTGGACTTAAAATAATAATCATTTAATTCCCTGATGTTATTAATCCGGAGGGAGCAGATCCTTGGCAGCAGGACTATACCCCAGATTTTTTTTTTGTTTTGTCTTCAACATTTCTTCCTTTTTCTTCCATGTGATCCTTAGTTTTATTTTTATTCCTATGCTACCTTACATTTTTTGTTGGTGTGTAGGGATTTGCAAGACAAGGAAGACCCTTTATACAGGGTGGGAGCCAACGTACCTTGCCCTAAATATGTTGTATGCATAAGCAAATATCTTTCTGTGTCTGGGATCAACTAGACTATACATTTTTCTAAAATATCTGAAATTTGATATTTTTGCCAAAATATGAACTAATACCTAATTATGTAACTTTTATCATGTTGCCGCACATTACACATTTGATTATGGCATCAATGTCTACACAGCACTGTATCTAGAAGGATATTGCAGTTGCTGATAGATAAGTATGTGAAGACAAGCATTATAAATGTAATTATAATTAATATAACCGTGTGTGCAGGGATACCATCTGTAGTACATGTCTAAGGTGTTGCCCAGTCTTGGAAGAAAAGTCTGCAGTCACTCTACTGCGCGATTCAGCTCTCTGCAGCTTCTTAGACTTGAAAATCCCTTTCACAATATATTACATTGTTTTAGAAATGAAATCTATAATAAGCAGAGCATAACTTACTTGTTTTAACAAAAACATTTTTTTTCAATAGATGATATAACACTAACCACCAAATAAACAGCATAAACATTTTTGTTGTTATTATTTTTATTATCCCCATACCATTTTTTTCTAAAACAATTGGGGAGCACACAGAATGAAGATATACATGAACATATATAATTTTTAAAAAATCAAAAAACTATGGTGTAACAGAAGCAATGAAGTTTAATGGTCTGTGAGTTGATCAGATGTTGGACTGCCATGACCAACACTACCCAATTTAGATTGCGGAAAATTAGGGGGCTTGGAGATGGATTCATACAGGGGACCAGACGGAGGGGGGCCATAAGATGAAGGTCTGAATTGCTGCTCATCTTGGAAGTACAGAGGAGGAGACTCAAATTCCATCGCCCTGTACACTGGGTAGACTTGTGGTACTAGACTTTTAAGAAATGTTTCCTCTGCCTTCTAGTCTGAACTCTAAATCACATAGTCTAGCACTTGTGTCCCAATTTGGCCCCTCGCATCTTGCAGTAGTGATGCCGTTCTTCGGTGTCTTGATCTCGCTCCAGGTTGGTGTATGACTTGTGGTGGGATTGCCTGGACGTCTGGTGGCCATTCTACATTATCGGAGGAGGTGCCATTAGTCATCTCAGGATTAATAGATGACTCTGTCCGCTGCCAGATTATCAGTCATACTAATTAAATAAAAAATATATAAGGTTTAGACATTTCATAAGTGCAAATCCATTATATCTTGATAATAAATAAAGGGATAACAATACATTTACAATGATACAAGCATGGGAGAATTATGCTATAGACACTTACGCATTTTTTGATGATTTGCTCTTGAAGCCGAATTCCACTCCTGTGCAACTTATTCCCAAGCGTTTGGTTTTCAGAAGAGGTTGTGATAGACTTCTTACTAGATGTCCCAGCACACAGGAACCTCCAGCACCAAAATTATTAACTTTTCAATTTCAAGTGGACATGACATGATGTCAGGGCTAAGAATACAATGGACGGAATCACACGCACCCTCCTCTTCTCATTTTTCTCCACAAAGCGATCTCCTGATGCAACTTCTTGTCTCTATTTTTTAAATCAAATTCTAATGTTCGAAGCAACCCAAAATAACATCTAAAGCCTCAGATTTAAGTGGATGACGAATTATGATGATTAGTTTTATGTTATCACTTTTGGTGAACAAGTTCTTCAATTCTAGATGTTCAGTCATCGGCCACTTTGTTAAAAGCTTCAGCTTCTTTGACAACAATAAAGTAACTCCTGATTGGTGGCAGCGGCTTAGAGACACAGAGATCCTCTTTATGTGTTGCTCCTTCTATTGGTGGCAGTATGGCATTGTTATTTTTTGTTGTTATACGTGTTGATGACATCCTTGAGATGATCTCTAGGTCTCGTGTCTCTACCTGTGTTGCTACTGAGATGTTAATTACTGGATCAGTGTTTGTGCTTTTGGAGGCCACTTGGATGTCATTGAGGTCCTCCTCACTTACTTGAGTCCCAACGGTCTTGTATTTGGGGACTGGTGAATGAAGCTTAGCTGATCCAGACTTTTTCATAAAAAAATCCAAGAACCTCCTTTGTATAGGGATCTTTATAGGATTTTCCTCATTGACTGACGGGGGCAGAGTCTCAATCAGACCCAGCTCAATTTGTTCCAGGTCATTTGGTGACTCTTTGGCTGTTTTTTCTTCTGTTATTTCAGGAGCAGCATCTGTTGGAACAACATCAACCTTGCTCCTCTTCTCCCATTTCCGGAAATGTATCCATTTCTTTGCTGGGATTTTAGTGTCCTTCACTGAGATGTCAGGGATGGAATCACTTGACCCAGCCAGATATTGCTCATTTCTGAGCATGAAACATCCAAACAGGTCCAATTTCCCGCACTTCATGTCTGAAGCCTGGGATGGAGCAGGTAGATGGTTAAAGAACCTGTCCAATTGCAGAAAATCTGCACAAAAACAAAGTTTGTATTCACTGCACTACACACACCTCTCTCCTTCTCTCTCCTACAAAACCCACAGAGCAGTTCAGGTAGAACACGGAACCATAGAGCAGTAACCGGTGACATCACAATCTTACGTCATGGCAGCATGGCTGTGACATCTTGACATTCCGAGGACATGATGGATATTATGTACTGAATATAATTATATATATTATATTAAGTAATGAGCTATTGCATTTCAATCCATATTTTTTCCATACTTACATTTTCTTTTAACAAACAAAAAAAAATCATTTATATTTGTATACAATGGTAATTATTATTATCTCTTTTGTACCCCTCAAAAAAAAACTTTATATCGATGTTGCATGAAAATATAATTTTTAAGCATTTTTTCATGGGATTAGAGGTTGTACTACAGCCGGCATGTAATAAATAAATAATGCCAAGACCAGATCTAGGCTATGTTCACATGCAGCGTTTTAGCTACTTTTTTTTAAATGAAAATTAAAAGTTGCTTTTTACATTACCAGTAAAAGCTATGAGATTTCAGAACTCTCCTGCACACACTTATTTTCTGGCTGAATTTGTGAACTGCGGCATTTATTTAATCTGCAGCGTGTCAATTCTTTTAGCATTTTTGCAGCATTTAGAAAGCAATAAGAAAATAAAAAACAGCAAAAAATGCAAAAGTTTTTGTGACGTTTCCACTGTGTTTTTGGTGAATAAATCTAACTTTATGAAACATGTACTGTACACATAGCACTCATGTTATCCGCACATAAAAAAAGCACTGCAAAAAAGCGACTAAAACTTAGCAAAATGGGATTTTTGATATGCAAAATGGGATTTGCAGCGTTTTTACTGCCAAGAGAAAAGGTTTTGGCTCCAGAATAAAAACCAGCATATGAACATGTGTGTGTGAACATAGTCTTATGTGGAGAACGCCTGCTCATGGCCCTGACCTGTCTTTATCAACCAATATCACATCTTAATTAGCAAAGTGTAATTGAAATTATTAATTACAGATTTAATAAATAGAAATAGAAGCAATAAACTCAGCCATAGGCCTGAGCTGAAAGTGCGCTATAAATTCACTCATATGAGAAATTTTACCGCAGATGGCCTGGTCACCTCAATTAGGTGATCAGCCTGACCCCATCAAATGCTAATTATACCAAGGCTTGGAAATTTAAATAAAAAACATTTAGGCTAATTTCAGAAAGATGGACTGAGTCCACATAGTACACAGTGGGCATGCCGCCTTTTAAATCCACATGTCAAGAAGCTCCACTACATGAATTGTTAATCAAACTATTAACTCTCTTCATATACGCCCTATGAACCAAAAACCCGACCAATGTAACCAAAGCCACCGAGATTATTTCAGAAAAAAAGTCCTCACCAGAGGTGTAGCTACTAGCTAGGGGATCAGCTCAGGAGGGGGAAATATGTGAGTGGGCCTCTAATCAGGTAACTGTGGCGCCCCTGAGGGTTCAGTCGCCACAGAGGTACTGCACCTCACCCAGAGGTTTGACATCTCCTTCTCTCAGGTAAGGATGGAGTACTGCCCGGGAACCCAACACCCACATTCAACACTACACTACTACAGGCCGGCTGGAAGGGCAAGATGCACTATGTTCTGCTGAGCCCTGTCCCTGGCTGGAGTGGGGGGGAACCAAAGAGAGGGGGAACCAGTGGTGGGTGTGGGTGAAGGATGCTGGAAAAACCGGAGGCTTCTGCACTTCCATGGTGCAGTTGCCACAGCCTCACCCTAGTCGCCGTGAAGGTCATCAAGTAGGTCCGGGAACTCCAGGTTGCCCAGAGGGACTTCAGAGCACCCGATCTGGACTGTGTGTGGGGGAGCGCAGGGCAGGAGGGAGAAGACCCAGCGCGGGAAGTCGGCCAAGGAAGGAACATAAAGGAAGGGGGTCCCGTTAAGTGCTTCTAATATACCTGAAGGAGTGCTGAACCCCTGCCTGGCAAAAGCAGCGCGACGGGGGAGTCTGACACCTGGACAGTGTACCCGAGGAACCTAAAAAGAACTGAGTAAACTCGGATGACTGCACTCCACTGTTTCTGTCGATTATTTCCATCACCCCACCGCGCCTGCACTACAACGCCCAGCATCACCATCTGCACCTACACTTCCCCGGGGGCCCGCTCCGCCTGTGGGGAGCAGAAACATCCCAGCTGCCATCCCATCACCCCTGGAGGTCTGCAGCAGCGCCGGTACTTATTACCGGGAACCACAGGTGGCGTCACGAGACAAACTGTACACAAAACCCCCTTTTTAAAGAGTGACCCAGAGGACGGGCCCGGGAGCCGACTGCCGTGATATCCCGCAAAGAAGGTAAAAGGCCCGGGTAACGAGTCTCCCCCATAAATCCCCCTGGGCGAGTCATAACCATATGTACAGCTATGGTGGCACAGCCTAATCCTAGGTATAGAGGAACCTCAGCCGATGACTATTCTGTTACTGCAAATCTCTATACAAAATCTAACACTGATATTACCGCCATATAGCGACCATAAAGTGGTAGATATCAGGCCTGCATATATGCGATTACAGTGCAGTTATAGATAGTGACTTACAGCTGACGTTCTTTCTGATCGTGTCGTTCACTTTTCCCGTCTTTTCCATCTGGCCCAGACCGACACAACAACTTCTCCAGCCACAACTCGTCTGCAGAGTTTACTATAAAGACACATCTGATTTATGAAATCACTAATATACAGTTACATGTAAAAGTTTGGGCACCCCTAGTCAAAATTACTGTTATTGTGAACAGTTAAGCAAGTTGAAAGTGAAATGATCTCTAAAGGGGCTAAAGTTAAAGATGACACATTTCCTTTGTATTTTAGGAATAACAATATATATATATATATATATATGTAGTCTTTTTTTTTTTTTTTTTTTCATTTTAAAAATTACAAAAAGGAAAATGAGCTGATGCAAAAGTTTGGGCGCCCTTGGAGATTTGTGTGCTCAGATAACTTTAACCAAGGTTTCAGACCTTAATTAGCCTGTTAGGGTTATGGCTTGTTCACTATCATCATTAGGAAAGGCCAGGTGATGCAAATTACCCAGCTTTATAAAAACCAGCCTCCTCTAACCTTGTGCCAAAAACAGCAGCCTATTTTGGCATTGCACTTTATATACAGCTTTATGGCATAGCACTTGTAGTATATTAGAGTCTGCTGCCCTTGTGTGGCCATTTATAGATACTACACTTTCATATATATCAGGCACTGTGTTTTATGCCGCACACTGTCATCATAATAAATAATAATAATAATAATTTTTATTTCTTTAGCGCCAACATATTCCGCAGAACTTTACATTTTATATTTATATTTTTTATACATACATATTTCTGCTATTTATTTCATGCGATTAGCACGGTGCACTTTATATATTTAATTAGATTAGATCAATTATGTCAGCACATTGCAATTTGCAGCTTTACATTGTGCAGATTGTTGATTTCTCTTATTTCGCAATCACGTATTTTATATGCTGCCATTGTATACCCTGGATCATTAATCCTTACATCATTCTTATCATTAACACTTTTCCTCCTCTGGTGATGTTTTTCTTTTTTCTTCGCCCCCCATCACGTTTTTTTTATTTTAATCATTTTGTCATGTTGTGATTGACATATATACGATAAATATTGTTTTGGACTTTATGATTACTTTAGCCTAATGTCAACATTTCTTTGGTTGTGTTCATGTGTTGACGCGTTATTCGGCTCCATATACATTCAGGCGCAATTATTTTTTAACCACTGCTGCACTTTAGCCATTTGTCATTGTAAAGAAACAAACAGTGAAGAACAAAACTGGGAGGAAGAAGAAGGAATGCCTGCCTGCTACATTGTGCCACCAGCCAGAAGACTTTCACAACCAGAAACTTCTACTTGCACAAACAGAACAGAGTCTGCAGACAGGTAACGTTCACTGGTTTCTGATTCAGAAATAGTAAAGTGTTAAGAAACTTGAAGGCCTTTCTTGAATCAAGAAGAAGAATTGATAGAGAACAGCACAGTAGAGCATATCCTAGATTAATCAACCTTCCGAGACCTAGGAGACAGCTGTTCTTTGAGAAAGACCACCTGGTTTCGTGTATTATAATTAGGGTTGAGCGAGTATGTTCTGTCCGAGTATGCTCGGGCCGAGCTCCGAGTATTTATAGCTGCTTGGTGATATGGTTGCATCCCTCCCGTGTGCATGATTTGCAACTGTTTGACAGCTTTATTACATGTAAGGAATGTGTAAGAAATAGACATTCCTCATATGTAATAAAACTGTCAAACAGTTGCAAATCATGCACACGGGAGCGATTCAACCATATCACCGAGCAGCTGTAAATACTTGGAGCTCGGCCCGAGCATACTCGGTGAAAGGGTTAATAGAACATACTCGCTCAACACTAATTATAATCCCTATTACCCATTAGCCTATGGCCTAGTTCGTAGTGCTCAGGCAGCATAATTTTGGAGGCTTATTTTGACCAATCAGGTTACTTCAGGTACAAGAAGACTGTCAGCAGAAGATGAATTTTCTGGATCGTCATGTAAGACGACATTGAGAAATGTTGCAGAGACGATCCATTGCATGTACCTTAGGTCGAGGTGCACTTTCTGACTAAAAGGCGAAACTGCATCCCATCATCAGGCATAAGCCATTGGAGCTTGTTGCCTTGACCAGATGAAACTAAAGCCTAGTAAAATTATTGTTGTTTATGCCTTAACCAATATTGATCACTATACCACGGTATCCACAAAAGATTCTAGCTGATGATTCTTATTTCGAGAACGTTGCACTCTATATGGATGTAACAAAAATTGAGAATGACTGCATATCATGCACAATACAATGGAATCTGTGAGAAGATAACCTAAACCTTGGAGGGAATCAAGGACTGAGGGAAACCTTGAATGAGATGTTCCACACTGTACCTGCCCATCAGAGAGCAGATTGGCCAGTTCTCTTGTTGGAATAAATGTACCTGTATAATAACACCTTCACTGCTCTACTGGATACACTCTATATTTCCCCCTGTTTAGCCGTCAAGGTACATTACCACCTGACATGGAAGTCAAGGTAGATTACCACCTGACATGGAAGTCAAGGTAGATTACCACCTGACATGGAAGTCAAGGTAGATTACCACCTGACATGGAAGTCAAGGTAGATTACCACCTGACATGAAAGTCAAGGTAGATTACCACCTGACATGGAAGTCCACATTGAACAGATTGTTAACTCTCTGCCACATTCTGATTGGGTCACAAACCATCGGCGATGTCTAAACGAGGCCAATGCCATTGTGGAGGACCGCAGCAAGTTAGTACGTCCGAGACTGGAGTAAAACTACAGCATTGATGCCAGAGCTAGTGCCTTGCATATTGGAGACTGTGTCTTGTTGATCAAAAGCTATTCCTTAACCTGGTACAGACATCTATGAAGTTGTTATGGAAGAAAAAGGAAAGACCAATGTGGTGCACCGCAGCCAACTTCAAACTCTGTCTAAGGCCACATTCAGTATTTGGTCAGTCAAGATCCTGAAAAAGAATCTAGAGAAAAGCCTGCACCAGATTCTAAGGAAGAAGTCACTCCAGACAAAACACCCTCAATTTGTTTTCAATTGAATGGTCCAGGTTGTGAGTGACATTAACCATTTCACCACAAAGCCTGTTTTCACCTTCCTGAACAGGTCAATTTTTTAAATTGTAACCAGTGTCACTTTATGAGGTAATAACTCTGGAGCACTTCATCGGATCCCAGTGATTCTGAGATTGTTTTTTTGTGACATATTGTACTTCATGATAGCGGTAAAATTTCTTTCTTACATTTATTTGTGAAAAAATCTGAAATTTGGCGAAAATGTTGAAAATTTTGCAATTTTCAAAATTTAATTTTTATGCCCTTAAATCAGAGAGTTATGTCACCCAAAATAGTGAATGAATAACATTTCCCACACGTTTACTATACATCAGTACAATTTTGGAAACATCATTTTTTTTTGTTAGGAAGTTATAAAGGTTAAAAATTGACCTGCGATTTCTCATTGTTACAACAAAATTTACAAAACTTTTTTTAGGGATCACATTACATTTGAAGTGACTTTGAGGAGTCTGTATGACAGAAAATACCCCAAAGTGACACCATTCTAAAAACTGCACCCCTCAAGGTGCTCAAAACTACATTCAAAAAGTTTATTAACTTTTCAGGAGCTTCACAGGAATTAATGGAATGTGAAAGGAAAAAATGAACATTTGTTTTCTCATTTTGTATCTCATAGTTGAGGTCTACTTGTGATGTCTATTACAGGCCTCTCTCATCTTTTTAAGTGGGAGAACAATTGGTGGCTGATTAAATACTTTTCTTCCCCACTGTAAATGTAGCGCCCCGAGGGCTCGGTCGCTACAGAGGTATTGCACCTCTGCCAGAGGTGTGATATCCCACTCCCGGGTAAGGATGGAGTATGGACCGGGCTCAGGTAGCTGCATACAGCACACTCACCCCATTTCTGGGGGACAGTTCAACGGTGCTCCCACTAGACAGAAATGCAGGCACGACAGACCATGTCCCTGGCTGGAGTGGGGAGGGGGGAGGAAAACCCGGTGATGTATGAGCAGGAGGGGATGGTTCCTGAGCGTAGGTAGGAGCTCATTAAGGACAGATTAAGGGTACCGGATCCCAAGTTGGTGGAGGAGAAACTACCCTCAGCCAAAGACCGGAGGTCGTGACCATTTATTGGTGCGACACCTCATCAAACCTGCTAGGAAGGCACCATATAGGACAGCGGGGAACGGGGCCCACGTTTACCCGCGCAGATCCGCGGTAGCTGGACAAAAGTGGGTCACTGGTGAGACAGGCCAGAGGAAGGGGGTCCTGTGCCGTGCTCCTGAACTGCCTGGGGGTTGACCGAGCCCCTCAACTGGTGGACGAAGCACGGCTCGGGCAGTCATTACCTGTACAGAAGTGACCTGGAGCATATGAACTGTGAGTAAAAGGCATTGGACTGCAGTACGTTGTTTGTGTGTTCCTTGCTCCTCCAGCACTAACGGTACCGGGACTCTCCTCACCATCACCCCCACCATCCACTGCACTACCCTGGGGTTACACTCTTCCCGTGGGGAGTTATCCAATCTCAGCTGCACACACCATCAGCCTCAGGGGATTACCTTGCAGCGGCGGTTCATAATAACCGCAATCCATGGGTGGCGTAGTCGGACTTTACTAAGAACTGCTAAAGGACTACCACTGGTCTGACCACCCTGAGCCACGGGACTGGGTCGCCACTACTACCCCCATCGTCTCCCTATTGCCCGGTTCCGAGTGCCCCACGGCCCAGGGGGCGAGTCAGCTTTGGCGTAGTCGGCAGGATCGTTACCAACCCGCCACAAATGGGTATTGCGCGCCTGAAAAGAGACTGTTTCTCTGTGTTAAAGATGGCGCCCACCCCAGAAGAATGAGCGCCATAATGTGCGCGCCAAAAGACCACAGGAAGCCATCTCCCATCGTGGGCCAGGTCCCAGAATGACGCCGAAGAAGGAGCCCACCCCCAACAGCCATGAGCGCGGCTGTGGAGATGTCCATCAAGGTGGGGGGGCTGCCCCTGGAAGTGATTGTCACCAGGTTGCCCCAGGACCACCCCCAATGGGGGTGGGAAGAGAAGAAAACTGTGCGGCAGGGCGCGGTCTGGATCAGTCTGGACAGACAGCACCCGGGAATGGAGGAAGCGTTCAGCAACACCAATACCTTGGCCCGGAGCCTGCTGCAGGCTGAATCGCCATGCAGCCTGGCAGAGATCCTGGCGCAGCTCCCTAGAGATCCGGAGCGTGCGCAAGCTGCGCTGGAGGACTTGGATCGGAGGATGGTCCGGGCGCAGCGGGGTGCACTCACCGAGAGGAAAGAGGAACTGGCCCGGCAGGCTGGAACCCGCCAGCGGCAGGCATCGCCCGCACCCTGGAGTACGCCTGCCTCTGAGGACAGTGCAGGAGGAGTGAAGGCCGGAGACGACGTCGCGGAGGGAGCCACGAGGACCAAGGCAAGTAAAGGGGATGTTACCACCCCAGGCCCAGCAGCTGCAAGCCTGCCCCAGCCTCCCGTCGCAGAACCCGAAGCCCCACTCACCGCACCTGTTGCCCCGCCGTCACTACTCCCGGCTAGGCTTCACGCGGCGAGAGCCGCGGCCACGACCCACCCTGCGCCACGCCCCCTGACCCCGGGCGCAGCAAAGAGGGAGACGTCACCGGCCCGGTCGCAAGGTCTTGTGAACCCGGGCGCCGTCACCCCACCAGCGCCCCCCTCCCGGACTGGGCCACCACCGGGCACAACCAGAAGAACCCCGGCCTGGTCGCAAGGCCGAGTGCCCCCGGGCGCTGCTCCCAAATCGGGGCCCTCTGCTATACCACCGCTGGGCGCGGACCTGTTTGCCCAGCACACCGGTCCGGATGGACTGCCGCTGGAGTGGCCAGCCGAACTGACCAGCGGTCAGCCATGGAAGGCCCAGCCCCCGCGCGAGCCCCTGATACCTGCTCCGGAGCCCGTAAAAGTCACCCTGCCCCCACTAGAGGACGCCCAATTTGAGTGGGATCCCGCTGGTGAGAACTTAATGGGGTTCACTCAGGAGACCCGGGCGGACGCAGCCCGTCGTCTGGAGGCCTGCCAACAGCAGCTGGTGACCTTCGAGCGGGAACGGCGAGAGAGGCGCGTTAGGGAGAAGCGGCTCCAGGCCCAGAGTGCCGAGCAGAAGCGCAGGGCCCGTCAAGATCCCCGAGCCGCCCGCGGTCCCCGAGCCACCGGGACCGTGATAAAGTTCCAGATGGAGAATGGCTGGGGGTTTATAAGAGATCCGGAAACCGTCGGCGACGTCTTTGTGACCCGCAGGGACGTCGAAAGCCGTCAACCCGACTGACACCGGGGACGTGACCTATACCCTGGTGATGTGGTCTCCTTTACCCGACACGACGGCGCCAAAGGACCGTATGCCCTCCATGTCCATCGGCTTACAGAGGAGTAACTGCGGCTACAAGGAAAGCCAAGAGGACCCGGACGGGTCTGAAAACTATCCTGAGGAGGGTGCGCACGGAGGACATCGCCACTGAAAAGTGACAGACCACCATTGTATATAGTTACCCGTCAGGGTAAAAAGAACTGTTAAAGGTACTGTTTCCAGAGAATGTGTGGTCCCCGTTGGGACTGTTATGAGACTGTTACCTGTTTAAAAGTTGCCCCTTCCCCTACCTGGCTGAGGACTAAGAACAGCCATCCCTTTTCCCTAACCTGGCTGAGGACTGAGAGCAGCCATCCCCTTCCCAACCTGGCCGAGGACTGAGAGCGGCCGTCCTTGTAAATAGTTGCGCTTCCTAAAGCGCCCCCTACTGGTTTTATAACAAGACTGCAACGTCTACCTCGGGACAGAGAGTCCCTCACGTTTAAAAGTTTGCTGAAGGTTTTGCACTTAAAAGAAGAATGAACACCTGGTCGCAAGTTGCACCGCGGCCAGGATCCAAGAATGTGTTTTGCTTAAAAATGTTTTATATGAAAAAGTTTTATATGCTGCTAAATAGTCATCTGAGAGTTTTCTAATGTTTATATGCCAAAAGAGTTCCGTAGGCGTTAGCAAAGTGTTTTATAGTAGTGTAATAAGTGAGGAAAGTGTTTCCCATAAAGGGAATTGAACTGTGTCGTCCGTTTTCTAAATATGAAAAGTTTTGAGAAAAAGAAAGTTTTGCATGTCCTGTACTTAATTGTTTTTGCTCTGTTCCAGCCCGAGGACGTGCTGTGCTTTACCGGGGGGGAATGTAGCGCCCCGAGGGCTCGGTCGCTACAGAGGTATTTCACCTCTGCCAGAGGTGTGATATCCCACTCCCGGGTAAGGATGGAGTATGGACCGGGGCTCAGGTAGCTGCATACAGCACACTCACCCCATTTCCGGGGGACAGTTCAACGGTGCTCCCATTAGACAGAAATGCAGGCACGACAGACCATGTCCCTGGCTGGAGGGGGGAGGAAAACCCGGTGATGTAGGAGCAGGAGGGGACGGTTCCTGAGCATAGGTAGGAGCTCATTGGTTGCTGGTCACCTGGGCTCATGTTTCAGAGGGAAGTATAACAGGTGGGCACCATCTTAGATCTAGGTCCAGTCGAGTTCAGTCCAGTTCCGTTCAGACAGTCAGTGAGAGAAGAATACAGGGAGTGGAGGCACTGTAGGAGCTCTGCTCAGAAGTGGGCCTAGAGAAGAGGCCGAGAAAGGAGGAAGAGAAGGAACAGGAAAGAAAGAGAAGAGAGAGAGAAACAGAAGGGCTCAGGAACAAGAAGGTGGAAGGGACCCTAAGAACCCATGAGAATACCGGGTGAAGGGTCAGGCAGATTAAGGGTACCGGATACCAAGTAGATGGAGGAGAAACTACCCTCAGCCAAAGACCGGAGGTCGTGACCATTTATTGGTGCGACACCTCATCAAACCTGCTAGGAAGGCACCATATAGGACAGCGGGGAACGGGGCCCACGTTTACCCGCGCAGATCCGCGGTAGCTGGACAAAAGTGGGTCACTGGTGAGGCAGGCCAGATAAAGGATCGAAGGGGGTCCTGTGCCATGCTCCTGAACTGCCTGGGGGTTGACCGAGCCCCTCACCTGGTGGACGCAGCACGGCTCGGGCGGTCATTACCTGTACAGAAGTGACCCGGAGCATATGAACTGTGAGTAAAAGGCATTGGACTGCAGTACGTTGTTTGTGTGTTCCTTGCTCCTCCAGCACTAACAGTATCGGGACTCTCCTCACCATCACCCCCACCATCCACTGCACTGCCCTGGGGTTACACTCTTCCCGTGGGGAGTTATCCAATCTCAGCTGCACACACCATCAGCCTCAGGGGATTACCTTGCAGCGGCGGTTCATAATAACCGCAATCCACGGGTGGCGTAGTCGGACTTTACTTAGAACTGCTAAAGGACTGCCACTGGTCTGACCACCCTGAGCCACGGGACCGGGTCGCCACTACTACCCCCATCGTCTCCCTATTGCCTGGTTCCGAGTGCCCCACGGCCCAGGGGGCGAGTCATAAACACGTGTCCTCCTCAGCAAAGTGTCTTATTCGACAAGTGTCTGACAGTCATTTCAATGGCAGTCATTCAGAGCAGGAGTCAGGTAACCCACACTTTGTACTCTCTTTCAACTATGTACTTTATTCCTGCATTCATATTCCTGAGTGATTTTTTCATCCACATTCACCGCCCCATCCCCCTTAATCACCACTCATCCACATCTGCCCCCCTCTCCTTCCCTCTCCCATGTACAGCGCCCATGCTCTTCTGAACTTTCTGAAAAATCTCACTCTATTTTATCCAAAGGTATTGCATAAGAAACCACATCACAAATCCAAAAACTATCTGCTCTTTCTCTTTTTACTGCTACTACTCACTTCAGGGGATATCTCTCCTAACCCCGGTCCACCCTCCGCCAATCTCAACCTCTCCTTAACCTCACATTGAAACCCTGCTAACCTTATTAACATCAGCTGTACTCCTTCATCCTCGGTCTGTATGCTACAAGCTTCCTTTCCTGCACAATTACTTTCTGACCAACTCTCTCAATTTGCTGGCCTTCACTGAAACCTGCATCCAGGATTCTGACTCTGTCTCCCCTGCCACCATTTCTCATGGCGGCTTGCATTTTTTTTTTGGTGGAGTCGGCATACTCCTGTCCCCACAATGCACCTTCCAGGTCATCCCCCCAGTTCCATCACTCTCATTCCCTTCTTTTGAGGTCCACACCATCAGGCTCTTCCACCCCCTCTCCCTCAGAGTAGCGGTCGTATACCGTCCCCCAGGCTCACCAACCCACTTCCTTGACCATTTTTCTGCCTGGCTGACGCACTTCATGTCCTCAGATTTACTAACCTTTATCCTGGGAGACTTCAACATCCACATAAACAGCACCACCTCCTCATCCACATCCCAGCTTCTTTCTTTAACCATTTCTCTTGGCCTCTCACAGCTTTCAACCTCTGAGACACACAAAGACGGAAACACCCTTGATCTGGTCTTTGTCCGGCTTTGTTCAATCCCCCACCTAGATAACTCCCCTCTTCCCGTCTCTGATCATAACATTCTCTCCTTCACGCTCACAAATCCTCGCCTGCCCCAGCACACTCCTACCTATCACACATTCAGAAATCTACAAGTCATTAACCCTCATACACTTACAGACTCCCTTCACTCATCACTGTCTCCAATCTCCTCTGTCCTGTCCTGATCTGGCTGTAAACCACTACAGTGACACTCTTAGAAGCACGCTGAACCAAGTAGCGGCCCTCACCCTCAGAACCTCTAAACATAGAGTAAAACAGCCCTGGCTCACACCGCAAACCCGATTTCTCCAGCGATACGCTAGAAGTTCCGAACACCTATGGAGGAAAACTCGCACACTAGAAAACTTTATCCACTATAAATTTATGGTAAAAACATATAACTCTGCCCTTCACCTCACCAAACAGACCTACTTCACCACCCTGATTTCCTCACTATCCACCAACCCAAAAAAACTCTTCAACACCTTTCACTCCCTCCTCAGTCCTAAAGCCCAGGCCCACATCACTGACATTTGTGCTGAGGACGTGGCCTCCTACTTCACAGAGAAAATAGACACCATCCGTCAGGAAATCAGCTCCCAGCCACCAAGTGCCATGACTCCCATCCCTCCCCTCATCCCCTCTGGATCACTCTCCACATTTGACCCAGTCACAGAAGAAGAAGTCTCCAGGCTCCTCTCTTCTTCTCATCCCACTACATGCACTACTGACCCCATCTACTCCAGTCTCTTTCTTCAGTCGTCACTACTCACCTAACTAAAATCTTCAACCTTTCCTTCTCTTCTGGTATCTTCCCCTCCTCCTTCAAACACTCCATCATTACTCCATTATTAAAAAAAACCCTTCCTTGACCCTTCCTGCACAAACAACTACAGGCTAGTGTTGATCGAGCATGCTCGACACTGCTCGTTACTTGCTCGAGCATCTCGAGATGACGCTCCCCCAGGGCCGTGGGGTACTCAGCAACCGGGCCTCTGTGGATGCTGGTGGGGAATATCACGGTGGCTGGTCCAGTCAAGTGGCCGAGGGCGGTCAACAAAAGGGGAATTTTATATAGGGGATTTGGAAAGTTCATGAAGCCACCTGTGGAATGCGGCTAAAGGGAGCCGCAGCTGCGGAGCAGTCCTCTGGAGCTGGTGTTACGGCAGCAGGAATGGTGTGGCTCTCCACAGGTAGAGCAAGCTCCAGGGCAGTGTAGGTAGTTGATGGCTGTGCTGGGCGGTGTATTGCAGGGGGAAAGATGGCGCAGACGAAATAATGGACAGAGGCGGTGTGGTGCAGTCATCCGAGTCTTTACTCACAGTTCTTTAGTTTCTCAGGGTGCACTGTCAGCTTACAGCCTCCCACGTCTCGCTGCGTTCACCAGGCAGGGGTTCAGCTCTTCCCCAGGCAGATTAGGGGCACCTGACAGAACCCCACTTTTCCGTGTTCCTAGCCAGACCGTCTGGGTCTTTCTCTCTCCTGCCCTGCGATGCCCACTCTCAATCCTGCTCGGGTGCTCTGAAGTCCCTCCTGTACGTCGGAGATCACAGACCTGCTTGACCCTCACGGGGATTAGAATGCGGCTTACGATCCCTCTGTCTTCTGGCAGATTCGGGGCGTATGGGTGCCTTCCTGCACTCGTCGTAGGCAGGCAGGCTGTATAGGAGACGCAGTGGTTATACCAGCAAACGCTGCATTACAGTCCTGTGTGGTCCTGTTGGTCAATTTGCTAGATTTATCCCCCCGGTCTCAGGGGCCAGGAAAAATCCTTTTTTTTTTTCATCTAAATCCTGTATTTTTTTTTACCTCAGTCAGACTGTACAAATACGAGTCTTATTAACCTTTTGGTATTCCCCCCCCCCCCAAAAAAAAAAAAAATTGAGTGTGTCTGTGACTGTTCAGACACCAATATATCTGTTTAAAAGAGTCTGGTGTAGGCCAGAGAAATAGAACTGTGGTTTTGCAGTTCCACGGGTCAAATCTCTGTATTATCCTGCGTTTGGCATTTTTTTCCATAAAAAAACTGTAATAGTGTCTCCCTGACTGGTCAGACACCAATATATCTGTTTAAAAAAGTCTGGTGTAGGCCAGAGAAATAGAACTGTGGTTTTGCAGTTCCACGGGTCAAATCTCTGTATTATCCTGCTTTTGGCATTTTTTGCGGGGAAAAAAACTGTAATAGTGTCTCCCTGACTGGTCAGACACCAATATATCTGTTTAAAAGAGTCTGGTGTAGGCAAGAGAAATAGAACTGTGGTTTTGCAGTTCCACAGGTCAAATCTCTGTATTATCCTGCTTTTGGCATTTTTTGCCGTAAAAAAAACCTGTAATAGTGTCTCCCTGATCCACCCGCGGCTGTTAACATGTTAAATGTCGCTGTCAATCTCCGACAGCGGCATTTAACGCGCGCTTCCGGGAAGCGTCCTAAGCCCCGCCCATCGGCGACCTTGTCACGTGATGGTGGGTCACCGATGGGTGGGCATGACAACCCAGGATCTGCAGTAGACGCCTGCGGTTGTCATGAGCTGGTCGCTATAAGCGCCACCTAGTGGTCGGCGCTCATAGCCCAGGACCGTTTCTGCTGCATACAGGGGATCTGCTGATCCCCTGTATGTAGCAGAGGCGATCAGACAGTTTCTGCTTCTAGTCTCCTATGGATATGAAAGTGAAAAAAAAAGTTTTTAAAAATATAAAAAAAATGAAAAAAATATAAAAGTTTAAATCACCCCCCTTTCGCCCCATTCAAAATAAAATAATAAAAAAAAACCTACATAGACATATTTGGTATCGCCGCATTCAGATTTGCCCGATCTATCAATCTAAAAAAAGAATTAATCCGATCGGTAAACGGTGTAACGAGAGAAAAATTCTAAACGCCAGAATTACGTTTTTTGGTCGCCGCAAAATTGCAATAAAATGCAATAACGGGCGATCAAAACATCGGATCTACCCCAAAATGTTATCAATAAAACGTCAGCCCAGCGCGCAAAAAATAAGCCCTCTCCAGCCCCAGATCCCAAAAAATGGAGACGCTACAGGTCTTAGAAAATGGCACTTCTTTTTTTTTACCAAATTTTGGATTTTTTTTTCACCACTTAAATAAAAAGAATCTATACATGTTTGGTGTCTACGAACTCATAATGACCTGGAGAATAATAATGGCAGGTCAGTTTTAGCATTTAGTGAACGGGGTAAAAAAAATAAATAAAAAACCACTGTGGTATTACAGTTTTTTTGCAATTTCACTGCACTTGGAATTTTTTTCCCGTTTTCCCGTACACTTTGCCACAAAGCGAGGAAGAGGATCGTGGTGCGCAAGTGGAAGAGGAGGAGGTGGTGGATGATCTAGTAACTGACCCAACGTGGCAGGAGGACACGCAGAGCGAGGCCAGCAGCACACAGGGGGAGGGAGGCAGAGTACCCCAACAGGCAGGAAGAAGCAGTGTGGCGGCCGCACACAGAAGGCGGGCAACAGTTCCCCGTAACACCAACACGAGGGACGTTGCCAGTACAACCTGTAGGTCTTCCAGAGTCTGAAATTTTTTTAAAGACTCTTCTGATAACCCCAAAAAGTCCCACCGCAGCATTCAATTCTCCATATCCCAGAGCTTTGAATGAAAGCGCAAATTCGCAGCCAACGCCCCACGCCCCACAGGCCACAGTCCTAAAGTCACACATTTCACGACTGCTTGCATTGGAAATGCTGCCTTTTAGGCTGTTGGAGACGGAATCCTTCCGCAACCTTATGGCGGTGACCGTCCCTCGGTACTCGGTCTCCAGCCGACATTATTTTGCCCAGCACTACACAAGCACGTGTCCAGAAACATCTGCCGTGCCCTCAACAATGCAATTACTGTGAGAGTCCACCTGACAACAAACACGTGGACAAGTGCTTGTGGCCAGGGACGGTACATCTCCCTGATGGCACACTGGGTAAGCATAGTGGAAGCCGGCACCCAGTCGGACCTTGGGATGGAACACATCCTCCCCACACCGAGGATTGCGGGCCCTATGTCAGTCAGAGTTGCCCCCACAGTGTACAGCTCCTGTGCATCATCCTCATCCTCCTCCTCATGTTCAGCCTCCATCTCAGATATCACCACATCAGTTACAAGCTGGAAGCACTTCAGTACTGCCTCAGCCAAGCGGCAACAGGCTGTGCTGAAACTCATAAGCTTAGGTGATAAACCTCACACTGCTTGTGAGTTGTGGACAGCTGTGAAAGAGCAGGCAGATCTGTGGCTGAGTCCGCTGAACCTACATCCAGGCATGGTCGTGTGTGACAATGGCCGTAACCTGGTGGCAGCTCTTTGGTGAGGCGAGATCACACTCGTACCATGCCTGGCTCATGTGCTTAAACTCGTGGTTCAGCGGTTTCTTAAATCGTACCCCGAGTTGCCAGATATGCTCGTCAAAGTACGCTGCCTGCCAGCCCATTTTCGCAAGTCGGCTACAGCTTCCGCCGCCCTTGCTGTGTTGCAGCAGCGTTTGCAGCTTCTGGCACACCGACTGGTGTGTGATGTCCCCACACATTGGAACTCTACCCTCCACATATTGCAAAGGATTTGTGAGCAGAAGAGAGCAGTTGTGGAGTACCAGCTGCAACAAGACCGTCGATATTCAGGTCAGACTCCACACATAAGACCTCAGGAGTGGACCTGGATGTCTAAAATATGTACCATCTAGACAAACTTTGTCTGTCTTTTGCAACACTCTCTGCAGAGAATTAAAGAGGAGGCATTGCAGCCAGAGTATGATGAGATGGATCAAGAACCCGTAATGGGCGATTACACACAGCCCAGCCTCATCTCATCCCAACTTGCATTGGGGGACAATGAGGAGGAGGAGGAGGAGGAAGAACAGGAGCTCGTATCATGCACTGTAGATGGTAGTACCTGTACAACTGTCATACAGTCGGTTCAGCGTGGGTGGCCTGAGGACAGGGGGGAGGAGGAGGAGGAGAAGGAGAGCATGGTCAGTCGTCATCTTGGTGAGGACATGGAAGTCTTGCCCGTTACCAGTCTGGCACGCATGGCTGACTTCATGTTACGCTGCCTTAACCGTGACTCTCGCATTGTCAAAATATTGGGTGACAGTCATTACTGGTTGGTGACACTTTTAGACCCCCGCTACAAGGAGAACTTTCACTCTCTTATTCCTGAGATGGAGAGGTCTACAAAAATGGGGCAGTACCAGAAGGCCCTTGCTGCAGAACTGTTAGCGGCAGAGGTCACAGTTCGTTGACCAACCAAGGCGTACAGGCGAGAGAGATGCAACTCCAATCCAGCAGAGGCAGGGGAACACTGTCAACATTCTGGGACAGTTTTCTGAGACTCACCCAGCTTACAGGCCCTGAGGCGCGGGGTACTCTCACAAGGAGTGGAAAGTTTCAAAAGATGGTGAGGGAGTACCTTACCGACCATACCAGCGTCCTCTGTGATTCCTCTGTGCCTTTTAATTATTGGGTACCCAAGCTGGACACTTGCAATGAACTCGCTCTGTACGCCTTGGAGGTCCTGGCCTGCCCTGCCGCTAGCGTGTTATCGGAGCGTGTTTTTAGTTCCGCTGGGGGAATTATAACTGATAAGCGCACTCGCCTGTCAACTGACAATGCTGACAAGCTGACCCTTATCAAAATGAACAAGGGCTGGATTGGGCCAGACTTCTCATCACCACCAATTGTCAGCAGAGTAACATAAAGTCAAATCCACTGTGTTATTTCGGGAGGTGTATTCCCATGCACCGCTTCACACCCACACATGGGTATACGCTTCCTCATTTCGGCTGTATTTTGCTCTTCTCCTTATCCTCAGCCTCCACCACCACTATACCACCAGGGTGACCGTGGTCCGTGTTGCCAGCATTGCAAGTTCCTCCATCCTAATTTTTGTCAGATTTTGCTTGGAAGGCATAGGCAAACACTGTGGGAGACCCACTCCCCAATAATGGGAATAATGTTTTTGACGCACCCCCAGGGCCGTGGGGTACTCGGCAGCCGGGCCTCTAGTTGCCGGGGGATATCACGGTGGCTGGCCCGGTCCGTGACCCCGGGCGGTCAGTGAAAAGGGGAAACTTCTATTATATGGGGTTTTTTGGATTTTTCGTGATGCCACCTGTGGTGTCTGGTGAGGATCATCAGTGCTGCAACAGTCCTCTGAGGCAGATGTTAGGGCAGCTTGTGATGGGATGGCTCCCCACAAGTGGAGCGGCAGGACGGACCCGGAGGAAGGATGTACACTCACACAGAGGTAAGCTTCAGTACCTTTACTGGTGATGCTGCAGGCACGGTCCAGGGTACTCCAAGTGAAGGGCGCACTTCTGGACTCTCCCCAGTGAGCGGGTATAGGGCCTCCTGATCCGTTGCTTTACTTTCTCAGCTTCTGGCCTGCCTGGAGCTGGGCCTAGCTTGGTTACTGTCTCTCTCTGCACCTGCTGACCTGGTGGTAGGGCCTTCTCTTTGGATATCACTCTCCCTGGACACTGGGACCTCTGTGACTTCTAGCCCTTGTACTGCAATCAGCATTAGGTGGACCTGGGACCTGTAGTTCTCCAGGGGTTCCGGTGATTCCTACTGGGTGTAGGGAGTCCCTGTAGGCACGGACCCGGTGTCCGGTATATATATCGGGGTGAGCTTACTATGCTCCTCTGCCCCCTGAGTTCCACTCTCCTTTTTCTCCTTGCCGTCGACCACACTCGGGGCCCTCACTACTTGGCAGCTGGCTTGCTGTGTCTTCACCACTCTCTGAGCGTCGGCACGCTCTCAGCTCACTGTGAGCTGTGTTCCTCTCTGAACACTGAACTGAAACTCTAAACTAGACTTCACTGAGCTGCCTAGCTCCACCCTCCCTATATATGTCCCTGTAACAGACCTGGCGGCGTCCTTGCATAGTGGTCCATCTCCCACTGTGCAAGAGCGTGCACTTGATTTCCAGTCCAGACTGCCACTCTGGCTTCTTTCCATACTGTCTGCTTTGCTCTCCTCTGGCTGCTTAGGGTGATGCCCGCCGAACTTCCTGTTTCTTGTAGCTGCTGCAGACACACCCCTAATGCGTCCTCAGCCTATTGCTGTCTGTCACCTGCTATTTAAACCAGCTCTTCCTTGGAATCCTTGCCTGAGCATCTTGTTCTGTCAGTTGGCTTCTAGTCACTGATGTGCCAGGTCCTGTCTATGTTTCCTGCCTTGCGGTATCAGTTCCCGTGTCTGAACTGAGTCCTGTCTGTGCTCTCTAGCCAGCTGTCTTTCTGCCTTTCCTGGAGGCTGTATTTCCAGGCTTGTCTGAACACGCTCCTAGCCTGTTCGTCCCGCCCTCTGGGGGCTGCATACCCAGACTCGCTCCTGTATTTGTTGCAGTACAGTTCCTGTCTGAACTGTCTCCTAACCTGCTTTCTGTTTCTCTCTATGTCCGTACCTTCCCTTTCTCCTGCAAAGTCTGTACCAGCACTTGGCTTTACCTTGGCTCGTTCCTGTATTTTGTTTCTGTATCTGTTCCTGTCTGAACTGTCTCCTATCCTGTTTCCTGTTTTTCTTTATGTCCTTACCTTCCCTTTTTCTGCAGAGTCTGAACCTGCTCCTAACTCCCACTCGTTGTCGCTGTACTTCCGTTTTTGAGTTTAGTGTCCACTCGCTACTTCATTGCTAGTATCTTGTGTGTTTCTGGTTCTGCCTTCCCCTTCCTGTCTGTTCCGTGTCAACATAGACCTGTCCCCTCTGCTGTGCCTTGCTCACCGCTCCGGCGGTTCAAGCCTGCTCTGCCTTGCGCACCTCACCGGCGGTTCTAGCCTGCTCTGCCTTGCTCACCGCTCCGGCGGTTCTAGCATGCTCTGCCTTGCTCACCGCTCCGGCGGTTCTAGCCTGCTCTGCCTTGCTCACTGCTCCGGCGGTTCTAGCCTGCTCTGCCTTGCTCACCACTCCGGCGGTTCTAGCCTGCTCTGCCTTGCTCACCGCTCTTGCGGTCTCCGTTCTGCTCTGCCTTGCTCACCGCTCTTGCGGTTTCCGCCCTGCTCTGCCTTGCTCACCGCTCCGGCAGTCTCGCTCTGCTCTGACTTGCTCGCTGATCCGGCAGTCTCGCTCTTCTCTGACCTTTTGCTCGCTGCTCCGGCAGTCTCGCTCTGCTCTGACCCTTTGCTCACTGCTCCGACAGTCTTGCTCTGCTCTGACCCTTTGCTCGCTGCTCCGGCAGTCTCACTCTGCTCTGACCCTTTGCTCGCTGCTCCGGCAGTCTCGCTCTGCTCTGACCCTTTGCTCGCTGCTCCGGCAGTATCGCTCTCCTCTGACCGTTTGCTCGCTTCTCCGGCAGTCTCGTCCTGCTCCACTCTTGCTCACCACTCTAGGCGGTCTCATCTTGCCCTGCTCTTGCTCACCGCTCTGGGCGGCCTCACTCTGCTGTGTTTGTCCATCACATCTGCGGTTCTGTTCCTGAGTCCCAGTCTGTACTGGGTCCTATCCACTCTGTGCTCCAACCTGTCGTACCTGCCAGTACCTCCCTGCCTGCATACCAGTCGTGCTTACCAGCATCCACCCGTCTGCATACCAGCCATGTCTGCCTATACCCACCAGTCTGTGTGCCAGTCTAACCTGCCTGTTCCTGTATTCCCTGGTGTGGGTCAACAGCCGTGTCCGGGGTCTGACCTGGAGTGGCACCTGGTCCCTCTGCTCGGTTCCTCCTTGGTGCACTGGCGTCGTATGCGGTCGTGCGACCTTGGTCGGATCGGGTGGATACTTAGTTACGCCCCTCCAGGCATTCACTCTCTGGTACGGTCCAGTGGAATCACTACATATATACGCCCAACGCCAGTCAGTCCGGGCGTGTGCATTACAGTCCCTAGCAGGCTCCCTCTGCTGGTCTGAGGTGGAAGGTGGAGGTGTATGAATGTAGTGAGGGCCTCTTGTGGAGAAATCCATCCATGCACACATCTGGGTTCTGTGGCACCAATGCGCAGCAGGGCGCCACATTTTTAATATGCTGTACTGCATGGCTCTTGTAAGGGGTATGAAAATCATCTTGTTCAGCTACTGCGACCTCCACCACTTTTCCAAGGGGCATTACAACAGTCTTGTTAAGCTACTGCGACCTCCACCACTATTCCAAGGGGCATTGATAATGTCTTTTTATTCCACTGCGACCTCCACGTCTCTTCCAAGGGGCATTAAAACCGTCTTGTTAAGCTACTGTGACCTCCACGTCTTTTCCAAGGGTCATTAAAACCATCTTGTTAAGCTACTGCAACCTCCACATTTCTTCCAAGGGGCATTAAAACCGTCTTGTTAAGCTACTGTGAATTCCACCACTTTTCCAAGGGACATTAAGACCGTCTTGTTAAGCTACTGCGACCTCCACCACTTTTCCAAGGGGCATTGATGTTGTCTTTTTATTCCACTGCGACCTCCACTTCTCTTCCAAGGGGCATTAAAACCGTCTTGTTAAGCTACTGCGAACTCCACGTCTCTTCCAAGGGGCATTAAAACCGTCTTGTTAAGCTACAGCGACCTCCACTTCTCTTCCAAGGGGCATTAAAACCGTCTTGTTAAAATATTGCGACTTCCTCCACTTTTCCAAGGGGCATTAAAACCGTCTTGTTAAGCTACTGCGACCTCCACCACTTTTCCAAGGGACATTAAGACCGTCTTGTTAAGCTACTGTGACCTCCACCACTTTTCCAAGGGGCATTGATGTTGTCTTTTTATTCCACTGCGACCTCCATATCTCTTCCAAGGGGCATTAAAACCGTCTTGTTAAGCTACTGCGAACTCCACGTCTCTTCCATGGGGCATTAAAACCGTCTTGTTAAGCTACTGCGACCTCCACGTCTCTTCCAAGGGGCATTAAAACTGTCTTGTTAAGCTATTGCGACTTCCACCACTTTTCCAAGGGGCATTAAAACCGTCTTGTTAAGCTACTGCGACCTCCACCACTTTTTCAAGGGGCATTGAAATTGTCTTTTTATTCCACTGCGACCTCCACTATTCTTCCAAGGGGCATTAAAACCATCTTGTTAAGCTACTGCGACCTCCACCATTCTTCCAAAGGGCATTAAAACCATCTTGTTAAGCTACTGCGACCTCCACCACCTTTCCAAGGGGCATTAAAACCATCTTGTTAAGCTACTCGACCTCCACCACTTGTCCCAGGGGCATTAAAACCGTCTTGTTAAGCTACTGCGACCTCCACCACTTTTCCAAGGGGCATTAAAACCGTCTTGTTAAGCTACTGCGACCTCCACCACTTGTCCCAGGGGCATTAAAACCATCTTGTTAAGCTACTGCGACCTCCACCACTTTTCCAAGGGGCATTAAAACTGTCTTGTTAAGCTACTGCGACCTCCACCACTTTTCCAAGGGGCATTAAAACCATCTTGTTAATCTACTGCGAAATCCACCACTTTTCCAAGGGGCATTGATATTGTCTTTTTATTCCACTGCGACCTCCACGTCTCTTCCAAGGGGCAATAAAACCGTCTTGTTAAGCTACGGTGACCTCCACCACTTTTTCAAGGGGCATTGATATTGTCTTTTTATTCCACTGCGACCTCCACCATTCTTCAAATGGGCATTAAAACCGTCTTGTTAAGCTACTGCGACCTCCACCACTTTTTCAAGGGGCATTGATATTGTCTTTTTAATCCACTGCGACCTCCACCATTCTTTCAAGGGGCATTAAAACCGTCTTGTTAAGCTACTGTGACCTCCACATCTCTTCCAAGGGGCATTAAAACAGTCTTGTTAAGCTACTGCAAAGTCCACGTCTCTTCAAAGGGGCATTAAAACCATCTTGTTAAGCTACTGCGACCTCCAAGTCTCTTCCAAGGGGCATTAAAACCGTCCTGTTAAGCTATTGCGACTTCCACCACTTTTCCAAGGGGCATTAAAACCGTCTTGATAAGCTACTGCGACCTCCACCACTTTTTCAAGGGGCATTGAAATTGTCTTTTTATTCCACTGCGACCTCCACTATTCTTCCAAGGGGCATTAAAACCATCTTGTTAAGCTACTGCGACCTCCACCATTCTTCCAAGGGGCATTAAAACCATCTTGTTAAGCTACTGCGACCTCCACCACCTTTCCAAGGGGCATTAAAACCATCTTGTTAAGCTACTGCAACCTCCACCACTTTTCCAAGGGGCATTGATATTGTCTTTTTATTCCACTGCGACCTCCACCACTTTTCCCAGGGGCATTAAAATGTCTTATTAAGCTACTGCGACCTCCACCACTTTTCCAAGGGGCATTAAAACCGTCTGGTTAAGCTACTGCGACCTCCACCACTTGTCCCTGGGTCTTTAAAACCGTCTTGTTAAGCTACTGCGACCCCACCATTCTTCCAAGGGGCATTAAAACAGTCTTGTTAAGCTACTGCGACCTCCACCACTTTTCCCAGGGGCATTGATATTGTCTTTTTATTCCAGTGCGACCTCCACTACTTTTCCCAGGGGCATTAAAACTGTCTTGTTAAGCTACTGCGACCTCTACCACTTTTCCGAGGGGCAATAAAACCATCTTGTTAAGCTACTGCGACCTCCACCACTTTTCCAAGGGGCATTGATATTGTCTTTTTATTCCACTGCGACCTCCACGTCTCTTCCAAGGGGCAATAAAACCGTCTTGTTAAGCTACGGCGACCTCCACCACTTTTCCAAGGGGCATTGATATTGTCTTTTTATTCCACTGCGACCTTCACCATTCTTCCAAGGGGCATTAAAATCGTCTTGTTAAGCTACTGCGACCTCCACCACTTTTTCAAGGGGCATTGATATTGTCTTTTTATTCCACTGCGACCTCCACCATTCTTCCAAGGGGCATTAAAACCATCTTCTTAAGCTACGGCGACCTCCATCACTTTTCCAAGGGGCATTAAAACCGTCTTGTTAATCTACTGCGAACTCCACCACTTTTCAAGGGGCATTGATTTTGTCTTTTTATTCTACTGCGACCTCCACCATTCTTCCAAGGGGAATTAAAACCGTCTGGTTAAGCTACTGCAACCTCCACCACTTTTTCAAGGGGCATTGATATTGTCTTTTTATTCCACTGCGACCTCCACCATTCTTCCAGGGGGCATTAAAATCGTCTTATTAAGCCACTGCGACCTCCACCACTTTTCCAACGGTCATTGATATTGTCTTTTTATTCCACTGCGACCTCCACCATTTTTCCAACGGGCATTGCATTTCCTCCTAATTTTAGTCAGCTTTTGCTTTTCAATGCATAGGCTAGGCGAACACTAAGGGAGACCCACTCCCCAATAATGGGTAGAAGGTTTTTATTATGCTGTAATCCACGTCTGTTTCAAGGGTCATTGCAGTTCCTCATAATTTTTGGAAAGCCTTCCATTCACTGCTTAGGCCAACAGTGCACAGGAGACTCAGTTGCAATAAATGGAAAAACGGTTTAGTTAAGGCCCTCTGACCTCCATGTCACTTCCAAGGGGCATTGGAGTGCCTCGAAATTTTTGGTAGGCATTGCACTCACTGTATGCCCTATAACTGTGTAGCCAAACCTCTCCTTTTGGTACAGAAACATATCCTACAAGACATGTGTGGTTGACTGGCCTGATATTGATGTGAATGGTCCCTGTTCCTCCTGCTCTTTCTACTTTGCCACCACCTCATCCATCATTCATCACCTGTAGCTTTGTTTTAACGGGAGTCATAGAACTGGGATAGTAGCAGGAAAACATCCAGCAATCCTCGGAGGAGGTAGGATATGCGCTAAAACGCTGACCACCTCAGGCCTAGCCGCTACTACATGCATGCGCTCGCATTCCAAGAAAACAAAGCAGATGCTAACTTCTATCATCATCATCATGCTCCTCACCTTGGCACTCTCAACGCCCCTGATGGAGAAGCCAGGGCCCAACGGAGGTGTCTGGTTCTCTGGTGGGCTTGTCCAATGCTGCCCTAAAGCAGGCCAGGCTAAGAAAAGTGTGGGGGAACTTTCAAGGAGAAATAGGGGCGTGTGGGGACCATTTATGGACACCCGAGCGGCTGGGGACCGTGTGTGGACACCCGGCCGCGAGGCGGCTGGGGACCGGGTATGGACACCCAGACGCCCCCTGGTGGCTGGGGACCGAGCGTGGACACCCGGCCGCCGGGCGGCTGGGGACTGAGTATGCATAACAGGCCGCCGACGCAACCATGACATGGTGGCCAGCGTCTGCCTCCACATGCTTAAAAGACCCAATTTCAAGTACAAGCAAGCAAGCTAGCAGTATGGTATTGCAGCCTGGGGGTGGGTGGGTCTCAGGTTGCACACTTATGCTTCCATTCCATCATGCTCCTCACCTTGGCACTCTTAACTCCCCTGATGGAGAAGCCAGGGCCCACCGGAGGAGTCTGGTTCTCTGGTGGGCTCGTCCAATGCTGCCCTAAAGCAGGCCAGTCAAAGAAAAATGTGGGGGAAGTTCCCAGGAGAAATAGGGGTGGCTGGGGACCGTTTATGGACACCGGGCCACCCCCAGGCGGCTGGGGACCGTGTGTGGACACCCGGCCGCGGGGCGGCTGGGGACCGAATATGGACACCCGGCCGCCCGCTGGCGGCTGGGGATCGAGCATGTACACCCGGCCGCCGGACGGCTGGGGACTGAGTATGGATACCTCGCTGCCGAAGCAGCCATGAGGTAGTGGCCAGCTTCGGCCTCCTCCAAACTAAAAGGCCCCATTTCAATTGCAAGCTAGCAGTATGGTATTGCAGCCTGGGGATGGGTGGGTGGCAGGCTGCATACTTGCGCTTGCATTGCAAGGAATGGGGGACGTACAATTGAACACTGCCCTGGGACAAGGACTTGCAGGGGGATAGTTGCAAGTCTGCTTCTTCTGATGCGGCAAGGATCACTTCTGATGGGCACACTTTTAGGCAGTGACCTGGGTATCAGAAATGCTTCCCGGGATCTTCCCCATGCTGTTCCCATGTCTTTTCAGCACTGTATGCATGTGTCACACAGCACATGGCCAGATAAGATTGTAAAATGTTAAAATTACATTTCCCGGTGAATGCATTTGTCACGGTTGAAAGCAATACAAAAGTGCAAAAACACATAAAAAATGCTACTTGTGAACATAGCCCAAGGTGTGGAGGAGTATTTTTGTTTTTGGTTATTTATTTTACCTTATACAGAAGTTTTTACCCTGGAAAGGAAGTTCCTTAACATATTTCACTGGAAAACCGTTTCAGTTTAGTTTTTGAACGATTTATTGTGAGCCCGTAAAAGTGGCTTAATACCTCTGACCACGTTGTTGACGGCGGTGACCTGGGGGTTAGAAATGCTTCCTGGGGCTATGCCCATGCTGTCCCCATGTCTTTTGAGCACTGTCACTATCGTTTTGGGCACTTTTTAGGCTTTCTACACTGCCGGGGGAGCCGCCGCAAAAATGCTCGGGTCTCCCATAGACTAACACTGGGCTCGTTGCTCGGGTCGAGCACCCGAGTATCCCGGTGAGCTCAACCCGAGCTTCGAGCACCCGAGCATTTTATTGCTCGTTCAACACTACTACAGACCAATCTTCCCTTCATCTCTAAACTCTTGGAGCGCCTGGTCTACTCCCGCCTTACCAGTTACCTCTCCACTCACTCTCTTCTAGACCCATCACAGTCTGGCTTCCGCCCCCTACATTCTACAGAAACTGCACTCATCAAAGTAACCAATGACCTTCTGACAACAAAATGTAATAGTGACTACTCTCTGCTCATTCTTCTTGACCTCTCTGCAGCTTTTGACACCGTTGACCACCACCTCCTACTCTCTACGCTCCACTCAATCGGCATAAATGACACTGATCTCTCTTGGTTATCCTCCTACCTATCTGACCGCTCTTTCAGTGTATCGTTCGCTGGTTCCACTTCTTCCCCCCTTCCTCTCACTATTGGGGTTCTTCAGGGTTCAGTCCTTGGCCCTCTTATCTTCTCTCTCTACACAGCCCCAATTGGACAGACCATCAGCAAATTTGGTTTTCAGTACCATCTTTATGCTGATAACACACAACTATACACCTCATCCCCTGACCTTACCCCCACTGTACTACAGAACACCAGGGACTGTCTGGTGGCAGTTTCTAACATCATGGCCACTCTCTATCTGAAACTCAACCTTTCCAAAACTGAATTTCTTCTGCTCGCTCCTTCTACTCACCTTCCTAAATCTGACATCTCTCTCTCCGTGTGTGGCACCACAATAACGCCGAGCCAGCAGTCGTGTTGTCTGGGCATTGTGTTTGACACCAATCTTTACTTCACCTTCCATATACAATCTCTTGCCGGCGTTTGTCGCTTGCACCTGAAGAACATCTCTGGAATCCGCCCCTTTCTCACCTTGGAAACAACAAAAACCCTCACTGTTGCCCTGATCCACTCCCGCCTTGACTACTGTAACTCTCTATTAATTGGCTTCCCCCTCACTCGACTTTCCCCTTTCCAGTCCATCCTTAATGCTGCAGCCAGGGTCATTTATTTGGCTAACCGTTACTCATACTCCTCCGCTCTGTGCCAGTCATTGCACTGGCTGCCCATGAATTATAGGATCCAAATTAAATTACTTGTTTTCACCCACAAAGCTCTCCACAGTGTGGCACCCCCCTACATCTCTTCCCTCATTTCTGTTTATCGGCCTACCCTTTCTCTACGCTCCGCAAGTGACTTTCGACTAACATCCGCACTAATCCGTACCTCCCACTCCCGGCTTGAAGACTTCTCCCGAGCTGCACCTATTCTTTGGAATGCTCTACCCCAAGAAATTAGGATAAACCACAACTTACACAGTTTTAGGCGCTCCCTAAAAACACACCTGTTCAGGGCGGCCTATCACGTTCCCTAATCGAAGGCCTTTTATATTCTCATAGCCCATTCCTTATTTCTCCAAACATAAGTCTCCACCGAACCCTAAAGCACTACAGATACTGGCTGGTGATGAGCTCATGGAGACTTTATCTATCCCTCATCTCCTCAAGATGGCTGGACCATAAATGTAAATAAGCCACTGTACTTTGTGTCACCCCCACCTCATTGTAGATTGTAAGCTCTTACGAACAGGGTCGTCATTATTTTTGCTTTAATTATTGTATTATCTTTAGCTATGTTACTTATGACTGTTGAATATGAACCTCTGAATTGTAAAGCTCTGCGGTATATGTTGGCGCTATATAAATAAAGATTATTATTGTTATTATTATATATGTATATATATATATACAGTGGTGGCCAAAAGTATTGGCAACCCTGCAATTCTGTCAGATAATACTGAGTTTCTTCCTGAAAATGATTGCAATCACAAATTCTTTGGTATTATTATCTTCATTTAATTTGTCTTCAATGAAAAAACAGAAAAGAGAGTGAAGCAAAAATCAAATCATTGATCATTTCACACAAAACTCCAAAAATGGGCCAGACAAAAGTATTGGAACCCTCAGCCTAATACTTGGTTGCACAACCTTTAGCCAAAATAACTGCGAACAACCGCTTCCGGTAACCATCAATGAGTTTCTTACAATGCTCTGCTGGAATTGTAGATCATTCTTCTTTGGCAAACTGCTCCAGGTCCCTGATATTTGAAGGGTGCCTTCTCCAAACTGCCATATTGAGATCTCTCCACAGGTGTTCTATGGGATTCAGGTCTGGACTCATTGCTGGCCACCTTAGAAGTCTCCAGTGCTTTCTCTCAAACCATTTTATAGTGCTTTTGGAAGTGTGTTTTGGGTCATTGTCCTACTGGAAGACCCATGACCTCTGAGGGAGACACAGCTTTCTCACACTGGGCCCTACATTATGCTGCAAAATTTGTTGGTAGTCTTCAGACTTCATAATGCTATGCACCTGGTCAAGCAGTCCAGTGCCAGAGGCAGCAAAGCAACCCCAAAACATCAGGGAACCTCCGCCATGTTTGACTGTAGGGACCGTGTCCTTTTCTTTGAATGCCTTTTTTTTTCCTATATACCCTATGTTGATGCTTTTTCCCAAAAAGCTCTTTTTGTCTCATCTGCCCAGAGAACATTCTTCCAAAACGTTTTAGGCTTTCTCAGGTAAGTTTTGGCAAACTCCAGCCTGGCTTATTTATGTCTCGGGGTAAGAAGTGGGGTCTTCCTGGGTATCCTACCATACAGTCCCTTTTCATGGGCTTTAAACTTCTTGATGACACTGCGCACGGAAGACACAGGAACATTCAGGTCTTTGGAGATGGACTTGTAGCCTTGAGATTGCTCATGCTTCCTCACAATTTGGTTTCTCAAGTCCTCAGACAGTTCTTTGGTATTTTCTTTTCTCCATGCTCAATGTGGTACACACAAGGACACAGGACAGAGGTTGAGTCAACTTTAATCCATGTTAACTGGCTGCAAGTTTGATTTAGTTATTGCCAACACCTGTTAGGTGCCACAGGTAAGTTACAGGTGCTGTTAATTACACGAATTAGAAAAGCATCACATGATTTTTCAAACAGTGCCAATACTTTTGTCCACCCCCTTTTTTAGGTTTGGTGTGGAATTGTATCCAATTTGGATTTAGGACAATTATTTTTGTGTTTTTTCATTGAAGACAAATTAAATGAAGAGAACATTACCAAAGAATTTGTGATTGCAATCATTTCCAGGAACAAGCTGAGTATTATCTGACAGAATTGCAGGGGTGACAATACTTTTGGCAACCACTGTGTATATATATATATATATATATATATATATATATATATATATATATATATACACAGTTATATGAAAAAGTTTGGGCACCCCTATCTATCTTAAGCTTAATGTTTTATAAAAATTGGTGTTTTTGCAACAGCTATTTCAGTTTGATATATGTAATAACTGTTGGACACAGTAATGTTTCTGCCTTGAAATGAGGTTTATTGTACTAACAGAAAATGTGCAATCTGCATTCAAACAAAATTTGACAGGTGCATAAGTATGGGCACCCTTATCATTTTCTTGTTTTAAATACTCCTACATACTTTTTACTGACTTACTAAAGCACTTTTTTTGGTTTTGTAACCTCATTGAGCTTTGAACTTCATAGCCAGGTGTATGCAATCATGAGAAAAGCTACTTAAAGTGGCCACTTGCAAGTTGTTCTCCTGTTTGAATCTCCTCTGAAGAGTGGCATCATGGGCTCCTCAAAACAACTGTCAAATGATCTGAAAACAAAGATTATTCAACATAGTTGTTCAGGGGAAGGATACAAAAAGCTGTCTCAGAGATTTAACCTGTCAGTTTCCACTGTGAGGAACATAGTAAGGAAATGGAAGAACACAGGGACATTTCTTTTTAAGGCCAGAAGTGGCAGGCCAAGAAAAACATCAGAAAGGCAGAGAAGAAGAATGGTGAGATCAGTCAAGGACAATCCTCAGACCACCTCCAGAGAACTGCAGCATCAACTTGCTGCAGATGGTGTCACTGTGCATCGGTCAACTATACAACGCACTTTGCACAAGGAGAAGCTGTATGGCAGAGTGATGCGAAAGAAGCCGTTTCTGCAAGCACGCCACAAACAGAGTAGGCTGAGGTATGCAAAAGCACATTTGGAGAAGCCAATTTCTTTTTGGAAGAAGGTCCTGTGGACTGATGAAACCAAGATTGAGTTGTTTGGTCATACAAAAAGGCGTTATGCATGGCGGCAAAAAAACACAGCATTCCAAGAAAAACACTTGCTACCCACAGTAAAATTTGGTGGAGGTTCCATCATGCTTTATGGCTGTGTGGCCAATGCCGGCACCGGGAATCTTGTTAAAGTTGAGGGACGCATGGATTCCACTCAGTATCAGCAGATTCTTGACAATAATGCTCAAGAATCAGTGACAAAGTTGAAGTTACGCAGGGGATGGATCTTTCAGCAAGACAATGATCCAAAACACCTCTCCGAATCTACTCAGGCATTCATGCAGAGGAACAATTACAATATTCTGGAATGGCCATCCCAGTCCCCAGACCTGAATATCATTGAACATCTGTGGGATCATTTGAAGAGTGCTGTCCATGCTCGGCGACCATCAAACTTAACTGAACTGGAATTGTTTTGTAAAGAGGAATGGTCAAAAATACCTTCATCCAGGATCCAGGAAATCATTAAAAGCTACAGGAAGCGACTAGAGGCTGTTATTTTTGCAAAAGGAGGACCTACTAAATATTAATGCCACTTTTCTGGTGAGGTGCCCATACTTATGCACCTGTCAAATTTTGTTTGAATGCAAATTGCACATTTTCTGTTAGTACAATAAACCTCATTTCAAGGCAGAAACATTACTGTCCCCAACAGTTATTACATATATCAAACTGAAATAGCTGTTGCAAAAACACCAATTTTTATAAAACATTAAGCTTAAGATTAATAGGGGTGCCCAAACTTTTTCATATAACTGTATTGTGACAGTCACTGATATGGTATATGAGGGGAGGTATGTGTCACGCAGGTTGCTGGCCTGTGCGAACTGAAACCAATAGACTTTCTGCCAGCATGTTATATGCTGGAGGTTAACTCTTTTAAAGGGTGTAGCTGAGCAAGGTTTAAATGATCAGTTACCATTTTTTTTTTGTTGAGTTTGGAGTGACAAAGACTCCAGACTGGAAGGCCACAGCTCAGAGAGGAGCTGGAAGCTGGGACTACAACCTGTGTGGCTAATCCCACACTGCTATGGACTGTGTTATCATTTATCGTTTTGTTTTGTTGTTTTGCCAGTAAGGCTGTGTTTATTTTGCTGGAGTGCAGAGCTTTATGCCATATAATAAAGCCTGCAGAGAAAACACGATTCCCGAGTCTACTTCCAGAAGCGGCCGAGTGAGGCGTCATACCACAGTTGGTGCGAGAGTGCATGCAAGATTCCAGGAACACGTGTACCTGCCACAGAGACCAGTGGATGTCCTGGGTAAAAGCCGTCAACCAGCCAGAGAAGTCCGGCAGCATGGAGGAGCTCATTAAGCACCTGGTTCAAAGCCAGCAGAGCATGCAGCAGATCCAACAGAGCATGCAGCAGCAGCACAGAGAGCAGCTTCAGCAGCAACGGGAGCAGTGGCAGGAGGCAAATAAACTCCTCATACAGCAAATCCAGCAGCAGCAACGACAGACGGAGCTCCTAGCAGGGGAGATCCGTGGAAGGACATCCGCTCCACCTCCAGATCCAGGTGAGGACACACACATCAGGAAAACGGTAAGGAAAACGTTATAGAAGATGACCCCATGGGATGACGTTGAGGCGTTCCTGACTTTTTTGAAAGGGTGGTGGAACGGTAGAGATTACCTCAGGAGCAGTGGGCGGAGGTTCTGGCACCATATTTGACCGGGGAGCCACAGAAGGCCTTTTATGATCTGACTTTACAAGACGCAAAGGAGTACGCGAAATTAAAAACTGAGATATTGGCACGCTCAGGAGTGACTATGTCTGTCAGAGCACAAAGGGTCCACCACTGGGCGTATGCTGGCAACAAACCTCCACGATCACAGATGTTCGACTTGTTACATCTAGTCCAGAAGTGGCTGCAGCCAGAGTCTTCCACTCCTGCCCAGATGGTTGAGCGTGTGGTGATGGACAGGTAACCCAGGTGCAGACCTGGGTTACCCTCGGAATGCGGACGACCTTGTGGGCCTGGTAAAGTGGTACCAAGTTTTCAAAAAATCCCTAGGGAAACCCGACATAATCACCTCCCCTACTGGAGTGCCCAAAAGGGGGCGGGTACACCACAGAAGGGGTTCAGAGCCACAACTGGGGGGCGTCCCACTTGCACTGAAGGTGCCGCAAGGACTGTTGTTAACGATTGGATCTGTTGGCGGTGTCGCAATCTGGGACAAGTAGCCGCCCAGTGTCATACGTCTGCTGAGCCAATGGACTGCAGCCTAGGCAGACAATGTTCATATTATGCTTACCTAGCCTGCAGTGTGGACTGTCAGTCCAGCGAGGGCCCGCAGGCGTGTGCCGTATCCATTATCCAAGCAACGGTCCTGGGGCTGTTGGACTCTGGGAGTCTGGTAACCTTAATCAGTGCCACCCTTCCCCACCAGCTGATCCCTACCAAAACTGTGGGATCCGCTGCATACATGGGGACGCCAAGAACTACCCGGTGGCCAGAGTGACAGTCAGAACAGACTATGGCGCCCAATCCCACGAGGTTGGGGTGGTCAGGGACCTGATACATCCCGTCATTTTGGGGCTCGATTTTCCCTTGTTCTGGGACTTGTGGGGGAAGGGATCCAGACCGAGTCCCGTGGAAAAAAGCCAGGACCCTAAAGAAATACCCCAGTCGACATCGGAAGTGGATGAGTTCCCACTATGTGTCCTTGTCGGCGACGAGGACGAGACTGTGTCTGAGGTGGTCAACCACCCTGAATTAGAGGTGCCTGGAGAGAACTTTGGGTCAGCTCAGGTTTGTGACTTGACCTTGAAAGGGGCGTGGGATAATGTTACTGTTTGTAATGGTGTTGCTCAAGATCGGGGGGCGGACACCAGGTACCCACACTTTGCAGTTCAGGGGGAGCTATTATACCGGGTGACCAAACTAAAAAGTGAAGAGGTAGTGGAACAGCTGTTATTTCCAGGTTCATACCGTCAGAGGATATTAAACATGGCACACTCACATATTCTGGAGGGACACCTAGGGGTTGATAAAACGCAGGAGAGTATAATAAGGAGGTTTATTGGCCAGGATGTTATCGGGAAATCTTAAACTATTGTAGATCCTGCCCCACTTGCCAGATAACCGTGCCCACCTCCCACTTACGTAGTCCCTTAGTTCCACTACCTGTCATAGAGGTTCCCTTTGAGAGGATTGCCATGGACCTCGTGGGTCCCTTAGTTAAATCGGCCTGGGGCCACCAATACATCCTGGTGGTCATTGACTATGTGACCCGGTACCCCGAAGCGGTACCCCTAAAGAACTCGTCCAGTAAAAGTATAGCCCGAGAGCTAGTTCATATTTTTGCTTGGAAAGGTCTGCCAAAAGAGATTTTGACAGACCAAGGAACCCTCTTCATGAGCAAGGTGAAGAAGGAGCTATGCAGAGTCCTTCAGATTGCCCAGATTCGGACCTCAGTTTATTATCCGCAGACGGACGGCTTAGTGGAACGCTTCAATAAGACCTTAAAGGTGATGCTCAGGAAGGTTGTTGAAAAGGATGGGCTAGACTGGGACTACCTGCTCCCATTTCTGCTTTTCTCTGTCAGAGAAGTTCCTCAAGCCTCCACTGGCTTCTCTCCATTTGAGCTCCTGTATGGATGGCATCCAAGAGGTCTCCTGGACATCGCCAAGGAAACCTGGGAGGCCGAGGTCACGCCCCACCAGAGCATCATCGAACTTGTCGCCCAGCTACAGGAGAAAATGGCGAAGGTGATGCCCATCGTGAATGAACATCTCCTCCAGGCACAGGAAGCCCAGGCCAGGGTGTATAACCGATCGGCAAGGCTGAGACTGTTCCAACCTGGGGATCGCGTCCTGGTTCTTATTCCCACCATTGAAAGTAAATTTCTGGCCAAATCGCAAGGCCTATATGAGGTGGTGGAGAAGCTCGGTGAAGTGAACTACAGAGTCCACCAGCCTAGCCGAAGAAAGCCACACCAGATGTACCAGGTAAACCTGCTCAAGCCATGGTGAGATCAGGAATCCATGGGAACTCCTTGCCTTGGAGCCACTCCTGAAGGCCAGGTGGAAGATGTCACAATAGCAAAGACCCTTTTGCCAGCCCAGAAGCAACAGTGTCGAGAACTGCTCCAGCAGAATCGGGACCTGTTCTCAGAGTTGCCGGGGCATACCTAGGTGGTAGAACATGACGTGCTAACAGATCGGCATATAAGGGTGAACCTGAAGCCATACAGGATTCCTGAACCATGCTGGGAGGTGATCTTGGCCGATGTGAAGAAGATGTTAGATCTCGGTGTGATAGAGAAGTCAAGGAGTGGATGGTCGAGCCCCATCGTCCTCGTGCCAAAACCCAATGGAGAGTGGAGGTTTTGTAATGATTACCGCCGGCTGAATGAGGTGTCCAAGTGTGACGTATACCCGATGCCCCGGGTCGATGAACTCATCAAGAGACTTGGACCGGCGAGGTACATCACCACTCTGGACCTGACGAAGGGCTACTGGCAGATCCCCATGTCCCAGATGGCCAAGGAGGAGATGGCTTTCTCAACACCTGATGGAGCATTCCAATACATTCGGATGCCATTTGGACTACAGGGGGCTCCAGCCACCTTCCAGAGGGCTATGGATCAGTTCCTAGCCCCATATAAGAAGTATGCCGCAGGCTACCTTGACAACATTGTAGTCTTTAGCCCAGACTGGGCAAGTCATCTACCTAAATTACAGGCCATTCTGGATGCTCTAAGGAAGGTGGGATTTACAATAAATCCAAAAAATGCACCGTTGGAAAAGAGGAGGCCAAGTACTTGGGCTATGTCGTTGGGAGAGGCAAAATAAAGCCACAAGTTAATAAAGTGGAGGCAATCCAGACCTGACCGAAACTGCTCTCCAAGAAGCAAGTGAGAGCATTCCTGGGAATGGTGCGATATTACCGGCGGTTTATCCCAAATTTTACTATGATGGCCGCCCCATTGACGGATCTCCTGAAAGGCACCAGATCAACCACGGTGAAGTGGACGGAGGAAACTGCGTTTCAACTGTTGAAGTCAGCACTGTGAAAATAACTGGTCTTGGTCGCATCAGACTTCAAGAAAGAGTTTGTGGTCCAGACCCTGGCTTTGGGCAGAGGGGGGGAATATTTGACAGAGTCACTGGTATTGTAAATGAGGGGAGGTATGTGTCACGCAGGTTGCTGGTCTGTGTGAACTGAAACCAACAGACTTTCTGCCAGCATGTTATATGCTGGAGGTTAACTCTTTTAAAGGGTGTGGCTGAGCAAGGTTTAAATTCTCAGTTACCATTTTTTTTCTGTTGTTGAGTTTGGAGTGGCAATGACTCCAGATTGGAAGGCCACAGCTCAGAGAGTAGCTGGAAGCTGGGACTACAACCTGTGTGGCTAATCCCACACTGCTATGGACTGTATTATCATTTATCTTTTTGTTTTGTTGTTTTGCCAGTATGGCTGTGTTTATTTTGCTGGAGTACAGAGCTTTATGCCACATAATAAAGCCTGCAGAGAAAACACGATTCCTGAGTCTACTTCCAGAAGCGGCCGAGTGAGGCGTCATACCACAATTGTAGCGCTGGCGTCCCTGCCCTCTGCTAGGCAGGGACGCTGCTCCCCTCACCGCTCTGCTCCGTGCCCGGCGTCCTCTCCCCGCTCTGCTGTCAGCGCGCGCTCCTTCCCGGCGTCCTCCTCCCGCTCTGCTCTCAGCGCGCGCTCCTTCCCGGCCCCTGTGCTTAGGGCGCGCGCGCGCTCCCCTCCTCTTAAAGGGGCCGCGCGCGCCGTCCTAAGGAGTCCCCGGCCAATGGCCGGAGGACTTCATCATATATAAGGCACCTCCTCCAAAATGGAGGTGCCCGAGCAATGTTGTTTGCACCTGTGTCTCACCTGTGCTTCAGCCCTCAGGTCCCGTTGCCAGTTACCTGCCAGTTACCTGCCAGTTTCCTGCCAGTTTCCTGCTAGTTACCTGCCTGATTCCTGCCTGAATACTTGTTACCTGCCTGCCTGCCTGAGGTCCGACGGTCTGCCTTACAACTCCGGTCAGTCTGTCTAAGGACCAACTTGTCCGCTCACCTGGGAGCGCACATCAGCTACCTGCCTGCTTGCCTGAGGTCCGACGGTCTGCCTTACAACTCCGGTCAGTCTGTCTATGGACCAGCTTGCCCGCTCACCTGGGAGCGCTTCTCCGCTACCTGCCTGCTTGCCAGCCCGGAGGCTCCGTTGTCACGTGCTGTGACCACCAGCTATCTCAGAGACTCTTGCCCGCTCACCTGGGAGCGCATCTCCGTTACCTGCCTGCTTGCCAGCCCGGAGGTCCCGTTGTCACGTGCGGTGACCACCAGCTATTCCAGAGACTCTTGCCCGCTCACCTGGGAGCGCTTCTCCGTTACCTACCTGCCTGCCAGCCCGGAGGTTCCGCCGTCACGTGCCGTGACCACCTGCTATTCCAGAGACTCTCGCTTGCTCACCTGGGAGCACACATCTACCATCTGCCTGCTAGCCTACCCGGAGGCTCCGCCATCACAGGTCGTACCTACCCCTTACCCAGAGACTGCCCTGATCACTTGCCGTAACTCCCTGTCCGTTCACCCAGAGACTGCCACCCGCTCCCTTACAAGGGCCGCCCCCTTGTATAGTAGCTCAGAGGTTCCGCCTCCCGGACCCGTTACAGTTTGCTCGGGCCATGGAACCCGGTGGCACCCAAGCTCCCTCGCTCTCGGACCTCTGTCTTGAACTGTCCCGTCAGAGGTCCCAACAGGAGGCCATCCTGGGTCACCTGCGGAATGTTAATACTCGCCTGAACACTCTGTCTGATCCACCAACAACCTCCGCCAGTGCCATATCTTGCAATCCGGCAGCTCCGCTGCCCACTAATACTATGGTATCCTACCCCGGACCCCGGCTCTCTGCACCTCCTCGCTTCGGAGGCGACCCCGTCCAGGCTCGGGGCTTCATAAATCAGTGCACCCTGCACTTTGAACTTTTGTCCCATCAGTTTAATTCCGACCGGGCCAAAATTGCCTTTATCATGTCCCATCTCACCGGGGAGGCCCTGGCCTGGCTAAATCCTCTATGGGAGAGAGGAGACCCCCTGGTGTCCAACTTGCCTGCTTTTCTCTCGGCTTTCCGGAAAGTCTTCGACGAACCCGGACGGAAGACCTCATCCGCATCCTCTCTGCTACGCCTCCGTCAGGAGGGTCTCACCGTGGGCCAATATGCCATACGGTTCCGCACCCTTGCCTCGGAGCTGGCCTGGGATAACGACGCTCTGGTATCCGTCTTCTGGGAGGGTCTGTCCGGTCGTATTAAAGATGAACTTGCTGGTCGGGACATTCCTACCTCTCTCGATGATCTAATAACCCTTGCCACCCGGATTGACCTACGGTTCCAGGAGCGTGCCAAAGAGGTCACCCGTGAGAGAAGGATTCCACGTTTAGCTCCTACTTTCCAGAAACCCGTCATTCCCTCCATCTCTCCCCAGGTACACTCTCCTGAGCCTATGCAGGTCGACCAGACCAAGATGGTCAAAACCCGTCAGGACTCACGCCGTGCCGAGGGGAGCTGCTTCTACTGTGGCAGTAAGGAGCACCGGATCCGTGCCTGCCCGGAGAGGTCGGGAAACGCCTGTGTCTAGGTTCGCTCAGAGAGGTCCACCTAGACAAGAATAAATCCTCTCCATCCCTGCTGTTGTCAGTTTCGATCATCTACGGGGAGAACCGTTATTTCGAACTAGCCCAACTTGACTCTGGAGCAGCCGGGAACCTTATTTCACAGTCCCTGGTTGAGAAATACCGCATCCCTACCAAACCTCTGGCTGTACCCTTGTCTGTCGCTGCCGTGGATGGGGGCCTCTTACCTCGCCCCATTCAACTCATCACCGAATCCATTACCCTGCAGGTGGGAATGCTGCATTCTGAAAGTATCTCCTTTCATGTTCTGCCTGGACTCTCTCACGCCCTCTTGCTAGGTCTGCCCTGGCTCCAGAGACATGCACCCGTGCTAGACTGGCAAACCGGAGAGGTCCTTCGCTGGGGACAAGACTGTCATAAAACCTGCCTGGTTCCCGTCCATCCCGTCCGTCCCTCTCCTACCCCAGCTAATCTACCTGGACTTCCGATTCCTTATTGGTCTTATGCAGATGTCTTTAATAAAAAGGAGGCAGAGACATTACCACCACATAGACCATACGACTGTCCCATCGATCTGCTACCCGGTACTACTCCTCCCCGTGGGCGTATCTATCCTTTATCCGCTGCTGAGACCCGGTCAATGTCCGAATATATTGAGGAGAATCTGGCCAGAGGATTCATCCGGAAATCTACCTCCCCGGCGGGAGCAGGCTTCTTTTTCGTCAAAAAGAAGGACGGCTCTCTCCGTCCCTGTATAGACTATAGAGGCCTAAACCTGATCACGGTGAAGAATAAGTACCCCCTTCCGCTCATTCCAGAATTATTTGATCGCCTGAGGGGGGCTAGGATCTTCACCAAACTGGACCTTCGTGGGGCGTACAACCTGGTTCGTATTCGTCAGGGGGATGAATGGAAGACGGCATTCAACACCCGGGACGGCCACTATGAATACCTGGTAATGCCCTTTGGTCTCTGTAACGCTCCTGCCGTCTTTCAAGAGTTGGTCAATGACATCTTCCGGGACCTTCTCTACTCCTGCGTAGTGGTGTACCTGGACGACATCTTGGTCTTCTCTCCGGATCTCCAGACTCACCGGAGGGACGTTCGTCAGGTCCTGCTCAGGCTAAGGCAGAACCATCTCTACGCTAAATTTGAGAAGTGCCTCTTTGAGCAGACCTCGCTTCCGTTTCTGGGCTACATTATCTCTCAGACCGGCCTACAAATGGATCCTGAGAAACTGTCTGCCATCGAGAAATGGCCCCGACCGGAGGGGTTGAAGGCCATTCAGCGATTCCTGGGCTTCGCCAACTACTACCGCCTCTTCATACCACACTTCTCTTCCCGGACGGCCCCAATTTCTGCGCTCACCCGTAAAGGTACTAATCCCAAAGAGTGGCCACCCGAAGCAGAGGAGGCCTTTCTTTCCCTTAAACAGGCCTTCTCTTCCGCCCCGGTGCTGCATCGCCCAGATGGCAACAAACAGTTCTTCCTGGAAGTTGACGCCTCCTCCTCTGGAGCCGGAGCGGTACTTACTCAAAAATCATCTTCCGGGAGGATGGTAACTTGTGGCTTCTTCTCTAAACTCTTCTCCTCCTCTGAGCGCAACTATTCCATAGGAGACCGAGAGTTATTGGCCATCAAACTGGCATTGGAGGAGTGGCGTTACCTGCTCGAGGGGGCTCTTCACCCAGTAATAATTTACACTGACCACAAGAACTTGGCTTACCTCCAGCATGCCCAGAGACTTAACCCGCGCCAAGCCCGGTGGTCCTTGTTTTTTGCTCGTTTTGATTTTGTCCTTCATTTTCGCCCGGCTGACAAAAACGTCAAGGCGGACGCCTTGTCTCGGTCCTTTCTGGTGTCTGATCTCGAGGAGGATCCGAAACATATCATCGATCCCGCCAGAGTAATGCAGGTGGCTCCCGTGAGTCTAAATCGTCTTCCTCCTGGTAAAACGTTCGTACCAGTACCTGATCGGGAGAAGATCCTACACTGGGGTCATTCGTCTAAACTAGCTGGCCACGCCGGTCAGAAAAAGACCCTCCAGCTTATTACCCGGCACTACTGGTGGCCTAACCTGCACAAGGATGTAATAGACTTTGTTTCTGCCTGTGTGTCCTGCGCCCGCAACAAAGTTCCGAGACACCTGCCGGCCGGCCGCCTCCTACCTCTGCCAGTACCTGCTGCCCCCTGGCAGCATATAGCGATGGACTTCATTACTGATCTACCCGTCTCTGCCGGTTGTACGGTCATTTGGGTGGTCGCTGACCGCTTCTCCAAGATGGCTCACTTCATTCCACTGCCAGGTCTTCCGTCTGCACCCGAGCTGGCTAAAGACTTTATCCGCCACATCTTCCGTCTTCATGGCCTGCCCCGTCACATCGTGTCGGATCGTGGGGTACAGTTCACTTCCCGTTTCTGGAGAGCCACTTGTAAATTGCTGGACGTCACCCTGGACTTCTCCTCCGCTTACCACCCACAGTCTAATGGTCAAGTGGAGCGGATCAATCAGAACCTGACCAGTTACCTTCGGCACTTCGTTAATGCCCACCATTCTGACTGGGTGGATCTCCTGCCATGGGCCGAATTCTCGTACAACAATCACGAGAGCGAGTCTTCCTCCAAATCCCCGTTTTTTGTAGTCTACGGTCAGCATCCTCGGATCCCGTTTCCCGTCTCCACCTCGGCGGACAATCCGGCTGCGGAATCTCTTGTTAACAAATTTTCCTCCATATGGGAGAGTACCCGGTCCGCACTCCTTCTGTCATCCGAGCGTATGAAAAGACACGCTGACAAAAAACGTCTGGACCCTCCTCAATTCCGCCCTGGGGATAAAGTCTGGCTCTCGTCCAAATATGTCCGGCTCAAGATCCCTTCCTATAAGTTAGGGCCTCGGTTCATCGGCCCACTGGAGGTCATCAGTCAGATCAACCCGGTGGCCTATAAATTGAAACTCCCGGCCAACTTACGGATCCCTAACTCCTTCCATGTGTCTCTCCTCAAACCTGTGGTGCTTAACTCTTTTTCCAAGTCTACAGGTACGCCTCCTGCTCCGGTTTCTGCTGAGGACGAGTTTGAGGTAGAGAACATTCTTGCCACCAAAAGGGTAAGAGGAAAGACCTTTTTTCTGGTAGATTGGAAGGGGTTTGGTCCTGAGGAGAGAACGTGGGAGCCCCGGGAGAACATCCATGCCCCTCTCATCCTAGCTAAATTTCTGTCTGGCCTAAAAAAGGGGGGGCCTAAAGGGGGGGTACTGTAGCGCTGGCGTCCCTGCCCTCTGCTAGGCAGGGACGCTGCTCCCCTCACCGCTCTGCTCCGTGCCCGGCGTCCTCTCCCCGCTCTGCTGTCAGCGCGCGCTCCTTCCCGGCGTCCTCCTCCCGCTCTGCTCTCAGCGCGCGCTCCTTCCCGGCCCCTGTGCTTAGGGCGCGCGCGCGCTCCCCTCCTCTTAAAGGGGCCGCGCGCGCCGTCCTAAGGAGTCCCCGGCCAATGGCCGGAGGACTTCATCATATATAAGGCACCTCCTCCAAAATGGAGGTGCCCGAGCAATGTTGTTTGCACCTGTGTCTCACCTGTGCTTCAGCCCTCAGGTCCCGTTGCCAGTTACCTGCCAGTTACCTGCCAGTTTCCTGCCAGTTTCCTGCTAGTTACCTGCCTGATTCCTGCCTGAATACTTGTTACCTGCCTGCCTGCCTGAGGTCCGACGGTCTGCCTTACAACTCCGGTCAGTCTGTCTAAGGACCAACTTGTCCGCTCACCTGGGAGCGCACATCAGCTACCTGCCTGCTTGCCTGAGGTCCGACGGTCTGCCTTACAACTCCGGTCAGTCTGTCTATGGACCAGCTTGCCCGCTCACCTGGGAGCGCTTCTCCGCTACCTGCCTGCTTGCCAGCCCGGAGGCTCCGTTGTCACGTGCTGTGACCACCAGCTATCTCAGAGACTCTTGCCCGCTCACCTGGGAGCGCATCTCCGTTACCTGCCTGCTTGCCAGCTCGAAGGTCCCGTTGTCACGTGCGGTGACCACCAGCTATTCCAGAGACTCTTGCCCGCTCACCTGGGAGCGCTTCTCCGTTACCTACCTGCCTGCCAGCCCGGAGGTTCCGCCGTCACGTGCCGTGACCACCTGCTATTCCAGAGACTCTCGCTTGCTCACCTGGGAGCACACATCTACCATCTGCCTGCTAGCCTACCCGGAGGCTCCGCCATCACAGGTCGTACCTACCCCTTACCCAGAGACTGCACTGATCACTTGCCGTAACTCCCTGTCCGTTCACCCAGAGACTGCCACCCGCTCCCTTACAAGGGCCGCCCCCTTGTATAGTAGCTCAGAGGTTCCGCCTCCCGGACCCGTTACAACAATATATGTATATATATATATATATATATATATATATATATATATATATATATATTTACAGTGGAGAAAATAAGTATTTGATACACTGCCAATTTTGCAAGTTTTCCCGACTATAAAGAATGGAGAGGTCTATAATTTTTATCGTAGGTACACTTCAACTGTGTAAAAAGCAGACTCTAAATATAAAAAACAGGAATTTCTCATTGTATGATTTTTAAATAATTAAATTGCATTTTATTTCATCACCTACCATCCAGCAAGAATTCTGGCTCTCACAGACATGTTTGTTTCTCTTTAAGAAAACTTCCTACTCTGCCCTCATTTACCTGTATTAATTGCACCTGTTTGAACTCGTTACCTGTTAAAAGACACCTGTCCACACACTTAATCACACTCCAACCTGTCCACCATGGTCAAGACCAAAGAGCTGTCTGAGGACTAGAGATGAGCGTTGTTCTACTCGAACTGTTCGCCAATCTCAAATTCGAGCTGTTTTGGGCGGTGTTCGAGCCGATCGGCGAACACGAACAATTTGAGAAAAATTCGGCTGTTCGAGGTTATGTTCGATAACTGTTCGTGCACCAAAATCATAACTGGATTTTTTCTCAGTAATGATGAAAATTAATGTTAATACGCAGTTTGAGTGTACAGCGGGGCGGGGGGAGGGGCAGGGGATGGATCTCTGCAGGAACAATGAAGATCTCCATTTTTTTTTCTCTTTCCCGCATTTGCAGTGGGGAGGTGCAATCTGTCAGCCTATCAGCAGCGCACACACGGAGCGAAGTGCTTTTTTTCACACAAGCAAGGGCATGTGTCATTGGCAGTGTATGTCACATGTCCTTGCCCTATAAGACCAAGCCATTTTCCCCGTCGCCACCATTTTCTCACTGCTGCAGCTGTGTGTTAGACGGCACCGCTGTTGCTGTGTGCGCTATACCTTGTTAATTTCAAGCCAATTTTCGCACAAATATACAGATAGCTTGGGAGTAGGGAATAGTTGTGATTGCAGTCCTTTTAAGGACTAGGTTACAGCATTTCCTACGACTTTTATCAGGCAGGTCTGTGCTCTTAAATAGATAGATTGTGGGAGTAAAGACTAATTGTAATTGGAGTCCTTTTCAGGACTAGGTTACATCAGTTCCTATCAGTTTTTGCCAGGCAGGTCTGTGCCAGTGCTGTGCAAGTTTTTTTCACAGCATTTGGCTGAATCTAGCAAAGCTAATCCTTTTTGGCCTATTGCAGAGTGTGTTAGTCAGTGGAGTAGCCTATCTGTGTTGCAAGATATACCACCTGTGTATAGAATACCAATTTTTTTACTGCACCTAGTGAAGTAAAATCTTTTGGGCATAGCATCATTCTATTAGTCCATCTATACTGACCTCCATCAGGTTGCAAACTGAATATAATTTTTTTCTGCATCTAGCTCTGAAAAAATATTTGGGCTTCTAGCAGTGTGTGGGACTTGGTCTATTAGTCCATCTATACTGACCTCCATCAGGTTGCAAATTAAAAATAATTTTTTTCTTCATTTAGCTCTGAAAAAATATTTGGGCTTCTAGCAGTGTGTGGGACTTGGTCTATTAGTCCATCTATACTGACCTCCATCAGGTTGCAAATTAAAAATAATTTTTTTCTTCATTTATCTCTGAAAAAATATTTGGGCTTCTAGCAGCGTGTGGGACTTGTTCTATTAGTCCATCTATACTGACCTCCATCAGGTTGCAAATTAAAAATATTTTTTTTCTGCATCTAGCTCTGAAAAAATATTTGGGCTTCTAGCAGTGTGTGGGACTTGGTCTATTAGTCCATCTATACTGACCTCCATCAGGTTGCAAATTAAAAATAATTTTTTTCTTCATTTAGCTCTGAAAAAATATTTGGGCTTCTAGCAGTGTGTGGGACTTGTTCTATTAGTCCTTCTATACTGACCTCCAGCAGGTTGCAAATTGAATATAATTTTTTTCTGCATCTAGCTCTGAAAAAATATTTGGGCTTCTAGCGGTGTGTGGGACTTGGTCTATTAGTCCATCTATACTGACCTCCATCAGGTTGCAAATTAAAAATAATTTTTTTCTGCATCTAGCTCTGAAAAAATATTTGGGCTTCTAGCAGTGTGTGGGACTTGGTCTATTAGTCCATCTATACTGACCTCCATCAGGTTGCAAATTGAATAAAAAAATTTTCTGCATCTAGCTCTGAAAAAATATTTGGGCTTCTAGCGGTGTGTGGGACTTGGTCTATTAGTCCATCTATACTGACCTCCATCAGGTTGCAAATTAAAAATAATTTTTTTCTGCATCTAACCCAGCCAATAGTTTTGGCCTAATACCACAGTTTGGCCACTCAGCTCTGCTCGGTTACCATCCATTGTTTTTTTGTGCAAACAACTCCAGAGTTGTGAATTAGTTAACCACCAAAATGAGTGGAAAAAGGCCTGCTGCTGGTGGAAAGGGGAATAGGCGTGTTGGGAAGGGGAAAAAAGGTTGTGTCCGTGGGGTAGGTGCAGAAGAAAGACCATCTTCCAGCCAAACTAAAATGTCTACTTCTTTTAGCGGACAATGTGATAAGATCCCTTTCTTACGGCCACGCCAATCGCTACAAATTCCAGATGAGGCACAAAAACAGCAGGTGCTTCAACGGATATCAAGTGCTCCTTTAAGTGGGCTCTCCTCCACATCAACTTCAACATCACAAATACTCCAGTCCTCAAAGGTGTCACCCAAATCGCACTTGCTTCCTCACAGCTCCCAAATCTCCAGCTGCCCGTCTGAGTATGAGGTAGAACAGATGGTTGAGTCTGCAGAGCTGTTTACTCATACTATAGCCTGGGAATCAGAGGTCGACTCCAGCGCTTCTGTGAATCCAGACGAGGAAATGATCTGCACTGATGCCCAGAATCTTTATGAGTCGGATCCAGGACCAGACGCAGAAGGTTCTGACCATAATGTAGACCCTCATTCCCAAACTGTAACTCCTGTTGGTGGAGACAATGAGGAAGACGATGATAAGACTCAAATACCTGATTGGAGCGACAACTTTAGTTTTTTGTCAGGGCAGGAACAGGTTGGCTCTGAGGACGACGGGTGTGATAACGCACAGGGTGATGATGATGAGGTCGGAGATCCCACTTACTGTCAACCCACAGTCAGCCAAGAGATGAGGTCAGCAGAGGAGGTGGAGGAAGATGCTAGTGACGACGAGGTCAGGTTGCGCCTTCCTGGACAGAGACGTAGTACTGGAAGCACGTCAACAACTGCATCCTCAAACACAACTCTGCCTCTCACCACAAGTCGTGGTGGCTCTTCAGGTCTCATGGGTGCTAAGCCTTGCATAGCCTGGGCATTTTTTCAGATCGATAAAGATGACCCAACTCGTGTTATCTGTAACATTTGTCAGCAAAAGCTAAGTAGAGGCCAAAAAATACATAGTTTGAGTACTTCATGCATGAACCGGCACATGGACATGAAGCATAAGTTGCAGTGGGAAGCTCAGTGTGCTACAATGCGGTCTAGCCGGCCGGGCCAACCACCGTCTGCCATATCTTGTGCATCCGCGGCCTCTTCATCCTCTGTGACTGGGGGGACAGCAGTCACACCTGTTTTGGGGCGCAGACCTGCCACCTCTTTACCCGCAACAGCCAGCGTGATTGGCAGGTCATCATTTTCTTTGGAGGTGGTAACACCAGCTGGTCTTGAGCGCTGTCCGACATCGATAGCACCACCTTTGGATCAAGGCAACCTAACATGTCCGCCTGCATCTTCCTCACAGACCGTCAGTTTGCCGGGGACACCCTTATCAACCCCGTCTAAGCACAATAGCCAGCCCTCGGTCCCTCAGATGTGGACAAGTAAAAGACCATTTCCTCCTAGCCATGAGAAAGCTAAGAGGTTGAATTTCACCATCTGCAAGCTCTTGGCTACAGAAATGCTGCCTTTCCGCCTGGTGGACACAGAGGATTTTCGAGACCTTATGTCCGTCGCAGTGCCCCAGTACCAGATGCCCAGTCGGCACTACTTCTCAAAGAAAGGTGTGCCTGCGCTCCACCAGCATGTCGCACACAACATCACCGCTTCTTTGAGAAACTCTGTGTGTGACAGGGTGCATTTCACCACAGACACTTGGACGAGTAGGCATGGACAGGGGCGTTACATGTCGCTGACTGGGCACTGGGTAACTATGGTGACAGCAGGACAAGGGGCTGCTGTCCAAGTCTTGCCGTCCCCACGAGTTGTGCGTCAATCCTCTTTATGTCATTTTTCCTCCACTGCTTCTGCCTCCTCAACCTCCTCTCGGTCTTCCACCTGCACCCAAAGCCTGTCTGGTCATGCCACAAGCTTTCTAACTGCGCAGAAGGGATCCTGCACACCTCCTTACTATGCTGGCAGTAGGGCTCAACGTCATCAGGCGGTTTTTACATTGAAATGTCTGGGAAATGTGAGTCACACAGCTGAGGAGTTGTGGTCAGCTCTGGAGAACCAATTTCATGAATGGTTGTCTCCACTGGACCTGAAACCAGGGAAGGCCGTGTGCGACAATGTTGCAAACCTGGGTGCGGCCCTTCGCCGGGGCAATGTCACACACGTGCCTTGTATGGCTCACGTGTTGAACCTGGTTGTCCAGCAATTTTTAGCCCACTATCCCAGACTAGATGGCCTTCTGCAGAGGGCACGGTCGCTGTGTGCTCACTTCCGCCGTTCGCATCCCGCAGCTCAGCGACTTACATCTCTACAGAAGTCGTTGGGCCTGCCACTTCACCGGCTAAAATGCGATGTGCCTACCCGGTGGAATTCAACTCTGCACATGTTGCAGCGACTGTGGCAGCACCGACAAGCCCTGGTGCAATACGTTCTGACGTATAGCCTGGGCCAACGAGATTCAGAGGTGGGGCAAATCACGCTGGAGGAGTGGTCTCAGATCAGGGACCTATGCACCCTTCTGCACAGTTTTGAAATGGCGACGAAGATGTTTAGTGCTGACGATGCCATTATCAGCATGACTATTCCGGTGATTTACATGCTGGAGCACATGTTAAACAGAATTCGGAGTCAGGTGGTGGCACAAGAGGAGGTGGAGGAAGTAGAGGAGGAGGAGTTGTATGCGGAAGGGCTAACATCTGCAAGGTCCAGACGGTCGGCAGCACCAAGGCGGCAGGCATGTGAGGGTGGGGGAGATGATTTTACCAGGGCGCATGGTAGCAGCCAAACTAGTGAGGAAGGTGCAGGAGCCCAGGAAGAAGTGGAGGACGAGCTGATGGAAGACTCATCAGATGAGGGAGACCTTGATCACATTTCTGTTGTGCGAGGTTGGGGGGAGAGGACAGAGGAAGGAAGCATGATTGCTACCTCGCCACCAACACAACAGGGACTTGGTGCTCCTGGATGCGCAACACACATGAGTGCCTTCTTGCTGCACTACCTGCAACATGACCCTCGAATTGTGAGAATTAGAAATAATCCTGACTACTGGGTTGCCACACTGTTAGATCCCCGGTACAAAAGTAAATTTGCAGAAATTATTCCTGCCATAGAAAGGGATGCACGCATGCAGGAGTATCAGCAGAGACTGTTGCAGAATCTTACATGTGCTTTTCCACAAAATACCAGTGGTGCACGTAGTGAATCTCACAGTTCCAACTTGCCAACCGTGGGACCGTCAAGTGTTCAGCACTCAAACCGTAACAGAACCACAGTATCTGCTGGTAACATCAATTTTGCGGAATCATTTCACCACTTTTTTAGCCCATCCTTTGCAAGGCCACAGGAGACAAGAAGTCTGACACATAGTCAACGCCTAGAGACGATGGTACAGGAGTATCTCCAAGTAAACATTGAAGCCACGACTGTGTCACTGGACCCTTGCTCTTTTTGGGCTTCCAATCTGGATAAATGGCCGGAGCTAGCCACTTACGCCTTGGAGATCTTGTCATGCCCCGCAGCCAGCGTTCTGTCTGAACGTGTGTTCAGCGCTGCTGGTGGTGTGCTGACAGATAAGCGCACGCGGCTCTCCACTGATAATGTAGACAGACTCACGTTCATAAAGATGAACAAATCATGGATCCGAAACGACTTTTCTACCCCTGTGTCATCCTGGGGAGAGTAAAAGCTTGATGATTGGTTAAAATCACCCTACCAACCGTTTTAAGCTTTCAAATTACTAATCATGTTTATCTGTATCTTGACTGGAAAATAATTTGGGCTTTGTAGCAGTGTGCAGCACTGATCCTATTAGGCCATCTATAATAAGCTTCACCAGATTTAAAATTAAAAATAATTTTTAGCTGCATCTAGCCCGGAAAATAATTTTGGGGCTCCGAGATGCGCAAGACACATAAGTGCCTTCTTGCTGCACTACCTGCAGCATGACCCTCATATTGTCAGAATTCGAAGTAATCATGACTACTGGGTTGCCACACTCTTAGATCCCCCAAACTTTTCGATCAACCTTTTCATTTTAATAAAGACCAAAAAAATGGTCATTTTTGAAATTATAAGCATTAGCAGGTTGTTAGAAACTGAAATCAAACAGTTTTCAACTCAAAACTTTATTCTAGGTGATGTTACATTTTCACATAGGACCCCTTGTTCGAAAGGAGCTTCTGAACTCTCTCGTCCATTGAATTTGTCAGGTTTTGGATGGTTTCTGCTTCAATTGTTTTGCATGAGGACAGAATACCCTCCCAGAGCTGTTGCTTAGATGTGAACTGCCTCCCGCCATCATAGACACTCCTTTTAATGATGCTCCAAAGGTTCTGAATGGGGTAGAGGTCAGGGGAGCATGGGGGTCACACCATAAGTTTGTCCCCTTTTATGCCCATATCAGCCAGAGATGCAGATGTTTTATGTGCAGCATGAGATGGTGCATTATCATGCAGAAAAATGATCTTGCTGTGAAATACACGGTTCTTCTTCTTGAACCATGGCAGGAAGTGCTGTTTGAGAAAATCCACATACATTATGGAGTTCATCTTTAGCGCCTTCAGGGATCCTAAAGGGGCCGACAATCTCTCTCCCCATGATTCCAGCCCAAAACATTACTCCACCTCCTCCTTGTTGGCGCTGTAGCCGTGTTTGCGTGGGGTGTCCATCAACCAGCCATCCTCCACTCCATTCATCTGGACCATCGAGCGCTGCACGGCACTCATCCGTGAACAAAACAGTTTTGAAATCAGTCTTCATGTAATGTTTGGCCCACTGGAGCCGTTTCTGCTTGTGTGAAGTGGATAGAGGAGGTCGACAGGATGGCATATGCACAGCTGCAAACCTCTGAAGGACCCTGCATCTTGTTGTTCGGGGGACGTTGGAGGCACAAGCAGCTTCAAAAACTTGTCTGCTGCTATGACAAGGCTTTTTTGCCGCTGCTGTTTCAACCTGACGTAATTGCCTGTAGGAAAGAGTCCTCAATTTGCCCTTATCAGCACGCACACGTGTGTACTGTGAATCAGCTACATACTTCTTGATTGCCAAGACACTTCATCCTGATCATCGCACAATGTTGATTGTAGTCATGCCTTGACCTAAACACTCCACAATTTGTTGCTTCTCAGCAGCCGACACATCCTTTTTCTTTCCCATTTTGGCAGAAAATGTAGGCTGCTTAATAATGTGAGAGAGCCTTCTTAAGTAGTCTTGCCTTTCATTGGACACACCTGCCAAACTAATTAGCACAGGTGTCTGCAATTGCTTACAGTGATATAAAGAGCCCTGACACACACCACCATCAATGAGTTTAACTGACAAACAAACAAATTCTTCCCTTATCACTCCTAAACACTTTTTGCATAATAATTTGGAACGCGGTGTACATGTGCTTTTCCACAAAACACCAGTGGTTCACGTAGTGAATCTTACAGTTCTAACTTGCCAACCGTGGTCTGTATGGAATTGTTCAATAAAGGGCCCAAAATTAAGATAACATAGATGGGAGAGGTCTCTATGAATAGGAATTCCTAAGTATTTGATACCCTGTGAGGGCCAGGCAAAGGGAAAGTTGGACTGGATGGAATCCTATATGGATTTAGGGAGGGAGACATCGAGGGCCTCAGACTTCGCTGCATTGATTTTAAAATTTTACCATGTAACAAAGTGATCTATTTCAGCCATAACAGCAGGGATGGATATATGTGATTGAGTGATATATACTAGGACATCATCAGCAAATAGAGAGCACTTGTACTCGGTGCCTCCCACCTCAATCCACCTAATATTGGGGTTATGGCGAATTGATGAGAGCAGGTGCTCCGTCACTAGGATGTATAAGAGAGGGGACAGAGGACATCCCTGCCTTGTCCCATTGGTGATTGTGAAAGGTGATGAAAATGTTCTGACACACCCCCTGGGCCTTGGGACACCCGGAGCCGGACCCTTTTTGGTGGATGCTGGTGGTTGTAGTCTTCGTGGCGGCGATCCGGTTCCGTGGCTCAGGGCGGTCAAACCAGTGGCGGAACTATTTATGTGGTTTTGATGTTTAAATGTCTGACTACGCCACCCGTGGATTGCGGTCAGAGTGAACCGCCGCTACAGGGCAGACCGCTAAGGCTGGTGTTGTGGGTGCAGCAGAGCGTAGCATAACTCCCCACGGGAGGAGTATAGCCTCAGGGCAGTGTATGCGGAGGATGGGGGTGATGGTGCAGGGCAGCAGCAGTAACGACACGGAGTCAGTGATGCAGTTCAGGGCCTTTACTCACAGTTCTTATTATCCAGACCACGTCTGCAGGTAACGGCTGCCCACGTCGTACTGTGCTCACCAGGTGAGGGGCTCAGACAACTCCCAGATAACTTTGGAGCGCTTCACAGGACCCCCTTTGTGTGTCCTTTGTCTGGCCTTTCTTACCAACACTTCTGTCCGGCTGCCTCGGGCCTCCTCTTGGTAAACTTGGCGCCAGTTTCCCTGACCCTATGTGGTGCCTTCCTAGCGGGTGGAGCAAGGGGCTGCGCCACATAAAATGTCAGAGCCTCCGGTTTCTAGCTGAGGGTCGTTTCCTGCCTCCACTAGTTCGGGGACCGGTCTCCCCCTTTGGCCTGACCCCTCCACGCAGGTGGATTCGGGCGTGCGGTGGCGACTCGCCCGTCCGCACCCCTGGGATCCCTTCATTCCTCGTTCCTGGAGCCTTCTCCGCTCCTCTTCCTTCCTTCTCCCTCTTGCAGGCCTGGGCCTCTGTTACTAGGCCCGCCTCCGGAGCAGAGCTCATGCAGAGCCCCTGCTCCCTGCCACTTCTGCTCAGACTTCTCTGCACTGAACTAAGATGGTGCCCACCTTTTATACTCCCTTCTCAATGCACCCATCAACTGCTTCCTCCCTGCTCCTGCACTGCAGGGTTCCCCTTCCTCAGTGTTCCCTCCCCCCACTCCAGCCAGGGACAGGGACTGTCGTGCCCATCTCAGGGGCATATTGGTCGCCCTGCCCCACGGCAATGTGGTGTAATGCATGCAGGTGTCGGGTCCTGATCCACACTCCATCCTTATCTGAGAGTGAGATATCACACCTCTGGGTGAGGTGCAATACGTCTGTAGCAACCGAGCCCTCGGTGCTACAGTTCCATTTATCTTCAGCCTAGGTGACGTATTGTGATACAGGGCCGTGATTTTGGCTATAAAAGGGTCCCCTAGACCCCTACCCCAAGCTTTTTAAGAGAATCATATATGGCGTGCCAGGAGACTCTATGGAATGCTTTCTCAGCATCCAACGAGAGTATCTACTTACAAATTTTTAACTGCATCTAGCCCAGGAAATACTTTGTGCCTAGTAGCAGTGTCTGCTAGTCAGCGGATTATCCCGGCTGTTAAGCAAGCTACACCACCTGTAGTTTGGACACTTAATTTTTTCAAAGGAAATGCTTCGGGACCACGGGATACTTAGTGAAGAGCATCAGGAGGCACCCCAAGGCATAGGGGCTGGGACTGGCACTAGGATGCCTTGCGGTGGACAGCCGAGCTCGATCCTTATAAAAGCTTTTTAACTGCAGCAGCTTTAGTGGACGCTACTGGAGCTGGAATTACGCGGCTGCTGGCATGAGACTTGCCCTCCAATAGATCCTTGTAAATGGATTTAAAGTGTATTCATTTAAATTAGAGGGACAATTTAAATTAAAAAGCTTAGAGCTGCCTCCACCACAGGGGGGCTCTCTCGACCCACCAGCGGACAGGCACCAGTATTGGGAGAGGGGGGCTGGCCGTCAGGGTTCACCGCGGCTCTGGCACAAACCCGGCGACACGGAGGTGGCACGGGCAGGAGCGGACTGGCCGTCTCGGCTTCTCACTTTTTGGATTTTAGAAGGGCATGACATGCCTATATCTGTGTCTCCCCCTCCTTTTACTCCTCCACCTCTTTTCTTTTCGCATGACTATATGTACTTGTCACTTTTCCATGTGTTAGTTGTGTCTCCTGAGCAGTTTGTCAGCTTTTGGACACCTTTGAAGGTGTTTTCTATGTGTTTCTATGTGTTTTTGTTTGCCTGCCATTGGTTTTAACGGTGTTCGAAGGTGTTCGACGAACAGTTCGACGAACAGTTCGGCGAACACACGGGTGTTCGACGAACCGAACCGAACTCGAACACTACGGGGGTGGCTCAACACTACTGAGGACACCAGGGACAGAATTTTAGACCTGCACAAGGCTGGGATGGGCTACAGGACAATAGGCAAACAGCTTGGTGAGAAGGCAACAACTATTGGCACAATTATTACAAAAAAGGAAGAAACACAAAAGGACTGTCAGTCTTCCTCAGTCTGGGGCTCCATGCAAGATCTCTCCTTGTGGGATCAGGATGATTCTGAGAGACATCAGGAATCAGCCCAGAAATACACGGGAGGACCTGGTCAATGACCTGAAGAGAGCTGGGACCACAGTCTCAAACAGTAACACACTACACTATCATGGATTAAAATCCTGCAGGGCATGCAAGGTTCCCCTGCTCATGCCAGCACATGGCCAGGCCCATTTGAAGTTTGCCAATGACCATCTAGATGATCCAGAGGAGGCATGGGAGAAGGTCATGTGGGTCAGATGAGACCAAAATTGTACATTTTGATATCAACTCCACTCGCCGTGTTTGGAGGAAGAATGAGTACAACCCCAAGAACACTGTCCCAATCGTGAAGCATGGTGAGAGAAACATCATACTCTGAGGATGCTTTTCTGCAAAGAGGACAGGATGACTGCACTGTATTGAAGGGAGGATGGATGGGGTCATGTATAGCGAGATTTAGGCCAACAACCTCCCTTCTTCAGTAAGAGCATTTAAGATGAGTCGTGGCTGGGTCTTCCAGCATGACAATGACCCGAAACACACAGCCAGGGCAATTAAGGTGTGGTTCCATAAAAAGCATTTCAAGGTCCTGGAGTGGCCTAGCCAGTCTCCACACCTGAACCCAATAGGAAATATATGGAAGGTGCTGAAACTCAATGTTGCCCAGCGACAGCCCAAAAACCTGAAAGATCTGGAGAAGATCTGTATGGAGGAGTGGGCCAAAATCACTACTGCAGTGTGCGCAAACTTGGTCAAGATTGATTGCTAACATATGTGTTTATTGATCAACGGTTGGTCACTATTTGTTTTTATACCATGTATCATAAGGAATTTGTATCTCAGTGAATAAGGGCTTCTGCCAGAAACGCGTTGAGATGTATCCCCAACCTGTATGATCTTTTAATCTTTTTTCAATAAATTGAGGATTTTAATTATTCTTGGGACTCACCATAACTAATTTTCTTATGTGAAGCCTTAAGTCACGGCTATTGGTTGGAGACCCACAGCATTGCAAAACGGACTGAGTTATACTAATAGGACACGGTGAGGCTGCCTTTTTTGTTTATTTAACTACAGGAAATATCTGACCTCTGTAATTGCAAACATAGGTTTCTGTACCAAATATTAAGTTCTGTTTTTCTATTGTATCAAATACTCATTTCATGAAATAAAATGCTAATTAATTATGCAAAAATCATACAATGTGATTTCCTGGAATATTTTAAGATTCTGTCTCTCACAGTTGAAGTGTACCAACGATAAAACTTACAGACCTCTCCATTCTTTGTAGTTGGGAAAACTTGTAAAATCGGCAGCGTATCAAATACTTATTTTCCCCACTATACTGTATACAAATTGAAAACCACCCCCCTTTTCCCCAGTTAACAATGAGGAAATGTATAACATAAAAAATATACACACTTTGAGAAATAAAATCCATTATATTAATTCATGTTAAAATTAATAAAACATTATAAATATTTAAAATTAAATCGGGAAAAGTCAGACACATAAGTGGGCAAGTAAGAGGTGGGATAACATTTCATACGCTAAGGTCAATAAATAATACATCAATAATAGTTCAATAGTGGATCAATAGTAGATCAATACATGAGGCTATACATCATTATAATAAACTCTTGCAGAAAACATATACCAGTAACGTGCATTTGAATAAATATAGATCTCAGACATGATGGACATAAGAATAGGACATGAAAGCATCAGTATAAAGACAGTTATGAACTGAAGCCAGCACTCACCATGTCCATGTGTATTAATAAATAATAATATGAATAATAACAATTGTCCTGTCCTGACAATAAAGCCAGGCTATTGAAATACATGACTATGTTCATTACACATTCTTATGTATTGAACTTTGTTTGTTTGGTAACAGCACCATCTGCTGACCATTTAATGTAAACGTTTTAGTTTCAGTTTGCAATGTATTTTGGGAGTTTCTGAGGCATTCTGGGAATATTGCAATGCATTGTGGACTTGATATTATGACACTGCAGAAACATCAGCAGCCATTTCCTGCATTCTCTCGAAGAGGTATCAGACCACTCAACTCCTGTCTTATGCTTCTCAAACAGCCTGTCCTAAGCATAGTTGGTAAGTTACTATCTATGTGTTAGTATGCAGTGCAAGAGGTACAATGCACATTAGAAGTATGTTGATGTATTAAATAGGTGTCATCAGTTTGTATTACCTCATGTTACACTGTATTGCAGATTACCTGTATCTGTATTGTACAGTATATGTTCTGAATACCTTGTTATTACATCCTATAGTTTCACCCTTTCCTGTCAAATCTACAATCAATAAAAGAATGTTACAAGTTCACAGCCTCTCTTTTTCTTAAAGAAGACAGGGGGTTTAGCTATATGTCTCACTGCACACCCTGCTATCGTGTGAGGACAGAATAACAATTATGCATTTGATGCGCCCCCAGGGCCGTGGGGTACTCGGCAGCCGGGCCTCTAGTTGCCGGGGGATATCACGGTGGCTGGCCCGGTCTGTGGCCCAGGGCGGTCACTCAAAAGGGGGGAATTTAGATATGTATATATGGGGGATTTGGGAAAGTTCGTGACGCCACCTGTGGTACCTGGTGAGGAGACACTGCAGAGCGCAAGCATGCCTGCGCTCTGCAGTGTCTATGAAGGATGGCATGCTGGATGGCAGCGCTCGGCTGCGATCCAGCCTGCCATCTCAATGCCATTCCAGCGTGGGAGAATTCTCCTGCTGAAGAACTGAGCGCAGGAGAATTTTCCCACGCTGTCAGTGACGTGCATGAGGTCGGCTGAGTTCATTGGAAATGAATTCGGCTCATCTGGATGCCGTCACAGCCAGACACTGAGGAGCGCAAGCATGCCTGCGCTTCTCAGTGTCTGCGGCATGGCAAGCTGGATGGCAGCTTTCGGCTGCGATCCAGCCTGTCATGTGAATGTAGCAGAGCTGGAGCCGTCGTGGGAACCTTGGAAAGGTAAGGATGAGGTTGCTTTATTATTTTACTTTTATTGCAGAAGACATTGGCTTCAGCTGGAATGGGCGTGATGGTAAGTATGGTTTAATTTAGAACATTAAAAATTGTGTGTTTATTTAAATTAAAGGTCTTTATTCTGGGTGTTGTGTTTTTTTAAATACTTTACTAGAAATTCATGGCGGTCATGTCTAATATTGGCGTGACCCCATGAATTTCGGGCTTAGGGCCAGCTGATAATGCCAAGCTGGCCCTAACCCCTTTATTACCCAGTGAGCCACTGCACCAGGGCCCTGGGTGAGTTGAGTACAGCGCCAGAAGATGGCGCTTCTATGAACGCGCCATTTTCTGGGGTGGCTGCGGACTGCAATTTGCAGCGGGGGGGGGGGGGGGGCCCAGAAAGCTTGGGCCTTCCTGCGCTGCGGATTCCAGCCCCCAGCTGCCTACATGTACCTGGCTGGACACAAAAATAGGGCGAAGCCCCACATACTTTTTTTTTTAATTAATTCATGAAATAATTAAAAAAAAAAGGGCTTCCCTATATTGTTGTGTCCGGCCAGGTACGAATAGGCAGCTGGTGGTTGGGGGCAGCCTGTTCCTGCCTGCTGTACCTGGCTAGACACAAAAATAGGGCGAAGCCCCATGGCAATTTTTTTTCAATTATTTCATGAAATTCATGAAATAATTAAAAAAAGGGCTTCCCTGTATTTTTGTTTCCAGCCAGGTACAAATAGGCATCTGAGGGTTGGGGGCAGCCCGTTCCTGCCTGCTGTACCTGGCTGGACACAAAAATATGGCGAAGGCCACGTCAAATTTTCGGTGAAAAATTCAATAAATTTTTTTTTAAAAAAAAACACATTTAGGGACTGCATCTTTATTAACCCCTCCACGTGAGGGGTTAATAAAAATGCAGTCCCTAAATTATTATTTTTTTTTATTATTTTTTAATTAATTTTTCCCAAAAATTTTGACGTGGGCTTCACCATATTTTTGTATGCCAGCCTGGTACAGCATCTAGGAACGGGCTGCCCCCAACCACCAGATGCCTATTTGCACCTGGCCGGACACAACAATATAGGTAACCCTTTTTTTTTTATTATTATTTTATGAATTTCAGGAAATAATAAAAAAAAAAAATACGTGGAGCTTCGCCCTATTTTTGTGTCCAGCCAGGTACAACTAGGCAGCTGGGGGCTGGAATCCGCAGCGCAGGGAGACCCAAGCTATCTGGGCCACCCCCGCTGCAAATTGCAGTCCGCAGCCACCCCAGAAAATGGCGCGTTCATAGAAGCGCCATCTTCTGGCGTTGTACCCAACTCATCCAGGGCCCTGGTGCGGTGGCTCACTGGGTAATAAAGGGGTTAGGGCCAGCTTGGCATTATCAGCTGGCCCTAAGCCCAAAATTCATGGGGTCACCCAAATATTAGACATGACCGCCATGAATTTCTAGTAAAATATTTAAATAAACACAACACCCAGAATAAAGTCCTTTAATTGAAATAAACACACAATTTTTTAATGTTCTAAATTAAACCATACTTACCGTCACGCCCATTCCAGCTGAAGCCAATGTCTTCTGCAATAAAAGTAAAATAATAAAGCAACATCATCCTTACCTTTCCATGGTTCCCACGACGGCTTCAGCTCTGCTACATTCACATGACAGGCTGGATCGCAGCCGAAAGCTGCCATCCAGCTTGCCATGCCGCAGACACTGAGAAGCGCAGGCATGCTTGTTCTCCTCAGTGTCTGGCTGTGACGGCATCCAGATGAGCCGAGTTCATGTCCAATGAACGCAGCTCACCTCATGCACGTCACTGACAGCGTGGGAAAATTCTCCTGCGCTCAGCGCTTCAGCAGGAGAATTCTCCCACGCTGGGATGGCATTGAGATGACAGGCTGGATCGCAGCTGAGCGCTGCCATCCAGCATGGCATCCTTCATAGACACTGCAGAGCGCAGGCATGCTTGCGCTCTGCAGTGTCTCTGAAGGATGACAAGCTGCATGGCAGCGTTCAGCTGCGATCCAGCCTGTCATCTCAATGCCATCCCAGCGTGGGAGAATTCTCCTGTTGAAGCGCTGAGCGCAGGAGAATTTTCCCACGCTGTCAGTGACATGCATGAGGTGAGCTGAGTTCATTGGACATGAGCTCACCTCATGCACGTCACTGACAGCGTGGGAAAATTCTCCTGCGCTCAGCCCTTCAGCAGGAGAATTCTCTCAGGCTCACTGCAAGCGCAGGAGAATGCTCCCACGCTGTTGGTAACGTGCATGAGGTGAGCTGAGTTCATTGGACATGACCTCGGCTCATCTTTATGACGTCACAGCCAGACACTAAGGAGCGCAAGCATGCCTGTGCTTCTCAGTGTCTGCGGCATGGCAAGCTGGATGGCAGCTTTCGGCTGCCATCCAGCCTGTTATGTGAATGGAGCAGAGCTGGAGCCGTCGTGGGAACCATGGAAAGGTAAGGATGATGTTGGTTTATTATTTTACTTTTATTGCAGGAGATCGTTGGCTTCAGCTAGAATGGGCGTGATGGTAAGTATGGTTTAATTTAGAACAATAAAGAATTGTGTGTGTTTATTTCAATTAAAGGACTTTATTCTGGGTGTTTGCGTTTTTTTTTTAACTTTGACTATGGGGTTAGTAATGGGGGTGTCTTATAGACGCCTCTCCATTACTAACCAGGGCTTGATGTCAACTGGCATTATAATCTGACATCAACCCCAGCCCTATTACCCCACTGCCACCACTACAGGGCAGTGGGAAGAGCGAGGCTAAATGCCAGAATTGGCGCATCCTATGGATGCGCCATTTCTGGGGCGGCTGACGGCTGGTGTTTCTAGCCTGGGAGGGGGCCAATATTCATGGCACCCTTCCTGGGCTATTAATATCAGCCACCAGCTGTCTGCCTAGCCTTTGCTAGCTATTAAAATAGGGGGGACCCCACGTAATTTTTTTGGGGGTCCACCATTTTAATAGCTAGTAAAGTCTAGGTATTCAGCTGGGGGCTGATATTAGTAGCCTTGGAAGCTCTGTGGGTATTACCCCCTTACCAGGCTTCAAACATCTGCCCCAGCCATCTGCTTAACCTCCACTAGAGACTAAAATTACGGGGAACCCCACGTCAATTTTTTTTTTAATAAATCCTTTAACACTAAATGACAAGTACAGTAAGCAACACTGTCACTGTACTTCTTATATATGTGACTGACATGTGTCTATCTATCTAATCTACTGTATGTGTGATGCTCTATTCTTTCTGTTCTAAATTGTCGGGTACAGGTGTATGCCGTTACTGAATTGCCGACTTTTCATGTAATACATTCTACATTATTCTTAGTTGTTATCCTTCATGTAGAATTAACCTACAAGGAAAGAAAGGGTTTATTTTCATTCCGATATTTGTGTCCCATTGACTTGCATTGGTTTCCGGTATCGGAATCAGCGATATCCGATATTTTTTGAGTATCGGTCCGATCCGATATTTCCCGATATCGGAAGGTATCGCTCAACACTAATCGCGGCTTATTTGGGGCATTATTGGTGGGGAGAAATTGTGAAAAAAATGCAATTCCCCTATTGTGTTTTTGGATTTTATTTTTACAGTGTTCATTGTATAGTAGCCTGGGAAGCTCCGTGGGTATTACCCCCTTGCCAGGCTTCAAACATCTGCCCCAGCCGTCTGCTTAACCTCCGCTAGAGACTAAAATTATGGGGGACCCCACGCCAATTTTTTTTTTAATAAATACTTTATTTTAACACTAAATGACAAGTACAGTAATCAACACTGTCACTGTACTTATTATATATGTGACTGACATGTTTCTATCTATCTAATCTATGTGTGATGCTCTATTCTTTCTATTCTAAATTTTCGGGTACTGATGCTGAATTGCCGGCCGGCTTTTTTAAAGAGACGGTGCATGAAAACACTATTATTTTTTTTAATAAATCCTTTAACACCAAATGACAAGTACAGTAAGCTGAGCGCTGCCATCCAGCTTGTCATCCTTCAGAGACACTACAGAGCGTAGGCATTATGGGAACTTCCGATTCCGGTATTCGATATTCTAAAAGTATCGGAACTCAGTATCAGAACTCCGATACCGTGAATATCAGTCGACACCCCATATTTCAGTATCGGAATGCTCAACACTAGCCGCGATATGTCTATGTTAGTAGAAAAATAAAAAAGTTATTGCTATTTAAAAAGGAAGAGGAAAAAAATGAAAATGCAAAACTGAAAATTGGCTGAGGGAAGAGATCAGGTTAATTGCCTCTAACCAAAATGGAACATATAACAACAACAGATGCCAAGAGGTAGGAGCACAGTCTTGAAAATCCAGCAACAGCCACTGTAACATCTGTGCTGATTCTTTGCTTTTCCACTTTGTCCGATTGGCAGCGTCGCGTCTTTATTGCTTGCAACATGTGACAGCGACAATCCTATTATTTCTCTGGGACTTTTGGTGCTGCTTAATAAGGGAGAACTGGGGTTAATTTTGGTGTGGGTTTTGATCATTCCTCCCTGAGAGCCCGGGGTGGGGCAGTCAGCTATTTAAACCTCTGAAGCTCTAACTTCTACTGCTAGTCAATAGCTCGGCAATCCTGATATATACCTCTGTGCTGTGCTTTGTGGTTTGTCCTGTTTTTCCCTGTTTTTTGACCTCAGCTTGACATCTGACTACCTGTTTAATTTATGATTTTGTCCCTGATGTGACTTGTGGCTTTGACCCAGCTTGTCGACCCTTCCTGACTCTGGTTTGCTCCTCCGGACAGGAGCCCTTTCTGTAAAAGCAACCCAGCGGACCCAATCGTAAGACTAGATCCCTATACAGCTTCTAAAGGAAGAAGGTCCTCTGGAATCTGTCAGCCGGAGAGTCTTGTAGTAAGTATGCCCGAGGTAGTGTTTTTAAGCCTGTGGCCTCTAATAGATGCGACACCCACAGTATAGTTGTGGGGTGTATGGTTGCCAAATTGGAATAGTCAAACAGTTATGGAAAAAGTAAAATTTTAAAACACTATTATCTCCACTGACCAAAATACCTAGCCCAGAATGCTACGTTATATAGTACAATGCTACGTTGTTAGGCACATTTGAAAAATCTTGGATTTTTCAGAAACCATTCATCGGATTGCTGATATCAAGGTATCAGTTCATTCAACTTTCTTTGACCTGCATGCCCAATACAAAACTTAGGAGTGTTGATCCTACTAACAGATTCCCTTTAAGGTGCTGTTACTGCAGTATATCACAGATCAATGAATTCACTGTCACACTAAATATACGGTCCAGCACCTCCCCATCTCACTCACTTGAATCTTTGGATTATTATTCTCAGACTGACTTCCAGTCCCCATTTCAATGTGTATCATCACAATTGCAGTAGTGCAACACAATCCAATATTGGCCTCTTTACATCCCTTTGTGGAGTGAGCTGTGTGCACGGACTCTGATCCCTACGATGTACAAGCATAAAATGGCGCTCCTTGGCCAGCCCCTATATTTTATACTGTCTCTAATAGTCCCCTATGTTTGGCTAAACCATGTAATGTAATAGCTGCAGGATGTTATGGGGATGCTCACCTCACCATGACTAACATCATTAGCTCACTTTTCTTTCTGGTGGGGGGGCGTCAAACTGCACAGTTCAAATTGCAGTTAGTTCGAATTCGCAGGGACCTGCAAATTTCAGGAAAATTGACTCAAATTAGTTTCTTTGCAGATGGATGCAATCACCTCTACTAGCTACACCTTTGCTTCCTGATGCTGCTTGTGCATGTATACATTTACACTGTATTTTAGATTCCCTCGGCTGCTTATAGAGGTAGACACAGGAAGGAATGCTGTCTCTTTAAATCATCTGTTGGTTTATTAGAACATAGCATAAACCAATGCAGGGTTAGCAACTTAAACACGGCCTTTCTGGCATAACGGGAAAACAAAAGATAATGTGTAGCACAGTCCATATGCCTGAGGGCATCCGTCTGCTCAGGATACAACAACCTTGTTCAGAATGGTTTAACACAAATACTTCCCTGAAGCTGTCATCTCCAGGCACACTGAACACCTAATGACTCAAAAGGCTGGCTATTTATCCTCTAGACCACACCTTTGGGTGGAGATATGGTAAGCAGCCTCCCACACACTCTAGAGCTGTTCACATAAAACCTAGCCCATTAAAAATGGCCAATAAACCCCTCTCAGCACTTAGTGTGCTGGAGCAAACTTCTAGGTTTCAAATCACTGAAGCATAGCCTCAGTGAAACATACCTCCCCTCCATACTTTGCCAGTGACTTTGTCATAACTGATATATTTTTGTTATGTGGAATACAACTTTTCTTTAAAGGGGTATTCCCATCTTCAAGATAATATCCCAATATGTAGTAGGTGTAATAATAAGAATATTAGCAAATACCTCCAATTAAAAATGTAGCATAGTTTTTCTGATTCGCTATGTCTTTCCTAATGTGCAGGCATTGCAGGACCTTAGGTATCCATGGTTACGACCACTAGCAACTAGCTAACTAATTGTCACTATATCAGTGGTCATAACCATGGAGACCTAAGGTCCTGCAATGCCTGCACATTAGAAAAGACATAGCGAATCAGAAAAACTATACTACATTCCTAATTGGAGGTATTTGTTAATATTATTATTATTATTATTATTATTATTACACCTACTACATATTGGGATAGGAGTTTGAAGATGGGAATACCCCTTTAATGCCCAATAAATGGAGGGTCTTTCGTTCTTCACTCATGAAGAATCTTGGTAATGTGAGCAGTTGCATTCATGTCTGTGTGATTCTTCACTATTCCACCAAGTTACAAGAGGCGGTGTTTGATGGGGATGTAGACCAACATGTGGCCCAAACACCAGACCCTGTCGGCCATATACCATGGAAAAGACCCAAAATATGTGGACTTAAAATAATCAGCATTTAATTCCCTGATGTTATTAATCTGGAGGGAGTAGATCCTTGGGAGCAGGACTATACCCCAGATTTTTTTTTGTTTTTTCTTCAACATTTCTTCCTTTTTCTTCCATGTGATCCTTAGTTTTATTTTTATTCCTATGCTACCTTACATTTTTTGTTGGTGCGTAGGGATTTGCAAGACAAGGAAGACCCTTTATACAGGGTGGGAGTCAACGTACCTTGCCCTAAATATGTTGAATGCATAAGCAAATATCTTTCTGTGTCTGGGATCAACTAGACTATACATTTTTCTAAAATATCTGAAATTTGATATTTTTGCCAAAATATGAACTAATACCTAATTATGTAACTTTTATCATGTTGCCGCACATTACACGTTTGATTATGGCATCAATGTCTACACAGCATTGTATCTAGAAGGATATTGCAGTTGCTGATAGATAAGTATATGAAGACAAGCATTATAAATGTAATTATAAAAAATATAACCGTGTGTGCAGGGATACCATCTGTAGTACATGTCTAAGGTGTTGCCCAGTCTTGGAAGAAAAGTCTGCAGTCACTCTACTGCGCGATTCAGCTCTCTGCAGCTTCTTAGACTTGAAAATCCCTTTCACAATATATTACATTTTTTTAGAAATGAAATCTATAATAAGCAGAGCATAACTTACTTGTTTTAACAAAAACATTTTTTTTCAATAGATGATATAACACTAACCACCAAATAAACAGCATAAACATTTTTGTTGTTATTATTTTTATTATCCCCATACCAATTTTTTCTAAAACAATTGGGGAGCACACAGAATGAAGATATACATGAACATATATAATTTTTAAAAAAACAAAAAACTATGGTGTAACAGAAACAATGAAGATTAATGGTCCGCGAGTTGATCAGATGTTGGACTGCCATGACCAACACTACCCATTTTAGATTGTGGAAAATTAGGGGGCTTGGAGATGGATTCATACAGGGGACCAGACGGAGGGGGGCCATAAGATGAAGGTCTGAATTGCTGCTCATCTTGGAAGTACAGAGGAGGAGACTCAAATTCCATCGCCCTGTGCGCTGGGTAGACTTGTGGTACTAGACTTTTAAGAAATGTTTCCTCTGCCTTCTAGTCTGAACTCTAAATCACATAGTCTAGCACTCGTGTCCCACTTTGGCCCCTTGCATCTTGCAGTAGTGATGCCGTTCTTCGGCGTCTTGATCTCGCTCCAGGTTGGTGTATGACTTGTGGTGGGATTGCCTGGACGTCTGGCGGTATTCTACATTATCGGAGGAGGTGCCGTTAGTCATCTCAGGATTAATAGATGACTCTGTCCGCTGCCAGATTATCAGTCATACTAATTAAATAAAAAATATATAAGGTTTAGACATTTCATAGGTGCAAATCCATTATATCTTGATAATAAATAAAGGGATAACAATACATTTACAATGATACAAGCATGGGAGAATTATGCTATAGACACTTACGCATTTTTTGATGATTTGCTCTTGAAGCCGAATTCCACTCCTGTGCAATTTATTCCCAAGCGTTTGGTTTTCAGAAGAGGTTGTGATAGACTTCTTACTAGATGTCCCAGCACACAGGACCCTCCAGCACCAAAATTATTAACTTTTCAATTTCAAGTGGACATGACATGATGTCAGGGCTAAGAATACAATGGACGGAATCACACGCACCCTCCTCTTCTCATTTTTCTCCACAAAGCGATCTCCTGATGCAACTTCTTGTCTCTATTTTTTAAATCAAATTCTAATGTTCGAAGCGACCCAAAATAACATCTAAAGCCTCAGATTTAAGTGGATGAAGGATTATGATGATTTGTTTTATGTTATCACTTTTGGTGAACAAGTTCTTCAATTCTAGATGTTCAGTCGTCAGCCACTTTGTTAAAAGCTTCAGCTTCTTTGACGACAATAAAGTAACTCCTGATTGGTGGCAGCGGCTTAGAGACACAGAGATCCTCTTTATGTGTTGCTCCTTCTATTGGTGGCAGTATGGCATTGTTATTTTTTGTGGTTTTACGTGTTGATGACATCATTGAGATGATCTCTAGGTCTCGTGTCTCTACCTGTGTTGCTACTGAGATGTTAATTACTGGATCAGTACTTGTGCTTTTGGAGAACATTTGGATGTCATTGAGGTCCTCCTCACTTACTTGAGTCCCAACGGTCTTGTATTTGGGGACTGGTGAATGAAGTTTAGGTGATCCAGACTTTTTCATAAAAAAATCCAAGAACCTCCTTTGTATAGGGATCTTTATAGGATTTTCCTCATTGACTGATGGGGGCAGATTCTCAATCAGTCCCAGCTCAATTTGTTCCAGGTCATTTGGTGACTCTTTGGCTGGTTTTTCTTCTGTTATTTCAGGAGCAGCATCTGGTGGAACAACATCAACCTTGCTCCTGTACTCCCTTTTCCGGAAATGTATCCATTTCTTTGCTGGGATTTTAGTGTCCTTCACTGAGATGTCAGGGATGGAATCACTTGACCCAGCCAGATATTGCTCATTTCTGAGCATGAAACATCCAAACAGGTCCAATTTCCCGCACTTCATTGCAGAAGCCTGGGATGGAGCAGGTAGATGGTTAAAGAACCTGTCCAATTGCAGAAAATCTGCGCAAAACAAAGTTTGTATTCACTGCACTACACACACCTCTCTCCTTCTCTCTCCTACAAAACCCTCAGAGCAGCTCAGGTAGAACACGGAACCATAGAGCAGTAACCGGTGACATCACAATCTTACGTCATGGCAACATGGCTGTGACATCACAACATTCCGAGGACATGATGGATATTATGTACTGAATATAATTATATATATTATATTAAGTAATGAACTATTGCATTTCAATAGATATTTTTTTCCATACCTAGATTTTCTTTTAACAAACAAAAAAAAAAGATCATTTATATTTGTATACAATGATAATTATTATTATCTCCTTTATACCCCTCAAAAAAAACCTTTATATCGATATTGCCTGATAATCTAATTTTTAAGCATTTTTTCATGGGATTAGAGGTTGTACTACAGCCAGCATGTAATAAATAAATAATGCCAAGACCAGATCTAGGCTATGTTCACATGCAGCGTTTTAGCTACTTTTTTTTAAATGAAAATTAAAAGTTGCTTTTTACATTACCAGTAAAAGCTATGAGATTTCAGAACTCTCCTGCACACACTTATTTTCTGGCTGAATTTGTGAACTGCGGCATTTATTTAATCTGCAGCATGTCAATTCTTTTAGCATTTTTGCAGCATTTAGAAAGCAATAAGAAAATAAAAAACAGCAAAAAATGCAAAAGTTTTTGTGACCTTTCCACTGTGTTTTTGGTGAATAAATCTAACTTTATGAAACATGTACTGCACACATAGCACTCATGTTATCCGCACAAAAAAAAGCACTGCAAAAAAAGGGACTAAAACTTTGCAAAATGGGATTTTTGATTTGCAAAATGGGATTTGCAGCGTTTTTACTGCCAAGAGAGAAGATTTTGGCTCCAGAAAAAAAACAGCATATGAACATGTGTGTGTGAACATAGTCTTACATGGAGAACGCCTGCTCATGGCCCTGACCTGTCTTTATCAACCAACATCACATCTTAATTAGCAAAGTGTAATTGAAATTATTAATTACAGATTTAATAAATAGAAATAGAAGCAATAAACTCAGCCATAGGCCTGAGCTGAAAGTGCGTTATAGATTCACTCATATGAGAAATTTTACTGCAGATGGCCTGGTCACCTCAATTAGGTGATCAGCCTGACCCCATCAAATGCTAATTATACCAAGGCTTGGAAATTTAAATAAAAAACATTTAGGCTAATTTCAGAAAGATGGACTGAGTCCACATAGTACACAGTGGGCATGCCGCCTTTTAAATCCACATGTCAAGAAGATCCACTACATGAATTGTTAATCGAGCGATTAAATCTCTTCATATACGCTCTATGAACCGCAAACCCGACCAATGTAACCAAAGCCACCGAGATTATTTCAGAAAAAAAAGTCCTCACCAGAGGTGTAGCTACTAGTGTTGAGCGAGTATGTTCTGTTCCGAGTATGCTCGGGCCGAGCTCCGAGTATTTATAGCTGCTCGGTGATATGGTTGAATCGCTCCCGTGTGCATGATTTGCAACTGTTTGACAGCCTTATTACATGTGAGGAATGCAAAAGAAACAATCATTCCTCACATGTAATAAAGCTGTCAAACAGTTGCAAATCATGCACACGGGAGCGATTCAAACATATCACCGAGCAGCTGTAAATACTCGGAGCTCGGCCCGAGCATACTCGGAACAGAACATACTCGCTCAACACTAGTAGCTACTACCTAGGGGATCAGCTCAGGCGGGGTAAACATGTGAGTGGTCCCCTAATCAGGTAACCATATGTACTGCTATGGTGGCACAGCCTAATCCTAGGTATAGAGGAACCTCAGCCGATGACTATTCTGTTACTGCAAATCTCTAAACAAAATCTAACACTGATATTACCGCCATATAGCGACCATAAAGAGGTAGATATCAGGCCTGCATATAAGCAATTACAGTGCAGTTATAGATAGTGACTTACAGCTGACGTTCTTTCTGATCGTGTCGTTCACTTTTCCCATCTTTTCCATCTGGCCCAGACCGACACGACAACTTCTCCAGCCACAACTCGTCTGCAGAGTTTACTATAAAGACACATCTGATTTATGAAATTACTAATATACAGTTACATGTAAAAGTTTGGGCACCCCTAGTGAAAATTACTGTTATTGTGAACAGTTAAGCAAGTTGAAAGTGAAATCTCTAAAGGGGCTAAAGTTAAAGATGACACATTTCCTTTGTATTTTAGGAATATATATATAGTCTTTGTTTTTTCATTTTTAAAGTTACAAAAAGGAAAATGGGCTGATGCAAAAGTTTGGGCGCCCTTGGAGATTTGTGTGCTCAGATAACTTTAACCAAGGTTTCAGACCTTAATTAGCCTGTTAGGGTTATGGCTTGTTCACTATCACCATTAGGAAAGGCCAGGTGATGCAAATTACCCAGCTTTATAAAAACCAGCCTCCTCTAACCTTGTGCCAAAAACAGCAGCCTATTTTGGCATTGCACTTTATATACAGCTTTATGGCATAGCACTTGTAGTATATTAGAGTCTGCTGCCCTTGTGTGGCCATTTATAGATACTACACTTTCATATATATCAGGCACTGTGTTTTATGCCGCACACTGTTATCATAATAAATAATAATAATAATTTTTATTTCTTTAGCGCCAACATATTCCGCAGAACTTTACATTTTATATTTATATTTTTTATACATACATATTTCTGCTATTTATTTCATGCGATTAGCACGGTGCACTTTATATATTTAATTAGATTAGATCAATTATGTCAGCACATTGCAATTTGCAGCTTTACATTGTGCAGATTGTTGGTTTCTCTTATTTCGCAATCACGTATTTTATATGCTGCCATTTTATACCCTGGATCATTAATCCTTACATCATTCTTATCATTAAGGCTAAGTGCCCACGTAGCGTTTTTCAAGCGTTTATGCTGCGGAATTTCCGCAGCATAAACGCTTGTGAAACGCTAGGTAATCCGCACCCCATGGTCCCCAAGGGGATTCCGCATGTTCTATGCACATGCTGCGGATTTTTCCGCAGCGTTTATGCTGCATACAAAAATCCGCAGCATGTCATTTAATTTTGCGGAAGCGCAGCGGAATGGCCGTCATTGACTTGCATTGAAACGCATAGAAACCGCGACTGTACATTTGTACAAGCGGCTTCTATGCATCTCTATGTGCGGATGGTACCCAGTTCTGGAGGAGAGGAGACTCTCATCCAGACCTGGGTACCATTGTACCTGTAAAAAAAGAATAAAATAACAAATAAAGTTTATACTCACCTTTCCGAAGGCTTCTCTGCATGCCGGCATCGCTTGAGGACCTGCGGTGACGTCACAGTCATGTGACCGCAGGCCCTTCACCGCTCTGTCTCGCGATATGCCGGCAGCCGGGAACCAGACAGGAACGAGCGCTGCAGCCACGCCGGGGCATCGGGGGTGAGTATAGCTTTATTTGTTTTAATTTTTATGGTTCACACTATAAATCCATGCTGTTTGCATGGATTTATACAGTGTGACCTAGTTGTCAAGCACTTTCCAAGTGATGCTATCGCCTGGAAAGCGCTTGTCAATCTGCATGCGGAAACGCATGTGAACCCGCATGTATTCTGCAGGAAAAACGCATGCACAATCTGCATGCGTTTTTTCTGCCAGGGAGGTGCAGAAATGCTGCAGAAATTTTCTGCTTCATTTCTGCATCGTGGGCACATAGCCTAACACTTTTCCTCCTCTGGTGATGTTTTTCTTCACATAAAATAGTAAATAAATTTCCCACATGTCTACTTTATATCAGTACAATTTTGGAAACATAATTTTTTTTGTTAGGAAGCTACAGTACAGACCAAAAGTTTGGACACACCTTCTCATTTAAAGATTTTTCTGTATTTTCATGACTATGAAAATTGTACATTCACACTGAAGGCATCAAAACTATGAATTAACACATGTGGAATTAAATACTTAACAAAAAAGTGTGAAACAACTGAAAATATGTCTTATATTCTAGGTTCTTCAAAGTAGCCACCTTTTGCTTTGATGACTGCTTTGCACACTCTTGGCATTCTCTTGATGAGCTTCAAGAGGTAGTCACCGGAAATGGTTTTCACTTCACAGGTGTGCCCTGTCAGGTTTAATAAGTGGGATTTCTTGCCTTATAAATTGGGTTGGTACCATCAGTTGTGTTGTGCAGAAATCTGGTGGATACACAGCTGTTAGTCCTACTTTATAGACTGTTAAAATTTGTATTATGGCTAGAAAAAAGCAGCTAAGTAAAGAAAAACGAGTGGCCATCATTACTTTAAGAAATGAAGGTCAGTCAGTCTGAAAAATTGGGAAAACTTTGAAAGTGTCCCCAAGTGCAGTTGAAAAACCATCAAGCACTACAAAGAAACTGGCTCACATGAGGACCGCCCCAGGAAAGGAAGACTGAGAGTCACCTCTGCTTCTGAGGATAAGTTTATCCGAGTCACCAGCCTCAGAAATCGCAGGTTAACAGCAGCTCAGATTAGAGACCAGGTCAATGCCACACAGAGTTCTAGCAGCAGACACATCTCTACAACAACTGTTAAGAGGAGACTTTGTGCAGCCGGCCTTCATGGTAAAATAGCTGCTAGGAAACCACTGCTAAGGACAGGCAACAAGCAGAAGAGACTTGTTTGGGCTAAAGAACACAAGGAATGGACATTAGACCAGTGGAAATCTGTGCTTTGGTCTGATGAGTCCAAATGTGAGATCTTTGGTTCCAGCCACCGTGTCTTTGTGCGACGCAGAAAAGGTGAACGGATGGACTCTACATGCCTGGTTCCCAACGTGAAGCATGGAGGAGGAGGTGTGATGGTGTGGGGGTGCTTTGCTGGTGACACTGTTGGGGATTTATTCAAAATTGAAGGCATACTGAACGAACATGGCTACCACAGCATCTTGCAGCGGCATGCTATTCCATCCGATTTACGTTTAGTTGGACCATCATTTATTTTTCAACAGGACAATGACCCCAAACACACCTCCAGGCTGTGCAAGGGCTATTTGACCAAGAATGAGAGTGATGGGGTGCTACGCCAGATGACCTGAACCCAATCAAGATGGTTTGGGGTGAGCTGGACCGCAGAGTGAAGGCAAGAGGGCCAACAAGTGCTAAGCATCTCTGGGAACTCCTTCAAGATTGTTGGAAGACCATTTCCGGTGACTACCTCTTGAAGCTCATCAAGAGAATGCCAAGAGTGTGCAAAGCAGTCATCAAAGCAAAAGGTGGCTACTTTGAAGAACCTAGAATATAAGACATATTTTCGGTTGTTTCACACTTTTTTGTTAAGTATATAATTCCACATGTGTTAATTCATAGTTTTGATGCCTTCAGTGTGAATGTACAATTTTCAAAGTCATAAAAATACAGAAAAATCTTTAAATGAGAAGGTGTGTCCAAAATTTTGGTCTGTACTGTATAAGGGTTAAAAATTGATCTGTGATTTCTCATTTTTACAACAAAATTTACAAAAACATTTTTTTAGGGATCACATTACATTTGAAGCAACTTTGAGGGGTCTATATGACAGAAAATACCCAAAAGTGACACCATTCTAAAAACTGCACCCCTCAAGGTGCTCAATACCACATTCAAGAAGTTTATTAACCCTTCAAGAGCTTCACAGGAATTATTGGAATGTGGAAGGAAAAAATGAACATTTGACCCAATATGAGGGGGAAAATCACTGTTTGGGCACATGGCAGGGCACAGAAGGGAACGGGATCCATTTGACTTTTTGAATGTAAAATTTGCTGCCATACTTAGCGGATGCCATGTTGCGTTTGGGGAGCCCCTGATGTGCTTAAACAGTGGAAACACTCCACAAGTGACACCATTCTGGAAACTAGACCCCTCAAGGAACTTATCTAGATATGTGGTGAGCACGTTGACCCCCCGGGTGCTTCACAGAAGTTAATAAAGTTGAGCTGTGAAAATAAAAAAAAACACATTTTTCCCACAAAAATGTTTTTATTCCTAAATTTTGCACCATGCAATTTGTTGTGCAATTTCTCCTGTGTATGCCCATACCCAATATTTTGAGGAAAACTACTGTTTGGGCGCATGGCAGTGCTTTAAAGAGAAGGAGCTCCTTTTGACTTTTTAAATGCAAAACTTGCTGGGAAAATTAACTGATACCATGTCACGTTTGGGGAGCTCCTGATGTGCCTAGACAGTAGAAACCCCCCACAACTTACACAATTTTGGAAACTGGACCCCTTAGGGAACTTATCTAGATGCGTGGTGAGCACCTTGAACCCCCCAGGTGCTTCACAGAAGTTTATAAAGTTGAGCTGTGAAAATAAAAAAAAACACATTTTTCCCACAAAAATGTTTTTACTCTTAAATTTTGCATTTTAACAAGAAAATAGAACCCAAAATTTGTTGTTCAATTTCTCCTGAGTACGCAGATACCCAATATGTGGTCGAAAACTACTTTTGAGGCATAGTGCAAAGCTTAAATTGCACCATATTGAAGTTCAGATTTTGCTGGACTGATTTGAGGGTGCCATGTCACATTTGCAGAGCCCCCGAAGTGCCAGATCAGCCAACCCCCCATAAGTGACCCTATTTTACAAACTACATCTCTCAATGAATTCATCTAGGGGTGCAGTGATCATATTGACACCACAGGTGTGTCACAGCATTTTATACCATTGGGCAGTGAAGAAAAAATTGTTACATTTGCACCACCAAAATTTTGTTTTAGCCCTAGATTTTACATTTTCACACTGCGAAATTCGTAAAAATAGCACCAACATATGTCCCATAATTTCTGCTGAATGTAGAAATACCCCATATGTAGCTGTGCAGTACTGCTTAGCCATACGGCGAGACTCGGGAGGAATGACGCTCTTTTTACCTCCTGGAGCACAGATTTTCCTAGTTTGCGGACTCCATATACAGATCCCATACGTGCTAGAAGAGCAGAATTCCCTTCAAGTGACCCCATTTTGGAAATTATACCCCTTTGGGAATTTATCTACCCGTATAGTGATGATTTTGTCTCCATGGGTGTTTTCCCGAAATAATCAGCAGTGGATGTTGCTCAGTGAAAATTGCAAAGTGCTGTTGTAGTGGCCAGTACATTGTAGTGACCAGTACGTTGTGCCCAGCTCATGCTTCTGGAGACATGCACCTGTAAATTAGGCAGGCTCTCATCGCTACAGAAATGCCAAATATGTGGATTGCTAAACATGGTTTAAAAGGGAGCTCAAAAGGAAGGGGCGCATTTGGATTTGGGAGCGCAGAATTTGCTGGATTTCTTTTGGGGAAGGGCGGGCGAGAAGCCACATCGCTTTTCCAGAACCTTTGTACTTCCAGTAACGTGAAAGCTCCTATATTTCCATTAACAGATGATGGACATGAGTGCTTTTTTGTGAATAGAGTTGAAGCTTTTATTGGGAACATTTTACATAATATTTTGGATCACATTTTTCCGACGTTCTACGCTGAGCCCTTATATCGGGGGTTTCCATCTAAATCTTCGAGTGACATGATTCAGATGAAACCCCCGAGGTATCCAGTCACTATAATGAGGCAGCAGAATTACTCTGGACTCTGGCTGGCCTCTGTTCAGCCGTGTCCTTCTTTTCAGAGGTGCACAAAACTGTGGCCGATGGCACTTTTATGCACGGCTTAAAAGACGAACACCACTAGATCACAGGGCAGACGGTGTCCACAGTGTCTCCATCTGCCTCATTATATGGAATCTTCCTCTGGGATTCCGTCTGAATCACGTATTTCAGAGATTTACACGGAATCCCCATACGCAGAGCGCAGGATAAATGTGCGCCGATCCTTTTTGTGATTTTTGGGAGGGAGAATGAACAAATCAACACCCGGTGAAGAATTGGTTTTATTTATTTTTTACGTCGTTCCTCGTGCAGTATAAGTGATTAGGCGACTTTATTCTTCGGGTCGGTATGATTACAGCGATACCAGATTTATAGCAGGTTTTTATGTTTGGCTGCTGTCACACACTAAAAGATGTTTTTTATTGTAAAAACAAGTTTTTGCATTGCCATATTTTGATAGCTATAATTTTGGCATGTGATGTCATGAGTCACGTGATGGCTTGTTTTTGTGGGACGAGTTGACTTTCTATTCCGATTTTTGGGAGGCAGAGTGAACGAAAACCAACAATTCAGGGATTGTTTTTTGTGGATTTTTTTTATGCCATTCCGCGTGTGGTAAAATTGATAAGGCAGCTTTATTCTTCGGATCAGTATGAGTACAGCGATACCACATTGATATCTTTTTTATGTTTGGCGCTTTTACACAATAAAAACTAGTTTATAGAAAAATATTTTTTGCATTTTTTTATTCTGAAAGCTGTAATTTTTTTATTTTTCTGCTGATTGAGCTGTATCATGGTTTGTTTTTTTGCGGAACAAGATTAAGTTTTCAGCGGTACCATTTTTATTAACATTCGTCTTTTTGATCGCTTTTTATTTCACTTATTCCTCATCAGTATGATGATAAAGCATAGTTTCTTGCCTTGTTTTTTTTTTTTTTTACGGTGGTCACTGAAGGGCTTAACTAGTGGGACAGTTTTATAGGTCGGGTCGCTCTGGACGTGGCGATACTAAATATGTGTAATTTTTTTGGATATTTTTTTTTACACAGATAAATGTATTTATTGGATTAATATTTTTTCTTTTTTTGTTCTTTATTTTGTGATTTTTCTTTCAATATTTTTATCATTTCTGTTAACTTTTTTAAACTTTTTTACATTGTCAACTTTCCCTGCCCTGATCGCTGAGCTAATACTCTGCAATGTTTCTGCACTGCAGTGCATCAGATCAGTGTCTGACAGGCAGGAAGGAGGCGTCTCACTCCTGCTCTCTATTCAGGCACTGTTAGTGCTGCTGATATATTAGGATGCAGATATGTTGTGCTGCTGTGCAACAGAGACTGATGTTTGCACTAGTGATGAGCGAGCCTGCTCGCCACTGCTCGGTACTCACCCGAGCATCACGGTACTCGACAAGTTCGGCACTCGGCGAGTATTTCCGGGTTGCCCCGGCCGGAGCTCGGGTCCGAGCCCTTCATGTTTGGCGCTCTTTAGAGAGCCAATGAACATGCAGGGATTGGCTGCCACGCACTGTAATGACGCAGCCATGTTGGTTGTGGCATTACAGTGATTGGCTGACCACACAGCGTCATCAGGTCTATATCAGACCTAGGGCCGCCATGCTCATCACAGTCTACCCCGGAAACAGGCAGTGTTCGGAGAGGTGCTGCTGAGCTAGGGAGAGATTTGCTTGTTTATTAGTTAATTAGCAGCATTCACTGCAGAGGCAATTACAGTATGGGACATCCACTTCCTAATCAAATTTTTGGTATCCCTTACAGTCACTGCATACACAAGAACAGTATGGGAGACCCGCTCCTTTCTAATGGGAACCTGTCGTTACTGAGGCCCACCTCTTTGTGTCTTTAAATTGGTATTGGGGTTTTTCCCAAATTTTGGCAGCCGTTGTACTCACTGCATATGCAATAACTGTATAGCAGAATCACTCCTTTCTAATGGGAACATGTCATTACTGTGGCCCACCTGTATGTGTCTTCAAATTAGTATTGGGGTTTTTCCCAAATTTAGGCAGCCGTTGTACTCACTGCATACGCAATAGCTGTATAGCAGAACCGCTCCTTTCTAATGGGAACATGTCGTTACTAAGGCCCACCTCTATGTGTCTTCAAATTGGTATTGGAGTTTTTCCCAAATTTAGGCAGCCCTTGCAGTCACTGCATGAGCATTACCCACTCCTTTATAATGGAAACATTTTTTTTACTGAGGCCCTCCTTTATGTCTCCTCAAAGGGGTTTTGGGGTGCGTCCAAATTTTTGGCAGCCCTTGAAGTCACTGCATACGCCGTAACAGTATAGGAGACCCACTCTTTAATAATGGGAACAACAAAGCATAGCCGACTGATGGCTCTCTAAGAATAGTGAGGGCCGACTGCTGGCCCTTTAAGAATAGTAAGGGCCGCCTGATGGACCTATAAAAATAAGCTTTGTGACTTTCAGAGTCCCTCCTTCATAAATGAAACAGGATGTGTCTGATCATGTCTTATACCCCACATGGCCAGATAAGGTAGTAAAATGTTAAAATTACATTTACTGGTGAATGTATTTTTTCACTGTTGAAAGCAATGCAAAAGCGCAAAAACGCATCAAAAACTCTATGTGTGAACATAGCCCAAGGTGTGGAGGAGTATGTTTGGTTTTGGTTATTTATTTTGCCTTATATACAAGTCATTACCCTGGAAAGGATGTTCCTTAACATTTTTTCCCAGGAAAATCCATTTTGGTTTAGTTGTTGTAAGTTTTATTGTGAGTCCGTATAAGTGGCATAATATTCTGACAACATTGTTCACAGCAGTAACCTGGGAGTCAGAGATGCTTCCAGAGGTCTTCCCCATGCTGTTCCCATGTCATATGAGCACTGTTCCCATCGATTTCGGCAATTTTTAGGCCCTTTGCAGACCTCTTGGGGGGAGGGGCCACCGGAAAAATGCTCGAGTTTCCCATAGACTTACATTAGGCTCGTTGCTCGTATTGAGCACTCGAGCATTTCAATTTGCTCGACTTGAACAATGAGTACCTGAGCATTTTAGTGCTCGCTCATCACTAGTTTGCACCAAAATTTTTAAGATAATTTTCAGGATAATTCTTGGTTGTCAGGATGTTGAACTGTTAAAATGAGATGAAGATTATCAGGTAACATCTGGAAAGAAATTATAGATACAAATCAAGTCAGCTCGGTTCATCACATGCATATCTGCCCTTTTACATGGGAGGAATCAGTATTAGTGTTGAGCGAGCACTAAAATGCTCTGGTGCTTGAAGCTCGGGCCGAGCTCACCGTGATACTCGGGTGCTCGACCCGAGCAACGAGCCCAAAGTTAGTCTATGGGAGACCTGAGCATTTTTGCGGCGGCACCAGTCTGTAGAAAGCCTAAAAAAGTGCAGAAAACGATAGTGACAGAGCTCAAAACACATGAGGGCAGTATGGGGATCGCCCCTGGAAGCATTTCTGACCCCCAGGTCACTGCTGTCAACAACGTGGTCAGAGGTATTAAGCCACTTTTACGGGCTCACAATAAAACGTTCAAAAACGAAAAACTGAAACGGTTTTACTGTGAAATATGTTAAGGAATTTCCTTTCCAGGGTAAAAACTTGTGTATAAGGTAAAATAAATACCAAAAACAAAAATACTCCTCCACACCTTGGGCTATGTTCACAAGTAGGATTCTTCATGTGTTTTTGCACTTTTGTATTGCTTTCAACCGTGACAAATGCATTCACCGGGAAATGTCATTTTAACATTTTACAATCTTATCTGGCCATGTGCTGTGTGACACATGCATACAGTGCTGAAAAGACAAGGGAACAGCATGGAGAAGACGCCAGGAAGCATCTCTGACTCCCAGGTCACTGCCTAAAAGTGTGCCCACCAGAAGTGATCCTTGCCGCATCAGAAGATGCAGACTTGCAACTATCCCCCTGCAAGTCCTTGTCCAAGGGCAGTGTTCAATTGTACCTCCCCCATTCCTTGCAATACAAGCGCAAATATGCAGCCAACCACCCACCCACCCGCAGGCTGCATTACCATGCTGCTAGCTTTCACTTGAAATGGGGCCTTTTAGTTTGGAGGAGGCCGAAGCTGGCCACTACCTCATGGCTGCTTTGGCAGCGAGGTATCCTTACTCAGTCCCCAGCTGCCCAGCGGCGGGTGTCCACACTCGGTCCCCAGCTGCCAGAGGCAGCCGGATGTCTATACTCGGTCCCCAGCCGCCCCACGGCCGGGTGTCCACACTCGGTCCCCAGCCGCCTGGGGGCGGCCGGGTGTCCATAAATGGTCCCCAGCCGCCCCTATTTCTCCTGTCACCTTCCCCCACACTTTTCTTAGCCTGGCCTGCTTTAGGGCAGCATTGGACGAGCCCACCAGAGAACCAGACTCCTCCGGTGGGCCCTGGCTTCTCCATCAGGGGAGTTGAGAGTGCCAAGGTGACTAGCATGATGATGATGATAGAAGTTAGCATCTGCTTTGTTTTCTTTTAATGCAAGCGTAAGTGTGCAGCCTGCCACCCACCCACCCCCAGGCTGCAATGCCATACTGCTAGCTTGCACTTGAAATGAGGCCTTTTGGTTTGGGGTAGGCCGAAGCTGGCCACTACCTCATGGCTGTTTCGGCGGCCTGGTATCCATACGCAGTCCCCAGCCGCCCGGCGGCCGGGAGTCCACACTCAGTCCCCAGCTGCCTGGGGGTGGCCGGGTGTCCATACTCGGTCCCCAGCCGCCCCGCGGCCGGGTGTCCACACACGGTCCCCAGCCACCTGGGGGCTACCGGGTGTCCATAAACGGTCCCCAGCCGCCCCTATTTTTCCTGTCACCTTCCCACACACTTTTCTTAGCCTGGCCTGCTTTAGGGCAGCATTGGACGAGCCCACCAGAGAACCAGACTGCTCCGGTGGGCCCTGGCTTCTCCATCAGGGGAGTTGAGAGTGCCAAGGTGAGGAGCATGATGATGATGATAGAAGTTAGCATCTGCTTTGTTTTCTTTTAATGCAAGCGTAAGTGTGCAGCCTGCCACCCACCCACCCCCAGGCTGCAATGCCATACTGCTAGCTTGCACTTGAAATGGGGCCTTTTAGTTTGGAGGAGGCCGAAGCTGGCCACTACTTCATGGCTGCATCGGCAGCCTGGTATCCATACTCAGTCCCCAGCCGCCCGGCGGCCGGGTGTCCATAAACGGTCCCCAGCCGCCCCTATTTCTCCTGTCACCTTCCCACACACTTTTCTTAGCCTGGCCTGCTTTAGGGCAGCATTGGACGAGCCCACCAGAGAACCAGACTCCTCCGGTGGGCCCTGGCTTCTCCATCATGGGAGCCTAGAGTGCCAAGGTGAGGAGCATGATGATAATAGAAGTTAGCATCTGCTTTGTTTTCTTTTAATGCAAGCGTAAGTGTGCAGCCTGCCACCCACCCACCCCCAGGCTGCAATGCCATGGGGATAGAAGTTAGCATCTGCTTTGTTTTCTTGGAATGCAAGTGCATGTATGTAGTAGCGGCTAGGCCTGAGGTGGTCAGCGTTTTGGCGCATATCCTACCTCCTCCGAGGATTGCTGGATGTTTTCCTGCTACTATCCCAGTTCTATGACTCCCGTTAAAACAAAGCTTCAGGTGATAAATGATGGATGAGGCGGTGGCAAAGGAGAAAGAGCAGGAGGAACAGGGACTATTCACATCAATATCAGGCCAGTCAACCACACATGTCTTGTAGGATATGTTTCTGTTACAAAAGGAGCGGTTCGACTACACAGTTATAGGGCATACAGTGAGTGCAATGCCTACCAAAAATTTCGAGGCACTCCAATGCCCCTTGGAAGTGACATGGAGGTCAGAGGGCCTTAACTAAGCCATTCTTTCCATTTATAGCAACTGGGTCTCCTGTGCACTGTTGGCCTAAGCAGTGAATGGAAGGCTTTCCAAAAATTATGAGGAACTGAATTGCCCATTGAAACAGACGTGGATTACAGCGTACTAAAAACCTTCTACCCATTATTGGGGAGTGGGTCTCCCTTAGTGTTCGCCTATGCATTGAAAAGCAAAAGCTGACTAAAATTAGGAGGAAATGCAATGCCCGTTGGAAGAGTCGTGGAGGTCGCAGTAGCTTAACAAGACGGTTTTAATGCCCCTTACAAGAGGCATACAGTACAGCATCTTAAAAACATTATTCCCATTATTGGGGAGTGGGTCTCTCATAGTCTTTGCTTATGCCTTCCAAGCAAAAGCTGACAAAAATTAGGACGGAGAAACTTGCAATGCCCCTTACAAGAGCCATGCAGTACAGCATATTACAAACATTATTCCCATTATTGGGGAGTGGGTCTCCCATAGTCTTTGCTTATGCCTTCCAAGCAAAAGTTGCCAAAAATTAGGAGGAAATGCAATGCCCGTTCGAAGAGTCGTGGTGTTTAGGGTTAATTAAAAACAACATTTCATTGCCCCTTGGAAGAGCTGTGGAGTTCAGAGTGGTTTAACAAGACGCTTTTAATGCCCCTCGGAAGAGACGTGGAGGTCCCTGTAGCTTAACAAGACGGTTTTAATGCCCCTCGGAAGAGACGTGGAGGTCACAGTAGCTTAACAAGACGGTTTTAATGCCCCTTACAAGAGCCATACAGTACAGCATCTTAAAAATATTATTCCCATTATTGGGGAGTGGGTCTCCCACAGTCTTTGCTTATGCCTACCAAGCAAAAGCTGACAAAAATAAGGACGGAGGAACATTCAATAATGGCAACACGGACCATGGTCACCCTGGTGGTATAGTGGTGGTGGAGGCTGAGGATAAGAAGAAGAACATAAAACAGCCGAAATGAGGAAGCATATACCCATGTGTGGGTGTGAAGCGGTGCATGTGATTACACCTCCCGAAATAACACAGTGGATTGCACTTTATGTTACTCTGCTGTCATTTGGTTGTGATGAGAAAAATATTATTCCCATTATTGGGGAGTGGGTCTCCCACAGTCTTTGCTTATGCCTACCAAGCAAAAGCTGACAAAAATAAGGACGGAGGAACATTCAATAATGGCAACACGGACCATGGTCACCCTGGTGGTATAGTGGTGGTGGAGGCTGAGGATAAGAAGAAGAACATAAAACAGCCGAAATGAGGAAGCGTATACCCATGTGTGGGTGTGAAGCGGTGCATGTGATTACACCTCCCGAAATAACACAGTGGATTGCACTTTATGTTACTCTGCTGTCATTTGGTTGTGATGAGAAGTCTGGCCCAATCCAGTCCTTGTTCATTTTGATAAGGGTCAGCTTGTCAACATTGTCAGTTGACAGGCGAGTGCGCTTATCAGTTATAAGTCCCCCAGCAGCACTAAAAACACCCTCCGATAACACGCTAGCGGCAGGGCAGGCCAGGACCGCCAAGGCGTACAGAGCGAGTTCATTCAAAGTGTCCAGCTTGGATACCCAATAATTAAAAGGCACAGAGTAATCACAGAGGACGCTGGTATGGTCGGCAACGTATTCCCTCACCATCTTTTGAAACTTTCCACTCCTTGTGAGAGTACCCCGCGCCTCAGGGTCTGTCTGAAGGGAGGGTCTGAGAACACTGTCCCAGAACGTTGAAAGTGTTCCCCTGCCTCTGCTGGATTGGAGTTGCATCTCTCTCGCATGTACGCCTTGGTTGGGCAACGAACTCTGACCTCTGCAGCTAGCGTGTTCAGATGGGAATTTTTTTAACAGTTCTGCAGCAACGGCCTTCTGGTACTGCCCCATTTTTGTAGACCTCTCCACCTCAGGAATAAGAAAGTGAAAGTTCTCCTTGTAGTGGGAGTCTAAAAGTGTCACCAACCAGTAATGACTGTTACCCAACATTTTGACAATGCGAGGGTCACAGTTAAGGCAGCGTAACATAAAGTCAGCCATGCGTGTCAGACTGGTAACGGGCAAGACTTCGGTGTCCTCACCAAGATGACGACTGACCATGCTCTCCTCCTCATCCTCCTCTCCCTCATTGTCCCCCAATGCACGTTGGGATGAGATGAGGCTAGGCTGGGTGTAATCGACCGCTACGGCTTCTTGATCCATCTCATCATGCTCTGGCTGCAAGGCCTCCTCTTTAATTCTCTGCAGAGAGCGTTGCAAAAGACAGACAAGTGGAATGCTGACGCTAATGATGGCGTCATCGCCACTCACCATCTTGGTGGACTCCTCAAAGTTTGTCAAGATGGTGCATATGTCAGACATCCAGGTCCACTCCTGAGGTCTTATGTGTGGAATCTGACCTGAATATCGACGGCCTTGTTACAGCTGGTACTCCACAACTGCTCTCTTCTGCTCACAAATCATTTGCAACATGTGGAGGGTAGAGTACCAACGTGTGGGGACATCACACACCAGTCGGTGTGCCGGAAGCTGCAAACGCTGCTGCAACACAGCAAGGGCAGCGGAAGCTGTAGCCGACTTGCAAAACTGAGCTGACAGGTGGCGTACTTTGACGAGCAGATCTGGCAACTCGGGGTATGATTTAAGAAACCGCTGAACCATGAGGTTAAGCACATGAGCCAGGCATGGTACGTGTGTGATCTCGCCTCGCCTCAGAGCTGCCACCAGGTTACGACCATTGTCACACACGACCATGCCTGGATGTAGGTTCAGCGGTCTCAGCCACAGATCTGCCTGCTCTTTCACAGCTGTCCACAACTCACAAGCAGTGTGAGGTTTTTCACCTAAGCTTTTGAGTTTCAGCACAGCCTGTTGCCGCTTGGCGGAGGCAGTACTGCAGTGCTTCCAGCTTGTAACTGATGTGGTGATATCTGAAATGGAGGCTGAACATGAGGAGGAGGAGGATGATGCGCAGGAGCTGTACACTGTGGGGGCAACTCTGACTGACATAGGGCCCGCAATCCTCGGTGTGGGGAGGATGTGTTCCGTCCCAAGGTCTGACTGGGTCCCGGCATCCACTATGTTTACCCAGAGTGCCATCAGGGAGATGTACCGTCCCTGGCCACAAGCACTTGTCCACGTGTCCGTTCTCAGGTGGACTCTCCCAGTAACTGCGTTGTTGAGGGCACGGCAGATGTTTTGGGACACGTGCTTGTGTAGTGCGGGGATGGCACACCGGGCAAAATAGTGTCGGCTGAGGACCGAGTACTGAGGGACGGCCACCGCCATAAGGTTGCAGAAGGATTCCGTCTCCACCAGCCTAAAAGGCAGCATTTCCAACGCAAGCAGTCGTGAAATGTGAGAATTTAAGACTGTGGCCTGTGGGGCGTTGGCTGCGAATTTGCGCTTTCGTTCAAAGCTCTGGGATATGGACAATTGAACGCTGCGGTGGGATGTGGACGTGGACGTTGATGCTGTTTCTTGAGAAACTGCCATAACAAGTGAAGACTGAGAGGAGGGGGCATATTTGCATGCAGTATGGACAGGGGATTGCCTTGCACACACAACAGAGGGTTCTATTGCACGCACAACAGCGGAAGAAGCAGTGGTGACACCCGCTGACACTGGTCGTGGTCCCTGGGGTTCACCCCACTAAGTCGGGTGCTTTGCTGCCATGTGCCTGATCATGCTGGTGGTGGTCAGGCTGGTAGTTTTGTCACCCCTGATGATGCTGGCATGGCAGATGGTACAAATGGCCTTTTTGGGGTTATCAGAAGAGTCTTAAAAAAAATTTCAGACTCTGGAAGACCTACAGGTTGTACTGGCAACGTCCCTCGTGTTGGGGTTACGGGGAACTGTTGCCTGCCTTCTGTGTGCGGCCACCACACTGCTTCTTCCTGCCTGTTGGGGTACTCTGCCTCCCTCACCCTGTGTGCTGCTGGCCCCGCTCTGCATGTCCTCCTGCCACGTTGGGTCAGTTACTAGATCATCCACCACCTCCTCCTCTTCCACTTGTGCACCACGATCCTCCTCCTCACTTCCTGGCAATTGTGTCTCGTCATCGTCCACCTCTTGTGACAAATTGCCAGCGTCGACTTCATGTGGCCATGGCTGTTCAAATATTTGGGCATCGCTACATGGGATCTCCTCTTCCACCACTTCAAGCGGAGCAGGTGAGGGGCACAAATCTGGAAATGGACCAGTGAACAGCTCTTCAGAGTGTCCAAGTGTGGGATCAGTTGCTGTCTGATGACACTTGGCATGGTGGGAGGATGGAGCATCAGGGTGAGGAGGAGTATGCGGTAGAGACTCACGGCTACTAAGATTTGACCATGTGGAAGACAGACCGGAGGTGGTGGTGCCCAGGTAACTGGAAGTATTATCTGCTATCCAATTAATAACCTGTTCACACTGATCAGTTCGCAATACTGGTGTTGTTCTCTGCTTCCCTAGTAATTCGATCAAGAAGTGGGAGCGAGAAGATGTGGCTGTTGGCTGTGGCACATTTTCACCTTGGCCACGACCCTGTCCTCTGCACGCACCATCACCAGAACATCCAGTTCCACGTCCCTTGCCACACACCTTGCCAATTGTAAAGGTAGTAAAATAGCTTACACTCGCACTATCAATGGAAAAAGGGTAATAAAAAGTAGATTAGAACTGTGGAAGAGGAAAACTACAGTTCTATTTCTCTGGCCTACACCCGACTCTTTTAAACAATCTGAACAATCAGGGAGAAACTATTACTGTTTTTCTTAACGGAAAAAATACCAAAAGCTGAATAATAGAGATTTTTTACCGTGGAATGGCAAAACCACAGTTATTGTTTACTGGGGTATACCAGACAATTTTAAATAGATATATTTGCGGCTGAACATTGAGCGACACACTCAAACTGTTTTTTTTTTTTAGGTAAAAATGGCCCAAAAGTGGATAATACAGAGGTTTGAACCGTGGAACTGCAAAACCACACTTCTATTTCTCTGGCCTACACCAGACTATTTTCAACAAATATATTTGTGTCTGAACAATTAGGGAGACACTATTAAAAAAAAATTTTACGGCAAAAAATGCCAAAAGCAGGATAATAGAGATTTTTTAACGTGTAACGGCAAAACCACAGTTATAATTTACTGGTGTATACCAGACTCTTTTAAACAGATATATTGGTGTCTGAACAGTCAGGAGACACTATTACTGTTTTTCTTTACGGAAAAAATACCAAAAGCTGGATAATAGAGATTTTTTACCGTGGGATGGCAAAACCACAGTTATAATTTACTGGTGTATACCAGACTCTTTTAAACTATTACTGTTTTTCTTTACGGCAAAAAATGCCAAAAGCAGGATAATGCAGAGATTTGACCCATGGAACTGCAAAACCACAGTTCTATTTCTCGGGCATACACCAGACTATTTTCAACAGATATATTTGTGTCTGAACAATCAGGAGACACTATTACTGTTTTTCTTTACGGCAAAAAATGCCAAAAGCAGGATAATAGAGATTTTTCACCGTGGAACGGCAAAACCACAGTTATAATTTACTGGTGTATACCAGACTCTTTTAAACAGATATATTTGTGTCTGAACAATCAGGAGACACTATTACTGTTTTTCTTTATGGAAAAAATACCAAAAGCTGGATAATAGAGATTTTTTACCGTGGAACTGCAAAACCACAGTTCTATTTCTCGGGCCTACACCAGACTATTTTCAACAGCTATATTTGTGTCTGAACAATCAGGAGACACTATTACTGTTTTTCTTTGCGGAAAAAATACCAAAAGCTGGATAATAGAGATTTTTTAACGTGGTATGGCAAAACCACAGTTATAATTTACTGGTGTATACTAGACTTTTTTAAATAGATATATTTGCGGCTGAACAGTGAGCGACACACTCAAACTGTTTTTTTTAGGCAAAAATGGCCCAAAAGTGTATAATACAGAGGTTTGAACCATGGAACTGCAAAACCACACTTCTATTTCTCTGGCCTACACCAGACTCTTTTAAAAAAATATATTTGTGTCTGAACTGTCACAGACACACTTTTTTTTTTTGGGGGGGGGACACCAATAGGTTAATAAGATGGGTATTTTTACAGTGTGAAGGGGGAAAAAAAATGAGGATTTAGATGAAAAAAAAAGGATTTTTCCTGGCCCCCGAGACCTGGCGCTAAGTCCAGCAATTTCAGCAACAGGAGCACACAGGACTGTAATGCAGCGTTTGCTGGTATAACCACTGCATCTCCTATACAGCCTGCCTGCCTACCTGCCTGATATCTGGGATGGATATTAGTCCTGAGAAGGACTGTTTGTTTGATCTGGCAGCCTTTATAGACCCTACACTAACTATTTCGCAGTATATATCTCTCCCTAAATCAGCAGCGTTGTCCCTACACTGTCTGATCCCAGCCGTCTGTGTCCAAGATGGTGGCGCTCGGTTTTAAATACTCGAGGTGACGCTGTGCGGCCAGCCAATCAATGTAATGCCCACAAACAGCATGTCTGCGGCATTACAGTGACTGTCTGGCAATCCCTGCATGTTCATTGGCTCTGTAAAGAGCGCCAAGCATGCAGGACGGAGACCCGAGCTCCCGCCCGAGTAACCCGGAAATGCTCGGTGCTCGCCTAACATCCCGAGTAGCGTGATGCTTGGGCGAGTACCGAGCAGTGTCGAGCATGTTCACTCAACACTAATCAGTATGTGTGAAGTCTTCCTGAAAGGAGCAGACAGAATTGTTTGATAAACCTTCTCCTCTGAAAACAAGCTTGCTCTCTCTGCAAGGAAAAGCTGCGTGAGGCAGGATCTCAGTCCCTAGAGCACAGAGACTTCCAGGGTCCATGCTAATCTGAAAGACTGTTCGGTCTTCATTAGTGATGAGCAAGCACTAAATTGCTCGGGTACTCGCTCCTCGGGTTGAGCAAATTGGAATACTCGGGTGCTCGACCCGAGCAACGAGCCCAATGTAAGTCTATGGGAAACTCGAGCATTTTTCAGGCGGCTCCAAACGGCGGTCTGCAGAGGGCCTAAAAATTGCCCAAATCAATGGGAACAGTGCTCAAATGACATGGGAACAGCATGGGGTAGACCCCTGGAAGCATTTCTGACTCCCAGGTCACTGCTGTCAACAACATTGTCAGAGTATTACGCCACTTTTACGGACTCACAATAAAACATACAAAAACAAAACCAAAATGGATTTTCCTGGGAAATATATAAAGGAACATCCTTTCCAGCGTAATGACTTGTATATAAGGCAAAATAAATAACCAAAACCAAAAATACTCCTCCACACCTTGGGCTATGTTCACACGTAGTGTTTTTTATGCGTTTTTGCACTTTTGCAATGCTGAAAAGACATGGGAACAGCATGGGGAAGACCTCTGGAAACATTTCTGATTCCCAGGTCACTGCCTAAAAGTGTGCCCATCATAAGTGATCCTTGGCGCATGCGAAGATGCCCCACGCCATCCACCTGTTGTTGCATATTTGCAACAATCACCGTCCACGTCCTTGTCCCAGTGCAGCGTTCAGTTGTCCCTACCCCATTCCTTGGAATGCAAGTGCAAGTATGCAGCCAGCCACTCACCCACCCACAGGCTGCAATACTATACTGCCAATTTTTTGACAGCTGCTTTCACTTGAATTGTGGCCTTTTAGGCTCGTGGAGGAGGAAGCTTTTCATAACCTCATGCAGGCGGCGGTCGGGTGTCCATACTTGGTCCCCAGCCGCCACTATTTCTCCCGGTATCGTCTCCGCCTTCCACAAGCACGGCTCCCACAACATTACCCATGCCCTCCCCAGTGCACTTACTGGGAAGGACCGCCTAACCACAAACACGTAGACAGGTGAATGTGGCCAGGGACGGTACGGAGACAGTCCACAGCTTTTTTTGATGAGAGTTGTATTTAGCTCGGTGAAAGGACTGGCATAGAGGGAAACCATATCTACTCTGGGTGTCATTTCTCCGTCTCCAGGTTCCGCTCATTGTCACTCACGACCATGCCTGGCTGTATGTTCAGCGGTGAGAGCCACAGATCAGTGTGTTACAGCTTTCAACAACTCAGCAGCACTGGACGGTTTGTCAATTAAGCATTAAGCATGTTATCTTCAGCACAGTCTGTTGCCGCTTGGCCAAGGCAGTGCTGCAGTGCTGTCAGCTTGTGACTGATGTGGTCATTTCGGAGATGGAGGCTGAAGAGGAGGAGGAGGCTGAGGTGGATGAGGTGCAGGAGCTGTAGACCATGGGGGCAACCCTGATTGACCTAGTGCCCGCAATCCTTGGCGTTGGGAGGACGTGTTCCGTCCCAAGGTCCGACTTGTTCCCGGCTTCCACTATGTTAATCCAGTGTGCCGTCAGCGAGATGTATCCTCCCTGCCCACAAGCACTTGTCCACGTGTCCGTGGTTAGGTGGACTTTCCCGGTAACTGTGTTGTTGAGGGGACGGCTAATGTTTTGGGACACGTGCTTGTGTAATGTGGGGACGGCACACCAGGAAAAATAGTGGTGGCTGGGGACTGAGTACCGAGAGTTGGCCGCCGCCATCAGGTTGCGGAATGCTTCCCTCTCCACGAGCCTAAAAGGCAACATTTCGAGCGCAAGCAGTCGTGAAATGTGAGAATTTAGTAGTGTGGCCTGTGGGGCGTTGGCTGCATATTTGCGCTTGCGTTCCAAGGACTGGGGTGTGGACAACTGAATGATGCGCTGGGACAAGGACATGGACGTGCTTCCTGATGCTGCTACTTGAGAGTGTGCAACGACAGGTGCAGGGCAGGAGGCATCTTCGCATGCACCATGGACAGGGGATTGGCTTGCATGCACAACAGCGGAAGCAGGAATGGTGCCACCTGAAGACACTGTTCCTGGACCCTGGGGTTCGGCCCACAAAGTCGGGTGCTTTGCTACCATGTGCCTGATCATGCTGGTGGTGGTCAGGCTGGTTATTTTGCCACCCCTGCTGATGCTGGCCTGGCAGGTGGTGCAAATGGCCTTTTTGGGGTTATCGGCAGAGTCTTTAAAAAACAACCAGACTCGGGAAGACCTAACAGTTGTACTGGCAACTTCCTTCGTGTTGGTATTACGGGGAATGGTTGCCTGCCTTCTGTCTGCGGCCACCACACTGCCTCCCTCCCCCTGTGTGCTGCTGTCCTCTCTCTGCATGTCCTCCTGCCAGGTTGGGTCAGTTACTATATTATCCACCACTTCGTCTTCCACTTCCACACCCTGGTCCTCCTCCTGACTTTCTGGTAATTGTGTCTCATCATCGTCCACCTCTTGTGACACTTTCCCACCGTCGCCTTCGTGTGACCGTGCTGCTCAAATATTTGGGCATCGCTACACGCGATCTCCTCTTGCCCCGCTTCAAGTGGACCGGGCGAGAGGCCTGAATCTATAAATGGAACAGCTCTTCAGAGTGTCCAAGTGTGGGATCAGTTGTCTCTGGGTACTCGGCATGGTGGGAGGAAGGAGGATCAGGGTGAGGAATATGCGGTCCAGACTCACGGCTACTGAGGCTTGACCGTGTGCAAGACAGGGTGGTGGTGGTGTTGGTGGCTAAGTGACTGGAAGCATTATCCACTATCCAACCAACAACCTTTTGACACTGCTCTGGATTCAATAGTGGTGTGCTGCGGTCCCCTAGAAATTGGGACAGGAAGGTCAGGCGAGAAGATGTGGGTGTTTGTTGTGGCACAATTTCAGCTTGCCCACGGCCTTGTCCTCGGCCTCTGCATGCACCATTACCATCACGTCCAGTTCCCCGTCCCTTGCCACGTGCCTTGCCCATTTTAAATGGAGGACAGTATCTTCCACGCTCACTACAAATGACTGAGTTTGGAGCGAACGTATATGTGATCCGTGTGATGGAGAAAACAGAGTTTTAAATACCTGGACTGTAGGTAACTAGTTTGAACAGCAAACAGCAGTATTTTCTGACAACGTATATGTGATCCGTGTGATGGAGAAAACATAGTTTTAAATAGCTGGATTTCTAGCGCTGTAATATGGAAAGGACCTGGCTGTATTCTGCAGTGCCAACAAGCAAATGGTGCGGAAAAACGGTGTTCTCTGGATTGCTTTTTAAGCAAATAATGAGGATTAAGATCCAAAGAAAAGTATTCCTGGCCCCTGAGACCTGGGCCTTTGTATAGAAATATCTAACAGCAGCAGAAGGCAGAATTGGAATGGAGCCTCTTGTGCTATATGCACTGCAGTCTGCTATATACCCTGCCTGCCTATATACACTGCCTGCCTGATATCTCTGCAGATGGATTAGTTAGTCCTCAAAAGGACTGTTTGTTAAGATGGATATGTGTAATGTACGGTTTTTCTCCCTACACTACCTAATACAAAAGCAAATCTCTCCCTGATGCAGCAGCACCTCTTCCTACACTGTCTGATTCCGGAGTGACTGTGATGAGCATGGCGGTGCCAGGTCTGATATAGACCCGATGACGCTATGCGGCGAGCCAATCACTGTAATGGCACAACCAATATGGCTACAGCATTACAGTGAGTGGCAGGCAATTCCTGCATGTTCATTGGCTCTGTAAAGAGCGCCAAACATGCAGGGAGGAGACCTGAGCTCCCGCCGAGCAACCTCGGAAATACTCGGCGAGCGCCGAGCATCTCGAGCAGTGAGATGCTCGGGCGAGTACCGAGCAGTGGCGAGCATGCTCGCTCATCACTAGTCTGACCAGCACTCGGACCACCGTGCACCGGTACCGTGACCGCAGAGCCCGGTCAGGGCATCACACAAGCCTTCAATATACATCCCAACATTATACTGTTTAATGTACATCATGCTTTTTCTTGCCAGCAGCAACGAGTCCTAATAGTCCAACCCTTCAGACCACACGTCTGGTCCTAGATGATAAGCTAACCTACAGCGTCACTCAACCTATAGTTTAAAGTCTTGTATAAGGATTTTATAATGAGCGTTCAGTAAATACAATGGACGCCCATCCTTAAAATCTTTCAGATTTTCCTTTCTTGCAAGGATAACTAGAACAGATTTATACTGGAATTGTAGAATTTTTCCTGCAGAGAGTAAATCAACATAGACCTGCACCAAGTCTGGAGCTAATAAATTCCAGAACTCTTTTTAGAACTTCTTTAAGGCATCAATGCTCTTCTTTACCTCCTCCTCAGTTAGGGCTCAGCCACACTAACAGCCTGCACTGAGTCTAACTCCAGAAGAGTTTTTCAGATAGGCTTTGATGTCATCATCATTATTAATCTGAGCCCTTTAAAGAGATCTCTAACTGCTCCATCACGTTCTTATCTTATCAGCCGGGCATTAGCTTATTACTGACCTTGTTCTTACAGGTGATAAAATGTTCTGGGATGTGAACCCCTAAATTTTCAAATTAACATTCTGCTTCAAGGTGATTGTACTGCAGCTCTTTCATCTTTGGCTTTATCTGGCTAACGCTCTGGCTGTCTACCTTCTCTCCACCATTCATCCAGCTGTATAGCTGGTTCAGGACCAGTCTCAGGGCAGAGTACCTTGTATACTCCATGTTACTAAATCTCTGGCTGCTTGCATAATAAACTGCTTACTGTCACTCATGGTTTCCCACTATTTGGCTGTATCATCACATATACATTGGGTGGTCTTCCGCTCATTATTGAAAATGAAGGAATCTCTTAACTCTAAATCCTGGATCGCACAGCTGTTCACCCTCCAGGAGCCCTTAGTACAGACCACAGTGAGCAAGATCCAGCATCTCACTCACCATACAATGGTAGGAGTACTGTAAAGGGCTTATCATGTACCAACAGCATCTCTCCTCTCTCTTTATATACACGGAGTCTATTCTGCTGGAGTTGCCGCCTCTATGGTAAGTGTATGTCTTCATGGTGTGATGGAAACCATAGGGAACTACTGGATTGGCATGCTGGACTATATTTATTAAGAAACTTCTAATCATATCTGTCATTTATGAGCAGGGGTGGATTAAGAGTAGCAAGGGCCCCGGGCAGTTTAGAAGGAGCGCCCCCCCCCCCCCCCCCCCCACACACACACACACACACACACACACACACACACACACACACACACACCTGATTTATCATGTGACATGTCACATGATCCCCTGTGATAGATCATGTGATAGTTCACGTGAAATTCATTTGGCACAATATTAATTATAATTTTTTTTTTTAGGCTGTGTGCCCACTATGCGTTTTTTAAGCGTTTCCGCAGCGGCAATTCCGCTGCAGAAACGCTTAAAAAACGCTTGGTAGAAGGTCTGCCATGGTCCCCAATGATAATCCGCATGTGCTGTGCACATGCTGCGGAAATTTCCGCTGTGGATTATCATTGCGGAAAAATCCGCAGCATTACCAATTATTTTGCGGAAGCGCGGCATTTTCGCCGCCATTGACTTGCATTAGAACGCATGGAATCCGCATCCCTGCATCTGTAGATGCGGAATCCATGCGTTTCAATGTGCGGATGGTACCCGGGTGTGGAGGACAGGAGACTCTCCTCCGGACCCGGGTACCATAGAACCTGTAAAAAAAGAATAAAATAAAAAAGAAATATTATACTTACCTTCTGATGGCCCCTGGTGTCTTTATCTGATGCGTCCTGGCTTACCGGCAGCTCGCGATGGTCTGAAAAGGACCTGCCGTGACGTCATTTAGTCATGTGACGGGTTACGCGACCACTGACGTCGGCAGGCCATCAGAAGGTAAGTATATATTTTTTATTTTTTACCATTCTTTTACAGTCACACTATATAAATCCATGCTGGTTGCATGGATTTATATAGTGTAACCAAGTTGTCAAGCACTTTCCAAGTGATGCTAAAATCGCTTGGAAAGCGCTTGTCAACCCGCATGCGGAAACGCAAGTGAAGAAAGCTTCACATCCGCTTGTCCCTGGCAGGAAAACGCATGTACAATCCGCATGTAAAATCAGCATGTACAATCCGCATGTAAAATCCGCATGTACAATCCGCATGCGTTTTTTCTGCCAGGGAGATGAGAAACGCTCAAAAAAAATCCGGAGCATTTCTGCATCGTGGGCACATAGCCTTACATTAATTGTATGACTCAATATTGTGCACACGTAGCCATCTATACACAGCGGGAGGCTGCACGGTGCCATCTATACACAGCGGGAGGCCACACGCAGCTATCTATACACAGCGGGAGGCCGCACGGCGCCATCTATACACAGCAGGAGGCCGCACGGCGCCATCTATACAAAGCGCGAGGCCGCATGGCGCCCCCCCCAGAGACAGCAGGAGGCCGCACGGCGCCATCTATACTCAGCAGGAGGCCGCACGTAGCCATCTATACACAGCAGGAGGCCGCATGACGCCATCTATACACAGCAGGGGGCTGCACAGCACCATCTATACATAGCAGGAGGCCGCACGTAGCCATCTATACACAGCAGGAGGCCGCACGGCGCCATCTATACACAGCAGGAGGCCGCACGGCGCCATCTATACACAGCAGAAGGCCGCACGGCGCCATCTATACACAGCAGGGGGCTGCACGGCGCCATCTATACACAGCAGGGGGCCGCACAGCGCCATCTATACACAGCAGGGGGCCGCACGGTGCCATCTATACACAGCAGGAGGCCGCACGGCGCCATCTATACACAGCAGGGGGCCGCACGGCACCATCTATACACAGCAGGGGGCCGCACGGCGCCATCTATACACAGCGGGAGGCCGCACGGCGCCATCTATACATAGTGGGGGGCGCCCCCCGAGAGACAGCAGGAGGCCGCACGGCGCCAATTATACTCAGCAGGAGGCCGCATGCAGTCACGCATGCAGTCACGCACACACACAAACATATACAGACATATACATACACGCATAAACACATTTGAAACATAAAAATACATATAAACAGACATCACACAATGATATTTGCCTGCACACACACACACACATACACACACACAGACTCACCATCCCCCGGCTCCATTCCTCCTGCCTGCTCTGACTTCTCCGTTGCAGCAGTGCAGGCCGGGCGCGCACTGCGTGACGTCACAGGTAGGAGACACGGCCGCGCACAGGGCCGTGTCTCCTAGCAGTGACGCGGCCGGGCCAGCACAGGGAAGTTAACTGCTGCAGTGCTGGCCCGGCCGATGAAGAAGTAGCGGCGGCCGCTGCTGGGGGAGCGGTCCGGGGCCCCCCCTCCCGCCACTGCTACCGGTATGTGCTGTGGCGGCCCGCACAGATAATGAGGGCAATCCGGCATTAGACACCCCGCCCGGAGCCGCGAGCCCCCTGCAGGCTCGGGGCCCCGGGCGGTAGCCCGGATTGCCCTCATTATAATCCGCCTATGTTTATGACTACTGGATCTGTCCACATTATAGGAGATATTATTAAAGTCACCTCACAATATAGACACTTTAGATGTAAAACAACATGGCTTCATGTGAACACATTTCTCTCTGCTGAGCATTGATAGTAGTACCTCAATAATGGACTGAGTCAAGTGTCCAGCATCAGACAGCGAAGACAGAGAATTCCTACATGGTCATTTCGTCCAGACCAAAGGACCCGAATAATGGCCTGCATCTCCAGTCTCTCTTGGCTGCATGCACGTGAGCATTGTTCTTCAGATACGTCTCCCGTAAGAAGACATCAGATCCTTCATCAGACAGATGCTGCTAAGTCACCTGCTCTTACTCCTCACACTGTTCACATTAATAAAGCTTATTTTCAGCCCCATCCTGGGCATTTAGACTTTCTCGTCTTCCATATTCTGTGTGTGGGGGGTTAGGTTCATCCTCCTTATTATTATCCTCCTGCAGGTCATCTCTAGGGATGTATGAAGGATTTTGCTCCATTGGCACCTTTTCTTCTTGGTCTTCTTCTCCCAGTACTCTATATTGACCATGACTTATTGCTACCTCTGGTGACTCCGATGTTCTCTGTGGAGCGGTGACTTTTCTGGACTTTTCTGGTCTTCTCCCTGTACTCTACATCGACAATGACTTATTGCCCGCTATGGTGGCTCCGATGTTCTCTTTGGAGCGGTGGCTTTTCTGGACTTTTCTGGTCTTCTCCTTGTACTCTACATCGACCATGACTTATTGCCCGCTATGGTGGCTCCGATGTTCTCTGTGGAGCGGTGACTTTTCTGGAAGAATCGGCAGCAGTATTTTTTCTCTGTACAACCTGCCCCTACAGCTGGATCAACTGGTTTTGTGGATATACTGGGTTGTTGTCTAGATACCAGGTCATTATTACTATAAAGTGAATGTCATAAAAACAAAACTCAAAAAATAACAATTACGGTACATTTTAATTTATTTTTTTTAGATAACACCCCACTTTTTCTTGTTTGTAGAACTTTATATGATAAAGTGAACGGTGGCATTTAAAACAACAACTCGTCCTGTAAAAAATCAAGCCCTCGTAAGGAGGTTGTGGCTCTTGAAGGTAAAATAAGAAAAATGGTTGCATCCTTAACAGATTAAATATATTATTTTTCCAAATGAAAACCCCTTTAATATAAAATATAAAATCTTTTCAAAAACACAAACGCCCCATTGTTAATATGCATTTATTTGTACTGAACCCTACAACACTGATTAATGGTTAGCCATAAAGATCTCGTGTTCACAATCATGAGCGGAACCAACAAAGAAAATAATAAAAACAGTATATTACATACAATTATCTACAATAACAAACACTGTGCAGGTAGATAAAAAAAATAACAAAAAACGTTTTTTTTCTGGCACACAAAGGATTAAAGTTCAGCTCTAACACTGTTTTCATATCAACTTCTCTTCCCAGATCCATGTAAGCTATTTCCAGTTTATTTTGCTCTCTGACGCAGAACTTTGTTCCTTGGTCATCGGTTTACTAATTTCAGTTAAGTTTACCTGGAAAGGAAAATGGAAGATTTAGACCCCAGAAAGGATGAAGGAGAGAAAATTATTGTTGTGGAGGACACTTACTGATTTGGTGGCTTCGTGGGGGGAAGTGTCATCCGATAAATGCTTTCTGTGTTTTCCAGCTCTGCAGAACAGTTTTCTATACTCTTGTCTCACCTGTTTATAAAGATGGAGAAGTGGGAGAAGCTTTATACAGGCTTTTAAGGTGATTTTTGTTCTGTGTAAATAAACTGATCGCTCCTCTACAGCTGGATGACAGGCTCTACAGAACACTGCTATAGGGGGCTCCAGACTATACACCCAGACTGCTGTTATAGGGGGCTCCAGACTACACACCCAGACAGCTGTTATAGGGGGCTCCAGACTACACACCCAGACAGCTGTTATAGGGGGCTCCAGACTGCACACCCAGACTGCTGTTATACGGGGCTCAAGACTACACCTCCAGACTGCTGTTATAAGGGGGCTCCAGATTACACATCCAGACTGCTGTTATAGGGGGGCTCCAGACTATACATCCAGACTGCTGTTATAGGGGGCTCCAGACTACACCTCCAGACTGCTGTTATAGGGGGCTCAAGACTACACCTCCAGACAGCTGTTATAGGGGGCTCCAGACTATACATCCAGACTGCTGTTATAGGGGGCTCCAGACTACACCTCCAGACTGCTGTTATACGGGGCTCAAGACTACACCTCCAGACTGCTGTTATACGGGGGCTCCAGACTACACACCCAGACAGCTGTTATAGGGGGCTCCAGACTACACACCCAGACAGCTGTTATAGGGGGCTCCAGACTACACACCCAGACTGCTGTTATAGGGGGGCTCCAGACTATACATCCAGACTGATGTTATAGGGGGGCTCCAGACTACACATCCAGACTGCTGTTATAGGGGGGCTCCAGACTACACATCCAGATTGCTGTTATAGGGGGCTTCAGACTACATTTCCAGACTGCTGTTATAGGGGGCTCCAGACTATACATCCAGAATGCTGTTATAGGGGGCTCCAGACTGCACACCCAGACTGCTGTTATAGGGGGCTCCAGACTACACATCCAGACTGCTGTTATAGGGGGCTCCAGACTACACATCCAGACTGCTGTTATAGGGGGTTCCAGACTATACACCCAGACTGCTGTTATAGGGGGGCTCCAGACTATACATCCAGACTGATGTTATAGGGGGCTCCAGACTACACATCCAGACTGCTGTTATAGGGGGCTCCAGACTACACATCCAGACTGCTGTTATAGGGGGGCTCCAGACTACACATCCAGACTGCTGTTATAGGGGGTTCCAGACTATACATCCAGACTACTGTTATAGGGGGCTCCAGACTACACATCCAGACTGCTGTTATAGGGGGCTCCAGATTACACCTCCAGACTGCTGTTATAGGGGGTTCCAGACTATACACCCAGACTGCTGTTATAGGGGGCTCCAGACTATACATCCAGACTACTGTTATAGGGGGCTCCAGACTACACATCCAGACTGCTGTTATAGGGGGCTCCAGACTACACATCCAGACTGCTGTTATAGGGGGCTCCAGACTATACATCCAGACTACTGTTATAGGGGGGCTCCAGACTATACATCCAGACTGCTGTTATAGGGGGCTCCATACTACACATCCAGACTGCTGTTATAGGGGGCTCCAGACTATACACCCAGACTGCTGTTATAGGGGGCTCCAGACTAAACACCCATACTGCTGTTATAGGGGGCTCCAGACTGCACACCCAGACTGCTGTTATAGGGGGCTCCAGACTAAACACCCATACTGCTGTTATAGGGGGCTCCAGACTGCACACCCAGACTGCTGTTATAGGGGGCTCCAGACTACACATCGAGATTGCTGTTATAGGGGGGCTTCAGACTACACCTCCAGACTGCTGTTATAGGGGGCTCCAGACTGCACACCCAGACTGCTGTTATAGGGGGCTCCAGACTACACATCGAGATTGCTGTTATAGGGGGCTCCAGACTACACATCCAGACTGCTGTTATAGGGGGCTCCAGACTACACATCGAGATTGCTGTTATAGGGGGCTCCAGACTACACATCCAGACTGCTGTTATAGGGGGCTCCACACTATACACCCAGACTGCTGTTATAGGGGGGCTCCAGACTACACATCCAGACTGCTGTTATAGGGGGCTTCAGACTACTCCTCCATACCACTGTTATAGGGGGCTCCAGACTATACACCCAGACTGCTGTTATAGGGGGCTCCAGACTAAACACCCATACTGCTGTTATAGGGGGCTCCAGACTGCACACCCAGACTGCTGTTATAGGGGGCTCCAGACTACACATCGAGATTGCTGTTATAGGGGGGCTTCAGACTACACCTCCAGACTGCTGTTATAGGGGGCTCCAGACTATACACCCATACTGCTGTTATAGGGGGCTCCAGACTGCACACCCAGACTGCTGTTATAGGGGGCTCCAGACTACACATCGAGATTGCTGTTATAGGGGGCTCCAGACTACACATCCAGACTGCTGTTATAGGGGGCTCCAGACTACACATCGAGATTGCTGTTATAGGGGGCTCCAGACTACACATCCAGACTGCTGTTATAGGGGGCTCCACACTATACACCCAGACTGCTGTTATAGGGGGGCTCCAGACTACACATCCAGACTGCTGTTATAGGGGGCTTCAGACTACTCCTCCATACCACTGTTATAGGGGGCTCCAGACTACACCTCGAGACTGCTGTTATCGGGGGGCTCCAGACTACACATCCAGACTGCTGCTATAGGGGGGCTCCAGACTACACATCCAGACTGCTGTTATAGGGGGCTTCAGACTACACATTCAGACTGCTGTTATAGGGGGGCTCCAGACTACACATCCAGACTGCTGTTATAAGGGGCTTCACGTTAGACATCCAGACTGCTGTAATAGGGGGGCTCCTGACTACACATCTAGACTGCTGTTATAGGGGGGCTCCAGACTACACATCCAGACTGCTGTTATAGGGGGGCTCTAGACTACACACCCAGACTGCTGTTATAGGGGGCTTCAGACTACACATCCAGGCTGCTGTTATAGGGGGGCTCCAGACTACACCTCCAGACTGCTGTTATAGGGGGCTTCACATTAGACATCCAGACTGCTGTTATATGGGGGCTCCTGACTACACATCCATACTGCTGTTATAGGGGGCTTCAGACTACACCTCCAGACCAGTGTTATAGGGGGCTCCAGACTACACATCCAGACTGCTGTTTTAGGGGGCTTCAGACTACACCTCCAGACCAGTCTTATAGGGGGCTCCAGACTATACATCCAGACTGCAATTTATCAGCTAGTTATTAAATGTAATTTTTATGACGAACCATTACACCGAATCATTACCTGGTTGTTCAACACACAATGTACTAGAAAGATGTAGACACCCTGTAGACTGTTACATATGGTGAATATATAAGATATGACCGGGGAATTGGTTCCAAATTGGAAGTAGCCAATACCCCAGGTACAGCCAAGAATGAATAACTGCGCCAAGGCTTTAAAACTCAGTAACCTAAGATGAGAAAATGGGTAATGAGCAATTAAAAGTGAAAACTCTTTATTAATGGTAGAGATATTTACATTACAGATCTATGTATGATATCAGTATATACTACACATATTTCTTGCTCTGAACGTCTCGTCACCGTCTTTCATACTCACCTACTGTTTTTAAGGGTGGACACATTTGTGTCCAGAGACGCAAGCCGATTCCTGAGGAGTACGACAGTGACGACTAAGAGAATGGTGTTTGTCTAAAAAGAAGGGAAATGATAAATAGGAAAAAAGTAAAAAGTTTATATGATCTTGTAAAGGGCAAGGGTAAAAAAAAGTTTTTGCTTGTGTCACCACTTCTGAGAGCCGTAACATTTAAAATTTTCAGGATTTGGGGATGTGTAAGGGCTTTTTTTTGCGCTCTGAGCCGTTGTTTTTATCAATATAATTTCGATGTATATACAGTGTTTTGATCGCCTGTTATTAAATTTTTTCTGTTGTTGCAGCTGCCAAAAAAAACAATTTTGGTGTTTTTAATTTTTTCTCCTTACAGCGTTTACCAATCAGATTAATTTATTTTATATTTTGATAAATAGGACTTTTCCGAATGCAGTGATACCAAATATGTGTATTTTTTAATTTCTTAATTTTTTATGGGGGAAAAGGAAGGTGATTTGAACTTTTATAGATTTTTTTTTTAACTTTTTTTTTTAATTTTCATGGTATTTGTTAGTCCTCTTAGGGGAATTAAACCTGCGATCATCTGATCGCTTGTACTATATATAGCAATGCTGTGGCATTACTGTATATAACAGAAATCACGGTCTCCAATGGGCTGGCTTTCACAGGAGTACAGTGATAGACACAGGGGTCTTCAATAGACCCATAGCTGTCATGGCAACACATTGGCGTCGCACGAGCGCTGATGAGGAGATAGGATGGCGAGACCCCTATGTCGGCATGCATTAAATGATTAACAGCGGCATATAACAGGTTAACAGCCACAGGTGGACCTTCTCTGTTAGAGGCAGATGATGGCTGAATAACACAGCCAACATCTGTCAGGAAAAATGCGGATCCGGTGTGCCAGCCCACATAAAAAGCAAGAGCTGACTTATGATCTGTGATCATAGTCCATCGTAAGTCATTAAGGGGTTAAAATGGTTTTCCATTTATAATCTTTACATCTCTATTTGTTTGCTGGTGTTACAGATAATGAACTCCACTTTACTCACCTTCCCCTGCTCCAACGCCGCTTCTGCAGTCTTTATTGACAGGGTGTAGCAGAGATGTCAGAACTAAAATTCAGTACATGTGACCGCTGTAGCCAATCACTGCGTTCAGTCTTATTGACTTCACTCACTATGTTGTTAAATATTTGCTGCATAACTGTTAATTAATTCTATTACTTGTATTGCTCTACAGTTACAGCCAGTTTTATAATAAAGAGCTGCATTCACAATTCTGGAGGTTTCAGAGCTGTAATCAACTAACATTATTCGCAGGCTTTGGAATTTTTTGAAGTGTAATTTGTACATAAAGCACTGAGTAGTAATCTGATATAGAGAAAATAATCATCCAAAAGGGAAGTAATGCACATGGTATTGCAATATCTAATTTCTGCGATAGCGTACAGTGTTTTCACCAGTCTTTCACTCTGCAGGTTCTTTCTCTAATTTTTAGTTGTCTCTGAGCTACTGGGTGGAAACAAGTTCCTATAATATTTATCATACACTGCACACAGACATGAGGCTCTACCTCTTCCATCTCTATATAAGATGTTCAGACATTAGACATAGAGAAAATTATACAGCAGTTATGAGCAGTGTAGATGTGAATCCAGCTCTAAGATAACCTGCAGCATGTGTGTGTTACTGTTTTTTTCACTACCTCACTTCTTCCTGCTTTTACCTCAACTCTCCATATAATTTAATCAATAGCTTTAATCTGATCCCTCAGTGACCTTGCAGTCTTGCTTTGACTTAGATGGATTTTAGTTGTTGTTCAGAGTGAATAATAATTTCAGGAGGCAAGAAGAGGGCAGGGAAAGGGGTGAAGAAATGTCTGATAAGTGGAAAAATAATCATATTGATTGTACTATTAATTTATGGAAAGTTTGTTGACCATTTCATTTCTGTTTCCAGTGACAGCTAGCAGAATTATAGATACATTTACATTTTTGGATTATAATTTAGTCTGTAACACAGGATAAATACAAATAATGTAAAGGGCTAGTCTCATGATAATGAAAGGTTAAAATTTCAAAGTACTTGTAAAAACAAGCAACTTTGTAATTTACTTGTTACTAAAAATCCTCTCCATGTTCAAGAATGGAAAGTTTTAATGTTATTTCCTATTGCAGTCTATTTCTGGTGACCAGTCTCCTAGGTAAGGAGTGCAGCGCTTACCAGCTCTTTTCTATAGAGCTTGTAAGGTCTGCTCTAAAGCTGGATCCAGGCAGCTTCATCGTCCCGTGGCAAAGAAGACTCCGGGAGGCTGGGGAATGGAGAGCTCCTGAAGATATGTGTTGAGATCAGCTGTTTTCAGCTGTGTTTTCTACTTTTCCTTTTGTAGACCATGTTGTGTATCTACAAACTTGCTTTCAGTTCAGTCTTATATAGAGCAATATACCAATACACCATTGGAGAGAGGCAGAATGAATATAAGTAATAATATCCACCTATGTTACATTTATTTTGATGATTAGTCTGATTATTACGATATGTACTCACAACAATGAACACAGCGACTGGACCAAGGAAACTCCAAACTGCAGACGTAGATTTGAGCCAACAACTGTGAGAAATATAAAATACATTGCACAATGTAAACCATTTTGGCGACTCATATTACACAGCTTATATTATACTTCTCAATGACTAGATCAATACATTTCGCCATAGTATGATTTTAACCATATGCGGGGGCATTTATGCATATAGCATTTATGCATACTTTATCGAAGTGCCATAATTTAGCAAAGTGCCCTGGCAGTTAGAAAATGGCATTGCTAATATTCATCTTTCTTCTCTTCTTACAGGTATATATTTTTCACTGCTTGTGTGATCTGTCCTGAAAACTGCATTATATCTCCATGCAATGCTCTGCAGCCTATCAATTTCTGGTATATATTTTTCACTGCTTGTGTGATCTGTCCTGAAAACTGCATTATATCTCCATGCAATGCTCTGCAGCCTATCAATTTCTGGTATATATTTTTCACTGCTTGTGTGATCTGTCCTGAAAACTGCATTATATCTCCATGCAATGCTCTGCAGCCTATCAATTTCTGGTATATATTTTTCACTGCTTGTGTGATCTGTCCTGAAAACTGCATTATATCTCCATGCAATGCTCTGCAGCCTATCAATTTCTGGTATATATTTTTCACTGCTTGTGTGATCTGTCCTGAAAACTGCATTATATCTCCATGCAATGCTCTGCAGCCTATCAATTTCTGGTATATATTTTTCACTGCTTGTGTGATCTGTCCTGAAAACTGCATTATATCTCCATGCAATGCTCTGCAGCCTATCAATTTCTGGTATATATTTTTCACTGCTTGTGTGATCTGTCCTGAAAACTGCATTATATCTCCATGCAATGCTCTGCAGCCTATCAATTTCTGGTATATATTTTTCACTGCTTGTGTGATCTGTCCTGAAAACTGCATTATATCTCCATGCAATGCTCTGCAGCCTATCAATTTCTGGTATATATTTTTTCACTCCTCTAGCTTTTTTATTCCATGATACTTAAAGGTCATCACACTTACTTTAAGAGTTTATGATCCATGCCGAGTTTACTAGTCTGTTTTTTTTTTTTTTTTTTTTTTTTCCCTGCACTTTATGGTCTCCTGTTGTCTTTTAAGCTAGTGATTGATTGTTAATGAGTTAAATCTGTGCAGATCTAAGCAGATACGTCCCTATATATTGAGACTTAGTTAAGGGGAGGCATTTATGCGGGGGCATTTATGCATATAGCATTTATGCATACTTTATCGAAGTGCCATAATTTAGCAAAGTGCCCTGGCAGTTAGAAAATGGCAGTTGGACAGGGCAGGAGACAGGTAAGACATGCAAGACAATTAAACAAACTTGCTTCCAGGTCATCTTTTTGGCAAACAGTATTCACCATTTGTATCTGTGCCATTTATACTCTGGTTGCTACAATCATCCACATTCACCGTTCACCCACAAATGCGGCACACTTCATCCATATTAATCCCTCACTCCTCTCTTCTCCTATGTACAGTTGTCATGCTCTCTTCACAATGTTATACCACGCAGATCCATTCATTCCCACCATACAACGCAGGAAACGCTCTCACAAATCAGTCAATCATCTGCTCACTCTCTGTATCTTCCTTCTATTAGTCGCAGGTGATATTTCTCCCAACCCAGGACCCTCCAGTAATAACACTAACTCTTTCCCTGTTACATTCAGAAACCCTGCTAATCTCATTAATATTCCCTGCATATCTTCTGTCTCATTCAACTGTGCCCTTTGGAATGCACGCTCAGCTTGTAATAAACTCTCTTACATCCATGACTTTTTCCTCTCTAATTCCCTCAACCTTCTGGCTCTCACTGAAACCTGGATCCAGCAGTCGGACACCACCGCCGCTGCAGCTCTCTCCTATGGTGGCCTACATTTCTCTCATACCCCACGACCTGACAACAGATCAGGTGGAGGTGTTGGTCTGCTTCTTTCAACAAAATGTACTTTTCAGGTTATCCCCCCTGTACCCTCCCTTATCTTCCCGTCCTTTGAGGCCCACACAGTCAGACTCTACCGGCCCTTCTCCCTGCGAGTGGCGGTTGTCTATCGCCCCCCAGGTCCCCCCCGTCAATTCCTGGATCACTTTGCTGCCTGGCTTACAAATTTTCTATCCTGCGACATCCCCACGATAATCATGGGAGACTTTAACATCCCAATTGGCGATCCTCTTTCCCCATCTGCCACGCTTCTTTTATCATTAACCTCCTCCTTCGGCCTTTCACAGCTTGCTAATTCTCCTACACATGAGGACGGGAACACATTGGACCTGATCTTCTCCCGGCTTTGCTCAGTACATGACTTTACTAACTCTCCCCTTCCACTCTCTGACCATAATCTTCTTTCATTCTCTGTCAAGAACTGTGACTCTACTCAAGACACTCCCACCGTCCACACTTATAGAAATTTACGCGCCATTAACACCCAGAAATTTATAAAAAGGTTGCAATCATCATTGGCCCCAATCTCCTCCCTCTCATGTCCCGAATCTGCATTGAAGCATTATAACAAAATAATGCTATGCACCCTGGATGAAGCCGCACCTCCTACACAAAGAACAATTCGGCATAGACGGCGACAACCCTGGCACACGCCTCAAACACGTCTTCTCCAGAGGTACTCCAGGTGCGCTGAACGGCTGTGGAGAAAATCAAATCTGCCCGAAGATTTCCTCCACTATAAATTTATGCTGAAAACATATAACTCTGCCCTTCACCTCTCCAAACAAACCTACTTTAACAACCTCATCATCTCACTTTCCAATAATCCTAAACGACTCTTTGACACGTTTCATTCTCTCCTCAATCAAACAGCACAGGCCCCGACCACCGACCTCAGCGCTGACGATCTGGCTAACTATTTCAAAGAAAAAATTGACCATATCCGACAGGAAATTTTCTCCCAATCCCCAAATGTTATGCATGCTCCCCCCCGCCACATTGTATCTTGCTCATTTTCTGACTTCGAACCAGTCACGGAAGATGAAGTGATCAGGCTCCTTGCATCTTCTCGCCCTACCACCTGCACCAGCGACCCTATTCCCTCACATCTCCTTCAGTCCCTTGCTCCAGCTGTCACCTCTCACCTAACTAAAATTTTCAACCTTTCCCTCTCATCTGGTATCTTTCCCTCTTCTTTTAAACACGCCAGCATACAACCATTACTTAAAAAACCATCCCTCGACCAGAACTGCACGGCCAACTACAGACCTGTTTCCAATCTTCCCTTTATCTCTAAACTCCTGGAACGCCTGGTCCACTCCCGTCTAATCCGCTATCTCTCAGACAACTGTCTTCTTGACCCTTTACAATCTGGTTTCCGCTCTTTACATTCTACTGAAACTGCCCTCACTAAAGTCTCTAATGATCTACTAACAGCTAAATCTAATGGTCACTACTCCCTGCTGATTCTCCTGGATCTCTCTGCAGCATTCGACACTGTGGATCATCAGCTCCTCCTCACTATGCTCCGCACTATTGGCCTCAAGGACACGGTTCTCTCCTGGTTCTCCTCTTATCTCTCTGACCGCTCCTTCTCTGTGTCTTTTGCCAGCTCCTCCTCCTCCCTACTTCCTCTTACTGTCGGGGTTCCTCAAGGATCAGTCCTCGGCCCCCTTCTTTTCTCCTTATACACCGCTCCTATTGGACAAACAATCAGTAGATTCGGTTTTCAGTACCATCTCTATGCTGATGACACCCAATTATACACCTCTGCTCCGGACATCACCCCTGCATTACTACAAAAGACCAGTGATTGTCTTTCTGCTGTGTCTAACATTATGTCCTCCCTCTACCTAAAACTGAATCTGTCAAAAACTGAACTACTCGTCTTTCCTCCCTCCATTAATCTACCTGTGCCCGATATTGCCATCTCCGTTTGTGGCTCAACCATTACTCCCCAGCTACAAGCCCGCTGTCTTGGGGTCATTTTTGATTCAGATCTTTCTTTCACTCCTCACATCAAATCACTCGCTCGTTCATGTCATCTACACCTCAAAAACATCTCAAGAATCAGGACTTTTCTCACCTTTGACTCGGCAAAAACTCTTACTGTCGCTCTTATTCATTCTCGTCTTGACTATTGCAACGCTCTACTAATCGGTCTCCCTCTTACTAAACTCTCCCCTCTCCAATCCGTCCTTAACGCAGCAGCCAGGATCATATTCCTCGCCAACCGCTACACCGATGCCTCTTCCCTGTGCCAGTCATTGCATTGGTTACCCATCCAATATAGAGTTCGTTTTAAACTTATCACGCTTACCCACAAAGCGCTCCATGCTTCAGTACCCCCCTACATCTCCTCCCTTGTCTCAGTCTACCACCCTACACGTGCCCTCCGTTCTGCAAATGACTTGAAACTAAAATCCTCCATAATCCGAACTTCCCACTCCCGTCTCCAAGATTTCTCGCGTGCTGCGCCAATTCTCTGGAATGCACTACCCAGGACAGTTCGATTAATTCCCAATACCCACAGTTTCAAGCGAACCCTAAAAACACATTTCTTTAGACTGGCGTATCACCTAAACACACTCTGTCCATCCCAGCTTTCCCCCATATTAAAATCTTCTTCAACTTCGGGTTCAAACCAACCATGCACATAAAAGCCTCTGTCAGGAGTGCACACATACTGGCTGGCGACCAGTCCATGTATTATCATTTATCCTATTCAGTATATCAAGGCTGCATTATACAATATATGTACTTTTTACCTTCTGTGTCTCCCCCACTTCCTCATAGACTGTAAGCTCGCGAGCAGGGCCCTCACTCCGTTCGATATGAGATATGCTTATTCTGTATTGTCTGTATAAGTCCCCCCTAAAATTTGTAAAGTGCTGCGGAATATGTTGGCGCTATAAAAAATAAACTTATTATTATTATTATTATATAACCATATATTGGCCCTATTGGAAACAATTGTACCAGAAGCACCATAAGTACATAGCTGCCAACAATACTGTTGGCAATTGAGGCACATTTTTATTCCCGCCTCCGGTGCCACCTCAGAACTCTAATTTGTGGGCTGGGTTTGTCTAAAGCCCCATCCCTTTACAGCTTCAGAAATCCACGAACTTGCTGGGACTTCCAAAAATTCAGAACAGTCCTGGCAAATCCAGGACTGTTAGCAAGTATGAGAGTACACTTATACATGTGCACAGTCCACAAACAAATTCTAGTCTCTGTTCACTAAGTTAATGATCTTATCTGGTTTTAACATGTCACAAGCCAAGCTATAGCCCAGGGCCCTGAAACCAAGCGGTTTGCAAAAATTCCCCATGACTTGGGAATCATACAGTATTATATTATATTGTGCTGTTTCATTGCTATGAAATAAGGTTTGCTCATCTTTTGAAGTTTGTCCTTGCTCTCTCCCTGTCTCATCCTCGAGCTCTGATGTCAGTAACCCCTCCCTTCTTCTTCATTCTTCTTCCTTAGTCACTGTATGTCAACCATCTTAGAAGCTCATGTGTTTGCATCTCTGGTTCAGAAAAGTCTTTTTTACCTACTGTATTTGTGCATAACTAAATAAACCTTCTTCTGGAATCTTCCTAAGTGCCTCCTGCAGTCGAGTTCAAGCTATCTGATGATCTTTCTACATGTGAGTACTGGTTCATACTCAGTCAGCCTAGAAACTCAAGCGCCCTACACTTGCAGCCTAGTAATGGAGTCAGAATAGAAATCATAACAAAAACTGACTGAAAATTTCAAGTAAAGCTGTGCAGGGGACAGGGTCCTCTTTTCAATAAAACCAACCCAGCACAATACAGGGCTAGCTAAAATATGAGAAAACTAAAATATGGACTTTTCCCATGCTGCACCTACACCCTGGAATATTTTGGTTGAATACGAACATTAATTATTATCATTCATAAAATTTGGAAGGTAACTGAATATATATTTTTTCAAAGGTGCTTTTAATCATTCTTTGGCCCCAATTCATCAATTTTGACATTATGCAAGCTACTCTTAATGAAAAGTCCACTGGAGTATGATGCGCCAAATTCATCAAGGGGCGTGTGCAGCACCGCAAAAATGTGCTTTAGTCAGGGATTGGAGTACATTTCTGTCATAATTTAGACAATTTTTGTGGCACAAATTATGATGAATTTAATATCCGTTCTCCCCGTAAAGCTCTGCCCACTTTTCAAAAAGTTGGAGAAGCTGGTCAGAACTGGTGTAAAAATGACAAAAAATAGAAACTTTTTGCGCATCTTCAAATTGAACATACATTTTGTGACATTTCAAACATTTTTATTCCCGAATTCTGGAGAAAACAATTTGAAGAATCAGAACCTTTGTGTTATTATAGTTAGGACTCTTGGATTGTACAACAGCTGCAGGCATATGCTGGATAGACTATCTTGGGTGAACAGCAGATATCGCTGTTTCAGGTGGGTGATATACAGTATGTAATAGTTTCTTTACGCTCTATTGTATGACCTCTCTGGTTTGTTTCAGTTTTCTCCTGTAATCCTCCATGATGAAGATCATGTTTGCCATATGTCCCAAGTAAAAAAGTTAATTCCCCCACAATATCTGAGTACTGATGATTCTTCTGAAAGCTGAAATCAGCAACAAGGATGACAGCCTGTATACCACAATCATTTATCGCTGAGCAGTTTTATATACTTTTTGGCTAAACTCTATTCCACTTTAAACAGTATAACATTATTAACATTACAGTGAACAAGTCCATATTGAAGAAAATATTGGCTTACTGCACTTAACTTGGCACTTTTTTAGGATGCCACATTTGCTTGTTCAGTTTGGGAAATTTCTGATCTGCTAGATCTGCCCCGATCGACTGTAAGATTTATTATAGTGAAGTGGTGAAGTCTAGCAGTAACAACAACAACAAAATGGCAGAATAACTGCACACAATCCACAGATCAGTATACACAATGCCAGGAGTTCACTGGAGTGGTATAAAGCATGATGTCAATGAACTTTGTTGCAGACATGTGTTCTATGCAGGGCTGTATAACTTTTCACTAACTTGTATTCTAAAAGATGAATCTGGTTTTGGCGGGTACTCAAAGAGAATGCATAATGCCTACTGTAAAATTTGGTGGAGGAGGGATAAAGGTATTGGGCTGGTTTTCCAGGTTTGGACAATTATAGTTTCCAACTTTATGGGAACAATTTGGGAATTCCCTTTTCTTTTCCTCATAACTGTGCTCAGTGCACAAAGCAAGGTTCATTAAGGCATGATATAATGAGTTTGATGTGGAAGAACGTGACTGCCAAACAGAGCCCTGACCTCAACCCCAACCAACACCTTTGGGGTGAATTAGAACCAACTCTGAGCCTGACTTCTCATCCACCATTGGTATCTGACCTTACGAATGCTCTTTCCACAAACTCCTCCAAAGTCTTATTGGAACAAAAGGAAGTCCAACAGCCACACAAGGGAGCCCAACAGCCACAAAAGGAAGCCCAACTCAACATTATAACTCATGGCTTTGGGATAGGATGTCGTCATGTATGGGTTATACAGTGCTCTACATTTACAATTTCTTATAAGCAGGATCCTTTTTCCTTTGTTCGTTGTAAGATGTTGAAATGTTCTAGAATAATTGTCATTATATATGGTCACTTCTTACCTTTATTATGATAGAAGAACAAATATACAGTATATCTAATAAAAAATCTTCTATAGTATACTACGGTGACGTCGGAGTAGGCCTAGAAAAGACTAAAAGGCTCTTACTATTTCTCAGTTCCATAGGCACCAGGCTGGACTGCTGCAGAGATCCCAACAATGACAGTAGGAATCCCAAATCCCAGCAAACACATCATTGGGAAATTTGACCGTCGAGACGTCATATAATTCACAGCTCGGAGATTACGGACGGTCATAAACAATAGAACACTCTCAATGGACATCCAACAGAATGCACAGAGGAATAAGAAGTGGAGCACTCCAGCAATGATAGAGCAGAGGATCTGCAGATAATGGAGAAGAAGATGATGAGAGAGATAATGGAGAAGAAGATGAAATCAGTCATATGTAAACTATACCATGATCCTGTGAATATGCCATAATTGTCAGAGATGAGAACATCCTTCAATGGGATTGAGTCACTGCATTTCATTTTAAATGTAATGTCATCACAGACGGTCATCTGAGATTTTGGACTTCTTACCTTGATGCATGTTTGTTGGATTCCCACCAGAAACAGAAGTTGCCCCAGGAAAAGACAACTACACATAGCTGTCAAGACAGACGTGTGCGCGCTTCGCAAAGAGCGACAGAGGATGAACGTGAGAAGGGACAGCACCAGGCAGAAAACAGATAAACTTAGGCCAATGTATGAAACAATGGAAAGACCGTGATCATGCTGCGAAGGAAAAGAAAAAAACAAAGCAATAAACATAAGTCTGCCCCTTGTATTTTAAACCTTTCCCGACAACCAAATTTCCTCTCCTTTTCCAAGAGCTTTAACTTTTTTACTTTTTCCTCGACATAAATCTATGAAGGCTTGTTTCTCTTGCGGCACAAGTTGTAGTTTTAAATAACACTACTTTACTATATAATATACTGAAAATGATACAAATTTTAAAGTGGGGTGATTTAGTGAAAAAAACAACTTAATTTATGGTATTCAATTTGTGCTGGCAACAAATTCTTCAGGTCAGTATGATCATGGCGATATTAAACTTTTTATTAATAATATTATTATTATTTTTTATTTTTAGGACACCATTGATTCCATGGTGCTGTACATGAAGGGTTATATACAAAATACAAATATAAATTACAGAAAACAACTAACAATGACAGACTGGTACAGAGGGGAGAGGTCCTGTCCTTATTCTATCGGATAATAAGGAAGGAGCAGTGGCGTAATTACCGTGGTTGCCCCACCGCGATCGGGCCCGGCTGGACAAGGGCCCGACGACAGCAGCGAAACTTCAACTGGATGTGCGTCCTCGGATTATACTGCATGGATGACTATGAGCTGTACATTATACTACATGTATGACTATGGGCTGCGCATTATACTGTATGGATGACTATGGGCTATGCATTATACTACATGTAAGACTGACTATGGGCTGTGCATTATACTACATGTAGGACTGACTATGGGCTGTGCATTATACTACATGGATGACTATGGGCTGCGCATTATACTACATGTAGGACTGACTATGGACTATGCATTATACTACATGGATGACTATGGGCTGTGCATTATACTACATGGATGACTATGGGCTGTGCATTATACTATATGGATGACTATGGGCTATGCATTATACTATATGGATGACTATGGGCTATGCATTATACTATATGGATGACTATGGGCTATGCATTATACTACATGTAAGACTGACTGGGCTGTGCATTATACTACATGGATGACTATGGGCTGCACATTATACTATATGGATGACTATGGGCTATGCATTATACTATATGTAAGACTGACTATGGGCTGTGCATTATACTACATGTAGGACTGACTATGGGCTGTGCATTATACTACATGGATGACTATGGGCTGCGCATTATACTACATGTAGGACTGACTGGACTATGCATTATACTACATGGATGACTATGGGCTGTGCATTATACTACATGGATGACTATGGGCTGTGCATTATACTACATGGATGACTATGAGCTGTGCATTATACTACATGTATGACTATGGGCTGTGTATTATACTACATGTATGACTATGGGCAGTGCATTATACTACATGTATGACTATGGGCTGTGCATTATACTACATGTAGGACTATGGGCTGTGCATTATACTACATGTAGGACTGACTATGGCCTGTGCATTATACTACATGGATGACTATGGCCTGTGCATTATACTACATGGATGACTATGGGCTGCGCATTATACTACATGTATGACTATGGGCAGTGCATTATACTACATGTATGACTATGGGCTGTGCATTATACTACATGTAGGACTATGGGCTGTGCATTATACTACATGTAGGACTGACTATGGCCTGTGCATTATACTACATGGATGACTATGGCCTGTGCATTATACTACATGGATGACTATGGCCTGTGCATTATACTACATGGATGACTATGGGCTGTGCATTATACTACATGGATGACTATGGGCTGTGCATTATACTACATGTAGGACTGACTATGGGCTGTGCATTATACTACATGGATGACTATGAGATGCGCAAAGAGAGCGCATTGTCTCTATTTTTCCATAGCTACAGCTATTTATTCTACCCCGGTTAGAACCATCCTCATTGTTTATGCATCTGGTAGTCCATGGTACACCTGGTAGTATCAGACGCATTGTCATACCCAGTCTGAGCACCAGGATAGGTAATTCTGCCAGTAGCATATGCCAATACCAGTACAGGCCCATAAAGAGTGGATGAAACAGTATTATTACCAGCACATAACCCTCAATCACCTCGATTCCATATGGTGCCATAAGTATCGCAAAGCTGGATAAATGGTTGCAGGAGCAGGTCGTGTGTGTGCGATTACACTTGGAAGATTCAGTTGTGCATCCATCTTCGCTCCAACTATTTTCTATTGGGTCCCAATACACACAGGTCAGATTGTGAGAAGGCTTGGGATCCTGAAATGAAAACAGATTAAGACATTCATTGACAAGGCAATCCTTTATAGTGTATGCTTTACATGTGGAACCAGTGTGTACAGCCATATTATGAACTAAATCAGTATACAAGGTAGTATCCCCATTCTTGCTGTTGAATGGGATGGAATGATGGAGGGATTTCCTACATCATTTATGATCGCTGCAATTGTTGGTTCAGTTTTTGAAAAATCTCAAGAGATAGATAGAAATATGACCTTTCAGGCTGCCAACCCAGCAGGGAAACCAACCAAGCTGAATGTTCAGGGAAGTGGCTCCACCTTCTTGACATTTTACATGTGATTTGAAAGCCAAATACGCTCACTTCAAAATTCCTTTTGTAGGTTATGCAAAACCACCCAGAATAGAGAAGCATATTATCAAGCTGCTATAATCCTTGTCTGTGACAGTTTGAGGTCTAAATTTTTATGACAGGTTACCTTTAATGGGGTCATCCACTACTGGACATACCCAGCCTAATGAATTCAGTGTCTCCTATAAAAAAAAAAACATTGGATGCTCACACCTCCTCCCTCCCACAGCAGCGCTGTTCCAGCACTATCGGAACTTCTGTTTCTGGCAGGTGACATAACATTTTATGTTACATGACCTCTGCAGGCAATCACTAGCCTCTGATCGGTTGCAGCTCATCAACACTCCATGAGCGCTGAATTAATTACACAGAAGTTGTTTAGTAGTGGACAACCCCTTTTCTATACATTGCCCAATATTCTTCACAACTGCCAAGCAAAACCTAATCCTCATTGTACGAACCTCAATATGAGCAAGTATGAATTTCACATCGGAGGTTAGTTTTCTTGTAATGGTACCAGTAACCACCCTCGAATTGACTACAGCCTTGTGACCATTTTCTTCTGAGGCTTGCGAAGAAAATAATATATTCTTTTTTAACCTGGACTCAAGGTCTTTGTAGACAATAAAAATTCCACCATCACCTAATGGAAGAAAGTTAATTAAAAGGTCTTTGTAGACAATAAAAATACCACCATCACCTAATGGAAGAAAGTTAATTAAAACTTACTAGAAACAATTAAACAAACATTAGCTGACATTACCATCTGGACAGAGGCTGACTTTCCAAAATTCAGATAATATTCATGTGCTTGTCAGAAACATTACAGTCCTAAGTAAATGAAAGCATTTCTTTAATCTCAGATAACTCTTAATTAGGGTTGGGCGAGTATGTTCTGTCCGAGTATGCTCGGGCCGAGCTCCGAGTATTTACAGCTGCTCGGTGATATGGTTGAATCGCTCCCGTGTGCATGATTTGCAACTGTTTGACAGTTTTATTACATGTGAGGAATGTGTAAGAAATAGACATTCCTCCCATGTAATAAAGCTGTCAAACAGTTGCAAATCATGCACACGGGAGCGATTCAACCTTATCACCAAGCAGCTGTAAATACTCGGAGCTCGGCCAGAGCATACTCGGCGAAAGGGTTAATAGAACATACTCGCTCAACACTACTCTTTATCTGTCATGTGTATGTATGTGACAAATAATACTATCTCTTGTCATTATATGACTTGAATTGTGCCTGTTTCACCCGATTTCCCTGTGCAAAGTCTAGCCCTACATTTTAGTTGTCTCTGAGCTAGTGAGCAGAGACCAGCTGCTATGAACGCACATCAACATGAGAGATTTCTACTCTACTTTCTCTCTATAGCACATGAAGCACCTAGTTGTAAAAAAAAATAGCAAAAAAAAATCACATTTTTTGTAAAAAAATTGGTGATTTTCGCATTTATACAATAAATACAAACTAAGAAAACCTCTTTAATAAAAACCTCTTTAACACCTTTTCTCTGTGCTTCCAAGTTTATCAGCGTCAATGGAAGATGTTTTCATATGTATAGAATCATACTACCTGACTCTTTTATTGGATTAGTAGGGAAAAGTCTTCCAACAGATTCCCTTTACATCATCCACACTTTAGATTACCTGAATCTTCATTGAACTGATCACATGGGACTTGCATAACGTTATCACTCAAAACCAGCGTGAAGAAATCGACACCAGGAGTGCAGATATTCCGAGAAACCTGAATGGAGACATCTGAAAAACAGAAGATAATTAGAAAAATAAGGATTTTTACACAAAACCAGTGTGAACTTTAGAAAGGGGTAAGACTCCCATATAAGTGTGATATGAGATTCAATGACTTTGGATTCATGGAGTTTTTTGACATTGCCAACGAGTGACCATTTTGATAGATGTAATCAATCCTTGAACAGCTGTTTGAGGGTGCATACTGCTTTGCATGAGCATTTGTAAGTTCAAGTATTGGATTTAAATGAGAAGCTTACAACACTGAGATCCACTGACAACAAAGAAAGGAGTTTGCTACTCACTGAGAAGGTGCCCTCTGGGGTAGATGTGGGAGAGCAAGGAAGCATGGAAGTACAGGACAATGGAGCAGATACTTGGGAAACAATTAGAAAGCGGGGTATAGGGAAGAGTGTCAGGAAGGTTAGTCCTGATATAGCACACCTCAACAAGTTTGTTATGTTGGCAGATGAGAGGGGAGGGTATCAGTACAGGACTAGCATTGCTGCAGCAAGACATATCCTCTGAAAACCAGCAGAGTGCTTCGATAAGGGGAGAAATAGGAGTTCAGGGCAGGCCAGACAGGTGCCAGTAGTGGGGGATTCAGGGGTGGACATATCATTGGTGCAACCTGTGTAGGTGCACAAAGGCCCAAGAGGTAAGGGGACTATTTCTACCTCCATAGCTGGTGGAATGATACATTTTCATAAGTTATTGGACTGAAAATGGCCCATGTACGGTTCTTGCACAGGGGTCCTTTTCTGTCTGCATCCGCCAGTGGGGGGATTCAATTATTAGGGGAACAGACAGGGGTATATGTCATAAATACTGTTTTTTTTGGTATTGTTGAATGTTGCGTTGTTTCCTGGAGCTTGAGTTCAACACATCGCAGATGATCAGGTTGATAGGTTACTTGGAGGGGTCATTGAGGACCTAGCAGTCATAATTCACATTGGCACCAATGACAAAAAACTATAACAATAATGTCAGGGATTTAGGATATAAAGGTTCCTGGAACATGACAGTGAAAAAAACTAAAAAATGTGCTTTGTCCTAAAGACTTAAAACAAGCAAGTCTTAAGGAGTTAATTATTTACTGAAAAGTAAATTGTGTGAATTGCAAATCGAGGCAGAAAGAATGAGACAGAGAGAATCGATGCCAAAGAATGTAAAAAGAAGCCAAAAATCTTCTTCAACTACCTAAACAGTTAGAGACTCAAAAATGATAATGTTGATTCTTTTAAAACTAATCTAGGTGAAATGCTGATGGAGGGTGAGTGAAAGGTTAATCTACTGTGATGCCTCTACTTGAAAAGCCCTTTGCTTTACCCTGGGAGATGGGAGACTCGGAGTCAGGTCCTCTGGATGTAGAGATGGGGTGCAGCCATGGCCTGGACCCGACCCGTGCTCAGGGCCGTCACATTAAAAAGGATGGTGTGGGCTTATCCGGGTTGAGTGGCTGATTTATGACTACGCCACCTGTGGCACCTGGTGAAGGCCACCAGCGCAGCTGCAGTCTGCTGAGGCATGGTGTTATGGCGGCCAGAGTTATTACTGCTCCCCACAGGCGGAGCAAGGCCTCAGGGCAGAGGGACAGGATGGAGGCGCTAGTAGTAGAGGAGAACGGATGCCGCATCGCGCGGTGTGGCGCAGAATAAACAGTCCGGATGCCATAGGGGTGAACTTCCAAGGCTTTACTCACTTTAGAGATGACAGAAGGAAGGCGACTCCCTGCGGAGTGCTGCGGTCACCAGGGACGGGGGTCCGACAACCTCCGAGTAAGTCCAGCGTTCAATCGGGACCCTACACCAGAGTGTTCCTGAACTACAGACCGAATCCTTTCCTGTCCGTGTGTGTGCGAATAGGCCGGGTCTCCCTCTGAGCTCCTCTCAGAACAAGGGCACGGGTGGCAGCTCCGCTCCGTCCGATACCCGGTGGGATCCTCAGGGCCTACCGGGCTTTTCCGACCAGGACATGGAGTAGCAAGGTCGGGTGTCGGGGGCCGGTACCCCTCTTGCAGCCTGACTCCCTCTGAATATATCAGGTGGTGAGGACAGGTGACGTACACCGCTCGGTTTGCATCCTCCCCGGGATCCATTTGCTATGGAGCCACACTCTTAAGCTCCGGGCCTTCTTGGTCCTGGTCCTTGATGGGGTCAAGACATTCCTTGTCTACAACCTACCCCTCGTCCCAAGGCGGGGGCACGAGGGCTGCATCTCCATCTGGTTCCCCTAACTCTTGGTTCCCCAGTCTCCCTGTAACCAGGGGAGCAACACCTAGTGCATTCTAGCCCCCTCTGGTGGAGAAGTGTGGTGGTGGATGCAAAGGTTGGGTCACGACTATCACACTGTCCTTACCTCAGAGGAGGAACACTACACTCCATTAAAGAAGTGCAGCATCCCTGTGGCTGTCGAACCCTCAGGGGCGCCACACTACTAAATGCCTTCTTCTCTACAGTGTTTACACAAGAAAATCCCTTGACAGATGACATGATCATGGGTACCCACAATTTTTCAATTAAATTGTGACATGCAGAAGTAGTGCTGTAGCTTCAAAAGCATCCAGCAACTAGAGGGGTTAACACAGTCACAAGAGACAGGGAGTGTTTTAGCAAAGCCCCAGGGGGATTGTGGGGAAGTTGTTTACTGTCTGGTTGAAGCGGAAGAGAAAGGTGGTGTGTGATCTGTATCTCACAGAAGACAAGGGAACAGAATTCAGGTCAGGAGGGAAGCTAAACACAGGTCAAACTCCCTAAGCTAACAGTGTGAAGCATTATGGAGCAGAAAGATAAGGATTGAAAGGAATCATGTCAAAGGGATCTTCTCCCGCATCAAACTCTCCCCCCCTCCATCTCCATGCAGGATAAAGAATGCTGTGTACTATTGAGTCCTTGTGAAGGAAAAGCCTGTGGTTGTGCATGCATAGAAGTGTACTGCAAAGAGATCTAATCTGTGCTGAATTGTGCTACTGAAGAGACTGATGTTACTGTGCTTGCTTTAATAGACTGTACTGTAATGAAGATTGCTGCTGTAATATCCCTGAATTTCACTGGCCGTGGTTAAGATCAAATTCCACTGTTAAACTGTTGAAAAAGACTCTTGTCATCTTGTCAGATGTGTCTGGTCAGCAACTGAATCTATCGTGTGCCTGAGAGAAGCTGCAGCCTATGGTCACCCTGAGTAACGGTTCCCCCAGGATTCCAAAGAATTCATGAATCCCGTCTCGCCCTATCTGAACCTAGTGGTGTGCGTGTAACAAAATGCCAACTGCTTAACCGAGCAGGAAGTGAGGATACACTAAAATAGTCAAATCACCGGTCCCGGATTGCACAAACCCCATTTTCAACATGTGACGCATTGTGTTGGGCCCCTATTTGATGGACGCTCAGAACCTGAGCTCACTTCATACATGGCAGATAATGGCTGTATTATATTTGCCTCGAACAGCAGGGAGCAAAGATGAGCTCTGCCTGTTGCTATGAACCCCTTAAATGCCCATCTCTGACAGTGGCATTTCAAGCATGCTGTCTGTGGGGGAAGGTGCCATTACACACCATCATTGTCCCCCCAATGTGATTATGGCATGCCGCGACAGCCAGTGAAGATTCCTGTGTCTGCAATGACAGTGGTCCTAGGTCGAGCTGCCTTTATCTGACATTTATAAGAAACCATATTTTTTACTATGCGCAATAGGATTATCGCATGGTCAGGTCCCCTAAGGGGACTAAAAAATAACTGTATGAACAGCTGAATCTAAAAATTGTGGAACAATTTTAGAAAAATGTTCCTCAAATTAAAATTGCAATGAGCTTGAATATTCAACCATGAATCCCAAGATTCACAGATTCTGGAGAAATCACTCAAAGGACAAGGCAAGTGGACAAAATTGGATGCTCGTGATCTACGGCACTGCATTAAAAACAGGCATGATTCGGTCATACAAATCACTGCATGGGCTCAGGAATACCTTCAGAAATCATTGTATGTGAGCACAGTTCACTCACTATGCAATCCACAAATACAAATGAAGAAGCCATAGATCAACACAAGCCAGAAACGCTGCCATCTTCTCTGATCCAAAACTCATTTAGAATGGACTGAGGCAAAATTAAAAACTGTTCTGTGGTCAGAAAAATCAAACTGTGAAATTCTTTATGGAAGCCACAAACGCCGCGTCCTGCAGGCTCGAGGTGAGGGACCATCCAGCTTGTTATCTGCACACAGTTCTTGCATCTCTGCATTGGGTTGCCTATGGCACGAGCAGCTTACACACCTTGAAAGTCACTATCGATACTGAGCATTATATAGAAGTTTTAGAACAACATGTGTTCCCATCCAGATAATGTTTATTGCAGGGAAAGTCTTGCAGATTTCAGAAAGACAAAGCTAAACCACACACAAATGGCTTCGTAGAAGAAGTGTTTGGGCGATGAACCGACTGCTTGAAGTCCAGACTTTTCACTAATAGAAAACATTTGGCGCATTATGAAACAAAAAATCAAGCGAAAAGGACTGTGGAGAAGCTAAAATTCTAAATCTGACAAGAACGTGAAAACATTTTTCTCCAAAACTCCAGCAATTGGTCTCCTCACTTTCCAGACCTGTACAGACTGTTATAAAAAGAAGAGGGGATGCTATACAATTGTAGACATGGCCTTGCCCCAACTTTTTAAGAGATATTGCTGTATAAGAGATCTCCAATTCATTGCATTCTTGTTTTCTTTCCATGTTTGCATGTTACACAGCATCAGAACTTTTTTTGGAATTGAGGCTGTAAAAAATTAAATATATTTGGTCATGGTTCATTTGTAAAATTCAAGTACAGCAAAATATGAAATTAACTAAACGATTGGTGAACTCAATAAAGAGAAAAAAAGCAAAACTCCAGATCTTAGGTTCGCTTCAATTTCACAAAAAAAAATGCAACCGGAAGCGATCAAAGTCGTACCTATCCCAAAATGGTATCAATAAAAATATCAGCTCACCAAGTAAAAACAAAAGAATTTCTGCAGGACTCAAGGTTCCTAAGAGCACAGTGGCCTCCATAATTCTAAAATGGAAGAAGTTTGGGACCAACAGAAGTCTTTCTAGACCTGGCCGTCCAGCCAAACTGAGCAAACGTGGGAGAAGAGCCTTGGTGAGAGAGGTAAAGAAGAACCCCAAGATCACTGTGGCTGAGCTGCAGAGACGCAGTAGGGAGATGGGAGAAAGTTCCACAAAGTCAAAGTCAACTATCACTGCAGCCCTCCACCAGTCAGGTCTTTATGGCAGAGTGGCCCGATGGAAGCCTCTCCTCAGTGCAAGACATATGAAAGCCCGCATGGAGTTTGCTCAAAAATACATGAAGGACTCCCAGACTATGAGAAATAAGATTCTCTGGTCTGATGAGATGAAGATAAATCTTTTTGGTGATAATTCTAAGCGGTATGTGTGGAGAAAACCAGGCATTGCTCATCACCTGCCCAATACAATCCCAACAGTGAAACATGGTGGTGGCAGCATCATGCTATGGGGGTGTTTTTCAGCTGCAGGGACTGGACGACTGGTTGCAATTGATGGAAACATCAATGCGGCCAAGTACAGAGATATCCTGGATGAAAACCTCTTCCAGAGTGCTCTGGACCTCAGACTTAGCCGAAGGTTCACCTTCCAACAAGACAATGACCCTAAGCACACAGCTAAAATAACAAAGGAGTGGCTTCAGAACAACTCTGTGACCATTCTTGACTGGCCCAGCCAGAGCCCTGACCTAAACCCAATTGAGCATCTCTGGAGAGACCTGAAAATGGCTGTCCACCAACGTTCACCATCCAACCTGACGGAACCGGAGAGGATCTGCAAGGAAGAATGGCAGAGGATCCCCCAAATCCAGGTTTGAAAACTTGTTGCATCATTCCCAAGAAGACTCATGGCTGTACTAGCTCAAAAGGGTGCTTCTACTCAATACTGAGCAAAGGGTGTGAATACTTATGACTAGTGTTGAGCCACCCCCGTAGTGTTCGAGTTCGGTTCGGTTCGTCGAACACCCGTGTGTTCGCCGAACTGTTCGTCGAACTGTTTGTCGAACACCTTCGAACACCGTTAAAACCAATGGCAGGCAAACAAAAACACATAGAAACACATAGAAAACACCTTCAAAGGTGTCCAAAAGCTGACAAACTGCTCAGAAGACACAACTAACACATGGAAAAGTGACAAGTACATATAGTCATGCGAAAAGAAAAGAGGTGGAGGAGTAAAAGGAGGGGGAGACACAGATATAGGCCTGTCATGCCCTTCTAAAATCCAAAAAGTGAGAAGCCGACACGTTCAGTCCGCTCCTGCCCGTGCCACCTCCGTGTCGCCGGGTTTGTGCCAGAGCCGCGGTGAACCCTGACGGCCAGCCCCTCTCCCAATACTGGTGCCTGTCCGCTGGTGGGTCGAGCGAGCCCCCCTGTGGTGGAGGCAGCTCTAAGCTTTTTAATTTAAATTGTCTCTCTAATTTGAATGAATACACTTTAAATCCATTTACAAGGATCTATTGGAGGGCAAGTCTCATGCCAGCAGCCGCGTAATTCCAGCTCCAGTAGCGTCCACTAAACCTGCTGCAGTTAAAAAGCTTTTATAAGGATCGAGCTCGGCTGTCCACCGCAAGGCATCCTACTGCCAGTCCCAGCCCCTATGCCTTGGGGTGCCTCCTGATGCTTTCACTGAGTATCCCGTGGTCCCGAAGCATTTCCTTTGAAAAAATTAAGTGTCCAAACTACAGGTGGTGTAGCTTGCTTAACAGCCGGGATAATCCGCTGACTAGCAGACACTGCTACTAGGCACAAAGTATTTCCTGGGCTAGATGCAGTTAAAAATTTGTAATTAGATACTCTCGTTGGATGCTGAGAAAACATTCCATAGAGTCTCCTGGCACGCCATATATGATTTTTCTTAAAAAGCTAGGGGTAGGGGTCTAGGGGACCCTTTTATAGCCAAAATCACGGCCCTGTATCACAATACGTCACCTAGGCTGAAGATAAATGGAACTGTAGCACCCTGAGGGCTCGGTTGCTACAGAGGTATTGCACCTCACCCAGAGGTGTGATATCTCACTCTCAGGTAAGGATGGAGTGTGGATCAGGACCCGACACCTGCATGCATTACACCACATTGCCGTGGGGCAGGGTGACCAATATGCCTCTGGGATGGGCACGACAGACCCTGTCCCTGGCTGGAGTGGGGGGAGGGAACACTGAGGAAGGGGAACCCTGTAGTGCAGGAGCAGGGAGGAAGCAGTTCCTGGGTGCATTGAGAAGGGAGTATAAAAGGTGGGCACCATCTTAGTTCAGTGCAGAGAAGTCTGAGCAGAAGTGGCAGGGAGCAGGGGCTCTGCATGAGCTCTGCTCCGGAGGCGGGCCTAGTAACAGAGGCCCAGGCCTGGAAGAGGGAGAAGGAAGGAAGAGGAGCGGAGAAGGCTCCAGGAACGAGGAATGAAGGGATCCCAGGGGTGCGGACGGGCGAGTCGCCACCGCACGCCCGAATCCACCTGCGTGAAGGGGTCAGGCCAAAGGGGGAGACCGGTCCCCGAAACTAGTGGAGGCAGGAAACGACCCTCAGCTAGAAACCGGAGGCTGTGACATTTTATGTGGCGCAGCCCCTCGCTACACCCGCTAGGAAGGCACCACATAGGGTCAGGGAAACTGGCGCCAAGTTTACCAAGAGGAGGCCCGAGGCAGCCGGACAGAAGGGTTGGTAAGAAAGGCCAGACAAAGGACACACAAAGGGGGTCCTGTGAAGCGCTCCAAAGTTATCTGGGAGTTGTCTGAGCCCCTCACCTGGTGAGCACAGTACGACGTGGGCAGCCGTTACCTGCAGACGTGGTCTGGATAATAAGAACTGTGAGTAAAGGCCCTGGACTGCATCACTGACTCCGTGTCGTTACTACTGCTGCCCTGCACCATCACCCCCATCCTCCGCATACACTGCCCTGAGGCTATACTCCTCCCGTGGGGAGTTATGCTACGCTCTGCTGCACCCACAACACCAGCCTCAGCGGTCTGCCCTGCAGCGGTGGTTCACTCTGACCGCAATCCACGGGTGGCATAGTCGGACATTTAAACATCAAAACCACATAAATAGTTCCGCCACTGGTTTGACCACCCTGAGCCACGGAACCGGGTCGCCGCCACGAAGACTACAACCACCAGCATCCACCAAAAAGGGTCCGGCTCCGGGTGTCCCAAGGCCCAGGGGGTGCATCAGAACATTTTCATCACCTTTCACAATCACCAATGGGACAAGGCAGGGATGTCCTCTGTCCCCTCTCTTATACATCCTAGTGACGGAGCACCTGCTCTCATCAATTCGCCATAACCCCAATATTAGGTGGATTGAGGTGGGAGGCACCGAGTACAAGTGCTCTCTATTTGCTGATGATGTCCTAGTATATATCACTCAATCACATATATCCATCCATGCTGTTATGGCTGAAATAGATCACTTTGTTACATGGTCAAATTTTAAAATCAATGCAGCGAAGTCTGAGGCCCTCGATGTCTCCCTCCCCAAATCCATATAGGATTCCATCCAGTCCAACTTTCCCTTTGCCTGGCCCTCACAGGGTATCAAATACTTAGGAATTCCTATTCATAGAGACCTCTCCCATCTATGTTATCTTAATTTTGGGCCCTTTATTGAACAACTCCATACAGACCACGGTTGGCAAGTTAGAACTGTAAGATTCACTACGTGAACCACTGGTGTTTTGTGGAAAAGCACATGTACACTGTGTTCCAAATTATTATGCAAAAAGTGTTTAGGAGTGATAAGGGAAGAATTTGTTTGTTTGTCAGTTAAACTCATTGATGGTGATGTGTGTCAGGGCTCTTTATATCACTGTAAGCAATTGCAGACACCTGTGCTAATTAGTTTGGCAGGTGTGTCCAATGAAAGGCAAGACTACTTAAGAAGGCTGTCTCACATTATTAAGCAGCCTACATTTTCTGCCAAAATGGGAAAGAAAAAGGATGTGTCGGCTGCTGAGAAGCAACAAATTGTGGAGTGTTTAGGTCAAGGCATGACTACAATCAACATTGTGCGATGATCAGGATGAAGTGTCTTGGCAATCAAGAAGTATGTAGCTGATTCACAGTACACACGTGTGCGTGCTAATAAGGGCAAATTGAGGACTCTTTCCTACAGGCAATTACGTCAGGTTAAAAGAGCAGCGGCAAAAAAGCCTTGTCATAGCAGCAGACAAGTTTTTGAAGCTGCTGGTGCCTCCAACGTCCCCCGAACAACAAGATGCAGGGTCCTTCAGAGGTTTGCAGCTGTGCATACGCTATCCTGTCGACCTCCTCTATCCACTTCACACAAGCAGAAACGGCTCCAGTGGGCTAAGCATTACATGAAGACTGATTTCAAAACTGTTTTGTTCACGGATGAGTGCCGTGCAGCGCTCGATGGTCCAGATGGATGGAGTGGAGGATGGCTGGTTGATGGACACCCCACGCAAACACGGCTACAGCGCCAACAAGGAGGAGGTGGAGTAATGTTTTGGGCTGGAATCATGGGGAGAGAGATTGTCGGCCCCTTTAGGATCCCTGAAGGCGCTAAAGATGAACTCCATAATGTATGTGGATTTTCTCAAACAGCACTTCCTGCCATGGTTCAAGAAGAAGAACCGTGTATTTCACAGCAAGATCATTTTTTGCATGATAATGCACCATCTCATGCTGCACATAAAATATCTGCATCTTTGGCTGATATGGGCATAAAAGGGGACAAACTTATGGTGTGACCCCCATGCTCCCCTGACCTCTACCCCATTCAGAACCTCTGGAGCATCATCAAAAGGAGTGTCTATGATGGCGGGAGGCAGTTCACATCTAAGCAACAGCTCTGGGAGGGTATTCTGTCCTCATGCAAAACAATTGAAGCAGAAACCATCCAAAACCTGACAAATTCAATGGACGAGAGAGTTCAGAAGCTCCTTTCGAACAAGGGGTCCTATGTGAAAATGTAACATCACCTAGAATAAAGTTTTGAGTTGAAAACTGTTTGATTTCAGTTTCTAATAACCTGCTAATGCTTATAATTTCAAAAATGACAATTTTTTTGGTCTTTATTAAAATGAAAAGGTTGATCGAAAAGTTTGGGGGATCTAAGAGTGTGGCAACCCAGTAGTCATGATTACTTCGAATTCTGACAATATGAGGGTCATGTTGCAGGTAGTGCAGCAAGAAGGCACTTATGTGTCTTGCGCATCTCGGAGCCCCAAAATTATTTTCCGGGCTAGATGCAGCTAAAAATTATTATTAATTTTAAATCTGGTGGAGCTTAGTATAGATGGCCTAATAGGATCAGTGCTGCACACTGCTACAAAGCCCAAATTATTTTCCAGCCAAGATACAGATAAACATGATTAGTAATTTTAAATCTGGTGGAGCTTATTATAGATGGCCTAATAGAATCAGTGCTGCACACTGCTACAAAGCCCAAATTATTTTCCAGCCAAGATACAGATAAACATGATTAGTAATTTGAAAGCTTAAAACGGTTGGTAGGGTGATTTTACCCAATCATCAAGCTTTTACTCTCCCCAGGATGACACAGGGGTAGAAAAGTCGTTTCGGATCCATGATTTGTTCATCTTTATGAACGTGAGTCTGTCTACATTATCAGTGGAGAGCCGCGTGCGCTTATCTGTCAGCACACCACCAGCAGCGCTGAACACACGTTCAGACAGAACGCTGGCTGCGGGGCATGACAAGATCTCCAAGGCGTAAGTGGCTAGCTCCGGCCATTTATCCAGATTGGAAGCCCAAAAACAGCAAGGGTCCAGTGACACAGTCATGGCTTTAATGTTTACTTGGAGATACTCCTGTACCATCGTCTCTAGGCGTTGACTATGTGTCAGACTTCTTGTCTCCTGTGGCCTTGCAAAGGATGGGCTAAAAAAGTGGTGAAATGATTCCGCAAAATTGATGTTACCAGCAGATACTGTGGTTCTGTTACGGTTTGAGTGCTGAACACTTGACGGTCCCACGGTTGGCAAGTTGGAACTGTGAGATTCACTACGTGCACCACTGGTGTTTTGTGGAAAAGCACATGTAAGATTCTGCAACAGTCTCTGCTGATACTCCTGCATGCGTGCATCCCTTTCTATGGCAGGAATAATTTCTGCAAATTTACTTTTGTACCGGGGATCTAACAGTGTGGCAACCCAGTAGTCAGGATTATTTCTAATTCTCCCAATTCGAGGGTCATGTTGCAGGTAGTGCAGCAAGAAGGCACTCATGTTTGTTGCGCATCCAGGAGCACCAAGTCCCTGTTGTGTTGGTGGCGAGGTAACAATCATGCTTCCTTCCTCTGTCCTCTCCCCCCAACCTCGCACAACAGAAATGTGATCAAGGTCTCCCTCATCTGATGAGTCTTCCATCAGTTCGTCCTCCACTTCTTCCTGGGCTCCTGCACCTTCCTCACTAGTTTGGCTGCTACCATGCACCCTGGTAAAACCATCTCCCCCACCCTCACATGCCTGCCGCCTTGGTGCTGCCGACCGTCTGGACCTTGCAGATGTTAGCCCTTCCGCATACAACTCCTCCTCCTCTACTTCCTCCACCTCCTCTTGTGCCACCACCTGACTCCGAATTCTGTTTAACATGTGCTCCAGCATGTAAATCACCGGAATAGTCATGCTGATAATGGCATCGTCAGCACTAAACATCTTCGTCGCCATTTCAAAACTGTGCAGAAGGGTGCATAGGTCCCTGATCTGAGACCACTCCTCTACGGCACTGCATTAAAAACAGGCATGATTCGGTCATACAAATCACTGCATGGGCTCAGGAATACCTTCAGAAATCATTGTATGTGAGCACAGTTCACTCACTATGCAATCCACAAATACAAATGAAGAAGCCATAGATCAACACAAGCCAGAAACGCTGCCATCTTCTCTGATCCAAAACTCATTTAGAATGGACTGAGGCAAAATTAAAAACTGTTCTGTGGTCAGAAAAATCAAACTGTGAAATTCTTTATGGAAGCCACAAACGCCGCGTCCTGCAGGCTCGAGGTGAGGGACCATCCAGCTTGTTATCTGCACACAGTTCTTGCATCTCTGCATTGGGTTGCCTATGGCACGAGCAGCTTACACACCTTGAAAGTCACTATCGATACTGAGCATTATATAGAAGTTTTAGAACAACATGTGTTCCCATCCAGATAATGTTTATTGCAGGGAAAGTCTTGCAGATTTCAGAAAGACAAAGCTAAACCACACACAAATGGCTTCGTAGAAGAAGTGTTTGGGCGATGAACCGACTGCTTGAAGTCCAGACTTTTCACTAATAGAAAACATTTGGCGCATTATGAAACAAAAAATCAAGCGAAAAGGACTGTGGAGAAGCTAAAATTCTAAATCTGACAAGAACGTGAAAACATTTTTCTCCAAAACTCCAGCAATTGGTCTCCTCACTTTCCAGACCTGTACAGACTGTTATAAAAAGAAGAGGGGATGCTATACAATTGTAGACATGGCCTTGCCCCAACTTTTTAAGAGATATTGCTGTATAAGAGATCTCCAATTCATTGCATTCTTGTTTTCTTTCCATGTTTGCATGTTACACAGCATCAGAACTTTTTTTGGAATTGAGGCTGTAAAAAATTAAATATATTTGGTCATGGTTCATTTGTAAAATTCAAGTACAGCAAAATATGAAATTAACTAAACGATTGGTGAACTCAATAAAGAGAAAAAAAGCAAAACTCCAGATCTTAGGTTCGCTTCAATTTCACAAAAAAAAATGCAACCGGAAGCGATCAAAGTCGTACCTATCCCAAAATGGTATCAATAAAAATATCAGCTCACCAAGTAAAAACAAAAGAATTTCTGCAGGACTCAAGGTTCCTAAGAGCACAGTGGCCTCCATAATTCTAAAATGGAAGAAGTTTGGGACCAACAGAAGTCTTTCTAGACCTGGCCGTCCAGCCAAACTGAGCAAACGTGGGAGAAGAGCCTTGGTGAGAGAGGTAAAGAAGAACCCCAAGATCACTGTGGCTGAGCTGCAGAGACGCAGTAGGGAGATGGGAGAAAGTTCCACAAAGTCAAAGTCAACTATCACTGCAGCCCTCCACCAGTCAGGTCTTTATGGCAGAGTGGCCCGATGGAAGCCTCTCCTCAGTGCAAGACATATGAAAGCCCGCATGGAGTTTGCTCAAAAATACATGAAGGACTCCCAGACTATGAGAAATAAGATTCTCTGGTCTGATGAGATGAAGATAAATCTTTTTGGTGATAATTCTAAGCGGTATGTGTGGAGAAAACCAGGCATTGCTCATCACCTGCCCAATACAATCCCAACAGTGAAACATGGTGGTGGCAGCATCATGCTATGGGGGTGTTTTTCAGCTGCAGGGACTGGACGACTGGTTGCAATTGATGGAAACATCAATGCGGCCAAGTACAGAGATATCCTGGATGAAAACCTCTTCCAGAGTGCTCTGGACCTCAGACTTAGCCGAAGGTTCACCTTCCAACAAGACAATGACCCTAAGCACACAGCTAAAATAACAAAGGAGTGGCTTCAGAACAACTCTGTGACCATTCTTGACTGGCCCAGCCAGAGCCCTGACCTAAACCCAATTGAGCATCTCTGGAGAGACCTGAAAATGGCTGTCCACCAACGTTCACCATCCAACCTGACGGAACCGGAGAGGATCTGCAAGGAAGAATGGCAGAGGATCCCCAAATCCAGGTTTGAAAACTTGTTGCATCATTCCCAAGAAGACTCATGGCTGTACTAGCTCAAAAGGGTGCTTCTACTCAATACTGAGCAAAGGGTGTGAATACTTATGACTAGTGTTGAGCCACCCCCGTAGTGTTCGAGTTCGGTTCGGTTCGTCGAACACCCGTGTGTTCGCCGAACTGTTCGTCGAACTGTTTGTCGAACACCTTCGAACACCGTTAAAACCAATGGCAGGCAAACAAAAACACATAGAAACACATAGAAAACACCTTCAAAGGTGTCCAAAAGCTGACAAACTGCTCAGAAGACACAACTAACACATGGAAAAGTGACAAGTACATATAGTCATGCGAAAAGAAAAGAGGTGGAGGAGTAAAAGGAGGGGGAGACACAGATATAGGCCTGTCATGCCCTTCTAAAATCCAAAAAGTGAGAAGCCGACACGTTCAGTCCGCTCCTGCCCGTGCCACCTCCGTGTCGCCGGGTTTGTGCCAGAGCCGCGGTGAACCCTGACGGCCAGCCCCTCTCCCAATACTGGTGCCTGTCCGCTGGTGGGTCGAGCGAGCCCCCCTGTGGTGGAGGCAGCTCTAAGCTTTTTAATTTAAATTGTCTCTCTAATTTGAATGAATACACTTTAAATCCATTTACAAGGATCTATTGGAGGGCAAGTCTCATGCCAGCAGCCGCGTAATTCCAGCTCCAGTAGCGTCCACTAAACCTGCTGCAGTTAAAAAGCTTTTATAAGGATCGAGCTCGGCTGTCCACCGCAAGGCATCCTACTGCCAGTCCCAGCCCCTATGCCTTGGGGTGCCTCCTGATGCTCTTCACTGAGTATCCCGTGGTCCCGAAGCATTTCCTTTGAAAAAATTAAGTGTCCAAACTACAGGTGGTGTAGCTTGCTTAACAGCCGGGATAATCCGCTGACTAGCAGACACTGCTACTAGGCACAAAGTATTTCCTGGGCTAGATGCAGTTAAAAATTTGTAATTAGATACTCTCGTTGGATGCTGAGAAAACATTCCATAGAGTCTCCTGGCACGCCATATATGATTTTCTTAAAAAGCTAGGGGTAGGGGTCTAGGGGACCCTTTTATAGCCACAATCACGGCCCTGTATCACAATACGTCACCTAGGCTGAAGATAAATGGAACTGTAGCACCCTGAGGGCTCGGTTGCTACAGAGGTATTGCACCTCACCCAGAGGTGTGATATCTCACTCTCAGGTAAGGATGGAGTGTGGATCAGGACCCGACACCTGCATGCATTACACCACATTGCCGTGGGGCAGGGTGACCAATATGCCTCTGGGATGGGCACGACAGACCCTGTCCCTGGCTGGAGTGGGGGGAGGGAACACTGAGGAAGGGGAACCCTGTAGTGCAGGAGCAGGGAGGAAGCAGTTCCTGGGTGCATTGAGAAGGGAGTATAAAAGGTGGGCACCATCTTAGTTCAGTGCAGAGAAGTCTGAGCAGAAGTGGCAGGGAGCAGGGGCTCTGCATGAGCTCTGCTCCGGAGGCGGGCCTAGTAACAGAGGCCCAGGCCTGGAAGAGGGAGAAGGAAGGAAGAGGAGCGGAGAAGGCTCCAGGAACGAGGAATGAAGGGATCCCAGGGGTGCGGACGGGCGAGTCGCCACCGCACGCCCGAATCCACCTGCGTGAAGGGGTCAGGCCAAAGGGGGAGACCGGTCCCCGAAACTAGTGGAGGCAGGAAACGACCCTCAGCTAGAAACCGGAGGCTGTGACATTTTATGTGGCGCAGCCCCTCGCTACACCCGCTAGGAAGGCACCACATAGGGTCAGGGAAACTGGCGCCAAGTTTACCAAGAGGAGGCCCGAGGCAGCCGGACAGAAGGGTTGGTAAGAAAGGCCAGACAAAGGACACACAAAGGGGGTCCTGTGAAGCGCTCCAAAGTTATCTGGGAGTTGTCTGAGCCCCTCACCTGGTGAGCACAGTACGACGTGGGCAGCCGTTACCTGCAGACGTGGTCTGGATAATAAGAACTGTGAGTAAAGGCCCTGGACTGCATCACTGACTCCGTGTCGTTACTACTGCTGCCCTGCACCATCACCCCCATCCTCCGCATACACTGCCCTGAGGCTATACTCCTCCCGTGGGGAGTTATGCTACGCTCTGCTGCACCCACAACACCAGCCTCAGCGGTCTGCCCTGCAGCGGTGGTTCACTCTGACCGCAATCCACGGGTGGCATAGTCGGACATTTAAACATCAAAACCACATAAATAGTTCCGCCACTGGTTTGACCACCCTGAGCCACGGAACCGGGTCGCCGCCACGAAGACTACAACCACCAGCATCCACCAAAAAGGGTCCGGCTCCGGGTGTCCCAAGGCCCAGGGGGTGCATCAGAACATTTTCATCACCTTTCACAATCACCAATGGGACAAGGCAGGGATGTCCTCTGTCCCCTCTCTTATACATCCTAGTGACGGAGCACCTGCTCTCATCAATTCGCCATAACCCCAATATTAGGTGGATTGAGGTGGGAGGCACCGAGTACAAGTGCTCTCTATTTGCTGATGATGTCCTAGTATATATCACTCAATCACATATATCCATCCATGCTGTTATGGCTGAAATAGATCACTTTGTTACATGGTCAAATTTTAAAATCAATGCAGCGAAGTCTGAGGCCCTCGATGTCTCCCTCCCCAAATCCATATAGGATTCCATCCAGTCCAACTTTCCCTTTGCCTGGCCCTCACAGGGTATCAAATACTTAGGAATTCCTATTCATAGAGACCTCTCCCATCTATGTTATCTTAATTTTGGGCCCTTTATTGAACAACTCCATACAGACCACGGTTGGCAAGTTAGAACTGTAAGATTCACTACGTGAACCACTGGTGTTTTGTGGAAAAGCACATGTACACTGTGTTCCAAATTATTATGCAAAAAGTGTTTAGGAGTGATAAGGGAAGAATTTGTTTGTTTGTCAGTTAAACTCATTGATGGTGATGTGTGTCAGGGCTCTTTATATCACTGTAAGCAATTGCAGACACCTGTGCTAATTAGTTTGGCAGGTGTGTCCAATGAAAGGCAAGACTACTTAAGAAGGCTGTCTCACATTATTAAGCAGCCTACATTTTCTGCCAAAATGGGAAAGAAAAAGGATGTGTCGGCTGCTGAGAAGCAACAAATTGTGGAGTGTTTAGGTCAAGGCATGACTACAATCAACATTGTGCGATGATCAGGATGAAGTGTCTTGGCAATCAAGAAGTATGTAGCTGATTCACAGTACACACGTGTGCGTGCTAATAAGGGCAAATTGAGGACTCTTTCCTACAGGCAATTACGTCAGGTTAAAAGAGCAGCGGCAAAAAAGCCTTGTCATAGCAGCAGACAAGTTTTTGAAGCTGCTGGTGCCTCCAACGTCCCCCGAACAACAAGATGCAGGGTCCTTCAGAGGTTTGCAGCTGTGCATACGCTATCCTGTCGACCTCCTCTATCCACTTCACACAAGCAGAAACGGCTCCAGTGGGCTAAGCATTACATGAAGACTGATTTCAAAACTGTTTTGTTCACGGATGAGTGCCGTGCAGCGCTCGATGGTCCAGATGGATGGAGTGGAGGATGGCTGGTTGATGGACACCCCACGCAAACACGGCTACAGCGCCAACAAGGAGGAGGTGGAGTAATGTTTTGGGCTGGAATCATGGGGAGAGAGATTGTCGGCCCCTTTAGGATCCCTGAAGGCGCTAAAGATGAACTCCATAATGTATGTGGATTTTCTCAAACAGCACTTCCTGCCATGGTTCAAGAAGAAGAACCGTGTATTTCACAGCAAGATCATTTTTTGCATGATAATGCACCATCTCATGCTGCACATAAAATATCTGCATCTTTGGCTGATATGGGCATAAAAGGGGACAAACTTATGGTGTGACCCCCATGCTCCCCTGACCTCTACCCCATTCAGAACCTCTGGAGCATCATCAAAAGGAGTGTCTATGATGGCGGGAGGCAGTTCACATCTAAGCAACAGCTCTGGGAGGGTATTCTGTCCTCATGCAAAACAATTGAAGCAGAAACCATCCAAAACCTGACAAATTCAATGGACGAGAGAGTTCAGAAGCTCCTTTCGAACAAGGGGTCCTATGTGAAAATGTAACATCACCTAGAATAAAGTTTTGAGTTGAAAACTGTTTGATTTCAGTTTCTAATAACCTGCTAATGCTTATAATTTCAAAAATGACAATTTTTTTGGTCTTTATTAAAATGAAAAGGTTGATCGAAAAGTTTGGGGGATCTAAGAGTGTGGCAACCCAGTAGTCATGATTACTTCGAATTCTGACAATATGAGGGTCATGTTGCAGGTAGTGCAGCAAGAAGGCACTTATGTGTCTTGCGCATCTCGGAGCCCCAAAATTATTTTCCGGGCTAGATGCAGCTAAAAATTATTATTAATTTTAAATCTGGTGGAGCTTAGTATAGATGGCCTAATAGGATCAGTGCTGCACACTGCTACAAAGCCCAAATTATTTTCCAGCCAAGATACAGATAAACATGATTAGTAATTTTAAATCTGGTGGAGCTTATTATAGATGGCCTAATAGAATCAGTGCTGCACACTGCTACAAAGCCCAAATTATTTTCCAGCCAAGATACAGATAAACATGATTAGTAATTTGAAAGCTTAAAACGGTTGGTAGGGTGATTTTACCCAATCATCAAGCTTTTACTCTCCCCAGGATGACACAGGGGTAGAAAAGTCGTTTCGGATCCATGATTTGTTCATCTTTATGAACGTGAGTCTGTCTACATTATCAGTGGAGAGCCGCGTGCGCTTATCTGTCAGCACACCACCAGCAGCGCTGAACACACGTTCAGACAGAACGCTGGCTGCGGGGCATGACAAGATCTCCAAGGCGTAAGTGGCTAGCTCCGGCCATTTATCCAGATTGGAAGCCCAAAAACAGCAAGGGTCCAGTGACACAGTCATGGCTTTAATGTTTACTTGGAGATACTCCTGTACCATCGTCTCTAGGCGTTGACTATGTGTCAGACTTCTTGTCTCCTGTGGCCTTGCAAAGGATGGGCTAAAAAAGTGGTGAAATGATTCCGCAAAATTGATGTTACCAGCAGATACTGTGGTTCTGTTACGGTTTGAGTGCTGAACACTTGACGGTCCCACGGTTGGCAAGTTGGAACTGTGAGATTCACTACGTGCACCACTGGTGTTTTGTGGAAAAGCACATGTAAGATTCTGCAACAGTCTCTGCTGATACTCCTGCATGCGTGCATCCCTTTCTATGGCAGGAATAATTTCTGCAAATTTACTTTTGTACCGGGGATCTAACAGTGTGGCAACCCAGTAGTCAGGATTATTTCTAATTCTCCCAATTCGAGGGTCATGTTGCAGGTAGTGCAGCAAGAAGGCACTCATGTTTGTTGCGCATCCAGGAGCACCAAGTCCCTGTTGTGTTGGTGGCGAGGTAACAATCATGCTTCCTTCCTCTGTCCTCTCCCCCCAACCTCGCACAACAGAAATGTGATCAAGGTCTCCCTCATCTGATGAGTCTTCCATCAGTTCGTCCTCCACTTCTTCCTGGGCTCCTGCACCTTCCTCACTAGTTTGGCTGCTACCATGCACCCTGGTAAAACCATCTCCCCCACCCTCACATGCCTGCCGCCTTGGTGCTGCCGACCGTCTGGACCTTGCAGATGTTAGCCCTTCCGCATACAACTCCTCCTCCTCTACTTCCTCCACCTCCTCTTGTGCCACCACCTGACTCCGAATTCTGTTTAACATGTGCTCCAGCATGTAAATCACCGGAATAGTCATGCTGATAATGGCATCGTCAGCACTAAACATCTTCGTCGCCATTTCAAAACTGTGCAGAAGGGTGCATAGGTCCCTGATCTGAGACCACTCCTCTACGGCACTGCATTAAAAACAGGCATGATTCGGTCATACAAATCACTGCATGGGCTCAGGAATACCTTCAGAAATCATTGTATGTGAGCACAGTTCACTCACTATGCAATCCACAAATACAAATGAAGAAGCCATAGATCAACACAAGCCAGAAACGCTGCCATCTTCTCTGATCCAAAACTCATTTAGAATGGACTGAGGCAAAATTAAAAACTGTTCTGTGGTCAGAAAAATCAAACTGTGAAATTCTTTATGGAAGCCACAAACGCCGCGTCCTGCAGGCTCGAGGTGAGGGACCATCCAGCTTGTTATCTGCACACAGTTCTTGCATCTCTGCATTGGGTTGCCTATGGCACGAGCAGCTTACACACCTTGAAAGTCACTATCGATACTGAGCATTATATAGAAGTTTTAGAACAACATGTGTTCCCATCCAGATAATGTTTATTGCAGGGAAAGTCTTGCAGATTTCAGAAAGACAAAGCTAAACCACACACAAATGGCTTCGTAGAAGAAGTGTTTGGGCGATGAACCGACTGCTTGAAGTCCAGACTTTTCACTAATAGAAAACATTTGGCGCATTATGAAACAAAAAATCAAGCGAAAAGGACTGTGGAGAAGCTAAAATTCTAAATCTGACAAGAACGTGAAAACATTTTTCTCCAAAACTCCAGCAATTGGTCTCCTCACTTTCCAGACCTGTACAGACTGTTATAAAAAGAAGAGGGGATGCTATACAATTGTAGACATGGCCTTGCCCCAACTTTTTAAGAGATTGCTGTATAAGAGATCTCCAATTCATTGCATTCTTGTTTTCTTTCCATGTTTGCATGTTACACAGCATCAGAACTTTTTTTGGAATTGAGGCTGTAAAAAATTAAATATATTTGGTCATGGTTCATTTGTAAAATTCAAGTACAGCAAAATATGAAATTAACTAAACGATTGGTGAACTCAATAAAGAGAAAAAAAGCAAAACTCCAGATCTTAGGTTCGCTTCAATTTCACAAAAAAAAATGCAACCGGAAGCGATCAAAGTCGTACCTATCCCAAAATGGTATCAATAAAAATATCAGCTCACCAAGTAAAAACAAAAGAATTTCTGCAGGACTCAAGGTTCCTAAGAGCACAGAGGCCTCCATAATTCTAAAATGGAAGAAGTTTGGGACCAACAGAAGTCTTTCTAGACCTGGCCGTCCAGCCAAACTGAGCAAACGTGGGAGAAGAGCCTTGGTGAGAGAGGTAAAGAAGAACCCCAAGATCACTGTGGCTGAGCTGCAGAGACGCAGTAGGGAGATGGGAGAAAGTTCCACAAAGTCAAAGTCAACTATCACTGCAGCCCTCCACCAGTCAGGTCTTTATGGCAGAGTGGCCCGATGGAAGCCTCTCCTCAGTGCAAGACATATGAAAGCCCGCATGGAGTTTGCTCAAAAATACATGAAGGACTCCCAGACTATGAGAAATAAGATTCTCTGGTCTGATGAGATGAAGATAAATCTTTTTGGTGATAATTCTAAGCGGTATGTGTGGAGAAAACCAGGCATTGCTCATCACCTGCCCAATACAATCCCAACAGTGAAACATGGTGGTGGCAGCATCATGCTATGGGGGTGTTTTTCAGCTGCAGGGACTGGACGACTGGTTGCAATTGATGGAAACATCAATGCGGCCAAGTACAGAGATATCCTGGATGAAAACCTCTTCCAGAGTGCTCTGGACCTCAGACTTAGCCGAAGGTTCACCTTCCAACAAGACAATGACCCTAAGCACACAGCTAAAATAACAAAGGAGTGGCTTCAGAACAACTCTGTGACCATTCTTGACTGGCCCAGCCAGAGCCCTGACCTAAACCCAATTGAGCATCTCTGGAGAGACCTGAAAATGGCTGTCCACCAACGTTCACCATCCAACCTGACGGAACCGGAGAGGATCTGCAAGGAAGAATGGCAGAGGATCCCCAAATCCAGGTTTGAAAACTTGTTGCATCATTCCCAAGAAGACTCATGGCTGTACTAGCTCAAAAGGGTGCTTCTACTCAATACTGAGCAAAGGGTGTGAATACTTATGACTAGTGTTGAGCCACCCCCGTAGTGTTCGAGTTCGGTTCGGTTCGTCGAACACCCGTGTGTTCGCCGAACTGTTCGTCGAACTGTTTGTCGAACACCTTCGAACACCGTTAAAACCAATGGCAGGCAAACAAAAACACATAGAAACACATAGAAAACACCTTCAAAGGTGTCCAAAAGCTGACAAACTGCTCAGAAGACACAACTAACACATGGAAAAGTGACAAGTACATATAGTCATGCGAAAAGAAAAGAGGTGGAGGAGTAAAAGGAGGGGGAGACACAGATATAGGCCTGTCATGCCCTTCTAAAATCCAAAAAGTGAGAAGCCGACACGTTCAGTCCGCTCCTGCCCGTGCCACCTCCGTGTCGCCGGGTTTGTGCCAGAGCCGCGGTGAACCCTGACGGCCAGCCCCTCTCCCAATACTGGTGCCTGTCCGCTGGTGGGTCGAGCGAGCCCCCCTGTGGTGGAGGCAGCTCTAAGCTTTTTAATTTAAATTGTCTCTCTAATTTGAATGAATACACTTTAAATCCATTTACAAGGATCTATTGGAGGGCAAGTCTCATGCCAGCAGCCGCGTAATTCCAGCTCCAGTAGCGTCCACTAAACCTGCTGCAGTTAAAAAGCTTTTATAAGGATCGAGCTCGGCTGTCCACCGCAAGGCATCCTACTGCCAGTCCCAGCCCCTATGCCTTGGGGTGCCTCCTGATGCTCTTCACTGAGTATCCCGTGGTCCCGAAGCATTTCCTTTGAAAAAATTAAGTGTCCAAACTACAGGTGGTGTAGCTTGCTTAACAGCCGGGATAATCCGCTGACTAGCAGACACTGCTACTAGGCACAAAGTATTTCCTGGGCTAGATGCAGTTAAAAATTTGTAATTAGATACTCTCGTTGGATGCTGAGAAAACATTCCATAGAGTCTCCTGGCACGCCATATATGATTTTCTTAAAAAGCTAGGGGTAGGGGTCTAGGGGACCCTTTTATAGCCAAAATCACGGCCCTGTGTCACAATACGTCACCTAGGCTGAAGATAAATGGAACTGTAGCACCCTGAGGGCTCGGTTGCTACAGAGGTATTGCACCTCACCCAGAGGTGTGATATCTCACTCTCAGGTAAGGATGGAGTGTGGATCAGGACCCGACACCTGCATGCATTACACCACATTGCCGTGGGGCAGGGTGACCAATATGCCTCTGGGATGGGCACGACAGACCCTGTCCCTGGCTGGAGTGGGGGGAGGGAACACTGAGGAAGGGGAACCCTGTAGTGCAGGAGCAGGGAGGAAGCAGTTCCTGGGTGCATTGAGAAGGGAGTATAAAAGGTGGGCACCATCTTAGTTCAGTGCAGAGAAGTCTGAGCAGAAGTGGCAGGGAGCAGGGGCTCTGCATGAGCTCTGCTCCGGAGGCGGGCCTAGTAACAGAGGCCCAGGCCTGGAAGAGGGAGAAGGAAGGAAGAGGAGCGGAGAAGGCTCCAGGAACGAGGAATGAAGGGATCCCAGGGGTGCGGACGGGCGAGTCGCCACCGCACGCCCGAATCCACCTGCGTGAAGGGGTCAGGCCAAAGGGGGAGACCGGTCCCCGAAACTAGTGGAGGCAGGAAACGACCCTCAGCTAGAAACCGGAGGCTGTGACATTTTATGTGGCGCAGCCCCTCGCTACACCCGCTAGGAAGGCACCACATAGGGTCAGGGAAACTGGCGCCAAGTTTACCAAGAGGAGGCCCGAGGCAGCCGGACAGAAGGGTTGGTAAGAAAAGCCAGACAAAGGACACACAAAGGGGGTCCTGTGAAGCGCTCCAAAGTTATCTGGGAGTTGTCTGAGCCCCTCACCTGGTGAGCACAGTACGACGTGGGCAGCCGTTACCTGCAGACGTGGTCTGGATAATAAGAACTGTGAGTAAAGGCCCTGGACTGCATCACTGACTCCGTGTCGTTACTACTGCTGCCCTGCACCATCACCCCCATCCTCCGCATACACTGCCCTGAGGCTATACTCCTCCCGTGGGGAGTTATGCTACGCTCTGCTGCACCCACAACACCAGCCTCAGCGGTCTGCCCTGCAGCGGTGGTTCACTCTGACCGCAATCCACGGGTGGCATAGTCGGACATTTAAACATCAAAACCACATAAATAGTTCCGCCACTGGTTTGACCACCCTGAGCCACGGAACCGGGTCGCCGCCACGAAGACTACAACCACCAGCATCCACCAAAAAGGGTCCGGCTCCGGGTGTCCCAAGGCCCAGGGGGTGCATCAGAACATTTTCATCACCTTTCACAATCACCAATGGGACAAGGCAGGGATGTCCTCTGTCCCCTCTCTTATACATCCTAGTGACGGAGCACCTGCTCTCATCAATTCGCCATAACCCCAATATTAGGTGGATTGAGGTGGGAGGCACCGAGTACAAGTGCTCTCTATTTGCTGATGATGTCCTAGTATATATCACTCAATCACATATATCCATCCATGCTGTTATGGCTGAAATAGATCACTTTGTTACATGGTCAAATTTTAAAATCAATGCAGCGAAGTCTGAGGCCCTCGATGTCTCCCTCCCCAAATCCATATAGGATTCCATCCAGTCCAACTTTCCCTTTGCCTGGCCCTCACAGGGTATCAAATACTTAGGAATTCCTATTCATAGAGACCTCTCCCATCTATGTTATCTTAATTTTGGGCCCTTTATTGAACAACTCCATACAGACCACGGTTGGCAAGTTAGAACTGTAAGATTCACTACGTGAACCACTGGTGTTTTGTGGAAAAGCACATGTACACTGTGTTCCAAATTATTATGCAAAAAGTGTTTAGGAGTGATAAGGGAAGAATTTGTTTGTTTGTCAGTTAAACTCATTGATGGTGATGTGTGTCAGGGCTCTTTATATCACTGTAAGCAATTGCAGACACCTGTGCTAATTAGTTTGGCAGGTGTGTCCAATGAAAGGCAAGACTACTTAAGAAGGCTGTCTCACATTATTAAGCAGCCTACATTTTCTGCCAAAATGGGAAAGAAAAAGGATGTGTCGGCTGCTGAGAAGCAACAAATTGTGGAGTGTTTAGGTCAAGGCATGACTACAATCAACATTGTGCGATGATCAGGATGAAGTGTCTTGGCAATCAAGAAGTATGTAGCTGATTCACAGTACACACGTGTGCGTGCTAATAAGGGCAAATTGAGGACTCTTTCCTACAGGCAATTACGTCAGGTTAAAAGAGCAGCGGCAAAAAAGCCTTGTCATAGCAGCAGACAAGTTTTTGAAGCTGCTGGTGCCTCCAACGTCCCCCGAACAACAAGATGCAGGGTCCTTCAGAGGTTTGCAGCTGTGCATACGCTATCCTGTCGACCTCCTCTATCCACTTCACACAAGCAGAAACGGCTCCAGTGGGCTAAGCATTACATGAAGACTGATTTCAAAACTGTTTTGTTCACGGATGAGTGCCGTGCAGCGCTCGATGGTCCAGATGGATGGAGTGGAGGATGGCTGGTTGATGGACACCCCACGCAAACACGGCTACAGCGCCAACAAGGAGGAGGTGGAGTAATGTTTTGGGCTGGAATCATGGGGAGAGAGATTGTCGGCCCCTTTAGGATCCCTGAAGGCGCTAAAGATGAACTCCATAATGTATGTGGATTTTCTCAAACAGCACTTCCTGCCATGGTTCAAGAAGAAGAACCGTGTATTTCACAGCAAGATCATTTTTTGCATGATAATGCACCATCTCATGCTGCACATAAAATATCTGCATCTTTGGCTGATATGGGCATAAAAGGGGACAAACTTATGGTGTGACCCCCATGCTCCCCTGACCTCTACCCCATTCAGAACCTCTGGAGCATCATCAAAAGGAGTGTCTATGATGGCGGGAGGCAGTTCACATCTAAGCAACAGCTCTGGGAGGGTATTCTGTCCTCATGCAAAACAATTGAAGCAGAAACCATCCAAAACCTGACAAATTCAATGGACGAGAGAGTTCAGAAGCTCCTTTCGAACAAGGGGTCCTATGTGAAAATGTAACATCACCTAGAATAAAGTTTTGAGTTGAAAACTGTTTGATTTCAGTTTCTAATAACCTGCTAATGCTTATAATTTCAAAAATGACAATTTTTTTGGTCTTTATTAAAATGAAAAGGTTGATCGAAAAGTTTGGGGGATCTAAGAGTGTGGCAACCCAGTAGTCATGATTACTTCGAATTCTGACAATATGAGGGTCATGTTGCAGGTAGTGCAGCAAGAAGGCACTTATGTGTCTTGCGCATCTCGGAGCCCCAAAATTATTTTCCGGGCTAGATGCAGCTAAAAATTATTATTAATTTTAAATCTGGTGGAGCTTAGTATAGATGGCCTACTAGGATCAGTGCTGCACACTGCTACAAAGCCCAAATTATTTTCCAGCCAAGATACAGATAAACATGATTAGTAATTTTAAATCTGGTGGAGCTTATTATAGATGGCCTAATAGAATCAGTGCTGCACACTGCTACAAAGCCCAAATTATTTTCCAGCCAAGATACAGATAAACATGATTAGTAATTTGAAAGCTTAAAACGGTTGGTAGGGTGATTTTACCCAATCATCAAGCTTTTACTCTCCCCAGGATGACACAGGGGTAGAAAAGTCGTTTCGGATCCATGATTTGTTCATCTTTATGAACGTGAGTCTGTCTACATTATCAGTGGAGAGCCGCGTGCGCTTATCTGTCAGCACACCACCAGCAGCGCTGAACACACGTTCAGACAGAACGCTGGCTGCGGGGCATGACAAGATCTCCAAGGCGTAAGTGGCTAGCTCCGGCCATTTATCCAGATTGGAAGCCCAAAAACAGCAAGGGTCCAGTGACACAGTCATGGCTTTAATGTTTACTTGGAGATACTCCTGTACCATCGTCTCTAGGCGTTGACTATGTGTCAGACTTCTTGTCTCCTGTGGCCTTGCAAAGGATGGGCTAAAAAAGTGGTGAAATGATTCCGCAAAATTGATGTTACCAGCAGATACTGTGGTTCTGTTACGGTTTGAGTGCTGAACACTTGACGGTCCCACGGTTGGCAAGTTGGAACTGTGAGATTCACTACGTGCACCACTGGTGTTTTGTGGAAAAGCACATGTAAGATTCTGCAACAGTCTCTGCTGATACTCCTGCATGCGTGCATCCCTTTCTATGGCAGGAATAATTTCTGCAAATTTACTTTTGTACCGGGGATCTAACAGTGTGGCAACCCAGTAGTCAGGATTATTTCTAATTCTCCCAATTCGAGGGTCATGTTGCAGGTAGTGCAGCAAGAAGGCACTCATGTTTGTTGCGCATCCAGGAGCACCAAGTCCCTGTTGTGTTGGTGGCGAGGTAACAATCATGCTTCCTTCCTCTGTCCTCTCCCCCCAACCTCGCACAACAGAAATGTGATCAAGGTCTCCCTCATCTGATGAGTCTTCCATCAGTTCGTCCTCCACTTCTTCCTGGGCTCCTGCACCTTCCTCACTAGTTTGGCTGCTACCATGCACCCTGGTAAAACCATCTCCCCCACCCTCACATGCCTGCCGCCTTGGTGCTGCCGACCGTCTGGACCTTGCAGATGTTAGCCCTTCCGCATACAACTCCTCCTCCTCTACTTCCTCCACCTCCTCTTGTGCCACCACCTGACTCCGAATTCTGTTTAACATGTGCTCCAGCATGTAAATCACCGGAATAGTCATGCTGATAATGGCATCGTCAGCACTAAACATCTTCGTCGCCATTTCAAAACTGTGCAGAAGGGTGCATAGGTCCCTGATCTGAGACCACTCCTCCAGCGTGATTTGCCCCACCTCTGGATCTCGTTGGCCCAGGCTATACGTCAGAACGTATTGCACCAGGGCTTGTCGGTGCTGCCACAGTCGCTGCAACATGTGCAGAGTTGAATTCCACCGGGTAGGCACATCGCATTTTAGCCGGTGAAGTGGCAGGCCCAACGACTTCTGTAGAGATGTAAGTCGCTGAGCTGCGGGATGCGAACGGCGGAAGTGAGCACACAGCGACCGTGCCCTCTGCAGAAGGCCATCTAGTCTGGGATAGTGGGCTAAAAATTGCTGGACAACCAGGTTCAACACGTGAGCCATACAAGGCACGTGTGTGACATTGCCCCGGCGAAGGGCCGCACCCAGGTTTGCAGCATTGTCGCACACGGCAGGGCCGGCTCCAGGTTTTTCTGGGCCCTGGGCGAAAGAGTCTCAGTGGGCCCCTTTAACACATACCACGATTCATGATGCAGAGATACAGCGGAGGAATATATATATATAGTACAATGCAAAGATTTCACTTCTTACATTACATGAGTGATATCTATTGTAAATTCCACAATAGCTCAGAAACCGGTGAATCGCTCCACACAGAATACTGGCCCCCATATAAGGCTCCATACGGAATACTGGCCCCCATATAACGCTTCATACAGGATACTGGCCCCCATATAACGCTCCACACAGAATACTGGCCCCCATATAACGCTCCATACAGGATACTGGCCCCCATATAACGCTCCACACAGAATACTGGCCCCCATATAACGCTCCATACGGAATACTGGCCCCCATATAATGCTTCATACGGAATACTGGCCCCCATATAAGGCTCCATACGGAATACTGGCCTCCACATAAGGCTCCATATGGAATACTGGCCTCCATATAAGGCTCCATACAGAATACTAGCCCCCATATAACGCTCCATACAGGGTACTGGTCCCCTTATAAAGCTCCATACAGGATACTGGCCCCCATATAACGCTCCATACAGGATACTGGTCCCCTTATAAAACTCCATACAGGATACTGGCCCCCATATAACGCTCCATACAGGATACCGGTCCCCTTATAACTCTCCATACAGGATACCGGTCCCCTTATAACTCTCCATACAGGATACTGGCCCCCATATAATGCTGCATGCAGGCTGTTACCCCCCACATAATGCCCCATACAGACCCCCCCCTTTTAATGCTCCATGCAGGCTGTTACCCCCCACATAATGCCCCATACAGCCCCCCCCCTTTTAATGCTCCATGCAGGCTGTTACCCCCCACATAATGCCCCATACAGCCCTCCCCCCCTTTTAATGCTCCATGCAGGCTGTTACCCCCCACATAATGCCCCATACAGGCCCCCCCCTTATAATGCTCCATGCAGGCTGTTCCCCCCCTTTATAATGCCCCATGCAGGATGTCGTCCCCCCCTTTATAATGCCCCATGCAGGATGCCCCCCCCTTCTCTTTATAATGCCCCATGCAGGCTGTTCCCCCCCCTCTATATAATGCCCCATGCAGGCTGCCCCCCCCTCTATATAATGCCCCATGCAGGATGTCCCCCCCCTCTATATAATGCCCCATGCAGGCTGCCCCCCCCTCTATATAATGCCCCATGCAGGCAGCCCCCCCTCTATATAATGCCCCATGCAGGATGTCCCCCCCCCCTCTATATAATGCCCCATGCAGGCTGCCCCCCCCCTCTATATAATGCCCCATGCAGGCTGTTCCCCACCTTATAATGCCCCATGCAGGATGTCCCCCCCCTCTATATAATGCCCCATGCAGCATGTCCCCCCCCCTCTATATAATGCCCCATGCAGGCTGCCCCCCCCTCTATATAATGCCCCATGCAGGATGCCCCCCCCCTCTATATAATGCCCCATGCAGGCTGCCCCCCCCTCTATATAATGCCCCATGCAGGATGTCCCCCCCCTTCTCTTTATAATGCCCCATGCAGGCTGCCCCCCCCCTCTATATAATGCCCCATGCAGGATGTCCCCCCCCCTTCTCTTTATAATGCCCCATGCAGGATGCCCCCCCCCCTTCTCTTTATATTGCCCCATGCAGGCTGCCCCCCCCTCTATATAATGCCCCATGCAGGATGTCCCCCCCCCCTTCTCTTTATAATGCCCCATGCAGGCTGCCCCCCCCCTCTATATAATGCCCCATGCAGGATGTCCCCCCCCCTTCTCTTTATAATGCCCCATGCAGGATGCCCCCCCCCTTCTCTTTATAATGCCCCATGCCTCCATACATTAAAAAAAAAAAAATCAAATACTCACCTCCCTTCTCCTCACCTGCTACCTGCTGCCTGCTGCCCGCCGCCCGCCGCTCGCCGCTCGCCGCTCGCCGCTCGCTGCTCGGCTCCGAACTCTAGCGTTGTCGGCGTCTTCCAGCTCAGCGCTCCCTGTGACGGCTCAGGGAGGGCGCGGTGAAAAGACGTCACCGCGCCCTCTGACCTGAGACGTCACAGGGAGCGCAGAGCAGGAAGACAGTGGATCTGCGGAGGCACGGGGAGAGGTAAGTATCGGGCTGCCGGGGCCCTGAGCAAGCGGCGGAGAAGGGCGGGCGCTGACATCGCTCTCCTCCGCCCATAGCACAGCGGGGTGCGCGACCGCCAGTGGGCCCCTCTGCCTGCTCAGGGCCCCGGCATTTGCCCGGGTGCGCCGGGTGCTGACGCCGGCCCTGGCACACGGCCTTCCCTGGTTTCAGGTCCAGTGGAGACAACCATTCATGAAATTGGTTCTCCAGAGCTGACCACAACTCCTCAGCTGTGTGACTCACATTTCCCAGACATTTCAAAGTAAAAACCTCCTGATGACGTTGAGCCCTACTGCCAGCATAGTAAGGAGGTGTGCAGGATCCCTTCTGCGCAGTTAGAAAGCTTGTGGCATGACCAGACAGGCTTTGGGTGCAGGTGGAAGACCGAGAGGAGGTTGAGGAGGCAGAAGCAGTGGAGGAACTTTGACATAAGGAGGATTGACGCACAACTCGTGGGGACGGCAAGACTTGGACAGCAGCCCCTTGTCCTGCTGTCACCATAGTTACCCAGTGCCCAGTCAGCGACATGTAACTCCCCTGCCCATGCCTACTCGTCCAAGTGTCTGTGGTGAAATGCACCCTGTCACACACAGAGTTTCTCAAAGAAGCGGTGATGTTGTGTGCGACATGCTGGTGGAGTGCAGGCACACCTTTCTTTGAGAAGTAGTGCCGACTGGGCATCTGGTACTGGGGCACTGCGACGGACATAAGGTCTCGAAAATCCTCTGTGTCCACCAGGCGGAAAGGCAGCATTTCTGTAGCCAAGAGCTTGCAGATGGTGAAATTCAACCTCTTAGCTTTCTCATGGCTAGGAGGAAATGGTCTTTTACTTGTCCACATCTGAGGGACCGAGGGCTGGCTATTGTGCTTAGACGGGGTTGATAAGGGTGTCCCCGGCAAACTGCCGGTCTGTGAGGAAGATGCAGGCGGACATGTTAGGTTGCCTTGATCCAAAGGTGGTGCTATCGATGTCGGACAGCGCTCAACACCAGCTGGTGTTACCACCTCCAAAGAAAATGATGACCTGCCAATCACGCTGGCTGTTGCGGGTAAAGAGGTGGCAGGTCTGCGCCCCAAAACAGGTGTGACTGCTGTCCCCCCAGTCACAGAGGATGAAGAGGCCGCGGATGCACAAGATATGGCAGACGGTGGTTGGCCCGGCCGGCTAGGCCGCATTGTAGCACACTGAGCTTCCCACTGCAACTTATGCTTCATGTCCATGTGCCGGTTCATGCATGAAGTACTCAAACTATGTATTTTTTGGCCTCTACTTAGCTTTTGCTGACAAATGTTACAGATAACACGAGTTGGGTCATCTTTATCGATCTGAAAAAATGCCCAGGCTATGCAAGGCTTAGCACCCATGCGACCTGAAGAGCCACCACGACTTGTGGTGAGAGGCAGAGTTGTGTTTGAGGATGCAGTTGTTGACGTGCTTCCAGTACTACGTCTCTGTCCAGGAAGGCGCAACCTGACCTCGTCGTCACTAGCATCTTCCTCCACCTCCTCTGCTGACCTCATCTCTTGGCTGACTGTGGGTTGACAGTAAGTGGGATCTCCAACCTCATCATCATCACCCTGTGCGTTATCACACCCGTCGTCCTCAGAGCCAACCTGTTCCTGCCCTGACAAAAAACTAAAGTTGTCGCTCCAATCAGGTATTTGAGTCTCATCATCGTCTTCCTCATTGTCTCCACCAACAGGAGTTACAGTTTGGGAATGAGGGTCTACATTATGGTCAGAACCTTCTGCATCTGGTCCTGGATCCGACTCATAAAGATTCTGGGCATCAGTGCAGATCATTTCCTCGTCTGGATTCACAGAAGCGCTGGAGTCGACCTCTGATTCCCAGGCTATATTATGAATAAACAGCTCTGCAGACTCAACCATCTGTTCTACCTCATACTCAGACGGGCAGCTGGAGATTTGGGAGCTGTGAGGAAGCAAGTGCGATTGGGGTGACACCTTTGAGGACTGGAGTATTTGTGATGTTGAAGTTGATGTGGAGGAGAGCCCACTTAAAGGAGCACTTGATATCCGTTGAAGCACCTGCTGTTTTTGTGCCTCATCTGGAATTTGTAGAGATTGGCGTGGCCGTAAGAAAGGGATCTTATCACATTGTCCGCTAAAAGAAGTAGACATTTTAGTTTGGCTGGAAGATGGTCTTTCTTCTGCAGATGTTACTGTTGCTTTAACACCTACCCCACGGACACAACCTTTTTTCCCCTTCCCAACACGCCTATTCCCCTTTCCACCAGCAGCAGGCCTTTTTCCTCTCATTTTGGTGGTTAACTAATTCACAACTCTGAAGTTGTTTGCACAAAAAAACAATGGATGGGAACCGAGCAGAGCTGAGTGGCCAAACTGTGGTATTAGGCCAAAACTATTGGCTGGGTTAGATGCAGAAAAAAATTATATTCGATTTGCAACCTGATGGAGGTCAGTATAGATGTACTAATAGAACAAGTCCCACACACAGCTAGAAGCCCAAATATTTTTTCAGAGGTAGATGCAGAAAAAAAATATATTCAGTTTGCAACCTGATGGAGGTCAGTATAGATGGACTAATAGAGAAAGTCCCACACACTGCTAGAAGGCCAAATATTTTTTCAGAGCTAGATGCAGAAAAAAATTATATTCAGTTTGCAACCTGATGGAGGTCTATATAGATGGATTAATAGAACAAGTCCCACACACAGCTAGAAGCCCAATATTTTTTCAGAGGTAGATGCAGAAAAAAAATATATTCAGTTTGCAACCTGATGGAGGTCTGTATAGATGGATTAATAGAACAAGTCCCACACACAGCTAGAAGCCCAATATTTTTTCAGAGGTAGATGCAGAAAAAAAATATATTCAGTTTGCAACCTGATGGAGGTCAGTATAGATGGACTAATAGAGAAAGTCCCACACACTGCTAGAAGGCCAAATATTTTTTCAGAGCTAGATGCAGAAAAAAATTATATTCAGTTTGCAACCTGATGGAGGTCAGTATAGATGGACTAATACAACAAGTCCCACACACAGCTAGAAGCCCAAATATTTTTTCAGAGGTAGATGCAGATAAAAATTATTTTTAATTTGCAACCTGATGGAGGTCAGTATAGATGGACTAATAGAGAAAGTCCCACACACTGCTAGAAGGCCAAATATTTTTTCAGAGCTAGATGCAGATAAAAATGATTTTTAATTTGCAACCTGATGGAGGTCAGTATAGATGGACTAATAGAGAAAGTCCCACACACTGCTAGAAGGCCAAATATTTTTTCAGATCTAGATGCAGAAAAAAATTATATTCAGTTTGCAACCTGATGGAGGTCAGTATAGATGGACTAATAGAACAAGTCCCACACACAGCTAGAAGCCCAAATATTTTTTCAGAGGTAGATGCAGAAAAAAATTATATTCAGTTTGCAACCTGATGGAGGTCTGTATAGATGGATTAATAGAACAAGTCCCACACACAGCTAGAAGCCCAATATTTTTTCAGAGGTAGATGCAGAAAAAAAATTATTTTTAATTTGCAACCTGATGGAGGTCAGTATAGATGGACTAATAGAGAAAGTCCCACACACTGCTAGAAGGCCAAATATTTTTTCAGAGCTAGATGCAGAAAAAAATTATATTCAGTTTGCAACCTGATGGAGGTCAGTATAGATGGACTAATAGAACAAGTCCCACACACAGCTAGAAGCCCAAATATTTTTTCAGAGGTAGATGCAGAAAAAAATTATTTTTAATTTGCAACCTGATGGAGGTCAGTATAGATGGACTAATAGAGAAAGTCCCACACACTGCTAAAAGGCCAAATATTTTTTCAGAGCTAGATGCAGATAAAAATAATTTTTAATTTGCAACCTGATGGAGGTCAGTATAGATGGACTAATAGAGAAAGTCCCACACACTGCTAGAAGGCCAAATATTTTTTCAGATCTAGATGCAGAAAAAAATTATATTCAGTTTGCAACCTGATGGAGGTCAGTATAGATGGACTAATAGAACAAGTCCCACACACAGCTAGAAGCCCAAATATTTTTTCAGAGGTAGATGCAGAAAAAAATTATATTCAGTTTGCAACCTGATGGAGGTTTGTATAGATGGATTAATAGAACAAGTCCCACACACAGCTAGAAGCCCAATATTTTTTCAGAGGTAGATGCAGAAAAAAAATTATTTTTAATTTGCAACCTGATGGAGGTCAGTATAGATGGACTAATAGAGAAAGTCCCACACACTGCTAGAAGGCCAAATATTTTTTCAGAGCTAGATGCAGAAAAAAATGATATTCAGTTTGCAACCTGATGGAGGTCAGTATAGATGGACTAATAGAACAAGTCCCACACACAGCTAGAAGCCCAAATATTTTTTCAGAGGTAGATGCAGATAAAAATTATTTTTAATTTGCAACCTGATGGAGGTCAGTATAGATGGACTAATAGAGAAAGTCCCACACACTGCTAGAAGGCCAAATATTTTTTCAGAGCTAGATGCAGAAAAAAAATATATTCAGTTTGCAACCTGATGGAGGTCTGTATAGATGGATTAATAGAACAAGTCCCACACACAGCTAGAAGCCCAATATTTTTTCAGAGGTAGATGCAGAAAAAAAATATATTCAGTTTGCAACCTGATGGAGGTCAGTATAGATGGACTAATAGAGAAAGTCCCACACACTGCTAGAAGGCCAAATATTTTTTCAGAGCTAGATGCAGAAAAAAATTATATTCAGTTTGCAACCTGATGGAGGTCAGTATAGATGGACTAATACAACAAGTCCCACACACAGCTAGAAGCCCAAATATTTTTTCAGAGGTAGATGCAGATAAAAATTATTTTTAATTTGCAACCTGATGGAGGTCAGTATAGATGGACTAATAGAGAAAGTCCCACACACTGCTAGAAGGCCAAATATTTTTTCAGAGCTAGATGCAGATAAAAATGATTTTTAATTTGCAACCTGATGGAGGTCAGTATAGATGGACTAATAGAGAAAGTCCCACACACTGCTAGAAGGCCAAATATTTTTTCAGATCTAGATGCAGAAAAAAATTATATTCAGTTTGCAACCTGATGGAGGTCAGTATAGATGGACTAATAGAACAAGTCCCACACACAGCTAGAAGCCCAAATATTTTTTCAGAGGTAGATGCAGAAAAAAATTATATTCAGTTTGCAACCTGATGGAGGTCTGTATAGATGGATTAATAGAACAAGTCCCACACACAGCTAGAAGCCCAATATTTTTTCAGAGGTAGATGCAGAAAAAAAATTATTTTTAATTTGCAACCTGATGGAGGTCAGTATAGATGGACTAATAGAGAAAGTCCCACACACTGCTAGAAGGCCAAATATTTTTTCAGAGCTAGATGCAGAAAAAAATTATATTCAGTTTGCAACCTGATGGAGGTCAGTATAGATGGACTAATAGAACAAGTCCCACACACAGCTAGAAGCCCAAATATTTTTTCAGAGGTAGATGCAGAAAAAAATTATTTTTAATTTGCAACCTGATGGAGGTCAGTATAGATGGACTAATAGAGAAAGTCCCACACACTGCTAAAAGGCCAAATATTTTTTCAGAGCTAGATGCAGATAAAAATAATTTTTAATTTGCAACCTGATGGAGGTCAGTATAGATGGACTAATAGAGAAAGTCCCACACACTGCTAGAAGGCCAAATATTTTTTCAGATCTAGATGCAGAAAAAAATTATATTCAGTTTGCAACCTGATGGAGGTCAGTATAGATGGACTAATAGAACAAGTCCCACACACAGCTAGAAGCCCAAATATTTTTTCAGAGGTAGATGCAGAAAAAAATTATATTCAGTTTGCAACCTGATGGAGGTTTGTATAGATGGATTAATAGAACAAGTCCCACACACAGCTAGAAGCCCAATATTTTTTCAGAGGTAGATGCAGAAAAAAAATTATTTTTAATTTGCAACCTGATGGAGGTCAGTATAGATGGACTAATAGAGAAAGTCCCACACACTGCTAGAAGGCCAAATATTTTTTCAGAGCTAGATGCAGAAAAAAATGATATTCAGTTTGCAACCTGATGGAGGTCAGTATAGATGGACTAATAGAACAAGTCCCACACACAGCTAGAAGCCCAAATATTTTTTCAGAGGTAGATGCAGATAAAAATTATTTTTAATTTGCAACCTGATGGAGGTCAGTATAGATGGACTAATAGAGAAAGTCCCACACACTGCTAGAAGGCCAAATATTTTTTCAGAGCTAGATGCAGAAAAAAAATATATTCAGTTTGCAACCTGATGGAGGTCTGTATAGATGGATTAATAGAACAAGTCCCACACACAGCTAGAAGCCCAATATTTTTTCAGAGGTAGATGCAGAAAAAAAATATATTCAGTTTGCAACCTGATGGAGGTCAGTATAGATGGACTAATAGAGAAAGTCCCACACACTGCTAGAAGGCCAAATATTTTTTCAGAGCTAGATGCAGAAAAAAATTATATTCAGTTTGCAACCTGATGGAGGTCAGTATAGATGGACTAATACAACAAGTCCCACACACAGCTAGAAGCCCAAATATTTTTTCAGAGGTAGATGCAGATAAAAATTATTTTTAATTTGCAACCTGATGGAGGTCAGTATAGATGGACTAATAGAGAAAGTCCCACACACTGCTAGAAGGCCAAATATTTTTTCAGAGCTAGATGCAGATAAAAATGATTTTTAATTTGCAACCTGATGGAGGTCAGTATAGATGGACTAATAGAGAAAGTCCCACACACTGCTAGAAGGCCAAATATTTTTTCAGATCTAGATGCAGAAAAAAATTATATTCAGTTTGCAACCTGATGGAGGTCAGTATAGATGGACTAATAGAACAAGTCCCACACACAGCTAGAAGCCCAAATATTTTTTCAGAGGTAGATGCAGAAAAAAATTATATTCAGTTTGCAACCTGATGGAGGTCTGTATAGATGGATTAATAGAACAAGTCCCACACACAGCTAGAAGCCCAATATTTTTTCAGAGGTAGATGCAGAAAAAAAATTATTTTTAATTTGCAACCTGATGGAGGTCAGTATAGATGGACTAATAGAGAAAGTCCCACACACTGCTAGAAGGCCAAATATTTTTTCAGAGCTAGATGCAGAAAAAAATTATATTCAGTTTGCAACCTGATGGAGGTCAGTATAGATGGACTAATAGAACAAGTCCCACACACAGCTAGAAGCCCAAATATTTTTTCAGAGGTAGATGCAGAAAAAAATTATTTTTAATTTGCAACCTGATGGAGGTCAGTATAGATGGACTAATAGAGAAAGTCCCACACACTGCTAAAAGGCCAAATATTTTTTCAGAGCTAGATGCAGATAAAAATAATTTTTAATTTGCAACCTGATGGAGGTCAGTATAGATGGACTAATAGAGAAAGTCCCACACACTGCTAGAAGGCCAAATATTTTTTCAGATCTAGATGCAGAAAAAAATTATATTCAGTTTGCAACCTGATGGAGGTCAGTATAGATGGACTAATAGAACAAGTCCCACACACAGCTAGAAGCCCAAATATTTTTTCAGAGGTAGATGCAGAAAAAAATTATATTCAGTTTGCAACCTGATGGAGGTTTGTATAGATGGATTAATAGAACAAGTCCCACACACAGCTAGAAGCCCAATATTTTTTCAGAGGTAGATGCAGAAAAAAAATTATTTTTAATTTGCAACCTGATGGAGGTCAGTATAGATGGACTAATAGAGAAAGTCCCACACACTGCTAGAAGGCCAAATATTTTTTCAGAGCTAGATGCAGAAAAAAATGATATTCAGTTTGCAACCTGATGGAGGTCAGTATAGATGGACTAATAGAACAAGTCCCACACACAGCTAGAAGCCCAATATTTTTTCAGAGGTAGATGCAGAAAAAAAATTATTTTTAATTTGCAACCTGATGGAGGTCAGTATAGATGGACTAATAGAGAAAGTCCCACACACTGCTAGAAGGCCAAATATTTTTTCAGAGCTAGATGCAGAAAAAAATTATATTCAGTTTGCAACCTGATGGAGGTCAGTATAGATGGACTAATAGAACAAGTCCCACACACAGCTAGAAGCCCAAATATTTTTTCAGAGGTAGATGCAGAAAAAAATTATTTTTAATTTGCAACCTGATGGAGGTCAGTATAGATGGACTAATAGAGAAAGTCCCACACACTGCTAAAAGGCCAAATATTTTTTCAGAGCTAGATGCAGATAAAAATAATTTTTAATTTGCAACCTGATGGAGGTCAGTATAGATGGACTAATAGAGAAAGTCCCACACACTGCTAGAAGGCCAAATATTTTTTCAGATCTAGATGCAGAAAAAAATTATATTCAGTTTGCAACCTGATGGAGGTCAGTATAGATGGACTAATAGAACAAGTCCCACACACAGCTAGAAGCCCAAATATTTTTTCAGAGGTAGATGCAGAAAAAAATTATATTCAGTTTGCAACCTGATGGAGGTTTGTATAGATGGATTAATAGAACAAGTCCCACACACAGCTAGAAGCCCAATATTTTTTCAGAGGTAGATGCAGAAAAAAAATTATTTTTAATTTGCAACCTGATGGAGGTCAGTATAGATGGACTAATAGAGAAAGTCCCACACACTGCTAGAAGGCCAAATATTTTTTCAGAGCTAGATGCAGAAAAAAATGATATTCAGTTTGCAACCTGATGGAGGTCAGTATAGATGGACTAATAGAACAAGTCCCACACACAGCTAGAAGCCCAAATATTTTTTCAGAGGTAGATGCAGATAAAAATTATTTTTAATTTGCAACCTGATGGAGGTCAGTATAGATGGACTAATAGAGAAAGTCCCACACACTGCTAGAAGGCCAAATATTTTTTCAGAGCTAGATGCAGAAAAAAATGATAATCAGTTTGCAACCTGATGGAGGTCAGTATAGATGGACTAATAGAACAAGTCCCACACACTGCTAGAAGCCCAAATATTTTTTCAGAGCTAGATGCAGAAAAAAATTATATTCAATTTGCAACCTGATGGAGGTCAGTATAGATGGACTAATAGAATGATGCTATGCCCAAAAGATTTTACTTCACTAGGTGCAGTAAAAAAATTGGTATTCTATACACAGGTGGTATATCTTGCAACACAGATAGGCTACTCCACTGACTAACACACTCTGCAATAGGCCAAAAAGGATTAGCTTTGCTAGATTCAGCCAAATGCTGTGAAAAAAACTTGCACAGCACTGGCACAGACCTGCCTGGCAAAAACTGATAGGAACTGATGTAACCTAGTCCTGAAAAGGACTGCAATTACAATTAGTCTTTACTCCCACAATCTATCTATTTAAGAGCACAGACCTGCCTGATAAAAGTCGTAGGAAATGCTGTAACCTAGTCCTTAAAAGGACTGCAATCACAACTATTCCCTACTCCAAAGCTATCTGTAGATTTGTGCGAAAATTGGCTTGAAATTAACAAGGTATAGCGCACACAGCAACAGCGGTGCCGTCTAACACGCAGCTGCAGCAGTGAGAAAATGGTGACGACGGGGAAAATGGCTTGGTCTTATAGGGCAAGGACATGTGACATACACTGCCAATGACACATGCCCTTGCTTGTGTGAAAAACAGCAGTTCGCTCCGTGTGTGCGCTGCTGATAGGCTGACAGACTGCACCTCCCCACTGCAAATGCGGGAAAGAGAAAAAAAAATGGAGATCTTCATTATTCCTGCAGAGATCCATCCCCTGCCCCTCCCCCCACCCCGCTGTACACTCAAACTGCGTATTAACATTAATTTTCATCACTACTGAGAAACAATCCAGTTATGATTTTGGTGCACGAACAGTTATCGAACATAACCTCGAACAGCCGAATTTTTCTCAAATCGTTCGCGTTCGCCGAACGGCTCGAACACCGCCCAAAACAGCTCGAATTTGAGATTGGCGAACAGTTCGAGTAGAACAACGCTCATCTCTACTTATGACCATGTGATATTTCAGTTTTTCTTTTTTAATAAATTTGCAAAAATTTCTACATTTCTGTTTTTTTTTCAGTCAAGATGGGGTGCAGAGTGTACTTTAATGAGAAAAAAAGGAACTTTTTAAAATTTACCAAATGGCTGTAATGAAACAAAGAGTGAAAAGTTTAAAGGGGTCTGAATACTTTCCGTACCCACTGTACTGTTTATTATAAACTGTTTTTATTGCATTGTTTTACACAATTTGGTTCTCCTCCCTATTTCGTTAGCCTGTAAAAATCCCTTTCCTTTGCACACACCCCAATAGATGATTTTGGTGACAGTGGATTAGTTTAAAAAAAGGCACAGCCCACAGATAGGCAGTAGCTCATATAGTTGCATTGAGCAGTAAGAATCCTACCATGTAGTTTATTTCTGGCCCGCCCATGAGGCAGGGGGATTGCTGTAAGCCCCATAGGGGTATAATTCTATTAGTGATTGTAGGGAAGCAGTTTGGTAGATGTTCGAGTGTTACACTATTATAAAAAGTGGAGTGAGCGCAGCCTAACACCAAAGGATCAGCTAGCTCCAGCCTTGAGTAGGACCCACACCACCATCTAGTGTTTTCTGCTACTGTTTATTAAAGCTTATGCTCTATCCGAAGAAGTAACCGCCAAATTTCTTACACCACATGTAAGTTTTACTTAAACAGCTTCCTAGTTTTCTTGATTTTTATTACTTCTCAGGTGCATCACCTAACAACAGCCAGGAAAAGCATTGCTGGTGGAACTGTTTAGGATAGCACTAAGAGCAGGTAGTTTGGCCATCACCATCTTGGAGTTAAGTTACCCCCAACAGACCCTCCTCCTTGCTCTAATTCTCTAATCCCATACTCTACAAGTGTCTTGTCTTGACAGCATTCTTCTATTAAGTAGTGGCTGAAATAAGAACCTATTGGCACCTAGCGATCATCGTTTAGATAAGGGCCTCCCCAGTTTAACAACTTAGATGCAACATGACACAAATAGACAGTATTTAAAGGGAATAAACTGTAAGGATCGGATTTATCTTAAACCCTGAAAGTTGCAGGCAAGCATCAGCTGTGTAATGCAACACCATTGTGTATGGAGCTGACTTGTACAAGTTGAATATGTGTCTCATGTAAAGATACTTGACATTTAATTTGGTTCCCTTTAATATCTGTATACTCCCTGAAGGAGTGGTCCACCGAATAACGCTTTGTAAAAATAATTCAGAATTGTCACGGGTGTGTCAAGTGTGAAAGACAGTCGCTCTGGAGCCGGCTGTAGAAGGAAACTGACCTTGGCATTGCAGACGCATTCTTGATTCCCTCATTTTTGTTGTATAGTTATATCCTTCTTCCTTTAGGACCCAGCTGCGACCTCCACCTTCTGTTGCTGATTGACACATCCTTGCTGGGTAGTTAAAAAGTCTCAGTCTCTCTAGAGAGTTGCCGGTGATAGTTCTATGTACCTCTGTGTAGGCTTGGAGCACTAGCAGTCGGCAATTTTTTTCTCTGGTGCCCTTGGAGGACGGTTGGCATTATCTCTCTGGTGTTTGCTCAAGCTAAATGTATTCCCTTTGTTTGTTTACCTTTTTGTCTTTAGTTTGTAGTGGGGCCTGACTAGTGCTCACCCTGCCCCCTCCCTGTCTAGGGCCAAGCTCTAGGGACATTCAGGGCTTAAGGTCCTGCTCAGCAATAGGTGTGAAACCTATATAGGGATGATAGGGAAGGCAGGGTGATATTAGGTCGGCCTAGGGGTCTCCATTCCCCCTTTTCCTAGTGTTTGGGCTTCCTCCCCCTCTTCCCTTCATGTTGCACTTAGTCTTCCCACACCTTGTGTGACATTATCACCAGCCGGGCATAAAAATGAAAAAAAGAAAAAGAAAAAAAAACTGACACGTGGTTTTATTTGTGTTTGTGTTTTTTGGGGGGGTGTTTTTTTTTCTCTCTCCCTAGGTTCATGGATCCTGTTGCAATGCTGGCAGAGCAGCTGCACAAGCTCTGGAGGTGAGTGACCTCCGCTTTGAGGTTCAGCAGCAGCAACAGTGGCTGCAGCTCCCTAATCTTGGGGTTTCTGCAGGTAGGCCGGTCCAGATTGAATCCAAGGTTGACCTCCCGGACAGGTTTTCAGGATGTAGGGACAAGATTTTTGTGTTCAAGGAAGCTTGCAAATTGTATTTTCAACTTTGTCCCTACTCCTCTGGAGATGAGGAGCAGTGAGTGAGGATTGTGATCTCACTGTTGCAAGGAGATCCTCAATCCTGGGCTTTCTCTTTCCCGCAGGGTTCTGTTTGTCTTTAATTGCTGGAGGGGTTTTTCGGGGCTCTAGCCCTCATCTACGATGATCCTGACCAAATCTCCTTGGCTGGGTCGTCTTCAGCAGGGGAATCGGTCAGTGAAGATGCAGAGCTCCAAATTCCGCAGATGGGCAACTGATACCAAATGGAATGACCTGGCACTTTGAAGCCAATTTTGTCAGGGCCTTACTGAAAGGTTGAAAGATGCCTTGGCCGTGTATGAAACAGAGTCCTTGGAGGCTGCCATGTCTTTGGCTATACGTGTTGATAGACGTCTTCAGGATAGGTGGGTGAGACCACCTTCTACGGAGCCCTCTTTTCGGAGTAATTGCCGGGGGCGCGGTCTGGAGGTGAACCAGTACTGGTGGAGGTGGAGGAACCCATGCAGTTAGGGTGTGCCTCTGCATTATACGTTTCTGTCACGGGTGTATCAGAGGTGACAGACAGTCGCCCTGCACTTGGTTGCAGGAGATCTCTACGTTTGGCATTACAGACATCTTCTTAGAGGCTGGCTGTCTCTAGGACCCAGCGGCTACCTCCCTCTGGTTAATTAGCTTTCTGGCCTAGGTGTATAAATACCTGGTGTGTCTGAGAAGGAGGTGCCGGCGATATTCATTACTACTTGTGAGGCTTTAGCAAGAGCAGTACTTTGTCCTCTCTGGAGCTTGAGGCCATGTGCGCATTTGTCTGGAATCGTCTAAAGCTAAGCAATTTCTCCTGTTTGTCTACCCTTGTTTTCTATAGAGTCTAGTGGAGATCAACTAGTGCTCATCTCCTCCCGTCCCTAGCCTTAGCCATACGCCAGGGAAAGTCAGGGCGAGGCACACGTGCCGCGATTGTGCAGAGCCAATATAGGGACGGTAGTTGAGACAGGGTGACACTAGACCAGACTAGGATGTCTCCATTCCCACCTCTCCCTAGTGTCTGGGCTCCCTTTCCCTCTTCCCTCTGTCTTTCTCACACCTGGCGTGACATTATCGTTGTCCAAGCACGTATTGAAAAGGAAAAAAAAAACTGACATTTTTTTTTCTCTGTGTGTTTTTGGGCGTGGACCTTTTATTTTCCTTTTTCCCTTGGTATGGGTTCAGTTGCAGAGCTCGCAGAGCAGTTCTGTCTATGGAGGTGAATGACCTCTGCTGTGAGGTTCAGCAGCAGCATCAGCGGTTACAGGTCGCCAATGTGGGGGTCTCTGCAGGTAGGCCTATCCAGCCTGAACCCAAGGTTGCCCTCCCGGACAGGTTTTCAGGAGGTAGGGACAAGTATTTTGCATTTAAGGAGGCATGCAAATTGTACTTTAAACTTCGTCCTTACTCCTCCAGTAATGAGGAGCAACGGGTTGGTATTGTGGTCTCTCTATTGCAGGGAGATTCTCAATCATGGGTGTTTTCGTTACCGCAAGACTTGGTTTGTCTTTAATCTGTGGAGGGTTTTTTCGAGGCTCTGGCTCCTGTCTATAATGACCCTGATCGAGTCACCTTGGCTGAGTCTAGGTCGCCTTCAGCAGGGGAATCGGTCAGTGGAAAAGTACAGTTCAGAATTCCGTAGATGGGCAACGGATTCCAAATGGAATGACTCAGCTCTTAGAAGTCAATTTTGTGAGGGGCTTACTGAAAGGTTGAAAGATGCCTTAGCAGTATATGAAACCCCTCAGTCCTTGGAGGCTGCAATGTTTTTGGCCATACGTCTTGATACACGCCTTTGGGATAGATGGGTGAGACCACCTTCTCCGGGGCCTTCTTGTAGGGGTTGTGTAACTGTTCCAGGGGAGCGGTCTGGGGGTGAACCAGTACTGGGGGAGGTGGAGAAACCCATGCAGAGAGGAGGTGTCTCTGCATCATACATCTCCCCAGAGATTTGCAAGAAAAAAGGTGTATTTTTTTGTGGGAAAAAGGGACATTTTGTTAGGACTTGTCCTTCAATTACTAAACAAAAGGAGACTCGATTAACTCTTGGTAGTCTGGAGTTGGATAAACAAGGGGTGCATTTGTGGCCATACTGCAGTTCCCATTTTGTCCTGACAGCAGAGGTGGTGCTAGAGAGCAAAACCGAGAAAATTTCTGTGTTTGTTGACAGTGGAGCTGGAGTCAGTATGGTGGATGCGGAGTTTGTGAAAACTCATGATCTTGCTTGCTGTACTTTAGACAAACCTATTTCCATTTTCGCCGTCGACTCGGCGCCACTTGCACAGAAAGCATTTACTCAGATTGTACATAATGCAAAACTGAGGGTGGGGTCAGTTCATTGTGAAATAATCCCTTGCTATGGCCTGGACAATCTTCCCACACTGATTGTCTTGGGTTTCCCTTGGCTTGTTAAACATAATCCATTGGTGGATTGGCAAACAGGGGAGATTATTGAATGGGGAGATTACTGTCATAAGAACTGTTTAGATATTTCCCTTGCTACAGTCTCTACGGAAATATTGCCTGCTTTTCTGTTTGGTTTTGAGAACGTTTTTTCTGAGAGGGGTTGTCAGGATTTGCATCCTCACCGTGCTTATGACTGTCCTATTAACCTGACCCCCGGAGCTAAATTACCAAAGTCCAAACTGTATAATCTTTCTGGCCCTGAGAGACAAACCATGAAGGTTTTCATTGCAGAAAGTCTGGAGAAGGCGTTTGGCGTTTGGCGAAACCTTAGAACGCACGCAAATACTACAAGCCGCTACATGTTCAATTACATCCCAATGCAACCCTGGATGCCCAGCAAGCACAGAGTTCTCAGACACTCCTTCTCAGAAAAGACGTCCTCAAAATCTGACAAGGTCTCTGTAGAGACTGTAGAAAGGGAAATGTTTAAACAGTTCTGATGGCAGTAATCTCCCCATTTAATGATCTCTCTGGATTGCCAATCCACTATCGGATTATGTTTCACCAACCAGGGTAGATCCATGACAATTGGAGTGGGAAGGCTTTCTAGGATATAACAAGGAATTATCTCACAATGAACAGACCCCAGCCTCAGTCTTATATTATATACAATCTGAGTCAGAGCTTCCTGTGCAAGTGGTGTTGAGTCGATGGCAAAAATAGGAATGGGCTTAGCTAAAGTATAGCAAGCAAGCCCATGAGTTCTCACAAACTCAGTATCAACCATGCTGACTCCAGCTCCGCTGTCTACAAACACAAACATTTTCTCAGTCTTGCTCTCTAACACCATCTCTGCTGTCAGGACAAACCGAGAACTGCAGGTTGACGACAAACACACCCCTTGATTATCCAACTCCAGACTACCAAGGGTTAATCAGGTTTTATTTTGCTTAGGAATCAAGGGACAGGCCCAAATAAAATGTCCCTTTTTTCCACAAAAAAACATACACCCTTTTTTTTGCGGCTCTGAGGGTAAACAGTCACGCCAGGTGTGGGAAAGACTTAGTGCAACACAGAAGGAAGAGGGAAAGGTAGCCCAGACACTAGGGAAATGGGGGAATGGAGACCTCCTATTCTGGTCTAGTGTCACCCTGTCTCAACTGTCATCCCTATATTGGCTCTGCACTAATTGCCGCACGCGTGCCTTGCCCTGACTTTCCCTAGCATATGGCTAAGGCTAGGGATGGGACGAGATGAGCACTAGTCTATCTCCACTAGACTCTATAGAAAACAAGGGTAGACAAACAGGGGCGAATTGCTTAGCTTTAGACGACTCCAGACAAATGCGCATACGGCCTCAAGCTCCAGTGAGGACGAAGTTCTGCTCTTGCTAAAGCCTCACAAGTATTAATGAATATCACCGGCACCTCCCTCTCAGACACACCAGGTATTTATACACCCAGGCCAGGAAGCTAATTAACCAGAGGGAGGTAGCCGCTGGGTCCTAGAGACAGCCAGCCTCTAAGATGTCTGTAATGCCAAACGTAGAGATCTCCTGCAACCAACAGCAGGGTGACTGTCTGTCACCTCTGATACACCCATGACAGTACCCCCTCTCTACGATTGGCCTCCGGACACTCAGGACCGGGTTTCTCAGGAAAAGAGGTGTGAAATGAGCGAACCAATCTGTTAGCGTTCACCTCTGACGCTGAAACCCACATCCTCTCCTCTGGACAATAGCCTTTCCAGTGCACCAAGTATTGTAGAGAACGACGTAGGAGATGAGAATCTTCAATCCTCGAAATCTGGAACTCCAGATTACCTTCAACCATTACTGGGAACGGTGGTAGAGGCGAGGGCTCAAGAGGTTCCACATATTTTTTAAGTAAGGACCTATGGAACACGTTGTGGACTTGTCCATGGATTTTATTACTGGCCTATCAGTATCTGCAGGCAAGACTGTGGTTTTAGTGGTTGTAAATAGATTCAGTAAAATGGTTCACTTCGTCGAATTACCGGCACTTCCGAATGCCAAGACTCTTGCTCAGGTATTTATAAATGAGATTGTGAAGCTTCACGGGGTTCCCTACGATGTTGTGTCAGATCGGGAGACCCAGTTAGTTTCTAATTTCTGGAAAGATTTCTGTTTTTAACTGGGGGTGCAACTGTCTTTTTCCTTTGCCTTCCATTCCCAGTCGAATGGGCAGACCAAGCGCATTAATCAGAATTTAGAGACATACCTCAGGTGTCTTGTCTCTGAAAACCAAGAGGATTGGGCATTTTACTTACCATTTGCAGAATTTTCTATTACTAATCATCGCCAAGAATCTACCCGTATGTCACCGTTCTTTTGTGCATACGGTTTCCATCCACAGTTTGGTACTTTTAGTGGTGGAGGGGCTTTGGGAGTTCCTGAGGAGGAACATTTTTCTTGGTCGCTCTTCTCTGTGTCGGGGGGTTCCGAGTAATATGAAAATCATGGGAGACAGGTACAAACGTATGGCTGACAGGAAAAGCTCACCAGGTCCGGACCTAAGTGTGAAAGACTTTTTGTGGTTGTCTACCAGGAATATTAAGTTGAAGGTTGCTGTCTGGAAGCTGGGACCTACGATTTATTGGTCCCTATAAAATAACCACCGTCATTAACTCAGCAGCATTTCGTCTTGAGCTATCTCAGGCCCTTAAGATCCACAATGTGTTTCACAGGTCTCTGCTCAAGAAATATATAGAACCTCTTGAGTCCTCTCATATGCTGCTGCCCCCAATCATGATTGATGGGAATTTGGAGTTTCAGATTTCGAGGACTGTAGATTCTCGCCTCCAGCGTCGTTCCCTACAGTACTTGGTGCACTGGAAGGGTTATGGTTCAGAGGAAAGGATGTGGGTTTCGACATCAAAGTTGAATGATTTTGGTCTGCAAAACCAGTACAATGGACAGTGGAGACAAGAAAATAGTGGGTGGAGAGAAGAGGACTGGCTGCAGAAATATATACTGTTTCTTTGCTATATGTATATTTTTTTTATATGACAGTAAAGTAGTTTTTTATATTCATTAGGGGGTATTACACATCTACTCACCTAGCTGAGTTGTGTTGATGGTTTGGGTCCTTGGTGCATCCACAAACGACTTCAGAATTACGTTCTCCACATTTCTTAGGATGTCTGTAGTAAATTTACCGGCATTTGTGCCGTCATCAGGGGAGTTCTTGTGCTTTTTAAGTATGTTATCGAGTTTTTCTGTGTCTATTTTAAGTTGACTTTTGGCTTCCTAGAGAGAATAGTGTAGTGTTAGTGTGCAGAATTAAAGGGTTGTTCTTATTTTTGATCCCTTGCCTACCCGCTTCTTGCTTGCATTTAAAGAGGTTGTCTGAGACGTGAAATGTTGCCAACAGGCACAGACACTAATTCATGCTCTATTCCAGTGCTGCGGCTATAAACTGTTCAAATTGACTGCAGATATCAAAGCCTATATTCCCCACTTCACATCTGCAACCAATCATTAGCTGCAGTGGTATATGGCCCAGGACCAGTGATTGGCAGCAGACATCATGTGGAGAATGAAGACTGTGACGACTGTAGTCAATGTAAACGATATATCGAAGGAAAGCAGTGGGGTGCGTTGCTGGAGCGGAGGTTGAGTAAGCATTATTTCACAGTTTTAGCTCTACTGCCTGTATGTACTGCCTTTAAATGTCATCCTTTAAAGGGAACCTGTCAGTAAGATCAATCACCCCAAACCACATGCAATGCCTCATTTACATGCGACTTAAAACACTAATTTCTCAGGAATACAGCAACAGATAAAATATATAAAGGTGTCTGTTGATTTAAATGTTAAAAAAGACCTGCATGCGCATTAATGCAGTTTGGGAGGGTTGATCTTACTGACAGACTCCCTTTAAAGGGATTGACTTAAACAACCCCTTCTCAATTTATATATTCTCCCTCCAGTGCAGGCGCTATTCCAGCGATTTCCTCCCTGGGTTCACATGACATTGTTATGTCACGTGAGCCCTGCAGCAAATCAACAGCCACCAATGGGCCGCTTCACTCACACTTTCATCAGACGAAGCTGACATCCGGAAGAAGTGAGAGCAGCCACAGTTCTGACTTCCTCCAGATGTTAATTTCATCTGAAGGAAGTAAGAGTGAAGCAGGCCATAAACACAAATGATTGGCTGCAGGGCTCACTTGACATAACAATGTTACACAAGCCCTGGGAGTGACACCAGCATCATACATGAGTACATACTCTTTTTATTTTACATGGGGGAATGTAGTAATAGAGAGGGGCTGTCTGAATAGTGCATAACCCCATTAACTAATTCATGGCAGCATTACGTGAAAACTCAAAATAGTTTTTTAACACTATAGACTGCATTGTAACACATGGTAATATCATGTGGACCATACATAGCAGTAGTGAATGCATTTCTTAAGCACTGCCCTTTTGTATCTATATGCATGTATACAGTATATAGATATAAATGTATGTACTGTACTGCCATATAGAGATATAATCTCTTCAGACATACTCACCTCTATAGTTATATTGCTTTTTGAATGACAGGAAGAATTAAAAATCTGAATTGTGCTCAGCAGCACTGAGCAGGCAGCATCCTACAATAATAAAACATTGCCCATTATTCGTCACAAAAAAACTCCCTTGTTTACATGAACCTAAAAGAAGATTTTTAATACTGCACATTTTTTTTACAATGTATATGATTGCATCAGGGTTTGACACATAATAAGGGCTCATGCAGATTAGCGTATATTCGATCCGAGCGATCTGACAAAACATCGGATCACACTCGGACAAATGTTAGTCTATGGGGCCGTACACATGTCCGATTTTTTTTCTCAGACCCAGGAAAAAATTGCAGCACGCCTGATTTGGATCTGATCGGATCGCACTAGACCATGCAAGAAAATGAGTCCATGGAAATCATCGGACTGCACTCGGGTGACATCTGAGTGCGATCTGATTTTCATGACCTGACAGAATGGAGAAGATGGAGACTTTATTTTCCATCCTCTCCTTATTCCAGAAAATCAGATCACACTATGATCACACTCTAATTAAACTCTAAATGTGATTAGTATAATCGGCCAGATTCTCTCGGATGAGAGAAAATACAATCATGTGACCCTGCCCGAAAGCAATTAATAGGTTCTTATGTGTGATAGAAAACATACTCCAGGGGTAGTATCTCGTGAGTATACTCTAACAAGTCCTCTCGTATTCTAACTTGTGCAGAAATACTAATATGCTTGTCTAATTATTAATAAACTAAATTATTTATTACCAGACAACATACTGTACATAAATGGCATATTTACCTGGACCAAAGTTGAGATTTGAAATTTATTTTATTTTTTTCCATCAGTAAAAAATCACTGATGAAACCCTGATGAAGATTGAATCCAAAGCATAGATGAACAGCGGTCCGTGTTCTTACATACGTGAAAAATCACAGACGTCTGAATGAGGCCTTACATTGGGACTTTACAAACATGTCAAATTACTGCTAAAACAAAGTAATATATCATTATGAAGTTAGTACTTACTGGCGGAGTCATCTTTTCACATTCCTTCTTTTTTTCCAATTCTGAACTACTAAATTCACATCTAATCTTCACTTTTTCTTTGCCAAAAAGACAAAATGGAGAGCAAGTTATCAGCAGGCACTTACAGTGAATATCACAGCCGTAAATTTACCAATCCAAACATAACATTGGAAATGTAGAAAATTAAAACCCTTAATAACTAATTGTTCCAGATACTCAAAGAAAAAAAGACAACCCCCAGTAACTGCAAAATACGGTATTTGATAAAATTTTAAATCGTAACCGTTGTTTTAATTTTTATTTCATGAATAAATTGTACCCATGAAAGTAAGAAACTTCGTAATAGATCTTATCTGAGAAATCTGTTTCTATCTCCGACAAAAATTGGGAATACAATGGGGATACCTCAGCAGGATGGCTGAATTCACTGAAAAGGTGGCACACACACATGCAGTATGGGCCTATAGCAATGTACGGCTGCCATATTACCGATCAGTACAAGATAGATCCAAAGAGAAGAGAGTGGAAATGCCCTCATAAATCAGTATCTTTATTACTGAAAGTGCTCAGCTATTTACGGCAATCCCATAGACAATGAATGGTTGAGTATGGAGCGGAGATTGCAATATGAACAATTTTATTGAAACAAAGAAATGGATTAGTATATAGTCTTTTATATGTTTTATCTAACTATCCTACAATTTTATATTATATACACACTCTGTACAGGGGATTTCAGATATACATCAAATGTATTTGTTTTAATAGTGTTAATCATGTGCCGACCCAGTGAATTTTGACGCAACACAAACTGTCATGTGTTGGTTTGGTGCCTTCATTTGAAATCCACTGTGTATGTCTAGTGTCCATATATCGTTGTTTCCTGAGAAAGAAGTGCAGGTCAGTTCGAAACGCGTTGAATAAAAACCGCATGTTTAATAAATTCTTGAGAACTGATGTCTTCAATAATTGGCAGCGATTCTCCATATCTTTAAGGTCCATTCAGGACAGAGCTCCTTTCTCAGAATCGTGTAGGTCCCAATCAGGACTTGACTGGGTGTAAAAATCAGCCCTGACGCACAATCTCGGCCAGCCCACATACAGTATCCCCCTACTAAGGAAAAATAGCTGGGCACAATTCAAGATTCAGAGAATTTTGCTATATTTTGTCACTAAAACATCTTACTCCATCATCAATACAACAAGCAAAATGAAAGTGGGCTACAGAAATGCCTACATGGTCAAAGACAAATGTTAGTTTCCTCAATACAGCCAAAAATACCGCAATACAGTGACCTTTGGTCAGATACCAATTCTACATGGGCACTCTGTAGAGTATTACCATGGTGGAGTAGCAGGGGGTAAGTAACACAGATTCTTTTACGATCACACAGTGCAAGCCTAAGTACTAAAAATATTTAAAAGTGGAAATCCATTTAAAGAAATACCTGGATACAGCAATTTTGGCAAAGCAAAAACGCTTTAAAATGCAATTAAAAAATACCACAAGAAACATGGTGCCAGATTCATTATTACATTCGCATCTTTTTTTGACTAGTTTTTGGTGTTTTTCGTCTGTTTTTTATTTGCGCCTAATTCTTCTTTTAATTTGAGCCTTTTTTAAAGTCTATTTTATATGTGCTCATTTGTTTTTGCTTTTTATGTTCTCCATTGTGGGCAGAGTTTGGGGTTTACCGATGTTTTCGGTTGATCCATCATTCGGGACTTTTTAAAAATGCACAACCAACATCCACACGAACATCAAGTCCAATGTTCATCTCCAACTAATTCACTCCTGAATGGCGCTAAGCTTCGCCCCCTTCCACTTGTTTCTTCTAAAATGCCTTTGTGAAGGCCCCTTTCCCCAATTCTCCTCTGATGAACACAGCCATGGGACAGACTGCACTGGGAGACCATAGAGAGAGAGAGAATGGAGCTAGAAGACTGAAGCAGCCCTAACTCTGCTCCGGGAGGTACCTGTGGACTAGTAAGAAGACCTGAAAAGGTGCGAGGCATGGGCAGCCCACTATGGGTTTGGTAGCATGTCCCACTGGAAAACAGCCTTGTCAGGCAGATGGCCAGTCAGGGCCTGGTCTCAATAATCAATGTTCACCAACTTATCTCCTATGTATTAGGAATAACTTTCTATTTTGAGGAAAAAACACTCTAAAGTGGTTTTCCTAAGAGTATCATTCATCACCTATGCACAAGATAGGTGAAAAATGTGTGACTGCACACCCTACTGATCATTGGAACTGGGGTCTTCTCACTACAGTCATGCATGAGTGCTGCTTGTTTTCAATTTCTACAGGGTCATCGGAAACGTGATTGAAACTTAGGCAAAGGCTACACAGGGACATGTGTCAAGCAACATGAAGATTGGAGTGTGACATCGTGACAACGCATCTAAGCATTGTCAGTGAGGTTTTGTTGAAATCCACGTCCAACTACCGCGACTGTGATGCAGTTGTCACAAAAAATCCAATGTTATTGGATATTTGGCTGCTGATCACAATTCACAAGCGACTTTATATCCATAGAATTAAATGTGGGTTGACTTGCATGTGACCTGTCTGCGAATTGGCTATTTAAAGTCAAATTTCACTTCTGAAGTAGTCACATGACAGCAAGATGCAGAAAAGTTGCGAAAACATTTTTGGACAAGCGACCTGTTTGTGACTTGCACTAAGTAGTCCTCAGTGGTTATGTGGCAGTATATTCTGATGAGGTGGAGGCAAAAACAAAAAAGCCACAAAATTCCACTTTTGATGAACATCAATGAAAAAGCACAGACCACAGCATCCATGCATGGCATAGGTTAAAGTCACTGTCATCCAATCAACATAAATAAAAAGTATAAATTAAATACAATGAACCAATAATGATTTTGTCTGGCAGATACAAAGGAGGATGACAGGGAATGTAAGGCTGTACTGACCTACACACTTATTGGAAACATTTGTGAATCCATTATTACGCGTACAGTTATATGAGCCTGGTGTGTTGTGGCAGATAGAGTTACACCCACAGATTCCTGGGAAATTCCTGCATTCATTTATATCTGTGAAAGGAGATAACAAGGCAGGGTCATACATGAATATATTGCTCTGGAAGTAATTAAAAAGTTGATGACAAACTAACATCAATTTGCATTTGTTTGTACAATTCACATTAGATGACTCCCTGTCAACTACAACTGGGCAACTTAATTACAATGCAGAAACATTATGGCTATCCTTTAGGCTTCTTTAACATGTCCAGATATTTCTGGTACTGTAAAAACCAGTACCGTAGATATCAGTGTCCTTGTGTCCGTGTGTCATTGTGTAGCATACATGTGGCAACCGTGTGCTGCATCAGAATCACACGTACCGGCGCCTGGGAAACAGCGGTACAGTTCAGGCTGTTTCCAGTAGCTGGGTGCTGCAGTCAAGTCTCATCATTGCCCCCTGCTTGCGCTAAGCAGTGGACAATGTTGACAGTTGTTTTCAGCCCCCACTGAATAAATAAAGTGTAAAAATAAGAATAAAATAAAAAACAACAATATACCTCACCTGTCCGAAGTTGCAAGAATCCATAAGAACTCTCAGTCCTACAGAAAGGCTTGTCCTTCTGTCCAACGCCATACTGGGACTCATTCCAGTTGGAAAAGGACCTTCAGCGTTTTTACCGGTCGATACGTCTCAAGACCCATTTTGGACTACTTAATGAGACCTCTGTTAACAGGGTACCTCCTCCCGGGGGCAACCCTGTACCGGAGCGTTCTATCTCCTCACTGGGTCTCCGCAACAGAAGTGCATTTAATCCCCCTCACTCCAACCATGCCACAGAGACAACTATAGCTCTTATTGACAGAGATGTCAAGAGTCTAATACACCAACAGCATCTAGGCTTCTTCCCCACACACCAAAATCTCACCTTAGATGAGAAAAGAACCATTAAGAGTCTGCAGGAGAACAAACACATAGTGATTAAACCAGCTGACAAAGATGGTGCCACGGTCATTATGGACCAGACAGCTTACACGAACGAGATCTTACCTCAGCTAAGTGATTCTGACACCTACAAACGTGTGAACACTGACCCTTCTAACATCATTCGGTCTAAAATCCAATCCGTTCTATCTACATATCTGGACCTGAAAGTCATTGACTCCAAGACAGCTACATATCTCACTAACCCCCACCCGATAACTCCAGTCTTCTACATCTTACCCAAAATACATAAGTCTCTAACCAACCCCCCTGGCTGACCAATTGTAGCCTCCACCGACTCGACCCTCTCTCCTCTGGCTATTTACCTAGAAAAAATACTGAGACCACTGGTCAAAAAAGCACGTGCTTTTCTGCAAGACACCAGTGCTTTTCTTGGCATTATCAAGAACCTCCCGAACACTGTGATGGAGAGCTGGCTTGTGACCCTGGACGTAAATGGCCTATACACGTCAATTTCACATGAGAAAGGATTAGAGGCCACCTCCCATCTCTTGCTACAGTCTAACCTGTCACCCTTATCAATCCAATTCTGCCTTACACTACTCTCTCTAGTTCTCCATGAGAATTACTTTCTGTTCAGGGACGATTTTTATATACAGGAACGCGGGACAGCAATGGGCTCGCCGGTAGCCCCAGCTTACGCTAATGCTTATATGCATAAGTTCGAAGAAGACTTCATATATACCAACACCCTCTTCAAGGCACATTGCAGCACTTATCATCGATATATCGATGATATCTTCCTCATATGGTCAGGTCCGTTGGAATCACTAACCACCTTCTTCTCAAACCTCAACTCAATTAGACCCGAGCTTCAATTCGCACTGAATTACGAGAAGAAACAGATAGCCTTCCTCGACACACTAGTGATTCACAATGACAATGGGAGCTTCACCACAGACCTCTTCACCAAACCCACGGATTGCAGCAGTCTACTACATTATTCCAGCTGCCATACTAAAGCCACCAAAAATAGTCTCCCCCGTTCCCAGTTCCATAGGGTAACTAAAATAGTCTCAGACTCTGATACCCTTCCTCAACAACTACAGGACATGTCACTAAAATTTAAAGAGCGCCACTACCCCACTCGTTTGTTGGACCAAGAAATAACCAAAGCACTTGACCTCAAACCACCGGATCCCCCTACTACTAAGACTGAACGTGTACCATTTGTTCACACCCACGACCCTCTGAAGCCTAAGATACACACTACCATTAGGAAACACTGGCCCCTCTTAACTAAAGCATACCCTGAGATCCCGGCCTTCAGAAACCCCGTCCTGATGTGTACTAGGAGGGCTCCCAACTAGTGTTGAGCCACCCCCGTAGTGTTCGAGTTCGGTTCGGTTCGTCGAACACCCGTGTGTTCGCCGAACTGTTCGTCGAACTGTTCGTCGAACACCTTCGAACACCGTTAAAACCAATGGCAGGCAAACAAAAACACATAGAAACACATAGAAAACACCTTCAAAGGTGTCCAAAAGCTGACAAACTGCTCAGAAGACACAACTAACACATGGAAAAGTGACAAGTACATATAGTCATGCGAAAAGAAAAGAGGTGGAGGAGTTTAAAGGAGGGGGAGACACAGATATAGACATGTCATGCCCTTCTAAAATCCAAAAAGTGAGAAGCCGAGACGGCCAGTCCGCTCCTGCCCGTGCCACCTCCGTGTCGCCGGGTTTGTGCCAGAGCCGCGGTGAACCCTGACGGCCAGCCCCCCTCTCCCAATACTGGTGCCTGTCCGCTGGTGGGTCGAGAGAGCCCCCCTGTGGTGGAGGCAGCTCTAAGCTTTTTAATTTAAATTGTCCCTCTAATTTGAATGAATACACTTTAAATCCATTTACAAGGATCTATTGGAGGGCAAGTCTCATGCCAGCAGCCGCGTAATTCCAGCTCCAGTAGCGTCCACTAAAGCTGCTGCAGTTAAAAAGCTTTTATAAGGATCGAGCTCGGCTGTCCACCGCAAGGCATCCTAGTGCCAGTCCCAGCCCCTATGCCTTGCGGTGCCTCCTGATGCTCTTCACTAAGTATCCCGTGGTCCCGAAGCATTTCCTTTGAAAAAATTAAGTGTCCAAACTACAGGTGGTGTAGCTTGCTTAACAGCCGGGATAATCCGCTGACTAGCAGACACTGCTACTAGGCACAAAGTATTTCCTGGGCTAGATGCAGTTAAAAATTTGTAAGTAGATACTCTCGTTGGATGCTGAGAAAGCATTCCATAGAGTCTCCTGGCACGCCATATATGATTCTCTTAAAAAGCTTGGGGTAGGGGTCTAGGGGACCCTTTTATAGCCAAAATCACGGCCCTGTATCACAATACGTCACCTAGGCTGAAGATAAATGGAACTGTAGCACCGAGGGCTCGGTTGCTACAGACGTATTGCACCTCACCCAGAGGTGTGATATCTCACTCTCAGATAAGGATGGAGTGTGGATCAGGACCCGACACCTGCATGCATTACACCACATTGCCGTGGGGCAGGGCGACCAATATGCCCCTGAGATGGGCACGACAGTCCCTGTCCCTGGCTGGAGTGGGGGGAGGGAACACTGAGGAAGGGGAACCCTGCAGTGCAGGAGCAGGGAGGAAGCAGTTCCTGGGTGCATTGAGAAGGGAGTATAAAAGGTGGGCACCATCTTAGTTCAGTGCAGAGAAGTCTGAGCAGAAGTGGCAGGGAGCAGGGGCTCTGCATGAGCTCTGCTCCGGAGGCGGGCCTAGTAACAGAGGCCCAGGCCTGCAAGAGGGAGAAGGAAGGAAGAGGAGCGGAGAAGGCTCCAGGAACGAGGAATGAAGGGATCCCAGGGGTGCGGACGGGCGAGTTGCCACCGCACGCCCGAATCCACCTGCGTGGAGGGGTCAGGCCAAAGGGGGAGACCGGTCCCCGAACTAGTGGAGGCAGGAAACGACCCTCAGCTAGAAACCGGAGGCTCTGACATTTTATGTGGCGCAGCCCCTTGCTCCACCCGCTAGGAAGGCACCACATAGGGTCAGGGAAACTGGCGCCAAGTTTACCAAGAGGAGGCCCGAGGCAGCCGGACAGAAGTGTTGGTAAGAAAGGCCAGACAAAGGACACACAAAGGGGGTCCTGTGAAGCGCTCCAAAGTTATCTGGGAGTTGTCTGAGCCCCTCACCTGGTGAGCACAGTACGACGTGGGCAGCCGTTACCTGCAGACGTGGTCTGGATAATAAGAACTGTGAGTAAAGGCCCTGAACTGCATCACTGACTCCGTGTCGTTACTGCTGCTGCCCTGCACCATCACCCCCATCCTCCGCATACACTGCCCTGAGGCTATACTCCTCCCGTGGGGAGTTATGCTACGCTCTGCTGCACCCACAACACCAGCCTTAGCGGTCTGCCCTGTAGCGGCGGTTCACTCTGACCGCAATCCACGGGTGGCGTAGTCGGACATTTAAACATCAAAACCACATAAATAGTTCCGCCACTGGTTTGACCGCCCTGAGCCACGGAACCGGATCGCCGCCACGAAGACTACAACCACCAGCATCCACCAAAAAGGGTCCGGCTCCGGGTGTCCCAAGGCCCAGGGGGTGCGTCAGAACATTTTCATCACCTTTCACAATCACCAATGGGACAAGGCAGGGATGTCCTCTGTCCCCTCTCTTATACATCCTAGTGACGGAACACCTGCTCTCATCAATTCGCCATAACCCCAATATTAGGTGGATTGAGGTGGGAGGCACCGAGTACAAGTGCTCTCTATTTGCTGATGATGTCCTAGTATATATCACTCAATCACATATATCCATCCCTGCTGTTATGGCTGAAATAGATCACTTTGTTACATGGTAAAATTTTAAAATCAATGCAGCGAAGTCTGAGGCCCTCGATGTCTCCCTCCCTAAATCCATATAGGATTCCATCCAGTCCAACTTTCCCTTTGCCTGGCCCTCACAGGGTATCAAATACTTAGGAATTCCTATTCATAGAGACCTCTCCCATCTATGTTATCTTAATTTTGAGCCCTTTATTGAACAATTCCATACAGACCACGGTTGGCAAGTTAGAACTGTAAGATTCACTACGTGAACCACTGGTGTTTTGTGGAAAAGCACATGTACACCGCGTTCCAAATTATTATGCAAAAAGTGTTTAGGAGTGATAAGGGAAGAATTTGTTTGTTTGTCAGTTAAACTCATTGATGGTGATGTGTGTCAGGGCTCTTTATATCACTGTAAGCAATTGCAGACACCTGTGCTAATTAGTTTGGCAGGTGTGTCCAATGAAAGGCAAGACTACTTAAGAAGGCTCTCTCACATTATTAAGCAGCCTACATTTTCTGCCAAAATGGGAAAGAAAAAGGATGTGTCGGCTGCTGAGAAGCAACAAATTGTGGAGTGTTTAGGTCAAGGCATGACTACAATCAACATTGTGCGATGATCAGGATGAAGTGTCTTGGCAATCAAGAAGTATGTAGCTGATTCACAGTACACACGTGTGCGTGCTGATAAGGGCAAATTGAGGACTCTTTCCTACAGGCAATTACGTCAGGTTGAAAGAGCAGCGGCAAAAAAGCCTTGTCATAGCAGCAGACAAGGTTTTGAAGCTGCTTGTGCCTCCAACGTCCCCCGAACAACAAGATGCAGGGTCCTTCAGAGGTTTGCAGCTGTGCATACGCCATCCTGTCGACCTCCTCTATCCACTTCACACAAGCAGAAACGGCTCCAGTGGGCCAAACATTACATGAAGACTGATTTCAAAACTGTTTTGTTCACGGATGAGTGCCGTGCAGCGCTCGATGGTCCAGATGAATGGAGTGGAGGATGGCTGGTTGATGGACACCCCACGCAAACACGGCTACAGCGCCAACAAGGAGGAGGTGGAGTAATGTTTTGGGCTGGAATCATGGGGAGAGAGATTGTCGGCCCCTTTAGGATCCCTGAAGGCGCTAAAGATGAACTCCATAATGTATGTGGATTTTCTCAAACAGCACTTCCTGCCATGGTTCAAGAAGAAGAACCGTGTATTTCACAGCAAGATCATTTTTCTGCATGATAATGCACCATCTCATGCTGCACATAAAACATCTGCATCTCTGGCTGATATGGGCATAAAAGGGGACAAACTTATGGTGTGACCCCCATGCTCCCCTGACCTCTACCCCATTCAGAACCTTTGGAGCATCATTAAAAGGAGTGTCTATGATGGCGGGAGGCAGTTCACATCTAAGCAACAGCTCTGGGAGGGTATTCTGTCCTCATGCAAAACAATTGAAGCAGAAACCATCCAAAACCTGACAAATTCAATGGACGAGAGAGTTCAGAAGCTCCTTTCGAACAAGGGGTCCTATGTGAAAATGTAACATCACCTAGAATAAAGTTTTGAGTTGAAAACTGTTTGATTTCAGTTTCTAACAACCTGCTAATGCTTATAATTTCAAAAATGACCATTTTTTTGGTCTTTATTAAAATGAAAAGGTTGATCGAAAAGTTTGGGGGATCTAAGAGTGTGGCAACCCAGTAGTCATGATTACTTCGAATTCTGACAATATGAGGGTCATGCTGCAGGTAGTGCAGCAAGAAGGCACTTATGTGTCTTGCGCATCTCGGAGCCCCAAAATTATTTTCCGGGCTAGATGCAGCTAAAAATTATTTTTAATTTTAAATCTGGTGAAGCTTATTATAGATGGCCTAATAGGATCAGTGCTGCACACTGCTACAAAGCCCAAATTATTTTCCAGTCAAGATACAGATAAACATGATTAGTAATTTGAAAGCTTAAAACGGTTGGTAGGGTGATTTTAACCAATCATCAAGCTTTTACTCTCCCCAGGATGACACAGGGGTAGAAAAGTCGTTTCGGATCCATGATTTGTTCATCTTTATGAACGTGAGTCTGTCTACATTATCAGTGGAGAGCCGCGTGTGCTTATCTGTCAGCACACCACCAGCAGCGCTGAACACACGTTCAGACAGAACGCTGGCTGCGGGGCATGACAAGATCTCCAAGGCGTAAGTGGCTAGCTCCGGCCATTTATCCAGATTGGAAGCCCAAAAAGAGCAAGGGTCCAGTGACACAGTCGTGGCTTCAATGTTTACTTGGAGATACTCCTGTACCATCGTCTCTAGGCGTTGACTATGTGTCAGACTTCTTGTCTCCTGTGGCCTTGCAAAGGATGGGCTAAAAAAGTGGTGAAATGATTCCGCAAAATTGATGTTACCAGCAGATACTGTGGTTCTGTTACGGTTTGAGTGCTGAACACTTGACGGTCCCACGGTTGGCAAGTTGGAACTGTGAGATTCACTACGTGCACCACTGGTATTTTGTGGAAAAGCACATGTAAGATTCTGCAACAGTCTCTGCTGATACTCCTGCATGCGTGCATCCCTTTCTATGGCAGGAATAATTTCTGCAAATTTACTTTTGTACCGGGGATCTAACAGTGTGGCAACCCAGTAGTCAGGATTATTTCTAATTCTCACAATTCGAGGGTCATGTTGCAGGTAGTGCAGCAAGAAGGCACTCATGTGTGTTGCGCATCCAGGAGCACCAAGTCCCTGTTGTGTTGGTGGCGAGGTAACAATCATGCTTCCTTCCTCTGTCCTCTCCCCCCAACCTCGCACAACAGAAATGTGATCAAGGTCTCCCTCATCTGATGAGTCTTCCATCAGTTCGTCCTCCACTTCTTCCTGGGCTCCTGCACCTTCCTCACTAGTTTGGCTGCTACCATGCGCCCTGGTAAAATCATCTCCCCCACCCTCACATGCCTGCCGCCCTGGTGCTGCCGACCGTCTGGACCTTGCAGATGTTAGCCCTTCCGCATACAACTCCTCCTCCTCTACTTCCTCCACCTCCTCTTGTGCCACCACCTGACTCCGAATTCTGTTTAACATGTGCTCCAGCATGTAAATCACCGGAATAGTCATGCTGATAATGGCATCGTCAGCACTAAACATCTTCGTCGCCATTTCAAAACTGTGCAGAAGGGTGCATAGGTCCCTGATCTGAGACCACTCCTCCAGCGTGATTTGCCCCACCTCTGAATCTCGTTGGCCCAGGCTATACGTCAGAACGTATTGCACCAGGGCTTGTCGGTGCTGCCACAGTCGCTGCAACATGTGCAGAGTTGAATTCCACCGGGTAGGCACATCGCATTTTAGCCGGTGAAGTGGCAGGCCCAACGACTTCTGTAGAGATGTAAGTCGCTGAGCTGCGGGATGCGAACGGCGGAAGTGAGCACACAGCGACCGTGCCCTCTGCAGAAGGCCATCTAGTCTGGGATAGTGGGCTAAAAATTGCTGGACAACCAGGTTCAACACGTGAGCCATACAAGGCACGTGTGTGACATTGCCCCGGCGAAGGGCCGCACCCAGGTTTGCAGCATTGTCGCACACGGCCTTCCCTGGTTTCAGGTCCAGTGGAGACAACCATTCATGAAATTGGTTCTCCAGAGCTGACCACAACTCCTCAGCTGTGTGACTCACATTTCCCAGACATTTCAATGTAAAAACCGCCTGATGACGTTGAGCCCTACTGCCAGCATAGTAAGGAGGTGTGCAGGATCCCTTCTGCGCAGTTAGAAAGCTTGTGGCATGACCAGACAGGCTTTGGGTGCAGGTGGAAGACCGAGAGGAGGTTGAGGAGGCAGAAGCAGTGGAGGAAAAATGACATAAAGAGGATTGACGCACAACTCGTGGGGACGGCAAGACTTGGACAGCAGCCCCTTGTCCTGCTGTCACCATAGTTACCCAGTGCCCAGTCAGCGACATGTAACGCCCCTGTCCATGCCTACTCGTCTGTGGTGAAATGCACCCTGTCACACACAGAGTTTCTCAAAGAAGCGGTGATGTTGTGTGCGACATGCTGGTGGAGCGCAGGCACACCTTTCTTTGAGAAGTAGTGCCGACTGGGCATCTGGTACTGGGGCACTGCGACGGACATAAGGTCTCGAAAATCCTCTGTGTCCACCAGGCGGAAAGGCAGCATTTCTGTAGCCAAGAGCTTGCAGATGGTGAAATTCAACCTCTTAGCTTTCTCATGGCTAGGAGGAAATGGTCTTTTACTTGTCCACATCTGAGGGACCGAGGGCTGGCTATTGTGCTTAGACGGGGTTGATAAGGGTGTCCCCGGCAAACTGCCGGTCTGTGAGGAAGATGCAGGCGGACATGTTAGGTTGCCTTGATCCAAAGGTGGTGCTATCGATGTCGGACAGCGCTCAAGACCAGCTGCTGTTACCACCTCCAAAGAAAATGATGACCTGCCAATCACGCTGGCTGTTGCGGGTAAAGAGGTGGCAGGTCTGCGCCCCAAAACAGGTGTCCCCCCAGTCACAGAGGATGAAGAGGCCGCGGATGCACAAGATATGGCAGACGGTGGTTGGCCCGGCCGGCTAGACCGCATTGTAGCACACTGAGCTTCCCACTGCAACTTATGCTTCATGTCCATGTGCCTGTTCATGCATGAAGTACTCAAACTATGTATTTTTTGGCCTCTACTTAGCTTTTGCTGACAAATGTTACAGATAACACGAGTTGGGTCATCTTTATCGATCTGAAAAAATGCCCAGGCTATGCAAGGCTTAGCACCCATGCGACCTGAAGAGCCACCACGACTTGTGGTGAGAGGCAGAGTTGTGTTTGAGGATGCAGTTGTTGACGTGCTTCCAGTACTACGTCTCTGTCCAGGAAGGCGCAACCTGACCTCGTCGTCACTAGCATCTTCCTCCACCTCCTCTGCTGACCTCATCTCTTGGCTGACTGTGGGTTGACAGTAAGTGGGATCTCCGACCTCATCATCATCACCCTGTGCGTTATCACATCCGTCGTCCTCAGAGCCAACCTGTTCCTGCCCTGACAAAAAACTAAAGTTGTCGCTCCAATCAGGTATTTGAGTCTTATCATCGTCTTCCTCATTGTCTCCACCAACAGGAGTTACAGTTTGGGAATGAGGGTCTACATTATGGTCAGAACCTTCTGCGTCTGGTCCTGGATCCGACTCATAAAGATTCTGGGCATCAGTGCAGATCATTTCCTCGTCTGGATTCACAGAAGCGCTGGAGTCGACCTCTGATTCCCAGGCTATAGTATGAGTAAACAGCTCTGCAGACTCAACCATCTGTTCTACCTCATACTCAGACGGGCAGCTGGAGATTTGGGAGCTGTGAGGAAGCAAGTGCGATTTGGGTGACACCTTTGAGGACTGGAGTATTTGTGATGTTGAAGTTGATGTGGAGGAGAGCCCACTTAAAGGAGCACTTGATATCCGTTGAAGCACCTGCTGTTTTTGTGCCTCATCTGGAATTTGTAGCGATTGGCGTGGCCGTAAGGGATCTTATCACATTGTCCGCTAAAAGAAGTAGACATTTTAGTTTGGCTGGAAGATGGTCTTTCTTCTGCACCTACCCCACGGACACAACCTTTTTTCCCCTTCCCAACACGCCTATTCCCCTTTCCACCAGCAGCAGGCCTTTTTCCACTCATTTTGGTGGTTAACTAATTCACAACTCTGGAGTTGTTTGCACAAAAAAACAATGGATGGTAACCGAGCAGAGCTGAGTGGCCAAACTGTGGTATTAGGCCAAAACTATTGGCTGGGTTAGATGCAGAAAAAAATTATTTTTAATTTGCAACCTGATGGAGGTCAGTATAGATGGACTAATAGACCAAGTCCCACACACCGCTAGAAGCCCAAATATTTTTTCAGAGCTAGATGCAGAAAAAAATTATATTCAATTTGCAACCTGCTGGAGGTCAGTATAGAAGGACTAATAGAACAAGTCCCACACACTGCTAGAAGCCCAAATATTTTTTCAGAGCTAAATGAAGAAAAAAATTATTTTTAATTTGCAACCTGATGGAGGTCAGTATAGATGGACTAATAGACCAAGTCCCACACACTGCTAGAAGCCCAAATATTTTTTCAGAGCTAGATGCAGAAAAAAATTATTTTTAATTTGCAACCTGATGGAGGTCAGTATAGATGGACTAATAGACCAAGTCCCACACACCGCTAGAAGCCCAAATATTTTTTCAGAGCTAGATGCAGAAATTTTTTTTATTCAATTTGCAACCTGATGGAGGTCAGTATAGATGGACTAATAGACCAAGTCCCACACACTGCTAGAAGCCCAAATATTTTTTCAGAGCTAGATGCAGAAAAAAATTATTTTTAATTTGCAACCTGATGGAGGTCAGTATAGATGGACTAATAGAACAAGTCCCACATGCTTCTAGAAGCCCAAATATTTTTTCAGAGATAAATGAAGAAAAAAATTATTTTTAATTTGCAACCTGATGGAGGTCAGTATAGATGGACTAATAGACCAAGTCCCACACACTGCTAGAAGCCCAAATATTTTTTCAGAGCTAGATGCAGAAAAAAATTATTTTTAATTTGCAACCTGATGGAGGTCAGTATAGATGGACTAATAGACCAAGTCCCACACACCGCTAGAAGCCCAAATATTTTTTCAGAGCTAGATGCAGAAAAAAATTATATTCAATTTGCAACCTGCTGGAGGTCAGTATAGAAGGACTAATAGAACAAGTCCCACACACTGCTAGAAGCCCAAATATTTTTTCAGAGCTAAATGAAGAAAAAAAATATTTTTAATTTGCAACCTGATGGAGGTCAGTATAGATGGACTAATAGACCAAGTCCCACACACTGCTAGAAGCCCAAATATTTTTTCAGAGCTAGATGCAGAAAAAAATTATATTCAGTTTGCAACCTGATGGAGGTCAGTATAGATGGACTAATAGAATGATGCTATGCCCAAAAGATTTTACTTCACTAGGTGCAGTAAAAAAATTGGTATTCTATACACAGGTGGTATATCTTGCAACACAGATAGGCTACTCCACTGACTAACACACTCTGCAATAGGCCAAAAAGGATTAGCTTTGCTAGATTCAGCCAAATGCTGTGAAAAAAACTTGCACAGCACTGGCACAGACCTGCCTTGCAAAAACTGATAGGAACTGATGTAACCTAGTCCTGAAAAGGACTCCAATTACAATTAGTCTTTACTCCCACAATCTATCTATTTAAGAGCACAGACCTGCCTGATAAAAGTCGTAGGAAATGCTGTAACCTAGTCCTTAAAAGGACTGCAATCACAACTATTCCCTACTCCCAAGCTATCTGTATATTTGTGCGAAAATTGGCTTGAAATTAACCAGGTATAGCGCACACAGCAACAGCGGTGCCGTCTAACACGCAGCTGCAGCAGTGAGAAAATGGTGGCGACGGGGAAAATGGCTTGGTCTTATAGGGCAAGGACATGTGACATACACTGCCAATCACACATGCCCTTGCTTGTGTGAAAAAAAGCACTTCGCTCCGTGTGTGCGCTGCTGATAGGCTGACAGATTGCACCTCCCCACTGCAAATGCGGGAAAGAGAAAAAAAAATGGAGATCTTCATTGTTCCTGTAGAGATCCATCCCCTGCCCCTCCCCCCGCCCCGCTGTACACTCAAACTGCGTATTAACATTAATTTTCATCATTACTGAGAAAAAATCCAGTTATGATTTTGGTGCACGAACAGTTATCGAACATAACCTCGAACAGCCGAATTTTTCTCAAATTGTTCGTGTTCGCCGACCGGCTCGAACACCGCCCAAAACAGCTCGAATTTGAGATTGGCGAACAGTTCGAGTAGAACAACGTTCATCTCTACTCCCAACATCAAAGATAGAACCATTAGAGCAGACCTGGGCAGCGCACACATGACCCCGGCCAACGCCTACTCAGTACCCGGCGACACGGGACCTTTCCTTGCCTGAGCTGTGCAGCCTGCTCCAACATTATAAAATCCGACACCCTCACCCACCCTAGGACAGGCAAAAGCTTTCCCATCAGAGGATTCTATACTTGCGAATCCAACTTCGTGATCTATGTGATCAAGTGCCCCTGTGGACTCCTATATGTCGGGAAAACCACACAACACATTCGTGACAGAATTGCCAGCCACAAGTCAACCATTCGTTGTGGTAAGAATTGGCTTCCTTTGCACAACCACTTCACTAGGGCAAGACACACTGTGGCCCAACTTTGATTCCAGGTCATAGATCACGTAGCTAGACCCAGATGAGGAGGCAACCACATAAAACTGCTCAAACAATGGGAATCCTATTGGATATATACTCTCCAGACCTTGTCCCCTAAAGGACTTAATAGAGAAATAGAATGGATACATTAATGTCTTTTTTCTCCCTACAGACCCACTGAATCTAACTGGTCTCTTACACTCAATGTATCCCACTTGCCCCCTAGGTAAGTTGTACCCCTTACCACCTCTCCTGACTAGTCCCATATATGGCCTGCCCATCTTTTACTCTTTACTCTCTATTCAATAACAATCCCCCCCCATGCATACCTTTAGGGGTCCCCCCTATGTTTCATATTGCCTTTAATATTCCTAGAACTTCCCCTACAGTCTAGTATCTACGGGGACTACTCTATCCACATCCCCTGTCTCCTTTTGTGCCACTACATTAACTGCTTACATTGTTGATCCCATTGCCCTAGCAGCCATTGCATTGTGCACAGACACTATGACAGCCACAGACCACTCCCCTGGCCTTGGCATGTGACAACTTTGGCCATGCCCCCTCCGATGACTCACTTCCTGGCACTTGGCTCCAGTGCTTAAATACCTCCTCAGACAGTATGCAGCCACCCCACCCAGCAGCAAGGCGTTAGAACGCCGCTCCACATTCCCACAGGGACTACAGACCCCAGCAGACCAGCGCCTGAATGCGCTCTGAACACAGGTACCTCCATTGGTGGAGACATATACTGAAGTTTAACTATGGACTCTATACCCCTGTCACTTTCCTAACCTCTATCCTATGTACTTTAGAGCTCCACAGGCTAAAAACCCATGGAACCATAGCTACGGTACTTTATGTTTGCTTCCTCCCTTTCTACCCCACAACATACTCCTGTGACTGTTACTCTGACATGCCTCCTATTTTTGCAGCCCTTCCTCTTGCCTCCTGCCACGCTGTGGCCCCTACCCAAAATATCTGGCTCTTATGCACACTTCATCAAAATTAAGGCTGAACTGTATTTGCAATAATACTCTTGTCTATTTGTCTATATGTTTATATTCCAAGTGTTTATATACCAAGTGTACTACTATATATGTAAATACACCCCACCTGATCCGCCTCCTGCTTCCTCTTAACCCCCCCTATCCCTCCCACCTCCTTTTTCCCCATCCCCCATTCTCCCTAGTCCGTTCTATGTTCAAGTATTTGCCCCCCCTCCCCCCCTGGAGCTTTGTATTTATTTATGTCTATCTTTTTACTGTTATATGGTTGTATTCTGACACTGTTGTCTCTATTTTCAGTAGTGACTCAATGAATAAGGCCTATGTTGTGGCCTAAACGTCTACTGTCGCCTTCACAAATTGTCGCTTACACACCTATGGTTTGATTTTTGTTTTCTATGCCTGTTAAATAAATACCATTGCAAAATGATCCTATGAGTGTGCAACTAATTTAATCTTCTGCATGATCCAGGCATCACAGGCCTATTCCATCAGCACCTCTCTACTCTAACTGAGTGCACGCTAATTATCTACGCGCTGAAATCAGCGCAAGCAATGGACAATGTTGAGAGTTGTTTTCAGCCCCCACTGAATAAATAAATAAAAGTGTAAAAATAAGAATAAAATAAAAAACAACAATATACCTCAACTGTCCGAAGTTGCAAGAATCCATAGAGTCCCTTGGCGTAATCCATCTGTGTGGCATTTGCTCATCATTGTGAGCAGTGGCCTGCGGCGACCCTTCACGATGAAGAGCAAAGGAGAATGACTCGATGCAGCGAGAGCTGGCCCCTGAACTGCGGTGAACTCACTCACCGCTTTCACTGCATCAAGTCATTCTCTTATACTCTTCAATGTGAGCGGTCGCCACCGCTCACAGTGATGAGCACAAGCCGCACTTATAGATTACAGCGTGGGACACTATGGATTCTTGCAATTTAGGACAAGTGAGGAATATTGTTGTTTTCTATTTTATTCCTATTTTTACACTTGATATATTCAGTGGGGGCTGAATACAACACTCAACATTGTCCCCTGCTTGCGCTGATCTCAGCGCGAGCAGGGGAGAATGATGAGAATTGCCTCCAGCACTTGGGGACAGAGCTAACTGTACCACTGTTTCCCAGGTGCCGGTACGTGTCACACTGATGACACATGGACATCATCCGTGTGCATCAGGGTGCACGTGCGTGGGACGTTTTGTGGCCCGTGCTGCATGTGAAAAACAGGTTAGCATGTTTTACTCACAGACACACAGTATGTGGAAACACACTAACATGCACAGACTCATTCATTTGAATGGGTCTACTTGTGTAAGTGTCTCCAGTACCAGTGAAAACTATCACCAGACGTATTGGAGACACGAACGTGTTAGTGAGGCCTTACTGTGGCAAAGTAACACATGCTCCTTGAATGGTGGACTTCCTTAGTTTGATAGTTCAAACTTTTTTAAACAAAGTCAGAAAATCAGTTCAAAAGACATCAGTTCAATTATTACACCAGTTCCAGGACTCCAGACCTAAGGTGATGTTCAGCTACATCAAGCAACTGTTCATAACAGAATTCTTCAAAAACAGAAGCAATACTTTATTCCATCAAGTTAAAAACAGCACAAATGGCAGCCTGAAATGTATGGATAATTGGACAGGGACAATAGCCATTTTGCCACAGTCATGCACTTCTTCCTGGTAACTGAAAACCACATCGAAACACTCCAATAATATACAGTGGGGAAAATAAGTATTTGATACACTGCCGATTTTACAAGTTTTCCCACCTACAAAGAATGGAGAGGTCTGTATTTTTTGTCGCAGGTACACTTCAACTGTGAGAGACAGAATCTAAAAAGAAAAATCAGAAAATCACATTGTATGATTTTTAAACAAATAAATTGCATTTTTTGCATGAAAACAGTATTTGATACAATAGAAAAACAGAACTTAATATTTGGCATAGAAACCTTTGTTTGCAATTACAAAGGTCAGATGTTTCCTGTAGTTCTTGACCAACTTTGCACACACTGCAGCAGGGATTTTGGCCCACTCCTCCATACAGATCTTCTCCAGATCTTTCAGGTTTCGGGTCTGTCCCTGGGCAACATTGAGTTTCAGCTCCCTCCAAAGATTTCCTATTGGGTTCAGGTCCAGAGACTGGCTAGGCCACTCCAGGACCTTGAAATTCTTCTTACGGAGCCACTCCTTTGTTGCCCTGGCTGTGTGTTTCGGGTCATTGTTATGCTGGAAGACCCAGCCACAATCCATATTCAATGCTCTTACTGAGAGAAGGAGGATGTTGGCCAAAATCTCACGATACACGACCCCATCCATCCTCCTTCAATATAGTGCAGTCGTCTTGTCCTCTTTGCAGAAAAGTACCCCCAAAGTATGATGTTTCCCCCACCATGCTTCATGGTTGGGATTTTGTTCTTGGGGTTGTTCTCATCCTTCTTCCTCCAAATATGGCGAGTGGAGTTGATACCAGAAAGTTCTATTTTTGTCTCATCTGACCACATGACCTTCTCCCATACCTCCTCTGGATCATCCAGATGGTCATTGGCGAACTTCATATGGGTCTGTACATGTGCTGATGTATGTAGGGGGAGCTTGAGTGCCCTGCAGGATTTTAATCCATGACGGCGTAGTGTGCTACTAATGGTAATGTTTGAGACTCTGGTCCCAGCTGGGCTGATTCCTGACCTTTCTCAGAATCATACTTACCCCACGAGGCGAGAAATTGCATGGAGCCCCAGACCGAGGAAGATTGACAGTCATCTTGTGTTTCTTCCATTTTCTAATAAATTTCTAATATTTTCTTAGACAGCTCTTTGGTCTTGGCCATGGTGGAGAGGTTGGAGTGTGATTGATTGTGTGGACAGGTGTCTTTTATACAGGTAGCGAGTTCAAACAGGTGCAATTAATACAGGTATTGAGTGCAGAGTAGGAGGGCTTCTTAAAGAAAATCTAACAGGTCTGTGAGAGCCAGAATTCTTGCTGATTGGTAGGTGATCAAATACTTATTTCATAAAATAAAATGCAATTTAATTATTTCAAAATCATGCAATGTGATTTTCAGCTTTTTATTTTTAGATTCTGTCTTACCTATGATAAAAATTACGAACCTCTCCATTATTTGTAGGTGGGAAAACTTGCAAAATCGGCAGTGTATCAAATACTTATTTTCCCCATTGTATGATTGAGAAATTTTGCAAATGCGCCATTATCTAGAACTGCACCAACTTGTAATCAGGAGACAATGCAGGGTGAAATTCTCACTTACACTGGCCCCTTGGATTTGGAGCTGGGGAAGAGCCATGTACCCTGTCAAATGTATTGAAGTTTTGTACGCCAGAAACGCATTTTTGGTGCAGCACACAGAGGCAACCACCATTTCGAAAAAGCGTTGAAAATAGCATGCGCTATGTGCTCTGTGAAGTCTGGCATAGCACAAGATTGTGCTACTTGATGAATCAGCCCCAATAACGACAAGTGTATATAGAAAGCCTACATCCAGCTCCATTATGAAAGCTACCATCCCATTCATACTATAAGAACATTGACCTATAGTCAGTTTCTTAGGGCTTTCTTTGGCATATGGTGTGTGATAAAAGTTCAACATTTTTATGTATGTTACTGCTACACTACCAAAAAATGTTGTTTTGTCATGGCTTAAAAATAAGCCATGGCATCGATGATTACTTATTATCAGCCTAATTTTTGGTGAAAATAAGGATATCCTGGGTATTAAATAGTGTGAATTTCCCATTTAGGCTTCTGTACAGGATTGGGCTTTAACAGAGGACTGGGCACAAAAGGTTTCCATTTTTGTAACCCCTTCCCAACCCAGCAAATTTCTACCTTTATATTTTTCATTTCCTTTTTCTAAGAGCTATAACATTATTATATTTCCATGCACATAGCCATATGAGTTTTTATTTTTTTTTTGTGTAAGAGTTATCATTTGAAATGAAACTATTCATTTTACCATCTAATTTACTAGAAAATGGGGAAAAAATTCCAAGGACGGTGAAATTGTATTTGTTTTTATGTTCATTGTGCAGTAAAAATTATATTTTATCCTGATTCTCCAGGTCATTATGATTTCAACGATACCAACCTTGTATTTTTTTTTTTTGCATCATGAGGTGAATATAGGTGCTTAAATTGGCAACTTGCCCAGCCGGGTTCCTCGGAGCCCAGCTCAGCTCCACTTGATGCTGTTAGAGACAGATGATGACTGAATTACACAGCCATCATCTGCTGACAGTGCAGCGGCCGTAAGGGCCTAGGGTACTCGGTAGCGGGGCCGACAGTCTTCCAGAGAGGTCACGGTGGCCATGGCCCAGCTCCGTGGCCCTGGCCGAGCAGATGAAGGGAGTATTTACAGGGGATTCGTAGTCTTTATGTGACGCCGCTTGTGGTGCCTGGTCAGGGATGACCAGCGCTGCTGTGTAGATCCCTGGGGATAGATGGTATAGCAGCTGGGATGAAACACTTCCCACAGGTGAAGCGGGCCCCCAGGGACTGAGAAAGCTTATATGATGGATCTCGGCAGGGGAAACAGGGTGCAGAGAGCAGGGCGGCAGCAGTGATGATAGTTGCGGTGGTAGCACAGCTGCGGGGAGGCGCAGAAGAAGAAGACAGACACGAGGAATGCAGTCTGGTTACCTTTACTGCAGAGAAAGCTGTTTAGTCGGGTCAGCCTGGAAGCAATCGGAGTCTACCCCGTCAGGTGGGTTTGGAGGCCTGCCTGCTGCGCTTCTCCGTTGTGGGCCCTGCTGTCTGTGAGCTATCCTGCAGTCCCTTTTCTTCACTCCTGCCCTAAGCTTCCGTGCTAGCAGGCAGTGCAGACCTATAACGGGTACTGCCGTCTTGGGTGCAGCTCCGGGTTCTAGTTATGCCGCTGTGCTGCCGGGCCTCTGCTTGTGGCCAGAAAACTTGCAGTCTCCTGTCCCCCAGATTCGGTTGCCGGGACGTGCAATGCCCATACAACCCAGGACTCTGGCATCCTCTGCTCCGCTGCCTGAGGTCTTCAAGTGCTCTGCTCCCCAGAACTTTCTCCTTCTCCCTCTGCTACTTTCTCCCCCTCTCCCTTCCCTTTCACACTCACTGACTAACTCCTCCCCCCAGCCAGACAAGGCAGCTCCCCAAAATAGGGTGTAGAGCTCCCCCTTCAGGTCAGGGATCAGAACCTGTGTGTGCATGTGGGGTTTACCTGACGTGGGAAGCATCTCCTGCTTCCAAGCGTAACATCACCTCCGGTGAAAGAGGCAACACTACTGTGGCAACCGGCCCATGGGGTGCCACAGCAGTAATGCAGATTAGCTTCCGAGCCTGCTCGAAAGATAGGAACTCGACATATGAAGTAATAGTACATCATATCTATCGCTTCTATTTTCTTTTAGTTTTTTATCATATTTTGGTAAAAATTAGGATTTTCTGAGCATTAAATGATGTGAAGTTCCCCAGCAGACCTCTGGGCTGATGAATTCCATCGGTAGGCCTCTGCACAGAACATTTCAGTCATTTTCTTGGACATACAAGTAGCAGCATAACAATCTACCTGACCAAAAAGAGGGATCATTTTGGACCTTGTTTTAATTTGAAAAAACATGAAAAATCTGTCAGAGCAGTGTGTTATCAAACAGGCTGTTTATTACCACCAGCCGCCTTGTTACTGTGGCACCCTGCTACCCACAGGTACCACAGGACCCAAAAGGGTGCATGGACGGACTTCTCCACAAGAGGCCCTCAGTACACACAGACACCTCCACCCTTCAACCTCATACCACCAGAGGGAGGGCAAGTTAAGGCCTAAAGCACGTGCTGAAGCCTGAGGGCCTAGAGTGTGGCTGGAGGCAAGGATAGGAGAGAGAAGTGTTGGGGGGGCAGAGGAGCATCTTAGGCTCACCCCAGAACACAAGCCGGACACCGGGTCCGTGCCTACAGGGTCCTCTATGCCCAGTAGGAATAACCGGTATACCAAGGGGATTCTAGACCCCTGGTTAACCTGAAGCTGCAACCATCCAAAGAACTAGGAACCACGAAGGCCCCAGCGTCCAGGGATAGTGGTAGCCAGAGGAAAGTTCTTACCATCAAGCAGACAGGTGAGAGAGTGAGAAAGAGTACAGAAGCTAGGCCTAGTTCCAAGCAGGTCAGGAGCATCTGAGAGAGAGAGGAAGAAACAGACAAGGAGGCCTTATACCCGCTCACTGGGGAGAGTCCAGAAGTGCACCCTTCCTACCAAGTACCTTGGACCATACCTGCCGTCTACACCAGTAAAGGTACTGAAGCGAATCCCCTGTGTGCATGTCTGTTATTCTCCCCTGACCCGGCTGGGCCACCTCTCACCTGCATCTCTTCCATCAACCCTGCCCCGGGGGCCCGCTCTGCCTGTGGGGAGAAGAAACATCTCAGCTGCCATCCCATCACCCCCGGAGGTCTGCAGCAGTGCTGGTACCCATTACCAGGAACCACAGGTGGCGTCACGAGATAAAACCGTTTATCATCCCTTCAAGCAACAACCCCTTTTTAAGAGTGACTCCAGGGTACAGGCCCGGGAGCCGACCGCCGTGACATCCCAAGAAGGTAAAGGCCCGGGTACCGAGTCCCCCATATCCCCCTGGGCGAGTCATCTCTTCCTGGCTTCATGAACAGGATTTCGTGCCCGTTGCCACCAGGTACTGTGTGCCGTGTTTGAACTGTGGTGAACATCGCCGCCATTACCGCGTCGCCACGTGGGAAGAAGAGGGGCGTAACCGCGGGAACCAGAGAGGCGTGACCGTTGGTAGCGCTCGAAGCCCAAGCTCCGCCTCGCACTCTTACGCAGCACCAGGAAGCGTCAGGTCCTGAAAGGAGACCGCCGTCCCAGGAAGCGCACGCTCTGACGTCAGCCGTGAGGGAGACGCAAGGTCCTGCACTGAAGTTGCTCGACAGGCAATCCCTCACTTCCCGTCTGCGGGGCTGCGGCCTACCTGATCGAAGGAGAAAAGGTAGGCTACGGGTTTACTAGGGGGGCGCAACCATGGCTGACGACCAGCAAAACGCCGTAGCACCGGTTAACGCTCCCGATGCTCAACCCGCGCCCGGCGCTGCTCAGACCAGAGCAGCTGCCCCACCAGCAGGAGCCGTGACTCCAATAATACCCATGGCCCTGCCGTACGTCCTCGGAGTGAAGTGCCTTCCCCAGTATTATGGCAAACCAGACACCCTGTCTGGGTTCAAAAGAAAAATATGCGGTGTATTGGACATGTACTCAATGACTGGTAAACAGAGAGCCGCTGTTGTGCTGGGACAATTGACTGGTGCCGCAGAGCCAGAAATTGAAACCTGGCCAGCCGCAGACCAGGAATCAGTACCTATTATATTCAAGAGACTGCAAACTGTCTTTGAAAACCGCACTGAGACAGATCTCCAGATGAGGTTCTACCACTGTGCCCAGAAACCTGAGGACAGTATCCGGGACTATGCCTGGCGCTTACAAGAGGCACTGCAGGCCCTGAAACAGGGTAGTCCAGCCGGCATACATGATGAGACCAAAATGCTGACAGAACAATTCATCCGGGGGTTGAGGTCCCAGGAGGAGAGCAGAACTGTACGGTGGTGGGCCTTAGATCATCCAAATGCCACCTTTGACGCCCTGAAGGACAGGGCTATTAAGGGTCTGCAGCCCCTGGAAACATCAGATTCTGCTATCCAGCGTTACCAGGGTGGGGCCACCCCAGTGCCCGCAGCACCCACTGCTCCTTCATTAACGGCTGAGGCAAAAGTGCAAACAGTGCCCCCTAGCGAGCTGGACAGCCTGCGCTCTGAAGTGCGTCAGCTAAGTAAAACCCTGACCACCGTTCTAAGTGCCCTGCAGCTACAGATGGAGCCTAAGCCGACAGTCCCAAGGATGTCCCCTGGATGAGGAGAACAAGAAGGACAACGCCACACGTGGGAGGACCAACGACTGACGTCGCCCTCCAGGAGAGCTTTTGTAGGAGGAAGACCTTTCCTGTCCATCGTGCTGGATGGCATAGCAACACCTGCACTACTGGACACCGAGTCACAGGTGACCATCATACCTGATGTCCTCTACAAAAGGTACTGGTCCATAGATGAACTACACCCGCCAGACCCAAACCTCACCGTGTATGCCTCCAATGGCCTTCCTCTTAACCTAGTCGGGATAAGGACGTGACAGTGAAGGTGGGAAGAGTGGAATTAAAGGATCAAGGACTGATTGTAGTAGAGTCTAACCCTGGTGATAAAAACCCATATATGATACTTGGTACAAATTTTGTTGGTAACTGTTTGGGAGAAGTGTTGTTTTTACTCCAAGAGATTGCTGACACTGCCAGACCAGGGCAGAGGAAGGTGCTCCAGAGAGAGATTCAAGCCCTCCTGTACCAGCAACAGGTAAAACTAACAGGTGGTGAGATTGGTAATGTATGGGTGACAGACCCGATACCCATTGTGATTCCCCCAATGAGTGAAATGCTGATTTGGGGTAAGGCAGCAATAGGTCTCAAGGGACAGGACTACCAGGCGGTAGTAGAGCCCATCAGCTCAGAACACAGACCTACACTCCTAACTGCTAGAGGGGTAGTTGATGTGCGCAATGGAAGGGTACCCGTACGCTTCCTAAATTGTGGGGAGGAGGAAGTCAAATTGCCAAGATACGCCACTGTTGTCAGACTGTATACTGTAAATAATAATGCCATACACACAGTGGAACCCTTGACCCCACCAGACACGGTGGAGGACAATGACTCCAAAGCCCAGCTGGAGGAATGGTGTCAACAGCTCAATGTTGGAACTGATGCCACTCCTGTCCATCAAAAACACGGTGTCTACAGAGTGGTTCAGGAATATGAACAGGTGTTTAGTAAACACTCACTTGATTTTGGAAGGGTCAAAGGGATACAACACCACATACCCACAGGTAACCATCCACCCATCAAGGAGCGTTACAGACCCATAGCACCAGCACATTACCAAAAAGCAAAAGAAATGTTGCATGACATGAAAAAGGCAGGGGTACTAAGGGATAGCTGTAGCCTCTGGGCAGCTCCCCTGGTCCTGGCCAGAAAGAAGGATGGTAGCATGAGGATGTGTGTAGATTACAGACAAATTAATCGAATAACACATAAAGATGCATACCCTTTGCCCCGTATAGAGGAATCCCTGGCTGCACTAAAATCTGCCAATTATTCCTCCACATTGGATCTCACTAGCAGGTACTGGCAAGTCTCTGTTGCTGAGGAAGACCAGGAGAAGACAGCCTTCACCACCCCGATGGGATTATGTGAATTCAACAGCATGCCATTTGGACTCTGCAACGCACCCGGAACGTTCGAGAGGTTGATGGAGTGTTGCTTAGGACACCGGAACTTTGAAACAGTGCTGTTATACCTGGATAACGTTATCGTGCACTCAAGGACATATGAAGACCATCTAAAACACCTGGCAGAGGTATTTGAGGCATTGTCCCGGTATGGGATGAAACTAAAACCTTCCAAGTGCCACCTGCTCAAACAGAAGGTTCAGTACCTGGGACACGTGGTCAGCTCAGAGGGAGTAGCACCAGACTCGGAGAAGGTCACTGCCATCCAGAAGAGGCCTGAACCAAAGAACATCAAAGAAGTACGTCAATTTCTGGGACTGGTCAGGTACTACAGGAGATTCATTAAGGCCTACACCAAAAAGGCAGCACCTTTACAAGATCTCCTAGTAGGACAGTCCAAAAGAGGTAAAAGTCCCCCATTCCAGTGGGGCAAAGAACAGGCTGAGTTCTTTGCGTTAATGAAGGAAGCCCTAACCGGTGAGGAAATCCTGGCTTACCCTGACTACAGCCAACCTTTCCTGTTAAAGACAGACGCCAGCAATGAGGGACTGGGAGCTGTGTTGTCCTAGAAGCAAAATGGCAAAGAAAAGGTAATTGCCTATGCCAGTAGAAAGCTTCGGCCTACTCAGAGCAACCCGGAGAATTACAGTTCCTTCAAGCTGGAGTTCCTGGTCTTGGTCTGGGCTATCACCGAAATATTCAAACATTACCTAGCCTCAACTAAATTTACAGCCTTTACCGACAATAAACCCTTGACACACCTGGAGACAGCCAGGTTGGGAGCCATGGAACAGCGCTGGGTGGCCAGATTGTCGAATTACCAGCTCACAATCAAATACCGGGCCGGTCACAAGAGCACCAATGCTGATGCCCTGTCAAGAATGCCCCACCAGTCGGACACCGAGGATGAAGTGGATGACCTAGAAGAAATTGAATTACCTGCTTTCCACAGAAATGGAAAGGTCCAAGAGCAACACACCTCCAGAAGACGTCATCGTAAGACACTAAACCCTTTACCTCATCACAGCTGGAAGGAGACCCAGGACAGTGACCCGATTGTCAGCCTTATCAAAGGACTGATAACCCAAGAAGGTTCTCACCTGGAGAAGGATGCTCCTCCACCAGCCAAACACCTGTGAAATGATAGAAGCCGGCTGTTCATCTACAGAGAAAAGCTGTGCAAAATGTATGTCAACCCCAGAACCCATGAAATGGTGTGGCAGAATGTAGTACCCAGGAAAGATATCCAGATGGGGCTAGAGGCCTACCATAACCAAGCAGGTCATTTTGGCTGGAAGAAGTTGGAAACCCTGCTGAAGGACCGGTTCTATTGGGTTGGAATGCGGAGTTCCATAGAAAGGTGGTGCCGGAATTGTGGGCCCTGTAGCCTCAGAAGGAAAAACTACGGAAGTCAGCAAGCACCCTTGCAGTCCATCAAAACAACCCAACCCCTGGAGATTGTCGCTGTTACAACTCTCCTGTTAGGTTTTTTTTAGTTTGCTGGTCACATGACCAGTTTTGCCTATTTAATCTGGCTCCGCCCTCCTGGCATTGCTGGACTTCATTTGTATTTACTACTGTTGAGCTAGCTTGGTGCTCTGTTGCCGTTCTCTGTTAGTTTTGCTAGGTCTTCTGACCTCTTTACTTGTTGTTGTGTGTTTGTCTTTGACTGCTACGATTTCTGCTAGGAGGTGTCCAACTTTTCCCAGTACCTAGTTCTTGTAGGGATTCCTCCCTCACATCTATAGGTCTTCGTACAGACTAGCCGAGGACTTTAGCGGGTCTGATCGCAGGATCAGGTTCCCCGTTACATCATAGGGATCTAGTTTAGTTCTATTATAGGGACAGATCTCCTGTCTTTCCTTAGTCTCTGTAGCAGATCATAACAGTAAGTCCAGCCCGTATAGCTAATTGCATTGCCTCCTGCAAGTTTCCAGGTGTGGGATAAGCAATCAGTAAATCCTTAACCCTTTCACCTAGCCCTGCAAGAAACAAGCTTTTCAAAGCTGAATCGTTCCACCCCACCTGGGCAGACCACCGACGGAAGTGAGAACAATATTTTTCCACATTACCTGATCCCTGCCTCAAACGTCTTAATTCAAACTCAGCAGATGAGACACGATCAGGATCATCGTATAATAAACCCAAAGCAGAAAAAAAACTATCCACTGATCTAAAGCACGGATCACTAGGTTGGAGAGAGAAGGCCCATCCCTGAGGATCTTTGCGCAAAAGTAACATTATGGACCCTATGCGCTGTGATTCATCACCAGAGGATCCGGGTCTCAAACGAAAATATAATAGACAAGCATTTTTAAAAGAAAAACAATCTTGTTGATCGCCAAAAAATAGATCAGGCAGACGTACCTTTGGTTCCACAAAATGCGCTCCAGAATAGCTACTCACGTGTTGTTGGAGCTTGACCACCTCCAGAGAGAGTCCCTGCAAGCGTTGAGCCAAATCTTGCACCGAGACCATGATGGAAAACTGGAGGTCTTTCCTTAGAGAAAATTTTTTTTTGTTGTTCTGGGAGACATCCGTCTTTTGGGTCATTCTCCAAATTGGTTTCGGCTGTGCCTGAGGAGGAGAGTTTTTCCGGAGATTTGGAGAGAGTTTGGACGGATGTGCGTGGTAATCTTCAGGAGGCTAACAAAAAATCTAAGAGGTACTTTGATAGGAAACGGCAAGAGGTTTTGTTTGCTGTTGGTGACATGGTTTGGTTGTCCTCTAAGAATCTGCGATTGAGGATTCCTTCTAAAAAATTGGGTCCCAAGTTCGTAGGGCCCTTTAAGGTGCTTCAGATAGTTAACCAATCTGCTGTTAGGCTGGAGGTTCCTACGTCCTGGAGGATTAATCCGGTGTTTCATGTTTCTCTGTTGAAAAAATCTGATGTGTCGGATGGTGACGCCTCTGCCACTGTTCCTCCTGTGGTGGAGGACGAGGAATATGAAATTTCCCGCATCCTAAATTCTAGACGGTATAGAGGGAGTTTGCAGTATCTCGTCGCTTGGAAGGGTTTCGGACCTGAGGATAACTCATGGGTGAGGGCGGATGATGTTTCTGCTTCCAGACTTGTCCGAGCATTTCACAGGAAGTTTCCTGGTAAGCCTGGGCCTAGGGGATCCGGAGGATCCTCTTAGAAGAGGGGGTACTGTTACAACTCTCCTGTTAGTTTTTTTTAGTTTGCTGGTCACATGACCAGTTTTGCCTATTTAATCCGGCTCCGCCCTCCTGGCATTGCTGGACTTCATTTGTATTTACTACTGTTGAGCTAGCTTGGTGCTCTGTTGCCGTTCTCTGTTAGTTTTGCTAGGTCTTCTGACCTCTTTACTTTTTGTTGTGTGTTTGTCTTTGACTGCTACGATTTCTGCTAGGAGGTGTCCAACTTTTCCCAGTCCCTAGTTCTTGTAGGGATTCCTCCCTCACATCTATAGGTCTTCGTATAGACTAGCCGAGGACTTTAGCGGGTCTGATCGCAGGATCAGGTTCCCCGTTACATCGTAGGGATCTAGTTTAGTTCTATTGTAGGGACAGATCTCCTGTCTTTCCTTAGTCTCTGTAGCAGATCATAACAGTCGCTCTGGATCACGTCAAACTGTCACCGAGCAGATCAGGCTATTCTTATGCCCTGACCATGGTGGATCACTATTCCCGGTTCCTGGTGGTAGCCCCCTGTCAAGGACTTGACAGCAGAAACTGCAGCAAGAACATTCCAAACCTACTTCTGCAGGCCCCATGGATACCCGAACAAGGTGCTAACAGATCAAGGCCCTGCCTTTGAAGCTGAACTATTCAAAGAATTCTGTCACCTGTATGGATGTAAGAAGATCCAGACTACACGATATCATCCTCAAACCAACGGTATGTGCTAGAAAATGAATAACATCATCATTGACCTGTTAAAAACCCTACCTTTGGAAGAGAGGAACCAGTGGCCAGACAAACTACCTGACCTGGTGGACCTGTATAACCACATACCTGTGAGTTCTACTAATTGTACCACAGCGTACCTCATGAGAGCAAGACCCGGAAAATTGCCCATGGACCTGGAACTCGGAGTGGTAGAACCTGCTGCAGATATGTCCACTGAAGACTGGGACACAAATCGGCAAGAGCAGTACAGGAAAGTACAGGCCTGTGTTGAAGAAAGCCTAAACAAAGTAAGAGAAAGACAAGAAGACCAGTATAACAAGCATGCATCAGAAGAACCCTTGGCACCCGGAGAAATAGTGCTAAAGCGGAAAAGAAGAGGTCACAAGCTCGATGACCAGTGGGAAAGAGAGCCCTACACCTTTTGACAACACTAAAACCTGCCTGATCAGCAAGGATGGAGGTAGGACAACCACAACAAGAGACCACTTGAAATTGTGCCCAGGTCTACTGAAGACACAGGAGGAAGAAGTGCCTGTTATAATACCGGAAAAACCCAAGGAAGATGTAGTTCATACAGTTCTAGGAGACTTCCCCGAGGACTTGCCTCAACTCGATGGAGCAGTTATCATACCAGTGATACACTTCTGTCAGCCACCAGAAGAACCTCCACCACAAGAAGAACCTGTGAGTGCCCTGGAAGTACCTGCTCAGGAACAGGAAGAGTCCCCAGTAAGAGGAGGATCACCAGTTGAAGCAGAGCCTGAGGGTCCAGTAAACAGTGCACTTGCCAGCCCTATAGAGATGTTGAGGCAGTTCTATAACTTACCCGCATGTACAACTGATAGGCTAGCGGATAGTGCATGCACGTCAGAGACAGACACCAGTATCACCCCAGTGCTATGTAGATCCACACGCAGCACACAAGGCCAAATCCCTACCAGGTATAGGGAATAAAGTACAAAAGCCTAAAGTGTAAAAATGTGTCAAACTTGTACATAGTTATCCAGTTCGGGTATTGCCTATTGTTATTTATTGTGTGCCTTTGATATGTGTTGTATTTATAACATGTCTTTATTTATTGCCTGCATTTATTCCAAAAACCAGAGACTTGGAGGTCAACAACTGTGAGTGGCCCAGGACGGTCCGATGTAGATAGTTACCCAGTTGGTTTTTGTTACATTTTTGAATTTTTCAAAGCTTGAACATCTATTATCTATGTGTTATTGTTATTATAATTGTAATTTTTGTTGTTACCTGGTTACAAAAATGCCTCAGTCCAGGAGTACTGAATTGTGCAAGGGGGGAATGTGGCACCCTGCTACCCACAGGTACCACAGGACCCAAAAGGGTGCATGGACGGACTTCTCCACAAGAGGCCCTCAGTACACACAGACAACTCCACCGTTCCACCTCATACCACCAGAGGGAGCCCTGTTAGGGATATATATACTGGAGGGTGGAGTTAGGGGGGAGAGAGTGTGCTGACACTTTAGAGCAGCGAAGAAGCAGCACATGTTAGCTGCTGTGCTGAGGGCAAGTTAAGGCCTAAAGCACGTGCTGAAGCTTGAGGGCCTAGAGCATGTCCGGAGGCAAGGAGAGGAGAGAGAAGTGTTGGGGGGGGGCAGAGGAGCATCTTAGGCTCACTCCAGAACACAAGCCGGACACCGGGTCCGCGCCTACAGGGTCCTCTACGCCAAGTAGGAATAACCAGTATACCAAGGGGATTCTAGACCCCTGGTCAACCTGAAGCTGCAACCATCCAAAGAACTAGGAACCACGAAGGCCCCAGCGTCCAGGGATAGTGGTAGCCAGAGGAAAGTTCTTACCATCAAGCAGACAGGTGAGAGAGTGAGAAAGAGTACAGAAGCTAGGCCTAGTTCCAAGCAGGTCAGGAGCATCTGAGAGAGAGAGGAAGAAACAGACAAGGAGGCCTTATACCCGCTCTCTTGGGAGAGTCCAGAAGTGCACCCTTCATACCAAGTGCCCTGGACCGCACCTGCCGTCTACACCAGTAAAGGTACTGAAGCGAATCCCCTGTGTGCGTGTCTGTTATTCTCCCCTGACCCAGCTGGGCCACCTCTCACCTGCATCCCTTCCATCAACCCTGCCCCGGGGGCCCGCTCCGCCTGTGGGGAGCAGAAACATCTCAGCTGCCATCCCATCACCCCTGGAGGTCTGCAGCAGCGCTGGTACCCATTACCAGGAACCACAGGTGGCGTCACAAGATAAAACCGTTTATCATCCCTTCAAGCAACAACCCCTTTTTAAGAGTGACCCCAGGGTACGGGCCCGGGAGCCGACCGCCGTGACATCCCAAGAAGGTAAAGGCCCGGGTACCGAGTACCCCATATCCCCCTGGGCGAGTCATTACCAATAGCCATATATGTTGAGGTCACTTTGACTTTACTAAGGCTGTGTAGGAATTAAAGAGCTTGAAATTGGCTTTTCTAATCTATAGTGATTAGCCAACATTTTTGTCCTTATTGGAATAGCTAATAAGAGTTTCTAATTTACTATTGAAACTCATGTTGTTTTCATGGGTCGTTACTTTTCTCACCTTGTTTTGGTATTCCTTGAGTTATCTAAGTCGACTTTTTTTTCATCTATTTAGAGTTGGCGCAATGAATCTTTGTTGGCTTAACTCTAACTAAATTCAGACCCAATACTAGACAGGTAAGACCCCTAAATAATTCAGACTCCATATTAGTCTCAAATTTATTTCAAGGCCCAGACGAGCAAAAAAATATTCAGACCCCAGATCTCTCCTTATACTTACAAAACCTTGCTCTCTAGTCCATATCTTTAGGGGTGTTAGTGTAAAGGCTTAAAAGGACTGTCTGGTCCAAATCGATAAGTTTTCAGTCACTCTTTGTGACTGCAGACTTACGAACTCCCCCCAGTGCATGCACTGTGCGCTGCTGGTATTCGCCGTCTTCTGACTTGGAACCGGAGGGTATGTATGCGTTATGCATACCCCCGACCAGCGGACGCGGCCTCGCTCTCCATACACTTTTATTGAGCGAGGCCACGCCCCATCTAGAGATGCGGCCGTCCAGTAGGTGTGGCCAACTAGAGTGCATGGCCTCGCTCCATACAAGTGTATGGGAGCAAGGCCAAGACCACTGGCCGGGAGTATGTATAACACATATATACCCTCTGGTCCTGGATCAGAAACTGGCAAATCCCTGCAGCGCTGCAGACCTTAAAGACCCAAAGTGTTACTATCCAATGCATAAGAGGATGGGACAGCAAAGAGCAGTGAGTTTCAAGGGTTGTCCAGTTGGACCAAGTTACTATATATCCACTTTTAGATCAGTGAGGATCTGTTGGCTGGGACCTCTACCGATCGCCAGGATGGAGCACCTTTATCTGCACGAGAATAGAGCAGGAATGAGGATGCCCGACTGCTGCTCCATTCGTTCCTTATGGGGCTAGTGGAGCAAGCCCAATACAGGGCTCCAGAATGCAGAAAGAGAATAAATAAAGTGGTGTTGGAGCATGTACACTCTCTCCATTCTAATTACAATAAAAGTGATCCTATTGGTGGGGGTCTAAGCAGTTTGAACCCCCACCAATCTAGAAGTTACTTATCACCTATTCTGTAGATAGGTGATAGCTGATTCTAACTGGACAACTCCCTTCCCTTAGCCCTCATTCAGACGTCCATGTTGCATGCCCGTGTTCTATTCTTGTTTGTCATAGATAGGAAACATACACATTAAAATATATGCTGCTATTCTTATGTTTTTTTATGTGTTTTTCTTGGACCGCGTGTCTGTGCAAAAATTATGGAGACATGTCTGTTTTTTTTTCATCGGCACGGATGAAAAATGCCAATGCAAGTCTAAGGCCACATTTGCACATTCAGTATTTAGTCAATATTTTCGTAGTTTTTTTTTAATTACAGTTGTGCTCAAAAGTTTACATAACCCGGCAGAATTTTTCCTTTCTTGGCCTTGTTTCAGAGAATATGAATGATAACTAAAAAAACTTTTTTTCATGGTTATTGGTTGGGTGAAGCTATTTATTGTCAAACTACTGTATTTTCTCTTTTTAAATCTTAATGACAACCAAAAACATCCAAATGACCCCGATCAAAAGTTCACATACCCCAGTTCTTAATACCATATATTGCCCCCTCTAACATCAATGACAGCTTGAAGTCTTTTGTGGTAGTTATGGATGAGGTTCTTTATTTTCTAATTTTTCTTGACAAAAAGCCTCCAGTTTCTGTAAATTCCTGGGCTGTCTAGCATGAACTGCACGCCTGAGATCTCCCCAGAGTAACTCAATGACATTGAGGTCAGGAGACTGAGATGGCCACTCCAGAACCTTCACTTTGTTCTGCTGTAGCCAATGACAGGTCGACTTGGCCTTGTGTTTTGGATCATTGTCATGTTGGAACGTCCAAGTACGTCCCATGCGCAGCTTCCAGGCTGATGAGTGCAAATTTGCCTCCAGTATTTGCTGGTAACATGCTGCATTCATCTTTCCTTCAACTTTTACCAAGTTTCCTGTGCCTTTGTAGCTCACACATCCCCAAAACATCAGCGATCCACCTCCGTGCATTACTGTAGGAATGGTGTTCCGTTCATCATAGGCCTTTTTGACCTCTCTCCAAATGTAACGTTTATGGTTGTGGCCAAAAAGTTAAATTTTAGTCTCATCACTCCAAATTACCTTGTTCCAGAAGCTTTGAGGCTTGTCTCTGTGCTGTTTGGCATATTGTAGGTGAGATACTTTGTGGCATTTGCGCAGTAATGGCTTTCTTATGGCGACTCGACCATGCAGCCCATTTTTCTTCAAGTGCCTTCTTATTGTGCATCTTGAAACAGCCACACCGCTAGTTTTCAGAGAGTCCTGAATTTCAGCTGATGTTATTTGTGGGTTTTTCTTTGCATCCCGACCAATTTTCCTGGCAGTTGTGGCCGAAATTTTTGTTGATCTACCTGACCATGGTTTGCTTTTTACAGAGCCCCTGATTTTCCATTTGTTAATCACAGTTTGAACGCTGCTGATTGGCATAATCAATTACTTGGATATTTTTTGTATCCCTTTCCTGTGTTATACAGTTCAACTACCTTTTCCCATAGATCCGTTGACAATTCTTTTGCTTTCCCCATGACTCACAATCCAGAGATGTCAGTGACTGGATGAAAGATGCAAGAGTCTGTCTGGATCCCAAAAACTCACTCAGCTTTTATGAACAAATACTGATTGCAAGCAAACAGGTCACAGGTGAGGATTAGTGATGAGCGAGCACTAAAATACTCGGGTACTCGTTGCTCGGGTCAAGCAAATTGGAATGCTCGAGTGCTCGGTCCAAGTAACGAGCCCAATGTAAGTCTATGGGAAACTCAAGTATTTTTTCAGCGGCACCCCCGGCGGTCTGCAGAGGGCCTAAAACTTGCCCAAATCAACGGGAACAGTGCTCAAATGACATGGGAACAGCATGGGGGAAACCCCTGGAAGCATTTCTGACTCCCAGGTCACTGCTGTCAACAACGTCGTCAGAGGTATTATGCCACTTTTACTGACTCAAAATAAAACATACAAAAACTAAACCAAAATGGATTTTCCTGGGAAATACAATGCATTGTGAAAGTATTTGGCCCCCTTGAACTTTTCTACCTTTTGCCACATTTCTAGCTTCAAACATAAAGATATAAAATTCAAATTTTTGGGGGAAGAATCAACAACAAGTGGGACACAATCGTGAAGTGGAACGAAATTTATTGGATATTTTAAACTTTTTAAAAAAAATAAAAAATGAAAAGTGGGGCGTGCAATATTATTCGGCCCCTTTACTTTCAGTGCAGAAAACTCACTCTAGAAGTTCAGTGAGGATCTCTGAATGATCCACTATTGTCCTAAATGACTGGTAATGATAAATAGAATCCACCTGTGTGTAATCAAGTCTCCGTATAAATGCACCCGCTCTATGATAGTCTCAGGCTTCTGTTTCAAGTGCAGAGAGTGAAGTGACCGCGGGCAAGGCCGCGCATTGGTATCTATGATCCGGCCCAGCAAGATCCCCACACACAGACTCTATTTTGATAACCGTATCTTTACTCGTATACATTTTCAACACAGCAAAGAAAAACAATAAATGACAACCGTAAATATGCACAGTAATAACGTGTACTGATAAGTAGTGTTGAGCCACCCCCGTAGTGTTCGAGTTCGGTTCGGTTCGTCGAACACCCGTGTGTTCGCCGAACTGTTCGTCGAACTGTTCGTCGAACACCTTCGAACACCGTTAAAACCAATGGCAGGCAAACAAAAACACATAGAAACACATAGAAAACACCTTCAAAGGTGTCCAAAAGCTGACAAACTGCTCAGAAGACACAACTAACACATGGAAAAGTGACAAGTACATATAGTCATGCGAAAATAAAAGAGGTGGAGGAGTAAAAGGAGGGGGAGACACAGATATAGGCATGTCATGCCCTTCTAAAATCCAAAAAGTGAGAAGCCGACACGGCCAGTCCGCTCCTGCCCGTGCCACCTCCGTGTCGCCGGGTTTGTGCCAGAGCCGCGGTGAACCCTGATGGCCAGCCCCCCTCTCCCAATACTGGTGCCTGTCCGCTGGTGGGTCGAGCGAGCCCCCCTGTGGTGGAGGCAGCTCTAAGCTTTTTAATTTAAATTGTCTCTCTAATTTGAATGAATACACTTTAAATCCATTTACAAGGATCTATTGGAGGGCAAGTCTCATGCCAGCAGCCGTGTAATTCCAGCTCCAGTAGCGTCCACTAAAGCTGCTGCAGTTAAAAAGCTTTTATAAGGATCGAGCTCGGCTGTCCACCGCAAGGCATCCTACTGCCAGTCCCAGCCCCTATGCCTTGGGGTGCCTCCTGATGCTCTTCACTGAGTATCCCATGGTCCCGAAGCATTTCCTTTGAAAAAATTAAGTGTCTAAACTACAGGTGGTGTAGCTTGCTTAACAGCCGGGATAATCCGCTGACTAGCAGACACTGCTACTAGGCACAAAGTATTTCCTGGGCTAGATGCAGTTAAAAATTTGTAATTAGATACTCTCGTTGGATGCTGAGAAAGCATTCCATAGAGTCTCCTGGCACGCCATATATGATTCTCTTAAAAAGCTTGGGGTAGGGGTCTAGGGGACCCTTTTATAGCCAAAATCACGGCCCTGTATCGCAATACGTCACCTAGGCTGAAGATAAATGGAACTGTAGCACCCTGAGGGCTCGGTTGCTACAGACGTATTGCACCTCACCCAGAGGTGTGATATCTCACTCTCAGGTAAGGATGGAGTGTGGATCAGGACCCGACACCTGCATGCATTACACCACATTGCCGTGGGGCAGGGCGACCAATATGCCCCTGAGATGGGCACGACAGTCCCTGTCCCTGGCTGGAGTGGGGGGAGGGAACACTGAGGAAGGGGAACCCTGTAGTGCAGGAGCAGGGAGGAAGCAGTTCCTGGGTGCATTGAGAAGGGAGTATAAAAGGTGGGCACCATCTTAGTTCAGTGCAGAGAAGTCTGAGCAGAAGTGGCAGGGAGCAGGGGCTCTGCATGAGCTCTGCTCCGGAGGCGAGCCTAGTAACAGAGGCCCAGGCCTGGAAGAGGGAGAAGGAAGGAAGAGGAGCGGAGAAGGCTCCAGGAACGAGGAATGAAGGGATCCCAGGGGTGCGGACGGGCGAGTCGCCACCGCACGCCCGAATCCACCTGCGTGGAGGGGTCAGGCCAAAGGGGGAGACCGGTCCCCGAACTAGTGGAGGCAGGAAACGACCCTCAGCTAGAAACCGGAGGCTCTGACATTTTATGTGGCGCAGCCCCTCGCTACACCCGCTAGGAAGGCACCACATAGGGTCAGGGAAACTGGCGCCAAGTTTACCAAGAGGAGGCCCGAGGCAGCCGGACAGAAGTGTTGGTAAGAAAGGCCAGACAAAGGATACACAAAGGGGGTCCTGTGAAGTGCTCCAAAGTTATCTGGGAGTTGTCTGAGCCCCTCACCTGGTGAGCACAGTACGACGTGGGCAGCCGTTACCTGCAGACGTGGTCTGGATAATAAGAACTGTGAGTAAAGGCCCTGGACTGCATCACTGACTCCGTGTCGTTACTGCTGCTGCCCTGCACCATCACCCCCATCCTCCGCATACACTGCCCTGAGGCTATACTCCTCCCGTGGGGAGTTATGCTACGCTCTGCTGCACCCACAACACCAGCCTCAGCGGTCTGCCCTGTAGCGGCGGTTCACTCTGACCGCAATCCACGGGTGGCGTAGTCGGACATTTAAACATCAAAACCACATAAATAGTTCCGCCACTGGTTTGACCGCCCTGAGCCACGGAACCGGGTCGCCGCCACGAAGACTACAACCACCAGCATCCACCAAAAAGGGTCCGGCTCCGGGTGTCCCAAGGCCCAGGGGGTGCGTCAGAAATTTTCATCACCTTTCACAATCACCAATGGGACAAGGCAGGGATGTCCTCTGTCCCCTCTCTTATACATCCTAGTGACGGAGCACCTGCTCTCATCAATTCGCCATAACCCCAATATTAGGTGGATTGAGGTGGGAGGCACCGAGTACAAGTGCTCTCTATTTGCTGATGATGTCCTAGTATATATCACTCAATCACATATATCCATCCATGCTGTTATGGCTGAAATAGATCACTTTGTTACATGGTAAAATTTTAAAATCAATGCAGCGAAGTCTGAGGCCCTCGATGTCTCCCTCCCCAAATCCATATAGGATTCCATCCAGTCCAACTTTCCCTTTGCCTGGCCCTCACAGGGTATCAAATACTTAGGAATTCCTATTCATAGAGACCTCTCCCATCTATGTTATCTTAATTTTGGGCCCTTTATTGAACAATTCCATACAGACCACGGTTGGCAAGTTAGAACTGTAAGATTCACTACGTGAACCGCTGGTGTTTTGTGGAAAAGCACATGTACACCGCGTTCCAAATTATTATGCAAAAAGTGTTTAGGAGTGATAAGGGAAGAATTTGTTTGTTTGTCAGTTAAACTCATTGATGGTGATGTGTGTCAGGGCTCTTTATATCACTGTAAGCAATTGCAGACACCTGTGCTAATTAGTTTGGCAGGTGTGTCCAATGAAAGGCAAGACTACTTAAGAAGGCTCTCTCACATTATTAAGCAGCCTACATTTTCTGCCAAAATGGGAAAGAAAAAGGATGTGTCGGCTGCTGAGAAGCAACAAATTGTGGAGTGTTTAGGTCAAGGCATGACTACAATCAACATTGTGCGATGATCAGGATGAAGTGTCTTGGCAATCAAGAAGTATGTAGCTGATTCACAGTACACACGTGTGCGTGCTGATAAGGGCAAATTGAGGACTCTTTCCTACAGGCAATTACGTCAGGTTGAAAGAGCAGCGGCAAAAAAGCCTTGTCATAGCAGCAGACAAGTTTTTGAAGCTGCTTGTGCCTCCAACGTCCCCCGAACAACAAGATGCAGGGTCCTTCAGAGGTTTGCAGCTGTGCATACGCCATCCTGTCGACCTCCTCTATCCACTTCACACAAGCAGAAACGGCTCCAGTGGGCCAAACATTACATGAAGACTGATTTCAAAACTGTTTTGTTCACGGATGAGTGCCGTGCAGCGCTCGATGGTCCAGATGGATGGAGTGGAGGATGGCTGGTTGATGGACACCCCACGCAAACACGGCTACAGCGCCAACAAGGAGGAGGTGGAGTAATGTTTTGGGCTGGAATCATGGGGAGAGAGATTGTCAGCCCCTTTAGGATCCCTGAAGGCGCTAAAGATGAACTCCATAATGTATGTGGATTTTCTCAAACAGCACTTCCTGCCATGGTTCAAGAAGAAGAACCGTGTATTTCACAGCAAGATCATTTTTCTGCATGATAATGCACCATCTCATGCTGCACATAAAACATCTGCATCTCTGGCTGATATGGGCATAAAAGGGGACAAACTTATGGTGTGACCCCCATGCTCCCCTGACCTCTACCCCATTCAGAACCTTTGGAGCATCATTAAAAGGAGTGTCTATGATGGCGGGAGGCAGTTCACATCTAAGCAACAGCTCTGGGAGGGTATTCTGTCCTCATGTAAAACAATTGAAGCAGAAACCATCCAAAACCTGACAAATTCAATGGACGAGAGAGTTCAGAAGCTCCTTTCGAACAAGGGGTCCTATGTGAAAATGTAACATCACCTAGAATAAAGTTTTGAGTTGAAAACTGTTTGATTTCAGTTTCTAACAACCTGCTAATGCTTATAATTTCAAAAATGACCATTTTTTTGGTCTTTATTAAAATGAAAAGGTTGATCGAAAAGTTTGGGGGATCTAAGAGTGTGGCAACCCAGTAGTCATGATTACTTCGAATTCTGACAATATGAGGGTCATGCTGCAGGTAGTGCAGCAAGAAGGCACTTATGTGTCTTGCGCATCTCGGAGCCCCAAAATTATTTTCCGGGCTAGATGCAGCTAAAAATTATTTTTAATTTTAAATCTGGTGGAGCTTATTATAGATGGCCTAATAGGATCAGTGCTGCACACTGCTACAAAGCCCAAATTATTTTCCAGTCAAGATACAGATAAACATGATTAGTAATTTGAAAGCTTAAAACGTTTGGTAGAGTGATTTTAACCAATCATCAAGCTTTTACTCTCCCCAGGATGACACAGGGGTAGAAAAGTCGTTTCGGATCCATGATTTGTTCATCTTTATGAACGTGAGTCTGTCTACATTATCAGTGGAGAGCCGCGTGCGCTTATCTGTGAGCACACCACCAGCAGCGCTGAACACACGTTCAGACAGAACGCTGGCTGCGGGGCATGACAAGATCTCCAAGGCGTAAGTGGCTAGCTCCGGCCATTTATCCAGATTGGAAGCCCAAAAAGAGCAAGGGTCCAGTGACACAGTCGTGGCTTCAATGTTTACTTGGAGATACTCCTGTACCATCGTCTCTAGGCGTTGACTATGTGTCAGACTTCTTGTCTCCTGTGGCCTTGCAAAGGATGGGCTAAAAAAGTGGTGAAATGATTCCGCAAAATTGATGTTACCAGCAGATACTGTGGTTCTGTTACGGTTTGAGTGCTGAACACTTGACGGTCCCACGGTTGGCAAGTTGGAACTGTGAGATTCACTACGTGCACCACTGGTATTTTGTGGAAAAGCACATGTAAGATTCTGCAACAGTCTGCTGATACTCCTGCATGCGTGCATCCCTTTCTATGGCAGGAATAATTTCTGCAAATTTACTTTTGTACCGGGGATCTAACAGTGTGGCAACCCAGTAGTCAGGATTATTTCTAATTCTCACAATTCGAGGGTCATGTTGCAGGTAGTGCAGCAAGAAGGCACTCATGTGTGTTGCGCATCCAGGAGCACCAAGTCCCTGTTGTGTTGCTTCCTTCCTCTGTCCTCTCCCCCCAACCTCGCACAACAGAAATGTGATCAAGGTCTCCCTCATCTGATGAGTCTTCCATCAGTTCGTCCTCCACTTCTTCCTGGGCTCCTGCACCTTCCTCACTAGTTTGGCTGCTACCATGCGCCCTGGTAAAACCATCTCCCCCACCCTCACATGCCTGCCGCCTTGGTGCTGCCGACCTTCTGGACCTTGCAGATGTTAGCCCTTCCGCATACAACTCCTCCTCCTCTACTTCCTCCACCTCCTCTTGTGCCACCACCTGACTCCGAATTCTGTTTAACATGTGCTCCAGCATGTAAATCACCGGAATAGTCATGCTGATAATGGCATCGTCAGCACTAAACATCTTCGTCGCCATTTCAAAACTGTGCAGAAGGGTGCATAGGTCCCTGATCTGAGACCACTCCTCCAGCGTGATTTGCCCCACCTCTGAATCTCGTTGGCCCAGGCTATATGTCAGAACGTATTGCACCAGGGCTTGTCGGTGCTGCCACAGTCGCTGCAACATGTGCAGAGTTGAATTCCACCGGGTAGGCACATCGCATTTTAGCCGGTGAAGTGGCAGGCCCAACGACTTCTGTAGAGATGTAAGTCGCTGAGCTGCGGGATGCGAACGGCGGAAGTGAGCACACAGCGACCGTGCCCTCTGCAGAAGGCCATCTAGTCTGGGATAGTGGGCTAAAAATTGCTGGACAACCAGGTTCAACACGTGAGCCATACAAGGCACGTGTGTGACATTGCCCCGGCGAAGGGCCGCACCCAGGTTTGCAGCATTGTCGCACACGGCCTTCCCTGGTTTCAGGTCCAGTGGAGACAACCATTCATGAAATTGGTTCTCCAGAGCTGACCACAACTCCTCAGCTGTGTGACTCACATTTCCCAGACATTTCAATGTAAAAACCGCCTAATGACGTTGAGCCCTACTGCCAGCATAGTAAGGAGGTGTGCAGGATCCCTTCTGCGCAGTTAGAAAGCTTGTGGCATGACCAGACAGGCTTTGGGTGCAGGTGGAAGACCGAGAGGAGGTTGAGGAGGCAGAAGCAGTGGAGGAACTTTGACATAAAGAGGATTGACGCACAACTCGTGGGGACGGCAAGACTTGGACAGCAGCCCCTTGTCCTGCTGTCACCATAGTTACCCAGTGCTCAGTCAGCGACATGTAACGCCCCTGTCCATGCCTACTCGTCCAAGTGTCTGTGGTGAAATGCACCCTGTCACACACAGAGTTTCTCAAAGAAGCGGTGATGTTGTGTGCGACATGCTGGTGGAGCGCAGGCACACCTTTCTTTGAGAAGTAGTGCCGACTGGGCATCTGGTACTGGGGCACTGCGACGGACATAAGGTCTCGAAAATCCTCTGTGTCCACCAGGCGGAAAGGCAGCATTTCTGTAGCCAAGAGCTTGCAGATGGTGAAATTCAACCTCTTAGCTTTCTCATGGCTAGGAGGAAATGGTCTTTTACTTGTCCACATCTGAGGGATCGAGGGCTGGCTATTGTGCTTAGACGGGGTTGATAAGGGTGTCCCCGGCAAACTGCCGGTCTGTGAGGAAGATGCAGGCGGACATGTTAGGTTGCCTTGATCCAAAGGTGGTGCTATCGATGTCGGACAGCGCTCAACACCAGCTGGTGTTACCACCTCCAAAGAAAATGATGACCTGCCAATCACGCTGGCTGTTGCGGGTAAAGAGGTGGCAGGTCTGCGCCCCAAAACAGGTGTGACTGCTGTCCCCCCAGTCACAGAGGATGAAGAGGCCGCGGATGCACAAGATATGGCAGACGGTGGTTGGCCTGGCCGGCTAGGCCGCATTGTAGCACACTGAGCTTCCCACTGCAACTTATGCTTCATGTCCATGTGCCGGTTCATGCATGAAGTACTCAAACTATGTATTTTTTGGCCTCTACTTAGCTTTTGCTGACAAATGTTACAGATAACACGAGTTGGGTCATCTTTATCGATCTGAAAAAATGCCCAGGCTATGCAAGGCTTAGCACCCATGCGACCTGAAGAGCCACCACGACTTGTGGTGAGAGGCAGAGTTGTGTTTGAGGATGCAGTTGTTGACGTGCTTCCAGTACTACGTCTCTGTCCAGGAAGGAGCAACCTGACCTCGTCGTCACTAGCATCTTCCTCCACCTCCTCTGCTGACCTCATCTCTTGGCTGACTGTGGGTTGACAGTAAGTGGGATCTCCGACCTCATCATCATCACCCTGTGCGTTATCACACCCGTCGTCCTCAGTGCCAACCTGTTCCTGCCCTGACAAAAAACTAAAGTTGTCGCTCCAATCAGGTATTTGAGTCTTATCATCGTCTTCCTCATTGTCTCCACCAACAGGAGTTACAGTTTGGGAATGAGGGTCTACATTATGGTCAGAACCTTCTGCGTCTGGTCCTGGATCCGACTCATAAAGATTCTGGGCATCAGTGCAGATCATTTCCTCGTCTGGATTCACAGAAGCGCTGGAGTCGACCTCTGATTCCCAGGCTATGGTATGAGTAAACAGCTCTGCAGACTCAACCATCTGTTCTACCTCATACTCAGACGGGCAGCTGGAGATTTGGGAGCTGTGAGGAAGCAAGTGCGATTTGGGTGACACCTTTGAGGACTGGAGTATTTGTGATGTTGAAGTTGATGTGGAGGAGAGCCCACTTAAAGGAGCACTTGATATCCGTTGAAGCACCTGCTGTTTTTGTGCCTCATCTGGAATTTGTAGCGATTGGCGTGGCCGTAAGAAAGGGATCTTATCACATTGTCCGCTAAAAGAAGTAGACATTTTAGTTTGGCTGGAAGATGGTCTTTCTTCTGCAGATGTTACTGTTGCTTTAACACCTACCCCACGGACACAACCTTTTTTCCCCTTCCCAACACGCCTATTCCCCTTTCCACCAGCAGCAGGCCTTTTTCCACTCATTTTGGTGGTTAACTAATTCACAACTCTGGAGTTGTTTGCACAAAAAAACAATGGATGGTAACCGAGCAGAGCTGAGTGGCCAAACTGTGGTATTAGGCCAAAACTATTGGCTGGGTTAGATGCAGAAAAAAATTATTTTTAATTTGCAACCTGATGGAGGTCAGTATAGATGGACTAATAGAGAAAGTCCGACACACTACTAGAAGGCCAAATATTTTTTCAGAGGTAGATGCAGAAAAAAATATATTCAGTTTGCAACCTGATGGAGGTCAGTATAGATGGATTAATAGAACAAGACCCACACACAGCTAGAAGCCCAATATTTTTTCAGAGGTAGATGCAGAAAAAACTATATTCAGTTTGCAACCTGATGGAGGTCATTATAGATGGATTAATAGAACAAGTCCCACACACTGCTAGAAGCCCAAATATTTTTTCAGAGGTACTGTAGATGCAGATAAAAATTAGTTTTAATTTGCAACCTGATGGAGGTCAGTATAGATGGACTAATAGAGAAAGTCCAACACACTACTAGAAGGTCAAATATTTTTTCAGAGGTAGATGCAGAAAAAAATATATTCAGTTTGCAACCTGATGGAGGTCAGTATAGATGGATTAATAGAACAAGACCCACACACAGCTAGAAGCCCAATATTTTTTCAGAGGTAGATGCAGAAAAAAATATATTCAGTTTGCAACCTGATGGAGGTCAGTATAGATGGACTAATAGAACAAGTCCCACACACTGCCAGAAGCCCAAATATTTTTTCAGAGGTACTGTAGATGCAGATAAAAATTAGTTTTAATTTGCAACCTGATGGAGGTCAGTATAGATGGACTAATAGAGAAAGTCCGACACACTACTAGAAGGCCAAATATTTTTTCAGAGGTAGATGCAGAAAATAATATATTCAGTTTGCAACCTGATGGAGGTCAGTATAGATGGACTAATACAACAAGTCCCGCACACAGCTAGAAGCCCAAATATTTTTTCAGAGGTACTGTAGATGCAGATAAAAATTATTTTTAATTTGCAACCTGATGGAGGTCAGTATAGATGGACTAATAGAGAAAGTCCGACACACTACTAGAAGGCCAAATATTTTTTCAGAGGTAGATGCAGAAAAAAATATATTCAGTTTGCAACCTGATGGAGGTCAGTATAGATGGACTAATACAACAAGTCCCACACACAGCTAGAAGCCCAAATATTTTTTCAGAGGTACTGTAGATGCAGATAAAAATTAATTTTAATTTGCAACCTGATGGAGGTCAGTATAGATGGACTAATAGAGAAAGTCCGACACACTACTAGAAGGCCAAATATTTTTTCAGAGCTAGATGCAGAAAAAAATTATATTCAGTTTGCAACCTGATGGAGGTCAGTATAGATGGATTAATAGAACAAGACCCACACACAGCTAGAAGCCCAATATTTTTTCAGAGGTAGATGTAGAAAAAAATATATTCAGTTTGCAACCTGATGGAGGTCAGTATAGATGGACTAATAGAACAAGTCCCACACACTGCTAGAAGCCCAAATATTTTTTCAGAGGTACTGTAGATGCAGATAAAAATTAGTTTTAATTTGCAACCTGATGGAGGTCAGTATAGATGGACTAATAGAGAAAGTCCGACACACTACTAGAAGGCCAAATATTTTTTCAGAGCTAGATGCAGAAAAAAATTATATTCAGTTTGCAACCTGATGGAGGTCAGTATAGATGGACTAATAGAGAAAGTCCGACACACTACTAGAAGGCCAAATATTTTTTCAGAGGTAGATGCAGAAAAAAATATATTCAGTTTGCAACCTGATGGAGGTCAGTATAGATGGATTAATAGAACAAGACCCACACACAGCTAGAAGCCCAATATTTTTTCAGAGGTAGATGCAGAAAAAACTATATTCAGTTTGCAACCTGATGGAGGTCAGTATAGATGGAATAATAGAACAAGTCCCACACACTGCTAGAAGCCCAAATATTTTTTCAGAGGTACTGTAGATGCAGATAAAAATTAGTTTTAATTTGCAACCTGATGGAGGTCAGTATAGATGGACTAATAGAGAAAGTCCGACACACTACTAGAAGGCCAAATATTTTTTCAGAGGTAGATGCAGAAAAAAATATATTCAGTTTGCAACCTGATGGAGGTCAGTATAGATGGATTAATAGAACAAGACCCACACACAGCTAGAAGCCCAATATTTTTTCAGAGATAGATGCAGAAAAAAATATATTCAGTTTGCAACCTGATGGAGGTCAGTATAGATGGACTAATAGAACAAGTCCCACACACTGCTAGAAGCCCAAATATTTTTTCAGAGGTACTGTAGATGCAGATAAAAATTAGTTTTAATTTGCAACCTGATGGAGGTCAGTATAGATGGACTAATAGAGAAAATCCGACACACTACTAGAAGGCCAAATATTTTTTCAGAGGTAGATGCAGAAAAAAATATATTCAGTTTGCAACCTGATGGAGGTCAGTATAGATGGACTAATACAACAAGTCCCACACACAGCTAGAAGCCCAAATATTTTTTCAGAGGTACTGTAGATGCAGATAAAAATTAGTTTTAATTTGCAACCTGATGGAGGTCAGTATAGATGGACTAATAGAGAAAGTCCGACACACTACTAGAAGGCCAAATATTTTTTCAGAGCTAGATGCAGAAAAAAATTATATTCAGTTTGCAACCTGATGGAGGTCAGTATTGATGGATTAATAGAACAAGACCCACACACAGCTAGAAGCCCAATATTTTTTCAGAGGTAGATGCAGAAAAAAATATATTCAGTTTGCAACCTGATGGAGGTCAGTATAGATGGACTAATAGAACAAGTCCCACACACTGCTAGAAGCCCAAATATTTTTTCAGAGGTACTGTAGATGCAGATAAAAATTAGTTTTAATTTGCAACCTGATGGAGGTCAGTATAGATGGACTAATAGAGAAAGTCCGACACACTACTAGAAGGCCAAATATTTTTTCAGAGGTAGATGCAGAAAAAAATATATTCAGTTTGCAACCTGATGGAGGTCAGTATAGATGGACTAATAGAACAAGTCCCACACAATGCTAGAAGCCCAAATATTTTTTCAGAGGTACTATAGATGCAGATAAAAATTAGTTTTAATTTGCAACCTGATGGAGGTCAGTATAGATGGACTAATAGAGAAAGTCCGACACACTACTAGAAGGCCAAATATTTTTTCAGAGGTAGATGCAGAAAAAAATATATTCAGTTTGCAACCTGATGGAGGTCAGTATAGATGGATTAATAGAACAAGACCCACACACAGCTAGAAGCCCAATATTTTTTCAGAGGTAGATGCAGAAAAAAATATATTCAGTTTGCAACCTGATGGAGGTCAGTATAGATGGACTAATAGAACAAGTCCCACACACTGCTAGAAGCCCAAATATTTTTTCAGAGGTACTGTAGATGCAGATAAAAATTAGTTTTAATTTGCAACCTGATGGAGGTCAGTATAGATGGACTAATAGAATGATGCTATGCCCAAAAGATTTTACTTCACTAGGTGCAGTAAAAAAATTGGTATTCTATACACAAGTGGTATATCTTGCAACACAGATAGGCTACTCCACTGACTAACACACTCTGCAATAGGCCAAAAAGGATTAGCTTTGCTAGATTCAGCCAAATGCTGTGAAAAAAACTTGCACAGCACTGGCACAGACCTGCCTGGCAAAAACTGATAGGAACTCATGTAACCTAGTCCTGAAAAGGACTGCAATTACAATTAGTCTTTACTCCCACAACCGATCTATTTAAGAGCACAGACCTCCCTGATAAAAGTCGTAGGAAATGCTGTAACCTAGTCCTTAAAAGGACTGCAATCACAACTATTCCCTACTCCCAAGCTATCTGTATATTTGTGCGAAAATTGGCTTGAAATTAACAAGGTATAGCGCACACAGCAACAGCGGTGCCGTCTAACACGCAGCTGCAGCAGTGAGAAAATGGTGGCGACGGGGAAAATGGCTTGGTCTTATAGGGCAAGGACATGTGACATACACTGCCAATGACACACGCCCTTGCTTGTGTGAAAAAAAGCACTTCGCTCCGTGTGTGCGCTGCTGATAGGCTGACAGATTGCACCTCCCCACTGTAAATGCGGGAAAGAGAAAAAAAAATGGAGATCTTCATTGTTCCTGCAGAGATCCATCCCCTGCCCCTCCCCCCACCCCGCTGTACACTCAAACTGCGTATTAACATTAATTTTCATCATTACTGAGAAAAAATCCAGTTATGATTTTGGTGCACGAACAGTTATCGAACATAACCTTGAACAGCCGAATTTTTCTCAAATTGTTCGTGTTCGCCGAACGGCTCGAACACCGCCCAAAACAGCTCGAATTTGAGATTGGCGAACAGTTCGAGTAGAACAACGCTCATCTCTACTGATAAGCTGACCCTCACTGTCCCTACTCACACGTTACCAGTAGTGTTGAGCCACCCCCGTAGTGTTCGGGTTCGGTTCGGTTCGTCGAACACCGGGATGTTCGAGGAACTGTTCGTCGAACTGTTCGTCGAACACCTTAGAACACCGTCGAACACCGTTAAAACCAATGGCAGGCAAACAAAAACACATAGGAACACATAGAAAACACCTTCAAAGGTGTCCAAAAGCTGACAAACTGCTCAGAAGACGCTTTCTTTAAAAAAGCCGGCCGGCAATTCAGCAGCGGCATACACCGGTACCCGACAATTTAGACATGAAGGAATAGAGCATCACACATAGATTAGATAGATAGAAACATGTCAGTCACATATATATGAAGTACAGTGACAGTGTTGCTTACTGTACTTGTCATTTACTGCAAAGGATTTATTAAAAAAAATAATAGTGTTTTCGTGCACCGTCTCTTTAAAAAAGCCGGCCGGCAATTCAGCAGCGGTACCCGACAATTTATAACAGACAGAATAGAGCTTCACACATAGATTAGATAGATAGAAACATGTCAGTCACATATATATGAAGTACTGTGACAGTGTTGCTTACTGTACTTGTCATTTACTGCAAAGGATTTATTAAAAAATATAATAGTGTTTTCATGCACCGTCTCTTTAAAAAAGCCGGCCGGAAATTCAGCAGCGGTACCCGACAATTTATAACAGACAGAATAGAGCTTCACACATAGATTAGATAGATAGAAACATGTCAGTCACATATATATGAAGTACTGTGACAGTGTTGCTTACTGTACTTGTCATTTACTGCAAAGGATTTATTAAAAAAAATAATAGTGTTTTCATGCACTGTCTCTTTAAAAAAGCCGGCCGGCAATTCAGCATCTGTACCCGACAATTTATAACAGAAAGAATAGAGAATCACACATAGATTAGATAGATAGAAACATGTCAGTCACATATATATGAAGTACTGTGACAGTGTTGCTTACTGTACTTGTCATTTACTGCAAAGGATTTATTAAAAAAAATAATAGTGTTTTCATGCACCGTCTCTTTAAAAAAGCCGGCCGGCAATTCAGCATCTGTACCCGACAATTTATAACAGAAAGAATAGAGAATCACACATAGATTAGATAGATAGAAACATGTCAGTCACATATATAATAAGTACAGTGATAGTGTTGGTTACTGTACTTGTCATTTAGTATTAAAATAAAGGATTTATTATTAAAAAAAATTGGCGTGGGGTTCCCCTTAATTTTAGTCTCTAGCGGAGGTTAAGCAGACAGCTGGGGCAGATGTTTGAAGCCTGGGAAGGGGGTAATACCCACGGAGCTTCCCAGGCTACTAATATCAGCCCCCAGCTGAATACCTAGCCTTTACTAGCTATTAAAATGGAGGACCCCCCCCAAAAAAATGACGTGGGTCCCCCCTAATTTAATAGCTAGCAAAGGCTAGGCAGACAGCTGGGGGCTGATATTAATAGCCCAGGAAGGGAGCCATGAATATTGGCCCCCTCCCAGGCTAGAAACACCAGCCGTCAGCCGCCCCAGAAATGGCGCATCCATAGGATGCGCCAATTCTGGCACTTAGCCTCGCTCTTCCACGCTGCCCTGGTGCGGTGGCAGGGGGTAATAGGGTTGGGGTTGATGTCAGCTTATAATGCCAGCTGACATCAAGCCCAGGTTAGTAATGGAGAGGCGTCTATAAGACACCCCCATTACTAACCCCATTGTCAAAGTTAAAAAAAAACCCACAAACACCCAGAATAAAGTCCTTTAATTGAAATAAAGACACAATTCTTTATTGTTCTAAATTAAACCATACTTACCATCACGCCCATTCCAGCTGAAGCCAACGATCTCCTGCAATAAAAGAAAAATAATAAAGCAACCTCATCCTTACCTTTCCATGGTTCCCAGGACAGCTTCAGCTCTGCTACATCGAGATGACAGGCTGGACCGCAGCAGAACGCTGCCATCCAGCCTGTCATCCCGCAGACACTGAGAAGCGCAGGCATGCTTGCGCTCCTCAGTGTCTCTCTGTGACGGCATCCAGATGAGCCAAGTTCATGTCCAATGAACTCGGCTCACCTCATGCACGTCACTGACAGCGTGGGAAAATTCTCCTGCACTCAGCGCTTCAGCGTGAGAATTTTCCCACGCTGTGAGTGATGTGCATGAGGTGAGCCGAGTTCATTGGACATGACCTCGGCTCATCTGGATGCCGTCACAGCCAGACACTGAGTAGCGCAAGCATGCCTGCGCTTCTCAGTGTCTGCGGGATGACAGGCTGGATGGCAGCGTTCTGCTGCGGTCCAGCCTGTCATCTCGATGTAGCAGAGCTGAAGCTGTCGTGGGAGCCATGGAAAGGTAAGGATGATGTTGCTTTATTATTTTACTTTTATTGCAGGAGATCATTGGCTTCAGCTGGAATGGGCGTGACGGTAAGTATGGTTTAATTTAGAACAATAAAGAATTGTGTGTTTATTTCAATTAAAGGACTTTTTTCTGGGTGTTTGTGTTTTTTTTAAATACTTTACTAGAAATTCATGGTGGTCATGTCTAATATTGGCGTGACCCCATGAATTTCGGGCTTAGGGCCAGCTGATAATGCCAAGCTGGCCTTAACCCCTTTATTACCCAGTGAGCCACCGCACCAGGGCCCTGGATGAGTTGGGTACAGCGCCAGAAGATGGCGCTTCTATGAACGCGCCATTTTCCGGGGCGGCTGCGGACTGCAATTTGCAGTGGGTGGGGCCCAGAAAGCTTGGGCCTCCCTGCGCTGCAGATTCCAGCCCCCAGCTGCCTAGTTGTACCTGGCTGGACACAAAAATAGGGCGAAGCTCCACGTATTTTTTTTTTAAATTCATGAAATTCATGGAATAATTAAGAAAAAAAGGGCTTCCCTATATTGTTGTGTCCGGCTAGGTACAAATAGGCAGCTGGTGGTTGGGAGCAGCCCGTTCCTGCCTGCTGTACCTGACTGGACACAAATATAGGGCGAAGCCCCACATCAATTTTTTTTTCATTATTTCATGAATTTCCTGAAATAATTAAAAAAAAATTGACGTGGGGCTTCGCACTATATTTGTGTCCAGCCAGGTACAGCAGGCAGGGACGGGCTGCCCCCAACCACCAGCTGCCTATTTGTACCTGGTTGGACACAACAATATAGGGAAGCCCTTTTTTTCTTAATTATTCCATGAATTTCATGAAATAATTTTAAAAAAAAATGTGTGGGGCTTCGCCCTATTTTTGTGCCCAGCCAGGTACAACTAGGCAGCTGGGAGCTGGAATCCGCAGCGCAGGGAGGCCCAAGCTTTCTGGGCCCCACCCGCTGCAAATTGCAGTCCGCAGCCGCCCCAGAAAATGGCGCGTTCATAGAAGCGCCATCTTCTGGCGCTGTACCCAACTCATCCAGGGCCCTGGTGCGGTGGCTCACTGGGTAATAAAGGGGTTAAGGCCAGCTTGGCATTATCAGCTGGCCCTAAGCCCGAAATTCATGGGGTCACGCCAATATTAGACATGACCACCATGAATTTCTAGTAAAGTATTTAAAAAAACACAACACCCAGAATAAAGTCCTTTAATTGAAATAAACACACAATTCTTTATTGTTCTAAATTAAACCATACTTACCGTCACGCCCATTCCAGCTGAAGCCAATGATCTCCTGCAATAAAAGAAAAATAATAAAGCAACATCATCCTTACCTTTCCATGGTTCCCAGGACAGCTCCAGCTCTGCTACATCGAGATGACAGGCTGGACCGCTGCTGAACGCTGCCATCCAGCCTGTCATCCCGCAGACACTGAGAAGCGCAGGCATGCTTGCACTCCTCAGTGTCTCGCTGTGACGGCATAAAGATGAGACAAGCTCATGTCCAATGAACTCGGCGCACCTCATGCACGTCACTGACAGCGTGGGAGAATTCTCCTGCACTCAGCACTTCAGCGTGAAAATTCTCCCACGCTGTCAGTGACGTACATGAGGTCAGCTGAGTTCATTGGACATGAATGAGCTCACCTCATGCACGTCACTGACAGCGTGGGAAAATTCTCACGCTGAAGCGCTGAGTGCAGGAGAATTTTCCCACGCTGTCAGTGACGTGCATGAGGTGAGCTCATTCATGTCCAATGATCTCAGCTCACCTCATGCACGTCACTGACAGCATGGGAAAATTCTCCTGCACTCAGTGCTACAGCGTGAGAATTCTCCCACGCTGTCAGTGACGTGCATGAGGTGAGCTCATTCATGTCCAATGAACTCAGCTGACCTCATGCACGTCACTGACAGCGTGGGAGAATTCTCACGCTGAAGTGCTGAGTGCAGGAGAATTCTCCCACGCTGTCAGTGACGTGCATGAGGTGCGCCGAGTTCATTGGACATGAACTCGTCTCATCTTTATGCCGTCACAGCCAGACACTGCAGAGCGCAAGCATGCCTGCGCTTCTCAGTGTCTGCGGGATGACAGGCTGGATGGCAGCGTTCTGCTGCGGTCCAGCCTGTCATCTCGATGTAGCAGAGCTGAAGCTGTCGTGGGAACCATGGAAAGGTAAGGATGAGGTTGCTTTATTATTTTTCTTTTATTGCAGGAGATCGTTGGCTTCAGCTGGAATGGGCGTGACGGTAAGTATGGTTTAATTTAGAACAATAAAGAATTGTGTCTTTATTTCAATTAAAGGACTTTATTCTGGGTGTTTGTGTTTTCTTTTAACTTTGACTATGGGGTTAGTAATGGGGGTGTCTTATAGCTGCCTCTCCATTACTAACCTGGGCTTGATGTCAGCTGGCATTATAAGCTGACATCAACCCCAACCCTATTACCCCCTGCCACCGCACCAGGGCAGCGTGGAAGAGCGAGGCTAAGTGCCAGAATTGGCGCATCCTATGGATGCGCCATTTCTGGGGCGGCTGACGGCTGGTGTTTCTAGCCTGGGAGGGGGCCAATATTCATGGCTCCCTTCCTGGGCTATTAATATCAGCCCCCAGCTGTCTGCCTAGCCTTTGCTAGCTATTAAATTAGGGGGGACCCCACGTCATTTTTTTGGGGGGGTCCTCCATTTTAATAGCTAGTAAAGGCTAGGTATTCAGCTGGGGGCTGATATTAGTAGCCTGGGAAGCTCCGTGGGTATTACCCCCTTCCCAGGTTTCAAACATCTGCCCCAGCTGTCTGCTTAACCTCCGCTAGAGACTAAAATTACGGGGAACCCCACGCCAATTTTTTTTAATAATAAATCCTTTATTTTAATACTAAATGACAAGTACAGTAAGCAACACTGTCACAGTACTTCATATATATGTGACTGACATGTTTCTATCTATCTATCTAATCTATGTGTGAAGCTCTATTCTGTCTGTTATAAATTGTCGGGTACCGCTGCTGAATTGCCGGCCGGCTTTTTTAAAGAGACGGTGCATGAAAACACTATTATTTTTTTTGATAAATCCTTTACACTAAATGACAAGTACAGTAATCAACACTGTCACTGTACTTCATATATATGTGACTGACATGTTTCTATCTATCTAATCTATGTGTGAAGCTCTATTCTTTCGGTTCTAAATTGTCGGGTACCGGTGTATGCCGCTGCTGAATTGCCGGCTTTTCGTGTTTCACTGTGAGCACTGTTCCCATCGATTTGGGCAACCACTGTAATGCCACAACCACCATGGCTGTGGCATTACAGTGAGTGGCAGACAATCCCTGCATGATTGGTGCTCTAAATAGCGCCAGACATGCAGGACACGCTTTTGGTGCACGAACAGTTATCGAACAGCCGAATTTTTTGCAAATCGTTCGGGTTCGTCGAACAACTCGAACACCGCCCAAAACAGCTCGAATTTGAGATTGGCGAACAGTTCTAGTCGAACACCGCTCATCTCTAGTTACCAGTCCTTTACTCCAGAAGGATGTGTCCCCCGTCGCAGGCCTGTCTGTCTTTGCAGGAGGGCGTCCCAGACGGAAAAAAAAACAGGAACAGCAGAATTCACGGAAAGAAATCAAGGGATACTTCGGCCTCTCGCCAGAGGTCCCGCTTACAGTCTCTCTGATCCGGATAGAAGCTCTGGTGGGTCCCCTTATGTAGTCCACACTCCAGTAGCAGGGAGTGTATCAGCTGAATCCTTCAGCAGTGCAGAAGCTGGGGAAGCCTCCGAGGATATGGTGTTAGATAGAAGAAATCACGTTGAGAGTCTCTCCTGTGCCACACACGAGGGCCTGCACACCGGCCTGGCTCTTTTCACAGACCACAGCAGACTCTTCGCGCGCTTTTTCCTGCTTCCCACATTGGTCACGTGATTCTCTAGGGCGGGACACAGGAGGCTCAGTCTTTTTCTCTGTCATCACACCCTGCGCAGGTGCAACCTCTGGCCACAAGGTGGCAACATCATCCTGTGTAATCACTTCTGTAACAGGCTCTATATCAATTATCACAGAACAGCCAGAGCCAGCCAGCTCACTACACGCCCCCTCACTCAAAGGTTGGCAGTCCCTGCCAACGACCGGCTCCAGGGCGGCGATGGCTGTGGATGTGACAGGGGGCGGCTGGGAAGAGGGCCACACATATTGGTCTCTGTAGGACTGTCCTGGAGGTACCCCTGCAGTGGTCCTCGTTGTCCGCCTAATGGGTTGGATCCCCTCTCTCCTATCAGTCACCCCACTCTCTTTCCCAGTCGACATGTCAGTAGAGGAGGTAATCGGTTCAAGTGCGTCAGTCGGACGGACAGGTGTAGGCATGCATTCAGTCTCTACATCCCCGGGGTCAGTGTCTCCGACAGTATTAGTGATATCCATCTCTCTAGGTATCACAGTAGGGGAGTCAGGCTGGGAACGGCAGGGGCGCAACATATTACGGTGCAAAGTTCGGATGCTGCCGCTGTCTTCGCCCTGCACTCGATAGACGGGGCCACCGGGGTACGGCTGTCCAATTACTCGATAGACTTCGGTCTCCCACTTGGGCCGGAGTTTCCCTTGCGGCTTATTTATTCGGACTAGGACCAGTTGACCTACATTCAGTGGGTCTTCTTGTACCGGAAGTGGGTCAGCGTGCACTTGATCCTGAATTTGTCGGCCTACTAGCCGGTAGACAGTCTCCATTCTCTGGCGGTGTGTTTGTAGCCAGGAAGGATAGGTACCACAGGTATCTTCTTCGGAGCTAGACAGTTGCAACTCATGGATGTCTTTGCCTGGACGGCCAAAGAGAAGGGTGTATGGGGTGTATCCGGTGACGGAATGGACCTGATTATTATAGGCCCACAGCAGTTCCGGGAGGAATCGAGGCCAGTCGGGCTTTTTGTCTTCAGCCAAAGTCCGGATCAGTTGTAAGAGGGTCCGGTTAAAGCGTTCACACGCGCCATTCCCTTGTGGATGGTAAGGGGTGGTCCTGGACTTCCTGATTCCATACATCCGTTGGAGTTCTTCAATGACTCGCCCTTCGAAACAAGCCCCCTGATCAGAGTGTAGCCGCTCCGGACACCCGTAGACCCGAACTAATTGCTGACAGATAGCCTGTGCAGCTGATTCAGCGGTCTGATCCTTGGTAGCAACAGCGACAGCGAATTTCGTGAAGTGGTCCACCATCACCTGACAGTACTGGTAGCCACTATTCGCCGTTCCGATCAACAGATAGTCCACCATCAACAGCTCGAGGGGCCTCGACGTCTTAATAGTCTGGACGGGGGCACGCTGCTCCGCAGACTTGTGGAATTCACAGGTACGGCATGCTTGACAGACGTTTTCAACCAACTTACGGAGCCCCGGACAAAAAATGAACTGCTGGGTCCACCGGAGGGTCTTGTCTATGCCGAAGTGGCCGTTCCTCCTGTGAGCTTCGCCCACCATCTCATGGGCCAACTGCACCGGGACGACAATCTGCCAACACTCATCCAGCATATGGGATAAAAGGGCCCTGCGACACAGGACTCCATCTTTCACGATCAGCCGATCCCACTGGGCAAGCAGAGCCAAGGCTCCGGTCGATAGTCGGGCTCTCACTTCGGAGGGCGGGTTCTCTTGTTTATTCACATATTGTTTCAGTAAGACGTGCTCGGGATCTCGATCTTGAAGCTTGGCCCATTCTTGCTGGGACAGGGGAGATCCCACTACGGCTTCAATCCCTCCTACCGCATACTGGCGGCTATCTTCTATTTGCTTTGCGAGCCGGGCAAAGTCAGGCATCTCATCTTCCTCCAACTCTTCATCCCGGTCCCCCACTGGCGGGGATGATGTCACTCTAGACAGGCTGTCAGCATTCTGATTCTCGTTCCCCGCCCTGTATTTAGTTTTGTACTGGAATCTAGAGAGCCTGGCCATCCAGCGCTGTTCCATTGCCCCTAGTTTGGCATTCTCTAGGTGGGCAAGAGGATTGTTGTCCGTCATGACCAGCACCTCCGCTCCTGTCAGATAGCCGGCAAATTTCTCCGTCATAGCCCAAGTCAGAGCCAAGAGTTCCAAGCGGAAGGAGCTGTAGTTGACGGGATTCTTTTCGGTGTCATGGAGAGACCTACTGGCATAGGCTATCACGCGTTCTTTATTATCTTGAACTTGAGAGAGGACCGCCCCTAGACCTTGAAGGCTGGCGTCGGTGTGCAACTGAAACGGTAATGTGTAGTTTGCATATGCCAGAACAGGGGGTGATGTTAGAGCAGCCTTAAGTGCCTGAAAGGATTTTTCTCGGTCAGGCCCCCAACTGATGCGTAGTCCTCTGGGGCAGTGGTTCAGCAAGCCGAGCAAAGTCCTTGACAAACCGACGATAGTAGCCTGCTAGCCCCAGAAAAGCCCGGACTTCTTTGACGGTAGTTGGCTGCGGCCACTCTTGAACGGCTGCTATCTTCTCCGGAGAGGGCTGGACACCTTCGGCCGAGATCCGGTGACCCAAGTAGTCGATTTCCTGCTGGAACAGACGGCACTTGCTGGGCTTCAACTTCAAGCCGTGTCGCCTCAAGCGCTGGAACACTTGGCCAAGCTTGTGAAGATGATCTTCAAAGGTGGCGGAGTATACCACGATGTCGTCAAGGTATATCAGCGTAAACTCTAAGTTGAAGTCCCCCAGACAGCGTTCCATTAGTCTCTGAAAGGTCCCCGGTGCGTTATTCAAGCCGAACGGCATCCGGTCGAACTCATACAGGCCCATGGGAAGGATGAAGGCGGTCTTTTCCCTGTCCTTCTCACTCATTGGAACCTGCCAATATCCACTGGCCAGGTCTAGGGACGAAAAATATTTGGCCTTCTTCAGGGCGGTCAGTGACTCTTCGATCCGAGGAAGTGGATATGAGTCCCGGATAGTGCAAGCGTTCAGCCTACGGTAGTCCACGCAAAACCTTAGGGAACCATCTTTCTTTTTGACTATCACCACGGGTGCAGCCCACGGGCTCTGGCTTTCACGTACCACTCCGGCGTGTAGCATAGATTCTAACAGGCTTTTCACCTCCTGGTATTGCTGAGGTGGTATCTGCCGGTACCTCTCGCGGATAGGGGGGGTATCGCCCGTGGGTATCTCGTGCTGAATACTGGTGGTACACCCAAAGTCTGTGTCATGCTTTGCAAAGGAGTCTTGGTGTTCCCGCAGGAGTTCCTCCACTTGAGACATTTCTTGTTTGGTGTACTGAGACGTGTCCAGCTGCACTTTTTCCAGTAGTTTTCGCCCAATGTCTTCATCGTCTACTTGAGCGTTTATGGCTGAGACGGTTACCGTCCAGTCGCCTTCTGTAGACGGGGTGAATTCTAGGGGCCCAATGGGATTCACTTCCGTGGGTAGAGCATATACCCGGGCAAGTTGAGTGCTGGCTTCAAGGGCTAGGCCTACGTCTGCGGTGTTGTTTAGCCTGACAGGGACTCTCCCGTTCCTCACGACGGCTAGAGTGCGAGCAACTAGTGGGTTTAGCTTACCCCCACTTGGGGTCCTCGGCTCGATCAACACTTCAACCCCCTCAAGTTGTCGGTGGGTGTTAAGGGGTAAGGAAATGACTGTCTCTTTTTCAGCGGGCAAAGTAATCCGAGTACGGCGTGGCACCGTAATGGCGGCTAGGGGTAGTTGTTCCTCTGCCATCTGTTGAAGTCCAACGGTCTGGATTACGCGCTGGAACGCCAGACGAGTCGGCTTATGTTTGGTGACTTTCTGCCAGTATTTGGGTCCTTTTCTTGTCAACAGCATAAGATCTAGGTCTTTCAAGATGTTCATTCCAACTATCACTGGGGTTTCGGAGCCGAAACCTTCCTTGACGATGACGATCCCTCGTTTCCCTAAGTCCAGTCCGCAGGCCTTTGTGTCCATCCAAGCAACTTCGGTCACTGGAATGGGTAGATTATTAGCCGCAATAATCTTAATGGCGGTGTCTGGGTCACGAGCAGTTCTTGGTTTGAGGTAATTTTCGTAAAACTGTTCAGAGATCGTGGTCACTTGTGACCCGGTGTCCATCAGTCCCTGTACGGCAATTCCTTCCAGGACAACTTCAAGTGTCGGGCTATTCGAGGCAAGAGCACTCCGCCATCGGCTCTGTTTTTCCACACCCCTCTCCTTGGCCTCCCCTGCTGTGCGAGCCTCAGCTGCAGGGGTGTCTAGTTTAACGGCGGCCATTGTGGTGAGGCCCGGCGTGGTAGCTCTGCTTGTGGATATGGCTGGGGTTCCATTCGCTGGTCTGATCGAAATTCCCTTCGCTGGGGTGACTGAGGGTTTGTTCGTTGGTGCGACGGAGGTTGTTGCGGAGGGAAGTGTTGAGGACAACGATTTGCCCTATGGCGAGGATCACCGCATGACCAACACTGTCTCACGGGAAAACTAGGCTGTGTTCGCTGGTCTCCCTGTCGGTCTAATGTTAACTGTAATATCTGTCTCTGTAAGTCTGCTACCATCTGTTTCAGGTCTTCCGTGTCACTGTTCGGATTTTTAATGTCAGATATGGATCTGCACGCAGCACCTTGAATCCCCACATCCATGACGGGTCCCCTTGAACGTTCTATGGCTTCCTGTTTGACTTCAGCAAAAGTAAGAGCCGGCATCATCCGGATCAAGTCCTGTAATGTGCGGTTAAGATACTGGTCTCTCAGTCCTATTACAAATTGGTCTCTCAGTACCAGGTCACGAGAAGCCATACCAGCTAGTTGCTCCCCTTTTCCACAGGTTTGTTCAAGGAGTACCTGAAGGGCGCTCGCATATTGGGGAATATCCTCCCATTCAATCTGCGTCCGTCTAAAGAACATGTGTCGCAGTGTTCCCTGGTATGTGGTCGGCCCATAGGTGTTCTCCAGCACCCGCACCAAATCATCTACTGTACGCTGGCCCCTGACCGTCTCCAGTCTGACTGTCGTCCATGCCTCCCCCTCTAGCGTCAGTACCGCCATTTCTGCCAAGGTCTTAGGGTCAATATTATACATTTCCCCCAGTATCCGGACTTGTTCCGCCCACTCTGGTACAGGGTAGTTTCGTCCGCCAAATTTCCTGACCTGATTCACAATAGACACCGGCGGGGCTTTCTGACTGTACACATGGCCTGGGTGGGAATCCTGTTGGTCACAGATCCTGCCGACTACGCCAGATGAAGTGACCGCGGGCAAGGCCGCGCATTGGTATCTATGATCTGGCCCAGCAAGATCCCCACACACAGACTCTATCTTGATAACCGTATCTTTACTCGTATACATTTTTAACACAGCAAAGAAAAACAATAAATGACAACCGTAAATATGCACAGTAATAACGTGTACTGATAAGCTGACCCTCACTGTCCCTACTCACACGTTACCAGTCCTTTACTCCAGAAGGATGTGTCCCCCGTCGCAGGCCTGTCTGTCTTTGCAGGAGGGCGTCCCAGACGGAAAAAAAAACAGGAACAGCAGAATTCACGGAAAGAAATCAAGGGATACTTCGGCCTCTCGCCAGAGGTCCCGCTTACAGTCTCTCTGATCCGGATAGAAGCTCTGGTGGGTCCCCTTATGTAGTCCACACTCCAGTAGCAGGGAGTATATCAGCTGAATCCTTCAGCAGTGCAGAAGCTGGGGAAGCCTCCGAGGATATGGTGTTAGATAGAAGAAATCACGTTGAGAGTCTCTCCTGTGCCACACACGAGGGCCTGCACACCGTCCTGGCTCTTTTCACAGACCACAGCAGACTCTTCGCGCGCTTTTTCCTGCTTCCCACTTTGGTCACGTGACTCTCTAGGGCGGGACACAGGAGGCTCAGTCTTTTTCTCTGTCATCACACCCTGCGCAGGTGCAACCTCTGACCACAAGGTGGCAACATCATCCTGTGTAATCACTTCTGTAACAGGCTCTATATCAATTATCACAGAACAGCCAGAGCCGGCCAGCTCACTACAGAGAGCATCATGAAGACCAAGGAACACACCAGGCAGGTCCAAGATACTGTTGTGGCAAAGTTTAAAGCCGAATTTGGATACAAAAAGATTTCCCAAGTTTTAAACATCTCAAGGAGCACTGTGCAAGCGATCATATTGAAATGGAAGGAGTATCAGACCACTGCAAATCTACCAAGACCCGGCCGTCCCTCTAAACTTTCATCTCAAACAAGCAGAAGACTGATCAGAGATGCAGCCAAAAGGCCCATGATCACTCTGGATGAACTGCAGAGATCTACAGCTGAGGTGGGAGAGTCTGTCCATAGGACAACAATCAGTTGTACACTGCACAAATCTGGCCTTTATAGAAGAGTGGCAAGAAGAAATCCATTTCTCAAAGATATCCATAAAAAGTCTCGTTTGAAGTTTGCCACAAGCCACCTGGGAGACACGCCAAACATGTGGAATAAGGTGCTCTGGTCAGATGAAACCAAATTCGAACTTTTTGGCCACAATGCAAAACTATATGTTTGGCGTAAAAGCAACACAGCTCATCACCCTCAAAACACCATCCCCACTGTCAAACATGGTGGTGGCAGCATCATGGTTTGGGCCTGCTTTTCTTCAGCAGTGACAGGGAAGATGGTTAAAATTGATGGGAAGATGGACAGAGCCAAATACAGGACCATTCTGGAAGAAAACCTGTTGGAGTCTGTAAAAGACCTGAGACTGGGACGGAGATTAATCTTCCAACAAGACAATGATCCCAAACATAAAGCAAAATCTACAATGGAATGGTTAAAAAATAAACATATCCAGGTGTTAGAATGGCCAAGTCAAAGTCCAGACCTGAATCCAATCGAGAATCTGTGGAAAGAGCTGAAAACTGCTGTTCACAAACGCCCTCCATCCAACCTCAATGAGCTCGAGCTGTTTTGCAAGGAAGAATGGGCAAGAATTTCAGCCTCTCGATGTGCAAAACTGATAGAGACATAACCCAAGCGACTTGCAGCTGTAATCGCAGCAAAAGTTGGTGCTACAAAGTATTAAATCAAGGGGGCCGAATAATATTGCACTCCCACTTTTCAGTTTTTAATTTGTTAAAAAGGTTTAAAATATCCAATAAATTTCGTTCCACTTCACTATTGTGTCCCACTTGCTGTTGATTCTTCCCCAAAAAATTAGAATTTTATATCTTTATGTTTGAAGCCAGAAATGTGGCAAAAGGAAGAAAAGTTCAAGGGGGCCAAATACTTTCACAATGCACTTTACGTTAAAGAACATCCTTTCCAGGGCAATGACTTGTATATAAGGCAAAATAAATAACCAAAAACCAAAATGCTCCTCCACACATTGGGCTATGTTCACACGTAGCGTTTTTGATGCGTTTTTACACTTTTGCATTGCTTTCAACCAAGACAAATGCATTCAACGGGAAATGTTATTTTAACATTCTACAACCTTATCTGGCCATGTGGTGTGTGGAAGCATCATCAGACACATCCTGTTTCATTTTTGAAGGAGAGATTGTGAAAGTCACAAACACTATTTTTACAGCCTTACTATTCTTAAAGGGCCAGCAGTCGGCCCTCGCTATTGTTAGAGAGCCATCAGCCGGCTATGCTTTGTTGTTCCCATTATTAACAAGTGGGTCTCCTATACTTTTATTGCGTATACAGTGACTGCAAGGGCTTCCAAAAATTAGGAGGCACTCCAATGCCCCTTGCAAGAGACGTAGAGGTCAGAGAACCTCCGAAAAAAAATGTTCCGATTATTAGGAAGTGGGTCTCCCATAGTGTTTGCCTATGCAGTGAAGCAAGGGCTGCCAAAAATTTGGAGGAGCTCCAATGCCCCTTGCAAGAGATGTAGAGGTCAGAGAGCCTCCTAAAAACAATGTTCCCATTATTAGGAAATGGGTCTCCCATAGTGTTTGCCTATGCAGTGAAGCAACAGCTGCCAAAAATTTGGAGGCACTCCATTGCCCCTTGCAAGGGACGTAGAGGTCAGAGAGCCTCCTAAAAACAATGTTCCCATTATTAGGAAGTGGGTCTCCCATAGTGTTTGCCTATGCAGTGAAGCAAGGGCTGCCCAAAATTTGGAGGAACTCCAATGCCCCTTGCAAGAGACGTAGATGATTGTTGATATTGTACATATGGTGGTGATATGGTGGTGGAGGATGAAGATGTGGAGAAGGAGAAGGACAAGAGCAAATAGACAAAATCAGGAAGAGTATACCATGTCTGGGTGTGAAGACAGAGGTGCATGGGAATAGAGTTACACCTCCCCAAAAAAAGACACTGTATTTGAGTTTATGTTACGCTGCTATCATTCGGTGTTGTTGAGAAGTCTGGCGCAATCCAGCCCTTGTTCATTTTTGTAAGAGTCAGCCTGTCAGCATTTTCAGTTGACAGGGGAATGTGCCTATCGGTTATAATTCCACCGGCGGCACTAAAAACCCGCTCTGACAAAACGCTAGCGGCAGGGCAGGCCAGCACCTCCAAGGCGTAGAGAGCCAGTTTTTGCCACGTGTCCAGCTTGGATACCCAACAATTATAAGGCACAGAGGTATCACAGAGGACGTTGGTACGGTTGGTAAGGTACTCCCTCACCATCTTCCGAAACTTTTCACTCCTTGTGAGAGTACCCCCGTCTCAGGGCCTGTGCGATGGGAGGGTCTGAGAAAACTGTCCCAGAACTTTCACAGTGTTCCCCTGCCTCTGCTGGATTGCATTTGTGGCTCTCTCAACTGTACTCCTTGGCTGTCTAACGAACTGTGACCTCTGCCGCCAGTGTTTTCAGATGGGAATTTTCTCGCTAATTCCACAACAAAGGCCTTCTCGTACTGCCCCATTTTATTAGGCCTGTCCTGCAAAGGAATAAGAGACAAAATGTTCTCCCTGTAGCTTGGGTCTAGAAGCGTCACCAACCAGTAATGACTGTCACCTAAAATTTGGACAACGTGAGGGTCACGGGAAAGGCAGCATAACATAAACTGAGCCCTGTGTGCCAGACTGCAAAGAGGTAAGACTTCCGTGTCCTCACCAAGAGGATGGCTGACCATGCTCTACTCCTCCTCTTCCTACTCCTCCCTGTCCTCAGGCCATCCACGCTGGACAGACAGTTTGGCAATTGTGCAAGTAGTACCATCTATAGCGCAGGAAACTAGCTCCTGCTCTTCCTCCTCCTCCTCTTCCTCATTGTCACCCAATCCACGTTGGGATGAGATGAGGCTGGGCTGTGTGTAATCACTCTGTATGGTTCCTTGCTCCATCTCATCGTGCTCCGCCTGCAATGCATCCTCTTTAATTGAGAGCAGAGAGCATTTCAGAAGAAGAAGGATGGTGATGCTAATTATGGCGTCATCGCTGCTCACCATCTTAGCGGAGTCCTCAAGGTTTTGGAGGATGGTACAGATGTCTGACATCCATGTCCATTCCTGAGGTTTTATGTGTGGAGTCTGACTTGAATACCAACGGCCTTGTTGATGCATGTAGTCAACAACTGCCCTCTTCTGCTCACAAGTCCTTCCAAACATCTGCAATGTAGAGTTCCAACGTGTGGGGACATCACACACTAGTCGGTGAGCCGGAAGCTGCAAACACTGCTGAAGCACTGCAATAAAGCTAGGTTATGATTAAGGGGAACACATAGCCCTGAAACGCATAAACCAGTGTCCTGGGACCTTGCTGTATCAAGCCCTCCACCTCCAAAATGTTTGCCTGTGTTTTTACATCTAAGAATTTTTTGGAATAAAGCTTTAGAACATATCGCTTTGGTACCGGATTTTTTCGTATTGAATTGAATCCTCGGCGTCGGGAGGACGTGTTCCGACTGGGTCCCGGCTTCCACTATGTTAACCCAGTGTGCCATCAGCGAGATGTACCATCCCTGCCCACAAGCACTTGTCCACGTGTCCGTGGTTAGGTGGACTTTCCCAGTAACTGCGTTGTTGAGGGCACGGCTAATGTTGTGGGACACGTGCTCGCGTAATGCAGGGATGGCACACCGAGAGAAATAGTAGCAGCTGGGGACCAAGTACCGAGGGACGGCCGTCGCCATGAGTTCGTGGAAAGCTTCTGTCTCCACTAGTCTAAAAGGCAACATTTTGAGCGCCTGCGAAATGTGTGAATTTAGTGGTGTGGCCTGTGGGGCGTTAGCTGCGTATTTGCGCTTGCGTTCCAAGGACTGGGATAGGGACAACTGTACACTGTGCTGGGATAAGGACATGGATGTGCTTGCTGATGGTGCTAGTTGAGAGTGCTCAATGACAGGTGCAGGGCGGGAGGCATCTTGGCATGCGCCATGGACAGTGGATTGGCGTGCACGCAAAACAGCGGAACAAGCAGTGGTGTCACCCGCAGACACTGTTGCTGGACCCTGAGGTTCGGCCCACTTAGTCGGGTACTTTGCTGCTATATGCCTGATCATGGTGGTGGTGGTCAGGCTGCTAGTTTTGCTACCCCTGCTGATGCTGGCTTGGCAGGTAGAGCAAATGACCTTTTTGGGGTTATCGGCAGAGTTTTTAAAAAACAACCAGACTCGGGAAGACCTAACAGTTGTACTGCCAACTTCCGTCGTGTTGGTGTTACGGGGAACGGTTGCCCGCCTTCTGTCTGCGGCCACCACGCTGCTTCTTCCTGCCTGTTGTGATGCTATGCCTCCCCCCCCCTGTGTGCTGCTGTCCTGGCTCTGCATGTCCTCCTGACAGGTTGGCTCAGTTACTAGATCATCCACCACCTCTTCTTCCACTTCCGCACCCTGGTCCTCCTCCTGACTTTCTGGCAATTGTGTCTCATCATCGTCCACCTCTTGTGACACTTTCCCACTGTCGCCTTCGTGTGACCGTGGCTGCTCAAATATTTGGGCATCGCTACATGCGATATCCTCTTGCCCCGCTTCAAGTGGACCGGGCGAGAGGCCCAAATCTATAAATGGAAAAGTGAACAGCTCTTCGGAGTGCTCAAGTTGTCTCTGGGCACTCGGCATGGTGGGAGGAAGGAGGATCAGGGTGAGGAATATGCAGTCCAAACTCATGGCTATTGAGACTTGACCGTGTAGAATACAGGGTGGTGGTGGTGGTGGCTAAGTGACTGGAAGCATTATCTGCTATCCAACCAATAACCTTTTCACACAGCTCTGTGTTCAATAGTGTTGTTCTACGGTCCCCTATTAATTGGGACATCAAGGTCGAGCGAGAAGATGTGGGGGTTTGTTGTGGCACAATTTCAGCTAGCCCACGGCCTCGGTCTCGTCCTCTGCGTGCACCATCATCATCATCAAGTCCACTTCCCCATTCTTTGCCACGCACCTTGCCCATTTTAAATGGAGGACAATATTTTATACATTCACTACAAATCTCTGGATTTGAACCGCAGTGATATGTGAAACGTGTGACGAAAATCACAGTTTTAAATAGCTGGCCTGTAGGTAACTATTTTTAACAGCAAACTGGTGTCAATAACTTCGCTAACACACTGCAACAAAATTTAAATGGAGTCCAGAAATGGCAGAATTTTCAGCGCACTTATATGTGATCCGTGTGACGGACAAACCACAGTTTTAAATAGCTGGATTTTTAGCACTGTAATATGGAAAGGATCTGGCTGTATTTTGCAGTGCCAACAAGCAAATGGAGCAGAAAAACGTCATTCTCTGGATTGCTTTTTAAGCAAATAATCAGGATTAAGATCCAAAAACAAAGTATTCCTGGCCCTTGATACCTGGGGCTATTTCTAGAAATATCTGTAAAAGCACCAGCAGACAGAACTGGAATGGACCCTCTTGCTATATGCAAAGCAGTCTGCCACATACACTGCCTGCCTGCCTAGCACTGATATCTATGCAGGTGGATTAGTCCTCAGAAGGACTGTTAGTTGAGAGGGATATGTGTATATTATATGGTGGTATACCTACACTAACTAAGAAACAAGCAAATCTCTCCCTAGCTCAGCAGCACCTCTCCCTACACTGTCTGATTCCGGAGTGACTGTGACGAACAAGACGACGCCAGTTCTGATATAGACCTGATGACACTGTGCGGCCAGCCAATCACTGTAATGCCACAACCAACATGGCTACGGCATTTCAGTGTGTGGCAGACAATCCCTGCATGTTCATTGGCTCTGTAAAGAGCGCCAAACATGCAGGGAGGGGACTCGAGCTCCCGCTGAGCAACCCGGAAATACTCGGCGAGCGCCGAGCATCTCGAGCAGTGAGATGCTCGGGCGAGCACAGAGCAGTAGCGAGCATACTCGCTCATTACTAGTGAGGATGTTACCTTTAGTTGCATGTTCTGTGCATGTTATCAGACCAAAATTACCAGGGTATGTAAACTTTTGATCAGGGTCATTTGGATGTTTTTTGTTGTCATTAAGATTTAAAAAGAGAAAACACAGTAGTTTGACAATAAATGGCTTCACCCAACCAATAACCATGAGTGGAGAAAAAGTTTTTTTGTTATCATTCATATGTTCTGAAACAAGGCCAAGAAAGGAAAAATTCTGCTGGGGTATGTAAATGATGCGCCCCCTGGGCCGCGCATGTGAGGGGATACCCGGAACCGGACCCGTTGCGGAAGCTGGGGGTTGTAGTCCTCGTGTGGCGGGGACCCGGTCCCGTGGCTCAGGGTGGTCAACTCAAATGGCGGTCTATTTATGTGGTTTTTATGATATTAAATGTCCAACTACGCCACCCGTGGATTGCGGTCAGGATGAACCGCCACTGCAGGGCAGACCGCTGAGGCTGGTGTTGTGGGTGCAGCAGAGTGTAATACAACTCCCCACGAGAGGAGTGTAGCCTCAGGGCAGTGTATGCGGAGGATGGGGGTGATGGTGCAGGGGTAGCAGTGACGACACAGAGTCAGTGATGCAGTCCAGGGCCTTTACTCACAGTTCTTATTATCCAGACCACTTCTGCAGGTAACGGCTGCCCACGTCGTACTGTGCTCACCAGGTGACGGGCTCGGCCGACTCCCAGGTATCTCCGGAGTGTTTCACAGGACCCCCTTTGTGTGTCCTTTCTCTGGCCTGTCATACCCCGCCAGTGACCTCGCTTCTGTCCGGCTGCCTCGGGCCTTCTCTTGGTAAACTTGGCGCCGGTTTCCCTGACCCTATATGGTGCCTTCCTAGCGGGTATAGCGAGGGGCTGCGCCACGTGAAATGTCACAGCCTCCGGTTTCTAGCTGAGGGTAGTTCCCCGCCTCCACTAGTTTCGGGGACCGGTCTCCCCTTTTGGCCTAACCCTTCTACGCAGGTAGATTCAGGCGTGTGGTGACGACTCGCCGGTCCACACCCCTGGGGTCCCTTCGTTCCTTGTTCCTGGAGCCTCCTCCGCTCCTCTTCCATCATTCTCCTTCCTTCTCCTTCCTCCAGGCTCCGGCCGTTCTCTCCGGCCTGCCTGCGGAGCAGAGCTCGGCCTGACCCTCTGCTCCCTGTCTCCTCCTGTGACTGTACTCATCTAAACTGAATTGAACACTGTCTCTAAGATGGCTCCCACCTTTTATACCTCCCTCTAGGTGCACCCAGGAACTGCCCTCTCCCTCCTATGCACTACAGGGCCCCCCTGTCCTCTGTGTTCCCTCCCCCCACACCAGCCAGGGACAGGGACTGTCGTGCTCTACTTGGAGTATATCGGTTGCCCTGCCCCCCCAGAAATGTGGTGTATTGCATGCAGGTGTCGGGGTCCTGATCCACACTCCATCCTTACCTGGAAGTGAGATATCGCACATCTGGTTGAGATGCAATACCTCTGTAGCGACCGAACCCTCGGGGCGCTACATATATATATATATATATATATATATATATATATATATATATATATATATATACTACCGTTCAAAAGACCTCCTCAGGTCTGCACTAGGTATAATGGGGTATCAGTCACCTGGAGCCACACTTTATATGTATATGTATACAGTATATATGGAAGTTGTCATTCAGAATGGAACCAGTTTTGGAGTACAAGTCTCATAACTCTTTATTATTACCTTTTGCCGGTTATCACTTACCTGTACATTTGTTGAGTTTTTTGACTCTGGAAGGACAGAATTTGGTTACATTTTCTCTCTGGTAGCCTTTTTTACATTCACAGTAATAACCACCTGGGGTGTTTCTACACTCAGCAAAAGCATCACAAAGATGTGTGCCATCTCTGCACTCTATTATTTCTGTAAAACAGAGAAAACTTGAGAGAACATTTTTGCCCTTGCTTACCAATTTTTCTAGGATGTTAGAAGGATTAAAAGTTTAGCAGCAATTTTTATTTTATTTTTTTCAACAAAATTTACAAATTGTACAGACCTATTCAGTTTTGATGTGACATGGAGGGGCCTATATGTAAAAACAAAATCCCCAAAAAGTTATACTATTTTAAAAACTGCACCCGTCACAGTATTCAAAATCGAATTCAGGAAGTTTGTTAACCCTTAGGTGACTCACAGGAAATAATGCAATATGAATTGAAAAAGTACATTATTTCAATTACAATTTACCATTAGCCCCAATTTATTCATTTTCACAAGGAGTAATGACACAGAATGCCACAAAAAAATGTGTTATGCAATTGCTTTTGAACGCGGCAATACCCCTTATGAAGTGAATCTACTGTTTGGGTACTCAGCAGGGCTCAGAAGGGAAGGAACGATGTCTGACTTTTAGAGCACAAATTTTGCTGGAATACAGTGTGGACGCCATGTTACTTTTGCAGAACCCGAGAGGTGGCGAAACAGGAGAAACCACCATCCCCCACAAATGACATCATTTTGGAAACTGCAATTTGTATTTTATGCCAAACCAACACGTACTTATTGTAGCAGGAGTGAAAGTGCTTCTGTTGGGTGTATACACTCATGGGGTATATGTTAGTCTTAATATATGCCCTGGTATACTTATTTTTTTGCGGCGGCCCGCTGTATAGAAAAGAGCGCACACAACACTTACCTACACACTCTCCATCATCTTTTTTATACCCTGGGATACAGGGATATGACTCATTGTAGGGCTGGCCTTCTGGGCAGATATGATTATTACAGTTGGTTGTATCTGAAGGATAATAAAAGAAGTCAGTTTAAGTTTTTATGGAAACATCTGCATTTTAACTCTTCATGGTTATATGAAATAGAACCTAATATGAGATTCATATTACTCAAATTACAGGCAACATGAATCAGTCACTGGCCGTGTGATTGCAGCCGTGTATGTTTTACTCTGAAATGCTGCAGCGTGTCAGAAACAACATAGGAACCATGGCCCCAATTCATCAAGATCACTGAGAGAATCGCCAGTCTTAATGAGGGAGTACCCGTGTTGGAGTGAACGCTCCTGATTCATTAAGAGGTGCACGTCTCATAATGAATTAGGTGAGGCACATAGTGGCGTGCATCTCGGTGTGCGCCTTACCACAAATCTTACTCCAGTTTCTGCTGGAGTAAGGTTTCTGGCATAGTGAACTCCACCGCTCGTCATAAATTTGACAAGTTGGGGTCACAACGCCCTATCACACGCCCATCCCAGCTCCACAAACTTTATCAGAGCTGTGGTGAGAATGGCGTGAAACCCAAAAGTGTGAAACCCAACGGCGTGAAATGTTGGACTGTCTAGGGATCCAGAAAGGAAATTAGTATTCTCATGGGAGACAATACCCCATGGTATAGAAGGATGCAGTGCTCAATTAACGATCTGATGTGTTTGGGAGCCTTCCACTTCTTCATTGTCAACAAATGTGGATGGCAGATAAAGATCGGGAAGTTGGATTTCAATAATCTGATCATTATATTCTTATTAGAGATGAGCGTTGCTCGACTCGAACTGTTCGCCAATCTCAAATTCGAGCTGTTTTGGGCGGTGTTTGAGCCGTTCGGCGAACACGAACGATTTGAAAAAAATTCGGCTGTTCGAGGTTATGTTCGATAACTGTTCATGCACCAAAATCATAACTGGATTTTTTCTCAGTAATGATGAAAATTAATGTTAATAAGCAGTTTGAGTGTACAGCGGGGTGGGGGGGAGGGGCAGGGGATGGATCTCTGCAGGAACAATGAAGATCTCCATTTTTTTTTCTCTTTCCCGCATTTACAGTGGGGAGGTGCAGTCTGTCAGCCTATCAGCAGCGCACACACGGAGCGAAGTGCTTTTTTTCACACAAGCAAGGGCATGTGTCATTGGCAGTGTATGTCACATGTCCTTGCCCTATAAGACCAAGCCATTTTCCCCGTCGCCACCATTTTCTCACTGCTGCAGCTGCGTGTTAGATGGCACCGCTGTTGCTGTGTGCGCTATACCTTGTTAATTTCAAGCCAATTTTCGCACAAATCTACAGATAGCTTGGGAGTAGGGAATAGTTGTGATTGCAGTCCTTTTAAGGACTAGGTTACAGCACTTCCTACGACTTTTATCAGGGAGGTCTGTGCTCTTAAATAGATAGGTTGTGGGAGTAAAGACTAATTGTAATTGCAGTCCTTTTCAGGACTAAGTTACTTCGTTCCTATCAGTTTTTGCCAGGCAGGTCTGTGCCAGTGCTGTGCAAGTTTTTTTCACAGCATTTGGCTAAATCTAGCAAAGCTAATCTTTTTGGCCTATTGCAGAGTGTGTTAGTCAGTGGAGAAGCCTATCTGTGTTGCAAGCTACACCACCTGTGTATAGAATACCAATTTTTTTCCTACACCTAGTGAAGTAAAACCTTTTGGGCATAGCATCATTCTATTAGTCCATCTATACTGACCTCCACCAGGTTGCAAATTCAATATAATATTTTTCTGCATCTAGCTCTGAAAAAATATTTGGCCTTCTAGCAGTGTGTGGGACTTGTTCTATTAGTCCATCTATACTGACCTCCATCAGGTTGCAAATTGAATATAATATTTTTCTGCATCTAGCTCTGAAAAAATATTTGGCCTTCTAGCAGTGTGTGAGACTTGTTCTATTAGTCCATCTATACTGACCTCCATCTGGTTGCAAATTGAATATAATTTTTTTCTGCATCTAGCTCTGAAAAAATATTTGGCCTTCTAGCAGTGTGTGGGACTTGTTCTATTAGTCCATCTATACTGACCTCCATCAGGTTGCAAACTGAATATAATTTTTTTCTGCATCTACCTCTGAAAAAATATTTGGGCTTCTAGCTGTGTGTGTGACTTGTTCTATTAGTCCATCTATACTGACCTCCATCAGGTTGCAAATTGAATATAATATTTTTCTGCATCTAGCTCTGAAAAAATATTTGGCCTTCTAGCAGTGTGTGGGACTTGTTCTATTAGTCCATCTATACTGACCTCCATCAGGTTGCAAACTGAATATAATTTTTTTCTGCATCTAGCTCTGAAAAAATATTTGGCCTTCTAGCAGTGTTTGGGACTTGTTCTATTAGTCCATCTATACTGACCTTAACCAGGTTGCAAATTGAATATAATTTTTTCTGCATCTAGCTCTGAAAAAATATTTGGCCTTCTAGCAGTGTGTAGGACTTGTTCTATTAGTCCATCTATACTGACCTCCATCAGGTTGCAAACTGAATAAAAAAAATTTCTGCATCTACCTCTGAAAAAATATTTGGGCTTCTAGCTGTGTGTGGGACTTGTTCTATTAGTACATCTATACTGACCTCCATCAGGTTGCAAATTGAACATAATATTTTTCTGCATCTAGCTCTGAAAAAATATTTGGCCTTCTAGCAGTGTGTGGGACTTGTTCTATTAGTCCATCTATACTGACCTCCATCAGGTTGCAAATTGAATATAATTTTTTTCTGCATCTAGCTCTGAAAAAATATTTGGCCTTCTAGCAGTGTGTGGGACTTGTTCTATTAGTCCATCTATACTGACCTCCATCAGGTTGCAAACTGAATATAATTTTTTTCTGCATCTACCTCTGAAAAAATATTTGGGCTTCTAGCTGTGTGTGGGACTTGTTCTATTAGTCCATCTATACTGACCTCCATCAGGTTGCAAATTGAATATAATTTTTTTCTGCATCTAGCTCTGAAAAAATATTTGGCCTTCTAGCAGTGTGTGGGACTTGTTCTATTAGTCCATCTATACTGACCTCAATCAGGTTGCAAATTGAATATAATTTTTTTCTGCATCTACCTCTGAAAAAATATTTGGCCTTCTAGCAGTGTGTGGGACTTGTTCTATTAGTCCATCTATGCTGACCTCCATCAGGTTGCAAATTGAATATAATTTTTTTCTGCATCTACCTCTGAAAAAATATTTGGGCTTCTAGCAGTGTGTGGGACTTGTTCTATTAGTCCATCTATACTGACCTCCATCAGGTTGCAAATTGAATATAATTTTTTTCTGCATCTAGCTCTGAAAAAATATTTGGCCTTCTAGCAGTGTGTGGGACTTGTTCTATTAGTCCATCTATACTGACCTCCATCAGGTTGCAAATTGAATATAATATTTTTCTGCATCTAGCTCTGAAAAAATATTTGGCCTTCTAGCAGTGTGTGAGACTTGTTCTATTAGTCCATCTATACTGACCTCCATCAGGTTGCAAACTGAATATAATTTTTTTCTGCATCTACCTCTGAAAAAATATTTGGGCTTCTAGCTGTGTGTGGGACTTGTTCTATTAGTCCATCTATACTGACCTCCATCAGGTTGCAAATTGAATATAATTTTTTTCTGCATCTACCTCTGAAAAAATATTTGGGCTTCTAGCAGTGTGTGGGACTTGTTCTATTAGTCCATCTATACTGACCTCCATCAGGTTGCAAACTGAATATAATTTTTTTCTGCATCTACCTCTGAAAAAATATTTGGGCTTCTAGCTGTGTGTGTGACTTGTTCTATTAGTCCATCTATACTGACCTCCATCAGGTTGCAAATTGAATATAATATTTTTCTGCATCTAGCTCTGAAAAAATATTTGGCCTTCTAGCAGTGTGTGGGACTTGTTCTATTAGTCCATCTATACTGACCTCCATCAGGTTGCAAACTGAATATAATTTTTTTCTGCATCTAGCTCTGAAAAAATATTTGGCCTTCTAGCAGTGTTTGGGACTTGTTCTATTAGTCCATCTATACTGACCTTAACCAGGTTGCAAATTGAATATAATTTTTTCTGCATCTAGCTCTGAAAAAATATTTGGCCTTCTAGCAGTGTGTGGGACTTGTTCTATTAGTCCATCTATACTGACCTCCATCAGGTTGCAAACTGAATAAAAAAAATTTCTGCATCTACCTCTAAAAAATATTTGGGCTTCTAGCTGTGTGTGGGACTTGTTCTATTAGTACATCTATACTGACCTCCATCAGGTTGCAAATTGAACATAATATTTTTCTGCATCTAGCTCTGAAAAAATATTTGGCCTTCTAGCAGTGTGTGGGACTTGTTCTATTAGTCCATCTATACTGACCTCCATCAGGTTGCAAATTGAATATAATATTTTTCTGCATCTAGCTCTGAAAAAATATTTGGCCTTCTAGCAGTGTGTGGGACTTGTTCTATTAGTCCATCTATACTGACCTCCATCAGGTTGCAAACTGAATATAATTTTTTTCTGCATCTAGCTCTGAAAAAATATTTGGCCTTCTAGCAGTGTTTGGGACTTGTTCTATTAGTCCATCTATACTGACCTTAACGAGGTTGCAAATTGAATATAATTTTTTCTGCATTTAGCTCTGAAAAAATATTTGGCCTTCTAGCAGTGTGTGGGACTTGTTCTATTAGTCCATCTATACTGACCTCCATCAGGTTGCAAACTGAATAAAAAAAATTTCTGCATCTACCTCTGAAAAAATATTTGGGCTTCTAGCTGTGTGTGGGACTTGTTCTATTAGTACATCTATACTGACCTCCATCAGGTTGCAAATTGAACATAATATTTTTCTGCATCTAGCTCTGAAAAAATATTTGGCCTTCTAGCAGTGTGTGGGACTTGTTCTATTAGTCCATCTATACTGACCTCCATCAGGTTGCAAATTGAATATAATTTTTTTCTGCATCTAGCTCTGAAAAAATATTTGGCCTTCTAGCAGTGTGTGGGACTTGTTCTATTAGTCCATCTATACTGACCTCCATCAGGTTGCAAACTGAATATAATTTTTTTCTGCATCTACCTCTGAAAAAATATTTGGGCTTCTAGCTGTGTGTGGGACTTGTTCTACTAGTCCATCTATACTGACCTCCATCAGGTTGCAAATTGAATATAATTTTTTTCTGCATCTAGCCCTGAAAAAATATTTGGCCTTCTAGCAGTGTGTGGGACTTGTTCTATTAGTCCATCTATACTGACCTCCATCAGGTTGCAAACTGAATATAATTTTTTTCTGCATCTAACCCAGACAATAGTTTTGGATTAATACCACAGTTTAGCCACTCAGCTCTGCTCGGTTCCCATCCATTGTTTTTTTGTGCAAACAACTCCAGAGTTGTGAATTAGTTAACCACCAAAATGAGTGGAAAAAGGCCTGCTGCTGGTGGAAAGGGGAATAGGCGTGTTGGGAAGGGGAAAAAAGGTTGTGTCCGTGGAGTAGGTGTTAAAGCAACAGTAACATCTGCAGAAGAAAGACCATCTTCCAGCAAAACTAAAATGTCTACTTCTTTTAGCGGACAATGTGATAAGATCCCTTTCTTACAGCCACGCCAATCGCTACAAATTCCAGATGAGGCACAAAAACAGCAGGTGCTTCAATGGATATCAAGTGCTCCTTTAAGTGGGCTCTCCTCCACATCAACTTCAACATCACAAATACTCCAGTCCTCAGAGGTGTCACCCCAATCGCACTTGCTTCCTCACAGCTCCCAAATCTCCAGCTGCCCGTCTGAGTATGAGGTAGAACAGATGGTTGAGTCTGCAGAGCTGTTTACTCATACTATAGCCTGTGAATCAGAGGTCGGCTCCAGCGCTTCTGTGAATCCAGACGAGGAAATGATCTGCACTGATGCCCAGAATCTTTATGAGTCGGATCCAGGACCAGACGCAGAAGGTTCTGACCATAATGTAGACCCTCCTTCCCAAACTGTAACTCTTGTTGGTGGAGACAATGAGGAAGACGATGATGAGACTCAAATACTTGATTGGAGCGACAACTTTAGTTTTTTGTCAGGGCAGGAACAGGTTGGCTCTGAGGACGACGGGTGTAATAACACACAGGGTGATGATGATGAGGTTGGAGATTCCACTTACTGTCAACCCACAGTCAGCCAAGATATGAGGTCAGCAGAGGAGGTGGAGGAGGATGCTAGTGACGACGAGGTCAGGTTGCGCCTTCCTGGACAGAGACGTAGTACTGGAAGCACGTCAATGAAATAATCCTGACTACTGGGTTGCCACACTGTTAGATCCCTGGTACAAAAGTAAATTTGCAGAAATAATTCCTGCTATAGAAAGGGATGCACGCATGCAGGAGTATCAGCAGAGACTGTTGCAGAATCTTACATGTGCTTTTCCACAAAACACCAGTGGTGCACGTAGTCAATCTCACAGTTCCAACTTGCCAACCGTGGGATCGTCGAGTGTTCAGTACTCAAACCGTAACAGAAACACAGTATCTGCTGGTAACATCAATTTTGCGGAATCATTTCACCACTTTTTTAGCTCATCCTTTGCAAGGCCACAGGAGACAAGTAGTCTGACACATAGTCAACGCCTAGAGACGATGGTACAGTAATATCTCCAAGTAAACATTGAAGCCATGACTGTGTCACTGGACCCTTGCTCTTTTTGGGCTTCCAATCTGGATAAATGGCCGGAGCTCGCCACTTACGCCTTGGAGATCTTGTCATGCGTTCTGTCTGAACGTGTGTTCAGCGCTGCTGTTGGTGTGCTGACAGATAAGCGCACGTGGCTCTCCACTGATAATATAGACAGACTCACGTTCATAAAGATGAACAAATCATGGATCTGAAACGACTTTTCTACCCCTGTGTCATCCTGGGGAGAGTAAAAGCTTGATGATTGGTTAAAATCACCTCACCAACCGTTTTAAGCTTTCAAATTACTAATCATGTTTATCTGTATCTTGGCTGGAAAATAATTTGGGCTTTGTAGCAGTGTGCAGTACTGATTCTATTAGGCCATCTATACTAAGCTCCACCAGATTTAAAATTACTAATCATGTTTATCTGTATCTTGGCTGGAAAATAATTTGGGCTTTGTAGCAGTGTGCAGTACTGATTCTATTAGGCCATCTATACTAAGCTCCACCAGATTTAAAATTAATAATAATTTTAGCTGCATCTAGCCCGGAAAATAATTTTGGGGCTCCGAGATGCGCAAGACACATAAGTGCTTTCTTGCTGCACTACCTGCAACATGACCCTCAGATTGTCAGAATTCGAAGTAATCCTGACTAATGGGTTGCCACACTCTTAGATCCCCCACACTGTTCGATCAACCTTTTCATTTTAATAAAGACCAAAAAAATGGTCATTTTTGAAATTATAAGCATTAGCAGGTTATTAGAAACTGAAATCAAACAGTTTTCAACTCAAAACTTTATTCTAGGTGATGTTACATTTGCACATAGGACCCCTTGTTCGAAAGGAGCTTCTGAACTCTCTCGTCCATTGAATTTGTCAGGTTTTGGATGGTTTCTGCTTCAGTTGTTTTGCATGAGGACAGAATACCCTCTCAGAGCTGTTGCTTAGATGTGAACTGCCTCCCGCCATCATAGACACTCCTTTTGATGATGCTCCAGAGGTTCTGAATGGGGTAGAGGTCAGGGGAGCATGGGGGTCACACCATAAGTTTGTCCCCTTTTATGCCCATATCAGCCAGAGATGCAGATGTGTTATGTGCAGCATGAGACGGTGCATTATCATGCATGAAAATGATCTTGCTGTGGAATACACGGTTCTTCTTCTTGAACCATGGCAAGAAGTGCTGTTTGAGAAACTCCACATACATTATGGAGTTCATCTTTACCCCTTCAGGGATCCTAAAGGGGCTGACAATCTCTCTCCCCATGATTCCAGCCCAAAACATTACTCCACCTCCTCCTTGTTGGCGCTGTAGCTGTGTTTGCGTGGGGTGTCCATCAACCAGCCATCCTCCACTCCATCCATCTGGACCATCAAGCGTTGCACGGCACTCATCCGTGAACAAAACAGTTTTGAAATCAGTCTTCAAGTAATGTTTGGCCCACTGGAGCCGTTTCTGCTTGTGTGCGGTGGATAGAGGAGGTCTACAGGATGGCGTACGCACAGCAGCAAACCTCTGAAGGACCCTGCATCTTGTTGTTCGGGGGACGTTGGAGGCACCAGCAGTTTCAAAAACTTGTCTGCTGCTATGACAAGGCTTTTTTGCTGCTGCTCTTTTAACCTAACTTAATTGCCTGTAGGAAAGAGTCCTCAATTTGCCCTTATCAGCACGCACACATGTGTACTGTGAATCAGCTACATACTTCTTGATTGCCAAGACACTTCATTCTGATCATCGCACAATGTTGATTGTAGTCATGCCTTGACCTAAACACTCCACAATTTGTTGCTTCTCAGCAGCCGACACATCCTTTTTCTTTCCCATTTTGGCAGAAAATGTAGGCTGCTTAATAATGTGGGACAGCCTTCTTAAGTAGTCTTGCCGTTCATTGGACACACCTGCCAAACTAATTAGCACAGGTGTCTGCAATTGCTTACAGTGATATAAAGAGCCCTGACACACATCACCATCAATGAGTTTAACTGACAAACAAACAAATTCTTCCCTTATCACTCCTAAACACTTTTTGCATAATAATTTGGAACACAGTGTACATGTGCTTTTCCACAAAACACCAGTGGTTCACGTAGTGAATCTTACAGTTCTAACTTGCCAACCGTGGTCTGTATGGAGTTGTTCAATAAAGGGCCCAAAATTAAGATAACATAGACGGGAGAGGTCTCTATGAATAGGAATTCCTAAGAATTTGATACCCTGTGAGGGCCAGGCAAAGGGAAAGTTGGACTGGATGGAATCCTGTATGGATTTGGGGAGGGAGACATCGAGGGCCTCAGACTTCGCTGTATTGATTTTAAAATTTGACCATGTAACAAAGTGATCTATTTCAGCCATAACAGCCTGCTGATGGATATATGTGATTGACATCATCAGCAAATGCAGAGCACTTGTACTCGGTGCCTCCCACCTCAATCCACCTAATATTGGGGTTGTGGCGAATTGATGAGAGCAGGTGCTCCATCACTAGGATGTATAAGAGAGGGGACAGAGGACATCCCTGCCTTGTCCCATTGGTGATTATGAAAGGTGATGAAAATGTTCTGACGCGCCCCCTGGGCCTTGGGACATCCGGAGCCGGACCCTTTTTGGTGGATGCTGGTGGTTGTAGTCTCCATGGCGGCGACCCGGTTCCGTGGCTCAGGGCGGTCAAACCAGTGGCGGAACTATTTATGTGGTTTTGATGTTTAAATGTCCGACTACACCACCCGTGGATTGCGGTCAGAGTGAACCGCCGCTGCAGGGCAGACCGCTGAGGCTGGTGTTGTGGGTGCAGAAGAGCGTAGCATAACTCCCCACGGGAGGAGTATAGCCTCAGGGAAGTGTATGCGGAGGATGGGGGTGATGGTGCAGGGCAGCAGCAGTAACGACACGGAGTCAGTGATGCAGTCCAGGGCCTTTACTCACAGTTCTTATTATCCAGACCACTTCTGCAGGTAAGGGCTGCCCATGTCGTACTGTGCTCACCAGGTGAGGGGCTCAGACAACTCCCAGATAACTTTGGAGCGCTTCACAGGACCCCCTTTGTGTGTCCTTTGTCTGGCCTTTCTTACCAACCCTTCTGTCCGGCTGCCTCAGGCCTTCTCTTGGTAAACTTGGCGCCAGTTTGCCTGACCCTATGTGCTGCCCTCCTAGCGGGTGTAGCGAGGGGCTGTGCCACATAAAATGTCACAGCCTCCAGTTTCTAGCTGAGGGTCGTTTCCCGCCTCCACTAGCTGAGGGGACCGGCCTCCCCCTTTGGCCTGACCCCTCCACGCAGGTGGATTCGGGCATGCGGTGGCGACTCGCCCGTCCACACCCCTGGGATCCCTTCGTTCCTCGTTCCTGGAGCCTTCTCCGCTCCTCTTCCTTCCTTCTCCCTCTTCCAGGCCTGGGCCTCTGTTACTAAGCCCGCCTCCGGAGCAGAGCTCATGCAGAGCCCCTGCTCCCTGACACTTCTGCTCAGACTTCTCTGCACTGAACTAAGATGGTGCCCACCTTTTATACTCCCTTCTCAATGCACCCAGGAACTGTTTCCTCCCTGCTCCTGCACTACAGGGTTCCCCTTCCTCAGTGTTCCCTCCCCCCACTCCAGCCCGGGACAGGGACTGTCGTGCCCATCTCAGGGGCATATTGGTCACCCTGCCCTACGGCAATGTGGTGTAATGCATGCAGGTGTCGGGTCCTGATCCACACTCCATCCTTACCCGAGAGTGAGATATCACACCTCTGGGTGAGGTGCAATACCTCTGTAGCAACCGAGCCCTCAGGGTGCTACAGTTCCATTTATCTTCAGCCTAGGTGATGTATTGCGATACAGGGCCGTGATTTTGGCTATAAAAGGGTCCCCTAGACCCCTACCCCAAGCTTTTTAAGAGAATAATATATGGCGTGCCAGGAGACTCTATGGAATGCTTTCTCAGCATCCAACGAGAGTATCTAATTACAAATTTTTAACTGCATCTAGCCCAGGAAATACTTTGTGCCTAGTAGCAGTGTCTGCTAGTCAGCGGATTATCCCGGCTGTTATGCAAGCTACACCACCTGTAGTTTGGACACTTAATTTTTTCAAAGGAAATGCTTCGGGACCATGGGATACTCAGTGAAGAGCATCAGGAGGCACCCCAAGGCATAGGGGCTGGGACTGGCGGTAGGATGCCTTGCGGTGGACAGCTGAGCTCGATCCTTATAAAAGCTTTTTAACTGCAGCAGCTTTAGTGGACGCTACTGGAGCTGGAATTACGCGGCTGCTGGCATGAGACTTGCCCTCCAATAGATCCTTGTAAAATTAGAGAGACAATTTAACTTAAAAAGCTTAGAGCTACCTCCACCACAGGGGGGCTCGCTCGACCCACCAGCGGACAGGCACCAGTATTGGGAGAGGGGGGCTGGCCGTCAGGGTCCACCGCGGCTCTGGTATAAACCCGGCGACACGGAGGTGGCACGGGCAGGAACGGACTGGCCGTGTCGGCTTCTCACTTTTTGGATTTTAGAAGGGCATGACATGCCTATATCTGTGTCTCCCCCTCCTTTTACTCCTCCACCTCTTTTCTTTTCGCATAACTATATGTACTTGTCACTTTTCCATGTGTTAGTTATGTCTTCTGAGCAGTTTGTCAGCTTTTGGACACCTTTGAAGGTGTTTTCTATGTGTTTCTATGTGAACACTACGGGTGTGGCTCAACACTAATTCTTATTAAAAAAAAGCAATGACTGAAGTTCTGGCAGAGACTTATTCTCCTCTTCCTAGTTAGAACTTCTAATCACTTGGCCGAGCCCAAGATACAAACTCGTGTATTGCAGTCGGGAGGAACAGCTGTTAAACTATCATAAAAATGTCTTAACCACACAACGTGTTTCTACAGCACCATTTTACCTGGCCTATGCCAACATTAAGAAACAAATGTGTGTGGATCCCCCAGAACTTCCAATAGTCTTTTCAGGACCTTATCAATTTTAAAGTAATTTTATTATTGTACTATTAGTAGGATTACAGAATTTTGTATCAAAAACTGCCTACAGGTAGCATCTTACATAGGACAGCCCATGATACTTACTTGGAGGGAAAGTCCCCACAGGACAGGCCAACTCCACTTTTGGTTCCTTTGTTGGTCTCGTTTGAACATCTATGAAAACAAAAATAACAAGTGTCAGTATCTCCACATAATATGATATACAGGGATGGTGTGATGTACATAAAGGCACCTATTCTTCAAACAGTTTTGACAAAATTCTGGTAAAAAAACTGCTTAAAATGTTGCATAATCTTGCATCATTTTAAGTTTTTATGCCAGTTTGGCCAGCTCTGACAACTTTTTGAACAGTGTGCAAGGCTTAGTAAGAAGAGAGAGTGGATGACCATTTCATTATAATTTTGACTAGCATACAATGGATGTAAAGAGTCTACACACCCCAGTTAAAACAGCAGGTTTTTGTCATATAAAAAAATCATACCAAGTAAAATAATAATATATACAATTCAGTTGAAAAATAAACTTGAAATGTTTTTGGGTGGACAAAGAAAAAATAAAGAATTAAAATAATGTGGTTGACAGCCTTCAGTATTTTAGGGTAGGAGTCTATCAGCATGGCACATCTAGAATTGTCAGTTTTTGCCCACTCTTCCTTGCAGTAGCGCTCAAAATCTGTCATATTGCAAGGGCATCTCCTGTGTTCAGCGCACTCTTCAGGTCACCCATATATTTTCAATTGGATTCAGATCTGGGGTCTATATGGGATATTCCAAAACTTTGATCTTATGGCAAAGCCTTTCTTTTGTTGATTTGGAGGTATGCTTAGGGTCATTGTCATACTGAAAGGTTAAATTTCTCTTCATCTTCAGCTTTTTAACAGAGTCCTGAATGTTTAATGTCAAAAATTTGCTATTTGTAACTATTCATAATTTATTTATTTATTTTACTCATTTATATAGCATTATTAATTCCACAGCACTTTACAGACATTATGGGCATTGTCCCCATTGGGGCTCACAATATAAGTTCCCTATCAGTATGTCTTTGGAGTGTGGGAGGAAACCGAAGTACCCGGAGGAAACCCACGCAAAGACGGGGAGAATATACAATCTCCTTGCAGATGTTGTCCTTGGCTTGGTGGGATTTGAACCCAGGACCCCAGCGCTGCAAAGCTGCAGTGCTAACCACTGAGACACCCTGCTTTCATAATCACCTATACCTTGAAAAAAGGCCTAGTTCAAGCTGCAAAAAACAGCCTCAAAGCATAATGCTGTCACCACCATGCTTCTCTGTACGTATGGTGTTTGTTTGGTGATGCGCAGTGATGGCTTTGTGCCAAACATCCTTTTTGGAATTATGGCCAAAAATTTCAACCTTGGTTTCATCAGACCATAACACGGTTTCGCAAATGCTTTTGACAGACTTGATGTAGGTCTTGGCAAAATGTAGCCATGCTTGGATGCTTTTCTTTGTAAGAAAAGGCTTCTCTTTTGCCACCCTACCCTACAAGCCAGACATATGAAAAATATGGGAGATAGTTGTCACATGCAGTAAACAAACTGTACTTCACAGAAATATCTGTAGCTTCCAGATCAATTTTCTACTTGTCTTTTCATCAATTTTTGAGTAATGTCCAGTTCTAGGTAATATCTTTGTAGTGCCAAATTTAAGTCACTTTTTGATGACCCACTTCTCAGCCCTCCATAGTATACCTAATGCCTTAGAAATGTTTTTGTACCCTTCTCCTGACTATTAACCTTCAAAAAAGAGATCTCTTTGCTGTGTTGTAAGCTCTTTAGGGACCATGACTTTTGCTGTAAAATGCAACTAAGAAAGTGTCAGGAAAATCCTACCACAGCAGCAAAACTTTATATGGGGTTAATTAGAATTGCTGTAAATGATGGCAGCTGTGTACTGACTACTCTGTAGCATAAATTTAAATGTTATTGGCTAATTCTGAACACAACCACATCCCCAATTATAAAAGGGCATTCACACTTATGCAACCACATTATTTTAGTTTTGTTATTTTTATTACCCCTCTCAAAATGATTAAATTTAGTTTCTAAATCGATTTGTACAGATTATGGTTGACATTAATGGTAGAAAAAGTTCTAAAATGATTCTTCTTGGTATGATTTTTTTAAATGACAATTTTAACAGAGGAGTATAGACTTGTTATATACACTGTACATTTATTGTGGTGGCACACGACTGCAACCAAATTCATTAAGAGGAGCAGGAGATGAAATGAAAGGTACTAAGTCAAATTTATTTCACAAATGTAGGTATGTGATGCGTCCTCCTTTTGCTGTGATTAGTTGCTTCACCCTCTTAGTTTTCTGCACATCACCTTCACTTCTTGATCCTAGGACCTCGCTTGGATCGCACTCGGAATTATCTTCGTTTTTGTTTCAAAATCCAAGGTTCCTATTCATGACTTTGTGATGGTCTAGAGCTTTTCTGTTAGATGAGTTAACTTAACACTCCAACAATGGGTTGTGTTAAGCCAAAAACTACTTGGTGTGCCTGGCATTAGGGGAGAGTGGTTGGTCTTGCTGGATGTACCAAGACCACTTGAAAACCAGTTCTATAGTGTTGGTAGCAGTTTCATCTTCAAAGTAGCTATATATTTTATACTTTTTATCCAGCTTCAGTGGGATGGAGTATCTCTGGTCCAGCTACTGTAAAGTACCCTCAAAACATTTCTTTGGGTCAGTGTTTTAGGGCTTGTTGGATGTGGTCAAGTCGAAGAGGTTCTCTGGTTGAACTTTGATCTATGCTCCTACACTTTAAAACGAATTTGGTCATTAACAGTCACTTTTTTTCACTAGTCCATAGTCCAGTCTTAATGTTTCTTTGCCCATGACCAGTTCTTTTCTTCATTGTGGCAATTAACCCCATGTGCGAACTCTGCCATACATGTAAGGCAATGTGTGCACTACAGAAGGCAATCACGCTACAAAGCTCCATCTAAATCAGCCAATTTAGGCAGGCGACCCACAGGATGCTAAACTCATGCTCTAGACATCAGCGTCCTTATGAAGGCAGTGCAATTATGTCACTGCATCATTCTGCCTGCACTTGACCTGTAATTTCAGAAGAGGACTTGGACCTTACTGCACTCTTCACGGGAAACGGGATAGGTGAGTATATTGTCCTAAAAAGCATTTTCATTATGTGTTGGGTATAAAACTTCTTAAGAGATCACTAAGAGGGCATTAATACTTTCTAAGTGGATATGAATACTTTTCTAACTTTTAAGGGGACACACAAGGGGGCGTTATTACTCCCTGAGGGGCACAAAGCTGGCAATATTAGTTAAGAGGCCACACTCAGAAGCCATATCTGCTTTTTAAGGGGGCACTCATGGAGGCATTTTTTATTTTTAAAATTGACACTAAGGGGGTATTAATACTTTTTAATGGGGAACTATAACCTACGAAATGGCACACACAAGGGATTGTAACTGTCTGGAGGGCACAAAGGGGACACTATAACTTTTTAAAGTGCACTCAAGTAGCATTATCACTATCTCTGTCACAGATCTGCTCTGCAGTGGACTTGCCAAACCATCTGCTTTTGGCTCACCAAGCTTATAGCAGAGCTATGATATGGGAAGCACAGTGCCAGAAAGAGTGCAAACTGAAGACCTTGACAATGCAGGGACTGTCAATCACAACCAGGGGGTGGGGCTGCAGCTGCTGATCCTGAACTAGTCTCAGTGAGTAAACGAGTAAACGCCTCACTGGACTAGTCCTGGTTCATTAACATACAGTGAGGTGCTGTATATGAGTTGATTTTGCTCCAATATGCTCAGTTTCATAAAACAATAAACATATTACTGGAATATCTGAATAATTGTCTAAAAAGTAATGGGGCTAGTTTGAAAGTGTCAGGGGACCTGCCAGGTTCCCTTTAGGGAAACACTAAAATCTTCCAAGGGACATAATGGTGGCCATTATGTGGGGGCAGAAAGGGAGCATTATAACTGCATGGGATACTAAGAGAAGAACTATTACTGGTTGGGGGCACTATGAAGATCACTATTACTTGATGGGCACAAAAGATGTCACCTTTACAACACTGTATTATCATCTGGGGCACCACAATTATTATTATTTGTCTCTTTCTACTTGGCGTTATTGTTTTCATGGATGCTGTCTATTTGGCAGTAATTTGGGGGTTCTCATAGTAATGACAACATTATTTCCAAAGTTCAGTACTTGCATACCTTGCCAGACAGTAGGTATAATAGTAAGGGCATAAGTGGCAGCAGCCGGCACAAAATTGAGAGTAGCACAGTAGGATGGGAAGATTTTTAATTTGGTAAAAAGTATGGTGAAATGTTTATATGTTGCAAACCAAACTCTAAAGTCTCAAGTTATGGCTGGTAGAAGTCTTCATGGTGGCCTGGGCTGGGTGGAAATTTTGGATTTATCTACACTGTGGTTTCTTATATGGTCTGCTGAAATAATACAATATCACTATTTTGTCACAGTATAGTGGTAATATTGTTTTTGGTCTTTTCCAGTGAACTTTTGTTTTTCATATCCACAGCAGCATTTTCATCTGCTGAGATCCCTCTGGGATGTAAAGGTGCATCTCACTAAATTAGAATATCATCAAAAAGTTCATTTATTTCAGTTCTTCAATACAAAAAGTGAAACTCATATATTATATAGAGTCATTACAAACAGAGTGATCTATTTCAAGTGTTTATTTCTGTTAATGTTGATGATTATGGCTTACAGCCAATGAAAACACAAAAGTCATTATCTCAGTAAATTAGAATACTTTATGACAACAGCTTGAAAAATGTTTTTAAAATCCAAAATGTTGGCCTACTGAAATGTACTCAATACTTGGTCGGGCTCCTTTTGTATCAATTACTGCATCAATGCGGCGTGGCATGGAGGCGATCAGCCTGTGGCACTGCTGAGGTGTTATGGAAGCCCAGGTGGCTCGTCTGCATTGTTGGGTCTGGTGTCTCTCATCTTCCTCTTGACAATACCCCATAGATTCTCTATAATAGATTCTCTATGGGGTTAAGGTGAGGCGAGTTTGCTGCCAATCAAGCACAGTGATACCGTTGTGTGTAAACCAGGTATTGGTACTTTTGGCAGTGTGGACAGGTGCCAAGTCCTGCTGGAGAATGAAATTTCCATCTCCAAAAAGCTTATCGGCAGAGGGAAGCATGAAGTGCTCTAAAATGTCCTGGTAGACGGCTGCGCTGACTTTGGTTTTGATAAAACACAGTGGACCTACACCAGCAGATGACATGGCTCCCCAAACCATCACTGATTGTGGAAACTTCACACTAGACCTCAAGCAGCTTGGATTGTGGCCTCTCCACTCTTCCTCCAGACTCTGGGACCTCTATATAATATGAGTTTCACTTTTTGTATTGAAGAACTGAAATAAATTAACTTTTTGATGATATTCTAATTTAGTGAGATGCACCTGTATATGACCAGTATGCGCATGGTGAGACTCTGCACTAGGAGTAATGAGAAGAAATCCACTCACCTCTACAAATTCTGACGCCCTTTTTTTTACATTGGTAGTAATCTTTTTTGCAGCGGCATGCCGTTTTCTTTTCACAGGTTACATTTGATGGGCAGATCCAGTTGTTTGGGCACAGTTGCTCACCTGACGGTAACATTGTTTCACATGATTATACAGTTAGTCACAGTTTTTTTTGTATATTACTATTATGGTTGTTTTATATTGTGCTGGATACTGCACATAATGCATTTGATGATAATGGTATCGAGGCAGATACATGACACAAAATATAAACCAATAAATATCCAACAACCGTAATAGTAATATACAAAAAAAAAATGAACAAACAAATGAAATTCAATAAATGTAAAACAAATCATTTTTATAATTCATCCCATGTGGAAATTTTGTATTTAAGGAGGTTGTCCATTACTTTTACAGTGATGGCCTATCCTTGGGATAGGCCATCAATGTCTGATCGGCCGGAGTCTGTCACCCGGCACCCCCTCCAATCAGCTGTTATCGGTGCCGGCGGCAACCTGTAGTGGCTGACACGGAGTACCGCACATCTGCCTCCTATTGATTAGCATAGGAGGCGGATGTGTAGTTTTAAGACTCGGCCACTACAAGTAGATGGCCAAGCTTGGCAAGTAAGTACTTCTGGCCGGCGGGAGTGCCGGGTGTCGAACCGCGGCCAATCAGACATTGATGACCTATCCTAAGGATAGGCCATCAATGTAAAAGTAGTGACCAACCTCTTTAAACTCAAAATCCAGAATACCTCTTGTAATTGCCACCTCTGGAAGGACACTTCACTTTCTCTAAACCAAAGAACAGAAATTGTGACATGTCACCTTTAGGAATGGTGGTGAGGTGTTTTAACGCTCCAGAGTACCTGCTATTGTTAATATGACTATTAGCTACATGCTCTGAGATATGTTTTATCAACTTACATGTCATGCATCCAACATAAGGCATACTACATGAGCAACACTCTACACAATAAACCACATGGTGTGAATCGCAATTGATGAAAGTTTTTTTTTGTTTATTACTATTATGGTTGTTTTATATTCCGTTGGATATTTTTTGTTTTATATTTTGTTGTGTCATATATCTGCCTCGATACCGCTGTCATCAATTACATTATGTACATCTAGCCCAACCCAATCGATGTACACACCGGCATTAAGGTTTTCTAAATGTTAGTATTTTAATTTCACGTTCTGATTAGTTTTGGACTTATTCAATTTGTCTACTGGTGTGCATCAGAAACACGTCAGGTTTTAACATGTGAATCGAATTCCAAGTTTTTATGTTTTTCTAATAAAGTTTTACATTTTTGTAATAATTGGATGGAAGTGCCAAATGTCTCCTCGTTCCTCTGATTTTTTTTTTTTTACCTATTACAGCCTTACTTGATGGCTGAGTGAGGTATGATTGCTCACGATGCTACTCCTCTGACAGCTGAGACAAGTCTCATGCAATGTTTCTTCAGTCTGCAACCCATCATTTGGGAGAGCGTTAGACTGAAGATCTAAATGTCTCTGGTCTGATCCCGGGTTTCGACAAAATCCTTTAGTACACATAACATTGTGGGTTATAGTTAAATTAGTGACAAAATATACAATTGGGAGACGAAGGTTGAAATTGATGGACTGTAATCTTCATTCAATCTATGTAACCATGTAACATGACTTGGACGGGATGCAGTTTGAAATATGTAACAGGGGCCATTTTTTCACATTCTTGGAGAAGCCCTTTAAGCCCTTCCTGCTATTGTCAACTTTCTTTTTTGTGCTTTTTGTTTCCTCCTCTCCTCCTAAGAGCCATAACTTTTTTATTTTTCTGTCATCATAGCTATATGAGGGCTTGTTTTTTTGCAGGACAAGTTGAAGATTTCAATATACCATTAGTTTAACATACTATGTATGGGAAAACAATAAAAGAATTCCAAGAGAAAAAATACATAGTTACATACATACTGGCATAGTTTTTGTGGATTGTTTTTAAGTAATTCGTTTTTTGATTAAAAAAAAACAGAAAACATGATTCCTCAGGTCAGTACTACAGTGGTAGCAAACTTGTATAGTTTTTCTTTACTTAAGTGGTGAAAAAAATTCAGAAATTTGTAAAAAAAAATAAAGTAGATTATGTCGCCATTTCGTGCAAACTTGTTACTTTTTAGCTTTTTTGTCGATGAAGCTGTATGTCGGCTTGATTTTTGCATAGTGATCTGACGTGCTTATTGATATAATTTGGGGCACATACGACATTTTGATAGCTTCTTATTGCATTTTTTGGTGGAGCTGAAGCATCCAAACATGCTAAATTCTAGCATTTCGCATTCCTTTTTTCTCTTCTTATGATTCTTACCATTCGGATAATTCATTTTATATTTTACGAATGCAGCAAATATGTATTTTTTTATTCTTTATTTTTTAATGGGGGAAAATGGGTGGGATTCATTTTTTTTTTTTTAAAGCATTTTTTTCATATTTAATTATTTAATAAACTTTGGGGACTTTAACGGATTGTGTCCAAAAATGGGGTGGGAAATCGGCGCCTGGAATAGTGAACCCATCAAACTGCATGCTATAAATGTCGCGGTCAGAAATTGACACTAGCATTTAAGGGGTTAAGGGCATTGATCAGAGCACTACTCCTAATTGCTTCTATTAATGCCACGTTCACACGTTCAGTATTTGGTCAGTATTTTGCATCAATATTTGTAAGTCAAAACCAGGAGTGGGTGATAAATACAGAATTGGTGACGTGTTTCTATTATACTTTTTCTCTGATTGTTCCACTCATGGTTTTAGCTTAAAAATGCTGATGTAAAATACTGACCAAATACTGAACGTGTGAACATGGCCTTATTGTCTTAGGGAAGATACTTGCAGTGTAACACAGTCAGCATCTGCCTGGTATGGTGTGGGATTAGCTCATCAGTCAACTCCATACATAGGGACCTGAAACTGGATGAACCAGTATGTCCAATGTCGAAAAGGGGTTAAGAGAGATGTGCATAAACAAATGCTCATGAAACCCAATGGACTTAAAGGGGTTTTCCCATGAACAATAGTTCATTTTAATCAATAGATATTGGAATGATAATAAGTTCCACAATTGGATGTGTTTAAATAAAATGTTCCTGTGCTGAGATAATCTTATAAATGTGCCCCTGCTGTGTACTGTGTAATGGCCGTGTCTGACCGTACAGGAACATGGTCTGATCATACCACAGCTCCTGGGCAGGGGGGGAGAAAAAGAGTATACAGACATTACAGCAGGGGATCACAGCTGATTCTTTCTTTGCAATAAACATTGTTTAAAAACAGGCAGGGAAATGTTTTATCTCACAGAAAGAATCAGCTGTGATCCCGTGCTGTAATGTCTGTATACTCTTTTGCATCCTCCCCTGTCCAGGAGCTGTGGTGTGATCAGACCATGTTCCTGCTCAATCAGACACAGCCATTACACAGGGGAACATTTATAAGATTATCTCAGCACAGGAACATTTTATTTAAACACATCCAATTGTGGAAGTTATTATTATTCCAAGATCTATTGATTAAAATGAACTTTCGTTTGTGGGAAAACCCCTTTAAGTAATGTTGTTAAGAAGACTGTGCCAAAATTCCCCCCAGAACAATGTCAGAGACTGATAGTCATACAGAAAACGATTACTTTAAGTTTTTGCACGCTATCGATTCATGGGGTGTTCTTAGTTTTTCACACACTGCTTTCGTATTTTGGTCCAAGCTTTTGCAAGAATTCAGAATTTGTCAAGTGTTGATTTTTAAAAAAAATACTTTGATAAGTAAAATTGTATAATTCAAAGAGGTTGTACTTAGTTTTTCTCCTGGCTGTATTGGCAAACAGCGGCCAAGGGGCCTGGAATTTTTTGCAAAAGCTGACGATACAGTTTGAGATATGTCATTTAAGGAGGTTGGCTACTACTTTTTTATTAATGGCCTATCCTCATGATAGTCCATCAACATCTGATTGGTGGGGGTGTGACACCTGGCACTCCCTTTGACAATCCGTTACAAGCTCTGAAAGTTCTCGGATGCTGACAGAACACAGCAGCTCCACCATTTCTATAGTGACCGGGTACTACAGATCCATCCCCTATCCACGGCCACTATAGTTTTGCCGAAGCTGCTCTGAAAGCATCCGAGAACTCCGGCCGGCGACAGGAAACAACTGATTCTAATCATCATTGCAACAATCCGTAATTCTGCGATTTGTCTGGTCAGCTTAAGATAGATAGAGAAATATTTTAAGACCTTTAAGAAGTTCATCATCTTTTTCTGGAACTGTGCTGTAAACTTGTTGCGTGGTGGGTACAACTTGTTGCATGGTGGGTTCAGCTGTGAATAAAAACATAAAATCAACATTCATTAAAGTCAGTGTTTTCCAAAATTTTTAGCCCAGGGAACTACAAGTCAGTTGCAGAAAAGACCCCACTCAAAAAACACTGACCTATCTGTAAGCAATAGAGATGAGCAGATTAATATGTGTCAAATTTACTGAAATTAATGGTTTAATGCAAATTTGAACAATTTGAGATTTGATACACGATTCGCAAAAATAAAAAACGTGCCTGGCGCCATTTCGGACACTTCTGAAGCATCTGAGAGTGGGCTAATGTCTTCTTGCATGGGTCCTCGAGCTTCCCCATAATGCCTTGCAGCTGTGACATCTTACGGATTTTCCGGTCAGCGAAGCCAACGAATTAAAATTTTAAAAGATCCGCTCACCTCTAGTAAACATAATATATACAAATAATAACCAAACACAGAATATTGGCCTTTTGGGGTTGGAGAATGACATAAAAAAAAGGTTTTAAGAAACAGTGAACATAAATCTCATGGGTCATGCACCAATCTGTCAAGCCCTGAACTAGACAAGGGACTTGTCTTCACATTTCTCAATTCTCTGTATGTTTGTACTATTACATACACTAATATTTTCAACTCACATGACTTGCCAAATATCCCTTGAATCATTTTCACACAAAAAAGTCCTTAAAGGGATATTCACATCTCCAAGACCCTATCCCAATATGTAGTAGGTGTAATAATAATAATATTAGCAAATACCTCCAATTAGAAATGTAGTACTAGTTTTTCTGATCAGCTATGTTGCTTACCCCATGTGCAGTGCATGGCAGGACCTTAGGTATCCATGGTTACAACCACTGATATAGTGACAGCTGGTTGATAATGGTCATAACCATGGATACCTTAGGTCCTGCGATGCTCTGCACATGGGGTAAGAGACAGTCTAATCAGTGATGATAACTAAACTTGGGCAATGCAAATGAAAAAGTTGGAGGGATTAAAACATTTTCCTATTGAAAAACTTCTGATGAGGCGTAACTAGGTGTCACAGGTGGACAAGGAGATGTATGACGGACGGCACAACACACGGATGCAACGGGATGATATAGGGAGTGGAAGGCCCTAGCGGTAGGGAACGAGGGAAGGGATGCCTCCTGACACAAACCTTTGTCTAACCCTAAGCTTCCCTAATGTCCCTAGATGGGTCCTCCCCCCCGTGTGCGATCACGTGCTAAGCCTGTGAAGGAAACTTCACTGCTGCAACTGCAATGAACACCACAGCTTCTCCAGAGACTGGCTCCTTCAAAGAGGTCAGCATAGAATGAACTATAACTGGCAGTCAGCTGATGGATTATGTGGCTATTTAAAGGGAGGTGGGAGAGGCACCAACCAGCATTAGCTGACCGCTAACAAAAGGTTGCCAGCAAGAGACTAAGATTAACCTTTGCTGAAGCAAAAGGAAAAAACTACATTTAAATTACAACATACCCAGAGCTGCCACAAATCCCCAAATTGTTTGTGACAGTCCTCCCCTTTCTATGAGGGGCCTCTGGATCCTCAAGACCGGACTTGTCCAGAAATGACATACAGCGGAAACACCACGAAACACCAGTATTCATCTCCGTACACCCTTGGTCCTCAAGGTTTCGGCCAATGCAGACCGACGGTACTGGTGATGACGTAGGCTCTGGAGGCGCGACAAATCTCCTAAGCGACGACCCGTGGAATACGTTAAGGAAACGCATCATTAGGGGTAACTCCAACTGGAATTTCCTAGGGCTGAGAACGGCCGTAACCCTCTACAGACCGATCACCCTAGAACCTAGAGTCCCCGAAGCGTACTTCCACCTGATGTCTTTACAGGACACCCACATGTACTCATTCACACATAGGTCCAGTCCTGAATGTTAATTACCACACGTACGTTTGGAACCAGATGGTACTTTCCTTGCAGGACCGACAATGGAGGCGTCCCCCCGTATCACAAAACTCCTACCCTTAGAAAACTCAGTGGTAAGAAGCACCCCCCGTGACCAATCCTACTGGCAGGACACTGAGGTCTAGAGTTAACCTTGGGTATGGCTAGAGTCTCACCCCTATTCTCTGGTAGCACCTTAGCTACCTCCACTAGAGAAAGAGGGGTAGGTTTCATCAAGATGGCAGAGATAGTAGCACCCAAGCAACCATTCTCATAAAATTTGCCCCAAGTGACTACTTCTCTGGACATCCAATCTATGACCGGATTGTGTTTGTTCAGCCAGGGAAGGCCTAAGACGATGGGCGTAGGCAGACCCTCCAAGACATAGCATGACAGGAACTCACTATGTAGAGTCCCTATGCACAAGTTCACATTATCTACGAATTGTGTCGAATTCCTCTGGCCAAAGGGAGCGGAATCAATTGCAAAAATAGGAATGGAGCTCGCTAGTGTCCTAAAAATAAGACCATGGGACTGAGCAAAGCGAGCACCCACCAAACTGAATCCAGCTCCACTATCCACCAAAACCAGAATAGTCTCAGTTTCCCCACCCACTACTATGTCCGCTGAAATGGAAAATGAAGACGTATTAATGGAGGAAATGTGCACACCCTGGTCGCCTTGTCTAACAGCCGCGAGACATGTAGCCACGGCAACGAAAACATATTTTCCAAGCATGCCGAAGATACTCTGTGTCTCTATAGACCTGAGTGTGCTTAATAAATTATTCTTGTAGAAGCTGGATGTCAGACGGATGTAAAAAATTGGATGAAAAACAGATGATTAAGCATACGCAAGTCTGACCTTGGTCTTAGGTTTCATTTACACAAACGGATAATTGTTTAAACGATGAACAATGCGATCGTAACGCACAACTAGTAAGCATCAGACAAGTGATTACACAGGAGGAGAATTGTGAATAAAATGGTTGATTAGCGATCGTTACATCATAATATCGAACATCATGCACTGAAGTGTAGTTATATGTTCACGTTCAAACTCCATAAGTGATATTTTGATTTGGAATAGATAAATAAAGTACCGTACAAAACATTAACATTTCCGTTGATGCTGTATAAAGAATATTTAATTGCATTAACGAAGCAAAAATATGTTTGCTTTTTACAAATTTGTACTCGCTCCATCTGCGAATATGTCCTCATTCCAATGCTCCAACTGCTACTGAACTATTGTCTTGGAACATGGTCAACCCAATTTAGTACTTGGATTTCTAATCCTCCCTTTTGATCAGTCAATTCATCTCCATTTACATTACACAATTTTTTTAAAAATTACCAAGAATTTTTTCGCTTGCCTAATCGGTTCGATGCACGATGAATGAGCATTTTTGGACATGTAAGGGAGTGACTCACACACCAAGAATGCACATTGGGACTTGTACGGACGAATGTTGCCATCTACTGGCCAGAGATAAAAGAGATGCGAATTAACACACCAATGGAGGAACTAGAATGAGAACCTTGATGGCATGGGGGAAGGAGAGAGACAAGAGGCACAGGGACATGTGATCTACTGTGACATATGTGATGCAGTTAGAAAATGTAAAAAAACCCCTGAGGTCAGGGCAGAAAATGAGTCATCACTCAGACTTGTGTCAATTCAGATGTACAGAGTTAACTAAACTGGCTTAAAGAAAGTGAGAGCAGCAGGACGAGGCCCTTAGCCCAGATCAGGAAGCTTGATTAACGGAATGGAGATCCACTCAAGTGACGAGGTAGGACAAGGTCTTTGGTTGCAGGGCAGGAAACCTACTTAAAGGAACGCTTGATCGGGTGAGCTGCAAGGCAGGAAGACTACTTAAAGGGACGATCGATCGAGCGAGCGGAAAGGGCCGGAAGCCTACTTAAATGGATGATCAATTGCGTAAGCGGAAGTGCAAGGTAGCCTACTTAAAGGGACGCTGAATTGAACTGAGGCCAGGAGGCCTATACAATAGTACCGAAGGGATTTTGGCTGCTTTCTAGGAGACAGAGGAAGCCAGAATAGCTTGTTAGTGCAGGGAGTCACCAGTGTACTAAAGCGCAAGACTTGCGACATAATGGGGAAATAGAATTGATTCCTGTTAGGGCCTCACGCAGTGACCACAACAACAGTCTGAGAGGTTAGTTGACGACCGTACTAGTTACGACATGGACTTTGATGAACTACGGACCAGGGTATCTTGGATACATATTGTTTGATATATTATTTAGCTAACTTTGCGATTTAGATTGTATTGTATAAGGCAGTACTTATGTATATATATTGAAAACAATCATGTTTAGCATTGCATAGCAGTTCAACGTTTTATTTGTGATTTACTTATTGTCAAATTGCCAGACATCACATTTTTGACTACTAAAATATTTGGATTTGAGAGTCCTCAGTGGTTGATACCTTTTAATGGCTAACTGAAAAGATGGTAACAAGTTGCAAGCTTTCGAGACTACTCAGGTCTCTTCATCAGGCATATAGTAACACAAAATCTGAAGAGTCACATATTTATACACAACAAGCCACAGAAATAATGCATTAGATGAGACAAGTGACGTGAAGCAGAACTATCAATATGGGAAAGGGATAAACAGTTGTGGCTGTAAATATTGGAACAGTTCATAGATAAGGAGTGTGAAAGTTTTATTGTCCTGTGATTGAGGTCTGGTCTCTGATTGTGATGCCCCCATAAGGTCTGAGGAGTACATTATTTGGTTGATATAGAAAAACCTAAATCCATGCCACACATTCATTCCAGCACTGTTTATGTCAAAGGTTGTCATTAGTTTGTATTCCCAGACTCTCCTGTCTCTTTGAGATTTGAAGTTACCCTTTAATACCACAAGTAATTTCATGTCCATGATGCTGTGATCAGGAATACAAAAATGTTTGGCCACAGGTACATCTATTCTTTTTTTTATTGTGTGACAATGAGAATTCATCCTTGTTCTAAGTTTTTGCCCTGTCTCCCCTACATACAGACCCACAGTTGGACATTTGGTACATATAATTAAATACACCACATTACATGTGATGCAGATGAAAGTACCTGGGATCTTGTACTCCTGATGTGAGTTGGGGATGGACAGGGTTTACATTTTTTTCTTGTTGCAGGGAAAGGTTTCTGGAGCTGTTGGAGAGGATAGGGAGCTTGTGACAATGATGCTTCTTAGATTTGGGGGCTGCCTAAAACACAAAAGTGGAGGGTCTGGAAATATGGATTGTAATCGTGCATCTTTTTCGTAGTAAAAAAGCACCTCCAGATTTGGATTGTAAGTGACTACTAGAGGCACCCGGTTGGAATTTGCTTACCACTGGTAACTGGTTGGTGTCGGTAGTGGATAACCCCTTTAATCCCTTAACGACCGTCAATATGCTTTTTCACGGAGGTCGTTAAGGGTACTTATACCTTAGCGCCGCTTTTTCACGATGCTGAGGAATAATAGAACAGCGCCACCTCACAGCCGAATTTCTGGTAGGTGTCAGCTGTATATGACAGCTGACACCCTGCGGTATCGGCCCCAGCTTTTTTTGAAGGTGATCGGGGCCAATTAACCCCTTAAATACCACTGACAATTGTGACTTCTTTAGTAACCATCGGACCCCCGTGATGAGAATCAGGGGTCTCGATGGTTACCATGGTATCCTGAGGTCATGTGATGGACTGTGAGATCCAGCTATAAACTGGCTCTCACAGGCTGAGTCAGTGACTCAGTGACTGCTCTCATGCACTGCAGTACACGAGTACTGCAGTATATCAGACCAGTGATCAAAGTGAAAAGTATACAGTACAGACCAAAAGTTTGGACACACCTTCTCATTTAAAGATTTTTCTGTATTTTCACGACTTTGAAAATTGTACATTCACACTGAAGGCATCAAAACTATGAATTAGCACATGTGGAATTATATACTTAACAAAAAAGTGTGAAACAACTGAAAATATGTCTTATATTCTAGGTTCTTCAAAGTAGCCACCTTTTGCTTTGATGACTGCTTTGCACACTCTTTGCATTCTCTTGATGAGCTTCAAGAGGTAGTCACCGAAAATGGTCTTCCAACAATCTTGAAGGAGTTCCCAGAGATGCTTAGCACTTGTTGGCCCTTTTGCCTTCACTCTGCGGTCCAGCTCACCCCAAACCATCTCGATTGGGTTCAGGTCTGGTGACTGTGGAGGCCAGGTCATCTGGCGTAGCACCCCATCACTCTCCTTCTTGGTCAAATAGCCCTTGCACAGCCTGGAGGTGTGTTTGTGGTCATTGTCCTTTTGAAAAATAAATGATGGTCCAACTAAATGCAAACCGGATGGAATAGCATGCCGCTGCAAGATGCTGTGGTAGCCATGCTGGTTCAGTATGCCTTCAATTTTGAATAAATCCCCAACAGTGTCACGAGCAAAGCACCCCCACACCATCACACCTCCTCCTCCATGCTTCACGGTGTAGAGTCCATCCGTTCACCTTTTCTGCGTCGCAAAGAGTGTGCAAAGCAGTCATCAAAGCAAAAGGTGGCTACTTTGAAGAACCTAGAATATAAGACATATTTTCAGTTGTTTCACACTTTTTTGTTAAGTATATAATTCCACATGTGTTAATTCATAGTTTTGATGTCTTCAGTGTGAATGTACAATTTTCATAGTCATGAAAATACAGAAAAATCTTTAAATGAGAAGGTGTGTCCAACTTTTGGTCTGTACTGTACATGTCCCATAGTGAGACTAAGTGAAAAAGTAAAAAAAAAGTGAAACAAAATATGTATAAAAGTTAAAAAAACACAAAAAATAATGCACACAAATCACTAAAATCCGTTTTGCTACAAAAAACGCAGTGTTTGAGAAAAAATAAAAATAAACAAAAAATGTACACATAATTGGTATTGCCTTGTCCAGAACGAACCGCTCTATAAAACTGGCATGTTATTTAACGCCGTAAAAAAAATGAAAAACACGCCAAAAATGACACTTTTTCATCATAGTGACTCACAAAAAAGTAAATAAAAAGTGATCAATAAGTCAAATGTAAGAAAAAATAGTATAAATGAAAACGCCAAACCGTGCTGCAAAAAAAAACCTCTTATATGGCTCATTTGACAAAAAAATTAAAAAGTTACAGCTCTCAGAGTATGGCGATGCAAAAACAAATTAATTTTTGTAAAATATAGTTTTTAGTCTGTAAAAATATCAAATCATAAAAAAAATAGAAATCTGGTATCGCTGTACTCATACAGACCCGACAAACAATTCGGTCTTATCACTTTTACTGCACAGTGAATAAAAAAATAAAAAATAAAAACAATAACTGAATTGCTGGTTTTTGTTTATTCTGTGTCTGAAAAATCTGAATAAAAAGTAGTAAAAAATTATTATGTGCCCCAAAATGGTACCAAAAAATCTGCAACTCGTCCTGGAAACAATAAGCCCTCATACAGTGCAGTTCACCAAAAAAATAAAAAAGTTACAGCTCTCAGAATATGGCAATGAAAAAAAATACTTTTTATAGAAAAGGATTTTCACTGTGTGACATCAGCAAAACCCCCCAAAAAAAACATATAAATCTGGAATCTCTGTAAACTGGTATCTTTGTAATCACACCGACCCAAAAAGTAAATCCGCCTTATCACTTATAACGCATGGTGAACCACGCAAAAATAAAAATAAAGACCATTCTTCTACTGCTGTCTATATGTTCATTCTACCTCCCTAAGATCAGAATAAGGCTCGGCTCAGATTTATCCTGCACTCTCCGCTGAGCGCTTACGTCGCAGTTTCTCCAAAAACGCGATTCAAACAAAACCCCAGATGGGACCACTCACTTATGAGGCAGATGGAGTCACTTTGGACTGGTCTCTGTTCCGGCGGTGACCCATCATTTTAGGTGTCTTGTAGGGCACAGGTGTAGGCGACCACAGATCTGTGCATACCTAAAAAGATGGATACCACCGGAGCAGACACCAAAGCGACTCCAAAGTGTCTGCATTTGCCTCATTATGGTGGGTGGCTTCGTCGGGGGTTTCGTCTGAATCGCGTTTTTGTGAGATTTACATGGAAACCCCGATGTAAGTGCTCAGCGTAGAACACAAGAATATGATCCCAGCTTTATTCTGGAAGCGATCGAAAAATATTATGTACCCCAAAATGTTACCAATAAAACCCCTAATTTATCCCGCACAAAGTCAGCCCCCACTCTGGTCCATCATGGGTCACTGAAACAATAGGAACTCCCATGTTACTGGTAGAACAAAGACTCTAGAAAAGCGACATGGCTCCCACCCCCTCAAATAAAATCCAGTGAATTCTGTGCTCCCAAATCTAAATGCCCCCACCTTCTGAGCCCCACTGTGCCTAAACTGCAGTAAGCGGCCACATGTTTGGCATTATTGTAGTGGGGAGTGTGCACTTAACAATTTATGGGGTGTGCATCTCCAGAAGCACAAGCTGGGCACAATGCATGGGGGCGCTACAATATATGGGGGCACAATGTATGGGCACTAAACTGGCATATTTGCAATTCAGAATAAAGCCTGGCGTGGATGTTACAAAATAGATAGATGAATTCATTGAGAGGTGCAGTTTCGACAATAGGGTCACTTTTGGGGTTATTCTCCTCTTCTGGCACCTTTGGGGCTCCGCAAATGTCGCCCACAAACTATTCTACCAAAATCTGTGCTCCAAAAGCCAAATAGCTCTCCTGCCTTCTCAGCCCTGACGTGTTCAAGAGAAATTGTGCAATAAATTATGGGGTCCATTTTCACCTATTAACTCTTGTGTACCTGACAAGTTTGCAGCAAATACAAAAATTACATTTTTACCACAAAAATGTCATATTTTCATGTCTCAATGTTATAAAATTCTGTGAGGCACCTATGGGTTCAAATACTCACTACCCATAGATGAATTCCTTAGGCAGTGAAGTTTCCAATATCGGGTCACCTGGGGTGGTTTCTGCTTTTACGGCACCTCAGGGGCTCACCTAATGGAGCCCACAATCTATTCAAATGGAATCTGCATTCTAAAAGCCAAGTAGCGCTCCTTCCCATCCGATCCCTGCCATGTGCTCAAACAGTAGTATACAACCACATATGGGGTATCATCGGGTTGGGGAGAAATTGCATGACAAATTATAGGGTCCATTTTCTCCTATTACCCATTGTGAAAATTACAAATTTGAGGCTAGAACAGTATTTTAGTGGAAAAATTTAATTTTTTTGTTCTCACATCTAGAAGTTATAAAGTTTTGTGAATCACCTGTAGGTTAAAACTGCTCAGTACACCCATAGATGAATTCCTTGAGGGGGTGTAGGTTCCAAAATAGGGTCACTTGCACAACATATTTTAGAGTCCATTTTCTCCTGTTACCCTTGTGAAAATAAAAAATGTGGGGCTAAAAGTAAATTTTTGCGGAAAAAAATTGATTTTTTATTTTCACGGCTCTACGTTATAAAGTTCTGTGAATCACCTGGGGGTTCAAGGTGCTCAGCACACATCTAGATACATTCCTTGAGGAGTCTAGTTTCCAAAATGGGGTCACTTGTGGGGAGGGGGGGAGTTTACACTGTTTAGGCACATCAGGGGCTCTCCAAAAGTGACATGGCGTCTTCTGTCAATTCCAGCCATTTTTGCATTCAAAAAGCCAAATGGTGCTCCTTCCCTTCCAAACCCTGCCGTGTGCCCAAACAGTAGTTTTATCCAACATATGGGGTATCGATGTACAAAAATTGCACAATACTTTTACAGTGTTTGCTATCACTGAGGGTCAACTTGACAGTTTATATTAGATGTTAATGTTATATGTATACAGGTGCTTCTCACAAAATTAGAATATCATCAAAAAGTTAATTTATTTCAGTTCTTCAATACAAAAAGTGAAACTCATATATTATATAGAGTCATTACAGAGTGATCTATTTCAAGTGTTTATTTCTGTTAATGTTGATGATTATGTTGCCAATGAAAGGTCAAAAGTCATTATCTCAGTAAATTAGAATAATTAACAAAAAGGGAGAGACATGTACACGTACGGCACATGTTGTAAAGGGATAAGATTGATTAATATCATGCAGGGGAAAAAGTACACGCTCCCAGAGAAGAATCTCTGATAATGCCCCCTTGGAGGTATCATAAATTATAAACTAAACTTTACAAGCTAATATCCCTGGAGAATGGAGAAAAGAAATTAAAAAGTAAAAAAGACATTTCAGTCAGCTCTGCAGCCGTAATTCTATGGTGTGGTCAGATTAACATGCTAAAACCAGCAAGTAGCACAAAGAGTGATTATAAACCATGGAATAGCATGAAAGTTAGTCATAGGTATTGCACAATTGCTTGTTTTGAGGTGTTACTTAATTACCCATACTTGTGTTCCCTCTGGTTATTCCTACTTCTACTTCCGGGTGACGCTGCGCTGTGCGAGACCCAGCGACGACTCTGAATAGAGGTGATGTCACTGAGTCACTGACGTCATCGCTCTTCAGAGCCGCCGGGTCCCGGAAGTGGCTGTTTGAAAAGCCTATGTAGCGCTAGAACCAGGCGCCATAGGCTTTGTACTTCGGATTCGGTGGACTACGTCGGATCTGCGTGGGAACTTTTTTTTTTTTAATAAAGTGGTGAACGAGACAAAGTGTCTTTGTTTTATTACTCTGTGTTTTGTATGTATGTTCTTTTCAGGTTTCCATTCACTGGACTGCGTCGGACCTGCTTGGGATTCTTTTTTTTAATAAAGTGGTGAACCAGAGAAAGTGTCAGGGAGTGTTTATTCAAATAAAATATTTTTTTTATTTGTATGTGTGATTTTTTTTAATACTGGGTTAGTAATGGGAGTGTATAAGAGACATCTCTCCATTACTAACATCAGGACATCAGGGCTTGATGACAGCTGTATTTTTGACAAATCACAGCTGACATCAACCCCAACTACCATTACCCCGATTGCCAACGCACCAGGGCAATCGGAAAGAGCCGGGCAAAGCTCCAGAATTGGAACATCTCATGTGATGTGCCACACCTGGGGCGGCTGCAGGCTGGTATGGTTAGGCTGGGAAGGGCCCAATAACCATGGACCTTCTCAGCTTGATAATATAAGCCTGCAGCTGTCTGCTTTACCTTTGCTGGTTGCAAAAAATGAAAGGGGAACCCCACGTTTTTTTTTCATTTCTTTATTAGAGGTACAATAAGCTTCACACGCACGGCACTGGTTGTAAAATTATATATCTGTCAGATATCTATCTCTTTGGAAAAGCTTTCTTTTTATTTAACTAGCTTTAGAAAATTACAAATAGCCATTATTGCTGAACAAAAACGCATCAAAATCGAGTAAAAAACGCACATGTTGTCCACTGTGTTTTGCCTGCCAAGAGATGCAGAAATGGCGCAGAATTTTCTAAATCCAAATACTCAGTGTGTGCACATACCCTAAGATGCTGATGATTTAGTTTTTTGCTCAGTAAAAATACGCAGCGTCAAAAACGCACCAAAAAGTAATTGTGGGAACTTACCCTGAGAATCCTTGGTTTATACAACCATTGATGGGGTATAAATGGCTGATACAACATGTTGAATTTGCTGCGACTACTGTGTGCAGTTATGTGATCATTCATAAAGTTATTGCCATATGCTGTAGCCGCACAAAAAACATGAACAATTTATTTAAATCATTTACCAATATAGAAAAAAGGGAAAAATAACAGGAACAGAAACTGCAAAATGGGCAGATGAAATCTTACTAAAATAGCTCTACTGCATGCCATTTCCCTGAAACATTTGTAAAAAAATTTTTTGTGGCGTTAAAACTCCTTTCATTAAAATAGCTCTAATTCAGAGACAATAGAAGACTTTTTAGCATGAACTTCTCATTTAATCTTCTCCTGGATTTATTATATATGGTATCAAAGTATAGAGTGATACAATAAATGGTGAATTAAAAGTATAAAATACATAGGTGTTCGCTTGTTGGGCAACTAGTTTCATTAGAATGGCCATTACAATGTTAATCACGGACAAAAGAAAGAACACATGTGCCGTCCGTGAAACAGACTCGTCTATGTGAATTTTTGCAGATATATTGTCCGCAAAGAAACGCGTACATGTGAACAGCTCCATAGACTGTAACGGGTACATGTTCTATCCATGAACTTTCATTATTTCAAGGAGATTTACAAAACTTATTTCAATTTTAAAGTGATTTTGAGTTGCCCATATACCGGAAAACAGCACCCCTCAAATTATTCATAACTGCTGTCAGGAAGTTTGTTAACCCTCCATGTGCTTCACACGAAATGATGCAAATAAGATTTTTTTTTCTACTAAAATGTTTGTTAAGCCCCAAATTTTTAATTTTCACAAGAAGTAATAGGAGAAAGTGGACACCACAATTCGTTATGCATTTTCTCACAATGCGGTTATATCCCATATGTGGTCTTGAACTACTGTTTGGGTTTAGAAGGAAAATTAGATTTTTGGGAGTGCAAATTTGGCTGGAATAGTTTGTGGATGTCATGTCGCACTTGCAGTCCCTGAGGTGCTGAAACAGAAGAAACCCCAAACAAGTAATTCCATTTTGAAACCTATACTCCTTAAAGGGCTTCTGTTGGTAGGATCAACCCTCCTAAGCCATCTATATGGACACGCAGGTCATAGAAATCTGAATAAAATGATACCTTGATGTCTATGATCTGATGTCTTATTCCAGAGAAATCCACGTTTTTCTTAATATGTAAGTGAGCTGTTAAGATCTATGGACCGGACATAGATCTCCCTGAGAATCTGCCTCCAGAGCTTATTATAAATGAAAGGAGGCATTACCAGTGAGAGACATGTAGATAAGGAGAATTGACTGTCAGCTATTATATGTCTCAAACTGGTAACGCTGCCAGTGACTCACAGGTCTCTCCGTATACACGCACTCAGGGATAGATCTGTCACTCAAGGGAAGAGGGTGAGGACAAGCCTTTTCTGGCGGCCTTTAAAGTATGTTTTTTTCTGAAATGCCTTGGCATCTCAAAGGCAAACATACATGGCTGAAATCATACAGCGAGTCTCTTATAGTTCAGGCAGCATATATCAGCAGTTAGGTTCCCTTAAGCTGACAGAGTTGTATTAAGGCTTGTATTTTTGTGTTGACGTTTTCAGTAATACTATTTTTTTTTTCAAATGCAACCTTTTGATCACTTTTCATACCATTCTTTGCGTGGCAGTATGATGACAAAACAACATTTTTGTTGCATTTTTAATGTATTGTCCACCTTACAAAAAAATAACTATCAAAAGACTGGACGTATGAACAGCAGGTCATTATTGGACAGGAATGAACAGGATGAATCAATCAAGTGTTTGCCGAGTATTTTTTTAGGTGTTTTTTGAAAAAAAAACTCCCTTAAAAAGTCTGTGTGTACATACTTTTAGACCGTACTTATGGCAGGGACCCTGAGACTATTCCTTGGCTTCAGGTTTCAATAGCACCCATCAGCACCCAATTGTGGCATGCATATGCAGTCTGTGATTTTCACAAACCCATAGAATTGTATGAATTGTTGTGGTCAATGACTCAGACCAAAAAAGGACTTGTCTCTGAGATTTTTTTGTGGACACCTAGACATGTGAACAGCACAGTAGATTATAATGGGTGCGTAGAACACATAGATGAAAAAACGGATATCTGAATGACACCTAAGTGTAAGAATTTATTACAATACATCAACAATTAATTTTCAGATTTCACCTTTCAGCAGAAACATCAGTACTTAGACATTATAAGAAGTTGAACTGTTTATTTGGGACATGCAGCCATCATCTGCATCATCACAAAAAGGTCAAACAATACAGACTAGAAAGGAACTACACATGTATCAACAAGCTGTGACAATTAACACAGTGCCATTTGCTGTCTGCTCAAGAAAGTCTCAGTCATAAGCCAGCAGCTGTTCTACACTCCAACACACTTACACATAAATCTGGCACAATTAACTTTAATATCCTTGTATTCCAGAATCACAATTGTAGGTTAAATATGGTCAACATCTGTATTAAATTACACCATTTTATGTAGCAAAAATCAGAATATAATTTTTTATCATCCTTCTTAAAACCACAGTATTCTTCCTCTGTACTATACTTCAGGTCATTCTATGATCACTGTTTCTCCCTACTTAGCCGCAACCCAACTTTAACGCTACAGTCTTGATTAACAAGTCTCCTTCATTTCAGTGGTTCTACCTCCTATGTCTTCTGTGACGCCCAGCTGCGCTTGGTATCACAGATCCTAGAGGGGTGCATTACCGGATTCCTCCACAAGAGGCCCTCATAAGCATTCACACACCTCCACCTTCTACCTCAGACCACCAGAGGGAGCCCGTTAGGGATATATAAAGGGAAGGTGGAGTCAGGCAGCCCAGAAAGTGATTCAGCAGTTTCCTGCTCAGACACAGAAGGACTCAGTGCAGTCGAGCCAGAGCCTAGCAGTTCCTGCAGAAAGAGTTCAGTATAGTCTGTAGAGTGAGTCCCGGCTAGAACTCGCAGAGCTCAGGATAGAGAGCTAGGAGTGTGCCGACGCTCTGAGAGCGGCGAAGAAGAGCAGTGTCCCGGCTGCAGTGTGAGTAGCCTAGTGAGAGCACCGAGCGGGGCTGAAGGCGAGTGGAGAGTTAGTGCATAGGGGGCAGAGGAGCTTAACTAGCTCACCCCGAAGAAGTTACCGGACACCGGGTCCGAAGCTTACCAGGATCTCCACGACCCAGTAAGATAAACCGTAATCCGTGGAGAACTACAGGTCCCAGGATCGCTAAAGTGCTGATACGTACCAGAGCCAGGAGACACATAGGCCCCGTAAGTCGGGAGCGTGCACTCCAAGAGAAGGCCCTACCACAAGGTCAGCCAGCGCAGGACAGAGACAAAGTTAGGCCTAGCTCCAGGCAGGTCAGAAACTTACTACGCAGAAGCAAGAACCAGGAGGCCCAAAACCTGCTCATTGGGGAGGATCCGGACATACACCCTTAACCCTACAGTGCTCCGGGGAGTGCCTGAAATTCCATCAGTAAAAGGTATTGAAGTAACTATCTTGTCCATCCCTGTTCTTGCTCTGGCCCGGTGGAGTCTCTTTGTCCTGCATCCCCGTTCCTATACTGCCCTGAGGCCCAGCTCTACCTGTGGGGAGCTATACCATCCAGCTGCCTTATCACCAGCCTCAGTGGACTGCGCAGCTCTGGTGATTCTCACCAGAAGCCACAGGTGGTGTCACAAACTCTTTCTTTTATAAACTTTACAAATATCAACCCCTTTTTTTAAAGAGTGACCCCAGGGTACGGGCCCGGGAGCCGACCACCGCGACATCCCTAAAGGCCAGGCTAAAGGCCCAGGTACCGAGTTATCCCCATTCCCCTGGGCTGGTCATCTTCCATTAATGGTGCCCTGGAACTCCCGATTGGAGCCATTCACCAGTCCCAGTCTCTCAGTCCTGTTAAGGCCTGTTACCTTCTGTGTTACAAGCCTAAGTTCTTGTGGCTATGCGACCTCTGCTAGGACCAGTCTTCAGAATGCCATTTTGTCTCTCTGTCACATTTCCTCAGGATCTCGCTATCCCTTCTCTTCAGTCTCCTCTCATTCAGGATCACCCTCCAATGAGACACTGCTCACTATTGATCTTTTAATCAGTGCATATTACACTCCAGACCCTATCTGACTTCTCAGCAGGAAGAAGTTGCTTTCCCTTTTCACTAGTCCCTCCCACTATTGGTAGTCCCAACCATTAACTCCTAACTTACCCTATAGTCAGCTATCTGTAACATACCTGGCGGCGTCCTTGCATGGTGGTCCATCTCCCACTGTGCAAGAGCGCGCACTTGATCTCCAGTCCAGAATGTCTCTCTGGCTTCCCTCCATGCTGTCTGTTTGTGTCTGTTTCTGCTGCTTAAGGGCGGCGCCCGATCACTTCCTGCTTTTTGTACCTGCTGTGGGTCACACCCCTTGTGCGTCCTCAGCCTATTGCTGTCTGTCACCTGGTATATAACCCAGCTGCTCCAATCAATCCCTGCCTGAGCATAGTGTTTCATTCAGTGTGTGCTTGCACTCTGAAGGTGCCAGGTCCCGTTCTGTGTTCTCTTGTCTGCCTTTCCTGGAGGCTGTATTTCCAGGCCTGTCTGAACACGCTCCTAGCCTGTTCCTCCCGCCTTCTAGGGGCCGATTACCTAGACCCGCTCCTGTATCTTGTCTGTCCTGTCTGAACACGCTCCTAGCCTGTTCCTCCCGCCTTCTAGGGGCCGATTACCTAGACCCGCTCCTGTATCTTGTCTGTCCTGTCTGAACACGCTCCTTGCCTGTTCGTCCCGCCTCTCTGGGGGCCGTATTCCCAGACCCGCTCCTGTATCCCTCTGCAGTGTCGGTCTCCTCCGTACACTCAGTTCCAGTCTGAACTCTCTCCTATCCTTTACCTGTTTTGCCTCTATGTCCGATGTCCGTTCCCTTCCTTTTTCTGCAGAGTCTGAACTCGTACCTAACTCCTGCTTGTTGTCTCTGTACTCCCGTTTGTGAGTTTGTGGTCCACTCGCTACTTCACTGCAAGTACCCTGTTGGTATCTGGCTCTGCCTTTCTCTTCCTGTCTGTTCCGTGTGAACAGAGCCCTGTCCCCCCTGCTCTGCCTTGCTCACCGCTCCGGCGGTTCTAGCCTGCTCTGACTCCTTTGCCCACTGCTCCGGTGGTTCTAGCCTGCTCTGACTCCTTTGCTTACCGCTCCGGCGGTTCTAGCCTGCTCTGACTCCTTTGCTCACCGCTCCGGCGGTTCTAGCCTGCTCTGACTCCTTTGCTCGCTGCTCCGGCAGCCTTGCTCCGCTCTTATCCTTTTGCTCACTGCTCTGGCAGTCTCGCTCCGCTCTTATCCTTTTGCTCACTGCTCCGGCAGTCTTGCTCCACTCTTGCTCACCGCTCCAGGCGGCCTCGTCCTGCTTTACTCTTGCTCACTGCTCCAGCAGTCTCGCTCAGCTCTGACCCTTTGCTCACCGCTCCTGGCGGCCTTGTCCTGCTCTACTCATGCTCACCGCTCCAGGCGGTCTTGTCCTGCCCTGTTCTCGCTCACCTCTCTGGGCGGCCTCACTCTGCTGTGTTTGTCCGCCACATCTGTGGTTCTGTTCCTGAGTCCCAGTGTGTACTGGGTCCTATCCCGCCAGTGTCCCTACCTTCTAGTGCCTCCCTGTCTGCACTCTAGCTGTGCTTGCCTGTACCCCTCTGCCTGTATTGTTCCTGAGTCCCAGTGTGTACTGGGTCCTATCCCGCCTGTGTTCCTACCTGCTAGTGCCTCCCTGTCTGCACTCTAGCTGTGCTTGCCTGTACCCCCCTGCCTGCATACCCGCCTGCCTGCATACCAGTCGTGCCTGCCTATACCCACCAGTCTGTGCGCCAGCCTAACCAGTCTGTTCCTGTATTCCCCTGTGTGGGTCAACAGCCGTGTCCGGGGTCTGTCCTGGAGTAGCACCTGGTCCCTCTGCTCGGTTCCTCCTTGGTGCACTGGCGTCGTATGCCGTCGTGCGACCCTGGTCGGATCGGGTGAATACCTAGTTACGCCCCTCCAGGCATTCACTCTCCGGCACGGTCCAGTGGAATCACTACAATCACACGCACACGCCGCTCAGCCCGGGCGTGTGCATTACAGCATGCTCAGGCCATGGTTCCCGTTGAGCCCCACGGCCTTCGCTCTCTGAGAAGTTTTCCAGCGAATACATGCATTAAAATAAATAAATAAAAAATTTTTTTTCTTAGCTGAGTTCCAGGCGAATTACGCACCCGTCCAGATGGATCTATCTGCTCTCGTTCCTGCGGATCCGCTACGTTACTATGGGGATCCAAGACAAAGTCGTGCATTTGTGGAGCAATGCATGCTACACTTCAAGTTCTACCCTCTATGTTTTCCCACCGATCGGGTTAAGGTGGCATTCATTATGTCTTGCCTGGCGGGTGATGCCTTGGAATGGATCAACCCCCTATATGAAACACAGGATCCGATCCTCCTGGACCTAATGGCCTTCCTGGTGGCCTTTCTAATGGTCTTTGATGATCCTAACCCGGAGGCTCCTGCTGAAGCTTCACTTCCCAATATCCCGGAGCAACCCCGATGGGTAATGTGTGTGGGTGCGCAATAGTCCTCCAGCCCAATGAGACTACTGCCCACCCAGAATCCTCACAGGGTGATTACGCTTTCCAGAATACTTCTCCCAACCTCAAGAGGCAGTCCAGACGTGCTAGACGTAGAGGCAAGCCGTCACGCCAGGGTCTGTCCTCCCTGAGACCTCCTGACCCCAACCTTGAAGTCCCTACTGAAGCTTCATCTCCCTGTATCCCGGAGAAGCCCCAACGGGTAATGTGCGTGGGTAGTGCACCGGTTCTCCTGCCCGAAGAGACTTCTGCCCATCCAGACTTCACACAGGAGAACTTCCTGCACCCGGCATCAGATGCTTCACCCACTTTAACCGGTGTGCATGTCCAAGGATGCTCCAAAGCTGTGGTTACCTCAGAGTCTGTGCACCTCTACTACCTGGCGGAGGACCCCCTGTTGCCTCCTGAATCCTCCGGGATACCACTCGATGACAAATGGAGAGAGACTTCTCTACACCCGGTACTCGATACTTTGTCCGCTTCGTCCTGTGAGTCTGACAATGGGTACCCCAAAGTGGTAGTTACCCCAGAGTCTCTACAACCCTCCGACCAGGCGGAGGACCTCCAGTTGTCTCCAGAACCCTTCGGGGTGCTACCTGGTAGCGGAAGGACAGAGACCCTCCTATACTCTGTACCTGATACCTCACTCGCTTCGTCCAGTGAGTCCAACCTAGTGTACTCCGAAGCAGAGGTTACTCCCGAGTCTCTACACCCCTCCGACCAGGCGGAGGACCTCCAGTTGTCTCCAGAACCCTTCGGGGTGCCACCTGGTGGTGAACGGTCAGAGACTTTCCTATATCCTGGATCTGATACCTCCCTTGCTTCGTCCAGTGAGTCCGACCTTGTGTACTCTGAAGCAGAGGTTACCCATGAGTCTCTACACCCCTCTGACCAGGCGGAGGACCTCCAGTTGTCTCCAGAACCCTTCGGGGTGCCACCTGGTGGTGAATGGACAGAGACTTTCCTATATCCTGGATCTGATACCTCGCTTGCTTCGTTCAGTGAGTTCGACCTAGTGTACTCTGAAGCAGAGGTTACCCATGAGTCTCTACACTCCTCTGACCAGGCGGAGGACCTCCAGTTGTCTCCAGAACCCTTTGGGGTGCCACCTGGTGGTGAATGGACAGAGACTTTCCTATACTCGGTACCCGATACCTCGCCTGCTTCCTCCAGTGAGTCCGACCTAGTGTACTCTGAAGCAGATGTTTTCTCTGAGCCTCTGCACTCTTCTGACCCGGCGGAGGACCTCCAGTTGTTTCCTGAATTCTCCGGGGTACCACCAGATAACAATGAGACAGTGACTTTTCCTCATTATGTACCTGATAACCCGTCTATTTCTTCCTGTGAGCTTGACAAGATGTACCTCGAAGCAGAGATTACCCCCAAGTCTCTGTCCCCCTCCAACCCGGTGAAGGACTTCCAGTTGTCTCCTGTACCCTCTGGGGTGCCACCTGAAAATATGTGGAGAGAGACTTCCTTGTGTGCTGTTCCTGGTACTCCACCCGTTTCGTCTGTTGCTGAGGATGGCTGGATAGGAGGTAGCATCCTAGCTAACCAGATGAGATCAGTTTTTCCTGTGGACAGTGGAAGTGATCTCCTTGAAGTGAACGACTGGTCCTCGAATTCCCTGCGGAAGATTCTGGCAGGCCTGAAGAAGAGGGGGCGTAAGGGGGGGGTACTGTAACATACCTGGCGGCGTCCTTGCATGGTGGTCCATCTCCCACTGTGCAAGAGCGCGCACTTGATCTCCAGTCCAGAATGTCTCTCTGGCTTCCCTCCATGCTGTCTGTTTGTGTCTGTTTCTGCTGCTTAAGGGCGGCGCCCGATCACTTCCTGCTTTTTGTACCTGCTGTGGGTCACACCCCTTGTGCGTCCTCAGCCTATTGCTGTCTGTCACCTGGTATATAACCCAGCTGCTCCAATCAATCCCTGCCTGAGCATAGTGTTTCATTCAGTGTGTGCTTGCACTCTGAAGGTGCCAGGTCCCGTTCTGTGTTCTCTTGTCTGCCTTTCCTGGAGGCTGTATTTCCAGGCCTGTCTGAACACGCTCCTAGCCTGTTCCTCCCGCCTTCTAGGGGCCGATTACCTAGACCCGCTCCTGTATCTTGCCTGTCCTGTCTGAACACGCTCCTAGCCTGTTCCTCCCGCCTTCTAGGGGCCGATTACCTAGACCCGCTCCTGTATCTTGTCTGTCCTGTCTGAACACGCTCCTTGCCTGTTCGTCCCGCCTCTCTGGGGGCCGTATTCCCAGACCCGCTCCTGTATCCCTCTGCAGTGTCGGTCTCCTCCGTACACTCAGTTCCAGTCTGAACTCTCTCCTATCCTTTACCTGTTTTGCCTCTATGTCCGATGTCCGTTCCCTTCCTTTTTCTGCAGAGTCTGAACTCGTACCTAACTCCTGCTTGTTGTCTCTGTACTCCCGTTTGTGAGTTTGTGGTCCACTCGCTACTTCACTGCAAGTACCCTGTTGGTATCTGGCTCTGCCTTTCTCTTCCTGTCTGTTCCGTGTGAACAGAGCCCTGTCCCCCCTGCTCTGCCTTGCTCACCGCTCCGGCGGTTCTAGCCTGCTCTGACTCCTTTGCCCACTGCTCCGGTGGTTCTAGCCTGCTCTGACTCCTTTGCTTACCGCTCCGGCGGTTCTAGCCTGCTCTGACTCCTTTGCTCGCTGCTCCGGCAGCCTTGCTCCGCTCTTATCCTTTTGCTCACTGCTCTGGCAGTCTCGCTCCGCTCTTATCCTTTTGCTCACTGCTCCGGCAGTCTTGCTCCACTCTTGCTCACCGCTCCAGGCGGCCTCGTCCTGCTTTACTCTTGCTCACTGCTCCAGCAGTCTCGCTCAGCTCTGACCCTTTGCTCACCGCTCCTGGCGGCCTTGTCCTGCTCTACTCATGCTCACCGCTCCAGGCGGTCTTGTCCTGCCCTGTTCTCGCTCACCTCTCTGGGCGGCCTCACTCTGCTGTGTTTGTCCGCCACATCTGTGGTTCTGTTCCTGAGTCCCAGTGTGTACTGGGTCCTATCCCGCCAGTGTCCCTACCTTCTAGTGCCTCCCTGTCTGCACTCTAGCTGTGCTTGCCTGTACCCCTCTGCCTGTATTGTTCCTGAGTCCCAGTGTGTACTGGGTCCTATCCCGCCTGTGTTCCTACCTGCTAGTGCCTCCCTGTCTGCACTCTAGCTGTGCTTGCCTGTATCCCCCTGCCTGCATACCCGCCTGCCTGCATACCAGTCGTGCCTGCCTATACCCACCAGTCTGTGCGCCAGCCTAACCAGTCTGTTCCTGTATTCCCCTGTGTGGGTCAACAGCCGTGTCCGGGGTCTGTCCTGGAGTAGCACCTGGTCCCTCTGCTCGGTTCCTCCTTGGTGCACTGGCGTCGTATGCCGTCGTGCGACCCTGGTCGGATCGGGTGAATACCTAGTTACGCCCCTCCAGGCATTCACTCTCCGGCACGGTCCAGTGGAATCACTACAATCACACGCACACGCCGCTCAGCCCGGGCGTGTGCATTACACTATCTACATCACATTTCTCACACAATTCACAATTTACATAATATTTACATAAGACGCAAAACATTATTCACATTACAATACAATACATAATGCAATTGGTGTCTTCAGGGGTAGGAACGCGATAGCTATTGTCCACCACCCTTATATTGGCACCAGCTCTGTTGTCACAGTGATCATTTCCTCTTTAGAATCCTCTGCTTCCTTCTTACTACTTTTTCCATCCATCCCTGGTCTGAGCTCCAAGCCAGAAGTGGGCACAGACCTCTGTCTCCACCTACACCCCTCCTCCCCATGTCACACACAGCCTCCTGTACAGGACACTGCAGGGAATAGAAGTGATAGAAAAAGCACGATTACACCAGCGCTGACAATAAAGATTATCCCCTACCATTAATAGGCAATGGCATACTTCAAAGACAAAACAGCAACCTGATTAAATTTCTACCAATAACTGAAAATTTAAAAAGCATCTTGTAGGAAAATGATGGCTGTATCACAGATTAAATTATAAAAATAAGGTTGCTAGATAGAACAAAATATAAATAGCATACTAATGTGAGAGATAGGAAGTAAATTGCCTTCACCATATGTGTTTTAAAAGTCCATCGTGTGTCTGTTAGGCAGTGGGCTGTTGCTGGATTTGAAATGGGTCCAGAACCTTCTGTGGTCTCCCATATCAGTCCAGCCAGGGCTAATGCTGCTCAGCATCATCATCAGCCCCAACGCCTAGCTGGTCCACGAGATGTACAGATTGTCTCTTGGGTATTTGTGCCTAGCAATGTTAAGCATAGGTTGCTGAGGGAGACAGGGCTGTTGGAGCCTAAGTCCAGGATTCTCCGCACTGAGCATGTCCGTGATCAGGCGGACCGTGATTGGTGGTTTGGCAACCACCTGATCCAGTGACCTAGCACAGCCTGATTGGTTGCGGGTGACGCCACCAATAGTGTGAAGGTGGGCAGGGTTTAGTCTTTAAAAGACCCGCCCACAAACATGGCGGCACGCTCTGATCATTGAGCAGTGATGCTGATGTGTGGACGACTGTGTTCCACGTAGTTTCCATAGGCAGGTGTAGTGGAAATAGGCAGGCTAGTGGAAATAGGCAGGTAGCTCCGTCTTGCAGTCTGGCTCTGCCAAAGGGGTCGCCTAACACCCCGAGCAGCCTGCAGACGTCCTGTCCACGGCTATTGCCTGTCTGCCACGTGGAGTAATACCCTTCAGTCGGCTGGAGGCACGTGTACCTGTCGGCGTAGTCACACACGCATCCTAGTGCCACCAGTGTAGTCCCTGTGTAGTTAACAGGGCTACAGCTACTTCCCCGGTCGCGCATCTCCCGTGCAGTTAACGGAGATAGAGCGAACCGCTATACCCGTTCCTGTGTGCAGTAACACGGAAGGGTTTATCATTTAAGTTGGTTGCTTTCCTTTTCACTCGGAAACTGTTCGGCAACAGTCCACCAGGCTGCATCGCAGACCCCGGGGTCGGTTGCGTTCCATTATAATAAAGTTGTCTGCAACCGCCCTCCTAACAGTATCAGAGCGCCAGGGTCTTGCCGAACATGGCCGACAACCAGCAACTGCTGCACTATATACAGCGAATTGAGGCCAGACTTAAGTCTCTGGAACAAGCTGTCCCGGTCGCTGATATCACTGCAGTAGCTACCCAGGCGGCTTCTTTTGCAGCCAATATTATTAACTCAGCTGCGGTGAATACTAGAACCACAGCAAGTGCGCCATTACCCCGTTTTGCTCTCCCGGAAAAATTTTCTGGGGACAGTAAATTTTGCAGGGGTTTTATTAATTTATGTTCCATTCACTTGGAGATGATGGAGGCATGGTTCCCCTCTGAAAGAGCCAAAGTGGGTTATGTCATCTCATTACTCTCCCACAGGGCTCTGGAGTGGGCTACTCCTCTATGGGAGCGGAATGATCCGGTTGTAGCAAATGGGGGTCTTTTCCTTAAGACCCTAAAAAGTATATTCCTTGGTCCCCAGGTCACGCATGATACGGCCCTTAAGCTTCTTGCGTTGATCCAGGGTTCGGCCACCGCCAGCCACTATGCTATCCAATTTAGAACCCTAGCGGCTGAACTGGATTGGTCTGAGCGGTCGCTTATCCCAGTGTTCTGGAAGGGTCTGGCTGGTCATGTTAAAAATGCTCTATCTACCAGAGAGATTCCAACCTCCCTGGAAGAGTTAATATCTCTCGCAAACCGAATTGATTTGTGTCATGCAGAACACAGGTTAGAGCTGGAGGTCGCCAAACCTCAGTATCGATTGGCACCATCCTTCTCTAGACCCATTTCCGAACTCGCGACTCCCGACCCGAAGCCTGAGGCTATGGATATATCCCGGACTGAGTCTAGTCCCTCTCGTTCCTGACCTGCACATCTCTTGGAGTATCCCGTAAATAAGGGTTCCAAGCAGTCGGGAAAACGAGTAGGTCTTACCACCGTTGGAGGAGGTGTATTAGATTCTGGGACTTCTTCCTCCAAATTATTATATAATGTGACATTGTCCTTCAGTACATATGCAGTTACTGCCAAGGCGTGGGTGGACTCTGGTGCTGATGGCAATTGTTTGTCATCTGCGTTTGCCCAGAGGCACGCCATCCCTACAGAGTTACTGTCAAGACCAATGAACATCAGTGTAGTCAATGGTTCACTCCTGGACACGCAAATCACCCACCAGTCGATTCCCCTCACCATGTCATTTCCTCAGGGCCACCGGGAGGTCATCTCCTTTCTTATTATTCCCAGGGATTAGACGAGGTGTTATTGGGTCTCCCCTAGCTACGTTGTCATACTCCACACATTGACTGGAATACGGGGAGAATTTCTTCCTGGAGTGAGAATTGTGTGTCTCAGTGTATGGTCACAGTCACCCGGAGGGTAGTCTCTGATCCCTCTACAGTTGTGGCTTCCGGTACAAATTCTTTGTCTGTCCCCAGGACCCGGGTCTTGTCAGACTATGTCAAAAAGAACTCTCAGGTAGAGAGGGTGGCTGCAGTGTCCTCTAACCAGCTTCCGTCGGGGAGGACGTTTGTTTCCCCTAATCTACAAAATATGCTGCTCTCCTGGGCTCATGCCCCTAAGATCGGAGCTCATCTGGGGGTCAAACATACCACTAAGTCCCTTCAACGGTCCTATTGGTGGCCCCGGTGGAACCAGGACGTCAAGGACTTTGTTCTTGCGTGTCCCATCTGTGCGAGAGATAAATCTTTCCGTCAAAGTCCGGCTGGTCTTCTCCATCTGTCACCCGTGACAGACTCCACACATAGAGAGTCGGTTGTCACTTCTCGTCGTCCTGCCCCCGTATTCTATCCGGGCTACAGAGTGTGGCTCACGGCTCGCAATACTAAAGTGCGTGGGGAGTCTACTAAGTTTGCCCCCCGCTTTAAAAAAGGGTGCCCTGTACACTGGAGGGGTCACAGTTCTGAGGATCTTCTCTGTGACCCGGTGGACCACATTCATGCTCCCCTGCTCATTGAGGAAAATGAGCATCAAGTGGAGGGGGATATAATGTTAGGCGTCGGGCTGTTGCTGGATTCAAAATGGGTCCAGAACCTTCTGTGGTCTCCCATTTCAGTCCAGCCAGGGCTGATGCTGCTCAGCATCATCGTCAGCCCCAACGCCTAGCTGGTCCACGAGATGTACAGATTGTCTCTCAGGTATTTGTGCCTAGCAATGTTAAGCATAGGTTGCTGAGGGAGACAGGGCTGTTGGAGCCTAAGTCCAGGATTCTCCGCACTGAGCATGTCCGTGACCTGGTGGACCGTGATTGGTGGTTTGGCAACCACCTGATCCAGTGACCTGGCACCGCCTGATTGGTCGCGGGTGACGCCACCAATAGTGTGAAGGTGGGCAGGGCTTAGTCTTTAAAAGACCCGCCCACAAACATGGCGGCACGCTCTGATCATTGAGCAGTGATGCTGATGTGTGGACGACTGTGTTCCACGTAGTTTCCATAGGCAGGTGTAGTGGAAATAGGCAGGCAAGTGGAAATAGGCAGGTAGCTCCGTCTTGCAGTCTGGCTCTGCCAAAGGGGTCGCCTAACACCCCGAGCAGCCTGCAGATGTCCTGTCCACGGCTATCGCCTGTCAGCCACGTGGAGTAATACCCTTCAGTCCGGTAGCAGGCCGCTGGAGGCACGTGTACCCGTCGGCGTAGTCACACACGCATCTTCGCGCCGCTAGTGTAGTCCCTGTGTAGTTAACAGGGCTACAGCTACTTCCCCGGTCACGTATCTCCCGTCCAGTTAACGGAGATAAAGCGAACTGCTATACCCGTTCCTGTGTGCAGTAACACGGAAGGGTTTGTCATTTATGTTGGTTGCTTTTCTTTTCAACCGGAAAGTGTTCGGCAGCAGTCCACCAGGCTGCATCGCGGACCCCGGGGTCGGTTGCGTTCCATTATAATAAAGTTGTCTGCAACCGCCCTCCTAACAGTGTCCATATGATGAAATATCCATAGTAGTTGTGCTGTGGATATAGCAAGTAGATTAATTTTGTTGTATGGCATTTTCTTTTAAGCAGTTGTTTTTATTATACTAATCACACAGAGATTCTTTGAATGCTTTCTGATGGTCATTGTTATACTATTATGCGGTGCGCTGAACTATAATTTCTCTCCAGCAGCAGCAGGGTGTCCGTATTGCATCTGGAGTTCTGTGATTAGGGGCGCTGGTTTACTCACTATATACAGGTGCATCTCACTAAATTAGAGTATCATCAAAAAGTTAATTTATTTCAGTTCTTCAATACAAAAAGTGAAACTCATATATTATATAGAGTCATTACAGAGTGATCTATTTCAAGTGTTTATTTCTGCTAATGTTGATGATTATGGCTTACAGCCAATGAAAACACAAAAGTCATTATCTCAGTAAATTAGAATACTTTATAACAACAGCTTGAAAATGTTTTTAAAATCCGAAATGTTGGCCTACTGAAATGTATGTTCAGTAAATGCACTCGGGGCTCCTTTTGAATCAATTACTCCATCAATGCAGTGTGGCATGGAGGCGATCAGCCTGTGGCACTGCTGAGGTGTTATGGAAGCCCAGGTTGCTTTGATAGCAGCCTTCAGCTTGTCTGCACTGCATTGTTGGGTCTGGTGTCTCTCATCTTCCTCTTGACAATACCTCATAGATTCTCTATGGGGTTAATGTGGCACCCTGCTGTTCACAGGTACCACAGGACCCAAAAGGGTGCATAGATGGACTTCTCCACAAGAGGCCCTCATTACAAACAAACACCTCCACCCTTCCACCTCATACCACCAGAGGGAGCCCTGTTAGGGATATATATATGGAGGGTGGAGCCAGGCAGTTCAGTTCAGAGTTAGTAGTTTAGTCAGAGAGTGTGCTGCCACTGAGAGCACGTCTGCTGCTGTATTGAGGGCCCCGAGTGTGGCCGGAGACAAGGAGGAGAGGAGTTGAGGGGGCAGAGGAGCATCATAGGCTCACCCCAAGACACAAACCAGACACCGGGTCCGCTCCTACAGGGTCCTTTATACCCAGTAGGCATCACCGGCATACCATGAGGACTACAAGTCCCTGGTCGACCTGAAGCTAAACCCTTGACAGGACTAGGAACCACGAAGGCCCCGGCGTCCAGGGATAGTGGTTGCCAGAAAAAGGTCCTACTACCAAGCAACAGGTGAAGGAACAGCACGACAGAGAAGCTAGGCCCAGTTGCAGGCTGGCCAGGAGCTTAGAGAGAAGGAGACACGGACCAGGAGGCCTTATACCCGCTCACTGGGGAGAAGTCCTGAAGTGCACCCTTCCTACCGAGTACCCTGGACCGTACCTGACATCCGCACCAGTAAACGTGCTGAAGTGAATCCCCTGTCTCTGTCAGTTACTCCTGCTGTGCCATCTCTCCTGCACTGCAAGCCCCAGCATCACCACCATTTGCACCTACACTGCCCCGGGGGCCCGCTCTGCCTGTGGGGAGCAGGAACATCCCAGCTGCCATCCCATCACCCCCGGAGGTCTGCAGCAGCACCGGTAACCATTACCGGAAACCACAGGTGGCGTTACGAGACAAACTGTACACTAAAACTCCTTTTTAAAGAGAGACCCAGAGTACGGGCCCGGGAGCCGACTGCCGTGACCTCCTAAACAAGGTAAAAGGCCCGGGTACCGAGTCCCCTATATTCCCCCTGTGTGAGACATTAAGGTCAGACAAGTTTGCTGGCCAATCAAGCACAGTGATACTGTTGTTTTTAAACCAGGTATTGGTACTTTTGACAGTGTGGACAGGTGCCAAGTCCTGCTGGAGAATGAAATTTCCATCCCCAAAAAGCTTATCGGCAGAGAGAAGCATGAAGTGCTCTAAAATTTCCTGGTAGACGGCTGCGCTGACTTTGGTCTTGATAAAACACAGTGGACCTACACAAGCAGGTGTCATGGCTCTGACACGCCCCCTGGGCCATGGGGTACCCGGAGCCGGGCCTGTAGATGCTGGGGGTTGTAGTCACCGTGGCGGTGTCCCGGTCCGTGACCCAGGTGGTCAATGCAAGGGTAGTAGATGTATAGGTTTTTATAATGTCTGACTACGCCACCTGTGGAGTGCGGCTAATGAGGCCGCCGCTGCGGAACAGTCCTCTGAAGCTGGTGGTATTGCAGCAAGGGTATTATTAATCCCCACAGGAAGAGTGTAGCTTCAGGGCAGTGTGGGTGGATGATGGTGGTTGTAGTGCAGGGAGTCAGTAATGAACACAGAGTCCATGTGATGCAGTCCCAAGATCTTTACTCACAGTTATTGCAGTTCTGGTTACAGGGACCCATGTAACGGCCCTCGTCGTTCTGTGCTCACTCAGTGAGCGGTTCAGCCGACCCCCAGGTAACTCCGGAGTATTTAGCAGGACCCCCTTCTGTGTGTCCTTTCTCTGGCCTTCTTCCTACACCTCACACTCAGTGACGCTTCTATCCGGTACCCTCGGGCCTTGGGGGGCGACGTGTGTTCCATCCCCTGGGTCCTGTGTGGCTACCTTCTTAGTGAGACTGGTGTGGACTTTTGGCTTACGGTACATAAAGTGCTGCAGCCTCCGGTTTCTAGTTGAACCTTGCTGTTACTCCGCTAGTTGAGGGACCCGTTCCCCTTATCTGGCCTGACCCCTCTACCTACGGGTAGCAGCAGGCGTACGGGTGGCCTTCTGCACGGCCCGTACCCCTAGGGTCCCTTCGGTTCCTGGAGCCTTCCTGCTCCCACCCCTCTCTTCTCTCCTTCAGTCCTGGGCCTCACAGGCTAGGCCCACCTCTGGAGCAGAGCTCATACAGAGCCTCTGCTCCTTCACTTCTCCTCCTCTGACTGAACTGACTCCTGATCTAAGATGGTGTCTCTATTTTATACCTCCTTCTGAAGTGCTCCCTTGATCTACGTCCTCCACCCCATCCACTATATGGTTCTCCCTCTCTAGGTGGTTCCCCCCACTCCAGCCAGGGACCAAGGACTGTGCTATCCCGTAGGAGCAATCTCGCCCTGTTCCCCGGAAATGTGGTGTAGTGAATGCAGGTGTCACCTGAGCCAAATCGTATGTAACAAGGGAAAGTATAAAAAACACTGCTGTGGTCTTCACAATCCTCTTGCAATAGGACAAGCTGGATGGCAAAACAAGTGCTAGGAATAGCCCAAAAGTAATTTGAATGAAAAAATAACTTTTAACCATGCCAAAGGAGTTGAAAAGAAAAGTCTTGAGTGAGGAAAAGAAGGGCTCAATTCTGGCTTTACTAGCAGAGGAATACAGTGAGCGTCAAGTTGCCTCCATCCTTAAAATTTTGAAGACGGCAGTCCATTACAACAAGGTCAAGCAGCAGACATTGGGGACAACAAAGCTACAGACCGGCAGAGGGCTAAAGCGACTCTCCACTGACCGGGATAACCGTCATCTTATTCGAATGTCACTCAGCAACCGCAGGATGACATCAAGTGACCTACAAAAGAAAAGGCAAATGGCAGCTGGGGTGAAGTGCACGTCAAGAACAGTTCGGAACAGGCTCCTAGAGGCCTCAAGTCATGTAAAGCTACAAAAAAGCCTTTCATCAATGAGAAGCAAAGGAGAGCCAGGCTGAAGTTTGCCTAAGACCATAAGGATTGGACCATAGAGGACTGGAGTAAGGTAATCTTCTTTGATGAGTCTAATTTTCAGCTTTGCCCAACACCTGGTCATCTAATGGTTAGATGGAGACCTGGAGAGGCATACAAGCAACAGTGTCTTGCGCCCACTGTGAAATTTGGTGGAGGATCGGTGATGATCTGGGGATGCTTCAGCAAGACTGGAATTGGGCAGGTTAATCTTTGCGAAGGACGTATAAATCAAGCCACATACAAGGTTACCCTTGAAAAACACTTGCTTCCTTCTGCTCAGGCAATGTTCCCCAACTCTGAGAACGTTTTTTTCCAGCAGGACAATGCCCCATGCCACACAGCTAGGTCAATCAATGTGTGGATGAAAGAGCACCACATCAAGACCCTGTCATGCCAGCCCAATCTCCAGACCTGAACCCCATTGAAAACCTCTAGAATGCAATCAAAAGGAAGATGGATAGTCACAAGCCATGGCACTGCTTACATTTTTGTGCCAGGAGTGGCGTAAGATCACCCAAAAGCAGTGTGAAAGACTGGTGGAAAGCATGCCAAGACGCATGAAAGCTGTGATTAAAATCATGGTTATTCCACCAAATATTGATTTCTGAACTCTTCCTGAGTTAAAACATGAGTATTGTTGTTTCTAAATGAATAAGAACTTGTTTTCTTTGTATTATTGTTTCTTTTTTACTATTTTGATGATTTCTCATTTGCTGCAAATAAATACAAAATTTTTAGCTTTGAATTTCGGAGACATGTTGTCAGTAGTTTATAGAATAAAACAACAATGTACATTTTACTCAAAAATATACCTATAAAGACAAAAATCAGAGAAAATGAAAATTTTGCAGTTAATTTTTGCCACAGCTGTATATGAGTTTCACTTTTTGTATTGAAGAACTGAAATAAATTAACTTTTTGATGATATTCTAATTTTGTGAGATGCACTTGTATATATTAGTAAGAGATCTGAATACATTGGCATTATAAAGGGAGTACAGCAGAGTGAGTTCTGCCTAATGCAGTCCCGCCCACTCATGCGGAAAGCCCTGCCCATCCTATTAGTTTCCAGAGCCAGAAAGTGAGGGAGAATCTGAATGACATCACAGGGAATTTTCAGGCAGAGGTCATGTGACCAGAGGAGCAGCTCAGAGTATGGCTCAGCTTATGGCTCAGGTTTCAGCTCACGTTACAGCTCAGTTTACAGCCCAGGTTACAGCTCAGTTTATGAGTCAGGTACTGCTCAGGTTACAGCCAAGGTTACAGCTCAGGTTATAGCTTAAGTTATGGCTCAGTTATGGCTCAGGTTACAGCTCAGGTTATGGCTCCGGTTACGGCTCAGGTTACTGTGCAGGTTATGGCTCAGGTTACAGCTCAAGTTATGGCTCAGGTTATGGCTTAGGTTACGGCTCAGGGTACAGCTCAGATTACGGGTCAGGTTACAGCTCAGGGTATGGCTTAGGTTACAGCTCAAGTTACAGCCCAGGTTACAGCTCAGATAATGAGACAGGTTACAGTTCAGGTTACAGCTTATGTTGCGACTCAGGTTACAGCTCAGGTTACAGCTCAGGTTACGGCTCAGGTTACACCTCAGGCTATGGCTCAGGTTACAGCTCAGGTTATGGCTCAGGTTACGGCTCAGGTTACAGCGCAGGTTACGGCTCAGGTTACAGCTCAGGTTATGGCTCAGGTTACGGCTCAGGTTACAGCGCAGGTTACGGCTCAGGTTACAGCTCAGGTTATGGCTCAGAGTACAGCTCAAGTTACAGCCCAGGTTACAGCTCAGGTTATGAGTGAGGTTATAGTTCAGGTTACAGCTTTGTTACGACTCAGGTTATGGCTCAGGTTATGGCTCAAGTTACGACTCAGGTTACAGTAAGATTTGGGACAGCAAGGTATTAGGTGAAGAGCTTATCCTCGGGAGTTAGTGCACATGAGAGCAACATGGAAAGCAGTGGCCAACATCTCTAAGGTCTCTTAATGGCCTGTTAATGAATCAGGCATGTCTGAAAAGTTGCATCTTCTTCACCACTAATCTTTCTCCACTCTGTGATAGTAGAGCGGTTGTAAGATGATGCTGTGTGGTTTGAGTTTGTTTCAAATGTGCATTTATTATATTCTCTATTGTACGACCTCTCACTTTTGTTCGTTTCTCTTCTCTTACCTGAAATGATGTGATCCCAGATGAACAAAAAGTTTATTCTCCTACAATGTCTAAGTGCTCATGATTCTGCTGAAACCTAAATTCTGCAACAGGTACAACCATAGAAAGGCTGGTGCAGCACATCATCGATGTTAAAAATGCCTCCTCAATTGTATCGTCTCACTGAGAATTTGGGGGGAGCCTCAAAGTTTAAAGTTGTTTTCACATAAAGAATATTGATCACTTATCCGTATGATAGCAAATAAATGTATGATTCTCAGGTCCAACCACTGTGTGAGTAAAGCAGAAATGCGCATTTGTGGCACCCCAGGGGTCCGGTTGCCACAGTGGCATTGCCTTCCTCACAAGGGGTGATGCCATGCCTGGAAGCAAGCAGGGGTCCCCTAGTCAGGTATACTAGCATGCAACACTTTCCTGGCTCCAGACCAGAAGGGGGAGCTCCTCCCCTTAGCAACTGGAATCTGGAGGCGGGGTTAGTAAGAGTTAGTGAGAGGAGTTGAATACAGGACAGCGATGAGGAAAGACCTGGGGAGTGGAGCTGCACGGCAGCTCACCCCAGAGAGCAGCGTAGAAGAACCGGACACAGGCCTCCGAGGTTGTGGGGCACTGAAGGCCCAGCAGCAGAAACCGGAGGGCAGGAGACTGCAGGACTTCTGGCCCCATCAGATGCCCGGAGGCTCAGCAGCACAGAGGGCCCAGCACTGCCACGTGGGAGCGACACCCCAGGAAGGCCCGAGCTGCCTGCCATACGGGTGAGCACAAAGACGTTTTACTCAGGGACGAGGGCCACAGCACAGCTATAAGCAGCAGGGCCAAAGAGATTAGCGCAAAGGGAAGGCCTCCAACTTCACCTGGCGAGGTGGATTCCCAACTTGCTTCCAGGCCACCCGGACCTCTACTACCAGCTAGCCAGTCTGCCTAACCACCGCAAGAAAAGATAAGAGGAAACCGCCATTAAGTTGTGGACTGATTACTAATTGCGCCATCCCCTGCACTACACTGCACAGCAACATCTATAGCATCACCATTTCCTGCCCTGGACCTAAGCTCTGCCTGTGGAGAGCTGAACCAACTCTGCTGCATCATCATCAGCTCCAGAGGATCTGCATCACAGCGGCGGCTCCATATAGCCACATACCACAGGTGGCATCACGAACATTATATATAGAAACTATATTCCCTTTTCTTTAAAAACCCTTTTATTGACCGCCCTGGGTCACGGACCGGGTCACCACCACTGTGACATCCCCCTGCATCGACCGGCCCGGCTACCTAGTACCCCACGGCCCAGGGGGCGCGTCATCTTGGCGTCACCAACAGGATTCACGAAGCCCGGTATAACCGAGTCCTGTGTGCCATAGACTTTAATGAACTGTGTCATCACGTCATTTGCCATCCACCGAGGGGAAGAAAGAGGCCCCGATCCGGAAACGCTGGGTAAGCGATCCCTCCCACCTGCAGAGCAGCATACTAGTACGTCAGCAGACACCCAGGACCTGGCTGAGGTTCACTAGGGGGGAGGAAGATGCCCAACCTGGGAGAGGATTCAGCCGCAGGCGCTGCCGTCGCCACTGTCATGCCATTATCAATGCCGTATATATCGGGGGCGGCGTGGTTGCCCCAGTACTCAGGGGAGTCACACACCCTGACCGACTGAGGAGAGACTGCGCAGTTTGTTTAAAGTGTACCCCCTGTCTGAGGAGCAATTAGTCAGCATCTTCATAGGCCAGCTAATCAGTGCAGCCCAGAGAGAAGTGAAGTCCTGGCCGGGCAGGGACAAAGGCACTGTTAAGGAAATACTGGCCGGGTTGAAGGATACCTTTGACACCCGCACCGCAGCAGAAATTAAGATGAAGTTCTACGGGTGCAAACAAAGGGTGCAGGACAATGTACGGGACTATGCTCTAAACCTGCAGGCCATCAAACAGGTAGACCCCGACAGTGTGCGAGACAAGGACAGATTGCTGACTGAGCAGTTTACTGAGGGGCTCCTGTCTAACGCTCACCGGACACAGCTGCGCATTATGGCTCTGCAAAACCCTGATCTGGACTTTGCGCAATTTAAAGACCGAGCCATCCGGGTGCTGCAAAAATCAACCCCTAGTGGCACTGCATCCCTCCGGCACCCAGCTATCACCTACCACCAGGAGGTGGCGCCCTTTTCCCCGGCACCTGTGGAGGCTGACGCGCAGACCCTAGAAAATGACCCGTCTGCAGACCTACGCCTTCAGGTCCAGGAGCTAACCAAAAGTGTGGCTACACTAACCAAAACCGTGTAGGCCATGCAAATGTCTCCAAAGGAAAAGATTCAGCTGGCTTCCAGTCAAGATGACATCCCGTCGCGACGACAGAGAAGAATTCCACCGACCAGAGTGAGGAACAGCGATCGCTATGACCAGGACTGACAACCCATCTGCCGCCACTGTCAAAAGGTGGGGCACTTCACAAGATTCTGTAATTTAAACGAGCAACCCCTGGGGCAGAGGGCCAACCCCCAGGACTAAGGCGACCAGGCCCACAAAGCTGGCGAGACAAGTACGTGGGAGGACTACCTGTCCTACCTGTTGTGCTTGATGGCAACCCGATGAATGCACTGCTGGACACTGGGTCCCAGGTGACAACGATGCCATATATCCTTTATAAATAATACTGGACTGATTCAGACATTACTTGCCGTCCAGATAAACATCTTAGTATCTATGCCAGCAATGGTCAGCCCTTGCCTCAGGTGGGGTATAAAGAGGTGACCATAAAAGTTGGCCGAGTAGAATTGCCATCACAAGGAATGTTTATTGTTGATATTGATTGCCGAGAAAATCATCCTATGATAACCTTAGGCACCAATGTGATAGAAAATTGTCTTGGAGAAATTATTGTTTTGTTGCAACAGGTCACAGAGACTGTCAGTTCCAGTCAGCAGCGAGTTCTTCAAAAGGAAATCAGAGCCCTGAAGAAAAGACAACAGGTAGATATCTCTGGTGGAGAAGTTGGCAGTGTCAGGATGAGTGATCCATTCCCCATTGCAATGCCCCCTAGGAGTGAAATGTTAATATGGTGCCGGACAGCAATAGGTCTCAGGGGTCAAGATTATCAGGCCCTGGTAGAACCCGTGTACTCCGACAGTAGGCCCACCATCTTGACAGCCAGAGGTGTAGTCGATGTCCGCAAGGGGAGAGTACCGATAAGCATCCTGAATTGTGGGGAGAAAGAGGTCCATTTACCCCGGTATGCTACCCTTGCTAAGCTATTCACTGTCAGTAACAACGCAATAAAGACAGTGGAACCCTTGCCTCCATCCAAAACGGTGGAGGTTAATGGCTCCAAGGGGCAGATGGAGGATTGGTCTCTGAAGCTACAAGTGGGCACTGACTCCACCCCTTTGCACCAAAAGCATGGAGTATATCGGATGGTCCAAGAATATGAGCGAGTCTTCAGCAAACACCCACTAGACTTTGGGCAGGTAAAAGGGGTCCAACATCATATTTCCACAGGAGATCATCCACCCATTAAAGAGAGGTACTGGCCTGTACCCCCAGCTCACAATCAATGTGCCAAAGGAATGTTACAGGAGATGAAGGAGGCTGGGGTGATCAGAGATAGTTGTAGCCCCTGGGCAGCTCCATTAGTTCTCGTTAGAAAGAAGGATGGTACAATGAGGATGTGTGTTGATTACAGGCAGATTAACAGCATTACACATAAGGATGCCTACCCATTACCCATAATTGAGGAATCATTAGCAGCACTGAGATCCACTAACTATTTCTTCACTTTGGATCACACCAGTGGGTACTGGCAGGTTCCCGTGGCAGAGGCGGACAGAGAAAAGACCGCGTTTACAACACCAATGGGCCTCAGCGAGTTCAACTGCATGCCATTCGGGCTCTGCAATGCCCCAGGAACCTTCCAGTGGTTAATGGAGTGTTGCCTAGGACACAAAAACTTCAAAACTGTCCTGCTGTACCTAGATGATGTAATTGTCTACTCAAAGACATATGAAGACCACCTAGAGCACCTGGCCAAGGTGTTCGAAGCCCTATCTGGTTATGGCCTGAAGGTAAAGCCGTCCAAGTGCCACCTGTTGAAGCCCAAGGTGCAGTAACTAGGTCATGTGGTAAGCGCCGAAGGTGTAGCACCAGACCCTGAAAAAGTCACCGTGATCAAGGACTGGCCAAGACCCTCCACTATCAAAGAAGTGCGGCTGTTCCTAGGGCTGGTAGGCTACTACAGGAGATTCATCAAGGGTTTCACCAAGATAGCGGCACCCATGCAGGACCTCTTAGTGGGCCAGTCCAAGAAGGCCAAGAACCCGAAACCTCCATTCAAATGGGGTAAACCAGAAGATGAATCTTTCACTCGACTGAAAATGGCTCTTACTGGAGACGAAGTCCTGGCCTACCCCGACTATGGCCAACCCTTTATACTTCATATGGATGCCAGCAACGTGGGATTGGGAGCGGTGCTGTCCCAGGTACAGCAGGGCAGAGAGAGAGTGATTTACTACGCCAGCAGGAAGCTCCGTCCTACGGAAAGGAACCCCAACAATTATAGTTCCTTTAAGTTGGAGTTTTTAGCAATAGTCTGGGCTGTAAAAGAGCGCTTCAAACACTACCTCGCTTCTTCCAGGTTTACAGTCTTCACGGATAACAACCCACTGACGCACCTGGAAACTGCAAAGCTTGGTGCCCTAGAACAACGATGGATGGCCCGACTGTCTAACTATGAGTTTACCATCAAGTATCGGACGGGGCATAAAAACACTAATGCTGATGCACTGTCCAGGATGCCCAACTTGCCAGATGGGGAAGAAGACCCGGAAGAGCTGGAGGAGATAGAGCTACCCGCTTTCCATCGTCACGGGGTGACCCAGTGCTCCCACTGTGTGAGGGACAAGCGCCCCGCAAACAGAGAGGCCACGTTTAACCCATTGCCCCACCATGGATGGGCAGAGACGCAGGATAGCGACCCAGCTGTCCGCCTGGTAAAGGAGTTGCTGACACAAGCTGACTTGCACCCTGATCCAAATGCTCCACAGGAGGCCCAACAGTTGTGGAAGGAGAAGGGCAAGCTGTTCATCTACAAGGGAAAGCTGTGTCACAGAAGCATCAACTCCCAGACACACAAACTGGTCTGGCAGGTGGTAGTCCCGAGGCGGGATGCGCCAATGGTCTTAGAAGCGTACCACGATGGAGCAGGACACTTCGAATGGAAGAAGTTGGAAGTCCTGCTATGTGAGAGATTCTACTGGGTTGGCATGAGGAAAGCAATCGAGAGATGGTGTAGAGAATATGGTCCATACAACCTGAGATGGAAAGACCGCGATAGCCAGAGCGCTCCTCTGCAGCCCATAATCACCAAACAACCACTTGAACTGATAGCCTTGGACCACGTGAAGCTAGCCCCAAGCCGGTCAGGCTATGTCTTAACTCTCAACATAATAGGCCACTACTCCCGATTCCTGGTAGTAGTGCCAGTGAAAGTTCAGATGGCTCAGATGGCAGCCAAAGCATTTTAACAACACTTTTGTCGCCCGCACGGTTACCCTGAACAATTGCTTACCGACCAAGGTCCAGCCTTTGAAGCAGAGGTGTTCCAGGAATTCTGTAACTTGTACGGCTGCAAGAAAATAAGAACGACGCCATATCATCCACAGACCAACGGGTTGTGTGAGAAGATGAACCAGGTGGTAACAGACCTGTTGAAGACGTTGCCCCTTGAAGAACGTAGCCTGTGGCCAGAGAAGTTACCAGATTTGGTGGACCTATATAACCACATCCCGGCGAACTCCACCAGCTGTACACCCGCTTACCTGATGAGAGCAAGACCTGGTAAGCTACCCATCGACTTAGACATGGGAGTTTTAACACCAGAAACGACATCACCAGATGCGCTTGGGATACCGAGCGGCAGCAACAATACCGCAAGGTGCGAGAATGTGTTGAGAGAAGTTTGTCCCAGGTGAGACAGAGGCAGGAGAAAACTTACAATCAGCACGCACCTGCAGTTCCCTTATCACCTGGTGAACAGGTACTTAAGAGGAAGAGACGAGTCCATAAATTAGATGAAAAGTGGGAGGTTGAGCCATACACCGTCCTACCCTGAAATTACGATAACACCAAGGTGTGCCTCTAGAGATGAGCGTTGTTCTACTCGAACTGTTCGCCAATCTCAAATTCGAGCTGTTTTGGGCGGTGTTCGAGCCGGTCGGCGAACACGAACAATTTGAGAAAAATTCGGCTGTTCGAGGTTATGTTCGATAACTGTTCGTGCACCAAAATCATAACTGGATTTTTTCTCAGTAATGATGAAAATTAATGTTAATACGCAGTTTGAGTGTACAGCGAGGCGGGGGGAGGGGCAGGGGATGGATCTCTGCAGGAACAATGAAGATCTCCATTTTTTTTTCTCTTTCCCGCATTTGCAGTGGGGAGGTGCAATCTGTCAGCCTATCAGCAGCGCACACACGGAGCGAAGTGCTTTTTTTCACACAAGCAAGGGCATGTGTGATTGGCAGTGTATGTCACATGTCCTTGCCCTATAAGACCAAGCCATTTTCCCCGTCGCCACCATTTTCTCACTGCTGCAGATGCGTGTTAGACGGCACCGCTGTTGCTGTGTGCGCTATACCTTGTTAATTTCAAGCCAATTTTCGCACAAATATACAGATAGCTTGGGAGTAGGGAATAGTTGTGATTGCAGTCCTTTTAAGGACTAGGTTACAGCATTTCCTACGACTTTTATCAGGCAGGTCTGTGCTCTTAAATAGATAGATTGTGGGAGTAAAGACTAATTGTAATTGGAGTCCTTTTCAGGACTAGGTTACATCAGTTCCTATCAGTTTTTGCCAGGCAGGACTGTGCCAGTGCTGTGCAAGTTTTTTTCACAGCATTTGGCTGAATCTAGCAAAGCTAATCCTTTTTGGCCTATTGCAGAGTGTGTTAGTCAGTGGAGTAGCCTATCTGTGTTGCAAGATATACCACCTGTGTATAGAATACCAATTTTTTTACTGCACCTAGTGAAGTAAAATCTTTTGGGCATAGCATCATTCTATTAGTCCATCTATACTGACCTCCAGCAGGTTGCAAATTAAAAATAATTTTTTTCTGCATCTAGCTCTGAAAAAATATTTGGGCTTCTAGCAGTGTGTGGGACTTGGTCTATTAGTCCATCTATACTGACCTCCATCAGGTTGCAAATTAAAAATAATTTTTTTCTGCATCTAGCTCTGAAAAAATATTTGGGCTTCTAGCAGTGTGTGGGACTTGGTCTATTAGTCCATCTATACTGACCTCCATCAGGTTGCAAATTGAATAAAAAAATTTTCTGCATCTAGCTCTGAAAAAATATTTGGGCTTCTAGCGGTGTGTGGGACTTGGTCTATTAGTCCATCTATACTGACCTCCATCAGGTTGCAAATTAAAAATAATTTTTTTCTGCATCTAACCCAGCCAATAGTTTTGGCCTAATACCACAGTTTGGCCACTCAGCTCTGCTCGGTTACCATCCATTGTTTTTTTGTGCAAACAACTCCAGAGTTGTGAATTAGTTAACCACCAAAATGAGTGGAAAAAGGCCTGCTGCTGGTGGAAAGGGGAATAGGCGTGTTGGGAAGGGGAAAAAAGGTTGTGTCCGTGGGGTAGGTGCAGAAGAAAGACCATCTTCCAGCCAAACTAAAATGTCTACTTCTTTTAGCGGACAATGTGATAAGATCCCTTTCTTACGGTCACGCCAATCGCTACAAATTCCAGATGAGGCACAAAAACAGCAGGTGCTTCAACGGATATCAAGTGCTCCTTTAAGTGGGCTCTCCTCCACATCAACTTCAACATCACAAATACTCCAGTCCTCAAAGGTGTCACCCAAATCGCACTTGCTTCCTCACAGCTCCCAAATCTCCAGCTGCCCGTCTGAGTATGAGGTAGAACAGATGGTTGAGTCTGCAGAGCTGTTTACTCATACTATAGCCTGGGAATCAGAGGTCGACTCCAGCGCTTCTGTGAATCCAGACGAGGAAATGATCTGCACTGATGCCCATAATCTTTATGAGTCGGATCCAGGACCAGACGCAGAAGGTTCTGACCATAATGTAGACCCTCATTCCCAAACTGTAACTCCTGTTGGTGGAGACAATGAGGAAGACGATGATAAGACTCAAATACCTGATTGGAGCGACAACTTTAGTTTTTTGTCAGGGCAGGAACAGGTTGGCTCTGAGGACGACGGGTGTGATAACGCACAGGGTGATGATGATGAGGTCGGAGATCCCACTTACTGTCAACCCACAGTCAGCCAAGAGATGAGGTCAGCAGAGGAGGTGGAGGAAGATGCTAGTGACGACGAGGTCAGGTTGCGCCTTCCTGGACAGAGACGTAGTACTGGAAGCACGTCAACAACTGCATCCTCAAACACAACTCTGCCTCTCACCACAAGTCGTGGTGGCTCTTCAGGTCGCATGGGTGCTAAGCCTTGCATAGCCTGGGCATTTTTTCAGATCGATAAAGATGACCCAACTCGTGTTATCTGTAACATTTGTCAGCAAAAGCTAAGTAGAGGCCAAAAAATACATAGTTTGAGTACTTCATGCATGAACCGGCACATGGACATGAAGCATAAGTTGCAGTGGGAAGCTCAGTGTGCTACAATGCGGTCTAGCCGGCCGGGCCAACCACCGTCTGCCATATCTTGTGCATCCGCAGCCTCTTCATCCTCTGTGACTGGGGGGACAGCAGTCACACCTGTTTTGGGGCGCAGACCTGCCACCTCTTTACCCGCAACAGCCAGCGTGATTGGCAGGTCATCATTTTCTTTGGAGGTGGTAACACCAGCTGGTCTTGAGCGCTGTCCGACATCGATAGCACCACCTTTGGATCAAGGCAACCTAACATGTCCGCCTGCATCTTCCTCACAGACCGGCAGTTTGCCGGGGACACCCTTATCAACCCCGTCTAAGCACAATAGCCAGCCCTCGGTCCCTCAGATGTGGACAAGTAAAAGACCATTTCCTCCTAGCCATGAGAAAGCTAAGAGGTTGAATTTCACCATCTGCAAGCTCTTGGCTACAGAAATGCTGCCTTTCCGCCTGGTGGACACAGAGGATTTTCGAGACCTTATGTCCGTCGCAGTGCCCCAGTACCAGATGCCCAGTCGGCACTACTTCTCAAAGAAAGGTGTGCCTGCGCTCCACCAGCATGTCGCACACAACATCACCGCTTCTTTGAGAAACTCTGTGTGTGACAGGGTGCATTTCACCACAGACACTTGGACGAGTAGGCATGGACAGGGGCGTTACATGTCGCTGACTGGGCACTGGGTAACTATGGTGACAGCAGGACAAGGGGCTGCTGTCCAAGTCTTGCCGTCCCCACGAGTTGTGCGTCAATCCTCTTTATGTCATTTTTCCTCCACTGCTTCTGCCTCCTCAACCTCCTCTCGGTCTTCCACCTGCACCCAAAGCCTGTCTGGTCATGCCACAAGCTTTCTAACTGCGCAGAAGGGATCCTGCACACCTCCTTACTATGCTGGCAGTAGGGCTCAACGTCATCAGGCGGTTTTTACATTGAAATGTCTGGGAAATGTGAGTCACACAGCTGAGGAGTTGTGGTCAGCTCTGGAGAACCAATTTTATGAATGGTTGTCTCCACTGGACCTGAAACCAGGGAAGGCCGTGTGCGACAATGCTGCAAACCTGGGTGCGGCCCTTCGCCGGGGCAATGTCACACACGTGCCTTGTATGGCTCACGTGTTGAACCTGGTTGTCCAGCAATTTTTAGCCCACTATCCCAGACTAGATGGCCTTCTGCAGAGGGCACGGTCGCTGTGTGCTCACTTCCGCCGTTCGCATCCCGCAGCTCAGCGACTTACATCTCTACAGAAGTCGTTGGGCCTGCCACTTCACCGGCTAAAATGCGATGTGCCTACCCGGTGGAATTCAACTCTGCACATGTTGCAGCGACTGTGGCAGCACCGACAAGCCCTGGTGCAATACGTTCTGATGCATAGCCTGGGCCAACGAGATTCAGAGGTGGGGCAAATCACGCTGGAGGAGTGGTCTCAGATCAGGGACCTATGCACCCTTCTGCACAGTTTTGAAATGGCGACGAAGATGTTTAGTGCTGACGATGCCATTATCAGCATGACTATTCCGGTGATTTACATGCTGGAGCACATGTTAAACAGAATTCGGAGTCAGGTGGTGGCACAAGAGGAGGTGGAGGAAGTAGAGGAGGAGGAGTTGTATGCGGAAGGGCTAACATCTGCAAGGTCCAGACGGTCGGCAGCACCAAGGCGGCAGGCATGTGAGGGTGGGGGAGATGATTTTACCAGGGCGCATGGTAGCAGCCAAACTAGTGAGGAAGGTGCAGGAGCCCAGGAAGAAGTGGAGGACGAACTGATGGAAGACTCATCAGATGAGGGAGACCTTGATCACATTTCTGTTGTGCGAGGTTGGGGGGAGAGGACAGAGGAAGGAAGCATGATTGCTACCTCGCCACCAACACAACAGGGACTTGGTGCTCCTGGATGCGCAACACACATGAGTGCCTTCTTGCTGCACTACCTGCAACATGACCCTCGAATTGTGAGAATTAGAAATAATCCTGACTACTGGGTTGCCACACTGTTAGATCCCCGGTACAAAAGTAAATTTGCAGAAATTATTCCTGCCATAGAAAGGGATGCACGCATGCAGGAGTATCAGCAGAGACTGTTGCAGAATCTTACATGTGCTTTTCCACAAAATACCAGTGGTGCACGTAGTGAATCTCACAGTTCCAACTTGCCAACCGTGGGACCGTCAAGTGTTCAGCACTCAAACCGTAACAGAACCACAGTATCTGCTGGTAACATCAATTTTGCGGAATCATTTCACCACTTTTTTAGCCCATCCTTTGCAAGGCCACAGGAGACAAGAAGTCTGACACATAGTCAACGCCTAGAGACGATGGTACAGGAGTATCTCCAAGTAAACATTGAAGCCACGACTGTGTCACTGGACCCTTGCTCTTTTTGGGCTTCCAATCTGGATAAATGGCCGGAGCTAGCCACTTACGCCTTGGAGATCTTGTCATGCCCCGCAGCCAGCGTTCTGTCTGAACGTGTGTTCAGCGCTGCTGGTGGTGTGCTGACAGATAAGCGCACGCGGCTCTCCACTGATAATGTAGACAGACTCACGTTCATAAAGATGAACAAATCATGGATCCGAAACGACTTTTCTACCCCTGTGTCATCCTGGGGAGAGTAAAAGCTTGATGATTGGTTAAAATCACCCTACCAACCGTTTTAAGCTTTCAAATTACTAATCATGTTTATCTGTATCTTGACTGGAAAATAATTTGGGCTTTGTAGCAGTGTGCAGCACTGATCCTATTAGGCCATCTATAATAAGCTTCACCAGATTTAAAATTAAAAATAATTTTTAGCTGCATCTAGCCCGGAAAATAATTTTGGGGCTCCGAGATGCGCAAGACACATAAGTGCCTTCTTGCTGCACTACCTGCAGCATGACCCTCATATTGTCAGAATTCGAAGTAATCATGACTACTGGGTTGCCACACTCTTAGATCCCCCAAACTTTTCGATCAACCTTTTCATTTTAATAAAGACCAAAAAAATGGTCATTTTTGAAATTATAAGCATTAGCAGGTTGTTAGAAACTGAAATCAAACAGTTTTCAACTCAAAACTTTATTCTAGGTGATGTTACATTTTCACATAGGAACCCTTGTTCGAAAGGAGCTTCTGAACTCTCTCGTCCATTGAATTTGTCAGGTTTTGGATGGTTTCTGCTTCAATTGTTTTGCATGAGGACAGAATACCCTCCCAGAGCTGTTGCTTAGATGTGAACTGCCTCCCGCCATCATAGACACTCCTTTTAATGATGCTCCAAAGGTTCTGAATGGGGTAGAGGTCAGGGGAGCATGGGGGTCACACCATAAGTTTGTCCCCTTTTATGCCCATATCAGCCAGAGATGCAGATGTTTTATGTGCAGCATGAGATGGTGCATTATCATGCAGAAAAATGATCTTGCTGTGAAATACACGGTTCTTCTTCTTGAACCATGGCAGGAAGTGCTGTTTGAGAAAATCCACATACATTATGGAGTTCATCTTTAGCGCCTTCAGGGATCCTAAAAGGGCCGACAATCTCTCTCCCCATGATTCCAGCCCAAAACATTACTCCACCTCCTCCTTGTTGGCGCTGTAGCCGTGTTTGCGTGGGGTGTCCATCAACCAGCCATCCTCCACTCCATTCATCTGGACCATCGAGCACTGCACGGCACTCATCCGTGAACAAAACAGTTTTGAAATCAGTCTTCATGTAATGTTTGGCCCACTGGAGCCGTTTCTGCTTGTGTGAAGTGGATAGAGGAGGTCGACAGGATGGCATATGCACAGCTGCAAACCTCTGAAGGACCCTGCATCTTGTTGTTCGGGGGACGTTGGAGGCACAAGCAGCTTCAAAAACTTGTCTGCTGCTATGACAAGGCTTTTTTGCCGCTGCTGTTTCAACCTGACGTAATTGCCTGTAGGAAAGAGTCCTCAATTTGCCCTTATCAGCACGCACACGTGTGTACTGTGAATCAGCTACATACTTCTTGATTGCCAAGACACTTCATCCTGATCATCGCACAATGTTGATTGTAGTCATGCCTTGACCTAAACACTCCACAATTTGTTGCTTCTCAGCAGCCGACACATCCTTTTTCTTTCCCATTTTGGCAGAAAATGTAGGCTGCTTAATAATGTGAGAGAGCCTTCTTAAGTAGTCTTGCCTTTCATTGGACACACCTGCCAAACTAATTAGCACAGGTGTCTGCAATTGCTTACAGTGATATAAAGAGCCCTGACACACATCACCATCAATGAGTTTAACTGACAAACAAACAAATTCTTCCCTTATCACTCCTAAACACTTTTTGCATAATAATTTGGAACGCGGTGTACATGTGCTTTTCCACAAAACACCAGTGGTTCACGTAGTGAATCTTACAGTTCTAACTTGCCAACCGTGGTCTGTATGGAATTGTTCAATAAAGGGCCCAAAATTAAGATAACATAGATGGGAGAGGTCTCTATGAATAGGAATTCCTAAGTATTTGATACCCTGTGAGGGCCAGGCAAAGGGAAAGTTGGACTGGATGGAATCCTATATGGATTTAGGGAGGGAGACATCGAGGGCCTCAGACTTCGCTGCATTGATTTTAAAATTTGACCATGTAACAAAGTGATCTATTTCAGCCATAACAGCAGGGATGGATATATGTGATTGAGTGATATATACTAGGACATCATCAGCAAATAGAGAGCACTTGTACTCGGTGCCTCCCACCTCAATCCACCTAATATTGGGGTTATGGCGAATTGATGAGAGCAGGTGCTCCGTCACTAGGATGTATAAGAGAGGGGACAGAGGACATCCCTGCCTTGTCCCATTGGTGATTGTGAAAGGTGATGAAAATGTTCTGACGCACCCCCTGGGCCTTGGGACACCCGGAGCCGGACCCTTTTTGGTGGATGCTGGTGGTTGTAGTCTTCGTGGCGGCGATCCGGTTCCGTGGCTCAGGGCGGTCAAACCAGTGGCGGAACTATTTATGTGGTTTTGATGTTTAAATGTCCGACTACGCCACCCGTGGATTGCGGTCAGAGTGAACCGCCGCTACAGGGCAGACCGCTAAGGCTGGTGTTGTGGGTGCAGCAGAGCGTAGCATAACTCCCCACAGGAGGAGTATAGCCTCAGGGCAGTGTATGCGGAGGATGGGGGTGATGGTGCAGGGCAGCAGCAGTAACGACACGGAGTCAGTGATGCAGTTCAGGGCCTTTACTCACAGTTCTTATTATCCAGACCACGTCTGCAGGTAACGGCTGCCCACGTCGTACTGTGCTCACCAGGTGAGGGGCTCAGACAACTCCCAGATAACTTTGGAGCGCTTCACAGGACCCCCTTTGTGTGTCCTTTGTCTGGCCTTTCTTACCAACACTTCTGTCCGGCTGCCTCGGGCCTCCTCTTGGTAAACTTGGCGCCAGTTTCCCTGACCCTATGTGGTGCCTTCCTAGCGGGTGGAGCAAGGGGCTGCGCCACATAAAATGTCAGAGCCTCCGGTTTCTAGCTGAGGGTCGTTTCCTGCCTCCACTAGTTCGGGGACCGGTCTCCCCCTTTGGCCTGACCCCTCCACGCAGGTGGATTCGGGCGTGCGGTGGCGACTCGCCCGTCCGCACCCCTGGGATCCCTTCATTCCTCGTTCCTGGAGCCTTCTCCGCTCCTCTTCCTTCCTTCTCCCTCTTGCAGGCCTGGGCCTCTGTTACTAGGCCCGCCTCCGGAGCAGAGCTCATGCAGAGCCCCTGCTCCCTGCCACTTCTGCTCAGACTTCTCTGCACTGAACTAAGATGGTGCCCACCTTTTATACTCCCTTCTCAATGCACCCAGGAACTGCTTCCTCCCTGCTCCTGCACTGCAGGGTTCCCCTTCCTCAGTGTTCCCTCCCCCCACTCCAGCCAGGGACAGGGACTGTCGTGCCCATCTCAGGGGCATATTGGTCGCCCTGCCCCACGGCAATGTGGTGTAATGCATGCAGGTGTCGGGTCCTGATCCACACTCCATCCTTATCTGAGAGTGAGATATCACACCTCTGGGTGAGGTGCAATACGTCTGTAGCAACCGAGCCCTCGGTGCTACAGTTCCATTTATCTTCAGCCTAGGTGACGTATTGTGATACAGGGCCGTGATTTTGGCTATAAAAGGGTCCCCTAGACCCCTACCCCAAGCTTTTTAAGAGAATCATATATGGCGTGCCAGGAGACTCTATGGAATGCTTTCTCAGCATCCAACGAGAGTATCTACTTACAAATTTTTAACTGCATCTAGCCCAGGAAATACTTTGTGCCTAGTAGCAGTGTCTGCTAGTCAGCGGATTATCCCGGCTGTTAAGCAAGCTACACCACCTGTAGTTTGGACACTTAATTTTTTCAAAGGAAATGCTTCGGGACCACGGGATACTCAGTGAAGAGCATCAGGAGGCACCCCAAGGCATAGGGGCTGGGACTGGCACTAGGATGCCTTGCGGTGGACAGCCGAGCTCGATCCTTATAAAAGCTTTTTAACTGCAGCAGCTTTAGTGGACGCTACTGGAGCTGGAATTACGCGGCTGCTGGCATGAGACTTGCCCTCCAATAGATCCTTGTAAATGGATTTAAAGTGTATTCATTCAAATTAGAGGGACAATTTAAATTAAAAAGCTTAGAGCTGCCTCCACCACAGGGGGGCTCTCTCGACCCACCAGCGGACAGGCACCAGTATTGGGAGAGGGGGGCTGGCCGTCAGGGTTCACCGCGGCTCTGGCACAAACCCGGCGACACGGAGGTGGCACGGGCAGGAGCGGACTGGCCGTCTCGGCTTCTCACTTTTTGGATTTTAGAAGGGCATGACATGCCTATATCTGTGTCTCCCCCTCCTTTTACTCCTCCACCTCTTTTCTTTTCGCATGACTATATGTACTTGTCACTTTTCCATGTGTTAGTTGTGTCTTCTGAGCAGTTTGTCAGCTTTTGGACACCTTTGAAGGTGTTTTCTATGTGTTTCTATGTGTTTTTGTTTGCCTGCCATTGGTTTTAACGGTGTTCGAAGGTGTTCGACGAACAGTTCGACGAACAGTTCGGCGAACACACGGGTGTTCGACGAACCGAACCGAACTCGAACACTACGGGGGTGGCTCAACACTATGTGCCTCATCAGTAAAGATGGAGGGGAAACTTCAACGGCAGTCTCAAGAGACCACTTGAAGATATGCCCTGAACAGTTGAAACACAAAGAAGAAGACCAAGACAGCCCTCAGCTCACAGAAAAAGTGGAGGAAATGGTCCAATCATTCCTTGGAGCATTTCCCCGGTTTTGGACGCAGGTGAACGGAGAAATTGTGGTACCGGTCCTTTCTCCAAGCGGCCTCACCGGAAGCTGCAGAGGCTCCAGAACATCTGGAAGACCAGTCGGCCCCAGAGACAGATGCTTCATCAGCAGCAGATCAGGAGAATCTACCCTCTGCTAGCAGTGAACCTGTTGTACCCAGGGTGAGCCAAAGAATTCATAGGAGATTACCCAGCCTACCGGTGTTACCTCAGACTACCCGTAGTGTAGTTCACACTGAACCCACCACACCAGGGGTAGACAATAGGGACCAGGGTAGGTCAGTGACAACAAATGTACTACGTAGATCGACCTGGAGTACTAAAGGTCAGCTCCCTGCCCGCTGGAGAAACTAAAGTGTAAGAGAATAAAAATATATGTTATATAGTTGTAGCCGTTAAATAATCCTGGATATATATAATTGTTAAGTTTATGGATAATTGGACAATATTGAAAATAGTTAGTAAGTGGCCTTGAAAATAAACCGCAGGCGTGGCCGAAGACCAGGCCCACCAACAGAGTGCCTGAAGCCACGCCCAGGGACAATACACGAAGTGGGTTGATGCGGTTCCCACCAGCCAAATTTTAGTTATCCGGAAAAAGACAATTCCCGGATTGCGGCGTAAAGACTAAGCACCTCAGAGACTGCTATAAATTTTTGGTTGGATTTTTTGTAATTTTTGACTTAGTAAACTATTTGTAATGTGAATTGTTATGGTTAATTGTTAATTCAAAAAGGTATCCTCAGTCCGGGAGTACTGAATTTGACTAGGGGGGAATGTGGCACCCCAGGGCTCCGGTTGCCACAGTGGCATTGCATTGCCTCCCTCACAAGGGGTGATGCCATGCCTGGAAGCAAGCAGGGGGTCCCTAGTCAGGTATACTAGCATGCAACACTTTCCTGGCTCCAGACCAGAAGGGGGAGCTCCTCCCCTTAGCAACTGGAATCTGGAGGAGGGGTAAGTAAGAGTTAGTGAGAGGAGTTGAATACAGGACAGTGGCAAGGAAAGACCTGGGGAGTGGAGCTGCACGGCAGCTCACCCCAGAGATGAGCGTAGAAGAACCGGACACCAGAATCCGAGGTTATGGGGCACTGAAGGCCCAGCAGCAGAAACCGGAGGGCAGGAGACTGCAGGTCTCCTGGCGCCATCAGACTTCCGGAGGCTCAGCAGCACATAGGTCCCAGCACCGCCACGTGGGAGCGACACCCCAGGAAGGCCCGAGCTGCCTGCCATATGGGTGAGCACAAAGACGATTTACTCAGGGACGAGGGCCACAGCACAGCTATAAGCAGCAGGGTCAAAGAGATTAGTGCAAAGGGAAGGCCTCCAACTTCACCTGGCAAGGTAGATTCCCAACTTGCTTCCAGGCCGCCCAGACCTCTACTACCAGCTAGTACCCGTGCCCCGGTCTGCCTAAGATAAGAGGAAACCGCCATTAAGTTGTGGACTGATTACTAACTGCGCCATCCCCTGCACTACACTGCACAGCAACATCTATAATGTCACTATTTCCTGCCCTGGAGCTAAGCTTCTACGTCACCATCAGCTCCAGAGGATCTGCACCGCAGCGGCGGCTCCATATAGCCGCATACCACAGGTGGCGTCACGAACATTATATATAGAAACTCTAATCCCTTTTCTTTAAAACCCCTTTTATTGACTGCCCTGGGTCACGGACCGGGTTGCCGCCACTGTGACATCCCCCAGCATCGACCGGCCCGGCTACCGAGTACCCCACGACCCAGGGGGCGCATCACATTCACCTATGTTGGACTAACAGACTCGATATCTCTTTCAATCCCAATACTGCAATGGGAAATTCAAATGTAGCACATGCTATTGCTACAGGGGGGTAGGCCTGCGTCTGCAAATGTGCCCACGTGTCATTCAACTAAAAAAATAAAAAGTACTGTGGGTGGTCTGCAATAGCAAGGGTTCTCACAGGATGCAGTGTCCACAATAATATGAGAGGACCCCATGCAGTCAGCATCTTACAATTCCCTGAATTTAGCCAATGAAAGATCTCTGCACGATCACGCAGGCTCCTCTTTACAGTTTGGGCTGTGACATTACTATGTGTCTGTACTGATCATAGCGCAGTGGGACCCTACTATAAGTTATAATTTAGGGCCCTATGCTAAGTGTCAACGGGAAAATAAAGTTAATTTTACCTCGTTCAGTTCCTAGGAACGCATGAGAAAAAGATGAGAAAATCCGATGCAACATAGATGGAAAATGTAGGCAAGACCAGTCCAATCTTGATGGATATAAAAAGGGAAACGGATGTGTGGATATAGCCTAACTGGTGGAGATCGTGGCAGGAGCTGCGTCTATAAATGCCTGCCACTCCTGACAAGCATACTCTTCTTTAGACACCAAGTGGTTTAAGGGGTTGTTCAGGATTAAAAAATACGACTTTCCTGTTCATGTATGTAGTATTGCAGATGAGTCACTATTCACATTAGTTGAGCCGAGTTTACAGCACTGGAGGCAACCTATGGATAGATGTGACACTACTCCTACATTGCTTTTCTAATAATGGATCGATAATTATTTAGATATTTTATTAAAGGGCTGAGATGCACTAAATCCGAGCACCCCGTTCATAATGCAGCTTTGGTAGGCCATAATAATTCACATTATCCTATTTTTACAGAATTTAAATAAATTAAAAAAACATGAGATTACCTCTTGAATCACAGAAAATTAATCTGTGGCCTTTATCGTAGTTCACAGTGACTAGTCAGACAATTGTAGAGTACTTAGACAAGTCAAGACACACATAGAGTATTACCGAGTATCAGAAGAAGGACAAGTCTGGAGAACCTCTGATCCATTCTGCATTCCTTCAGTTCGTTTGCATTCAGAAGAAGTTCTATAAATGCATTGATTTGGGGCTTTACCACACTAGGTCATGTAGACAAGATCTCACTGTCTACAAAATATCAATTTCCATTTTGAAAGGTGTAGAATAAGATCTGTTCTCACCGTACCTCCACCTATCAGTCCAATATCTTCAGAATATTCTGTGCCTCCTCTGAGTTCTTCACACAATCTGACAAGGCTGGTTCTCCAAAATGAGAGGTTCCTTATGAATATTTTTAGGCTTCGGCCAGGAACTGTATTTTATGCTCTACTCATTAACAATGCTGTATTAAGTATACGTGATATGCGGTCACTTGCCGTCATATCTGTGTGATCTTATTTTAACTTTTTTTTTTCTCAAGTCTGATTGCGTAAATTTAAGAGGAAGTTTTAAAAGCGGGTTTGTTTTTCCGATCTACCAAAGTGAGTAAAGTAAGAGAAGTACAGCAATACAGAAATAGATGAAGCACAAGCAAGGAAATTCAAAAAGATGAAAAATTAGATATAGATAATGTCAAACATGATCCCCTCGATTCACGTAGAGCTTCAATGATTTCATGTAGACACGTGGCACAATCATACATGTCTGCTTCATCTCTGTTTACCAACCAAATTGTGTTCTTTGCTCAGCAAATCACCTATAAAGTGTACTGTTTCCTTGATACACCCACAAACAGCTTCTTCAGAGAGGAAGAGGACAGGAATTGTAGTGCTACCTATTGGAGGCAGCAATCCTAAAAGTCAAAATTGACCCTTTAAGTAGCCTTTACACATAACCTAGAATAAGAAGCCAAACCAGACACTCTATTTACAGACATTTGTTTCAGGGTGTTTTCCCCTCAATGGAAAGCAGAAGGACTGGTTTGGCTGTCTGAGAATCTCTGACAGGGGAACTAAAGGGTAAAGTTTCTCCTGTACTCCTGCAGTTTTCCTACTTTGCACTAATGAGTGGTAAACAGTCTGAAACACTTGTCTGTAAATGATGTCTGGTTTGCCTTTTTATTCTAAGTCATGTGGCAAGGTCCTTTAAAGAGCTATATGAGTCCAGTCCTCTTCCACACTGAAGAGCCTATGTCATGGTTTCACATCTGACTTTGGTCTAGGGATGCTGTGAGTGACAGCTCAGCTGCCCTATGGGACCTGTGGTGTGCTGGACTGGTGGTTTTGTGAGTGAAAGTCCAGTCATCCAATCAGATCCTGGGCCATGCTGGGCTGTCAGCGTTTTGAATGACAGTCCTGATGTTCAATCTGGTTAAGCCTGTGGGCATTTCCTCAGGTACCCCTGTCCTCTAATGATTTGCATGGTATTTAACTGGCTTGCTGTGTGCAGCAGATTGTCAGCAGTAGATTTGCTATAGTTAGGTGTGTATGTGTGGCGCCCTGCTACGCACGGGTGCCACAGAACCCAGTAGGGTGCGTGGATGAACTTCTCCACAAGAGGCCCTCACACATTCACACACCTCCACCCTACCACCTCAGACCAACAGAGGGAGCCCTGATAGGGATATATATAGGGAGGGTGGGGCCAGGCAGCTCAGTCTCAGAGTTAGTTCAGAGAGTGTGCTCAGAGAGAGAGCAGCACTCAGGCTGATGTGTGAGGCAAGTTCAGGCCTACAGCGCGCACTGAAGCCTAGTGAGGGCCCTGAGTGTGGCCAAAGGCGAGAGGAGAGAAGAAGCAACGAGGGGGCAGAGGAGCGAATCAGGCTCACCCCGAACTATGCACCGGACACCGGGTCCACGCCTACAGGGTCCCTTTATACCCATTAGGGACCACCGGATACCTGGAGCACTACAAGTCCCAGGTCGACCAACGCTGACTACAGTACCAGGGCTAGGAGTCACGGAGGCCCCAGCGTCCAGGGAGAGTGATCTCCAAGAGAAGGCCCTACCACCAGGTCAGTAGGTGCAAGAGAGAGAGACAGTAATTAAGCCAGGCCTAGCTCCAGGTAGGTCAGAAGCTTAGCAAGTGAAAGCAATGGATCAGGAGGCCCTATACCCCCTCACTGGGGAGAGTCCAGAAGTGCACCCTTCGTACCGACTACCCTGGACCATACCTGCATCAACACCAGTAAAGGTACAGAAGCGAACCCCCGTGTGAGTGTCTGTCATTTCTCTCTGACCGGTCCTGGCCGTCTCTCACCTGTACCACCATCCATTTCCCCACGCTGCCCTGAGGCCCGCTCCACCTGTGGGGAGCCGTTCCATCATAAGCTGCCCTAACATCTGCCTCAGAGGACTGCTCCGCAGCAGCGGCTCCCTTTGGCCGCATTCCACAGATGGCATCACGAACACTTTACAAATCCCCTATAAATAATCCCCTCCTTTTGTTGACCGCCCTGGGCCACGGACCGGGCCAGCCACCGTGATACCCCCCACCGGCATCCAGAGGCCCGGCTGCCGAGTACCCCACGGCCCTGGGGGCGCGTCAGCTTCTGGCGTCATGAACAGGATTTCGTGTCCTTTGCCACCGGGTACTGTGTACCTTAAAAGACTGTAGCATTTCCTGTTGTGAAGAGTTCCCGCCATTCCTGAGGTTTCCCGCCATTGTCCGCCATTTTCCAGTCGCCGCGCGGGAAGAAGAGGGGCGTAACCACGGGAATAAGAGAGGCGTAACCGCTGGAAGCGCGCTGAGCCCAGGACACGCCCCACCCTTGACATCGAACCAGGAAGCATCAGGTCCTGGAAGGAGTCCAGTGGACGCTCTGACGTCAGACGCGAGCGACGCAAGGTCCCGGAAGAAGACCGTCGCCCGCGGAGCTGCGGCCTACCTAAAAAAAAAGTGAAGAAGGTAGGCTACGGTTTACTAGGGGGGCGCAACCATGGCCGATGACCAGCAAGCTGCCGGAGCATCGATTAATGCTCCTGATGCCCAACTTGCACCCGGCGCTGCACAGGCCGGAGCGGCCGCCCCACCAGCAGGGGTCATGACTCCATTGATACCCATGGCCCTGCCTTATATCGCTGGAGCGAAATGGCTTCCCCAGTATGATGGCAAACCAGACACCCTGTCTGGGTTCAAGAGAAAAATATGCGGTGTATTGGACATGTATTCTATGACTGGTAAGCAGAGAGCCGCTGTTGTGCTGGGACAATTGACTGGTGCTGCAGAGCGGGAAGTTGAAACCTGGCCAGCCGCAGACCAGTAATCAGTATCCACTATCTTTAAGAGACTGCAAACTGTGTTTGAAAACCGCACGGAGACAGATCTCTGGATGAGGTTCTACCACTGTGTCCAGAAACCTGAGGACAGTATCCGGGACTACGCCTGGCGCTTACAGGAAGCCCTGCAGGCCCTAAAACAGGTTAGTCCAGCCAGCATCCAGGATGAGAATAAAATGCTGACGGAACAGTTCATGCGGGGGTTGAGGTCACAGGAGGAGAGCAGAACTGTACGGTGGTGGGCTTTAGATCATCCAGACGCCACCTTTGACGCCCTCAAGGACATGGCTATTAAGGGTCTACAGCCCCTGGAAACATCAGGGACTGCTATCCAGCATTACCAGGGTGGGGCCACCCCAGTGGCCGCAGCACCCACTGCTCCTTCATTAATGGCTGAAACAAAGATGCAAACAGTGCCCCCTAGCGAGCTGGACAGCCTGCGCTCTGAAGTGCGCCAGCTAAGTAAAACCCTGGCCACTGTCCTGAGCACCCTGCAGCTACAGACGGAGCCCGAGCCGGAAGGAAGGATCCTACTCGCTGACAGCCCTGAGGATGTCCCCTGCATGAGGAGAAGAAGGAGGACAACGCCACCCCAGAGGAGGACAACGCCACCCCGTGGGAGGACCAACGACCCGCTTCGACCTCCAGGAGACTTCATCTGCTACTGTTGCCACAAGGCAGGCAACACAGCGCGGAACTGTCCTTTAAACGGGCAAACCCTGGGGCTGAGGGCCGACACCCAGGAGTAAGTCAACCAGGCCCATCAAGCTGGTACCATCGGTTCGTAGGAGGGAGGCCTTTCCTGTCCATCGTGCTGGACGGCATAGCAACACCCGCATTACTGGACACCGGCTCACAGGTAACCATCATACCTGATGTCCTCTACAAAAGGTACTGGTCCGTAGATGAACTCCGCCCGCCAGCCCCGAACCTCTCGGTGTATGCCTCTAATGGCCTTCCTCTTAACCTAGTCGGGGTTAAGGACGTGACAGTGAAGGTGGGGAGAGCGGAACTAAAAGACCAAGGACTGATTGTAGTAGAATCTAACCCTGGTGATACAGACTTGTATATGATACTTGGTACGAATATTGTTGGTAACTGTTTGGAAGAAGTGTTGTTTTTGCTCCAACAGATTGCCGACACTGCCAAACCAGGGCAGAGGAAGGTGCTCCAGAGAGAGATTCGAGCCCTCCTGTACCAGCAAAAGGTAAAGATAACAGGTGGTGAGATTGGTAATGTACGGGTGACAGACCCGATACCCATTGTGATTCCCCCAATGAGTGAGATGCTGATTTGGTGTAGGGCAGCAATAGGTCTCAAGGGACAGAACTACCAGGCGGTAGTGGAGCCCATTAGCTCAGAGCACAGACCTACACTCTTAACTGCTAGAGGGGTAGTTGATGTACGCAATGGGAGGGTACCCATACGGTTCCTAAATTGTGGGGAGGAGGAAGTTAAATTACCTAGATACGCCACTGTTGCCAGGTTGTATAATGTGAATGATAACGCCATACACACAGTACAGTCTTTAACCTCATCAGACACAGTGGAGGGTAATGACTCAGAAACCCATGTGGGGAATTGGTGTCAACAGCTCCATGTTGGGACTGACACCACTCCTGTCCATCAAAAACAAGGTGTACACAGGGTGGTCCAGGAATACGAACAGGTATTCAGCAAACACCCACTTGATTTTGGGACGGTCAAAGGGGTACAACACCATATACCCACAGGTGACCATCCACTCATCAAAGAAAGTTACAGGCCCATACCACCAGCACACTACCAGAAAGCGAAGGAAATGTTGCATGACATTAAGAAAGCAGGGGTAATAAGAGATAGCTGTAGCCCCTGGGCAGCTCCCCTGGTCCTGGTCAGGAAAAAAGATGGAAGCATGAGGATGTGTGTAGATTACAGACAGGTAAACCGCATAACACATAAAGATGCATACCCTTTGCCCCGTATAGAGGAATCCCTGGCTGCACTAAAGTCTGCAAATGACTTCTCTATCCTTGACTTCACTAGTGGGTACTGGCAAGTAGCAGTTGCTGAGGAGGAACGGGAGAAGAATGCCTTCACTACCCCGATGGGACTCTGCGAGTTCAACAGTATGCCGTTCGGGCTCTGCAACGCCCCTGGAACATTCCAGAGATTGATGGAGTGCTGTTTGGGACACCGTAAGTTCGAGACCGTGCTGCTATACCTGGATGACGTAATAGTGTACTCCAAGACGTATGAGGACCATCTGAAGCACCTGGCGGAGGTATTTGAAGCATTGTCCCGGTATGGGATGAAACTAAAGCCTTCTAAATGCCACTTGCTCAAGCAGAAGGTTCAGTACCTGGGGCATGTAGTCAGCTCGGAGGGAGTAGCACCAGACCTAGAGAAGGTCACTGCCATCCAGACGTGGCCAGAACCGAAGAATTTCAAGGAGGTTCGTCAGTTCCTGGGACTGGTCGGGTACTACAGGAGGTTCATAAAGGACTATACCAAAAAGGTAGCACCTCTACAAGACCTCCTGGTAGGACAGTCCCACAGAGGCAAACCACCCACCCCCCCCTTCCAGTGGGGTAAAGAGCAGGCTGAGTCCTTTGCAGTGATGAAAGAGATCCTGACTGGCGAAGAAATCCTGGCCTACCCTGACTACAGCCAACCTTTCCTGCTGTACACTGATGCCAGCAACGAGGGACTAGGAGCTGTGTTAAGTCAGAAGCAGTATGGCAAAGAGAAGGTGATTTCCTATGCCAGCAAAAAGCTTCGTCCTACCAGGAGGAATCCAGAAAACTATAGGTCCTTCAAGTTGGAGCTCCTGGCCTTGGTCTGGGCCATCACTGAATGATTCAAGCACTACCTGGCCTCTACTAAGTTCACGGCCTATACTGCAACAACCCCTTGACACATCTAGAGACAGCCGAGTTAGGAGCCATGGAACAGCGTTGGATGGCCCAACTGTCAAACTATCAGTTCACCATCAAGTACCGGGCAGGCCACAGGAATGCCAACGCTGATGCCCTATCCAGAATGCCTCACCAGTCGGACACTGAAGAAGAAGTGGATGACCTGGAAGAGATTGAGCTACCTGCCTTCCACAGAAATGGGATGGTCCACGAGCAGCGCACCTCCAGGAGGTATCGTGGTAAGACACTAAACCCTTTACCTCATCACAGTTGGAAGGAGACCCAGGACAGCGACCCAGTTGTCAGCCGTATCAAGGAACTGATAACCCAGGAAGGTTCCTCCCTGGAGAAGGACGCTTCTCCACAAGCCAAGCAGCTGTGGAATGAGAGAAGCCGGCTGTTCATCTATAGAGAGAAGCGATGCCGAAGGTATGTCAACCCTAGGACCCATGAGATGGTATGGCAGATCGTAGTGCCCAGGACAGACATCCAGATGGTATTGGAGGCCTACCACGATCAAGCCGGGCACTTTGGCTGGAAGAAGCTGGAAACCCTCCTGAAGAGTCGGTTTTACTGGGTGGGAATGCGGAGCTCCATAGAGAGGTGGTGCCGGAATTGTGGGCCATGTAGCCTCAGAAGAAAAGACTACGGCAGCCAAAAAGCACCCTTGCAGTCCATCAAGACAATTCAGCCCCTGGAGATCGTATCCCTGGATTACGTCTAGCTGTCGCCCAGCAGGTCAGGCTACTCCTATGCCCTGACCATGGTGGATCACTACTCCCGGTTCCTGGTGGTAGCCCCCGTCAAGGATCTGAAAGCAGAAACTGCAGCAAGGACATTCCAAGCATACTTCTGCAGGCCCCATGGATACCGGATAAGGTGCTGACGGATCAAGGCCCTGCCTTTGAAGCCGAGCTGTTCAAAGAGTTTTGCCATCTGTACGGGTGTAAGAAGATTTGGACTACGCCGTACCACCCTCAAACCAATGGTCTATGTGAAAAGATGAACAATATCGTCATAGACCTACTGAAGACCTTATCTCTAGAAGAAAGGAATCTGTGGCCAGACAAACTACCTGATCTGGTAGATCTGTACAATCACATACCTGTGAGTTCCACCAATTGTACTCCAGCGTACCTCATGAGAGCAAGACCCGGAAAGTTGCCCATGGACCTGGAGCTTGGAGTGGTAGAGCCAGAAGCACATATGTCCACTGAAGACTGGGATACGACCCGACAGGAGCAGTACAAGAGAGTACAGGCTTGTGTCGAAGACAGTCTAAATAGGGTGAGAGATAAGCAGGAAGCACAGTACAACAAGAGTGCACCCGCAGAACCCTTAACACCTGGAGAAGTTGTGCTGAAGCGAAAGAGAAGAAACCACAAGCTTGATGACCAGTGGGAAAGAGAGCCTTACACTGTGTTGGATTCCAGGTTCGACAATAGAAAAACCTGTCTAATCAGTAAAGATGGAGGTAAGACAGCTGTAACAGTCTCAAGAGACCACTTGAAGTTGTGCCCAGGTCTATTGAAGCCACGGGAAGAAGTACCTCTTATAGTAACTGAAGAACCCAAAGAAGATGTACTCCATACTGTCTTAGGAAACTTCCCGGCAGACTGGCCTCAACTGGATGGAGCCGTAATAATACCTGTGATGCACTTCTACCAACAGCCAGAAGACCCTCCACTGCAAGTAAGACCTGTAAGTGCCCCAGAAGAGCCTGCTCAGGAAGAATCCCCGGAAGAAGGATCACCGGTAGAAGCAGAGCCAGAAGGCCCAGTAAACAGTGTACTTGCCAGTCCCATCAAGAGGTTAAGACAGTTTTACAATTTGCCCTCACGTAGATCTGACAGGGTAGCAGACAGTGCAAACACAAACATCAACCACACTCCAGTACTACGCAGGTCAACACGCAGTACAAAAGGCCAGGTCCCTGCCAGGTACAAGGAATAAGTTAGAAATACCTGCAGTGTAAATAGTTACCCAGTTGTTTATTGTATAAACTGAAATATACGTGTGCATTTAGTTACCCGTCAGGGTATAAAGACTCGTAGGCTGAGAACTGTGAGCAGCCCAAAAACTGTTCCTGTACATAGTTGAACTCCCTGGAGTGCCCCTTAAGTGACCTTGGAGCAAAAACCCGTTTGGCGTGGCAGAAGACGTGGTCCAGCACCTGGATCACTTATGCTCTGTAGCCACGCCCAGGGCCTACGTTGAGGGTTTTCAGGTGGGTCCCTCAAGTTCTTTCTTCGGTGAAATGGACACCAGGTTACGGGACTTACTGTAACTTTATTAATGTTGTCATACTTATTGTTATTATTATAATTGTTATTTGTTAACCTGTTACAAAATGCTTCAGTCCGGGAGTACTGAATTGTACTAAGGGAGAATGTGGCGCCCTGCTACGCACGGGTGCCACAGAACCCAGTAGGGTGCATGGATGGACTTCTCCACAAGAGGCCCTCACACATTCACACACCTCCACCCTACCACCTCAGACCACCAGAGGGCCCTGATAGGGATATATATAGGGAGGGTGGGGCCAGGCAGCTCAGTCTCAGAGTTAGTTCAGAGAGTGTGCTCAGAGAGAGAGCAGCACTCAGGCTGCTGCAAGTTCAGGCCTACAGCGCGCACTGAAGCCTAGTGAGGGCCCTGAGTGTGGCCGAAGGCGAGAGGAGAGAAGAAGCAACGAGGGGGCAGAGGAGCGTACCAGGCTCACCCCAAACTATACACCGGACACCGGGTCCGCACCTACAGGGTCCCTTTATACCCAGTAGGGACCACCGAATACCTGGTGGACTACAAGCCCCAGGTTGACCAACGCTGACTACCGTACCAGGGCTAGGAGTCACGGAGGCCCCAGCGTCCAGGGAGAGTGATCTCCAAGAGAAAGCCCTATCACCAGGACAGCAGGTGCAAGAGAGAGAGACAGTAATTAAGCCAGGCCTAGCTCCAGGCAGGTCAGAAGCTTAGCAAGCGAAAGCAACGGATCAGGAGGCCCTATACCCGCTCACTGGGGAGAGTCCAGAAGTGGACCCTTCGTACCGAGTACCCTGGACCATACCTGCATCAACACCAGTAAAGGTACCGAAGCGAACCCCCATGTGAGTGTCTGTCATTTCTCCCTGACCCGTCCAGGCCGTCTCTCACCTGTACCACCATCCATTTCCCCACGCTGCCCTGAGGCCCGCTCCACCTGTGGGGAGCCGTTCCATCATAAGCTGCCCTAACATCTGCCTCAGAGGACTGCTCCGCAGCGGCGGCTCCCTTTCTCCGCATTCCACAGGTGGCGTCACGAACACTTTACAAATCCCCTATAAATAAGTCCCCCCTTTTGTTGACCGCCCTGTACCACGGACCGGGGCAGCCACCGTGATACCCCCCCACCGGCATCCAGAGGCCCGGCTGCCGAGTGCCCCACGGCCCTGGGGGCGCGTCATATGCTTGCTCTGTGTCTGACTACTGATCTTTATGAAGAACCTGGATTTTGTCTACTATTGACTACTATTTTGGATTATCCATTTTGCTTTTAACCCCTTTACCACCAAGGATGGTTTGCACATTAATGACCAGGCCTATTTGTCTAATTCTGACCACTGTCACTTTATGAGGTAATTACTCTGGAATGCTTCAATGGATCCCACTGATTCTAAGATTGTTTTTTTGTGACATATTGTACTTCATGATTGTGGTAAAATTTCTTCGATATCACTTGCGTTTATTTGTGAAAAAGTTGGAAATTTGGCGAAAATTTTTAAAATTTAGCAATTTTCGAAATTTCAATTTTTATGCCCTTAAATCAGAGAGATATGTTACACAAAATAGTTAATAAATAACATTTCCCACATGCCTACTTTACATCAGCACAATTTTGGAACCAAAATAAGGTTAAAAGTTGACCAGCGATTTCTCATTTTTACAACAAAACCATTTTTTTAGGGACCACATCACATTTGAAGTCACTTTAAGGGGTCTTTATGACAGAAAATACCCAAAAGTGACACCATTCTAAAAACTTCACCCCTCAAAGTGCTCAAAACCACATTCAAGAAGTTTATTAACCCTTCAGGTTCTTCACAGGAATTTTTGGAATGTGGAAGAAAAAAATTAACATTTAACTTTTTTCACAAAAGTGTTACTTCAGACCCAAATTTTTTTATTTTCGCAGGGGTAACAGGAAAAATTGCACCATGCAAGTAAACCGATACCCAATATGTGGGAGAAAACCACTGTTTGGGTGCATGGCGCAAGGGAAGGAGCGCCATTTGACTTCTTGAATGTAAAATTTGATTGAATAATTTGCGGACGCCATGTTGCGTTTGGGGAGCCCCTGATGTGCCTAAACAGTGGAAACCCCCCACAAGTGACCCCATTTTGGAAACTAGACCCCTTAGGGAACTTATCTAGATGCGTGGTGAGCACCCTGAACCCCCAGGTGCTTCACAGAAGTTTATAACATCAAGCCGTAAAAATAAAATTTTCACATTTTTCCAACAAAAATGTTTTTCAGCCCCCAGTTTTGCATTTTCATAAGGGTAACAGGAGAAATTGCACCATGCAGTTTGTTGTGCAATTTCTCCTGAGTAAGCCGATACCCAATATGTGGGGTAAACCACTGTTTGGCACATGGCAGGGTTCGGAAGGGAAGGAGCGCCATTTGACTTTTTGAATGTAAAATTAGCTTGAATAATTAGCGGACGCCATGTTGCGTTTGGGGAGCCCATGATGTGCCTAAATAGTGGAAACCCCCCTACCTCCCCCTAGTGACTCCATTTTGAAACTAGACCCCTCAAGGATTTTATCAAGGAGTATAGTGAACATTTTGAACTCAGAGGTACAACACAGAATTTGATAACATTAGGTCATCATATTGAATAAGTTGTCATTAGTCTTGAGTGCAAGTGCTCGCTATTTGAGTTTGCATCGAGTGCTTTGGTATGCGAGTACTCAAGTGACATGCTCGAGTCCCTGCCCCGCATGTTTCACGGTTATTAGAAACCCCCCAAAAAACATGCGGGGATCGCTCGTGCATGGCAGGCAATCCCCGCAAGTTTTTTTTGGCTGTATAACAGATGCAAAACATTTGGGGGGGAGACTCGAGCATGTCACTCGAGCAGCCGCTATACTCGGTGCATACCCGAGCACCCAATGCAAACTCAAGTAGCGAGAACTTGCCCTCAACATTAGTTGCCATATCGTCATCATTTTTTTTCTTTACTTCTGAAAAAATCCCAACCCCAACCCTAACCTTAGCCCAACCCTAACGCTAGCCCAACCCTTGCCCAACCCTAACCTTAGCCTAACCCTAGCACAACCCTAACCCTAGCCCAACCCTAGCCGAACCCTAACCCTAGCCCAACCCTAGCCCTAGCCCAACTCTAGCCCTAGCCTAACCCTAGCCCAACCCTAACCCTAGCCCAACCCTAATGCTAGCCCAACCCCAACCCTAACCCTAGCACGATCCTAACCCTAGCACAACCCTAACCCTAGCACAACCCTAGCCCTAAAGTTTATTTTTTATGCCGTTCCTCGTGCGGTATAAATGATTAGACATTTTTATTCTTCGGGTTGTTGCAATTACAGTGATGCCAGATTCATATCGGGATTTTATAATTGACAGCTGTCACACACTAAAAGACGCATTTTTTTGAAAAGACTAGTTTTTACATCGCCATATTTTGAGAGCTATAATTTTTACATATTTCAGCCGACAGAGTCATGTGATGGCTTGTTTTTTTCGGGACAAGTTGACGTTTTTATTGGTGCCATTTTCGGGCATGTGACATTTTTTGATCACTTTCTATTCTGATTTTTATAAGGCAAAATAAACAAAAAACAACAATTCAGGAATAGTTTTTTGGTTTTTTTTTTATGCTGTTCTGCGTGTGGTAAAATTGATAAGACAGCTTTATTCTTCAGGTCAGTACGTTTAATGCGGTACTACATTTATATATTTTTTTTATATTTTGGTGCTTTTACACAATAAAAACTATTTTATAGAAAAAAGAATTGTTTTTGCATCGCTTTATTCTTAGAGCTATAACTTTTTTATTTTTCTGCCTTTGGAGCCGTATGGTAGCTTGTTTTTTGCGGGACAAGATGAAGTTTTCAGCGGTACCATTTTTATTTACATTTGTCTTTTTGATCAAGTTTTATTCCATTTTTTGTTTGGCAGTATGATGATAAAACATTGTTTTATGTTTAGTTTTTTATTCATTTTTTTTACCATGTTCACTAAAGGGGTTAACTAGTGGGACAGTTTTATAGGTCAGATCGTTCTGGACGCGGCGATACCAAATATGTGTACTTTTATTGGTTTATTTTTTTTTTACATAAAATTGTTTATTTAATGGGTACAATATATTTTTATTTTTATTTTTTTATTATTATTTTCATTTTTTAAAAAACATTTTTACAATTTTTTTTTTATTTTTTTTTCACTTTCTGACATTTCTATGACTTTTACACTATGTCCCACTATGAGACTTTCACTTTTTGCAGCCTGATAGGCTTGCATGGTATAGAGAGCAGCAGCTCCCTATGCCATGCAGCCTGTCAGCACTGCACAGGGAGAAGTTGCTTTGGTCATGCACTGCGCATGACCAAAGTAACTTCCTGCCTCCTGGTGTCTCGGATGTTGTCATGATGATGTCAGGTCACCATGTCAACATCCAGGACCGGACTCAGACGCCGCTGGACGCCGGCAGAGAAGGTAAGTATAGCGCTTACTGTGGCTCCCCTGCTGCGCATTGGTGCCACAGAACCCAGAAGGGTGCATGGATGGATTTCTCCACAAGAGGCCCTCACTACATTCACACACCTCCACCTTCCACCTCATACCAGCAGAGGGAGCCATGATAGGGATATATAAAGGGAAGGTGGAGCCAGGCAGCTCAGTGATTAGATTAGTTACATGCAGTGTGCTCTGAAGGGCTGCTGTGTGAGGCAAGCTAGGCCTCCAGCAGCCCTGAAGCCTAGTGAGGGCCCCGAGTGTGGTCGACGGCGAGGAGAAAAGGAGAGTGGAACCAAGGGGGCAGAGGTGCATAGGAAGTTCACCCGGTTATATTTACCGGACACCGGGTCCACGCCTACAGGGACTCATTATACCCAGTAGGAACAACCGGAATCCCAGGAGGACTACAAGTCCCTGGCAAACCTGAAGCTAGACACACACAGGATCAGGAACCACAAAGGCCCCGACGTCCAGGGAAAGTGGTTACCAACCAGAGGTCCTACTTTAGAGCAATGGGTGAAGTAAAAGCAGGACATATAATCTAGGCTCAGTTGCAGGCTGGCCAGGAGAATACACAGAGACAGACACGGATCATGAGGCCTTATACCCGCTCCCTGGGGAGAAGTCCAAAAGTGCGCCCTTCACCTGGGGTACCCTGGACCATACTTAACAGCTTTACCAGTAAAGGTAACGAAGCAAATTCCTGTCTCTGTCCGTTACTCCTGCTGCGCCATCGTTCTCTCCCTGCACCACAACGCCCAGCGCAACTTGCCTCGTTTCATACTGCCCTGAGGCCTGCTCCACCTGTGGGGAGCCGAACCATCTATAGCTGCCCTGACACCTGCCTCAGAGGACTGTTGCAGCGCTGGTGATCCTCACCAGACACCACAGGTGGCGTCACGAACTCTCTGAACTTTTTACTAATAAGTGATACCCCTTTATGCACTGACCGCCCTGGGCCAGCCACCGTGATTCCTCCCAAAGAGTACCCCACGGCCATGGGGGCGAGTCATTACCTCCTCTTGCGACCGGAATGCTGCGATTGATTTCGATCTCAGCATTTCGGGGGTTAATGTGCCGGGAGCGGTGCGGGACCGCTCCCTGCACATAGCACTGGGTGTCAGCTGTAACAATCAGCTGACACCCGGCGGCGATCTCGGCCACACCGCTTGTGTGCGGGCGAAATCGCCAGGGCGTATTAATACGTATCAGGCGCATAAGGCCCAGGGCACAGATACGTATTAATACTCCCTGGGCCAGAAAGGGGTTAATGCTCTCTGACTTCAGGTATCTGACCCCGGACTTGACCTCTGACTATCCGTTTGTTGTACTACCTTGTTTTGATGTACCCTTCTGGCATTTGACCCTGGACTGTTACCTGACCACGCCTTTGTCTCACCCCTCTGTACTACGAGTCCTCCTGGTATCTGACCTCGGACCTCATGACCTTGTCTCATGGCTTGCTCGTGAGTAATAACTCAATGTCACAATCTATTTTATTTAAATTCCGAGAGGAGCATTGCATGTCCTATAAGTTTCCGTTCGTCGACTAGGCACACTGCCTCTACCAAAGGGGAATCTTTAGCCCTCAGTATGTCTGCTCACTCCTGTCTGCAAGACTTGTCTCTTGCTGCACCCTTTCTGTGAACTTCTAGCCTCAGATCATTAACCTTGATACTAATATTCCTAGTATATAATGAGCATTAAAAACTAATTTCTTCAACAAGCAATATGTAACCTCGACAGAAACCATGGCCCATACAAAACTTGACCTAAGGTATTTTCACCCTTTCGTCAACTTACTAGCCTTGATTCATCAGTCTTCACTTTATATGCATGTCGGATCAGACACTAGCTGGGTGCAGCTTTATATTCCTAATGCCAACTCAGGGGGTATTATCCCATGGACAAAATTAGCCCCATGTAACTAGTGCGTTATGTCTCCCATTCCATCTCTTGTGGATCAGATGCTCTTACAGTCAGGGACCTTCATATTATTGTCTCATTGTTTGTTAATAATAATAATTTTTATTTATATAGCGCCAACATATTCCGCAGCACTTTACAATTAAGCAGGGACATGTACAGACAATAAATTCAATAAAAGGTAAGACAGTTTAAACAGTTACATTAGGAGTGAGGTCCCTGCTCGCAAGCTTACAATCTACAAGGGAATGGAGGAACACAATAGGTGAAAAGTGCTTGTTATTTCAGGTCTAGCAATTATAATAAATTTTCGTATAAGGCTGCATGATCTTTTCAACAGCCTGTATGTTTAAGTGCAATAATCAAGTATCGAATGCAGTTATCGTGTGCATGGAGGGTGTGGAGACAGATGAGTAGTAGGGAACAGATTCTGAATAATACTGTATTTAGAAGGAGGGAACAGGGGAAAGTTAGTTTACTGAGTTGAAGCGGTATGCTTGTTTAAAGAGATGGGGTTTTAAAGAGCGCTTGAAGACGTGGTGGCTAGCCATCAGTAGCATTGTCTGGGGTAGAGCATTCCAGAGAGCTGGCGCAGCACGAGAGAAGTCTTGGAGATGGAGGAGCGAGGTTCGGATTATGGGGCATGTTAGTCTTAGGTCATTTGTAGAACGGAAGGCATGTGTAGGGCGATAGACAGAGATGAGAGAGGAGATATAAGGTGGTGCAGAACTGTGGAGAGCTTTGTGGGTGAGAGCGATGAGTTTATATTGGACCTTGTAGCGAATGTGTAACCAGTGTAATGACTGGCACAAGATGGAGGCATCTGTGAAACGGCTGGACAGAAATACCACCCTGGCTGCCGCATTCAGGATGGATTGGAGAGGAGAAAGTTTGGTAAGAGGGAGACTGATCAGAAGAGAGTAGCAGTAGTCCAGACGAGAGTGAATAAGAGCGACAGTAAGAGTTTTAGTAGTTTCCAAGGTGAGAAAAGGTCGGATTCAGGAGATGGTTTTAAGATGCAGGTGACAAAAGTGGGTGAGTGATTAGATATGCGGAGTAAAGGAAAGTTTAGTGTCGAATATGACCCCAAGGCAACGGGCATGCTGCTTGGGAGCTATGGTTGAACCCTCCAAGGTAATTTCAGTGTTAGGTATAGTTGGGTTAGTAGAGGGAGGAAACACAAGAAGTTCAGTTTAGGAGAGATTAAGTTTAAGATAGAGGAAGGACATGATGTTAGAGACAGCAGACAGACAATCCTTGGTATTTTGTATTAGGGTAGGGGTGATGTCAGGAGATGATGTGTATAATTGGGTGTCGTCAGCATAGAAATGATACTGGAACCCAAAACTGCTGATTGTTTGTCCAATAGGGGCAGTGTATAGAGAGAAGAAGAGGGGGTCTAGGACTGAACCCTGGGGAACACCCATAGGAAGGGGACGAGGAGAGGAAGAGGAGCCGGCAAAAGATACAGTGAAGGAGCGGTCAGAGAGGTAGGAGCAGAACCAGGAGAGTACAGTGTCCTTGAGGCCTATAGAGCGGAGCATAGTGAGGAGGAGCTGGTGATCCACAGTGTCAAATGTGGCAGAGAGATCCAGGAGAATCAGCAGTGACCTTTGGATTTAGCTGTTAGTAGATCATTAGAGACTTTAGTGAGGACAGTTTCAGTGGAGTGTAAACAGCGGAAACCAGATTGTAGAGGATCGAGGAGAGAGTTATCTGAGAGATAGCGGATTAGACGGGAGTGGACCAAGCGTTCCAGGAGTTTAGAGATGAAAGGAAGATTAGAGACAGGTCTGTAGTTAGCAGTGCAGTTCAGGTCCAGGGATGGTTTTTTAAGTAAAGGGGTTATGATGCCATGTTTAAATGAGGAGGGAAAGATACCTGAAGAGAGAGAGAGGTTAAATATTTTAGTCAGGTGAGTGGTGACCACCAGTGAGAGAGACTGCAGGAGATGTGAGGGAATGGGGTCACTGTTGCAGGTTGAGGGCGAGAAGAAGCAAGGAGCTGGGTAACTTCTTCTTCTGTGCCAGGCTCTAAGAAGGCAAGTGAGCTTGAAGTGCGGCAGGGAAGGGGATCCAGGCACTGAGGAGATTGGGCTGAGATGTCCTGGTGGATGTGGTTAATTTTTTCTAGGAAATATGTGGCCAGATCCTTACCGCTGAGGTTGGTGATGGGGGCCTGTGCTTTAGAACTCTGGAGGGAGTTTAAGGTTTCAAAAAGTCGTTTTGGATTGTTGGATAGTGAAGTGATAAGGGTGGTGAAGTAGGATTGCTTGGCTAGATGAAGGGCAGAGTTATAGGTTTTGAGCATGAATTTATAATGGATGAAGTCTTCTGCTAAAAGTGATTTTCTCCACTGGCGGTCAGCACACCTTGAGCAATACTGAAGAAAACGTGTTTGCATCGTTTTCCAGGGCTGCCATTGTCTGTGTTGGGTCTTTCTGCGTGTAGAAGGTGCTGCTTCATCTAGGACACTCTTCAGTGTATTATTGTAGTGTGACAATGTTAAATCTGGACAGGAAAGGGAGGAGATAGGAGCTAAAGAAGTGTGTTGCTTGTCCATAAGCTGCTGGGTATTAATGGTACGTGTATTCCTATAAGTGTGGTAAGTGGGGGTGTTCCGGGTGAGGAGACAGTTCTTGACAGAGAAGGCAAGACTGTTGTGGTCCAAGAGCGGGAGAGGGGAGTAAGTAAAATCATGCAGCGAGCAGAGACGGGAGAAGACCAAGTCCAGAGTATTCCCGTCTTCATGCGTAGGAGAATTTCTTAAACAGTGAGAGGCCAAATGAGGAGGTTAGAGAGAGTAGATGAGAGGCAGATTGGGAGAGGGGATCATCGATGGGGATGTTAAAGTCTCCCATGATGAGGGTGGGGATGTCACAGGATAGAAAGTGAGGAAGCCAGGTGGCAAAGTGATCCAGAAACTGGCGGGAGGAGCCTGGAGGGCGATACACAACTGCCACTCACAGGGAGAAGGGTTTAAAGAATCTGATGCTGTGGACTTCAAAGGAAGGAAACATAAGTGAGGGAACTGGGGGGAGATGACCTGAAAAGCACATTGTGATGAAAGGAGCAAACCAACACCTCCTCCCTGTCTGTTCTCAGGTTTGGCAGTATGTGAAAATTTCATCCCACCAACCGAGAGAGCAGCAGCGGCAGTGGTGTCTGACTGCTGGATCCAGGTTTCTGTAATAGCCAGAAGGTTAAGGGAATTAGAGAGGAAAACATTTTGAATGTAAGTTAGCTTGCTATACACAGAACGTGCGTTCCAGAGAGCACAATGGAAAGCAATGGCAGAGGGCATGCACTGAATGTTAATAAGATTAGCAGGGTTTCTATATGCAGCTGGAGGAGAGTAGTGTATGCTAGTGAAGAGTGAAGGGAGGCCCAGGGTTGGGGGAGATGTCGCCAGCAACAAGGAGAATGAGAAAAAAGAGAAAGACAGGTGGTGCAATGATTTGTATGAATTTTGAGTGCTGTATGGATGAAGTGGATGGTTTGGAGTGGGTGAGAAATGTCAGTAGAGCCTCAGAGTTATGCATAGGAGAGGAGAGAAGGGAGGGGTGGATATGGAGTCAGTGCACAGAATGTGTTAAAGGGCGGACGAGTTGTGAGAAAGAAGAAGTTAAAACATATAAGAAGCAGAGTGATATGAGCAATGCATAATGCAGTACGACTGACCGAGAAGCATGTTTGTATGAATGTCTTATGCACCTTACCTGTCTCCTGCCTGTCCAACTGCCATGTATAACTGCTTATTAAAAAGCACTTTAAACTATTGCCCTTAAAATCTTTTGCACGCTTGTCTAGCACGCATGCTATCCCTAGCCAGGACTGAAGATATATGAAATTAAATATCTGCTAAAGACTCCAGCACCAATTGGCCACATTGAGTAATTATCCAATTAGCACAAGGCCAGAGCAGGCATTACTATGCAGGATAAACAAACCAATGTAGAACAGAGAGGCCATAAAATAGTTTTGAACACTTCAAAGCAGAAAAAAAGGGAAAAGAAAAAACACAGCAGCAATGAATAAATACCATGCATGCAAAAAATCTTGCTAGATAATATGGGTCTGTTCACACTTGTCAGACAGCACAGAAATGGAAGGACGAATAAATACCATGCATGCAAAAAATCTTGCTAGATAATATGGGTCAGTTCACACTTGTTCATTTATTTAAATTAATTTGTATTTTTTCTTCTTTGCTACTTGCAAAGAACTGTGGAAATTTTGTTGGCAGTATGCAAATAAAGATTATTGTGTGTGTTACAGTGTTACCCTTTGAATTGTGGTTAAAAATTCACAATTTTGTAAAACAGGCTTTCAATGCCTGAGTTTGACGGTATGTGTATGGACGGCAATTTCCGGACCACCTATGGGCCTCCTGACCTTAATTCAACAGGCTAATAGGCATATATGAAGCTGTTGAGTTTGGGACTAGAAACCCCCTGACGAGTCCTGAAATTGTGGTCCTTACACAAACCGTAAAACTCGGACATGTAAAGCCGGCCGAAAACTAAGATTCAGATTGAACCAAGAAACCAGATTTATCATCCTCATTAAAGAGCATGTATCACAATTGTAGAGTTGTTGTGTTTCCATTTTATCATATATTGCTTTTACAGTTTGGAGCATTTAGTAAAATATTGTCTATTAAACGTAATTCGGATGTCAGTGATTTTTTCAGACTCAAAAAAATGGACTGTTTTTGATCAATGTTTAGTATAAGATTTTCAACAATGTTTGGTTAATGTGTCAGTATTTCCTCAGTTTTTTGTAGGTAAAAAAAACTAATATACTGTAGGTTTCTTCGAAATTCTTAAGCTTCTATTATCAAACAAAAATAGAAAAAAGACAGGACACTAGGATGCCAACAGTGTGCTGTCCGATTTTTCATGGATTGATAGAGATGTGTGCGTTACTAGGATCAAAAATAGACTTCTCTGGGGTTTTTTGGCAGACATATGGTCCACAAAAATCTATGGACATTTGAACAGGCAAATAGACAATAATATGTGGGTGTCCTATCCTTCAAAAACACTGATAGAACTGGTACAACTGACAACTGAATGAACAACTCTTAGTTTTAGGGTTTTGTCACACATAGACCCCATTGTGGTCAGGCAAGTCAGAATAGAAGTCATGTTATTATTATTAATATTGTGCTTACTTAAATAACGCCATCATATTCCACAGTGCTTTACAGACATTATTGACACTGTCCCCATTGGGGCTCACAATCTAAATTCCCTATCAGTATGTCTTTGGAGTGTGGGAGGAAACCAGAGAACCTGGAGGAAACCCATGCAAACACGGGGAGAACATACAAACTCCTTGCAGATGTTGTCCTTGGTGGGATTTGAACCCAGGACTCCAGCGTTGCAAAGCAACAGTGCTAACCACTGAGCCACCATGCTCTCCTTTTGAATCACTTGTCCAAGAAGGGGAGCAGAGCGGTGATGGAAACCAGTGAAGACAATGATCGGTGAGTATATCACCGCACTTAGACAAAATAAAATTTTTTAAAGTTTAGGCAATAAAAAGTTTTGTGAGATTGCTTCTTAAATGTTAGAAAAGCACAGTGCAGCATCACTTCTTGTCATCTTAGTTTAGATTTTTCATATGATGGACTTGTATAGTCAATAGCCAACAGTGCAACCTGGAACGAGCTCAGATGACACATCATTCGACCAACCGGTAGTGGTCTCATCCATTGATCCCTACTGATATGCCTTCAATGCTTGTGTGCGTAGACATCCCTTTTAATAAATTTTCGAAATATGTGTCTGCCATTAGAATGAAACATGACTGAGCGCTTACAAATATAAACTTGTACGACCAGAGTATTGTCAAAACAATTTGTAATTTATGTTATTCAAAGGTCTGTAGCCAAACAATTGGAATGTTATAATTTAAATAGCTTTATCCATTCACCCAAAATGAGGAACAAAAAACGCTTATTTTTTGGTATTTTTGATGATGACACGGAAATACCTTCATTTTTAACCGGCAATATGCTGCAGTATAATGCTAAATTGTAACAGAATGTTAAAATGATAAATTGAGCTTAATTTCAGTTCATTGTATATTCGAGTGCATTTTACTGTTCAGTAATAAGGCGTATGCTCTTGTATATGAGGCACTTGATCAAAACTAATTACTTTTAGAATCTCTGTCAGTCTTAGATATTTCTATATTAAAATGGCTTTTATTGTCCAATAATCAGAGATATGCACTTGTATGTGAGGAATTTGATCAAAACTAATTACTTTTAGAATATCTATCAAGCAGTCTGTCTTTCTCAATTTTGTTTTTTATCTTGATGTAATTACGTGGCATGGTGGAATCAAGACATAAGCCTTTTAGGAATAATTACAAAACTTTTGAATATGTCTGTAGATGTGATGACCAACCCTTGAAATGATTTCAAGTATCCGCCATGCATGATGGCCACCCAAGGTCAGGCACGGTGAAGGTAACCATAAAGATCAAGTTCATTTGAGTCACTAATCTTCAAACCAGTGATAAATGTCCCCGGAATGGTTCAATTAAATGTGATCGAAGATGGTTAATATTACTACAAACCTATAATAAAAAACACAGCAAAAAAGGGCAACAGTGTTTACCTGCCCAGGTCTCAGAACTAATGCACTACCAGGAGGCAACAAACCAGTTCTTGGAGGGGATGATTGCTTAGTATTTAAATTGCAAACAAAAAAACTTGTATAGGCGGCTGGTCACACTTGAGTAATGCACAGTATCTGTCTTACAGCTTATTCGTGATGCCCATATTATTAGATTAGGCGTGCTGCCCAGTACTATCTAAGTGCACCCCATGAGGACAGACACCCCAGTTTAGAAGACCAACATTTATGGGCCTGGCTGCACCCTAAATATAGATAACGTGCAAAAAATATATATAATATATATGAGTATTTATATGTATATATATATATACAGTACAGACCAAAAGTTTGGACACACCTTCTCATTTAAAGATTTTTCTGTATTTTCATGACTATGAAAATTGTACATTCACACTGAAGGCATCAAAACTATGAATTAACACATGTGGAATTATATACTAACAAAAAAGTGTGAAACAACTGAAAATATGTCTTATATTCTAGGTTCTTCAAAGTAGCCACCTTTTGCTTTGATGACTGCTTTGCACACTCTTGGCATTCTCTTGATGAGCTTCAAGAAGTAGTCACCGGATATGGTCTTCCAACAATCTTGAAGGAGTTTCCAGAGATGCTTAGCACTTTTTGGCCCTTTTGCCTTCACTCTGCGGTCCAGCTCACCCCAAACCATCTTGATTGGGTTCAGATCTGGTGACTGTGCAGGCCAGGTCATCTGGCGTAGCACCCCATCACTCTCCTTCTTGGTCAAATAGCCCATACACAGCCTGGAGGTGTGTATGGGGTCATTGTCCTGTTGAAAAATAAATGATGGTCCAACTAAACGCAAACCGGATAGAATAGCATGCCGCTGCAAGTTGCCATGGTAGCCATGCTGGTTCAGTATGCCTTCAATTTTGAATAAATTCCCAACAGTGTCACCAGCAAAACAGCCCCACACCATCACACCTCCTCCTCCATGCTTCACGGTGGGAACAAGACATGTAGAGTCCATCTGTTCTCCTTTTCTGCGTCGCACAAAGACACGGTGGTTGGAAACAAAGATCTCAAATTTGGACTCATCAGACCAAAGCACAGATTTTCACTGGTCTAATGTCAATTCCTTGTGTTCTTTAGCCCAAACAAGTCTCTTCTGCTTGTTGCCTGTCCTTAGCAGTGGTTTCCTAGCAGCTATTTTACCATGAAGGCCTGCTGCACAAAGTCTCCTCTTAACAGTTGTTGTAGAGATGTGTCTGCTGCTAGAACTCTGTGTGGCATTGAGTTTGAGAGTGAAGGCAAAAGGGCCAACAAGTGCTAAGCATCTCTGGGAACTACTTCAAGATTGTTGGAAGACCATTTCCGGTGACTACCTCTTGAAGCTCATCAAGAGAATGCCAAGAGTGTGCAAAGCAGTCATCAAAACAAAAAGTGGCTACTTTGAAGAACCTAGAATATAAGACAAATTTTCAGTTGTTTCACACTTTTTTGTCAAGTATATAATTCCACATGTGTTAATTCATAGTTTTGATGCCTTCAGTGTGAATGTACAATTTTCATAGTCATGAAAATACAGAAAAATCTTTAAATGAGAAGATGTGTCCAAACTTTTGGTCTGTACTATATATATATATATATATATATATATATTTGGCACTTTTTTATTCCAGGGTGCAGCTAAGCCCATCAATGTTGGCATTGTAAACTAGGGTGTCTGTCCTCATGGGGTGCACTTAGATAGTACTGGGCAGCCCTCCTAATCTAATAGTATGGGAGTCACAAATAGGCTGTAAGCCAGATATTGTGCACTACTCATGTGTGACCTGCACCCTATTCAAGTTTTTTTGTGTGCAATTTTAATAATAAGCAATCACCCCCTCCATGAACTGGTAGGTTGTTAGTGGTTGTCTCATCAGTATTTTGCACCTGTGTTGCCGCCATCTTTATTATATGGGTTTGCTGCATCCTGGTAGTGCATTAGTTTTGAGATCTGGGTAGGTAAACACTGTCGCCCTTTTTTGCTGTATTTTTTCTTGAATATTGGGGGAATTTTAATTCCTTTTATTGTGGCTTTGCTTTTAGTTTACAAATCAAGACCTGACTAAGCCATGGCAAAATAACACAGCTTGTCAATTTTAATGTTATGATTGTGCTCACACTCGCATGGGCAACAGAAGAGGAAAAGAACTACCTAAGAGAGAAGCTGCATCTGTACCCACGTTCACGAAGGATAGAGATGAATAAATGAGGAGAACCAAAAAACAAACAGAATAAGTGAAACTTCCCAGACCTCCAAATGTGGAGAAGGGGAAGGTGCTGGGGAGGAAAACTCACAGATTCACAGCAGGAAAAATCAACTGGGGCTTACTGGACAAGGTAAACCCTTAGCTGAGGAGCTGGATCTCCAAACACCAATCTACATGGAAGTATAGCCAGCAAGTGAGGTAAGTGAAAGGTGAACATATAAAGCCCATCCCAAAATGTAATAGGACAGAGCTCTCTCAGGCAGGCATTAGGTAACGTTCACACAGGCAATGCGATTTGTTCCAAACAGGTGCAGTTTTATTACTTTCATAAAACTCCCAAAACCAAAACAGCCTCTTCTGGGCACAAAGGTATAACTACAAATAAGCAGTTAATTCAGCAGGCACATATGTCAGTGCAGGCTTACCGGAACAGATTACAATTTTTTTTCCTGGAGCAAACTTTATACAAAGAAAAGGTACAGTTCTACCAATCTCGGTATCACCTTAAGTCTGAGCTCTGGCAGCTTCCAGCTCCAAACAGAAGTGTTCAACTCCATGCACAGTTCACACTGAACAAGCTGCAGCTTCCACACATTACTCTGCAGCTCCAACACACAAACTACTCAGCTTTCCCAGCTGACCCGTGCAGTCTTCATTCAGAGAGACTCAGGTTTGTCTCTGTCCAAGTTTCCACATGCTGCCTCCATTCCAAGAGACACAGGCTTATCTCTCTTCAAGCTTCCACACAGTATTATGTTGTATAGCAAGAGCTGAACAGATTGCTATTTAGTTTTATATAAATTATTAAAATCCAAACTCATTCTGGGCTTAGGAGTCTAGTGAGCGGTCTTAAACAATGATCATTTTGTGTACTCCATGTGTTGCTTTATGATGATTCTCCAGGAACAGTATTTTGGAGATTTTTTTTCCCCTGGGAAGACACCCCAAACTTCACATATAATAGAGACTTGTTAGTCGATTACATCATAGAGTCTGTAAGTGCTGATTTAACTATAAAGCATCCAATTCCCTTTTTGGCAACAATCAAAGATTTTCATCAATGAAAGTCTCTTACACAACTTTCTAAGCCAACTGCCATCGATTCAAGCGTTCTTTTTCGTAGAATGTTACATCAGATTTTTCCAGTGTATAAAATTTCTGAGTGGTGCTGAGTAAATTGAAATGATTTAACATCTTCAGAATGAAAATCATTGGTGGTCCATACGTAAGGACTTTATTATTATCTTCTGATGTACATCTAAGACATGACAATACCGCTTTTTGATGGATTACTTTTAAATTGGAACAACTGGCTAATTTTGACAAGATTCATGTATATGGAGGGCTACCAGATGCTCCGCTGTTATAATGAAAACCCATTGGTCATTCCGAACTCCCATAACAGTAAACCAAGAGACTATGGTCAACCTTTAGGGCAAGGCATAAATGTCTCTTGTGAGACAATGCTTTTAACCCCTTCCCAACATGGAGATTTTCCATGGTTGTCTTTTTGCTTTATTCTCCCCTCCTTCCAAGAACCATAACTTTTTTTTCATTTTTTCCTCAACGTGGCCATATGAGGACTTATGTTTTTACATTTTAATGACACAATCTATTTTACCATACAATATACTGAAAAACAGGGAAAAAAATCCAAAGAAATAAAAATAAGAAATCCAAGTGCAACGAAATTGCAAAAAAAAACCCGTAACTCCATAATTGTCTTTTAGGTTTTGTTTTTTGACAATGTTCTTTGTGTGTTAAAAATGACCTAGCAAGATGATTCTGCAGATCAGGACGATTGTGATGACACAAAATTGCATTTTCTTGCAGTGTTGCAGTGGCTGAAAGAACGCAATTTTGGCATTTCAATTTTTTTTGCACTTTTTTTTTCTCTTTTCGATTCTAATCGGGTTAATTAAAAGGGTTGTCCACTACTAGGATCTAAATATTTGCCACACTGTCCCCGCCTTCGGACGTATTATTAATCAAGAGGAAGTGAGCGTCCAGCCGCAGCTCTCTTTTCCTCTTGATTTCAGAAACATCCGAAAGCGGGCACAGTGACACAAGTGTTGATTACACATGGGGCTCACGTGTCATAATAACCGCATGTGAGCCCCAGGAACTCAAGTGCTGACACTATTGGAATGGCATCGGCATGGGAGGCGAGTATAAGTGTTTTTATTTTTACGGGGGCAAACATTCAGATCGAGAAGGGGTTGTCCTAGTAGTAGATACCCCTTTAATGTTATACTGTGATAGATCTGACTTTTACGGACATAGAAATAAAACATAAGTATATTTTTTGATTTTTAATAGGGGAAAAGGAGGGTGATTCAAAGTTTCATATCTTTTAAATTTTTTTCATATCTATAAAAACATTTTTGCTATTTTTACTATATTTTTTTACATCTTCACCAACTTAGGTTTTTCCGTTTGTGCGTTTTTGTTTTTTACTCCCCTTCTTACCAGCGCCATAACTATTTTATTTTTCCGTCAATATGGCCATGTGAGGGATTGTTTTTTGCGGGATGAGTTGTGCTTTTGAATGACTGATTTATTTTACCATATAGTGTACTGAAAAACAGGAAAAAAATTCCAAGTGCGGTGAAATTGCAAAAAAAAGTCCACAATTGTTTTTTGAGTTTTTTTTTTATCATGTTCACTAAAAGCTAAAACTGACCTGCCATTATGACTCTCCAGGTCAATTATGAGTTTGTAGATACCAAACATGAATAGGTTATTTTTTATTTCAGTGGTGGAAAAAAATAAAAATTTTGTAAAAAAAATAAAAAATGACGCCATTTTTCGAGGCCCGTAGTGTCTCCATTTTCGGGATCTGGGGCCGGGTGAGGCCTTATTTTTGTACTCCGAGCTGACTTTTTTATTGATAGCATTTTGGCATAGATACGATATTTGTTCGCCCGTTATTGCATTTTAGTGCAATATTGCAGCGATCAAAAGCCGTAATTCTAGCGTTTTGTTTTTTTCTCGTTACACCGTTTACCGATCAAATTAATTGTTTTTATATTTTGATAGATAGGGCGGTTCTGAATGCGGCGACACCGAATATGTGTATTTTTGAATTTTTTTATTGTTTTAATTTGAATGGGGCAAAAGGGGGGTGATTTGAACTTTCATACTTTTTAATATTTTTAAACACTTTTTTTTAACTTTTCACATGATTCAATAGTCCCCATAGGAGACTAGAAGCTGCGATCCTCTGATCGCTTGTGTTACACATAGCAGGCCTTCGGCCCTGCTCTGTGTAACAAAAATGCTCATCTGCTATGAGCACCGACCATGGGGCGGCGTTCATAGCAGTTCGACAATAACAACCATAGGGGTTTTCTGCATGACTGGGGTTGTCATGCCAACCCAGCAGCACCCCGCGATCATGTGACAGGGGCACCGATGGGTGGAGCTAATGATGCGCTTCCGACGCAATCATGTTAAATGCCGCTGTCAGAGATTGAAAGCAACATTTAACATGTTAACAGCCGTGGGTGGATCGCGATTCCACTCGCGGCTGTTAGGGGCACATGTCATCTGATGAAATCAGCTGCCATGTGCCTGAAAAGGTGCGGGATCAGGGCCGGAGCCTGCATTAAAAATGGGGAGGACACAGGTCGTCAAGGGGTTAAGAGGTAACTCAGCAAAAACAGTCACTCATGTGAAAAAACAAAGAAATGTGTTACCTGCCACTCATGACTATATCAATAAAGTTTTGTGAAAGCCAAATAAAAGGAAATATCAAAAACAAAATAGCTCCACTAAAAATATGACACACCAAAAAGTAACAAAAAACCGCAGCATCAAAAATGTATTTAAACTGCACATAAAAAACTCAAAAATTCAATAAAATTTGCATTAGGCTGCGTGCCCACTATGCGTTTTTCAAGCATTTTTGCTGTCGAATTTCCGCAGCGAAAATGCATAAAAAACGCTTGATAATACGTGCCCCATGGTCCCCAATGATAATCCGGATGTGCTGTGCACATGCTGCAGAAATTTCCACTGCGGATTATCATTGCGAAAAAATATGCAGCACGTCCATTAATTTTGTGAACACACAGCGTAATTGCCGCCACTGACTTGCATTGAACCGCATATTATCCGTGTGAGCATATGTGCACATGCGGATATGAAGCGATTCAATGTACGGATGGTACCCAGGTCTGAAGAAGAGGAGACTCTCATCCAGACCCAGGTACCATAGAACCTGTAAAAAAAAGAATTTAAAATGGTGGTGTGAAAGGACCTGCCATGACGTCATCGACTAAATGACGTCACCGCAGGTCCTTTCACATCACCGCGACCGATACAACAGACCGGACGCAGCAGAGAAAACACCGGGGGCCATCAGAAGCTGAGTATAATCTTTATTTTTTATTTTTTACCATTTTATTCTTTTTTTTTTAACTAACTTGGTCACACTATATAAATCCATGCCGGTTGCATGGATTTGGTTGCGTTTTTTATACTCACCTTCCGTTGTCCTCCCGGTGTTCTCTCTGCCGCGTCCGGTGTGTTGGGCGGCTCGCGGTGGTGTGAAGGACCTGCGGTGACGTCATTGAGCCATGTGATGGGTCACTTGACTCAGTGACGTCATGGCAGGTCCTTCACAACAGCGTGAGCATTGCAAGACACCGGACGGAGCAGACAAAACACTGGGAGGACATCAGAAGGTGAGTATAAACTTTATTTTTTATTTTAAATTCTTTTTTTTACAGTTTCTATGGTACCCAGGTCTGGATGAGAGTCTTCTCTCCTCCAGACTTGGGTACCATCCGCACATAGAAACGCATAATATCCGTGTGTACAAATGTACTGACGCGAATATTATGCGTTTCAATGCAAGTCAATGGCGGCGATTACGCTGTGTGTCAGCAAAATTAATGGACATGCTGCGGAATTTTGAGCGCAGCATAAATGCTGCGGAAAAATCCGCAACATGGGCATTGACATTGCGGCTTGTCATTGGGGGCGGATTACCAAGCGTTTCCCAAGCGTTTATGCTGCGGAAATTCCGCAGCATATACGCTTGGAAAACGCTACGTGGCCACATACCCTTATAGGTGAAAAAATTCTGCAGAAACTCTGCAACATCAAAAACTCACCAAATACTTCTGGGAATTTAGTCTTAGAGGCAGTTGATGGTTGAATAACACAGCCATCATCTGCCGGGAAAGAAGCGGTCTCAGGAGACTTGACATATAGTTGGAAAGGGGTTAAAGCCTTCATATGAATTTGCAAAAGAAGCTGTTTTTAAAAAGAGTAGGCACACAGTGCTCCAAAAAGAAGAAGTACTATACTAAGTAGGTATGTTGTAAGAACTGCTTCATAGATAAGAAAGAAGAACACAGGAAAGAGCACTGTTATTTCAGAAAGTATGTTTGTCAACTATTTACATAACACTATTAAGTATAAAAAAATTAAAGCATACTTACAATGTCACACAAAGCCTGTTAAAAACACATGGTCTTGCTGCTCTCATTCCCCACAGCAACTTAAAACTGCATTTAGATCACATATTAGTCTATTATATCCGGAAACTGTCCTTATTCTTATGCTCTGTAATTTGCCATGCTCTGTTTCTGAGTGGGCGGTTCCGCTTCATCAGCATTCTGCCAGCACTATAGGTGCTGGAACTTTCCTCACTTTGCAGCGTACATTGCCCTGTTATTATCCATGGCTTGCCTGCCACGATCTGAAAGCCTATGTCTCTTTTATGCCTGTATGCAGTTTGACAGACAGATGAGAGAAGGAGCAGAGAGACAATACCTAGTGATGAGTAGTGTTGAGCGAGTATGTTCTATTAACCCTTTCGCTGAGTATGATCGGGCCGAGCTCCGCGTATTTACAGCTGCTCGGTGATAAGGTTAAATCGCTCCCGCGTGCATGATTTGCGACTGTTCGATAGTTTTATTACATGGGAGAAATGTGCAAGAAATAGACATTCCTCACATGTAATAAAGCTGTCAAACAGTTGCAAATCATTCACACGGGAGCGATTCAACCATATCACCGGGCAGCTGTAAATACTCGGAGCTCGGCCCGAGCATACTCGGACAGAACATACTCGCTCAACCCTATCACTGATGAGCGAGCACTAAAATGCTCGGGTGCTCGAAGCTCGGGTCGAGCACATTGGAATACTAGTGTGCTCGACCCGAGCAACGAGCCCAATGTAAGTCTATGGGAAACTCGAGCATTTTTCTGGCAGCCCCCCTCCCCCGCGGTCTGCAGAAGGTCAAAAATTGCCCAAATCGATGGGAACAGTGCTCAATTAAACGTCAGGCAGGCAGAATATATAGGCAGACAGGCAGGCAGGGTATATAGGAGGGTGCATGAAAAGCATAGCAGGGCAATTGGAACACACTAGTGCCCTCCGATTTTCATGCACCCATCTCTTTAAAAAAGCCGGCAATTCATCAGCTGCATACACCGGTACCCGACAATTTAGAACAGAAAGAATAGAGTGTGACGTCTCAATTCTCGAAAGAGCCCTTTTAGTTTTGAGTTTAGTTTACCCTGAGTGTTGGGGGACTCGGTGTCGGGCCCTGTGATGGAGAGGTGGGATGCAGCCGTGGCCCAGGCCCGACCCGTGCTCAGGGCCGTCACATGAAAAGGAGATGGTGTGGGCTTGTCCGGGTTTGAGTGGCTTATTTTAATGACTACGCCACCTGTGGTGCCTGGTGAAGGGTCACCAGCACCGCTGCTGTCCGCTGAGGCCCGGTGTTATGGCGGCCGAAGTTCTTACTACTCCCCACAGGCGGAGCAAGGCCTCAGGGCAGGCAAACAGGATGAAGGGGGGAGTAGTAGTGCGGGGAGTATGGACACCGTGTCGCATGGTATGGCGCATAAAGAACAGTCCGGAGGCCATAGGGGTGAACTTCCAAGGCTTTACTCACGTAGAGATGACAGCGGGAAGGCGACTCCCTGCTCCCCGCGGAGTCCTGCGGCCACCAGGGACGGAGGTCCGACTACCTCCGAGAAAGTCCAGTGTTCGGTAGCGACCCTACACTAGAGTGTTCCTGCACTACAGACTTCACCCTTTCCCGTCTGTGCATGTGTAGATAGGCCGGGTCTCCCTCTGAGCTCCTCTCAGGACTAGGGCACGGGTGGCAATTCCTCTCCATCCGTTGCCCGGTGGGATCCTCAGGACCTAACTGGGCTTTCCCGTCCAGGACATGGAGTACAAGGTCGTGTTTCGGGGGCAGGTACCCCTCTTGCTGCCGGAAATCCCTCTGAATAGATCAGGTAGGCAAGGACAGGTGGCGTACTCCGCTCCGTCTGCATCCTCCCCGGGACCCATTTGCTGGGGAGCTAAACTCTAAAGCTCCCGGGACTTCTTGATCCTAGTCCTCGGCTGGGTTGAGACATTTCTTGTCTGCAACCAACCTCTCGTCCCAAGGCCAGGCAACGAGGGCTGTGTCCCTTGCCGGCGCGGGCCCACACAGGATCTGCGCTTCCGGAGGGAAGTCACATTACACACAGTAGTTGACAGCAACCAAGACCGCTTGACAGACAGACGGCCAGAGACCAGCCAAATGACCAAGATCAAAGATGGCTTAATATTAAATATGAAATTTAAAGTGTAACTAACTTGTAAGTCCTCCATCCTCACCCACTAACTGGTTCCTACCACTTTGTGCTCCCCAGTCTCCCTGTGACCAGGGGAGCAGCACCTAGTGCATACTAGCTCCCTCTGGTGGAGAAGTGTGGTGTTGGATGCAAGAGGTTGGGTCACGACTATCACACTGGCCTTACCTCAGAGGAGGAACACCACACTCCATTAACGAAGTGCAGCATACCTGTGGCGGTCGAACCCTCAGGGGCGCCACAAGAGCATCACACATAGATTAGAATAATAAAATAATAGTGTTTTTGTCTCTTTAAAAAAGCCGGCCAGCAATTCATCAGCTGCATACACCGGTACCAGACAATTTAGAACAGAAAGAATAGAGCATCACACATAGATTTGATAGATAGAAACATGTCAGTCACATATATAATAAGTACAGTGATAGTGTTGGTTACTGTACTTGTCATTTAGTGTTAAAATAAAGGCTTTATTAAAAAAAAAATTGGCGTAGGTTTCCCCGTAATTTTAGTCTCTAACGGAGGTTAAGCAGATGGCTGGGGCAGATGTTTGAAGCCTGGGAAGGGGGTAATACCCACGGAGCTTCCCAGGCTACTAATATCAGCCCCCAGCTGAATACCTAGCCTTTACCAGATATTAAAATGGGGGACCCCCCAAAGAATGACGTGGGGTCCCCCCTATTTTAATAGCTAGCAAAGGCTAGGCAGACAGCTGGGGGCTGATATTAATAGCCCAGGAAGGGTGCCATGAATATTGGCCCCCTCCCAGGCTAGAAACACCAGCCGTCAGCCGCCCCAGAAATGGCACATCCATAGGATGCGCCAATTCTGGCACTTAGCCTCACTCTTCCCACTGCCCTGTAGCGGTGGTAGTGGGGTAATAGGGCTAGGCTTGATGTCAGCTTATAATGCCAGCTGACATCAAGCCCAGGTTAGTAATGGAGAGGCGTCTATAAGACACCCCCATTACTAACCCCATAGTCAAAGTTAAAAAAAAACACAAACACCCAGAATAAAGTCATTTAATTGAAGTAAACACACAATTTTTTAATGTTCTAAATTAAACCATACTTACCATCACACCCATTCCAGCTGAAGCCAATGTCTTCTGCAATAAAAGTAAAATAATAAAGCAACCTCATTCTTACCTTTCCATGGTTCCCAGGACGGCTCCAGCTCTGCTACATTCACATGACAGGCTGGATCGTAGCCGAAAGCTGCCATCCAGCTTGCCATGCCGCAGACACTGAGAAGCGCAGGCATGCTTGCGCTCCTCAGTGTCTGGCTGTGACGACATCCAGATGAGCAAAGTTCATGTCCAATGAACTCAGCTCACCTTATGCACGTCACTAAAAGCATGGGAGAATTCTCCTGCGCATGCGGTGAGCGTGAGAGAATTCTCCCACGCTGTCAGTGACGTGCATGAGGTGAGCTCATGAACTCAGCTCACATCATGCACGTCATTGACAGTGCGCTCTGCAGTGTCTCTGAAGGATGACAAGCTGGATGGCAGCGCTCAGCTGCGATCCAGCCTGTCATCTCAATGCCATCCCAGCGTGGGAGAATTCTCCTGCTCAAGCGCTGAGCGCAGGAGAATTCTCCCACGCTGTCAGTGACGTGCATGAGGTGAGCTGAGTTCATTGGACATGAACTCGGCTCATCTGGATGCCATCACAGCCAGACACTGAGGAGCGCAAGTGTTTGCGGCATGGCAAGCTGAATGGCAGCTTTCGGCTGCGATCCAGCCTGTCATGTGAATGTAGCAGAGCTGAAGCTGTCCTGGGAACCATGGAAAGGTAAGGATGAGGTTGCTTTATTATTTTGCTTTTATTGCAGAAGATATTGGCTTCAGCTGGAATGGGCATGATGGTAAGTATGGTTTAATTTAGAACATTAAAAAATTGTGTGTTTATTTCAATTAAATGACTTTATTCTGGGTGTTTGTTGTTTTTTTTTAACTTTGACTATGGGGTTAGTAATGGGGGTGTCTTATAGACGTCTCTCCATTACTAACCTGGGCTTGATGTCAGCTGGCATTATAAGCTGACATCAACCCAAGCCCTCTTACCCAACTGCCACCGCTACAGGGCAGTGGGAAGAGCGAGGCTAAGTGCCAGAATTGGCGCATCCTATGGATGTGCCATTTCTGGGGCGGCTGACGGCTGGTGTTTCTAGCCTGGGAGGGGGCCAATATTCATGGCACCCTTCCTGGGCTATTAATATCAGCCCCCAGCTGTCTGCCTAGCCTTTGCTAGCTATTAAAATAGGGGGGACCCCACGTCATTCTTTGGGGGGTCCCCCATTGAAATAGCTGGTAAAGGCTAGGTATTCAGCTGGGGGCTGATATTAGTAGCCTGGGAAGCTCCGTGGGTATTACCCCCTTCCCAGGCTTCAAACATCTGCCCCAGCCATCTGCTTAACCTCCGCTAGAGACTAAAATTACAGGGAACCCTACGCCAATTATTTTTTTAATAAATCCTTTATTTTAACACTAAATGACAAGTACAGTAACCAACCCTATCACTGTACTTATTATATATGTGACTGACATGTTTCTATCTATCTAATCTATGTGTGATGCTCTATTCTTTCTGTTCTAAATTGTCGGGTACCGATGTATGCCGCTGATGAATTGCTGGCCGGCTTTTTTAAAGAGAGGGGTGCATGAAAACACTATTATTTTTTTAAAATAAATCCTTTATTTTAACACTAAATTACAAGTACAGTAACCAACACTGTCACTGTACTTATTATATATGTGACTGACATGTTTCTATCTATCTAATCTATGTGTGATGCTCTATTCTTTCTGTTCTAAATTGTCGTGTACCAGTGTATGCCGCTGCTGAATTGCCAGCTTTTCATGTTTCACTGTGAGCACTGTTCCCATCGATTTGGGCAATCACTGTAATGCCACAACCACCATGGCTGTGACATTACAGTGAGTGGCAGGCAATCCCTGCATGATTGATCCTCTAAATAGCGCCAAACATGCAGGATGGGGACCCGAGCTCCCGCCCGAGCATCTTGAAAGTACTCGGCGAGCTCCGAGCATCTCGAGTACTGAGATGCTCGGGCAAGTACCGAGTAGTGGCGAGCATGCTCGCTCATAACTTAACAATAACCTTTCCCCACTTTCTGTATTTCGTCTCAGTGACTCTGTTGCTAAAGACATATTACATTTGACAATATAGGGCGGACTGCAAGTTAGACAGAAGCTAGACTGGCACTTTAGTGTGATTTTTCTGGGGGTAAGACAACATCATTTTTAAATAAGGTGATTTGCAAATTGTATTTTTATCACATTATCTTTTAAAGGGATCAATTTGTCTGAAACTTCAGGATCCAGTTTACACTAAACTGATGTTATAAAATATGCTGTATTTATAAGGCCACTAAATGTTAAACAAACTTTGCATAGATCAACAGTACAAGCGAATATAAAAAAACTTTATAATTTACAATGATCAGGGAAATATGCTTCTTTCTCCACTTATGAGCCACTTACCCTACTCCTGCCTCCAGAGCTCATGTTAAACTCTCAAAAAAGAATAGTCAAATCCATTTTGCTCAAGAGAAGAAGGGCTGTCACTCAGCACAGTGAAGTGTCATATAAGGATACAAGAAAAAAAAGGGTTTGGTACTGTGTTAGCCAGTTGAAAAAAGATTGCTCTCAGTGGGAAAAACAAGATAATCTTGTAGTTTTGATACCTTTTAATGGCTAACAAAAATAAAATAAACAATGTTACAAGGCAAAATTTCGCGACAACTTTAGTCCCTTGCTCAGGCATGGTATATAACAAGATATATGAAGAAACACAAATATATGCACACAACAAAAAAAAAAAGAAGAAAAGCAGATGCATGGCATAATAAATTGACATTTAAATGAACAAACAAACTGAGCTTAGGGAGTGAGTCCTTAATTGGATTAGATTAGTGGTGTGAAAGTTTTATGGTCCCAATATCCATGTAAAATCATAGGCCTGGTGCCCTCACTGTGTCTGGGGCAGATTCCTCAGCTTTTGTAGTGAGACATAAATCCTCCTAACAGATTTATTCCTGTGTGGAGGGTGCCAAATACCCTAATCAGTTTGTATTCCCAAACCCTTCGATGTTTTTTGTGATTTAAAGTTGCCTTTTAATATGACAACTTTCATGTTGTTGATGTTGTGTCCTGGACCACAGAAATGTTTGGCCACCGGTACATGTTTTTTTTTTATCTGTAATCGTGTGGCGATGAGACCTCATCCTTGCTTTCGGTTTCGGTCATGTTTCTCCCACATGGAGACTCCCAGTAGAACATATAGTGCACAGAATTAAGTACACCACATTGGAAGAGGAACATATGAATGTCCCGGGAATCTTAAAGTCCTGCTGTGTGTTGGGAATCTGTATCCTGTCTTTGGTCTCTACATGAGTGCAGATTTTGCAGCTGTTCACATTGCAAAGAAAAGTTCCTCTTGGTGTATCTGAGGGCATTGAACTTCGGTTCATGATGGTTCTTAAATTTGGAGGTTGCCTGTAGCACAGCAAGTGAGGGTCTTTGAATATTGTTTTTAGCTGGTCATCCTTGTGTAGGATGTGGTGAAGTTTTTTAGCAGTTTTTCTCAGTACCTCAAGCTGTGGGTTGTAGGTCACCAGCAGAGGTACACGATTATTTTGCTCTTTTTCTCCGTACTGAAGTAATTGACTTCTAGAGATTCTTGTGGCTCTAATGATCTGGTCATCAATGGAGGTGGGGTGGTAGCCTTGGTTTAAGAATGTCTTTTTAAGGTGGGTTAGGTGTTCATCTCTATCCGTTGGACTGGAACGGATACGATTATATCTAAGGGCCTGGCTGTAAACGATAGACTTTCTAATGTGTTTCGGGTGGAAGCTGTCCCATCTGAGGTATGTGGGACAGTCAATTGGTTTCCGATACACTGATGTCTGGATTGAACCATTTTGAATATTTATGGTGGTATCCAGAAAGTTGATTTCTGTTTTTGAGTGCTCCAATGTTAAGTTTATGGTGGGATGAAATCTATTGAATTTGTCATGGAATTTTAGAAGATCTTGTTCAGATTCAGTGCAGATTATTAAGATGTAGTGTTGAGCGAGCACTAAAATGCTATGGTGCTCGAAGCTCGGGCCGAGCTCGCCGTGATACTCGGGTGCTCGACCTGAGCAACGAGCCCAATGTTAGTCTATGGGAGACCCGAGCATTTTTGCGGCGGCAGCCCTGGCAGTCTGTAGAAGGCCTAAAAAGTGCCCAAAAAGATAGTGACAGTGCTCAAAAGACATGGGGACAGCATGGGCATCGCCCCAGCAAGCATTTCTGACCCTCAGGTCACTGCTGTCAACAACGTGGTCAGAGGTATTAAGCCACTTTAACAGGCTCACAATAAAACGTTCAAAAAACGAAACTGAAACGGTTTTCCTGTGAAATATGTTAAGGAACTTCCTTTCCAGGGTAAAGACTTGTGTATAAGGTAAAATAAATAACCAAAAACAAAAATACTCCTCCACACCTTGGGCTATGTTCACAACTAGCATTTTTTATGCGTTTTTCCACTTTTGTATTGCTTTCAACTGTGACAAATGCATTCACCGGGAAATGTCATTTTAACATTTTACAATCTTATCTGGCCATGTGCTGTGTGACACATGTGTAAGGGGGAAGACCTGGGTGTAAGTACTTTCACAGCAAGGGATCCGGAACTGCTGGGGCCGTACCTCTTGTTCCAGGGGGAAGACAGACTGCAAACAGAGGAGTCATGTGACAGGGAAGCAGGGGGTGTGTCGAGAGAGAGAGCTGGGAGGTCAGGTGACAGAGGGACTCCTGGTGTGACTAGAGGGAGGAAGATACGAGTACGTTTTGTGCGGAAAAGCGGAGTTGGATCAGGCTCAGCAGAGCAGCGTGAGAGGGTCCAGGCTCCTGGCTCCAGGACTGGGAGAAAGAGCCGAGTGCAGTGGACCGGAGGAGTCAGGCCGACTAGAGAAGAGACGCAGGGTCGGTGGAGCCGGGCACGTGAGGTGCCGTGTTATGGGCTAGGGGCTCAGCGGGTAAAACCGGAGACCGCCCGCTGCCGCCAAAAGACGGAGCATTGTTTTGGCGGTGACGCCTGAAAAATCAACACCGGCATCAGCGTGCATCTGCCTTGTGAGGAGCAAGAGTCATCTAAGTGAAAAAAAACTGTTGATTATAACCGGTTTGACTCTGCTACATCCAGTTAAACTGTGAACTGTCAGTGATAGACTTTTACCTGCTTTTCCCTTGTTTTTCCCCTGATACTTCCTGCGTGGAGATTGACCCTGTTATTATAAACTTCCCCTGTTTATTAACCCCGTATTGGCTGCTCTGTGTTTCTGTGTCGCTGCATCTAAAGTGCCCATGTTACATTTGGCATAGTCGGCAGGATGCAGTCGTTAGACACAGACACTGCAGAGCAGTCCATCCTGGGAGCCCCTAAATCTAGCTTGCCGCTGGGGGTCATGCTCAGCAATCTCCCAAAGTTCACCGTGGACAATATGATGCTGTGGGACTGGATTGAGAGAGTTAGGAGTATCTTACGTATGCATCCGATGACCCCAGCTATGCAAGCCGAAATAGCCTTACTGGCCCTGGACGGCAAGGCCCAACAATCCGTGATGTACTGCCCTCCCCATGACCGGGATACTGTAGAAAAAGTGGTGCGGATACTGGAGGAGATGCATGGGGATCCCACCAATGTAGGAGAGCTGAGGATACGACTGTTTCACGAAGTGCAGCAGGAGGGGTAGACTGTGACACAGTATGTTAATGTCTTACAGAGGGTGCATGCCTATATCACTAGAAAAGACGACATGGGGAATTTGGGAATGGGCCCCCCTGACGTGATCTTAAGGGACCAGTTTGTGGCAGGCCTCAGGGATGTGCAGCTAAAGCAGGCATTGCGGGAGCGCCTGCGTGCCAACCCACGTATGACTTTTCTAGAAGTGGGGGCAGAGGCACGTGTGAGAGAGCAGGAGATGGGGGTGACGGCCCTGGCAGGGATGGTCCGGAGTAATGAGGTACCCACCCTGCCTGCAGCTGAACTGGAATGGGCTCGAGAGATGCGAAAGGAGATACAGGAGATGCGAGATGAATGGTCCAGTCTCAAGAAGATCCCTGCCCCTACACCAGAGATACCCAGATCGATTGCCCCAGTTATGGAAAGAATTGAATTCAGGACCCCCCCTGCAGGAGAGTTCCGTAGGAAAGTGAGGCAGCCCTACACAGACAGAGACATGAACTTCTGGAAGAGTGGAGGCGCAGGACATTACGCCAGGGGCTGTGCTAGCCGAGGGCGGCCCCTGTCGCGGCAGCTGTTAAAATAGCAGGCTCCGTGTTCGGGGGACACAGCACGGAGCCTGAGGAAGGGGAAAGAAAAAGAAGTCCCAATGACCTAGTTTCCAGCAGCCCGACTGTCTGGGCCAAAATAAGCGGTCGGGCTATTCACTGCCTGATTGACACGGGATCCCAGGTGACTACGATGACAGAAGCCTACTTCCAACAGCGATTTCCTGAGATAGCGCGGCCTGAATGGGGACCAGTAATTAGACTCACGGTTGCTAATCAATTACCCATCCCAGTCGCAGGGGTGGTGTGGATGAAGATCCGAGTGTGTGGAAAAGATGTGGGAAAAAAAGGAGTCGTCCTGGTCGCAGGGGGAATCGGAAGTGGACCCCCGGTGACCCTCGGAATGAATGTGCTGAAAGAGATCGGGTAAATCCTGCTTAGTGAGCCGAAGGAGATTCCTCTAGACCAGTGGGACCCGCGAACTCCCCAAAGGAGGATCTTTCAACAACTAATCCGAGCTGCCCAGGCTCAGGAGATGTCGAGTGAAGGGAAGATCCTGGGGAAAATAATAGTGCCAGCAGCTGTGGCGCTCACCTTACCGCCCGGGCAAACTGTACTCACGTTACCCGCACAGGCCTGCACACCTCTTGAGGGGGTCAAAGTTCAGATAGAACCAACATCGATGGACAAAGTACTCCCCCGACTCTTGGTGGCTCGAACACTGGCCACCGCCCAGGGTGGCAATGTTATAGTGCGGTGTGTTAATCTGGATGAATATGATCTCACACTCCCTCCCAGGGCGGAAATAGCCCAGATTCTGGGAATGCCAGAGAAGTTGGTGCGACCTGATGTGGTACAGCTGTCCACTGTACGAGGAGACCCCTGGACTCTGGCGGTCACCGTGCCGCCAGAATCCCATCAGGCTAGTGCGAAGGGGGGACGAAGAATCCTAGAATGAATGCGGGCTGAATTGACGGGACTTACACCTCGACAGGTGCAGCAGGTTGAGGAGGTGCTGGAGCGGTACCAGGAAGTCTTTGCTCGCCATGAGGATGATTTTGGTTGCACCGAAGCCATTACCCACGAGATTCCCACCTGGAGCGCTGCCCCAGTGCGGGAGAGATACCGGCAGATACCTCCCCAGATGTATAAAGAGGTTAAGGAGATGCTAGCCCATAAGTTACAGAATGGTGTGATACGGGAGAGTCAGAGTCCGTGGGCAGCCCCGATTGTCCTGGTCCGGAAGAAAGATGGGACTCTGCGTTTCTGTGTGGACTATAGACGGCTGAATGCCTGTACAGTACGGGACTCTTACCCACTACCCTGAATCGAAGAGTTCCTGTCGGCCTTAGGGAAGGCAAGATACTTCTCCTCTTTGGATCTGGCCAGTGGGTACTGGCAGGTGTCCGTGACCGAACATGACCGTGCAAAGACGGCGTTCATATTACCCATGGGACTGTTCGAGTTCAATCGGATGCCCTTCGGCCTGACTAATGCCCCCGGGATGTTCCAGCGTCTGATGGAGAGGTGCCTGGCCGATTTGAACTTCGAGGCGACACTGATTTACCTTGATGACATAATTGTCTATGCCGCCATCTTCGAGGAGCACCTCCAGCGACTGGAGCAAGTACTGAGTCGCCTACAGAGTCATGGCCGAAAGGTGAATCCCCAGAAGTGCCACCTGTTACGCAAAAAGATCGAATATTTCGGTCATGCTGTGACCGGTGAAGGAGTCAGGCCCACCCAGGAAAAGGTGGCCGCCGTACAGGAGTGGCCTACCCCGAAGACAGTGAAGGACGTTCGGGCCTTCCTAGGACTTGCCAGGTACTGCCGAAGATTCGTGAAGATCTTCACCCGCATAGCCAACCCATTGCTGGAGCTACTTAAGGGAGTTCCGGCGGGCTCCAAGAATCAGGCGATTCGGTGGGGAAGCAGCCAGGAAGAGGCCTTCCGTGCCCTAAAAATGGCCCTGACCGAGGCCCCTATACTTGCCTATGCGGATTTCTCCCAACCCTTCATACTCCACTCTGATGGAAGCCTACATGGTCTGGGAGACGTGTTATCCCAAGTACAGCAGGGGAAAGAGCGCGTGATTGCGTACACCAGCCACTCCCTTCACGACTCTGAAAGGAACCCAGATAATTATAGCTTTTTCAAATTAGAGTTGCTGGCTCTGGTCTGGGCAATGACTGAGAAGTTTGCGGAGTCTTTGTCCGGGTCCGAAGTACTGGTGAGAACAGATAACAACCCGCTGGCCCACCTGGAGAATGCGAAATTGGGGGCCCTGGAACAGCAGTGGGTGGTCCGCATGGCCAGGTACTGGTATAAGATCGCCTACCGGCCTAAGGCAGAGAATACTCACGCCGACGCCCTATCCAGAGTGACATATGAACGGCCTGATCATGACCGCGATGAAGATTTGGAGGCGGATGAGACCCCTAGCTTCCGAAGTTTCGTGGGACCGCTGGCTGCGGCGCAGGGACAGATCGGAGAGACGTCGGAAGAACAAGTGCTAGGACGGCCAAGAGATGACTGGATCCGACTTCAACAGACTGACAGAGAAGTTGCTCAATTACGTCAATGGGTGGCTTTGTGGCAAGTCCCCAGTCGAGAAGAGAGGAGTACCCTGTCCTCGGGAGCACTGAAAATGCTGGGACAATGGGAGAGACTGTGTTTGCGAGACGGGCTGCTGTACCGACGGATGCAGCTACTGCGAGAGTTCGGGACAACCTGGCAGATGGTGATCCCAGAGAAGTTGGTCGGACTAGTGGCTAAGGAGGCTCATGAACGAGGGGCTCACTTCGGACCAGAGAAGACATTTCAGTGGCTGCAGAGGCTGGTGTATCATCCCCGACTGCGAGCAACAATAGAAGACACTTGTCGAAGATGTCGGAGCTGTGAGCTGGTAAAGCCCCCGGAGCAGCGGGTCCCCATATAAACTATTGTGACTTCTGCCCCCTTGGAGGTGCTGATGATCGACTATTTGACTGTTGGACCAGCGCATCTCGGGTATGAACATTGCCTGGTAATGACAGAGCACTTCACCAAGTTTGCGGTAGTGACCCCGACCAGAGACCAGACCGCCGAGTCAGCTGCGCAGGCCATCTGCCGAGACTTCATTCGGGTGTATGGCTGCCCAAAGAGGATTCATTCCGATCAAGGCGCCAAGGCCGGGTGATGGAAGAGCTGCACCGGTTGTACAAGATTGAGAAGTCACGGACTACTCCTTACCACCCTCAAGGAAATGGGGCCTGTGAACGCTTTAATCGGACACTGATGCAAATGCTCCGCACGTTGGAGGAAGATCGGAAGATACGATGGCCTGAGTTTGTGGCCAAGTGAATAGTACGACGGGGTTCACTCCTTATACCTTGCTGTTAGGACGAAAGGGGCGAGAGATCACCGAGTTAGAGCTGGACCCTGAGGAGGACTACCCACGGACGGGGGTTGTTTTCCTGGGTCTGAGAACATCGGCATCGACTGCAGACCCTCCGACGGTTGGTACAACAAAAGTTTCAGGAGCTCAAACATCATGAGACATTGTCTCTTCGAGGGATAGCTCTGAGGCACGGGGAGCGGGTGTTGGTTCGGGACAGGCGGCCCCGGGGCGAATTGAGTAGGCGGTGGTAACGGACCCCGCACCGAGTGAAGCGCAGGATTGGCACTGAAGGACCGGTATATGAAGTTCAACCCGAGGGGGCTGAAGGAGCCCCTACCAGAGTGGTTCATTGTAGTATGCTGCGACCCTGTCTGTCTAAAAATGACGAGGGTGGAGAAGAATCACCTGCTTCTAGAGAGGGACCTGTCACAGTTGCCCCAAGCCACGATGTGGACGAAGAAGAGTTGTTGATTCTACCTTCGAGCCCCAGCACTCGATTACCAGCAGTCCCCAGTGCAGGCGGCGAGGGAACAACATCGGTTGAAGCCACCGGGCAGGCGGAGATTGGAAATCCGAGTGACCCTGCACCCCCCATCGGTCAAACTGAGTTATGGCGGTCAGAACGGACAACAGCAGGAGTGCCTCCTCACCGTTACGAACAAGATCATTTCATATGGTACCGTATCATCCAGGAAGTCCAAGAATGTGAACGTTTGATGAAGGAACTCTCGCCCGTGGAATGGCGAGTTAAAGGAGAGCGGGAGTGTAAGGGGGAAGACCGAGTGTAAGTACTTTCAGAGCAAGGGATCCGGAACTGCCGGGGCCGTTCCTCTTGTTGCAGGGGGAAGACAGACTGCAAACAGAGGAGTCATGTGACAGGGAAGCAGGGGGTGTGTCGAGAGAGAGAGCTGGGAGGTCAGGTGACAGAGTGACTCCTGGTGTGACTAGAGGGAGGGAGAGACGAGTACGTTTTGTGTGGAAAAGAGGAGCTGGATCAGGCTCAGCAGAGCAGCGTGAGAGGCTCCAGGCTCCTGGCTCCAGGACTGGGAGCAAGAGCCAAGTGCAGTGGACCAGAGGAGTCAGGCCGACTAGAGAAGAGACGCAGGGTCGGTGGAGCCGGGCACGTGAGGTGCCGTGTTGTGGACTAGGGGCTCAGCGGGTAAAACCGGAGACCGCCCGCTGCCGCCAGAAGACAGAGTATTGTTTGGGCGGGGACGCCTGAAAAATCAACGCCGGCATCAGCATGCATCTGCCTTGTGAGGAGCGAGAGTCAGCTAAGTGAAAAAAAACTGTTGATTATAACCGGTTTGACTCTGCTACATCCAGTTAAACTGTGAACTGTCAGTGATGGACTTTACCTGCTTTTCCCTTGTTTTTCCCCTGATACTCCCTGCATGGAGATTGACCCTGTTATTATAAACTTCCCCTGTTTATTAACCCCGTATTGGCTGCTCTGTGTTTCTGTGTCGCTGCATCTAAAGTGCCCGTGTTACACATGCATACAGTGCTGAAAAGACATGGGAACAGCATGGGGAAGACCCCTGGAAGCATCTCTGACACCCAGGTCACTGCCTAAACGTGTGCCCATCAGAAGTGATCCTTTCTGCATCAGAAGATGCAGACTTGCAACTATCCCCGTGCAAGTCCTTGTCCCAGGGCAGTGTTCAATTGTACCTCCCCCATTCCTTGCAATGCAAGCGCAAGTATGCAGCCTGCCACCCACCCACCCCCAAGCTGCAATACCATACTGATAACTTGCTTGCACTTGAAATGGGGCCTTTTAGTTTGGAGGAGACCGAAGCTGGCCACTACCTCATGGCTGCTTCGGCAGCGAGGTATCCATACTCAGTCCCCAGCCGCCCGGCGGCCGGGTGTCCACGCTCAGTCCCCAGCCGCCAGGGGGCGGCCGGGTGTCCATACTCGGTCCCCAAGCAGCCCCGTGCCCGGGTGTCCACACACGGTCCCCAGCCGCCTGGGGGCGGCCGGGTGTCCATAAACGGTCCCCAGCCGCCCCTATTTCTCCTTGGAACATCCCCCCACACTTTTCTTAGCCCGGCCTGCTTTAGGGCAGCATTGGACGAGCCCACCAGAGAACCAGACTCCTCTGGTGGGCCCTGGCTTCTCCATCAGGGGAGTTGAAAGTGCCAAGGTGAGGAGCATGATGATGATGATAGAAGTTAGCATCTGCTTTGTTTTCTTGGAATGCAAGCGTAAGTGTGCAACCTGCCACCCACCCACCCCCAGGCTGCAATACCATACTGCTAGCTTGCTTGCGCTTGAAATTGGGCCTTCTAGGCATGTGGAGGAAGACGCCAGCCTCCATGTCATGGCTGCGTCGGCGGCCTGGTATCCATACTCAGTCCCCAGCCGCCAGGGGGCGGCCGGGTGTCCTTACTCGGTCCCCAGCAGCCCCGCGGCAGGGTGTCCAAACACGGTCCCCTACTGCCTGGGGGCGGCCAGGAGTCCATAAACGGTCCCCAGCCGCCTCTTTTTTTCCTTGGAACATCCCCCCACACTTTTCTTAGCCTGGCCTGCTTTAGGGCAGCATTGGACGAGCCCACCAGAGAACCAGACTCCTCCAGTGGGCCCTGGCTTCTCCATCAGGGGAGTTGAGAGTGCCAAGGTGAGGAGCATGATGATGATAGAAGTTAGCATCTGCTTTGTTTTCTTGGAATGCAAGCGCATGTATGTAGTAGCTGCTAGGCCTGAGGTGGTCAGCGTTATGGCGCATATCCTACCTCCTCCGAGGATTGCTGGATGTTTTCCTGCTACTATCCCAGTTCTATGAGTCCCGTTAAAACAAAGCTTCAGGTGATGAATGATGGATGAGGTGATGGCAAAGGAGAAAGAGCAGGAGGAACAGGGACCATTCACATCAATATCAGGCCAGTCAACCACACATGTCTAGTAGGATATGTTTCTGTACCAAAAGGAGAGGTTCGGCTACACAGTTATAGGGCATGCAGTGAGTGCAATGCCTACCAAAAATTTCGAGGCACTCCAATGCCCCTTGGAAGTGACATGGAGGTCAGAGGGCCTTAACTAAACTGTTTTCTCGATTTATAGCAACTGGGTCTCCTGTGCACTGTTGTCCTAAGCAGTGAATGGAAGGCTTTCCAAAAATTATGAGGAACTGCAATGCCCCTTGAAACAGACGTGGATTACAGAATACTAAAAACCTTCTACCCATTATTGGGGAGTGGGTCTCCCTTAGTGTTCACCTATGCATTGAAAAGCAAAAGCTGACTAAAATTAGGAGGAAATGCAATGCCCGTTGGAAGAATGGTGGAGTTCGCAGTGGAATAAAAACACGATATCAATGCCCATTGAAAAAGTGGTGGAGGTCGCAGTAGCTTAACAAGACGGTTTTAATGTCCCTTGGAAGAATGGTGGAGGTCACAGTAGCTTAACAAGACAGCTTTAATGCCCCTTGGAAAAGTGATGGAGGGCACAGTGGCTTAACAAGACGGTTTTAATGCCCCTTGGAAAAGTGGTGGAGGTCGCATTAGTTTAGCAAGACTGTTTTAATGCCCCTTGGAAGAGATGTGGAGGTTGCAGTAGCTTAACAAGACGGTTTAAATGCCCCTTGGAAGAGACGTGGAGGTCACATTAGCTTAACAAGATGGTTTTAATGCCCCTTGGAAGAGTGGTGGAGGTCACAGTAGCTTAACAATACAGCTTTAATGCCCCTTGGAAAAGTGGTGGAGGTTGCATTAGCTTAACAAGACGGTTTTAATGCCCCTTGGAAGAGACGTGGAGGTCGCAGTAGTTTAACAAGACGGTTTTAATGCCCCTTGGAAGAGTGGTGGAGGTCACAGTAGCTTAACAAGACAGCTTTAATGCCCCTTGGAAAAGTGGTGGAGGTCGCAGTAGCTTAACAAGACAGCTTTAATGCCCCTTGGAAAAGTGGTGGATGTCGCAGTAGCTTAACAAGACGGTTTTAATGCCCCTTGGAAAAGTGGTAGAGGTCGCATTAGCTTAACAAGACGGTTTTAATGCCCCTTGGAAGAGACATGGAGGTTTCAGTAGCTTAACAAGACGGTTTAAATGCCCCTTGGAAGAGACGTGGAGGTCGCAGTAGCTTAACAAAACGGTTTTAATGCCCCTTGCAAAAGTGGTGGAGGTCGCATTAGCTTAACGAGATGGTTTTAATGCCCCTTGGAAGAGACGTGGAGGTTGCAGTAGCATAACAAGACGGTTTTAATGCCCCTTGGAAAAGTGGTGGAGGTCGTAGTGGAATAAAAAGACAATATCAATGCCCCTGGGAAAAGTGGTGGAGGTCGCAGTAGCTTAACAAGACGGTTTTAATGCCCCTTGGAAGAGACGTGGAGGTCGCAGTGGAATAAAAAGACAATATCAATGCCCCTAGGAAAAGTGGTGAAGGTCGCAGTAGCTTAACAAGACGGTTTTAATGCCCCTTGGAAAAGTGGTTGAGGTCGCATTAGCTTAACAAGATGGTTTTAATGCCCCTTGGAAGAGACGAGGAGGTCGCAGTAGCTTAACAAGACGGTTTTAATGCCCCTTGGAAGAGTGGTGTAGGTCACAGTAGCTTAACAAGACAGCTTTAATGCCCCTTGGAAAAGTGGTGGAGGTCGCAGTAGCTTAACAAGACAGCTTTAATGCCCCTTGGAAAAGTGGTGGAGGTCGCAGTAGCTTAACAAGACGGTTTTAATGCCCCTTGGAAAAGTGGTGGAGGTCACATTAGCTTAACAAGACGGTTTTAATGCCCCTTGGAAGAGACGTGGAGGTCGCAGTAGCTTAACAAGACGGTTTTAATGCCCCTTGGAAAAGTGGTGGAGGTCGCATTAGCTTAACAAGACGGTTTTAATGCCCCTTGGAAGAGACGAGTAGGTCGCAGTAGCTTAACAAGATGATTTTAATGCCCCTTGAAAGAGTGGTGGAGGTCGCAGTAGCTTAACAAGACAGCTTTAATGCCCCTTGGAAAAGTGGTGGAGGTCGCAGTAGCTTAACAAGACAGTTTTAATGCCCCTTGGAAAAGTGGTGGAGGTCGCATTAGCTTAAAAAGACAGTTTTAATGCCCCTTGGAAGAGATGTGGAGGTTGCAGTAGCTTAACAAGACGGTTTTAATGCCCCTTGGAAAAGTGGTGGAAGTCGCAGTGGAATAAAAAGACAATATCAATGCCCCTGGGAAAAGTGGAAGAGGTCGCAGTAGCTTAACAAGACAGTTTTAATGCCCCTTGGAAAAGTGGTGGAGATCACATTAGCTTAACAAGACGGTTTAAATGCCCCTTGGAAGAGACGTGGAGGTCAGAGTGGCTTAACAAGACGGTTTTAATGCCCCTTACAAGAGCCATGCAGTACAGCATATTAAAAACATTATTCCCATTATTGGGGAGTGGGTCTCCCATAGTCTTTGCCTATGCCTTACAAGCAAAAGCTGCCAAAAATTAGGACGGAGGAACTTGCAATGCTGGCAACATGGACCGCGGTCACCCTGGTGGTATAGTGGTGGTGGAGGCTGAGGATAAGGAGAAGAGCAAAAAAAAGCCGAATTGAAGAAGCGTATACCCATGTGTGGGTGTGAAACGGTGCATGTGAATACACCTCCCGAAATAACACAGTGGATTTGACTTTATGTTACTCTGTTACCATTTGGTGGTGATGAGAAGTGATGAGAAGTCTGGCCCAATCCAGCACTTGTTCATTTTGATAAGGGTCAGCTTGTCAGCATTGTTAGTTGACAGGCGAGTGCGCTTATCAGTTATAATTCCCCCAGCTGCACTAAAAACACGCTCCGATAACACGCTAGCGGCAGGGCAGGCCAGGACCTCCAAGGCATACAGAGCGAGTTCATTCCAAGTGTCCAGCTTGGATACCCAATAATTAAAAGGCACAGAGGAATCACGGAGGACGCTGGTACGGTCGGCAAGGTACTCCCTCACCATCTTTTGAAACTTTCCACTCCTTGTGTGAGTGCCCCGCGCCTCAGAGCCTGTAAGCTGGGCGGGTCTGAGAAAACTGTCCCAGAACGTTTACAGTGTTCCCCTGCCTCTCCTGGATTGGATTTGCGTTTCTCTCACCTGTACGCCTTGGTTGGTCAACGAATTGTGACCTCTGCCGCTAGCGTGTTCAGATGGGATTTTTTTTAACAGTTCTGCAGCAAGGGCCTTCCTGTACTGCCCCATTTTTGTAGACCTCTTCACCTCAGGAATAAGAGAGTGAAAATTCTCCTTGTAGCGGGGGTCTAAATGTGTCACCAACCAGTAATGACTGTCACCCAACATTTTGGCAACGCGAGGGTCAAGGTTAAGGCAGCGTAACATAAAGTCAGCCACGCGTGCCAGACTGGTAACGGGTAAGACTTCCGTGTCCTCACAAAGATGACGACTGACCATGCTCTCCTCCTCCTTCTCCTCCTCCCTGTCCTCAGGCCACCCACGCTGAACCGACTGTATGACAGTTGTACAGGTACTACCGTCTACAGCGCATGATACCAGCTCCTGTTCTTCCTCCTCCTCCTCCTCTCCCTCATTGTCCCCCAATGCACGTTGGGATGAGATGAGGCTGGGCTGTGTGCAATCACCCATTACGGGTTCTTGATCCATCTCATCATACTTTGGCTGCAATGCCTCCTCTTTAATTCTCTGCAGAGAGCGTTGCAAAATACAGACAAGTGGGATGCTGACGCTAATGATGGCGTTATCGCCACTCACCATCTTGGTGGACTCCTCAAAGTTTGTCAGGATGGTACATATGTCAGACATCCAGGTCCACTCCTGAGTTCTTATGTGTGGAGTTTGACCTGAATATCGACGGCCTTGTTACAGCTGGTACTCCACAACTGCTCTCTTCTGCTCACAAATCCTTTGCAACATGTGGAGGATAGAGTTCTAACGTGTGGGAACATCACACACCAGTGGGTGTGCTGAAAGCTGCAAACGCTGCTGCAACACAGCAAGGGCGGCTTAAGCTGTAGCCGACTTCCAAAAATGAGCTGACAGGCGGCGCACTTTGACGAGCAGATCTGGCAACTCGGGGTACGATTTAAGAAACAGTTGAACCATGAGGTTAAGCACATGAACCAGGCATGGTACGTGTGTGATCTCGCCTCGCCTCAGAGCCGCCACAAGGTTGCGGCCATAGTCACACACGACCATGCCTGGATGTAGGTTCAGCGGTCTCAGCCACAGATCTGCCTGCTCTTTCACAGCTGTTCACAACTCACAAGCAGTGTGAGGTTTATCACCTAAGCTTATGAGTTTCAGCACAGCCTGTTGCCGCTTGGCTGAGGCTGTACTGCAGTGCTTCCAGCTTGTAACTGATGTGGTGATATCTGAGATGGAGGCTGAACATGAGGAGGAGGAGGAGGATGATGCGCAGGAGCTGTACACTGTGGGGGCAACTCTGACTGACATAGGGCCCGCAATCCTCGGTATGGGGAGGATGTGTTCCGTCCCAAGGTCCGACTGGGTCCCGGCTTCCACTATGTTTACCCAGTGTGCCGTCAGGGAGATGTACCGTCCCTGGCCACAAGCACTTGTCCACGTGTCCGTTGTCAGGTGGACTCTCCCAGTAACTGCGTTGTTGAGGGCACGGCAGATGTTTTGGGACACGTGCTTGTGTAGTGCGGGGATGGCACACCGGGCAAAATAGTGTGGGCTGGGGACCGAGTACCGAGGGACCGCCACCGCCATAAGGTTGCGGAAGGATTCCCTCTCCACCAGCCTAAAAGGCAGCATTTCCAACGCAAGCAGTCATGAAATGTGCGAATTTAGGACTGTGGCCTGTGGGGCGTTGGCTGCGAATTTACGCTTTCGTTCAAAGCTCTGGGATATGGACAATTGAACACTGCGGTGGGACGTGGACGTTGATGCTGTTTCTTGGTAGTTTTGTCACCCCTGCTGATGCTGGCATGGCAGGTGGTACAAATGGCCTTTTTGGGGTTATCAGCAGAGTCTTTAAGAAAATTCCTGACTCTGGAAGACCTACCGGTTGTACTGGCAACGTCCCTCATGTTGGTGTTACGGGGAACTGTTGCCCGCCTTCTGTGTGCGGCCACCACACTGCTTCTTCCTGCCTGTTGGGGTACTCTGCCTCCCTCCCCCTGTGTGCTGCTGGCCTCGCTCTGTGTGTCCTCCTGCCACGTTAGGTCAGTTACTAGATCATCCGCCACCTCCTCCTCTTCCACTTGCGCACCACGATCCTCCTCCTCACTTCCTGGCAATTGTGTCTCGTCATCGTCCACCTCTTGTGACAAATTGCCTGTGTCGACTTCATGTGGCCGTGGCTGTTCAAATATTTGGGCATCGCTACACGGGATCTCCTCTTCCACCACTTCAAGCGGAGCAGACGAGGGGCACAAATATGGAAATGGACCAGTGAACAGCTCTTCCGAGTGTCCAAGTGTGGGATCAGTTGCTGACTGATGACACGGCATGGTGGGAGGAAGGAGCATCAGGGTGAAGAGGAGTATGCGGTCGAGACTCACGGCTACTAAAACTTGACCGTGTGGAAGACAGACCGGACGTGGTGGTGCCCAGGTAACTGGAAGTATTATCTGCTATCCAATTAATAACCTGTTCACATTGATCAGTTCGCAATACTGGTGTTATAGTGTGCTTCCCTAGTAATTCGGTCAAGAAGTGGGAGCGAGAAGATGTGGATGTTGGTTGTGGCACATTTTCACCTTGTCCACGGCCCCGTCCTCTACACGCACCATCACCAGAACGTCCAGTTCCACGTCCCTTGCCACTTGCCTTGCCCATTGTTAATGAAGTAAAATAGCTTACACTCGCACTATCAATGGAAAAAGGGTAATAGAAAGAAGATTAGAACCGTGGGAGAGGAAAACCACAGTTCTATTTCTCTGGCCTACACCAGAATCTTTTAAACAGATATATATGTGTCTGAACAATCAGGGAGACACTATTACTGTTTTTCTTTACGGAAAAAATACCAAAAGCTGGATAATACAGAGATTTGAACCGTGGAACTGCAAAACCACAGTTCTAATTTACTGGCGTATACCAGACTTTTTTAAATAGATATATTTGGGGATGAACAGTCAGCGACACACTCAAACTGTTTTTTTATGTAAAAGAGGCCCAAAAGTGGATAATACAGAGACTTGAACAGTGGAAATGCAAAACCACAGTTATAGTTATGTGGCGTACACCAGACTCTTTTAAACAGATATATTGGTGTCTGACCAGTCAGGGAGACACTATTACAGTTTTTTTTATGGCAAAAAATGCCAAAAGCAGGATAATACAGAAATTTGACCCGTGGAACTGCAAAACCACAGTTATAGTTATGTGGCGTACTCCAGACTCTTTTAAAAAGATATATTGGTGTCTGACCAGTCAGGGAGACACTATTACAGGTTTTTTTACGGCAAAAAATGCCAAAAACAGGATAATACAGAGATTTGACCCGTGGAACTGCAAAACCACAGTTCTATTTTTCTGGCCTACACTAGACTCTTTTAAACAGATATATTGGTGTCTGAACAGTCACATACACACTCAATTTTTTTTGGGGGGGTGGAATACCAAAAGGTTAATAAGATGCTTATTTGGACAGTCTGACTGAGGAAAAAAAAATACAGGATTTAGATGAAAAAAAAAATAAAATTTTCCTTGCCCCTGAGAACGGGGTGATAAGTCTATCAATTTGACCAACAAGAGCACACAGGACTCTAATGCAGCGTTTGCTGGTATAACCACTGCGTCTCCTATACAGCCTGCCTGCCTGATATCTGGGATGGATATTAGTCCTGAGAAGGACTGTTTGTTTGATTTGGCAGGCTTTAGAGACCCTACACTACCTATTTCGCACTATATATCTCTCCCTAACTCAGCAGCACTCTCCCTACACCGTCTGATCCGGAGCGACTGTGTCCAAGATGGCGGCGCCCGGTTTTAAATACTCGAGGTGACGCTGTGCGGCCAGCCAATCACTGCAATGCCCACAAACAACATGGCTGCGGCATTACAGTGACTGGCTGGCAATCCCTGCATGTTCATTGGCTCTGTAAAGAGCGCCAAACATGCAGGGCGGAGACCCGAGCTCCCGCCCGAGTAACCCGGAAATGCTCGGTGCTCGCCGAACATCCCGAGTAGCGTGATGCTTGGGTGAGTAACGAGCAGTGTCGAGCATGCTCTCTTAACACTATTAAGATGTCATCAATGTAACAAAAATAGGCTAGGGGTTTGATGGAGCATGATTCTAAAAAGTCATTTTCCAGTTTCGCCATGAAAAGGTTGGCATACTGGGGTGCCATTTTGGTCTCCATTGCAATTCCAGTCTGCTGCAGATATACCGTTGTGCTCAAAAGTTTACATACCTCAGCAGAATTTTTCCTTTCTTGGCCTTGTTTCAGAGAATATGAATGATAACAAAAAGACTTTTTCTCCACTCATGGTTATTGATTGGGTGAAGCCATTTATTGTCAAACTACTGTGTTTTCTCTTTTTAAATCTTAATGACAACAAAAAACATCCAAATGACCCTGATCAAAAGTTCACATACCCCAGTTCTTAATACTGTGTATTGCCCCCTCTAACATCAGTGACAGCTTGAAGACTTTTGTGGTAGTTGTGGAAGAGGTTCTTTAATTTCTCAGATAGTAAAGCTGGCCATTCTTTTTAGCAAAAAGCCTTCAGTTCCTGTAAATTCCTGGGCTGTCTAGCATGAAGTGCGCGCTTGAGATCTCCCCAGAGTGACTCAATGATATTGAGGTCAGGAGACCAAGATGGCCACTCCAGAACCTTCACTTTGTTCTGCTGTAGCCAATGACAGTTCGACTTGGCCTTCTGTTTTGGATCGTTGTCATGTTGGAACATCCAAGTACGTCCCATGTGTAGCTTCCGGGCTGATGAGTGCAAATTTGCCTCCAGTATTTGCTGATAACGTGCTGCAGTCATATTTCCTTCAACTTTTACCAAGTTTCCTGTGCCTAAGTAGCTCACACATCCCCAGAACATCAGCATTCCACCTCCGTGCTTTACTGTAGGAATGGTGTTCCTTTCATCATAGGCCTTGTTGACCTCTCTCCAAATGTAACGTTTATGGTTGTGGCCAAAAAGTTCAATTTTGGACTCATCACTCCAAATTACCTTGTTCCAGAAGTTTTGAGGCTTGTCTCTGTGCTGTTTTGCATATTGTAGGCGAGATACTTGGTGGCATTTGCGCAGTAATGGCTTTCTTCTGACGACTCAACAATGCAGCCCATTTTTCTTCAAGTGCCTCCTTATTGTGCATCTTTAAACAACCCCACCGCTAGTTTTTAGAGTCCTGAATTTCAGCAGATGTTATTTGTGGGTTTTTCTTTGCAACCCGAACAATTTTCCTGGCAGTTGTGGCCAAAATTTTGTTGGTCTACCTGACAGTGGTTTGGTTTTTACAGAGCCCCTGATTTTCCATTTGTTAATCACAGTTTGAATGCTGCTGAATAGCATTATCAATTCCTTGGATATTTTTTTGTATCCCTTTCCTGTGTTATGCAGTTCAACTACCTTTTCCCGTAGATCCGTTGACGATTCTTTTTTCTTTCCCCATGACTCACAATCCAGAAACATCAGTGGCTGGATGATAGATGCAAGAGTCTGTTTGGATCCAAAAAACTCACTCAGCTTTTATGCACACACGCTGATTACAAGCAAACAGGTCACAGATGAGGATGTTACCTTTAGTAGCCATTCAAACCCATTTGTAACAAATTCTGTGCATGTTATCAGGACAAAAAAAATCACCTGGGTATGTGAACGTCTGATCAGGGTCATTTGGATGTTTTTGGTTGTCATTAAGATTTAAAAAGAGAAAACACAGTAGTTTGACAATAAATGGCTTCACCCAACCAATAACCATGAGTGAAGGAAAACATTTTTTTGTTATAATTCATATTCTCTGAAACAAGGCCAAGAAAGGAAAAATTCTGCCAGGGTATGTAAACTTTTGAGCACAATTGTAGCTCCTCGCCGAAAGAGAAGAAGTTATGTGTGTGGATAAATTTGGTGATTCTTAATACAGATTCGGAAGGGATCCCATTAGCTTCAAGAAACATTTGGCAGGCGGATAATCTACTTCATGTGGGATGTTCGAATTTAGGGATTCCACATGCATAGTGGCTAAGATGGCTACATTCACACTTGTGTTTCGATATTCCTTTTGTCTGTTTAGTTTCCAGACAAATGGAATTGAATTTAAAACAGATCTGTTACATAACTGATGCAAACGGAAACAGGAGGAGCACACAGCCCTGAGGCCCTGCTCCGCCTGTGGGGAGTAGTATCATCTCCGGCTGCCACTACATCCCGCCTCAGAGGACTGAACGCAGCGCTGGTGGGTGAATCACCAGACTCCACAGGTGGCATAGTCAATATAACCACTCGATTAACACCAAAACCTGAAAGCCCATTACACCCTTTTAATGTGACGGCCCTGGGCACGGAACGGGTCCAGGCCACGGCTACAACCCACCAAACATCTGACCCGGCTCCGAGTACCCCCATCTCCCAGGGTGAGGGCTGCGAGCATCACAAACTTGGCGTAGTCGGCAGGATTGCTTGCCCGCAGCAAGGGAAGAGAATAACCCCATTGCTACCGGATACTGTGTGCCTTTTACCTTAGACTGTCGTTTTCCACTTAAAATGGCGCCCGCCCAAGAAGAACGGACACCATAATGTGCAGAAAGGACAGTCCCCTAGCACCTCCTATCGTGGGCCTGGCTCCCCCATGGCGCCAAAAGAGCAAACCACCCCTTCCATTAGAGACTGTCCGCGGGGAAGTGTCCGTCAAAACGGATGGGATGTCTGGAGGAGTGCCTGTCAGCCTACCGCCCTGGGCCGCCCCGAAAAGAGAAGGGAACGAATAAAACCACAAGGTGCCACCATAACAGTCCGAGACTCACCATACTCAGGAGCAGTCATGGACGCTGCTGAGGGAAGTCAACCCGAGCCTTCCGAAGTTGGCCCAAGTCTTACTCCTGTTGGAGAGGAGGGAGGCATGGTCTTAACCCTGGCGGATGCGGAATTCCTCCATAGGGAAACCCCGGACCTTGCCTGAAGGGTTGCCGAGGCCTAGCGTGTGGCGTCCGCCGCGTGGCGGGAGGAGATATTGCTAAAGATCCGGGCTCACCGCCAAGGAGCAACAACCCAGGAGGAAGAAGCATCGGAGGACGCGTGCAGCCCAGGATCGGGTAAGAGTGAAACCCCCGCCCCGGCTGCTGAGCCCACTGTGCCCCTTCTGGACCTAATGACGGAGTACCTGCTCCCTGGTGTGGTAACTTGGGAGCAGGTCTTTGCCCCGGAGCTGGAAGCCTCCGCCATCGCCGGAGGCCTGCAATGCCTCCCGCCTCCCGTCTCGGAAGAGCTTGTGCCAGCTGGGGAACCTACGGACCCCAACCCGGACTGGTTCGCACTGACCGAGGACCTGCAGCAACCCCTGCTGTCACCGCTACCCGCACCTCCGGTTGCCTGGCCGGCAGCGGAAGAGTTGGCCTGGGATAACCAGGGGGGGACCTGATGGGCTTCCCCCAGGAGACCCGGGCTGAAGCGCGGAGGAGGAGCGAGCTGTGTAGGCAGCAAATCCTCTAGCTTGACAGGGAGCAACGGCAGAGGGAAATCCGCTGCGAGCGCCTGGAGGTGCGCGCCAAGGCCACAAAATCCAGGGCCCGCCAGGAGGAGGCAGCTTGTCCAAGCCCCCGTGAGGAAGGGCAAGTTCGCTTCCACCACGAGGCAGGATGGGACTTCATAAGGAGTCCCCAGTGGGAGCAAGACGTCTTTGTCAGCCGGCGGGACGACGAGCCGAGGCTGAAGAAGGGACACCCTGGCCGGAACCTCTTCCCGGGTGACCTTGTGTCGTACACCCACCACCACGGGGTGCGGGGGTGGTACGCCCTAGATGTTCACAAGGTGTCCAGGAGTGACGCCCCCTCGCGCTCGACAGTAGAGGGCCGACCAGCCTCCAATGGGAGGAATGAACCTTTTCCTCGGTGGGGAAATAGGGATTAAGCAGCCCCGGCGGCTGTAACCTTTTTGCAGTTGGTTGTTATTATGTTTCATTGTTAACCCCATGTTTTCCTCCCAGATTATAGAGACATTTGTCCCTGTGGACTTGCAGTAGACAGACTCTTCCTTTGTACATAGTTATGCATCTATTTGGGTGCTCCCTATTGGTTTTATGTAAAACCGCTCTACTACTACCTCAGACTTCAGAAGAAAAACCTGTCTGGCGTGGATCTCCTGGAGGTCCAACTCGGGATCTTCATGCCCTGCAGCCACCCCAGGGCCTACGTTGAGGGTTTGGGACAGGTTCCTCTTGCTTCTGACTGGACTTTTCTAAAAAACATCTAAAAATGCCAGCACAGTTCTGGAAGAACATTCTTTGGACAGATGAAACCAAGACGAACCTCTACCAGAATGATGAAAAGAGAAAAGTATGGCGAAGGCGTGGTACAGCTCATGATCCAAAGCATACCACATCATCTGTAAAACACGGCGGAGGCAGTGTGATGGCTTGGGCATGTATGGCTGCCAGTGGCACTGGGTCACTATTGTTTATTGATGATGTGACACAGGACAGAAGCATTCTGATGTATTCAGAGCCATACTGTGTGCTCAGATCCAGCCAAATGCCCCCAAACTGATTGGTCGTCGTTTCATACTTTCGATGGAAAATGACCCAAAACATAAAGCCAAAGCAACCCAGGAGTTTACTAAAGCAAAGAAGTGGAATATTCTTGAATGGCCAAGTCCAAGTCAGTCACCTGATCTCAACAAAATTGAGCATGCATTTCACTTGTTAAAGACTAAACTTCAGACAGAAAGGCCCATAAACAAACAGCAACTGAAAACCACAGCAGTGAATGCCTGGCAGAGCATCAAAAAGGAGGAAACACAGCGTCTGGTGATGTCCATAAGTTCAAGACTTCAGGCAGTCATTGCCAACAAAGGGTTTTCAACCAAGTACTAGAAATGAACATTTTATTAACAATTATTTAATCTGTCCAATTACTTTTGGTCCCTTTAAAAACAGGGTGGCACATGTTAAGAAGCTGAAACTCCTAAACCCTTCATCCAATTTTAATGTGGATACCCTCAAATGAAAGCTGAAAGTCTGAACTTCAACTGCATCTGAATTGTTTTGTTTAAAATTCATTGTGGTAATGTCTAGAACCAAAATTAGAAAATGTTGTCTCTGTCCAAATATATATGGACCAAACTGTATAGCACAATAGGCTCCATTCCAGTTCTGTCTTCTACTGCTGTTAGATATTTCTATACAAAGGCCCAGGTCTCAGGGGGCAGGAATCCTTTTTTTTGGATCTTAATCCTCATTATTTGCTTAAAAAGCAATCCAGAGAACACCCTTTTTCTGCGCCATTTGCTTGTTGGCACTGCAGAATACAGCCAGGTCCTTTCCATATTACAGCGCTAGAAATCAAGCTATTTAAAACTGTGTTTTCTCCGTCAAACGGATCACATATACGTTTTCAGAAAATACTGCCATTTTTGGCCTCCATTCCAATTTTTTTTCACAGTATCAGTGAAGTTTTTGACACCGGTTTGCTGTTCAAACTACTTACCTACAGGCCCAGTATTTAAAACTCTGTTTTCTCCGTCACACGGATCACATATACGTTGTCAGAAAATGCTGCCATTTTTGGCCTCCATTAAAAAATTGTTTCAGTGTGTCAGTGAAGCAATTCACAGCAGTTTGCTGTTCAAACTATTTACCTACAGGCCAGGTATTTAAAACTCTGTTTTCTCCGTCACACCGGTCACATATAAGTTCGCTCCAAACTCAGTCATTTGTAGTGAGCGTGGAAGATACTGTCCTCCATTTAAGATGGGCAAGGCACGTGGTAAGGGACTGGGAACAGGACGTGATGGTGATGGTGCATGCAGAGGCCGAGGACAAGGCCGTGGGCAATCTGAAATTGTGCCACAACTAACACCCACATCTCCCCCGACCTTTCTTTCCCAATTCCTAGGGGACCGCAGCACACCACTATTGAACCCAGAGCAGTGTCAAAAGGTTGTTGGTTGGATAGCCGATAATGCTTCCAGTCACTTAGCCACTAACACCACCACCACCCTGTCTTCCACACGGTCAAGTCTCAGTAGCCGTGAGTCTGGACCGCATATTCCTCACCCTGATCCTCCTTCCTCCCACCGTGCCGAGTGCCCGGAGACAACTGATCCCACACTTGGACACTCTGAAGAGCTGTTCACTTTTCCATTTATAGATTCGGGCCTCTCACCCGGTCCATTTGGCAAGAGGAGATCGCGTGTAGCGATGCCCAAATATTTGAGCAGCCACGGTCACACGAAGGTGACGGTGGCAAAGTGTCACAAGAGGCGTACAATGATGAGACATAATTGCCAGAAAGTCAGGAGGAGGACCAGGGTGCGGAAGTGGAAGACGATGTTGGTGGATGATATAGTAACTGACCCAACCTGGCAGGAGGACATGCAGAGTGAGGACAGCAGCACACAGGGGGAGGGAGGCAGAGCACCCCAACAGTCAGGAAGAAGCAGTGTGGTGGCCGCAGACAGAAAACAGGCAACCGTTCCCTGTAACACCAACACAAAGGAAGTTGCCAGTACAGCTGTTAGGTCTTCCCGAGTCTGGTTGTTTTTTAAAGACTCTGCCGATAACCCAAAAAAGGCCATTTGCACCACCTGCCAGGCCAGCATCAGCAGGAGTGGCAAAACGACCAGCCTGATCACCATCAGCATGATCAGGCACATGGCAGCAAAGCACCCAACTTTGTGGGCCGAACCACAGGGTCCAGGAACAGTGTCTGCAGGTTGCACCATTGCTTCTTCCGCTGTTGTGCATGCAAGCCAATCCCCTGTCCATGGTGCATGCGAAGATGCCTCCTGCCCTGCACCTGTCGTTGCGCACTCTCAAGTAGCAGCATCAGGAAGCACGTCCATGTCCTTGTAAAGCAAGCACAAATATGCAGCCAACGCCCCTCAGGCCACACTACTAAATTCTCACATTTCATTACTGCTTGCGCTCGAAATGTTGCCTTTTAGGCTCGTGGAGACGGAAGCATTCCGCAACCTGATGGCGGCGGCCATCCCTCGGTACTTGGTCCCCAGCCGCCACTATTTCTCCCGGTGTGCCGTCTCCGCATTACACAATCACGTGTCCCTAAACATTAGCCGTGCCCTCAACAATGCAGTTACCAGGAAAGTCCACCTAACCACCGACACGTAGACAAGTGCTTGTGGGCAGGGACGGTACATCTCGGTGACGGCACACTGGGTTAACATAGTGGAAGCTGGGACCCAGTCAGACCTTGGGACGGAACACATCCTCCCAATGCCAAGGATTGCGGGCCCTATTTTAATCAGGGTTGCCCACACGGTCTACAGCTCCTGCACCTCATCCTCCTCAGCCTCCACCTCCTCTTCAGCCTCCATCTCCGAAATTACCACATCAGTCACAAGCTGGAAGCACTGCAGTACTGCCTCGGCCAAGCAGCAACAGGCTGTGCTGAAGCTAATATGCTTAGGTGACAAACCGCACAATGCTGAAGAGCTTTGGACAGCTCTGAAAGAGCAGGCAGATCTGTGGCTCACACCGCTGAACCTACAGCCAGGCATGGTCGTGTGTTACAATGGCCGGAACCTGGTGGCGGCTCTGAGGCGAGGCAAGCTCACACACGTACCATGCCTGGCCCATGTGCTTAACCTCGTGGTTCAGCGGTTTCTCAAATCCTACCCAAGGCTGCCGTATCTGCTTGTTAAAGTACGCCGCCTGTGTACCCATTTTAGAAAGTCAGCTACAGCTTCCGCTGCCCTTGCCGTGTTTCAGCAGCGTTTGCAGCTTCCGGCTCACAGACTGGTACTGTTAGAACTCTCCTGTTAGGTTTTTTTTAGTTTGCTGGTCACATGACCATTTTTGCCTATTTAATCCGGCTCCGCCCTCCTGGCCTTGCTGGACTTCATTGTATTTACTACTCTTGAGCTAGCTTGGTGCTCTGTTGCCGTTCTCTGTTAGTTTTGCTAGGTCTTCTGACCTCTATGCTTTTTGTTGTGTGTTTGTCTTTGACTGCTACTATTTCTGCTAGGAGGTGTCCAACTTATCCCAGTCCCTAGTTCTTGTAGGGATCCCTCCCTCACATCTATAGGTCTTCGTACAGACTAGCCGAGGACTTTAGTGGGTCTGATCGCAGGATCAGGTTCCCCGTTACATCGTAAGGATCTAGTTTAGTTCTATTGTAGGGACAGATCTCCTGTCTTTCCTTAGTCCCTGTAGCAGATCATAACAGTAAGTCCAGCCCTAAAAGAAAAAAAAAATTTCTCTAAGGAAAGACCTCCAGTTTTCCATCATGGTCTTGGTTCAAGATTTGGCTCAACGCTTGCAGGGACTCTCTCTGGAGGTGGCCAAGCTCCAACAACACGTGAGTAGCTGTTCTGGAGCACATTTTGTGGAACCAAAGGTACGTCTGCCTGATTTATTTTTTGGCGAACAACAAGATTTTTTTTCTTTTAAAAATGCTTGTTTATTGTATTTTCGTTTGAGACCCGGATCCTCTGGTGATGAATCACAGCGCATAGGGTTCATAATGTCACTTTTGCGCAAAGATCCTCAGGGATGGGCCTTCTCTCTCCAACCTAGTGATCCGTGCTTTAGATCAGTGGATAGTTTTTTTTCTGCTTTGGGTTTGTTGTACGATGATCCTGATCGTGTCTAATCTGCTGAGTCTGAATTGAGACATCTGAGGCAGGGATCAGGTTATGTGGAAAAATATTGTTCTCACTTCCGTCGGTGGTCTGCCCAGGTGGGGTGGAACGATTCAGCTTTGAAAAGCTTGTTTCTTGCAGGGCTAGGTGAAAGGGTTAAGGATTTACTGATTGCTTATCCCACACCTGGAAACTTGCAGGAGGCAATGCAATTAGCTATACGGGTGGACAGGAGACTGCGTGCAAGGGTTAATGAGAGCAAATCCTCTGCTATGTCAGCTCCGAGTCCTGAGAGGGTCTGTGCTGATGATGGAGAGCCGATGGAGATTGGGGAGATGGCACCCCGCTCTCAGGAAAAAGACCGCAGGCTTTCTGAAGGCTTGTGCTTCTATTGCGGAAATTCTGGTCATTTTATTAAGAACTGTGTGCTTCGTATGAAGAAAGAAAAAAAAAATGGTCAGTCATGCACGTATAGCCTGTTTATATTCTAAGGGAGTATTCCTATCTGCCACTACTGCTGCTCAGGATGAATTAATTGAATTTCGGGTATTTGTGGATTGTGGTTCTACTCTGAATGTGATTGATGGGGGATTCTTGGAAAAACTTAGATTAGAACCTAAAACTTTGTCATCCCCTATTGCTGTGGTTTCTGTTGATGGCTCTCCCTTGAAGAGTGTTACTCATAAGGTCTGTGAATTTCCCCTCACTATTAATGGTATTCATCAAGAGAATTTGGATTTGGTGGTATTGGATAATTTGCCTTCTCCAGTAATATTGGGGTTACCCTGGTTAAAATTGCACAATCCTGTACTGGATTGGTCTACCAATGAAATTAAGTCCTGGAGCCCTAAGTGTTATGACAAGTGTTGTAACGGGCGCATTGCTGCTGTGGATAAAGGGGAATTACCTGTACCTATTCAGGATTTTTGGAGAGTTTTTTCTGAGGAGGAGTCACAAATTTTGCCTCCCCATAGAGACTATGATTGTACCATTGAATTTGTCCCTGGAGCGATTCTTCCTAAAAGTCGTTTATTTAATCTTACTATTCCTGAGAGAAAGGCTTTGGAAGAATACATACAGACAAGCTTGGCCGCCGGTCACATTAGGCCTTCCAAGTCTCCTGTGGCTGTTGGATTTTTTTTTGTAAAAAAAAAAAGATGGCGGTTTACGTCCTTGTCTGGACTTTCGTGAGATTAATAAAATTACTGTACGCAATCCTTACCCACTGCCATTGATTCCTGATTTATTTAACCAGTTAGTGGGGGCCAAGTGGTTCTCTAAAATTGATCTTCGGGGGGCATACAATTTGTTGCGCATGAAGGAGGGTGATGAATGGAAGACTGCTTTTAACACTCCTGTGGGTCATTTTGAGAATCTGGTGATGCCTTTTGGTCTTACCAATGCTCCAGCATTTTTTCAGAATCTTATTAATGACATCCTTGGACCTTTAATCGGCAAAAATGTGGTTGTGTATTTGGATGACATTCTGATTTATTCGCCTGATCTGGAGTCTCATTGGCGGAGCGTACGTGAGGTATTACAGTTATTAATGGACAATTCGCTTTTTGCTAAGCTGGAGAAATGTGAGTTCGCTGTACAGAGAATTAGTTTTTTGGGCTACATTATCTCCAGTGAAGGTTTTGAGATGGACCCGGTTAAAGTTCAAGCTGTGCAGGAATGGCCTAAGCCTATTGGTTTGAAATCGATACAGAGGTTTTTGGGTTTCGCCAATTATTACAGAAAATTCATAAAAAAATTTTCTATTATTGTCAAACCGCTGACCGATCTCACCAGGAAAGGTGCTAATGCGGTTCAGTGGACTTCTGAGGCCATTGAAGCTTTTGTGTTTCTAAAGGAGAGGTTCACCTCTGCTCCCATTCTTATGCAGCCTGATGTGACTAAGCCGTTTTTGGTTGAGGTTGATGCTTCTTCGGTGGTTGTCGGTGCGGTGTTGTCTCAGGAAAACAAGGATGGAGTACATCCCTGTGCCTTTTTTTCAAAAAAATTTTCTGAGACTGAACTTAATTACGATATTGGTAATCGGGAATTGCTGGCGATTAAACTCGCATTTGAACACTGGCGTCACCTCTTGGAAGGTGCTGAATTTCCCATTCAGGTTTTCACTGATCATAAAAATCTGATCTATCTCGATGCTGCCAAGCGCTTGAATGCCCGTCAGGCTAGGTGGGCACTTTTTTTCTCGCGGTTTAATTTTTCCGTTACTTACATCCCGGGTACCAAGAATGTTAAAGCGGATGCTTTGTCTCGCAGCTTTTCTCCCATGGTCGGTGTTGAGGAGGAAGAGGAGAGCATTTTACAAGAAGGTGTTGTGATTGCTGCTTTGGACTCCGTTTTGGAGGATGAGATTCTTAAAGCTCAGGAGAATGCCCCATCTAACACTCCCCATGGGAGGTTGTTTGTGCCTAGGACCTTTAGGAGAGATTTGTTTGTTGAGTGTCATGAGTCTCGGTTGGCAGGTCATCCAGGAATTTCTGAGACCAAGAGACTTGTGGGTCGCAGTTTTTGGTGGCCTGGATGGCAGAAGGAAGTTATTAAGTGGGTGCGCCAATGTACTGTGTGTGCTAGATCCAAGTCTTCGCATGCTCCTGCGGCGGGGTTGCTTTGCCCTCTGGAGGTTCCTAGTGCACCTTGGACACATCTGGCTATGGACTTTATTACTGACCTTCCCCCCTCTGAAGGTTTCACGGTCATCTGGGTGGTCGTTGACTGTTTTAGCAAGATGTGTCACTTGGTTCCCTTCATCAAACTGCCTTGCGCTAAGACACTCGCTAAGGCCTTTGTCAAGGAAATTGTCAGACTACATGGTGTTCCTACTGACATTGTTTCTGATAGGGGACCTCAGTTCGTGGCTCGTTTTTGGCGTGCCTTTTGTGACAGGTTGGGAGTTCATTTGTCGTTTTTATCCGGATATCATCCTGAGTCTAATGGCCAGACAGAAAGGAAGAACCAGGATGTTGAGCAGTTCTTGCGTTGTCTTGTGGCAGACAATCAAGAGGGGTGGTCTGAGTTTCTGCCACTTGCTGAATTTGCTCTTAACAACCATACATCCTCTTCTGCTGGGTGTTCGCCTTTTTTGTTGTTGTTCTGGGAGACATCCGTCTTTTGGGTCATTCTCCAAATTGGTTTCGGCTGTTCCTGAGGAGGAGAGTTTTTCCGGTGATTTGGAGAGAGTTTGGACTGATGTGCGTGGTAATCTTCAGGAGGTTAACAAAAAATCTAAGAGGTACTTTGATAGGAAACGGCAAGAGGTTTTGTTTGCTGTTGGTGACATGGTTTGGTTGTCCTCTAAGAATCTGCGATTGAGGATTCCTTCTAAAAAATTGGGTCCCAAGTTCGTAGGGCCCTTTAAGGTGCTTCAGATAGTTAACCAATCTGCTGTTAGGTTGGAGGTTCCTACGTCCTGGAAGATTAACCCGGTGTTTCATGTTTCTCCGTTGAAAAAAGCTGATGTGTCGGATGGTGACGCCTCTGCCACTGTTCCTCCGGTGGTGGAGGACGGGGAAAATGAAATTTCCCGCATCCTAAATTTTAGACGGTATAGAGGGAGTTTGCAGTATCTCGTCGCTTGGAAGGGTTTCGGACCTGAGGATAACTCATGGGTGAGGGCGGATGATGTTTCTGCTTCCAGACTTGTCAGAGCGTTTCACAGGAGGTTTCCTGGTAAGCCTGGGCCTAGGGGATCCGGAGGATCCTCTTAGAAGAGGGGGTACTGTTAGAACTCTCCTGTTAGTTTTTTTTAGTTTGCTGGTCACATGACCATTTTTGACTATTTAATCCGGCTCCGCCCTCCTGGCCTTGCGGGACTTCATTGTATTTACTACTCTTGAGCTAGCTTGGTGCTCTGTTGCCGTTCTCTGTTAGTGTTGCTAGGTCTTCTGACCTCTATGCTTTTTGTTGTGTGTTTGTCTTTGACTGCTACTATTTCTGCTAGGAGGTGTCCAACTTATCCCAGTCCCTAGTTCTTGTAGGGATCCCTCCCTCACATCTATAGGTCTTCGTACAGGCTAGCCGAGGACTTTAGCGGGTCTGATCGCTGGATCAGGTTCCCCGTTACATCGTAGGGATCTAGTTTAGTTCTATTGTAGGGACAGATCTCCTGTCTTTCCTTAGTCCCTGTAGCAGATCATAACAGGTAAGTGATGTCCCCACGCGAAGGATTTGTGAGCAGAAGAGGGCAGTTGTTGAGTATCAGTATCAACATTCAGTTCAGATTCCACACATAAGTCCTCAGGAGTGGACATGGATGTCAGACATACAGTACAGACCAAAAGTTTGGACACACCTTCTCATTTAAAGATTTTTCTGTATTTTCATGACTATAAAAATTGTACATTCACACTGAAGGCATCAAAACTATGAATTAACACATGTGGAATTATATACTTAACAAAAAAGTGTGAAACAACTGAAAATATGTCTTATATTCTAGGTTCTTCAAAGTAGCTACCTTTTGCTTTGATGACTGCTTTGCACACTCTTGGCATTTTCTTGATGAGCTTCAAGAGGTAGTCATCGGAATTGGTCTTCCAACAATCTTGAAGGAGTTCCCAGAGATGCTTAGCACTTGTTGGCCCTTTTGCCTTCACTCTGTGGTCCAGCTCACCTCAAACTTTTGGTCTGTACTGTATGTACCATCCTCCAAAACTTTGAGGACTCCACCAAGATGGTGAGCAGCGATGACGCCATAATTAGCATCACCATCCCGCTTCTCTGTCTTCTGAAACGCTCTCTGCTCACAATCAAAGAGGATGCATTGCAGGCAGAGCACGATGAGATGGAGCAAGGAACCGTACAGGGTGATTACACACAGCCCAGCCTCATCTCATCCTAATGTGGATTGGTTGGCAATGAGGAAGAGGAGGAGGAGGAAGGACAGGAGCTAGTTTCATGCGCTATAGACGATACTACCTGCACAGCTGCTATACTGTCTGTTCAGCGTGAATTGCCAGAGGACAGAGAGGAGGAGGAGAGCATGGTCAGTCATCCTCTTGGTGAGGACACGGAAGTCTTGCCTGTTAGTAGTCTGGCACGCATGGCTGAGTTTATGTTATTTTATATCTCTTATTCCTGAGGCGTCTACAAAAATGGGGCTGTACCAGAAGGCCCTTGTTGCGGAACTGTTAAAAAAATTCCCATCTGAAAACGCTGGCGGCCGAGGGCACACTTCGTTGGACAACCAAGGAGTACAGGAAAGAGAGACACAACTTCAATCCAACAGAGGAAGGGGAACACTGTCAAAGTTCTGGGAGAGTTTTCTCAGCCCCTCCCATCGCACAGGCCCTGAGGAGCGGGGTACTCTCACAAGGAGTGCAAAGTTTGGGAAGATGCTGAGGGAGTACCTTGCCGACCGTACCAACGTCCTCCATGATTCCTCTGTGCCTTATAATTATTGGGTATCCAAGCTGGATACGTGGAATGAACTGGCTCTCTATGCCTTGGAGGTCCTGGCCTGCCCTGCCGCCTGCATTTTATCAGAGTGGGTTTTTAGTGCCGCTGGTGGAATTATAACTGATAAGCGCATCCGCCTGTCAACTGAAGATGCTGATAGGCTGACTCTTATAAAAATGAACAAGGGCTGGATTGGGCCAGACTTCTCAACAACACCAAATGATAGCAGCGTAACATAAACTCAAATCCAGTGTCTTTTCTTGGGAGGTGTATTCCCATGCACCTTTTCACACCCAGACATGGGTATACGCTTCCTCATTTTGGCTATTTGCTCTTGTCCTCCTCCTTCCCCTCATCCTCCACCACCATATCACCAGGGTGACCGTGGTCCGTGATGCAACACCCACCTAATTTTTTTAAAGGGTGTTTATGATGCCTGTAAAAAATTTTTTTTATGCAGTATGTTCATGTATACCACCCAGGGGTAAATGTTTGTTAGCCCATACACTTAGTGCATGGGCATTTCACGTATAGGAGGCCCGCTCCTTTCTAATGGGAACATTTTTTATGAGGCCCTCCTCCACGTCTCTTCCAAGGGGCAGTGAAGTGCCTCCAAATTTTTGGCAGCCCTTTCATTCATTGCATAGCCCAACACTATGGGAGACTCGCTCTATGTGTCTTTAAATTCTTAGTGGGGTTTTTCCTAAATTTGGTCAGCCGTTGGACTCACTGCATACCCTATAACTGTATAGCTGTTACGTGTCCGAGTGGTGGAAGGTCTGTGCTTCGGTGCAAGGAGGGACCAGAGGGGAGTGACTAAATACCTACTCGGCCTGACCAAGGTTGCACGGCGGCTCAATCGACTCCGTGAACCAGGGAGGGACCGAGCAGGAGGACCAGGTGCCACTCTGGGACCGACCTTGTTTGAGAGCAGGTGACTCCCACGGGTCAGATGGCAGGAACTGACCGGTACAGCGGATGAGCACGGCAGGAAGGCTGACGGGTGGTCCGGGTAGACAACCTAACGGGCACGACAGGTAACAGGCAGCTGCTCCAGGTAGGCAGGCAGGCGGGCACAACAGGTAACAGGCAGGTGCTTCCAGGTAAGCAGGCTGGCGGGCACAACAGGTAACAGGCAGGTGCTTCCAGGTAAGCAGGCTGGCGGGCACAACAGGTAACAGGCAGGTGCTTCCAGGTAAGCAGGCTGGTGAGCACAGCAGGTAACTGGCAGGCAGACTGGCGAGCAGGACTGACAGGCAGACAGGCGGGCAGGACAGACAGGCAGACTGGCGGGCAGGACTGACAGGTGGCGGGACCTGAGGGCTGAAGCAAGTGCTAGCACACGGAACAACAACCATTGCACAGGCACCTCCATATTGGAGGAGGTGCTTTAAATAGGGGAAGTCCTCTAGCCATTGGCCGGGGACTTTTTAGGACGGCACGCGCAGCCCCTTTAAGAGGGAGGGAGCGCGCGCGCCCTAAGCACAGTGCCCGGGAAGCTGCGCGCAGTGCGCGCCACAGTAGCTGCAGGTCGAGAGGTGGAAGATGCAAGACCAGGGCCGTGGCGGTGAGGGGAACGGCGTCTCTGCCTGGTAGGAGGCAGAGACGTCGATGCTACAGTACCCCCCCCCCTTTACGCCCCCCCCTTCTTTAAGCCCGAGATAAAAATTTTAAGAAGATGAGGGGCATGAATGTTCTCCCTGGGTTCCCAAGACCTCTCCTCCGAGCCAACCCCCTTCCAATCCAGAAGAAAGAAAGTCTTTCCTCTTACCCTCTTGGTGGCCAAAATGTTTTCTACCTCAAAGACGTCCTCAGCGGAGACTGGAGCTGGAGAGGTACCTGGATCATCAGAGAAGGAATTAAGGACAACAGGTTTGAGGAGGGATACATGAATGGAGTTGGGAATCCTTAAGGTGACCAGGAGTATCAGCTTGTAGGCCGCGGGATTGATTTGGTACAGAACCTCGAACGGACTGATGAACCGCGGACCCAACTTATGGGAAGGTATCTTGAGACGGACATGACTCGCCCCCTGGGCCGTGGGGCACGCGGATCCGGGCGATAGGGGAACGATGGGGGTAGCAGTGGCGACCCGGTTCCGCGGCTCAGGGTGGTCAGACCAATGGTAGTCTGCTACGTGCTTCAGATAATGTCCGACTACGCCACCCGTGGATTGCGGTTATTAGGAACCGCCGCTGCAAGGCAGTCCGCTGGGGCTGATGATGAATGCAGCTGGGATGGTGTGACTCCCCACGGGAAGAGTGCGGCCCCAGGGCAGTGTAGTGGATGGTGGGAGTGATGGTGGTGAGAGTCCCAGTACCGGTAGTGCTGGAGGCGCGAAGGAGCACACAGACAGCAAGTTACAGTCCAGGGTCTTTACTCACAGTACATTTGTTCCGGGTCACTTCTGTCAGCAGTGACCGCCCGAGCCGTGCTGCGTCCACCAGGTGTGGGGCTCTGTCAACTCCCAAGCAGTTCAGGAGCATGGCACAGGACCCCCTTTAATCCTTTCTCTGGCCTGCCTCACCAGTGACCCACTTTTGTCCAGCTGCCGCGGACTTGTGCGGTTAAACGTGGGCCCCGTCCTCCGCTGTCCTATATGGTGCCTTCCTAGCAGGTTTGATGAGGTGTCGCACCAATAGATGATCACGACGACCGGTCTTTGGCTGAGGGTAGTTTCTCTTCCACCAACTTGGGGTCCGGTACCCTTAATCTACCTGACCCTTCACCCTGGATTCTCGTGGGTTCTTAGGGTCCCTTCCACCTTCTTGTTCCTGAGCCCTTCTGTTTCTCTGTCTCTTCTTCTCCCTTTCAGTTCCTTCCTGTTCCTTTCTGCTCTGTTCTCTTGGAGCTGAGATGAGCCAAAATCTCAGCTCCCCTTCACCTCCTCCTCGGCCTCTCACTAGGCCCTCCTGGAGTAGAGCTCCTACAGAGCCTCTATTCCCTGTCTTCTCCTCTGACTGAACTGACCCAGAACTAAGATGGTGCCCACCTTTTATACCTCCCTCTGACCATGAGCCCAGGTGACCAGCAACCAATGGGCTCCTACCTACGCTCAGGAACCAACCCCTATCTGCCCCTACAGCACTGGGTGTTCCACCCCCCTCCCCACTCCAGACAGGGACATAGTCGGTCGTGCCTGCACTTCTGTCTAGTGGGAGCACCGTTGAGCTGTCCCTCGGAAATGGGGTGTGTGTGGTGCATGCAGCTAACTGAGTCCTGGTCCATACTCCATCCTTACCTGGGAGTGGAATATCACACCTCTGGTCTGAGGTGCAATACCCCTGTAGCGGCCGAACCCTCGGGGCGCTACAGACATATTTGGAGGAAAGGCAGACCTTGTCTCCTGAACGGAATTGAGGAGGATCCAGACGTCTCTTATCAGCATGTCTCTTCATCCACTCGGAGGACTGTAGAAGTGCAGATCTAGTGTCTTCCCAAATTGCCTAGAATTCGCTGACAAGAGACTCCACGGCAGGATTGTCCACAGACGAGGAGACGGGAAACGGAATCTGGGGGTGTTGACCGTAGACCAGAAAGAACGGGGATTTAATAGAAGACTCGCTCTCATGGTTGTTATAAGAGAACTCGGCCCAGGGCAGGAGCTCAACCCAATCGTTATGGTGAGCATTGACGAAGTGCCGGAGAAAACTGGTAAGGACCTGGTTGATACGTTCCACTTGACCATTGGATTGAGGGTGATAAGCAGAGGAAAAATCCAAAGAGACGTCCAGCAGCTTGCACGTAGCTCTCCAGAAGCGCCAAGTGAACTGAACCCCGCGATCAGACACAATGTGGAGGGGTAGGCCGTGAAGACGGAAGATGTGATGGATGAAGTCCTTGGCCTGCACAGATGCAGACGGAAGATCAGGCAGAGGGATGAAGTGGGCCATTTTAGAGAAGCGGTCAGCGACCACCCAAATGACTGTACAACCGGCAGAGACAGGGAGATCCGTAATGAAGTCCATAGCTATGTGTTGCCATGGAGCGGAAGGCACGGGAAGAGGAAGGAGACTTCCGGATGGAAGGTGCCGGGGAACCTTGTTACGGGCACATGAGGAACAAGCCGTGATGAAGTCCACAACATCCTTGCGCAGAGAAGGCCACCAGTAATGTCGGGCGATGAGCAGAAAGGTCTTCCTCTGACCAGCATGACCGGCTAGTTTGGATGAATGGCCCCAGAGTAGAACCTTCTTATGATCTGGAATCGCCACAAAAGACTTGCCGGGTGGAAGAAGAAAAAGGTCAAACGGAGCCACAGTCATTACTTTGGAGGGGTCGATGATATGTAGAGGCTCCACCTCTTGGTCCGTGGACAGGAATGAGCGGGATAAAACGTCAGCCTTAATGTTCTTGTCTGCCGGGCGGTAATGCAGAGTGAAGCAGAATCGGGCAAAGAATAGAGACCACCTAGCCTGACGCGGATTAAGTCTTTAGGCGTTTTGTAAATAGGCAAGGTTTTTGTGGTCAGTGTAGATGACCACCAGGTGCAGAGCCCCCTCCAGTAGGTAACGCCACTCCTTCATCGCCAATTTGATGGCTAGCAGCTCACGATCTCCTATGGAGTAGATGCACTCGGACGAGGAGAAGAGCTTGGAGAAGAAGCCGCAGGTTACCATTCTCCCAGATGGGGATTTCTGGGTGAGCACCACTCCGGCTCCGGAGGAGGATGCATCAACCTCCAGGAAGAACTGTTTGTTGCAATCTGGACGGTGCAGCACTGGGGCGGAGGAGAAGGCTTGTTTCACGGAGACGAAGGCCTCCTCCGCTTCGGAAGTCCATTCCCTGGGATTTGCTCCCTTATGGGTGAGCGCGGAGATGGGAATCGCTCCGGGAGGAGAAATGAGGGATGAAGAGGCGGTAATAATTTGCGAAGCCCAGGAATCGCTGAATCGCCTTCAACCCCTCCGGTTGGGGCCACTTTAAGAAGGCAGAAACCTTCTCGGGATCCATCCGCAGACCAGTCTTGGAGATAATATAGCCCAGGATCGGAAGGAAGGTCTGCTCAAAGAGGCATTTCTCAAATTTTGCGTATAGGCGATTCTGCCGGAGCCTTAGCAGAACCTGATGAACATCCCTCCGGTGTTTGGGCAGGTCCGGAGAGAAGACCAAGATATCGTCCAGGTACACCACCACGCCAGAATACAGGAGATCACAGAAGATGTCGTTAACCAGCTCCTGGATGACGGCTGGGACATTACAGAGACCAAAGGGCATCACGCGATATTCATAGTGACCGTCCCAGGTGTTGAATGCCGTCTTCCACTCGTCTCCCTGGCAGATCCGGGCCAAATTGTACGCCCCACAAAGATCGAGCTTGGTGAAGATCTTCGTGCCTTTAAGGTGGTCGAGCAGCTCTGAGATGAGAGGCAGGGGGTACTTATTCTTGATGGTAATCTGGTTAAGACCCCTGTAATCGATACAGGGACGTAGTGAGTCGTCTTTCTTCTTAACAAAGAAGAATCCTGCTCCAACCGGGGAGGTAGATTTCTGGATGAATCCCCTAGCAAGATTCTCTTCTATGTACTCAGACATGGCCCGGGTCTCAGTCAGCGACAAGGGGTAGATACGCCCGCGGGGAGGAGAAGCACCAGGTACCAGGTCGATTGGGTAATCATACGGCCTATGAGGTGGAAGTGTCTCTGCCTTCTTTTGTCGAAGACGTCCGCATAGGACCAGTAGGGTGCCGGCAGACCAGGTAGATTAGCCGAAGTAGACGGAGGTCGAGCTGGACGAACCGGAATCAGGCAGGACTCGTGGCATTCCTGCCCCCAACGGAGCACTTCACCAGACCTCCAATTCAGAACACGTTCTTGTCTCTGTAACCAGGGTTGACCAAGCAAGAGGGAGTGAGAGAGACCGGACAGCACATGAAAGGAGATCTTCTTCGAGTGCAGCATTCCCACCTGAAGGGTTACAGGCTCTGTGATGAGCAAGATGGTCTCCGGAAGAAGTCTCCCATCAACGGAAGCGACCGCCAACGGTTGAGCCAGATGTATGGTAGGAATCTGATACCGCTCCACAAGAGCCTGAGAAATGAGATTCCCAGCCGCTCCGGAATCCAGGTGGGCGGTCTCAAAGAAGCGGATCTCACCACTGGTAAAGGAAACAGATAGAGTCAAGGACGGAGAGGATTTACTCTTGCCTAGGACGACCTCTCTGAGCGATCCTAGACACTGGAGTTTCCCGGCTTCACCGGGCAGGAAAGGATCTGATGCTCTTTACTGCCAGAGTAGAAGCAACTCCCCTCGGCTCGGCGCGTCTCCTGACGAGATTTGACCATCTTGGTTTTGTCAATTTGCATGGGTTCAGGCGAGCATGCCCGGGGAATTGCTGGTTGGGAGGCAGGCTTTTGGAATACAGGAGCAAGACACGGAAATCTTCTCTCCCGGGTAGTCTGCTTAGCTCGTTCCAAAAAACGGATGTCAATCCAGGTAGCTAATGACACCAGGTCGTCCAGGATGGAAGGGATGTCACGACCGGCTAGCTCATCCTTGATCCGTCCGGAAAGGTCCTCCCAGAAGGTGGACACCAGGGCCTCGTTGTTCCAGGCAAGCTCTGATGCGAGGATACAGAAATGTATGGCATATTGGCCTACAGTGAGACTCCCTTGGCGGAGACGGAGAAGTGAGGAGGCAGTAGAAGTTTTTCGTCCGGGCTCATCGAAGACCTTCCGGAAGGCAGTGAGGAAAGCCGGAAGATCGGGCACCAGGGGATCCCCTCTCTCCCACAGAGGGTTTAGCCATGCCAATGCCTCCCCGGTGAGGTGAGACATGATGAACGCCACCTATGTCGGAGGGGAACTGATGTGCCAGGAGTTCAAAGTGCAGCGTGCACTGATTTAGGAAGCCTCGACATAAGACTGGGTCACCACCAAAACGTGGAGGTGCAGAGAGCCGGCGTCCAGAGCTGGGTGCCATAGCGCCAGTAGGTTGAGGTGCCTCCGGAGCGGGTGCCGCTCGGCTAGAAATGGACACAGACAGGGTAGACAGCGTGTCCAGGCAAGAGTTGACTGACCACAGATACAACAGGATAGTCTCCTGTTGGTATCTCTGAGGTGAGATCTCCTGGTACAGTACAGGTCAGAGAGCGAAGGAGCCTGGGGGCCACCGGGTTCCATGGCCTGTGCAAACTGTTACGGGTCCGGGTGGTGGAACCTCTGTGCTTCGGTGCAAGGAGGGACCAGAGGGGCGTGACTTAGTACCTACTCAGCCTGACCAAGGTCGCACGGCAGCTCTGTGAACCAGGGAGGGACCGAGCAGGGGGACCAGGTGCCACTCTGGGACCGACCTTGTGTGACAGCAGGTGACTCCCACGGGTCAGATGGCAGGAACTGACCGGTACAGCAGATGAGCACGGCAGGAAGGCTGACGGGTGGTCCGGGTAGACAACCTAGCGGGCACGACAGGTAACAGGCAGGTGCTCCAGGTAGGCAGGCAGGCGGGCACAACAGGTAACAGACAGGTGCTTCCAGGTAAGCATGCTGGTGAGCATGTCAGGTAACTGGCAGGCAAACAGGCGAGCAGGACTGACAGGCAGACAGGCGGGCAGGACTGACAGGCAGACTGGCGGGCAGGACTGACAGGCAGCGGGACCTGAGGGCTGAAGCAAATGTTAGCACATGGAACAACAACCATTGCACAGGCACCTCCATATTGGAGGAGGGGCTTTAAATAGGGGAAGTCCTCCGGCCTTTGGCCGGGGACTTTTTAGGATGGCGCGCAAGGCCCCTTTAAGAGGGAGGGAGCGCGCGCCCGCACGCCATAAGCACAGTGCCCGGGAAGCTGCGCGCAGTGCGCGCCACAGTAGCTGCAGGACGAGAGCCGGAAGACACCGGACCAGGGCCATGGCAGTGAGGGGATCGGCGTCTCTGCCCGGCAGGAGGCAGAGACACCGATGCTACAATAGCAGACCCTCTCCTTTCTAATGGGAACATGTCTTACTTGTTACTGTGGCCCTGCTTTATGTGTCTTTAATTTCTTAGTGGAGTTTTTCCTAAATTTCGTCAGCCGTTGGACTCACTGCATACCCTATAACTGCATAGCAGACCCTCTCCTTTCTAATGGTAACATGATGTCGTACTTATTAGTGTGGCCCTTCTCTATGAGTCTTTAAATTCTTAGTGGGGTTTTTCCTATATTTGGTCAGCCGTTAGACTCACTGCATACCCTATAACTGTATAGCAGACCCTCTCCTTTCTAATGGTAATTTGTCGTTACTCTGGGCCTGCTCTATGTGTCTTTCATTTCTTAGTGGGATTTTTCTTAAAATTGGTCAGCTGTTGGACTCACTGCATACCCTAAAACTGTATAGCAGACCCTCTCCTTTCTAATGGGAACATGTCGTACTTATTACTGTGGACCTGCTCTATGTGTCTTTAAATTCTTAGTGGGGTTTTTCCTATATTTGGTCAGCCATTAGACTCACTGCATACCCTATAACCAGCCTCTTGAGAAAGCCACACTCACCCAGGCGAAACGCGCGTTGAGGCGCTCCATCCCATGGGTCTATTGCACTCAGCACTTTAGTCCTGTGTTCCACCTCTTCTGGTAAGGTTCCTTTTCTTTACTTATATATACTTGGACTGTGGACCTCTAAATGTCATTATGGACTTTCCTCGGTCCTGGCTATTACGTATGATTGAATATCCCCTGGCAATTTTGTCTAGATTATGATGGGTACCTTACCTTAGGAGTCCCCAGCCCACAAATTACTCATATAATGTGGATGCATGGGGGTTCACAGGCTGTCTAGTGCTGCTACCACTTAACTCCTTCTGTATCCCCATTTGTGTTAATGCTATGACTTGAGTACTTATTTCTGATATTTATGTATCTAATAAAGATTGTTTTTTATCCAAGCTACTCCTGATTTTTTCCTTGGTTCAGTATGTTGTTGGAGTAGAGTCTATGCTGACTTAGTACTTATGGTTTATCAGCTATGTTTGTGACTAGCCCAGGGGATGGGGGATGACTCGGTTACCCGGGCCTTTAGCCTTAAGGAGGTCGCGGTGGTCGGCTCCCGGGCCCGTTCTCTGGGGTCTCTCTTTAAAAAGGAGTTGATAGATATCAAGTTTATAAAAGTTCGTGACGCCACCTATGGTTTCTGATGATATTCACCAGCGCTGCGCAGTCCACTGAGGCCAGTGATAAGGCAGCTAGATGGTATGGCTCCTAACAGGTGGAGCTAGGCCTCAGGGCAGGGTATGGATGGGGTATGCAGGACGGAGAGACTCAGCCGGGTCAGAGCAAGAACAGGGACGGATACAATAGTCACTTCAGTACCTTTTACTGATGGAAATTCAGGCACTCCCCGGAGCACTGTAGGGTGAAGGGTGTATGTCCGGATCCTCCCCAATGAGCGGGTTTTGGGCCTCCTGTTTCTTGCCTCTGCGTAGTAAGTTTCTGACCTGCCTGGAGCTAGGCCTAACTTTGTCTCTGTCCTGCGCTGGCTGACCTTGTGGTAGGGCCTTCTCTTGGAGTGCACGCTCCCGACCTACGGGGCCTATGTGTCTCCTGGCTCTGGTACGTATCAGCACTTTAGCGATCCTGGGACTTGTAGTTCTCCAGGGATTCCAGTTTATCTTACTGGGTCATGGAGATCCCGGTAAGTTTCGGACCCGGTGTCCGGTAACTGCTTCTTCGGGGTGAGCTAGTTAAGCTCCTCTGCCCCCTATGAACTAACTCTCTCTACTCGCCTTCGGCCTACTCGGGCCCTCAATAGGCTACTCACACTAACGGCAGCTTGCCGCGCTTCACCGATCTTACGTCGCCGGCACACCTAAAGCTCACCTCTCTGAGCTACAACTGAGTCTCGACTGTGCTCCACCGCAGACTGACCTCTCTCAGGCTTCTACTGCAGGAACTCTCTCAACAGGTTTGCTTTCTGTCAGTTCCAGTCTAGACTAACTGAGCTGGACTCTGCATTCAGGTTTGTGCTTGCTGAACTCTCCAGAGGAACTGAGCTGCCCGGCTCCACCTTCCCTATTTATCTATCCCTAACAGGCTCCCTCTGGTGGTCTGAGTTGGAAGGTGGAGATGTGTGAATGGTTATGGGGGCCTCTTGTGTAGGAATCCTTCAATACACCCTTCTAGGATTTGTGATACCAAGCACAGCTGGGCTTCACATTCCCCCCTAGTTAAACTCAGCACTCCCGGGCTGAAGTACATTTTATAAAACAGTAACAATAGGAAATATAAGCAATACTAGAACAATCTTCCCTTTATGGGAGGCACAAATCTTAAAACGTTACATAACAGTAACAAAGCAGAGTGTCCTCAGAATTCAAGTCTCTTCTGGTGAGGTTCCCAGAAAGGATGTCCATCTCACAAGGTAGAGTACTTTGTTGGTTTTGAGGGACCTGTCCTAAACCCTCTACGTAGGCCCTGGGGTGGCTGCAGGGCATGAAGATCCCGAGTTGGACCTCCAAGAGAGCCACTCCATACAGGTTTTCCTTCTGAGGTCACCTAAAGGGCACTCCAGGGAGCACAATTATATACAATAAAAGTTTTTGGGCTGCACACAGTCCTCAGCCACGAAGTTCATTATGTAGGCATAAAGAATTAATAGGAAAAAGCCCAAATTGATAAGCATGCATGAAATTATACAACTATGCAGTACATCACAATTTAATATACAATACCCCAGGGGTAACTATCTACACTCTCTGAAATTTTGATCATCTACTGTGTGTACCTAGCAGGAGGTTTACCTCTTGTGCTGCGTACTGATCTGCGTAGTGCTGTGGTTGGTGGAGTGTCAGTGTCTGTATCCTCAGTTACTCTATCAGTTCTACGTGTAAGCATGTTGTAAAACTGCCTTAACCTCTCTCTTGGACTGGCAAGTCTACTATTGGCTGGACCTTCTTGCTCTGCTCCTGCCGGGGATCCTTCATCCGGGGATACTTCTTGAGCTGGCTCTTCTGCAGCACTTACAGGTACAACTTGCTGTGGAGGGTTTTCTAGCTGTTCATAGAATTGGAGTACTGGAATGATTACTGCATCTCCTATCTGAGGCCAATCAGCTGGGAAGTCTCCAAGGTCAGTGTGTATCACCGCTTCTTTAGGTTCTTCCTGGATTGTGAGAGGCACTTTTTCTTGGGGTTTCAGTAATTCTGGACACAACTTTAAGTGGTCCCTGGACACTGTAGCAGATGTTTTTCCTCCATCACGACTGATTATGCATGTCTTTTTGTTGTCAAATCTTGACGGTAACACAGTGTAAGGGTCTTTTTCCCACTGGTCATCAAGTTTGTGGTTACGTCTTTTCCTTTTTAGTACTGTTTCACCAGGTGTGAAAGGTTCTGCTGGTGCGTTTTTGTTGTAGTGCATTTCCTGCTTTTCTCTCACCCGAGTAAGACTGTCCTTGACACAAGCTTGTACCCTTCTGTACTGCTCTTGTCTGGTCTTGTCCCAGTCCTCAGTGGTCATATCAGCTTCAGGTTCAAAAACACCAAGCTCCAGATCCATGGGCAGCTTTCCTGGCCTTGCCCGCATGAGATATGCCGGAGTGTAATTGGTGGAACTGACTGGTATATGATTGTACAGATCCACTAGGTCTGGTAGTAGGTCTGGCCACTGGTTTCTCTCCTCAAGTGGTATGATCTTTAGCAGGTCGATGATGATGCTGTTCATCTTTTCGCAGAGACCGTTTGTTTGTGGGTGGTAAGGCGTAGTTCTTATCTTTTTACACCCGTAGAGATGGCAGAACTCCTTGAACAACTCAGCCTCAAAGACCGGGCCCTGGCCCGTCAGCACCTGCTCAGGGTAGCCATGGGGTCTGCAGAAATACGCTTGGAACGTTTTGCTGCTGTCTCTGCTGTCAGGTCTTTGACGGGGGCGACCACCAGAAAACGTGAGTAGTGATCTACCATGGTCAGACCATAGGAGTACCCTGACCTGCTGGGGGAGAGCTTGACATGGTCCAGGGCCACGATCTCCAGGGGCCGAGTCGTCTTGATGGGCTGCAGGGGTGCCTTCTGGCTGCTGAAGTCTTTCCTTCTTAGGCCGCAGGGTCCATAGTCCCAGCACCACCTTTCAATGGAGCTCCGCATTCCTACCCAGTAGAATTGACAGGGTCTCTAGCTTTTTCCAGCCAAAGTGCCCCGCCTGATCGTGGTAAGCTTCCAATACCATCTGGATGTTTGTCTTAGGGACTACTATCTGCCATACCATCTCATGAGTTTTTGGATTGACATACCTCCGGCACAGCTTCTCACGGTAAAAAAACAGCCGGCTTCTCTCGTTCCACAGCTGCTTTGCTTACAGAGTCGCATCTTTCTCCAGGGAGGCACCTTCTTGGGTTATCAGCTGTTTGATGCGGCTGACAACCGGGTCACTGTCCTGGGTCTCTTTCCAGCTGTGGTGAGGAAGGAGGTTTAACGTCTTTCCACGTTGCTTCCTGGAGGCTCTCTGCTCATGGATCATCCCATTCCGGTGAAAGGCAGGTAGCTCTATCTCTTCCAGGTCATCCACTTCCTCTTCTGTGTCTGACTGGTGAGGCATCCTAGACAGGGCATCGGCGTTGGCGTTCTTGCGGCCCGCCCGGTATTTCATTGTAAATTGGTAGTTTGACAGCCGAGCCATCCATCGTTGTTCCAGAGCCCCCAACTTAGCTGTTTCAAGATGGGTCAAGGGGTTGTTATCAGTAAAGGCAGTGAACTTGCTGGAAGCCAGATAGTGCTTGAATCTTTCAGTGATGGCCCAGACTAAGGCCAGGAACTTCAACTTGAAGCTGCTATAGTTCTCTGGGTGCCTCTCAGTCTGACGGAGCTTCCTGCTTGCGTATGCGATGACTTTCTCTTGCCCATTCTGCTTCTGACTTAGGACAGCGCCCAGCCCTTTGTTGCTGGCATCTGTATACAGCAGGAACGGCTGGCTGTAGTCACGGTAGGCTAGGATCTCATCACCTGTCAGGATCTCCTTCATCTCCTGAAACGACTCCGCTTGCTCCTTACCCCAGTGGAACGGAGGGTTTTTGCCTTTGGGGGACTGCCCTACCAGGAGGTCTTGCAGAGGAGCTGCTTTCTTTGTGTAGTCCTTTACGAACCTCCGGTAGTATCCTACTAGTCCCATGAACTGACGCACCTCCTTGAGGTTCTTCGGCTCCGGCCACTTCTGGATGGCTGTGACTTTCTCCGGGTCTGGTGCTACGCCTTCCGGACTGACAATGTGTCCCAGGTACTGTACCTTCTTCTTGAGCAGGTGGCACTTTGAGGGCTTCAACTTCATCCCGTACCGGGACAGTGACTCAAATACCTCTGCCAGGTGTTTCAAGTGGTCCTCGTACGTTCTGGAGTACACAATTACGTCATCCAGGTAAAGTAACACAGTCTCGAAGTTGCGGTGTCCCAGGCAGCACTCCATCAATCTCTGGAACGTTCCGGGGGCATTGCAGAGTCCAAACGGCATGCTGTTGAACTCGCAGAGTCCCATCGGGGTGGTGAAGGCCGTCTTCTCCCGATCCTCCTCAGCCACAGCTACTTGCCAGTATCCACTAGTGAGGTCAAGGGTGGAAAAGTAATTTGCAGACTTCAAGGCAGCTAGGGACTCCTCTATGCGTGGTAAAGGGTATGCATCTTTATGTGTAATGCGATTTACTTGACGGTAATCTACACACTTTCTCATGCTCACATCCTTTTTCCTAACCAGCACTAGGGGAGCCGCCCAGGTGCTACAACTATCCCTTATCACTCCCGCCTTCCTCATATCATGCAGCATTTCTTTTGCCTTCTGGTAGTGAGCTGGGGGTATAGGCCTATAACGTTCTTTGATTGGGGAATGATTGCCTGTGGGGATACGATGTTGAACCCCCTTAACCCTCCCGAAGTCAAGTGGATGTTTACTGAACACCTGCGAGTATTCCTGAACCACCTGGTGTACACCCTGTTTTTGATGGGCAGGAGTGGTGTCTGTCCCAACATGGAGCTGTTGACACCAATCCTCCACCTGGGTTGCAGGGTCATTATCCTCTACTTCGTCTGGTGAGGTTAAGGACTCCGCCTCATGGATGCAGTTATTATTGACAGCATGTAATTTGGCAACAGTGGCATAACGTGGCAGTCTGACCTCTTCCCCTAAATTGAGAAGACGGACGGGCACCCTCCCATTATGTACATCTACCACTCCCCTGGCAGTTAAGAGCGTGGGTCTATGCTCGGAGCAAAGGGGTTCCACTACCGCCTGGTAGCTCTGTCCTCTAAGACCTATGGCAGCTCTACACCAGATGAGCATTTCACTCATTGGGGGGATGACAATGGGTATAGGGTCTGTTACCCTCACGTTACCGATTTCACCGTCTGTTAGCCTTACTTGCTGTTGATACATCAGGACTCAGATCTCCTTCTGTAGCGCCCTCCTCTGTCCTGGTTTGGCAGTGTCAGCTATCTGTTGGAGTAAGAACACAACCTCTCCCAAACAGTTACCAACAATGTTAGTGCCAAGTATCATGTACGGATTAGTGTCATCAGGATTGGTCTCTACTACAATTAGTCCCTGGTCCTTCAGCTCCACTCTCCCCACCTTTACAGTCACATTCTTAACCCCGAGTAGGTTAAGGGGGAGTCCATTTGAGGCATATACAGTCAAATTTGGAGCTGGCGGACGTAGGTCGTCCATGGACCAGAACCTCTTGTAGAGAACATCAGGCATGATGGTTACCTGAGATCCTGTGTCCAGCAGGGCATGCGTCGGGATCCCGTCCAGTACAATGGACAGGAAAGGTCTTCCTCCGACGAACCTGTTGTACCAGTCTGATGGGCCTGGTGAGTCTACTCCTGGGTGTCGGCCCTCGGACCCAGGGTTTTCTCGTTTAAAGGACACTTCTGGGCGAGGTGTCCGGTCTTGCGGCAGCGGTAGCAGGTCGGGTCCCTCGGTGGACGACGCTGGTCACTGGTCCTCGGCAAGGGCGGTGTTGGCCTCCTCCTCCTGCGCATCCAGGGGACATCCTCAGGGCTATCGGCTAGCAGGATCTTCCCTCCTTCCTCGGGCTCTGTCCGCAGCTGCAGAGCACTCAGCACGGTGGTCAGAGTTTTGCTCAACTGAGGCACCTCAGAGCGCAGACTTTCCAGTTCTTTAGGGGACGTTCCTGGGACTTTAACTTCAGCAGCCACTGGGGATAAGGTGGGTGTAGCAGGCACTGGAGTAGCCCCACCCTGGTAACGTTGGATGGCATTTGTTTCCAGGGGCTGCAGTCCTTTTATAGCCATGACCTTAAGATTGTCAAAGGTGGCATCCGGATGATCCAGGGACCACCAACGCACCGTCCTGCTCTCCTCTGGAGACCTCAGTCCCCGGACAAACTGTTCCTTCAGCATTTTGTTCTCATTCTCAACGCTGGTTGGACTAACCTGGTTCAGAGCCCGCAGGGCCCCTTGGAGACGCCAGGCGTAGTCCCGAACATTGTCCTCTGGTTGTTGGGAGCAGCTGTAGAACCTCATCCAGAGATCCGCCTCAGTAAGGTCCTCAAATACAATCTGTCGTTTTTGGAATATTGCGGACACTGACTCCTGGTCTGCGGCTGACCATGTTTCCACTTCCCGTTCCGCAGCACCAGTCAGTTGTCCTAATACAACGGCAGCTCTTTGTTTGCCGGTCATAGAGTACATGTCTAAGATACCACATATCTTCCGTTTGAATCCAGACAGGGTATCTGGTTTGCCGTTATACTGGGGGAGCCACTTTGCTCCAGGAATGTACGGTAAAGTCAAAGGAATGACGGCTGTTGCAGGCGCTGCTGGTGGGGCGGCGGCTTCGGCCTGCTGATCATCGGGCGCGGGTTGATCTTCAGGGACGTTGACCGGCAGGTCGGCGTTCTGCTGCTCGTCGGACATCTTAGCGCCCCCCTAGTTAACCGTGGCCTACCTTCTGGTTTTTCTTCCGGTAGGCCGCAACTCCACAGGTGACGGTTATCTTCAGGACCTTGCGTCGCTTGCGTCCTACGTCAGCGCGTTCAGCGACGCTCCTTACAGGACCTGGCGCTTCCTGATTTGACGTCGAGGCGTGGGGCGTGTCCGGGACTTCGCGCTCTTTTGCAGGTACGCCCCTTATTTTCCCGCGGTTACGCCCTTCTTCTCGCTCAACGGCCCAACAATGGCGGCAACCTTCACCACAACTTAGAATAAAGGCGCACAGTACCCGGTGGCAACGGACAAAACACGGCGTCGTTGCAGCGGGCACACAATCCTGTTCGTGACGCCAGAAGAGATGACTAGCCCGGGGGATGGGGGATGACTCGGTTACCCGGGCCTTTAGCCTTAAGAAGGTCGCGGTGGTCGGCTCCCGGGCCCGTACTCTGGGGTCTCTCTTTAAAAAGGCGTTGATAGAGATCAAGTTTATAAAAGTTTGTGACGCCACCTATGGTTTCTGATGATATTCATCAGCGCTGCGCAGTCCACTGAGGCCGGAGATAAGGCAGCTAGATGGTATGGCTCCCCACAGGTGGAGCTAGGCCTCAGGGCAGGGTACGGACGGGGTATGCAGGACGGAGAGACTCTGCCGGGTCAGAGCAAGAACAGGGACGGACACAATAGTCACTTCAGTACCTTTTACTGATGGAAATTCAGGCACTCCCCGGAGCACTGTAGGGTGAAGGGTGTATGTCCGGATCCTCCCCAATGAGCAGGTTTTGGGCCTCCTGGTTCTTGCTGCTGTGTAAGTTTCTGACCTGCCTGGAGCTAGGCCTAACTTTGTCTCTGTCCTGCGCTGGCTGACCTTGTGGTAGGGCCTTCTCTTGGAGTGCACGCTCCCGACCTACGGGCCTATGTGTCTCCTGGCTCTGGTACGTATCAGCACTTTAGTGATCCTGGGACTTGTAGTTCTCCAGGGATTCCGGTTTATCTTACTGGGTCATGGAGATCTCGGTAAGCTTCGGACCCGGTGTCCGGTAACTGCTTCTTCGGGGTGAGCTAGTTAAGCTCCTCTGCCCCCTATGAACTAACTCTCTCTACTCGCCTTCGGCCTACTCGGGCCCTCAATAGGTTACTCACACTAACGGCAGCTTGCCGCTCTTCACCGATCTTATGGCGCCGGCACACCTAAAGCTCACCTCTCTGAGCTACAACTGAGTCTCGACTGTGCTCCACCGCAGACTGGCCTCTCTCAGGCTTCTAATGCAGGAACTCTCTCAACAGGTTTGCTTTCTGTCAGTTCCAGTCTAGACTAACTGAGCTGGACTCTGCATTCAGGTTTGTGCTTGCTGAACTCTCCAGAGGAACTGAGCTGCCCGGCTCCACCTTCCCTATTTATCTATCCCTAATGGGCTCCCTCTGGTGGTCTGAGTTGGAAGGTGGAGATGTGTGAATGGTTATGGGGGCCTCTTGTGGAGGAATCCTTCAATACACCCTTCTAGGATTTGTGATACCAAGCACAGCTGGGCTTCACATTTGCTGTTGGGCATGTATCTAAGGCTGTTGTATGTTTACTAATACCCTATAACGGTATAGCAGACCCTCTCCTTTCTAATGGGAATTTGTCGTTACTCTGGCCCTGCTCTAAGTGTCTTTAATTTCTTAGTGGGGTTTTTCCTAAAATTGGTCAGCTGTTGGACTCACTGCATGCCCTATAACTGTATAGCAGACTCTCTCCTTTCTAATGGGAATTTGTCGTTACTGTGGCCCTGCTCTATGTGTTTTTCATTTCTTAGTGGGGTTTTTCCTAAATTTGGTCAGCCGTTGGACTCACTGCATACCCTATAACTGTATAGCAGACCCTCTCCTTTCTAGTGGGAACATGTCGTACTTGTTACTGTGGCTCTGCTCTATGTGTCTTTAAATTTTTAGTGGGGTTTTTCCTAAATTTGGTCAGCCGTTGGACTCACTGTATACCCTATAACTGTATAGCAGAGTCTCTCCTTTCTAATGGGAACATGTCGTACTCGTTACTGTGGCCCTGCTCTATATGTCTTTAAGAGAAATTAAATGCGCAAAGAAAGATGTTTGTGTGTCAAAGCATCACCGAAAAGTGCGAGTTGATATTGGACGGGCTGCCATTGCTTCTGCAAAAGCTGCTTTAGAGGACTTCCTGGGAGAAATGACACCCAGAGTAGATACGGTTTCCCTCTATGCAAGTCCTTTCACCGAGCTAAATACAACTCAGCAAAAAAAGCTGTGGACTGGCTCCGTAACGTCCCTGGCCGCACTCACCTGTCCACGTGTTTGTGGTTAGGCGGTCCTTCCCAGTAAGTGCACTGGGGAGGGCACAGGCAATGTGGGACCCGTGCTTGTGGAAGGTGGAGACAATACCGGGAGAAACAGTGGCGGCTGGGGACCGACTATAGACACCCGTCCGCCTCCGGCATGAGGTTATGAAAACCTTCCGCCTCCACGAGCCTAAAGGGCCACATTTCAAGTGAAAGCAGCTTTAGAGGACTTCCTGGGAGAAATGACAGCTGGGTAGATATGGTTTCCCAAGTCCTTTCACCAAGCTAAAGAATACGGCTGTGGTGAAATACAACTCAGCAAAAAAAGCTGTGGACTGGCTCTGTACCCTCCCTGGCCACATTCACCTGTCCATGTGTTTGTGGTTAGGCGGTCCTTCCCAGTAAATGCACTGGGGAGGGCATGGGTAATGATGTGGGACCCATGCTTGTGGAAGACGGAGACGACACCAGGACAAATAGTGGCGGCTGGGGACCAAGTATGGATACCCGGTCGCCGCTGCCATAAGATTGTGGACAGCTTCTGCCTCCACGAGCCTAAAAGGCCACATTTCAAGTGCAAGCAGCAGTCACAAATTTGGCAGTATAGTATTGCAGCCTGTGGGTTGGTGGGTGGCTGGCTGAATACTTGCGGTTGCATTCCAAGGAATGGAGTAAGGACAACTGAACGCTGCACTGAGACAAGGACGTGGACGGTGATTGTTGCAAGTCTGCAATGACAGGTACAAGGCGGGAGGCATCTTTGCATGCGCCAAGGATCACTTATGATGGGCACACTTTTAGGCAGTGACCTGGGAATCAGAGATGCTTCCAGAGGTCTTCCCCATGCTGTTCCCATGTCTTTTCAGCACTGTATGCATGTGTCTGATGATGTGTCACACACCACATGGCCAGATAAGGTTGTAAAATGTTAAAATGACATTTCCTGGTGAATGCATTTGTCTTGGTTGAAAGCAATGCAAAAGTGCAAAAACGCATCAAAAACGCTACGTGTGAACATAGCCCAAGGTGTGGAGGAGTATTTTTGTTTTTGGTTATTTATTTTGCCTTATATACAAGTCGTTACCCTGGAAAGGATGTTCCTTAACATATTTCCCAAGAAAATCCATTTTGGTTTAGTTTTTGTATGTTTTATTGTGAGTTCGTAAAAGTGGGTAATACTCTGACAACGTTGGTGACAGCAGTGATCTGGGAGTTAAAGATGCTTCCAGGGGTCTTCCCCATGCTGTTCCCATGTCAATTGAGCACTGTTCCCATCGATTTGGGCAATTTTTAGGCCCTCTGCAGACTGCCGGTGGGAGCCGCCTGAAAAATGCTCGAGTTTCCCATAGACTTACATTGGGCTTGTTGCTCTGGTCGATCACCCGAGTATTCCAATGTGCTTGACCCCAGCAACGAGTACCCGAGCATTTTAGTGTTCGCTCATCACTAATAATAAGGGATTGCCAGCATCATATGAACCTATCTGTAGGAATCCTTTTGTTTTTTTCTCTGTAGTTTTAGTTCTAATGATGTATAATAATTCATTTTACATTCTTAGATGCTAACGTAAAAAAAAGGAAACAAGATTGTGCCATAAAAATCCATTTCAATTCACCACATACAGGAACAAATATAATTAGATTTAGATGCATTAATTCAATTTACTATTTACGTGGCATGAATTGCAATCTTCACAACTAGGTGAGGTTAATAATTAAACCTGTCATAAAAAGCACTAAATAGAGGTATTCTGGAGGACAGACTGACTACACATTGATGTTACACCTGTTTATTTTTATATATCAGTTTCCAGAACCCTCTTATGTTAAAGGAGTTTTTTGATCCCTATAATGTCCTTTATAAATATCTATTTTAACCCATAAACACTTTTGTAATTTGCTTTATTTAAAAATTTCCTACTGATTACCATGTCCAGCTAATCTCTATATCTGTTTTTTTTTTACTTTGCTTCCTGTAAAGATTTGTTTGAGGGGAGTCTAAAACAGAAAGTCACAGGAAGCTGGGGCTGCACTCACTTCTCCCTCCTATCCCCGACCTGGTATAGGATGTCATCAGGGGACGGCTCTTCAGGCCATTACTGCAGTTTACTTTCATTGCCACTCTTTGATGATGTCCAGAATGAATACCAGTAATATAAATTGTCAAAGAGGTGACTACATTGCCTGCACACTTCTGGCCTCATTGGCCATTGTAGAGTGTTTCTCTGAAATTGGATGTCATCAGGGGGGCAGTGATAGAAGCAGGGTCACTCACCCTTCATAGAAAAAAACTGCGGTCACTTCTCTCGCAGCTTCTATCAACACTATTGAATTCCCGATGTCATCAAAGGGCAGCGATGAAAGAAACAGTGGTAAGTGACCGCAGCGCCACCAACAGATGACATCCTGTTCCAGGTGGAGTGATAGAAGGGAGAAGTGATTGTAGGGCCATAATCCTGATCATGTCTTGTTTTAGTATCCCATCAAATGAAACGTCACAGGAAATAATAAAAAAAAAAACATATGGGGATTAATTGGATAAGAAAAAGAGTAGGGTATTTTATAATAAAGCAAATTACAACAGTGGTTAGGGGTTAAAGATAGATATGTATATATAAATGACATTTTAAAATGGCCATTGACCATTCAATATAATGGATGATGTTGGAGGTCTCGTATGCTTGTTTAGGGAGGGGTATCCTCTCTTGGAGGAAATCATCCATTAGTTAGGCGGCATTTGAGATACTCCTCAACTACGTACCTATATTCACTTTTATAGTCCATACTTACCAAAGTTTTGGATGGGTATCTGAGATGCCTACCGTTGCAGAGTGCACAGCATGCTGCTATATATTTCTTGTTGTCACATCCATTCCATACAGAAGATGACCTTTGATTGCAGGGCGTAAAATGTGCAGCTGCAATATTCTCATGGCCATTAGTGATGAGCGAACATGCTCGCTACTGCTCAGTGCTCGCCCAAGCATCTCACTGCTTGAGATGCTCGGCACTCGCTGAGTATTTCCGGGGTTGCTCGGCAGGAGCTCGGGTCCCCTCCCTGCATGTTTGGCGCTCTTTAGAGCGCAAATCAACATGCAGAGATTGCCTGCCACTCACTTTAATACCGTAGCCATGTTGGTTGTGGCATTACAGTGATTGGCTGGCCGCACAGCGTCATCAGGTCTATATCAGACTTGGCGCCGCCATGTTTGTCACAGTCACTGCGGAATCAGACAGTGTAGGGAGAGCTGCTGCTGTGTCAGGGAGAGATTTGCTTGTGTATTAGGTAGTGTAGGGAGAAAAACCGTACATTACACATATCCATCTTAACAAACAGTCCTTTTGAGGACTAACTAATCCATCTGCAGAGATATCAGGCAGGCAGTGTATACAGGCTGGCAGGCAGGGTATATAGCAGACTGCAGTGCATATAGCACAAGAGGCTCCATTATAATTCTGCCTTCTGCTGCTGTTAGATATTTCTATACAAAGGCCCAGGTCTCAGGGGCCAGGAATACTTTTTTTTGGATCTTAATCCTCATTATTTGCTTAAAAATCAATCCAGAAAACATCCTTTTTCTGCACCATTTGCTTGTTGACACTGCAGAATACAGCCAGGTCCTTTCCATCTTACAGCTCTAGAAATCCAGCTATTTAAAGCAATGTTTTCTCCGTCACACGGATCACATATACGTTGTCCGAAAATACTGCCATTTCTGGCCTCCACAGAATTTAAAGACACACAGAGCAGGGCCACAGTAACAAGTACGACTTGTTCCCAGTAGAATGGAGAGGGTCTGCTATACAGTTATAGGGTAGGCAGTGAGTCCAACGGCTGCCCAATTTTAGGAAAAACCCCACTACGAATTTAAAGACACACATAGCCGGGCCACAGTAACAAGGTACGACATGTTCCCATTAGAAAGGAGAGGGTCTGCTATACAGATATAGGGTATGCAGCAAGTCCAACAGCTAACCATCTGAAAACGCTGGCGGCAGAGGAGCTCACTTCGTTGGACAACCAAGGAGTTCAGGCGAGAGAGACACAACTTCAATCCCGCAGAGACGGGGGAACACTGTCAAAGTTCTGGGAGAGTTTTCTCAGACCCTCCCATCGCACAGGCCCTGAGGCGTGGGGTACTCTCACAAGGAGTGCAAAGTTTTGGAAGATGCTGAGAGTACCTTGCCGACCGTACCAACGTCCTCCGTGATTCCTCTGTGCCTTATAATTATTGGGTATCCAAGCTGGATACGTGGAATGAACTGGCTCTCTATGCCTTTGAGGTTCTGGCCTGCCCTGCCGTCAACGTTTTATCAGAGCGGGTTTTTAGTGCCGCTGGTGTAATTATAACTAATAAGCGCATCCACCTGTCAACCGAAAATGCTGACAGGCTGACTCTTATAAAAATGAACAAGGGCTGGATTGGGCCAGACTTCTCAACACCACCGAATGATAGTGTGGCGCCCTGCTGCGCAAGGTGCCACAGAACCCAGAAGGGTGCACGGATGGATTTCTCTACCCTGAGACCCGCTCCACCTGTGGGGAGCTGTACCATCTTTAGCTGCCTTGTCACCTGCCTCAGAGGACTGCTGCAGCGCTGGTGACCTTCACCAGAAACCACAGGTGGCGTCACAAATTTGTCCGAACTTTATTAGTTATCACTACCCCTTTTGTGCACTGTCCACCCTGGGCCAGCCACCGTGATGTATATATATATATATACTGTCCCCAAACAGTAAGGCCCCCGGGGGCGTGACATCCCAATTGGCGTCACGAACAGGATTGCGTGCCCGTTGCCACCGGGTACTGTGCGCCTTAAAAGACTGTAAATCATACCGTGGTGAAGTTTTTCCCGCCAATTGCCGCTGTTTCCCGCCATTATCCGCCATTTTTGGGTCGCCGCGAGGGAAGAAGAGGGGCGTAACCGCTGGAAGCGCGCGAAGTCGAGGACATGCCCAGCCCCCGACGTGGAACCAGGAAGCGTCAGGTCCTGGAAGGAGCCGGAAGGACGCCCTGACGTCAGAAGCGAGCGACGCAAGGTCCTGAAAGAAGACCGTCGCCTGCGGAGCTGCGGCCTACCTAAAAGAAAAGTTCAGAAGGTAGGCTCCGGTTCACTAGGGGGGCGCAACGATGTCCGAAGCCCAGCAGAGCGCCGGAATACCGGCTAACGGCCCCGATGTCCCACTTGCGCTCGGTGCTGAGCAGCCTGAGGCGGCCGCTCCATCAGCAGGGCCTGTAACCCTTGTCATACCTATGGCCCTGCCATATATCCCGGGAGCAAAGTGGTTCCCTCAGTATAACGGCAAACCGGACACACTGTCCGGATTCAAGAGGAAGATATGAGGCATACTGGACATGTATTCTATGACTGGTAAGCAGAGAGCTGCTGTAGTGTTAGGACAATTGACTGGTGCCGCTGAGCGAGAAGTTGAAATCTGGCCAGCCGCAGACCAAGAATCAGTGTCCACCATCTTTAAAAGACTGCAAACCGCGTTTGAATACCGCACTGAAACAGATCTCCGGATGAGGTTCTACCATTGTGTCTGAAAACCTGAGGACAGTATCCGGGACTATGCCTGGCGCTTACAGGAGGCCCTGCGGTCCCTGAAACAGGTTAGTCCAGCCAGCATCCATGATGAAAATAAAATGCTGACGGAACAGTTCATCCGGGGGTTAAAGTCCCAAGTAGAAAGCAGAACTGTATGGTAGTGGGTCTTAGACAATCCAGATGCCACCTTTGACACCCTCAAGGACATGGCTATAAAGGGACTGCAGCCCCTGGAAACCACAGACACTGCTATCCAGCGTTACCAGGGAGGGACCACCCCCGTGCCTGCAACCCCCACCGCTCCATCACCAACGGCTGAAACAAGGATGCAAACAGTGCCCCTTAGCGAACTGAACAGCCTACGCTCTGAGGTGCGCCAGCTAAGTAAGACCCTGGCCACTGTCATGAGCACCCTGCAGCTGCGGACGGAGCCTGAGCCGGAAGGAAGGAACTTGTTAGCCGACAGCCCTGAGGATGTCCCTTGGATGAGAAGAAGAAGGAGGACAACACCACCCCGGAGGGGGACAACGCCGCCCCGTGGAAGGACCAATGACCAACGGCGCCCTCCAGAGGACTTTATCTGCTACCGCTGCCATAAAGCAGGCCACACCACGCGGAGGTGTCCTTTAAACGAGAAAACCCTGGGGCCGAGGGCCGACACCCAGGAGTAGACCAACCAGGCCCAACAAACTGGTACCGCTGGTTCGTGGGAGGAAGACCTTTCCTGTCCATTGTGCTGGACGGTATCGCCCTGCTGGACACAGGATCTCAGGTAACCATAATGCCTGATGTCCTCTACAAAAGGTTCTGGTCCATAGATGAACTGAGCCCGCCAGCTCCAAACCTTTCCGTTTATGCCTCCAATGGCCTTCCCCTTAACCTAGTCGGGGTTAAGGATGTGTCAGTAAAGGTGGGAAGAGTGGAACTGAAGGACCAGGGACTAATTGTAGTAGAGACTAATCCTGATGATACAGACTTGTATATGGTACTTGGCACAAATATTGTTAGTAACTGTTTGGGAGAAGTGTTGTTCTTGCTCCAACAGATGGCTGACACCACCAGACCAGGGCAGAGGAGGGTGCTCCAGAAAGAGATCCGAGCCCTTATGTACCAGCAACAGGTAAAACTATCAGGTGGTGAAATTGGTAATGTACGGGTGACAGACCCAATACCCATTGTGATCCCCCCAATGAGTGAAATGCTGATTTGGTGTAGAGCAGCAATAGGTCTCAAAGGACGGAGCTACCAGGCGGTAGTAGAGCCCATTAGCTCAGAGCATAGACCTACACTCTTGATTGCCAGAGGGGTAGTGGATGTATGCAATGGGAGGGTGCCCGTACGCCTCCTAAACTATGGGGAGGACGAGGTTAGATTACCACGCTACGCCACTGTTGCCAAACTGTGCACAGTAGATAACAACTCCATACACACGGCGGAGTCCTTAACCTCACCAGATGAAGTGGAGGATAATGACCCGGCAACCCAGGTGGAGGATTGGTGTCACCAGCTCCATGTTGGGACAGACACCACTCCTGCCCCTCACAAGCAGGGTGTACACCGGGTGGTTCAGGTATTCAGTAAACACCCACTTGACTTTGGGAGGATTAAAGGGGTACAACACCATATACCCACAGGTGACCATCCACCCATCAAAGAACGTTACAGGCCTATACCACCAGCACACTACCAGAAGGCGAAGGAGATGTTGCACGACATGAAGAAGGCAGGGGTAGTAAGGGATAATTGTAGTCCCTGGGCAGCTCCCCTAGTTCTAGTCAGGAATAAGGACGGAAGCATGAGAATGTGTGTAGATTACAGAAAAGTGAATCGCATTACACATAAAGATGCATACCCTTTACCACGTATAGAGGAATCCCTGGCTGCCTTAAAGTCTGCAAATTACTTCTCCACCCTTGACCTCACTAGTGGGTACTGGCAAGTAGCTGTTGCTGAGGAGGATCGGGAGAAGATGGCATTTACCACCCCGATGAGACTCTGCGAGTTCAACAGTATGCCGTTCGGACTCTGCAACGCCCCCGGAACGTTCCAGAGATTGATGGAGTGCTCCCTGGGACACCGCAACTTCGAGACTGTACTACTATACCTGGATGACGTTATAGTGTACTCCAGAACGTATGAGGACCACTTGAAGCACCTGGCAGAGGTATTTGAGTCGCTGTCCCGGTATGGGATGAAGCTGAAGCCCTCCAAGTGCCACCTGCTCAAGCGAAAGGTACAGTACCTGGGGCACATCTTTAGTCCAGAGGGAGTAGCACCAGACCCGGAGAAGGTCACTGCCATCCAGAAATGGCCGGAGCTGAAGAGCCTCAAGGAGGTACGTCAGTTCCTGGGACTAGTCGGGTATTACCAGAGGTTTGTGAAGGACTATACCAAGAAAGCGGCGCCTTTGCAAGATCTCCTGGTAGGACAGTCCGGGAGAGGCAGAAACCCCCCGTTCCAGTGGGGTACGGAGCAAGCTGAATCCTTTAAGGTGATGAAGGAGATCCTGACCGGCGAAGAGGTTCTCGCCTACCCTGACTACAGCCAACCATTCCTGCTGTACACAGATGCCAGCAACGAGGGATTAGGAGCTGTGTTAAATCAGAAGCAGAATGGCCAAGAGAAGGTGATCGCCTATGCAAGCAGGAAGCTCCGCCCGACTGAGAGGAACCCAGAGAACTATAGCAGCTTCAAGTTGGAGTTCCTGGCCCTGGTCTGGGCCATCACCGAGTGGTTCAAGCACTACCTAGCCTCCAGTAAGTTCACTGCCTACACAGACAATAACCCCTTGACTCATCTGGAGACAGCCAAGTTAGGAGCCATGGAACAACGATGGATGGCTCGGCTGTCAAATTACCAATTCACTATTAAGTACCGGGCGGGTCGCAAGAACGCCAACGCCGATGCCCTGTCCAGGATGCCTCACCAGTCGGACACTGAAGAAGAAGTGGATGACCTGGAAGAGATTGAGCTACCTGCCTTTCACCATAATGGAATGGTCCACGAGCAACGAGCCTCCAGGAGGCATCGCGGTAAGACGCTAAACCCTCTGCCTCACCACAGCTGGAAAGAGACCCAGGACAGCGACCTGGTTGTCAGCCGTATTAAAGAACTGATAACCCAGGAAGGTTCCTTCCTGGAGAAGGAAGCGTCTCTACAAGCCAAGCAACTGTGGGGTGAGAGAAGCCGGCTGTTCATCTATAGGGAGAAGCTGTGCCGAAGGTACGTCAACCCCAGGACCCATGAGATGGTGTGGCAGATCGTAGTGCCCAGGACGGACATCCAGATGGTGTTGGAGGCCTACCATGATCAAGCGGGGCACTTTGGCTGGAAGAAGCTAGAAACCCTGCTAAAAGGTCGGTTTTACTGGGTTGGAATGCGGAGCTCCATAGAGAGATGGTGCCGAGACTGTGGACCCTGTAGCCTCTGAAGGAAAGGCTACAGCAGCCAGAAGGCACCCCTGCAACCCATCAAGACAACTCGGCCCTTGGAGATCGTGGCCCTGGATCATGTCAAGCTGTCACCCAGCAGGTCAGGATACTCCTATGCCCTGACCATGGTGGATCACTATTCCCGGTTCCTGGTGGTCGCCCCCGTCAAGGATCTGACGGCAGAAAATGCGGCGAAGACGTTTCAGGTGTACTTCTGCAGGCCCCATGGATACCCGGAGCAGGTGCTGACAGATCAAGGCTCAGCCTTTGAAGCCGAATTGTTCAAGGAGTTCTGTTATCTGTACTGGTGTAAAAAGATCCAGACTACACCGTACCACCCCCAAACCAACGGTCTCTGTGAAAAGATGAATAACATCGTCATCGACCTGCTGAAGACCTTACCACTAGAGGAGAGAAATCAGTGGCCAGACCTACAACCTGACCTGGTAGATCTGTACAACCACATACCTGTGAGTTCCACCAATTATACTCCAGCATATCTCGTGCGAGCAAGACCCGGAAAGTTGCCCATGGACCTGGAGCTTGGTGTAGTAGAAACAGAAGCAGATATGTCCACTGAGGACTGGGACACGACCAGACAGGAGCAGTTCAGAAGAGTACAGGCCTGTGTCGAAGACAGTCTGAATAGGGTAAGAGACAAGCAGGAAGCCCACTACAATAAAAGTGCACCAGCAGAACCCTTCACACCAGGAGAAGTGGTGTTAAAGAGGAAAAGGAGAAACCACAAACTTGATGACCAGTGGGAGAGAGAACCCTACACTGTGTTAAAGTCAAGATTTGATAGCAGGAAGACCTGTCTAATTACAAAGGATGGAGGAAGAACGACTGCAATGGTATCAAGAGATCACCTGATGTTGTGTCCAGACCTGCTAAAGCCCCAGGAGGAAGTGCCTCTCACTGAACCGGAGGAGCCTGAGGAAGAAGTACTCCACACTGAATTAGGAGATTTCCCGGCAGATTGGCCCCAAATAGGAGGAGCAGTGATAATACCTGTAATCCCCTTCTTCCAACAGCCAGAAGACCCTGCACAGCAAGAAGAACCTATAGGTGCTCCAGAAGAGCCTGCTCAAGAAGAATCCCCGGAAGAAGGATCCCCGGTTGGAGCAGAGCGAGAAGGCCCAGCCAATGGTACACTTGCCAGTCCCATGGAGAGGTTAAAGCAGTTTTACAATTTACCCACACACAGAACTAACAGGGTAGCAAACACAGATACCATTCACACTCCCATACTATGCAGATCAACACGTAGCACCAAAGGCCAGGCCCCTGCCAGGTTTAGTGAATAAATAGAAATACCTACAGTATAAATAGTTGCCGCTGGGGTATGTTATTATTGTGAAATTTTCATGTATTCATTTATTGTTTTGTTTTGCCTTGCTAATGGACAATTTAGGCGACATGGACACTTTGCTACTGTATTTAGTTACCCGTAAGGGTATATATATATATATATATATTTGGCGTGGCGGAAGACGTGGTCCATCACCTGGATCACCTATGCCCTGCAGCCACGCCCAGGGCCTACGTGGAGGGTTTGCGGACGGGTCCCTCATGCTACCATGTACTTTTGGTGAAAAGGACATCAGGTTACGGGACTTGCTGTAACCTTATTGTAATTGTTATTATTGTTGTTTAACTTGTTTTTGCAAAAATGCTTCTGTGGCGCCCCTGAGTGTTCGACCGCCACAGGGATGCTGCACTTCTTCAATGGAGTGTGGTGTTCCTCCTCTGAGGTAAGGCCAGTGTTATAGCTGTGACCTAACCTTTTGCATCCAACACTACACTTCTCCACCAGAGGGAGCTAGTAGGCACTAGGTGCTGCTCCCCTGGTTACAGGGAGACTGGGGAACACAATGTGGTAGGAACCAGTTAGTGGGTGAGGGTAGAGGACTTACCAGTTAGTTACACTTTAGATTTCATATTTAACTAAAATGCCATCTTTGATCTTGGTTCTTCGGCTGTTGTTCTTCTTTTGGCTGGTCCTAGTTAGTCGGTCTCCTGGTGCAACCTGGCTAGTCGGTCTTGGTTGCTCTGTGCTGTCATGTACTGTGTGTTAATGTGACCTCCCTCCGGGAGCGCAGATCCTGTGTGGGCCTGCACCAGCAAGGGACACAGCCCTCATACCCTGGCCTTGGGACGAGAGGTAGGTTGCAGACAAGAAATGTCTCAACCCGGCCAAGGACCAGGATCAGGAAGGCCCGGAGCCTAAGAGCGTGGCTCCACAGCAAATGGATCCCAGGCAGGATGCAGACGGAGCGGTGCACGCCACCTGTCCTCGCCAAACTGATATATTCAGAGGGACTCCGGCTGCAAGAGGGGTACCGGCCCCCGACACCAGACCTTGCTACTCTACGTCCTGGACGGGAAAGCCCGGTTAGGCCCTGAGGATCCCACCGGGTATCGGATGGAGCGGAGCTGGCACCCGTACCCTTGTTCTGAGAGGAGCTCAGAGGGAGACCCGGTCTATTTGCACACACGGACAGGAAAGGAATTGGTCTGTAGTTCAGGAACACTCTGGTGTAAGGTCGCGACTGAATGCTGGACTTACTCGGAGGTTGTTGGACCCCCGTCTCTGGTGACCGCAGGACTCCGCGGGGAGCAGGGAGTTGCCTTCCTTTGCCATCTACGTGAGTAAAGCCTTGGAAGTTCACCCCTATTGCCTCCGGACTGTTATTTCTGCGCCACACCGCGGGACGCGGCATCGTTCCCCCTCTACTACGACCCCCTCCATTCCTGCCCCTCTGCCCTGAGGCCTTGCTCCACCTGTGGGGAGCAGTGAGAACTTAGGCCGCCATGACACCAGGCCTCGGCGGACTGCAGCGGCACTGGTGACCCTTCACCAGGCACCACAGGTGGCGTAGTCATTAAAATAAGCCACTCAACCCGGACGAGCCCACAACATCTTCCTTTTCATGTGACGGCCCTGAGCACGGGTCGGGTCCGGGCCACGGCTACATCCCATCTCTTCGTTACAGGACCCTACACCGAGTCCCCCATCACCCAGGGTAAACTCAAAACTAAAAGGGCTCTGTCGAGAGTAGAGGCGTCACACCTCAGTCCCGGAGTACTGAGTTTTACTAGGGGGGAATGTGGCGCCCTGCTGCGCATGGTGCCACAGAACCCAGAAGGGTGCATGGATGGATTTCTCCACAAGAGGCCCTCACTACATACAAACACCTCCACCTTCCACCTCTTACCATCAGAGGTAACCCGTTAATGATATATAAAGGGAAGGTGGAGCCAGGCAGCTCAGTTAGTTGCTCAGTTGGTTAGAGAATAGTTTCAGCTCAGGCAGAGTGAGAGCAGCACGTAGGCTGCTGTGTGAGGCAAGCTAGGCCTCCAGCAGCACTGAAGCCTAGTGAGGGCCCCGAGCGTGGCCTAAGGCGAGAGGAAGGAAAGAGTGACAAAAAGGGGGCAGAGAAGCATACCAGGCTCACCCCAGTATATATACCGGACACCGGGTCCGAGCCTACAGGGACCCTTTACACCCAGAAGGGATAACCGGAATCCCAGGAGGACTACAAGTCCCTGGCAAATCTGAAGCTAGACACATACAGGACCAGGAACCACGAAGGCCCCGACATCCAGGGAAAGTGGTTATCAACTGGAGGTCCTACTTCAGAGCAACAGGTGGAGTAAAAGCAGGACACATAAGCTAGGCCCAGTTGCAGGCTGGCCAGGAGCTTACACAGAAACAGACACGGATCAGGAGGCCTTATACCCGCTCCCTGGGGAGAAGTCCAAAAGTGCGCCCTTCACCTAGAGTACCCTGGACCGTATCTAACAGCTGTACCAGTAAAGGTAACGAAGCAAAAACCCCTGTCTCTGTCCGTTACTCCGGCTGCGCCAACTGCCTGCACCACAACTCCCAGCGCACCCACCATCTATCTATTTACACTACCCTGAGACCCACTCCACCTGTGGGGAGCTGTACCATCTTTAGCTGCCTTGTCACCTGCCTCAGAGGACTGTTGCAGCGCTGGTGACCTTCACCAGACACCACAGGTGGCGTCACGAATTTCTCCGAACTTTATTAGTAATCGCTACCCCTTTTGTGCACTGTCCGCCCTGGGCCAGCCACCGTGATATATATATACTGTCCCCAAACAGCAAGGCCCCCGGGGGCGCCAGCGTAACATAAACTCAAATCCAGTGTCTTTTCTTGGGAGGTGTATTCCCATGCACCTTTTCACACCCAGACATGGGTATACGCTTCCTGATTTTGGCTATTTGCTCTTGTCCTCCTCCTTCTCCTCGTCCTCCACCACCATATCACCAGGGTGACCGTGGTCCGTGATGCAACACCCACATAATTTTTAAAAGGGTGTTTATGATGCATGTAAAAAAATGTTTTTATACAGTATGTTCATGTATACCCCCCAGGGGTAAATGTTTGTCAGCCCATACACTTAGTGCATGGGCATTACAAGTATAGGAGGCCCGCTCCTTTCTAATGGGAACATTTTTTTATGAGGCCCTCCTCCACGTCTCTTCCAAGGGGCATTGAAGTGCCTCCCAATTTTTGGCAGCCCTTGCATTCACTGCATAGGCCAACACTATGGGAGACTCTCTCCTTTCTAATGGGAATTTGTTGTTACAGTGGCCCTGCTATATGTCTCTTTAAATTGTTAGTGGAGTTTTTCCTAAATTTGTTCAGCCATTGGACTCACTGCATACCCTATAACTGTATGGCAGACCCTCTACTTTCTAATGGGAATTTGTCATTACTGTGGCCCTGTTCTATGTTTCTATAAATTCTTAGTGGGGTTTTTCTTAAACTTGGTCAGCCGTTGGACTCACTGCATACCCTATAACTATATAGCAGACCCTCTCCATTCTAATGGGAACATGTCATACTTGTTACTGTGGCCCTGCTCTGTGTGTCTTTAAATTCTTAGTGGGGTTTTTCCTAAAATTGGTCAGCCATGGAATCACTGCATACCTTATAACTGTATAGCAGACTCTCTTGTTTCTAAATGGAATTTGTCGTTACTGTGGCCCTGCTCTATGTGTCTTTAAATTCTTAGTGGGGTTTTTACTAAATTTTGGCAGCCCTTGCAGTCACAGCATGGGCATTACCACTATACGAGACCCGCTCCTTTATAATGGGAACATTTTTTTACTGAGACCCTCCTCTATGTCTCTTCAAAGGGGTATTGGGTTGCGTCCAAATTTTTGGAAGCCCTTGCAGTCACTGGATATGCAATAACAGTATAGGAGACCCACTTGTTAATAATGGGAACAACAAAGCATAGCCGGCTGATGGCTCTCTAACAATAGCGAGGGCCGACTGCTGGCCTTTTAAGAATAGTAAGGGCCGTCTGATGTCCCTATAAAAATAGGCTTTATGACTTTCAGAGTCCCCCCATCATAAATAAAACAGGATGTGTCTAATGGTGTGTCACACACCACAATGCCAGATAAGGTTGTAAAATGTTAAAATGACATTTCCCGGTGAATGCATTTGTCTTAAAAAATAACGTAAAAAAAACAAAACAATAGGAACTTTCTTTAGTATAAAACACAGCGTCACCAATTTAACCTCAATGTAATCACATTGTTCAGCTCCTGCACCTCCTCCTCCATCTCCGAAATGACCACATCAGTCACAAGCTGAAAGCACTGCAGCACTGCCTTGGCCAAGCGGCAACAGGCTGTGCTGAAGATAACATGCTTAATGCTTAATTGGCAAACCGCCCAGCGCTGCAGAGTAGTTGAAAGCTGTAACACAGCAGCCTGATCTGTGGCTCTCACCACTGAACATACAGCCAGGCATGGTCGTGTGTGACAATGGGCGGAACCTGGTGACGGAGAAATGACAGCCGGAGTAGATACGGTTTCCCTCTATGCCAGTCCTTTCACCGAGCTAAATACAACTCTCAGCAAAAAAAGCTGTGGACTGGCTCTGTACGGTCCCTGGCCACATTCACCTGTCCACGTGTTTGTGGGTAGGTGGTCCTTCCCAGTAAGTGTTGTGGGACCCGTGCTTGTGGAAGGCGGAGATGATACCGGGAGAAATAGTGGCAGCTGCCGCCTCCACGAGCCTAAAAGGCCACATTTCAAGTGTAAGCAGCTGTCAAAAATTTGGCAGTATAGTATTGCAGCCTGTGGGTGAGTGGGTGGCTGGCTGCATACTTGGGCTTGCATTCCAAGGAATGGGGTAGGGACAATTGAACGCTGCACTGGGACAAGGACGTGGACGGTGATTGTTGCAAGTCTGCAAAGACAGGTGCATGGCGGTAGGCATCTTCGCATGTGCCAAGGATCACTTATGATGGGCACACTTTTAGACAGTGACCTGGGAGTCAGAAATGCTTCCAGAGGTCTTCCCCATGCTGTTCCCATGTCTTTTCAGCACTGTTTGCATGTGTCTGATGATATGTCACAAAACCACATGGCCAGATAAGGTTGTAGAATGTTAAAATTACATTTCCCAGTGAATGCATTTGTCTTTGTTGAAAGCAATGCAAAGGTGCAAAAATGCATAAAAAACGCTACGTGTGAACATAGCCCAAGATGTGGAGGAGTATTTTTGCTTTTGGTCATTTATTTTGCCTTATATACAAGTCATTACCCTGGAAAGGATGTTCCTTAATATATTTCCCAGGAAAATCCATTTTGGTTTTGTTTTTGTATGTTTTATTGTGAATCCGTAAAAGTGGCGTAATACTCTGACAACGTTGTTGACAGCAGTGACCTGGGAGTCAGAAATGCTTCCAGCGGTCTTCCCCATGCTGTTCCCATGTCATTTGAGCACTGTTCCCATCGATTTGGGCAATTTTTAGGCCCTCTGCAGACCGCTGGTGGGAGCCGCCTGAAAAATGCTCGAGTTTCCCATAGACTTACATTGGGCTTGTTGCTCGGGTCGAGCACTCGAGCATTCCAATTTGCTCGACCCGAGCAACGAGTACCCGAGCATTTTAGTGCTCACTCATCACTAATGACCATCCTTCTATTCTAGGCCACCCAGAGTCTACAACCTTTCTTGCCCTATTACCCACCCCTTGTATGTGCATGCAGGTGCTGGGGGTTAATCTGATTCTGGAGCATCCTGACATTGCAAGTAAATGCTGTTTCCTGGAGGTTTCGGTACCACTTGGGAGATTTTCCAACTCTTTTAAAAGTCCTCCGGAAAGTATCCCATTTTTCTGAGAGCCTCCTTGGCCATTCCATGAGAGTTGACAAGCAATAGAGTTAATAGAGTCCGATGGGCCCCGGTGCAAAATTTGGAAATGGGTCCCCCAGCCACATTTTGGTCAAATGGATGGGCCCTTGTAGCATTCTAAATCCTATAACGACATATGTGTTACCACCCTCCCCCATTATGTTGTAATGTCCACCATCCTGTACTAAAATCCCCCATCCTGGGCCCCTTCTAGGGTTATATATGTCCCCCATCTTCTGCTCTTCCTCGTAAATATGTCCCCTATTCTGGGCCCATCTTGGTATATATGTCTCCCATCCTCGTATATATGCCCCTCATGCTGGGCCTATCCTGGTATATATGTCCCCCTCCTGGTATATATGTACCTCATCCTATATATGTGCCCCAATCCTGGTATATATGTTCCCCATCCTATATATGTGCCCCAATCCTGGTATATATGTTCCCCATCCTATATATGTGCCCCAATCCTGGAATATATGTTCCCCGTTCTGTCGTTGTTCTTTAACACCTAAAACACCCAATTCTACTTACCTTCCCAGCACTCCCTCGCCTTGCTGTCCCTTCTTCTATAGCCGGCTTAGAAGTCGGCAGCTGACTTCAGTGTGCAAGCAACGGGCAGTGCATGACGTCACTGCCATGCGCAGCCAGTGATTTGCACACTGACGTCAGCTGCCAGCCTCTGATTGGCCAGCAGCTTGTACTGCGGTGCAGTAATTCGGTGGGTCTCTGCGCCTCAATGCATTTCAGCTGACTGTGCGTCTTTGAACGCACATCCACCTGAAATATGCGCTGGCCTTGGTGGGCCCTCCTCTCCCATGGGCCCGGTGGCAGTTGCTCCCTCTACGCCCATTATGGTTACACCCAAATTGACAAGTATGACAGATGCTGAACATGCATGGCAATGTGAGGAAGGGAATGATAACGCTAGCCAATGTTACGTATATGATATACAAGCCTATGGGGCCGATTCAATAAAGCTTTTACTCTAGAAAAGTGGCGTTAAAGATTTGAAAAGTCACAAAAAAAAACCTCCCCGCTGTAAACATTTTTTGTGACTTTTGATGGTTTCCTGCCAGTTTGAATCATCTCCTTCGAAATGGGCAAAGCTGGGGAAGAGTCGGGACAGGGCAAGGCCTCGTCCAGCCATCAAATGCAACAAATATGATGGTGTTTTGCGCTCCTGAAATTAAATGTTACTCTAGTCTATAACTAGAATCATTTAGAGTACGTCAACACAGGGCCCAAACATTGATGGCAAATTGGTGGTGGCTACACAGAAAAATCTGCATTTGTAACATGCGGCTTTACGGCAGAATACACTTCTGATTTCACCTCTCTACTTTGAAAAGGGTAAAATTCAAGATAAAAGTCCCCCCAAAAAAGCTATACCATTCTTTGGAACACATCTTTCATCCTGTATTAGTGTTATTTCGACCCCTGTATTGAGACTTGGCATGTTTACAGCAACTTTTGAAGCCCTATTTAAAATGCATTAAGTCTAGATAAGCCGTCCACACCTGCAAACACAAAATGCTACTCTTCAAGTGTCTGGATGTATATATGACAGTAAATAATACTATTTATACCAAAATTGCTTTAAAATCTGCAGAGGAAAATTGCTATCATCTAGCATTCATTTACCATAACAGTCAATGGATATCTAATATAAGGGACGACTTCCCCGCAACGAGAAAAAAACTGTGTGCTGATGAGGCCTCTGGAATCCGATGGAAGGTTTTATGAGATTTCTCAGTAAAGGCTATTACTTTAAAGGAAGAGCCAGAAGGTCTAAAGAGACATCACAGCGCTGGAATCAAACAAGACTTTGGGGAAAGAGTTTTCTGCGTGTAAAGTATATACTGTATGCTAGGTGGAAATACCACGACAAGTTTTCATCTTCTATATTATTTTTAATTTTTTTCATGGACTTTATACAGTTTAAAAACTCTTTGTGAGTTTATGATTGCAATCCTTTATTTCAGGGTCTTTTTGACTACCATCTCTAGTGAAAAATTTGGAACATGGCTTTCTGGTAGCAATGTCTAATTTCAGTGGTGATAGCATGTATCATCCTGCCAGGTAAAGGAAGATAGTAACTTTGATCCACCACTGAATTTTTGGCTTATTATTTTTCTGGTTGAGGACAGCTGGGTTTCGGGCTGAAAGTATTCAGAGAAAGCCTACATACTTTGGCTTGTAGGGCAAGGAAGTATGAGAGAAGGGCAGAATCTATGTAAAACAGTTCAGGGAGCAAGAAAGTGCTATTCCAATAGAGACAAAAGAGAGTAAAGTGCCATTCTCCCTCCCTTGGGTTTGTCTTGATGTCCAAGCTCCTTTTGGATTGGTTTTCATCGTCAAGCTCTCTTGGGCTGGATTTTGAGGCTCATTCGGGATGTTGGGGTATAAGCTGACTCATGATGGCTATTGGCAGATGTTGATCCCTAAAGTTGGTGGCAAATTGATGGTAAGGTGAAGCATCCTATTATATCTTTGGTTCAATTCATTGAGGCACTTAGGCAATAAGCTGGCTCATGGAGGATCTTGGAAATTGGGGAAATGTACGGTGGGTGGTAAATTAATGGTGGATGAAGCATCGTGCACATAAACCACCACAATTTATGGTGATCAATTTAGTTGATTTGGCTATTGATGAGGCTTTATTACAGGATATGTAACCTTTCTTTGGCATTTTTGAACATGTGCTGGAATAATTTGGAAATTTTGGGTGGAAAATCTTTATAGCGCCTGGAATTCCCAAGGTTTGAGGTTTTACATATGTCAGTTGATATGATGAGTGTGATTTTGATTATTAAAAAAATAATAGATATTTGGAAGACATTTTCCACTACTGGAGATCTTCGTATTAATGGCTCAACTGTGCAACCCAAAATAAAAAAAGACTCCGTACTCCCTTCCAGGACTGTTGCCATTCCTCTGATGTCGGTGCCACAGCCATCATTAATCCATTAGAGCATAAGTCCACTCTTTCTCCGAAGTCATTGGTGTGTTTGTTCCAGTGGCCACGTGATATTGTACTCCTGCAGTTTTGTGACATCTACTCTGGCAGAATACTGAAGGTTGTAGCCAATCAGTGACTGCAGATGTCTCTTGACCACTGGGGGATGCAGCACCGACATGGGGGGGGGGGATGTATGACGTTTTTATCATTTTAGCCTTCACAGTCCAGCTATTTATATGTGGTTGTTTAGTAGTCGGACGCTCTTTAACTTTATATTTTATTGCTTTTTCTCTATAAGATGACTTTTACCAAATTACTCCAAATTGAGGTCTGCTTTTTCTTAGGGGAAGAAGGCGCATGGAGGTGGATGGGTTGGAATGGGTGACAGAATAGTAGTGGCTCATAGTTGTGGGGTTTAAAGTATTGCATACCAGTATCTATACTATCAAAGTCATGCATTTACTATGGAACTTTTCATTTACTGACTAACTGAGGACCGTGTTGTGAAGGAGCGTTTTTATATGCCAATAACATAAGGATGTCGTGTCAGAATGGGGTCTCTCGGTCGTACATAGGGTACACCAGAGGAAATAATTTGAAGCGTTAAGTGTCAATGTATACAATTTCTATAGTTATCATTGTGCACACAGAACTCACATTATTAATAAAAACCTCCCAAAAATAGCTTCAAAACTGCTCTTAAACCCTTCACCCCTGGGCTATTTTCCATTTTTTTTATTTTTTGTTCTTTCTTCCCTTTCTTCCAATAGCCATAACTTTTTTATTTCCATCAATATAGCCATTACTAGATGGTGGCCCGATTCTAACGCATCGGGTATTCTAGAATATGTATGCGGCCGACCGGGTGCAATCAGCAGAGCGGTGTTTAAATCTGGCGCAAAAATCGCTGATTGGTCGCGGCCGGCAACCGCGACCAATCAGCAAAGCAGTATTTAAATTTGGCGGCAATATCGGTGATTGGTCGCAGGCGGTGGCTGCGACCAATCAGCAAACCGTGTTAGTGAGGACTGGAGAGCGTGTTTAAATTTGGCACCAAAATCGCTGATTGGTCGTGGCCGGCAACCGTGCCCAATCAGCAAAGCGGTGTTAAAATTTGGCGCCTATATCGCTGATTGGTCACGGCCGGCGGTCGCGACCAATCAGCAGAGCGGTATTTAAATTTGGCGCCAATAATGGTAATTGGTCACGGCCGCGACCAATCAGCAGAGCGGTGTTTAAATTTGGCGCAATAATGCTGATTATTCACGACCGGCAACCGCGACCAATCAGCAGAGCGGTGTTTAAATTTGGCGCCAATATCGCTGCTTGGTCGTGGCCGTCCACCGCGACCAATAAGCAAAGCGGTGTTTAAATTTGGCGCCAATAATGCTGATTGGTCGTGTTCGGCGACCGCGAGCAATCAGCAGAGCGGGGTTTAAATTTGGCGCCAATACTGCTGATTGTTTGCGGGCGGCGGCTGCGACCAATCAGCGAACCATGTTAGTGAGGACTGGAGAGTGTGTTTAAATTTGGCGCCAAAATCGCTGATTAGTCGCGGCCGGTGGTTGCGACTAGTCAGCAGAGCGGGGTTTAAATTTGGCGCCAATACTGCTGATTGGTCGCGGCCGGTGACCGCGACCAATCAGCAGAGCGGTGTTTAAATTTTGCGCCAATATTGCTGATTGGTCGCGGCCGGTGACCGCGACTAATCAGCAGAGCGGTGTTTAAATTTGGCAGCAATACTGTTGATTGGTTGCTGCCGGCGACCGCGACCAATCAGCAGAGCAGTGTTTAAATTTGACGCCAATAATGCTGATTAGTCGCGGCCGGCATCCGCGACCAATTAGCATAGCGGGGTTTAAATTTGGCTCCAAAATCGCTGATTGGTCGCGGCCGGAGGCCTCGACCAATCAGCAGAGCGTTGTTTAAATTTGGCGCCAATCTCGCTGACTGGTCGCGGTCGGCTGTCGTCCACGACCAATCAGCAGATCTTTGTTTAAATTTGGCGATAATCTCGCTGATTGGTCGCGGTCTGTTGTCAGCGACCAATCAGCAGAGCGTTGTTTAAATTTGGCGCCAATAATGCTGATTGGTTGCGGCCGGCGACCACGACCAATCAGCATAGCGGTGTTTAAATTTGGCGCCAATGTCGCTGATTGGTCGCGACCGGCCACCGCGACCAATCAGCAGAGCGGTGTTTAAATTTGGTGCCAATAATGCAGATTGGTCGCGGCCGGCGGTCGCGACCAATCAGCAGAGGGGTGTTTAAATTTAGCGCCAATATCGCTGATTGGTCGCAGTCGCCGACCACGACCAATCAGCATAGCGGTGTTTAAATTTGGCGCCAATGTCGCTGATTGGTCGCGACCGGCCACCGCGACCAATCAGCAGAGCGGTGTTTAAATTTGCCGCCAATAATGCTGATTGGTCGTGGCCGGCGACCGCGACCAATCAGCTAAGCGGTGTTTAAATTTGGCGGCAATAATGCAGATTAGTTGCGACCGGCGGCCGTGACCAATCAGCAGAGCGGTGTTTAAATTTGGTGCCAATCTCGCTGATTGGTCGTGTCCGGCCGGCGGTCGTGACCAATCAGCAGAGCGTTGTTTAAATTTGGCGCCAAAATCGCTGATTGGTCGCGGCTGGCGGCCGCGACCAATCAGCAGAGCGGTGTTTAAATTTGGCACCAATCAGAGCGGTGTTTAAATTTGGCGCCAATCTCGCTGATTGGTCGCGGGCAGCGTCCGCGACAAATCAGCACAGCAGTGTTTAAATGTGTCGGCAAGATCGCTGATTGGTCGCGTGCAGTGTCCGCGACCAATCAGCACAGCAGTGTTTAAATTTGTCGGCAAGATCGCTGATTGGTCGCGGGCAGCATCCGCGACCAATCAGCACAGCAGTGTTTAAATGTGGCGCCAAAATCGCTGATTGGTCGCGGGCAGCGTCCGCGACCAATCAGCACAGCGGTGTTAAACTTTTGCGCCAAGATCACTGATTGGTCGCGGCCGGAGAGCGCGACCAATCAGCGAATCGTATTGGTGAGGACCGGGGAGCGCCCCTGCCTGTGCGGCTACTTCCGCTGCAAGAAGCCGGGAGATGAGCAACTGCTCGCAGCAGAAGTATCCCGACCCGCAGCGCCGCTCCCCGATCCTCCCTTGACACCCTAACCGCATGGATTTCAGCGCCGCTGCCTGTGCGGCTACTTCCGCTGCGGGAAGCCGGGAGATGAGCGGCTGCTCGCAGCAGAAGTATCCCGACCCGCAGCGCCGCTCCCCGGTCCTCCCTTCCGCATGGAGGTCAGCGGCGCAGGCGGTCGAGGTCCTTCTGCTGCTACCGGCCGGGAGATGAGCGCCTCGCTCCGGTCATCTCCCGGCTGCATCTCCGTCCCGCAGATGAGCCGCTAACGGCCGCCATCTTTTTTCTGAAATCCCGCGTCGCTGATTGGCCGCTGCCGGACCAATGAGCGACGCGGGATTTCCTGGACAGACAGACAAACAGAAAGACAGGCAGACACACGGGATAAGACGATTATATATATAGATATGAGGGCTTGTTTTTTGTAGAACGAGTTGTACTTTTGAATAGCACCATTGATTTTACCATATAGTGTACTGAAAAATGGAAAAAAAATTACGGTGAACTTGCAAAAAAAGTGCAATTCCGCAATAATTTTTTAGGTTTTTCATTTACCATGTTCACTATATAGTAAAACTAACCAGGCAATATTATTCCCCAGATCAGTATGAGTACGCAGATACAAACATGTATAGTCTATTTTTTATCTAATTGGAAAAAAAACTTCTGAAATTTGTATGAAAAAAAGATTTTGCTTTTGTTGCCATTTTCCATTATCTGTACCATTTCTATTTTTCATGATTTGGGTCTGGGTGAGGGCTTATTTTTTGTGCCCTGGGCTGACGTTTTTATTGATACCATTTTGGGGTAGATGTGATGTTTTTATCACTTCTTATTTCATTTTATTGCATTGTTGCAGTGGCCAAAAAATGTAATTCTGGCATATCAATTTTTTTCTTGTTACGCTGTTTACCGATCTGATTAATTTACTTTAGATTTTGTTCGATCCGACATTTCTGAATGCAGCGATACCAAACGTGTATTTTTTTTTAATTGTCTCATTTTCAATGAGGCCAAAGGAGTGTGATTTGAACTTTTGTGTTTTTTAAAATCTTTTCATATTTTTAAAAACTTTTTTTTTACTTTTTACTGTATTTAATAGTCCCCTTAGGGGACTTGAAGCTGCAATCTTCCGATCTCCTGTGTTATACATAGCTGGGCTTTAGCACTGCTATGTATAGCAGAAATCACAATCTCCTATGAACATGGGCCACAAGCTGGCATTCACAGGAGTATCATAATGACAGCCACGGGATTCATCAGCAGACATGACAACCCGTCGGTGCTCCGCGATCTCGTGGCGGTGCACCGATGTAAAGGATTTATGACACGCTTCTAGCCGGCATGTGTTAATCCCCCTGTCAGAGATTGACAGAAGGATTTAACTGGTGAAGAGCTGCAGGTGGATCTCCGATCTACCTGCAGCTGTTAAAGGCACATGATGGCTGATGAAATCAGCTGTTATGTGCAGGGAAAGGTGTGGGCTCAGTGTTGGAGCCCACATCAAAGCGGTTATGCAGGACAGTTTAATTTTTTTCTACTATGGGCTTCAAAACTAACAGGTAGGTACTAGTTGCTGACTACTGCCTGTTATAATCGGCCCCTAAGAGCTGCCACTGATCGCTCCTGCCATTGATTCAGCTACTCCACGCCAACACAGCAGCTCTTCTTCTCCTTTCAGGCTGTTCTGTCGATGGGGCATGACTGGCGACATCATGCTGATTGCTAGCCGACTCATCAAAGTTAGGCATTGGTAAGCCAGCTATCAATCAGCATGACGTCGACAGTCACATTCCTTCAACAGAACAGAGAGGAAGAGAAGTCGCTGCTCTGTCGACATCGGGGAAAGCTGCCGAATCGCCTGCAGGAGTGGTCTGTGTCCACTCTGTTCCGGCAAAAATTGGCACTGGGCACAACAGGTAGGCAGTTAGCAAGTATCTGCCTGTTAGTTCTTAGCCTGTAGTAAAAAGAATTAAATAGTCCTGGTTAACCCCTTAAAGTGATCTGTGATTAGAGGATCCATTTTTGTGTCAGAACTTGGTTCACCCAAAGAATACCTGGTTGGCCTGACACTTTTTTTGTTCCTAATGGTCAGTGGTTCAAAAATTCACCTTTATTTCTAATCTAATTTAAACCATTACAGAAAAAAAGAAAATTTCTATAAAGCACATTTCCTTCAGTAATAAACCTGAGGGGGTTATTCTCTGAGATTAACCATTTAACTGCTGACAAAGCCCCTTGCATAATTTTTTTTATAGAAGTTACTAAGAATAAAAAAAAAAGAATAGAAAGTTCCCTTTATTACGTCCATTGTTTTTACTCTTTCTTGTAGATACCGGAGGGGGTATTGTTAATAACTCTTCAATATAAGGCAACTTGTATTGTAGGTTTTGTAAGTCAATCTATAAATTAGATATCACATGGAGAGACCGGCAGGGGTCCCGGACAATAAATAGTGCTGGTTTTGCGCTGGGGACAAAGCGACGCTGTTTAGTGTGTGTGACAATGCCTCGCACAGTGGTAACTAATCCTTGAGACGTGAATGACAGCTTTCTACCAGCTGCTGATCATTCACCGAGAAAGGGGATTAACCAGTGAGGTTTTACTGATGATCCTGTGTGGGTATTTCAGGTACAAGTGCAACAATGGAGAGAGCTATTTAACTGCTAATTCTCAACGCAAGGTTAATGCTTATGTAAATGACAGAGAAATAGAAGAGGAACCCAGCTGGCTGAACAAGGGATTAGACTAAGGTAGACTCAGTTGTAGGAAAAGAGACATTCACAAAACAATCCCCATATATTACCACTAAGCCACTGACTCGGGTAATAGGATCAGAAATTAACACCAGCCAGGAGGGAGAGGAAAGCCTCCATGTTTGAACATACAATCAAAAGTGTTAATGCCTTCATTTACTTCTCGGCAGCAGGGAGGAAAAAAGTTTGGAGGCATAAAAGTATTTAGTTTACTAAGTGAGGACCGGTCACCTCTCCTGACATGTTTGTTTCATGTCTAGTAATAGCTTGTAACAATTCTGAAGCTTCTTTTCCCAGAACTCTAGATTGTGCCGTTCCTCTGTTATTCCTTCTAGAAGTTTATGAATAAATTGACAACTGGGTGATTCCATTTTACTCGTCAAAAAGGAGTGTCCCTATAGAGTCTGTAGTGATTGGACAATATCGTAGCGTGTACAGACACACCCCCAACTGGCACCCAATTTATTTCTACATTTTTTAGGAGGGACAACAGGAACGATACAACAGAAAGCCATAAGAAAAGACGCTCCACAAATGTTATGCTGTGGGTAATCCAATTATTTACTAAAAGAGTCGTGATTTTAACCCAGAAAATCACTTTTAGGCTTCATTCAGACGTCCTTGTTGCATTTACATGTTTTATCCGTTTTTTTCACGGATGGAACAAGTACCCATTATAATCTATGGTGCTGTTCACATGTCCTTCTCTTTTCACAGACTGTGCGTCAGTGCAAAACACATGGAGCCATGTCGATTTTTTCCGGCAGTATGGATGACATGGTCCAATACAAGTCTATGGGTTCATGAAAAACATGTGACGCGCCCCTGGGCCTGAGTCGCGCAGCGTTGCGCACGCGGGAGCCTACCCGGAGCCGGATCTGATAGGGGTAGTAGTCTCGTGGCGGTGACCCGGTCCGTGCCCAGGGAGTCAAGCTGAGTGGCAGAGTTTAGCAGAAGATGGTACGGTGTTCGACTACGCCACCCGTTGAATGCGGCTATGAGGCTGCCGCTGCAGGGCAGACCGCTGAGGCCGGTGGTACGATTGTGCAGCGTAGATGGTATAACCCCCAACGGGAGGGGTATGGCCTCAGGGCAGCCGACGTGTTTGAAGGGGGTAGCAGAATAGCATGCAGGTAGCAGGAACCACTCAGAGACGGTGCGGTGTAGTTCAGGGTCTTTACTGATGACAAAGGTAGACCCTCCCGGAGTACTGGCTAGCGGTCGGGGCCTGGTCAGTCCGTGAGCAGATGGGATCTCCCCTGGCCAGGCGGAGTTGTAGGCCTCCCCAACTAATTGTACTCTTCTGGCTACCTTGCTAGAGGCGGGTAAAAGTAGCCCACGTCCCTGAGTGTACCGTGTGGTGCTCACCCGTATGGCCGGTGACTCGGGGCCTTCTGGTAGCTTCCGCTCCACGACGGCGGTGCTGGTCCCTTGCGTGTGACCGTGCCTTCGGGTTTCTTGGCCAGAGGACCTGAAATCCCCTGCCGGTCGGTTTCTGCTGCTGGGTAAGGATTAGTCCCCACAGCCTCGGACTCCGGGTCCGGTGAGAACTCTTCAATCAGGGCGAGCTCTACAGCTTCCAGCCCCTGACTCCTTTTAGCACTGCTCCCACTGAGCTCCTGATCTTTCTTTCCTCTAGCTGCTCCTCTCCAGACCAGACTATGTCTCTGTCTGGGACTCCTCTTCTCCTCTTTTTCTTCTTCCTAACCCTGCCTCAGCCCCCAGTTTATATAGGGGAAGTTCTTCCCCTCCCAGGACTGGGCAGGAGGTGTGGCATGCATAGGATTCCTGACCAGGAGACCTCCCACCTGCTCTCAGACGTAATATTGCTATTACTGTGGAAACCAGACCCCTGGGGTGCCACATTCCCCCCTAGTGAAATTTAGTACTCCGGGACTAAACATACTTTTGTAAACATAACAAGTTATAAACAGAAACAGTACAATAAAGAAAAACACATTAGGATGGTCACGGCGTGTCCGCAACCGGGTGCAGTTTTTGAAGAAAACAAGGGTGTCCATTTCACCAAAGAACAGGGAGCCGTAACCAGGTAGGGGTCTGTCCTGCCCCGAGTCTTTAACAGTCTTTAGTCCGTTCCTGGGTTACGCTCCAAACATATGTACAAAGGATTCCGGATAATCCATAAACGACACCTATAAAATAACTAGAAATACACAATTATTCACAAGCAACAATAAACAGGTAAATACAAATAAAACAGTTTGAGCACTTTAAATCCTCCAACGTACGGGCAACTGGCCTCTAGTGACCCTAGTAGACCTACGGAGCTGACTGACTGGTCCTGAGTTACAGGGTGTAGGGGCTGTCAAAGGTAAACTGGGCAGCTGTCTACGAGCTCTTTGGCTCACTAGGGGCACGGCAGGCTCACTATAAGCAGAGGGTTGATCCTCCTGGTCTGCTTGTGTGGGGTCTTCTGCCTCCTGGACCGGCTGCTCTTCCAGCTCTACCTGTTTCTCCGTAGGTACTTGAGATGCTGGTTGGAGGAAGGTGAGGACGGGTACCACAACAGCGCCATTGACTTGAGTCCAAGACCGAGGGAAGTCTCCGAGCACAGTACTGACCATATCTTCCCTTTCCTCTGCGGGTCGAGGGTCTTCTTGTTCTTCTTCAGGGTTCCGTAGCTGTTCGGGACACTTCTTCAGGTGATCTCGGGATACAATGGCTGTGGTTTCTCCTCCATCCTTACTGATTGTGCAGACTTTCGGGATCTCATGGCTTGAGGGCAGTACGGTGTACGGGTCCTTCTCCCACTGGTCGTCCAACTTGTGGAGCCGTCTCTTCCTCTTCAAGACCTGCTCTCCAGGTACCAGGGGAACAGCGGGAGCATACTGGTTGTAAGTCTTCTCCTGTCTTTCTCTAGCTTGACAGAGACTTCGCTCTACGCTCTCCTGTACTTTCCGGTACTGCTGCTGCCTCTCTGTGTCCCAGTCTGCTTCTGGTGAAGTGTCCTCGGGTGTCAGGACTCCCATATCCAGGTCAACAGGCAGCTAACCAGGTCTTGCTCTCATTAGGTAAGCCGGGGTACAGTTGGTAGAACCTACAGGGATGTGGTTGTATAGGTCCACCAGATCAGGCAGTTTCTCAGGCCACAGACTGCGTTCTTCCAGGGGCAATGTTTTCAGAAGATCTATCACCACCTGGTTCATTTTCTCGCAGAGTCCATTGGTTTGTGGATGATAGGGTGTTGTTCTTATCTTCCGGCAGCCATACAGAGTGCAGAACTCCTGGAAGACCTCCGCTTCAAAGGCAGGTCCCTGGTCCGTCAGCACCTGCTCTGGGTATCCGTGTGGACGGCAGAAGTGCTGCTGGAAGGCTCTAGCTGCTGTTTGAGCCGTTAAGTCCTTGACGGGGACGACAACCAAGAACCGGGAGTAGTGATCCACGATGGTTAACGCATAGACGTAGCCACTTCTGCTGGGGGTCAGTTTTACATGATCCAAGGCTACCAGTTCCAACGGCTGCTTGGTGAGGATGGACTGCAGGGGAGTCTTCTGGCTAGCACGGTCCTTCCTTCTTAGGTTGCATGGGCCACAGTCTCTGCACCACCTCTCGATGGTTCCTCTCATGCCTACCCAATGGAACCGCCCGCGCAGCAGGAACTCCAGCTTCTTCCATCCGAAGTGCCCAGCTCCGTTGTGGTATGCCTCCAGTACCATAGCCGCGTCTCTTCTTGGCACCACTACTTGCCAGATCAGTTCATGCGTCCGGGAGTTAACCATTCTGCGGCACAACTTCCCCTTGTAAAGGAACAGTCGACTCTTCTCAACCCACAGTTGCTTGGCCTCCTCCGGAGCGTCTGGGTCAAGGCGGGCATCTGGCTGAGTCAGCATCTCCTTCACCAGTCGGACGGCGGGGTCACTGTCTTGCGTTTCCGCCCAGTTGTAATGAGGTAAGGGGTTGAACGTAGCAGATTGCTTACCCCTTACACGGTGGGAATACTGGATAGTCCCATGACGGTGGAACGCGGGGAGTTCAACTTCTTCCAGTTCCTCTGGATCTTCCCCTACGTCCGGTAGGTTTGGCATTCTGGACAAGGCATCCGCGTTGGTATTGGAGCGTCCTGCCCGGTATTTGATCGTGAACTCATAGTTGGACAGGCGGGCCATCCATCTCTGCTCCAGGGCACCGAGTCTTGCCGTATCCAGGTGTGTCAACGGGTTGTTATCCGTGTACACGGTGAACCGGGAAGAGGCGAGGTAGTGCCTAAAGCGTTCGGTGACTGCCCACACCACTGCCAGGAACTCTAGCTTGAATGAGCTGTAATTCTCAGGGTTTCTTTCGGTGGGTCGCAGTTTTCGGCTGGCGTAAGCAATTACCCGTTCTTTCCCCTGCTGGATCTGGGACAGTACGGCTCCTAGCCCGACGTTACTTGCGTCGGTGTAGAGGATAAAGGGCTGGCTGTAATCAGGGTACGCCAGGATTTCATCCCCCGTGAGGGCCATCTTCAGCTGGCGGAAGGACTCTTCTTCCAGCTTCTCCCATCTGAAGGGTGGCTTCTGGTTTTTGGCCTTCCTGGACTGGCCTATCAGGAGGTCCTGCATAGGAGCTGCCTTTTTGGTGAAACCGGGAATGAATCTTCGGTAGTAGCCTACCAACCCGAGGAACTGCCGCACTTCCTTTACGCTGGAGGGGCTTGGCCATTCCTTAATTGCGGTGATCTTATCAGGGTCGGGAGCCACTCCGTCAGCACTCACCACGTGTCCCAGGTACTGCACCTTTGGTTTCAGGAGGTGACACTTGGAGGGTTTCACCTTTAGGCCGTAGTTTGCCAGGGCTTCGAACACTTCTGCCAGGTGTTTCAGGTGGTCCTCGTAGGTCTTGGAGTAGACGATGACATCGTCCAGGTATAACAGGACCGTCTCGAAGTTTCGGTGTCCCAGACAGCATTCCATCAATCGTTGGAAGGTTCCTGGTGCGTTGCAGAGTCCGAACGGCATGCAGGTAAACTCGCTAAGTCCCATCGGGGTGGTGAATGCGGTCTTCTCCCGGTCCGCCTCTGCTACAGGAACCTGCCAGTACCCGCTAGTGAGATCCAAAGTGGAGAAGAAGTTAGCAGATTTTAAAGCAGCCAAAGACTCCTCTATCCTTGGTAAGGGGTACGCATCTTTGTGTGTGATACGGTTGATTTTCCGGTAATCTACACACATTCTCATGGTGTTGTCCTTCTTTTTAACCAAGACTAGTGGAGCTGCCCAGGGGCTACAGCTATCCCTGATTACTCCAGCCTCCTTCATGTCTCTAAGCATCCCCTTGGCGTGTTGGTAGTGTGCAGGGGGTACGGGTCGGTATCTCTCCTTTATGGGAGGATGGTCTCCCGTGGGGATGTGGTGTTCTACCCCCTTTACTCGCCCGAAGTCTAACGGGTGTTTACTAAACACTCTCTCGTACTCTTGAACCACCCGATAGACTCCCTGTTTCTGGTGTGAGGGAGTGGTGTCAGTTCCCAAATGTAGTTGCTGACACCAGTCCTCCATTGGTTTCTTAGAGCCGTTACCTTCCTCTGGGTGAGATGGAGGCAAGGGATCCACTGACTGTACAGAATTTTGGTCGATGGTATACAATTTGGCTAGCGTGGCATACCGGGGCAGGTATACTTCCCTCTTCCCGATATTTATTATGCGAACGGGCACCCTCCCATGGCGTACATCAACCACCCCCCGTGCCGTCAAAATGGTGGGCCTACTGTCTGAGTAGACTGGTTCTACCATTGCCTGGTAATCTCTACCTCTCAGACCAATAGCTGCCCGGCACCAAATCATCATTTCACTTTTCGGGGGCATGGCAATAGGTAAAGGGTCACACATTCTCACGCTTCCTATCTCACCACCGGAGAGTTCCACCTGTTGCCGCCGCATCAGTGCCCGGATCTCTTTTTGGAGCACTCGCTGCTGGCCGGAGCTGGCGTTCTTGGCAACCTGCTGTAAAATGAAAATCACCTCTGCAAGACAATTTTCAATCACATTAGTTCCTAGAGTTATCTTTGGGTGACTCTCGCGCTTGTCAATGTCTACAATGATCAGTCCCTGTGCTGCCAGCTCGACTCTACCGATTTTAATGGTCATCTCTTTAAATCCGATCTGTGGCACGGGCTGACCATTGCTGGCAATGATACTCAAGTCGTCGTCAGGGTAGCGGGTTATATCCGAGTCATTCCAGTACTGCTTGAAGAGCACGTACGGGATGGTGGTGACCTGTGACCCGGTGTCAAGTAGGGCACTCACAGGAATGCCATCCAGTACCACAGGCAAGACTGGACGCCCTCCCACGTATTTGTCACGCCAGTTCGATGGGCCTGGTGATCTTATTCCTAGGGGTTGGCCCTCTACCCCAGGTTGTGCCAGTTTAAAGGACAGTACCTTGCCATATGTCCGGGTTGATTGCAGCGGCGGCAGATGGGTTGTCCGTCCTCGTTGTATCGGTCGCTGGGTCTTCCTCTGGCCGGTGGGGTCCTCCTTGGTCGACGCCACGGGATGTCCTCCGGTCCGGATGCCAGCTGGATCTTCCCTGGAGCAGAAACCTGTAAAGACTGCACAGTTCGGGTTAGCGCAGCAACACTTTTAGCTAGCTCTTGGACCTGATGGTGCAGGTCTGGAGCCGGGTCATTGTTCAAAGCCTGCGCGTCAGCTCCCACAGGCCCTGCCGACAAGGGCGCCGCCTCCTGGTGGTAAGCGGTAGTAGGGCGCCTGTGGGTCACCACGCCACCCGGTGCCGGTTCTCGGAGCACCCGGATGGCTCTGTCCTTGAACTGTGCAAAATCCAGATGACGATCCTGTAAGGCCATTGCCCGCAACTGGGTTCGGTGGGCATTGCAATATAGTCCCTCTATAAATTGTTCGGTCAACAGCCTGTCCTCGTTTCCCACGCCATCAGGGTCGGTCTGCTTAATGGCTCTCAGGGCCTCTTGTAGGTTTAGTGCATAGTCCCTTATATTCTCATGTGCTCGCTGTTTGCACCCGTAGAATCTAAGCTTAATCTCGGCTGAGGTGCGGGTATCAAAGGTGTCCTTCAGCCGGGTTAATATCCCTGCGACAGTCCTCCTCCCAGGTGGCCAGGACTTTACCTCCCTTTGGGCTGCCCCGGTTAGTTGGGCCACCAGGATGCTCACTTTTTGCTCTTCTGTGAGGGGGTACACCTGGAAGAGGCTATCCAGCTTTTCTCTAAAGTCATTCAGGGTATGTGACTCCCCTGAGTACTGGGGTAGCCAGGCTGCCCCCGGGATATAGGGCATGGTGAAAGGCATGACCGCAGCAGCGGTGGCGCTGGCGGTGGCTGTGGCAGTGAAGCTCTCCTCCGTATCCGACATCCTCCTCCCCCCTAGTGGACCGTGGCCTACCTTTCGATGATCCTCTTCCGTAGGCCGCGGTTCCGCAGTGGATCGTCAGGGTTGAGGACCTTCCGTCGCGCTCCTGTGACGTCGGCGTCTGCTGGGCTCCCTCCAGGACCTTACGCAACGTCCGGACGTGAGGCGGGGCTTCAGTTCTCGCGCGCTTTCAGAGTCCACGCCCCTCTTCTTCCCGCGCGGTGTCTTCAAGATGGCGTCCAACGGCGGGAAAACTCCACGGATGGCGGGAAGAAGGCAGAAGATGGCGCCGGATGGCGGGAAAACTTCACGGATGGCGGGAAGAAGGCAGAAGATGGCGCCGGATGGCGGGAATCTTCACCACAGGTAAGTTTAACAGTCTTCTTTCAGGCACGCAGTACCCGGTGGTTGCGGGCACGGAATCCTGCCGACTACGCCAACGTTGACGCGCCCCTGGGCCTGAGTCGCGCAGCGTTGCGCACGCGGGAGCCTACCCGGAGCCGGATCTGATAGGGGTAGTAGTCTCGTGGCGGTGACCCGGTCCGTGCCCAGGGAGTCAAGCTGAGTGGCAGAGTTTAGCAGAAGATGGTACGGTGTTCGACTACGCCACCCGTTGAATGCGGCTATGAGGCTGCCGCTGCAGGGCAGACCGCTGAGGCCGGTGGTACGATTGTGCAGCGTAGATGGTATAACCCCCAACGGGAGGGGTATGGCCTCAGGGCAGCCGACGTGTTTGAAGGGGGTAGCAGAATAGCATGCAGGTAGCAGGAACCACTCAGAGACGGTGCGGTGTAGTTCAGGGTCTTTACTGATGACAAAGGTAGACCCTCCCGGAGTACTGGCTAGCGGTCGGGGCCTGGTCAGTCCGTGAGCAGATGGGATCTCCCCTGGCCAGGCGGAGTTGTAGGCCTCCCCAACTAATTGTACTCTTCTGGCTACCTTGCTAGAGGCGGGTAAAAGTAGCCCACGTCCCTGAGTGTACCGTGTGGTGCTCACCCGTATGGCCGGTGACTCGGGGCCTTCTGGTAGCTTCCGCTCCACGACGGCGGTGCTGGTCCCTTGCGTGTGACCGTGCCTTCGGGTTTCTTGGCCAGAGGACCTGAAATCCCCTGCCGGTCGGTTTCTGCTGCTGGGTAAGGATTAGTCCCCACAGCCTCGGACTCCGGGTCCGGTGAGAACTCTTCAATCAGGGCGAGCTCTACAGCTTCCAGCCCCTGACTCCTTTTAGCACTGCTCCCACTGAGCTCCTGATCTTTCTTTCCTATAGCTGCTCCTCTCCAGACCAGACTATGTCTCTGTCTGGGACTCCTCTTCTCCTCTTTTTCTTCTTCCTAACCCTGCCTCAGCCCCCAGTTTATATAGGGGAAGTTCTTCCCCTCCCAGGACTGGGCAGGAGGTGTGGCATGCATAGGATTCCTGACCAGGAGACCTCCCACCTGCTCTCAGACGTAATATTGCTATTACTGTGGAAACCAGACCCCTGGGGTGCCACACATGTACATCACACGGAAGCTATCCATGTGCCATCCATGTGTCATCCATGTGCCATCCATGTGTCATCCATGTGCTACCCATGTTTAACACTGCAAAGTATAGGAGAAGCTTTGTCATTTATTTATTTCTTTACCCATCCTTGAAAAACACTGATGACCCTGATGGTAAAAACTTACACATGGACTAAACCCAGATGACGCACTGATGAGTGGAGTGCTCGGTCAGAGAGCGGCCAGTCTTTGATATTTGTATACACAGGCTCTCTGACCGAGCACTCCACCCATCAGCCTATGGTGGTTTTAATCACAGCAGGATCCTACCTTCCCATATAAATGTAGGCTTCAACCCCAGAGAGGAGTCATATTACGATAGGTCCCAGCAAAAAGGATCGCCTTGTCATAGCTGCTGGACACACATGAATTGGCCAAGTTATGGGCTGCGCGTCTTTGTTTTTTCCTATTTTCTGGAGCAGGAATGCAGTTCCAATTTCATATATTTCATGTTTGCATGCTATAGCGCTATAGAGTGCAACTTTATTTGTTAGTTATATACGGAGGTGGCTTTCTTAGTATGCACCCGTTCACACCAGTTTTCTGTTTGGAAGTGACGGTCAGTCTTTTGATATCTGTACACCGATGCAAAACACTGATGACACTGATGGTAAAAACGAAACACGGATGAAAACACTGATGACATCGGTACCAATTTTTCAAGTATCCGTTTATACACAGACGTGTGAACGAACTCTTAGGCAATTAGACATCTCGTTCATAAAAGAAACTGTTACATTACAAATTCAGTTCTGATGCATCAGTATGTGTTACAAAGGGGGTGTTTGGTGAAAACATGGTATCATCTATCCCGCACCGATAGGCAGAAATGGGATTTTTATAACACAATGTGGCTCTTTTATCCCAGTTACAAATTAGTGCTGACAGATTGGCTGCCCAACCACCACTCTCTATGGGGCTGATGTAAAAAAGAGTGCAGCGCTTGGCAGCATCATAGAGAATGAATGGAGTGTCTGTCAAACATGCGCATTGCCGCTCCATTTTAACAGGGATAAAACTTCCCCATGCTACCGATCGATGTGGGTTCCCGCTATCAGAACCCAATCATTCAATAAGTTATTACCTCTCCTGTGGATAGTTGATATATTGTTAGCACTGAACAACCCCTTTACGTTTACACTGAGGTATCTGGACTTCACATGCTGTTGGACCTTTGCTGGCATCTACTGTAATATTAGGTATGGACAGGGTGGAATCATTTTACAAATTACAATTGGTATACAGTTGTGGAGCCTCTTTTCCCTTCAAGATCCAATCTATGATTAGAATAATGTGTATACTAAATTGTGCACACATCTTGGCAAAAAGATGTTCTGCTTCTGCACTTTTTGACTTGCATTTACTGCAGTTACAGTGGCTTACACCTGTTCACATTTGTTTCATTCTTTCAGGATGTGCTGGACAGATTTATTTTTTTGGCGATGTGAAGACACGGGGTCTTCCGTGGGCATAATACTACTCAGAGAACACAGGGTGAGGGTAAAACAGTGTGGCAATATTTTATTGAACCACCAGCAATCAATAACATATAGAACAGTCCCAGCAAAACACAAGATGGTGCAAATTACAGTCTCACCCGTCCGTTGGCCCGCCGGGTTTAGGGCAGTTAGATATGTGGCCAGGTGACCTGAGAGTCCCAACTTGGATTCTTCAAATCATCTCTGAGAGTTCAGCAAAGGTCAATGGAGCACGTCTTTTTTTTTCCAGCCGGGGCTGTGGTCTCTTAGGTTGTCATCCTGTAGTGTCTCTCAGAAGAGACGCAGAGACCCCCTTTTTATAGTTCACATTTGTCTTTTCAAGCCATCATTCACAAGTCAAGGGTGTGGTAAGACGACTCACTCAGCCGCTTCCGGAAGTAGACTTAAGAACTTTGACTTAGTAGACTTTGGTTTTCTCTGCAGGCTTTATTGTATGGCATAAAGCCCTGCAGCTCCAGCAACATAAAAACGGCCTTACTGGCAAAACAACAAAACAAAAGATAAACAATAGCACAGTCCATATGTGAGTGTGCGGTTCGCCCACACAGGTTATAGTGAAGGCTTCAGCTCCTTCCTGAGCTATGGCTGTCCAGTCTGGAGACCTTGCCTCTCCAAACACAACAACAGTAAAAAAAATAGTCCTTGAGCAGTTAAGCTTGCTCAGCCACACCCTGAGAGGAGGTAGGGGAATGGCCTCCCACCCTCTGCCATTCCCATAAAACCACACCCTTTAAGTGAGTTAACCACCAGCAGATAACATGCTGGCAGAAAGTTTATTCGTTTCAGTTCACACAGGCTAGCAACCTGTGTGACACATACTTCCCCTCATATATCATACCAGTGACTCTGTCACATATTCTCCCCCTCTGCCCAAAGCCGGGGTTTTGGGCACTTTCCGATATCAGGCAGGGAATTCTAGAGAGGGCATCCACGTTCCCATGTAACTTCCCGGGCCTATGCTCCACGTGAAAGTTAAAATCCTGAAGACCTAGGAACCATCTAGTTACCCTGGCATTTTTACCCCTCTTTTCCCTTAACCATCTCAAGGGGCATGGTAACACCAACTTAAACTTCTGGCCTAGTAGGTAATATCTTAGAGTATTTACGTCCCACTTTATGGCTAAACACTCTTTTTCCACTATTGCGTACTTCTTCTCGCAGGACGAAAGTTTCCGGCTCAGGTAGAGAATGGGATGTTCTTCCCCATTTATCTCTTGAGAGATTACGGCTCCTAGACCAACCTCTGAAGCGTCTGTTTGGACCACAAACTCTTTCTTGAAGTCTGGTGCAACCAGGACCGGCTGCTTACACAGTTCTGGCTTCAACTGTTGAAACGCAGTCTCTGTTTCCTCCGTTCACTTCACCATGGTTAATCTGGTGCGTTTTAGGAGATCCCTCAGCGGCGCGGCCATCATGGCAAAATTCGGGATAAACCGGCAGTAATATCCCACCATTCCCAGGAATGCTCTTACTTGCTTCTTGGAGAGCAGTTGCAGCCAGGTCTGGATTGCCTCCACTTTATTGACTTGTGGCTTTATTTCACCTCTCCCGATGACACAGCCCAAGTACTTGGCCTCCTCTTTCCCAACGGCACATTTTCTCGGATTTATAGTAAATCACACCTTTCTCAGCACATCCAGAACGGCCTGCAGTTTAGGTAGATGACTAGCCCAGGCTGGGCTAAGACTACAATGTGGTCAAGGTAGGCTGCGGCATACTTCCTATCTGGGGCTAGGATCCAATCCATAGCCCTCTGGAAGGTGGCTGGGGCCCCCTGTAGTCCAAACAGCATCCTAGTGTATTGAAAGCACCCATCAGGTGTCGAGAAAGCCGTCTTCTCTTGGCCGTCTGGGACATGGGGATCTGCCAGTAACCCTTTGTCAGGTCAAGAGTGGTGATGTATCTTGCCGGTCCAAGCCTCTCAATGAGTTCGTCGACGCGGGGCATCGGGTATGCGTCACATTTGGATACCTCATTCAGCCGGTGGTAGTCATTACAAAACCTCCACTCTTCGTTGGGTTTTGGCATGAGGACGATTGGGCTTGACCACCCACTCTTTGACTGCTCTATCACCCTGAGGTCTAGCATCCTCTTCACCTCGTCGGAGATCACCTCCCGGCGTGCTTCCGGAATCCAGTATGGCTTCAGATTCACTCTTACATGTGGCTCTGTTAGCACGTCATGTTCTACCACCTGAATTTGCCCCGACAACCCTGAGAACAACTCCCGATTTTGCTGTAGTAGTTATCTACACTGTTGCTTCTGGGCCGGCGATAGAGTCTCTGCTATAGTGACCTCTTCCAACTTATGGGAGCGGCTCCTAGGCAAGGAGTTTCCACAGGTTCCCCTTTCCACCACGGCTTGAGCAAGATCACATGGTATACTTGGTGTGGCTTTCTTCGGCCAGGCTGGTGGACTTTATAATAAACTTCGCTGACTTTCTCCACCACTTCGTATAGACCTTGCGATTTGGCCAGGAACTTGCTCTCAACTGTAGGGATTAGCACCAAAACACGGTCCCCAGGCTGGAACTGCCTCAGCCTCGCCGATCGATTATAGACCCTTGCCTAGGCTTCCTGCGCCTGGAGGAGGTATGCTTTCACAATCTGCATCACTTTTGCTATTCTTTCCTGCATCTGGGCGACATGTTCAATGATGCTCCGGTGTGGTGTAACCTCGGCTTCCCAAGTTTCCTTAGCGATATCCAGGAGCCCTTGCAGATGTTCTCCATATAGGAGCTAAATCGGAGAAAAACCGGTAGAGGCTTGTGGGACCTCCCTTATCGAGAAGAGCAGGAAGGGCAGTAGGTAGTCCCAGTCAAGTCCATCCTTCTCTAAGACTTTATTGAATATTGCTTTCAGGGTCTTGTTAAAGCGCTCTACTAAGCCGTCAGTCTGCGGATGGTAAACGGAGGTCCGCAGTTGGGTGATCTGGAGGACCTTGCACAGCTCCTTCATTACCTTGCTCATGAACGGGGTCCCTTGGTCTGTTAGGATTTCCTTCGGCAGACCGGTCCTGGAAAATATATGGACAAGTTCCCTGGCCATGCATTTACTTGATGAATTTCTTAGCGGTACAGCTTCTGGCTACCGGGTCGCATAATCCATGATCACCAGAATGTATTGGTGGCCTCGGGCTGACTTGACTAAGGGCCCTACTAGGTCCATAGCAATCCTCTCAAAGGGGATCTCTATCACCGGCAGTGGATCTAATGGACTATGGAAGTGGGAAGAGGGAGTGGTTATTTGGCAGGTGGGGCAGGACCTACAATAGTTAAGAATTTCTTGGTAACACCCAGGCCAATAAAATCTTCTTAAAACCCCCCCTGAGTTTTCTCGACCCCTAGGTGTCTCCCCAGAACATGTGAATGGGCCATATCCAGTACCCTCCATCTGTATGGGCCCAGCACTAACAGCTGCCTCCTCAGTCATCGTCTCACCCTCATCGCCAGCAAGGACGCACAGTGGGAACTCATCCACTTGAGACTTTGTCCGGGGTTCTTCTCTAGGTAGCTGGCTTTTTCCCACGCTACTTAGTCCAGTTCCCTTCCCCCACAAGTCCCAAAATAAAGAAAAATCACTGCCCAGTTTGACGGGATGTATCAGGTCCTTAACCGCCCCAACTTCGTGGGACTGGGCACCACAGTCTGTTCCCATTGTCACTGTGATTACGGGATAGTCCTTGGCATCGCCATGGATGCACCGAATGCCCACAGTTTAGGAAGGGATCAACTGGTGGGGAAGGGTAGCTCTGATTAAGGTCACCAGACTGCCAGAGTCCAACAGTCCAAGCACCTTTACTCCATTAATGGACACGGCACATGCCTGCGGCTCCTCGCTGGGTCGACAGTCCACACTGCAGGCTGGATAAGCATAATAGGAACCCGGTCTTCCTAGGCTGCAGTTCATGGGCTCAGGGGACATATGACACCGGACGGCTACTTGTCCAGGGTTGTGACACCACCAACAGACTATATCTTTAACAACAGTCCTTGTGGCACCTTCAGTGGGAGTAGGACGCTCCCCAGTGGTGGCTCTAGACCCTTCCGTGGTGAACTCGCCCCCTTTTGGGTGTCCCAGTATGGAGAAGTGACTATATCTAATTTCCCGAGGGATTTCTCAACCACCTGGTACTTCTCTACCAGGCAGATGAAGTCATCTGCGTTCTGGGGATCACCTTGGGCAACCTAAGTCTGTACCGACTTGGGAAGAGAGTGCATGAATCTATCAATCACCACCCGCTCGACCATCTGGGCCGGAGTGGAGGACTCTGGCTGTAACCACTTCTGAACGAGATGCAGTAGGTCAAACATCTGCGAGCGAGGGGGATGGTCGCTGGCATTCACCCAATGGTGGACTCGTTGGGCTCTACCCGCCATATTCACTCCCAGCGTGCCAAGATCTCTGTCTTTGGGGTTCACCTGACAAATATGGCGCCAGAACCTCTGTCTCTATTCTGGTGGAAGTCTCTCCCGATCAGCCAACATCTCAAAGATTATCAGTAATGCTTCTACATCATCCCCGGGGGTCATCTTGTGCATGACCCGTCTTACCACCTTCCTGACATGGGAGTCATCAGTCGGCAATGGGGGTGGGGCTGTTGCCCTGCCCTGGATGGCGTCCGCCAGAAGCTGTATCTGCTGTTGCTGCTCCTGCTGGTGCCGCGCCTTTTTCTGCAACTGGATCTGTTGCAGCAACAGTTTGGTCATCTCCTGGTGCTGCTGCTGGCTCTGCAAGTGCTGCTGGTGCATCTGTTGTTGGCTCTGCACCAGGTGCTTAATAAGCTCCTCCATGCTGCCAGACTTCTCTGGCTGGCTGGCAGACTTCTCTCACCCAGGACATCCACCGGTCTCTATGGCAGGTACACGTGTTCCTGGAATCTTGCCCGCATTCTCCACCACCTGTGGTAAGACGACTCACTCAGCCACTTCCAGAAGTAGACTCAGGAACCCAGGTTTTCTCTGCAGGTTTTATTGTATGGAATAAAGCCCTGCAGCTCCAGCAAAATAAACACGGCCTTACTGGCAAAACAACAAAACAAAAGATAAATGATAGCACTGTCCATATGTGTGTGTGCGGTTCGCCCATACAGGTTATATTCCAGCCTTCAGCTCCTTCCTGAGCTATTGCTGTCTAGTCTGGAGACCTTGCCTATCCAAACACAACAGGAAAAAAAAAATAGTCACATTGCTCAGCCACACCCTGAGAGGAGGTAGGGGAATTGCCTCCCACCCTCTGCCATTCCCATAAAACCACACCCTTTAAGTGAGTTAACCCCCAGCATATAACATGCTGGCAGAAAGTTTAATGGTTTCAGATCACACAGGCTAGCAACCTGTGTGACATATACCTCTCCTCATATATCATACCAGTGTCTCTGTCACAAGGGTCAGGGATCATGATATTAATTCACAATACTTGAGTAACCACAGTTCATCCCCTAATTGACTGGCAACCACCCTACAATAGTATTTAACTTATCTAGCAAACATCCATTGTTCAACGACCCTGAGTCGCTGTATTGCAAAACTGGCAGACAATATGTTGTAGATAACAGTCATTCATCAATTACCAAATATCAACTCAAGTGATGATCAACATTCAGGATTATTCAAACAATAGTCTGTGTTGACCAACAAAAGAAGAACACAAGTTCAGAAGTCAACATGAAAATATGATGTGTCTGTCATACTTAAGAAGAAAAGCTGTGTCATCACAGGCGAGTTACCACAGTTTAGTGAGCACTCCTCTCATCAGTGTAAGGCCTCGTTCACATGTCATTGACATTTCTTGTACAGAAAAAATAGGACCGATTTTCAACAGTGTTTCGGATCCGATTTTCATCAGTTTAATTTTATTTTTTTTAGTACAAGAAGTTTTATTAAGCTTCTCCTATCAAACAACCATGAAAATCGGACAGCACATCGATGGCATCTGAATGGTTTCCGACTTTTTTCACGGACACATAAACTTGCATTGACGAGTTTGTCCATGACTTGGAATAAAATTGGACATGTCTCTGAGTTTTTGGTGCCGACCGAGTGTCCGCACAAAGATGTGGACATTTGAACAGCTATTCAGACTATAATGGGTAGAGGTTCCACCCATGAACAATTTGGATAGATATGTGAAAAACAGATGTCTGAACGAGTCCCTGTTTTTTTTTATAATTAGATTCTACCTACCCTTTAAATTTGTAGGCTGCTGGCCCAGGTGAGGTATGTCTAAAAAAAAAAGTGTCCAGTTAAAGAAAGGTATACTTTCTTGTTACTGGTGGGCACACGTGAATTGGCCAATATTCTACATGCCAGTAATACAGTTGCATTTCATATATTTGCATATTATTGGTGCACATAGTGTGCTCCTGCACTATCTTGTTCAGTGCTGTGTAGCACAGTTTTTTTCATGCTGTCACAGTTGGCAGAGGGCAGAACTATAAATTTATTCCTCTGCGTCCTCACAAACATTGTCCCTATATTTACTGTACCTGCCTGCGTGTCCCTCTATTACAAGATATAAGACAACATAGATCTACTACTACGACACTTCGCTGCTACTGACTGATACTGCACAGTCTGATGCCCAGCATGTGAAACACAATTCTTCTAGAGACAGAGAGGAGAGGGGAAAGGAAAGGGAAGCTAAGGGGCAGGAGCACTATAAATAGCAGGCAGATAAAAGAAACTGAATGTCTGAAGCCATGGACTTCAAGGGATGGCAGAAAAAAACAGGTACAGGACATCATAGAAAGGCTATTGTCACAATGTAAGGTGCCCGAGCGAGGTAGTCGTGGGCAAGCTGTAACTCGTGCTCGCTCCGGCACCCTACAGACAAAACTTGTCCCCATCCCAGTGTGCTGCTGTGTGTGGGGTGCATAACACTTGCTTTTAGCCCACAAGCCTCCACTGGCTCCAGGCTTCCAGAACTTTTGCAGCAAACAATCCAAGAGACCTGTAATTCCTAAAAGCAATCAAACCTTACGTGACAGCTTGCAGTCTTTACAATCAGGCGACGCGCCCCCTGGGCCTGTATTGTGCAGGGGATACCCGGAAGTGGGCCTTCTGTAAGATGCTGGGGGTTGTAGTCTCCGTGTGGCGGCGACCCGGTCCGTGCCCAGGGTGGTCAATTCAGTGGCAGTCTTAATGTTGCAACAAGTGTCCGACTACGCTACCCGTGGATTGCGGTCAGTGGGGACAGCCGCTGCGCTGCAGACCGCTGAGGCAGATGTAGTTTGCGCAGCCGAGTATGGAATAACTCCCCACGGGAGAAGTATTGCCTCAGGGCAGCTAGTGTGGAAGATGGTGGGAGTGATGGTGTGAGCGTCCCGGTACTGATGGTGCTGGTGCGGCGATGAAACACAGAGACTTGTGGTGCAGTTTCCAATGCTTTACTCACAGTTCTCATCCAGGTCACTTGTGCACATGAAGGACCGCCTGAGCCGTGCTGCGTTCACCAGGCAAGGGGCTCGACCAACTCCCAGGCAATTCCAGAGCGTGGCACAGGGCTCCCTTCCTTTCCTTTCTCTGGCCGTCCCCACCAGTGACCCACCTTTGTCCAGCTTCCTCGGGCCTTCTCTTGGCGAAACCTATCTCCGGTTTCCCTGACCTTATGTGGTATGCTTTCCTGGTGGATGTAGTGAGGGGTCGCACCAAGATGTGGTAACAACCTCCGGTCTTTGGCTGAGGAATTTGTTGCCTCCACCAATTTGGGTTCCGGTACCCTGTTCTGCCAACCCTTCACCCTGTATCTCCTGGGCATATGGGGTTCCTTCTGTCCTCGTGTCTCTGGGCCTTTCTCTGTGTTCCTTGCTTCCTTTCTCCTCTGTTCCAGTTCCTTCCTTACTTTCCTTTCTGTTCCTTCTCCTCTCTCTTTCTGCTGTTTCTGGCCTCCACTCCAGGCCTGCCTCTGGAGCTGGGCCTAGACTGAGCCACAGCTCCCTGTCAGCCCTCTCTGGCTGAACTCCTGACTGAACTGAACTCTGTTCTAAGATGGTGCCCACCTTATATACCTCCCTCTATGTGTGAGCCCAGGTGACTAGCAACCAATGGGCTCCTACCTATGCCCAGAAACCCACCCCTATCTGCTCCTACACCACTGGGTATTCCACCCCCTGCCCCACTCCAGCCAGGGACAGATGCTGTCGTGCCTGCACTTCTGTCTAGTGGGAGCACCGTTGACCTGTCCCTCGGAAATGGGGTGTGTGTGGTGCATGCAGCTAAACGAGTCCTGGTCCACCCTCCATCCTTACCCGGGAGTGGAATATCACACCTCTGGTTTGAGGTGCAATACCCCTATAGCAGCCGAGCCCTCGGGGTGCTACACAGGCATATAGAATAGGGCCTAACAGGTTATGGTCTTTCCCACAGGTACCGGACAGAACTTCAGCCCTGGTTCTCGGTATGGGAAGAGCATCCCTCTTGCTAACTTCCCAAGCTCTAGGAATTCTTCTCCAACACTAGCAGTGCACCCGGATTCCATCACCCTCCGCCTCTGAGAGTTTGAGTCCATCTTTCTCTGCAGCTTCACAGGTTGACTGCATCCAAGCGCCTGACGTCCATCTCGAGGTTCCCAGGCCGACAGAGGGATTCGCATGGAAGGGTTGTCTGGCAATCCACAGCCCCGAGTAACATGTTCATGTTGTCTCTAGCAGCCTACTGCCTGTGACCATTGCTGTCACTTCTCCTTACTTCTCCCAACTAACTTGATACTTCCTGAACTTATCACTAACTCTCAGTTCCCCTTCCCTTATCTGGGCCTGCCTTACAGTTAACTTTGTCTAGGCTAAACTGCAGCCTCAGAGAGTTTTGCTTTCAGAAACACACAATAATATCATATATATTTAACCCCTTGGAGTGTAAAAGAACAGAGAACATCACCTCCACCACTCCTACAATACGACCGTTTTCTCTCCATCTGAGAAAATCGGTCCAATAATGCTACTCACACTATGATCATAGTTTGAGAGAAAAAGAAAAACAATTTCTCCACCTTCTCCATTATCACAGTCAATGAAAATTGATCTCTTCTGAGTGTGGTCCAATTTTTTTTACAGTCATGATTAGGCGAGTACCATCTGATTCTCAGAGGCAAATCGTGCATGCTGTTATTTTCTCTCTTTAAACACTCGATCCGAGAAAAAATCCCGACATGTGCACAGCCCTATAGAATAACATGGGTATGAGTTCTATATGTCATAACCACGGATAGCACTCGTCCGATTAAAATGGTTGTGTACGTGAGCCAAAAGAAGAAGGTAAGCATGCACCAATAACATGGTGGTATAGCTGCATCTACTACTGGCTCACAGAGGCATTTCAACTACACATGTAAATTAGTGACAAATGTTAGTAGATTTAAACCATCTGCACACAATTTTCAAAGACCAGAAAACCACTTTAAAGTGGTTGTATTACTTTACAGAAACAAAGAAATCAGATTAAAAAATGAATGTAGTGCTTATCATTGATGCCATCTGTACTGTCGATTGTACTTTTTTTCTTCTGTTTTCATGATGTCCCCATCCTCCTTGGCTCTTTACAAGCTCTGATGTAGATATCTGAGCAGTCGTGAAGCACAAATGTCGAGAGTGAAAACTACAAATCCCCTAAACATTGTAAGGCAGCGCTAGTCATAATAATGGAGGATACTCGCTGCACTGGGTCAATTAAGGCACATAAGCAATGTCCTTCCGATATTTCACAATGCAGTTTATTATTTCGTCATAAACCACTAATCACACAGTCCATCTTAGTATACGCCCGGCATGTTTACGCCTATCACCTCCGGGAGCTTCTCAAGTGGCAGACCGGCATATTACACACATCACACTCGGGAGCCTTTCCAGCGACAGATACGTCCACTTGGCTCCCGTTATAGCCCTCGGCTAGGCAACAACATAAATGTCCATATAACGCAGCATTTTTACCTTTAGCGGGTTTTGGCTGCTACAGTCCGTTTATTCCGCCACCACTGTGGCTTTGCGGCTTTCCCAGGTGGGGGTCTCTAGCCGTTGTCCCCTCGTAGGCTACTGGTATGTCTTCCACACTTGACATCCAGCCTGCGCCTTTCAGGGTTCTGCACCAAGCCGGCTCTCCCTCAAAGGCCACTGACATCCACGCACAGGATCCAGGCTCGGCCTTCCAGGCTGCCAGGCTTCACTCTCGGCCTCACTAGGCCTCACACGAACGGTGTCCCACACACACGGAGCACAGGCCTCACGCCTCACACCGAACACACCTGTCTCCCATCAAGCAGGGTTTATATATGCATCCCGTGCAGACACACACACATACTGACAGGACCTTGCTTATGTCACAGTCATGTGATCAGACAGACATTCTGTGCGTGCAGGACCTGTGCTATGTCACAGTCATGTGACCAGTCACCTGAGGGGGAAAGGTACATGGTCAGGTAAAACACATCCTGGACCATTACCGTAATGCCAGCAAGTCGCTGCATTACATATCCCCCCCTCTGTTCAAACTTGTGGGGTTGATCACATAATATACACAATCACTATAACCCCCAGCTCACATAGAGACCATGTACTTTACAATTGTGCTACTCAGCCACTGGAACATTAGTCAACAACATTAGCCCATTCCTTAGGGACCTACCATTTGTCACTGCCACTGACTTCGTCGGGTCACCTTTCCGGGTCGGAAGCTTGTCAGAGCTCCCCCGCTCCCAGCGGTCAGTTGTAACCTTGTCAGGTCTCCCCCGCTCCCAGCGGTCAGTCATACAGCGATGTGACTCACATGCCCTGGTATCTAAGGTCCGGTTCGACTCCGTACTGTCCCATCCTCTATTGGGTCGTTTGTATGGGCTGCTCAAACCTGAGTTACTGGAGGTCTCACTACCTCTAAACCCACGACCACTACTCTCAGGACATCTTGAAGGGTCCCTAACTCCAGCTATAGCTGTTCTGTTATTTAGGGGGGCTTTCTCTGTCTGGTCTCATAATTTCCAGACGGCAACCATCTTCTGTTACCCAGATGATGCTGTCTATCCACTCGCAGTCTAGCGAGATTCAATTGTTCTACCTCCTGCAGGTAGGTCACTCGGTACTCAATCAGCATGCGTATATATTCTAGGCTTTCTTCTGTTCCTACAGCGGAGAAGGACACCATGCCGTCTTCGTCTGGTATCCAGTCCTGATGATCACGTGGACTGCTTACTTTCACCACACCAGACTTCTTGACCATCATCTGCATGGCTCGACCGCTTCTCCCAATGAGCTTTCTCACCAGAACATGAGGCACCCGGATGATCTCTTCACGCATACTGTGAGCTTTCCTCATCAGCTCTAGTTGTCTAACGGCTTGTTCCGTCTTCAACCGGAGAAACCGCTTCGTGCGAATACATCGCCAATGCATATCACTTAGGATCGCCACCCTCTTCACTGTGACTTCGGTCATGGACAGAACCACCAGCTGTTTAGCTTCGGAGGTCAAGTACACCTTACAGGCTCCCACAGCCTTCTTAAACTCTTCATGCACGGACTCACGGGTGCATTCTTCCCTCAAATCCTCGGGTACATCTACGAGGCATTTGTACCAAGACGTTTCGGTCTCACCAGTAGTTTCCAGATGATCAACAAGCTCAGGGTTCAGGGATAACTGACTTTCAGCTTCTTCCCCATGTATGCTTACCCTGAGCTGACTCACAGCTACAAATTCACGAATTTTCGTCTTGACCACGTCCACTTCATATTTATCTTCTGTTACCATGCTCTTAGCTCTCCTCAGGTCCACCTTCTCATGGTATAAGGGAGTGAGCGCAACGTGTTTGTCCTTTTCCTTCTCCAAGGAGGCCTCGTTCACCGAGTGATACTTTGTCAGGCGACTTTTGAGCCCGGAAACCTCTTCCTCTAGTTCCGTCACTCGCCTCTCAGCGGCCTGTCTCTGAAGCTCTTCCTGCTTCAACTGCTCTTTTAACAGTAGAGTTCTCTCAGACCTCTCTTGCTTCAAATGGGCCTGAAGCAATTCCTTGAGCTCCCTGATCTCGGCTCTTACTTCCACCGAATCATCCAAGCTCGCATCACTCGAGGAGGTATCTGCTTCATACCTCCCATCACCAGCGGCCAACTCCTGGCCCTGGTCTGTGGCTTCTCCGATGGACTCCTCCATCTTTTTCCGCTCAGCTTCCATCTTGCTGACTCTTTCTTTAAGGCACGTCTCCGCCCTCTGGAGAGTTTCACAAGACATCTGTAGCTCCTTCACCTGAGCTTCCAGACCTAGGGTCTTTCCACGGAGATCATCATTCCCCTCACGGGTCTCTTGCAGAGTGGTCTCACCCACTTGGCGCACTTGCTCTGCACCCGACTTATCCTCCTCTTGTTTTTCTTTTACCTTGAGGAGATCCTCATAGTCTCTCTTAAGTTGTTGCAGTTCCATACCGAACTTTTCATCACACTCCTTCTTGGAGTCACACAGCTCCTGGTTGAACTGTTCGCGCAAACGTTCTAGGTTTTGTTCACGCCCAGCAACTTCATGCTGCAGCGCCTCTTTGCGAGCAGTCAGCTCTAACTGTACCAGGGAGAAGCGATCTTTCACCTCGCATAACTCATCTTCACACACCGCTTTGTCAATCTGTAATTGAAAAACCTCCTCCTTGATTTTGCGGCGGTCCTCCTTAATTCCATAGAACATTTCCTTCCAAAGGTTAATTTCCGCGTTGCTTCCCTCCATGTCTCGCTGCCAGTTCCTCATAACCTGGTATATTTTCTGCTGCTCAGACTCCAGGTTCAGCTGGTCTGAGGACACGTTCCCCAGGTGTTCACATAACTGCTGCACGTCAATCTGACACTGCGGCCTGATAGGCTCCAGCTCTTGGTCATGACTGGCCGCCTCCCCTTTCAGGGCTGTCGGATCCTGATCCGTCAGTCTCAGTGCCGTACCGGAGGTTGCTACTGGCAACGTCATCCCCTCTTCTACCTCTAAAGGAGGATCCACACTTGAAGCAGAGGCACACAGTACTATATTCTCTTTATTTTCATTTTCAGGGAGTACTACCGGAGCAACCTTTTTGTGGCCCTTGCGCCGTCGACGACGAGAGGGGGACTCTCTCCCCTCGTCTAGCCCCTCCTGACCGAACTCACTTTTTACTTTCATAGTGTCACAGTCAGCTACGGGGTCTGTGTCACTCCCCATGGTGTTGTGGACTAACAGGTCACCTCCCACTTTGACGTCACCCCCTTCTACTGGAGTTACCCCGTTATCAATGGTTACATTGTCATTTTTAGGAGGTACCAACCCACAACCAGTAACAATTTCCAGTTTTCTGCAGTACACACTCTTGTGAAAATCCGCCCCTTTTTTAGACTCCGCCCCTTTTTAACAACCACACCGGCAGGGTAATTTTTACACAAAAAATCAGCAGTAGTCTTAGGACTCAGTTCACAACATCTCTTACCACCTCCCCGGGCACTCTGGGACAACACTGGCGCTCCCGGAGAGTCCATAGAATGGTCCACTGCCGCCATTCCATATGGTGCCCACAGCTCCTGCGGTTCCTGCACCATGTCCAGTAAAAGTTTCCCAAATACCTGCTCCGGTCCCAACCGGCCCTTCAACCGCTCAATAGCTCCAGACAGATCTGCTGCTTTGCTCACAGCCATCGCGGTACGCTGTTCACACTAGAACTTCACCGCTCTCCCGGAAAAAATATTCGTGGCTCCGCCGAGCCACCGCAAACCAGGTTTGAGTGCGATGATAATCTTCACAACCCCGCCGAGTTGCAGCCAGATGCTTTTAATTTCGTGAGCCCCCCCGAGCCACAGCAAACCAGGTTTGAGTGTGACGCCAATCTTCGCAACCCCGCCGAGTTGCAGCAAACAACCGGATTTGAGTGCGACGACAATCTTCGCAACCCCGCCGAGTTGCAGCAAGATGCTTTATCCACACTCGTCGTCCTGTGCCGTTGCCCCTAGCAACCGGGTTGTCGTTGCCGCTAGCAACCGGGCTGCCGTTGCCCCTATTCTCGAACCACATGTAAGGCAGCGCTAGTCATAATAATGGGGGATACTCGCTGCACCGGGTCAATTAAGGCACATAAGCAATGTCCTTCCGATATTTCACAATGCAGTTTATTATTTCATCATAAACCACTAATCACACAGTCCATCTTAGTATACGCCCGGCATGTTTACACCTGTCACCTCCGGGAGCTTCTCAAGTGGCAGACCGGCATATTACACACATCACACTCGGGAGCCTTTCCAGCGACAGATACGTCCACTTGGCTCCCGTTATAGCCCTCGGCTAGGCAACAACATAAATGTCCATATAACGCAGCGTTTTTACCTTTAGCAGGTTTTGGCTGCTACAGTCCGTTTATTCCGCCACCACTGTGGCTTTGCAGCTTTCCCAGGTGGGGGTCTCTAGCCGTCGTCCCCTCGTAGGCTACTGGTATGTCTTCCACACTTGACATCCAGCCTGCGCCTTTCAGGGTTCTGCACCAAGCCGGCTCTCCCTCAAAGGCAACTGACATCCACGCACAGGATCCAGGCTCGGCCTTCCAGGCTGCCAGGCTTCACTCTCGGCCTCACTAGGCCTCACACGAACGGTGTCCCACACACACAGAGCACAGGCCTCACGCCTCACACCGAACACACCTGTCTCCCATCAAGCAGGGTTTATATATGCATCCCGTGCAGACACACACACATACTGACAGGACCTTGCTGTTGTCACAGTCATGTGATCAGACAGACATTCTGTGCGTGCAGGACCTGTGCTATGTCACAGTCATGTGACCAGTCACCTGAGGGGGAAAGGTACATGGTCAGGTAAAACACATCCTGGACCATTACCGTAATGCCAGCAAGTCGCTGCATTACAACATTTTATTGTCTTTTGTTCATATATATAGTAATGTCTTCCGCCTTTCCAAATTTCCCTATTCAGTGTAGCAGACATATCATTGCCAAACAGCCTATGATCACATCCGTGCATCCGTGGCGCCCCTGAGGGTTCAGTCGCCACAGAGGTACTGCACCTCACCCTGAGGTGTGGTGTCTCCCTTCTCTCAGGTAAGGTGGGAGTGCTCGGAACCCCAAACACCTGCATCCAACACTACACTGCTCCAGGCCAGCTGGAGGGGCAACATGCAGAGCGCAGCTGCTGAGCCCTGTCCCTGGCTGGAGTGGGGGGAACCAAAAGTAGGGGGAGCCAGTAGTGGGTGTGGGTGGAGGAAGGAGTTAGAGGAAGCACTTGTAGAAGGAGATATAAAATGAGAAGCCATCTTAGAGAGTGAGTTCAGTCAGAGAAGGAGAGTGAGAGGAGCAGAGGCTCTGCAGAGCTCTGCTCCAGAGGCGGGCCTAGCCAGTGAGGCCCAGGAGGGGAGCAGGGAGTAAGCTCCATTCTGCAAAAGGGATCCTAGGGGGTACGGCGAGTGCAGGAGGCACCTGTACACCCCGAACCTGCCAGGTGTCAGGGGCATCTAGGCCGCAAGAAGGGATCCCAGGGGGTACGGCGCGTGCAGGACGGCACCCGTACGCCCCGAATCTGCTAGGTGTCAGAGGGATTGGTTGCCGCATTCTAATCCCCAGGGGGTCAGGTTGGTCCCAGATCCGACGTACAGGAAGGACTTCAGCATACCCGAGCGGGATTCAGAGTGGGCAGCTGGGAGAAGGACCTAGTGTGAAGACGGTCAAAGTAGGAACACGAGAAAGTGGGGTTCTGCCAGGCATTTCCTAGGCTGCCTGAGGAAGGACTGAACCCCTGCCCGGTGAACGCAGCGCGACGTGGGAGGCTTTCACTTGTACAGTGCACCTGTGGACTGTCTAAGAACTGTGAGTAAAACTTTGGATGACTGCACTGTACTGCCTCCGTCTCTTCCTTCGCCGGCGCCATTTCCCTCCCTGCACTACAACGCCCAGCGCACCTCCATCTGCCTTACACTGCCCTGGGGCCTGCTCCACTTGTGGGGAGCCATTCCATCTCTAGCTGCCCTAACATCTGCCTCAGAGGACTGTTGCAGCACAGGTGATCCTCACCAGGCACCACAGGTGGCGTCACAAACTTTTCCATCTATACATTTTATTTCCTCTTTTTGCACTGATCGCCCTGGGTCACGGACCGGGCCAGCCACCATGATATCCCCCAAGAGGCCCGGCTGCCGAGTACCCCACGGCCCTGGGGGTGAGTCATCACTTGGCGTCACGAACAGGATCCCGTGCCCGTTGCCACCGGGTACTGTGCACCTTAAGAGACTCTAATCCTTATTGTGGTGAAGTTTTCCTGCCATTCCTGAGTTTTCCCGCCATTTGCCGCCATTTTCCGCTCGCCGCGCGGGAAGAAGAGGGGCGTAACCGCTGGAAGCACGCGAAGTGGAGGACACGCTCCGCCCCTGACGTCGAATCAGGAAGCGTCAGGTCCTGGAAGGAGCCGGAGGACGCTCTGACGTCAGACGCGAGCGATGCAAGGTCCTGAAAGAAGACCGTCGCCCGCGGAGCTGCGGCCTACCTGAAAAAGAAAGTGAAGAAGGTAGGCTCCGGCTCACCGGGGGGGCGCAACCATGGCCGACGACCAGCGAGACGCCAGAGCATCGGATAACGCTCCCGACCGGAATCTCTACCCTGGTGACTATGTAGCGCCCCGAGGGCTCGGCCGCTACAGGGGTAATGCACCTCAGACCAGAGGTGTGATATTCCACTCCCAGGTAAGGATGGAGTATGGACCAGGGCTCAGTTAGCTGCATACAGCACACACACCCCATTTCCGAGGGACAGCTCAAAGGTGCTCCCACTAGACAGAATTGCAGGCACGACCGACTATGTCCCTGTCTGGAGTGGGGAGGGGGGTGGAACACCCAGTGCTGTAGGGGCAGATAGGAGTTGGTTCCTGAGCGTAGGTAGGAGCCCATTGGTTGCTGGTCACCTGGGCTCATGGTCAGAGAGAGGTATAAAAGGTGGGCACCATCTTAGATCTAGGTTCTGTCCAGAGAGGAGAAGACAGGGAGTAGAGGCTCTGTAGGAGCTCTACTCCAGAAGGGCCTAGTGAGAGGCCGAGGAGGAGGTGAAGGGGAGCTGAGATTGTGGCTCATCCCAGCTCCAAGAGAAAGGAACAGAAAGGAACAGGAAGGAACAGAAAAGGAGAAGAAGAGACAGAGAAACAGAAGGGCTCAGGAACAAGAAGGTGGAAGGGACCCTAAGAACCCACGAGAATCCAGGGTGAAGGGTCAGGCAGATTAAGGGTACCGGATCCCAAGTTGGTGGAGGAGAAACTACCCTCAGCCAAAGACCGGTCGTTGTGATCATCTATTGGTGCGACACCTCATCAAACCTGCTAGGAAGCCACCATATAGGACAGCGGAGGACGGGGCCCACGTTTAACCGCACAAGTCCGCGGCAGCTGGACAAAAGTGGGTCACTGGTGAGGCAGGCCAGAGAAAGGACAAAAGGGGGTCCCGAGCCATACTTCTGAACTGCCTGGGAGTTGACCGAGCCCCACACCTGGTGGATGCAGCACGGCTCGGGCGGTCACTACTGGTGCCGAAGTGACCCGGAGCACATGAACTGTGAGTAAAGACCCTGGACTGTAACTTGTTGTCTGTGTGCTCCCTTTGCGCCTCCAGCACTACCGGTACTGGGACTCTCACCACCATCACTCCCAACATCCACTACACTGCCCTGGGGCAGCACTCTTCCCGTGGGGAGTCACACCATCCCAGCTGCACACATCATCAGCCCCAGCGGACTGCCTTGCAGCGGCGGTTCCTAATAACCGCAATCCACGGGTGGCGTAGTCGGACATTATCTAAAACATCTGAAAGACTACCACTGGTCTGACCACCCTGAGCCACGGGACTGGGTCGCCACTACTACCCCCATCGTCTCCTTATTGCCCGGTTCCGAGTGCCCCACGGCCCAGGGGGCGAGTCAACTACGTCACCTACACCAGGTATAGAGGTGAAAGGGGCTGGTATGCCCTGAATGTCCACAGGGTAGTGGAGGAGAGCAAACCCTTGCCATCTAGAGCTGATGACCCGGCTGGGCCAGCCTATTGTGGACAGGTGCTTCCCCGGAGGGAGCACCATTATTGAACTGCCGAAAGTACTGTAAATAGTCACCCGCAAGGGTACAGTAGTGTGAAAGTTTAATAATGTTTTTCTAAAATAGTGTGTGTTTTCATCAGCACCCGTCAGGGTATATAGACTCCAGGCTGGGGACTGTGAACAGCCAGAAACTTATAATGTTTTGATAAATATAACCTGCAACGTTAAAGAAAATGTGCCTCCCATAAAGGGAAGAAATGTTGTTATTATAAACTTAAAAATTTTGCATGTCAATAATATCCTTGTTTTGCTCTGTTCCAGCCCGCGGACGTGCTGTGTTTTACCAGGGGGGAATGTGGCGCCCCTGAGGGTTCAGTCGCCACAGAGGTACTGCACCTCACCCCGAGGTGTGGTGTCTCCCTTCTCTCAGGTAAGGTGGGAGTGCTCGGAACCCCAAACACCTGCATCCAACACTACACTGCTCCAGGCCAGCTGGAGGGGCAACATGCAGAGCGCAGCTGCTGAGCCCTGTTCCTGACTGGAGTGGGGGGAACCAAAGGTAGGGGGAACCAGTAGTGGGTGTGGGTGGAGGAAGGAGTTAGAGGAAGCACTTGTAGAAGGAGATATAAAATGAGAAGCCATCTTAGAGAGTGTGTTCAGTCAGAGGAGGAGAGTGAGAGGAGCAGAGGCTCTGCAGAGCTCTGCTCCAGAGGCGGGTCTAGCCAGTGAGGCCCAGGAGGGGAGCAGGGAGTAAGCTCTGTTCTGCAAAAGGGATCCTAGGGGGTACGGCGAGTGCAGGAGGCACCTGTACACCCCGAACCTGCCAGGTGTCAGGAGGATCTAGGCCGCAAGAAGGGATCCCAGGGGGTACGGCACGTGCAGGACGGCACCCGTACGCCCGGAATCTGCCAGGTGTCAGAGGGATCGGTTGCCACATTCTAATCCCCAGGGGGTCAGGTTGGTCCCGGATCCAACGTACAGGGAGGACTTCAGCATACCCGAGCGGGATTGAGAGTGGGCAGCGCAGGGCAGCAGGGAGAAGGACCTAGTGTGCAGACGGTCAAAGTAGGAACACGAGAAAGTTGGGTTCTGCCAGGCATTTCCTAGGCTGCCTGAGGAAGGACTGAACCCCTGCCCGGTGAACGCAGCGCGACGTGGGAGGCTTTCACCTATACAGTGCACCTGTGAACTGTCTAAGAACTGTGAGTAGAACCTTGGATGACTGCACTGTACTGCCTCCGTCTCTTCCTTCGCTGGTGCCATTTCCCTCCCTGCACTACAACGCCCAGCGCACCTCCATCTGCCTTACACTGCCCTGGGGCCTGCTCCACCTGTGGGGAGCCATTACATCTCTAGCTGCCCTAACATCTGCCTCAGAGGACTGTTGCAGCGCTGGTGATCCTCACCTGGCACCACAGGTGGCGTCACAAACTTTTCCATCTATACATTTTATTTCCTCTTTTTGCGCTGACCACCCTGGGTCACGGACCGGGCCAGCCACCGTGATATCCCCCAGCAGCTACAAGAGGCCCGGCTGCCGAGTACCCCACTGCCCTGGGGGCGAGTCACATCCTTTTGTACTGAAGCTTCTAATGTGCGTGTGTAAAGAGAGGAGGATCAGGGTGAGCTGTGTCATCAACTATTGTGAATGGTGGATCCTGCGTTATCAACTGAGTTACCTGTCACTGTAATTCTGCCTATGATGATAACGAGCCTGTTAAAAACTCTTCCTGAAAGAACAGAAAAAATGACACTGGACACTGGCTCCAGTGGCCAGTGTAAAAATTGCAAGATTTCTAATATTGTTTTTAATACAAATCATTCATTATATGAAAAAAAAAATACATGTAACACAAAACCTATTTTAAAGGTTATATATATAAACATGGGCGTACCCATCGTGGGGCAGGGGGGGAAGCTGCCCCCCCCTAGAAGCAGGGACGCACACACCGCACACCAGGGCCGGTGTCAGCACCCGGCGCACCCGGGAAAATGCTGGGGCCCTGAGCAGGCGGGAGGGGGCCCTGAGCAGGCGGGGGCCCTCACCGTTGGGCACCCCGTGCTCTATGGGACCCGTGAACGGAGGAGAGCGGTGTCAGCGCCCGCTCCCCCCCGCTTGCTCAGGGCCCCGGCACCCGGCACAATACTTACCCCTCCCCGTGCCTCCGCAGCAGCTCCTGCATCCTCCGCGGCTGCTGCACTGTGACGTCTCAGGTCAGAGGGCGCGGTGAAGTCTTTACACCGTGCTCTTTCCTGAGCAGTCACAGTGCAGAGCGGGATGACGCCGGCGACGATGGAGCCCAGAGCAGTGGCAGGAGCAGGTGAGGAGGAGTGAGGCGAGTATTTGATTTTTTTTTTTTTTATTGTATGGAGGCCTGTGGCAGTATAAGGGGGGGAGTGACATCCTGCATGGGGCATTATAAGGGGGGGGGGTGTGTGACATCCGGCATGGGGCAGTATAAGGGAGGGGGGGTGACATCCTGTATGGGGCATTAGAAAGGGGGGGTGACATCCTGTATGGGGCATTATAAGGGGGTGTGTGACATCCTGCATGGGGCATTATAAGGGAGGGGTGGGGTGTGACATCCTGCATGGGGCATTATAAGGGAGGAGGGTGTGTGTGACATCCTGCATGGGGAATTATAAGGAAGGGGGTGTGTGACATCCTGCATGGGGCATTATAAGGAAGGGGGTGTGTGACATCCTGCATGGGGCGTTATAAGGGGGGGGGGGTGTGACATCCTGCATGGGGCATTATAAGGGAGGGGGGTGTGACATCCTGTATGGGGAATTATAAGGGGGGGTGACATCCTGCATGGGACATTATAAGGGAGGGGGGTGTGTGACATCCTGTATGGGACATTATAAGGGAGGGGGGGTGACATCCTGCATGGGGCATTATAAGGGAGGGGGTGTGTGTGACATCCTGCATGTGGCAATATAAGGGAGGAGGTGTGTGTGACATCCTGCATGGGGCATTATAAGGGAGGGGGGGTGACATCCTGCATGGGGCAGTATAAGGGAGGGGAGTGTGTGACATCCTGTATGGGGCAGTATAAGGGGGGGGTGACATCCTGTATGGGGCATTATAAGGGAGGGGGGGGTGACATCCTGCATGGGGAATTATAAGGGATGGTGGGTGTGTGACATCCTGCATGGGGCATTATAAGGGAGGGGGTGTGTGTGACATCCTGCATGGGGAATTATAAGGGAGGGGGGGTGTGTGACATCCTGCATGGGGCATTATAAGGGAGGGGTGTGTGTGTGACATCCTGCATGGGGCATTATAAGGAAGGGGGTGTGTGACATCCTGCATGGGGCATTATAAGGGAGGGGGGGTGTGAGATCCTGCATGGGGCATTATAAGGGAGGGGGGGTGACATCCTGCATGGGGCATTATAAGGGAGGGTGTGTGTGTGACATCCTGCATGGGGCATTATAAGGGAGGGGGGTGTGTGACATCCTGCATGGGGCATTATAAGGGAGGGGGGTGACATCCTGCATGAGGCAGTATAAGGGAGGGGGGTGTGTGTCATCCTGTATGGGGCATTATAAGGGGGGGTGTGACATCCTGTATGGGGCATTATAAGGGAGGGGGTGTGTGTGACATCCTGCATGGGGCAGTATAAGGGATGGGGGGGTGTGACAACCTGCATGGGGCATTATAAGGGAGGGGGGTGTGTGACATCCTGCATGGGGCATTATAAGGAAGGGGGTGTGTGTGTCTTCCTGCATGGGGCATTATAAGGAAGGGGGTGTGTGTGTCTTCCTGCATGGGGCATTATAAGGGAGGGGGGGTGACATCCTGCATGAGGCCGTATAAGGGAGGGGGGTGTGTGACATCCTGTATGGGGCATTATAAGGGGGGGTGTGACATCCTGTATGGGGCATTATAAGGGAGGGGGTGTGTGTGACATCCTGCATGGGGCAGTATAAGGGATGGGGGGGTGTGACAACCTGCATGGGGCATTATAAGGGAGGGGGGGTGACATCCTGCATGGGGCATTATAAGGGAGGGGGGTGTGTGACATCCTGCATGGGGCATTATAAGGAAGGGGGTGTGTGTGTCTTCCTGCATGGGGCATTATAAGGAAGGGGGTGTGTGTGTCTTCCTGCATGGGGCATTATAAGGGGGAGTGACATCCAACATGGGCATTATATTGGGAGGAAAAGCCTGCATGGGGCATTATGTGGGGGGAACAGCCTGCGTGGGGCATTATGTGGGGGGAGCAGCCTGCATGATGCATTATGTGTGGGGAACAGCCTGCATGGAGCGTTATATGGGGGCCAGTATTCTGTATGGAGTGTTATATGGGGGCCAGTATCCTGCATGGAGCGTTATATGGGGGCCAGTATCCTGCATGGAGCATTATATGAGGGCCAGTATTCTGTATGGAGCGTTATATGGGGGCTAGTATCCTGTATGGAGTGTTATATGGGGGCCTGTATTCCATATGGAGCGTTATTTGGGGGCCAGTATTCTGTATGGAGCATTTTATGGGGCCAGTATTCTGTATGGAGCATTATATGGGGGCCAGTATCCTGTATGGAGCATTATATGGGGGCCAGTATTCTGTATGGAGCATTATATGGGGGCCAGTATTCTGTATGGAGCATTATATGGGGGCCAGTATCCTCTATGGAGCGTTATATGGGGGCCAGTATTCTGTATGGAGCGTTATATGGGGGCCAGTATTCTGTATGGAGCGTTATATGGGGGCCAGTATCCTGTATGGAGCGTTAAATGGGGGCCAGTATCCTGTATGGAGCATTTTATGGAGGCCAGTATACTGTGTGGAGTGATTCGCTGGTTTCTGAGTTTTGATCCTGGGTACGCCCATGTATATAAACACATATTAAAGAAACTTCTTCTTTGAAAATCAAATTCCAGATAAGAATTTAAGAGCAGTGCTCTGGTTTTGATAAATGGTTAGAGGTCTTGGTGTTGTGTCCTTCATTTGATTTTTATCAGCCGTCACTGAGTCAATGATCTCATAGTCTGTTTTTTTCTTAATCTATGAAGTTTCAGTGTTTTATTACTACAGAAATCCAGAATTAGAGGGTCATTTACATGATTTGATTTTAACAATAAAGCCGTTTTCTTATCTTCACGTTGTGTTCTCCTATATAACCGCATATGGTTTTGCAAAGGAAAAGGCTTTTGTGAATGCTCAAATGTTTGTTCTAGATGGTTCTCTTATAAGGAAGATGATTCTTCTGCATAATGATTTAGACTAAATTGTGTGCCAGCCGTTGTGCCAAGCATTGTAAATTGAGATTACGTTATGCATGGATGATACCAAATTAAGCTACAATGTAAGGAGGACGACATTGGGCGAGTTTGAAGACATTCATTTTTGCTGTGTCACTATGCAAAATGCCTTCATTATAACCTGCCTGGAGCTCTACTCACTTTTTCTCCTGCGATATTTCTGCATAAAATGCATGTAATGTATTGTATATACCCTAAATGGTTTAAAGTATGGGGACAGGGGACGGCTGAACCTCCCATCCATATGCAGTATGAACATTGATTTGGGGGTGGTTAGGACCTGTACTCCTTCTGATGGCTTTTATTTACATTTTTGAACTTGGATTCATAGAGTCATGTCCTTTCAGTGTCCAATATCTGCATGACTATGATTTGCATTGTTCATAAGTTTTGGTAAGATTGCAGCTTCTGAGCATTGTAAACACAATCCACAAGACTTATAATAAACTTCTGTACAGATGTTGATTTCAGATTTGTTTGGAACTAGATTTTTACATCCTTGTGTACCAGCTGGCATCATTCTATGAGAGCGTCCTTTCCTAATGCTACTCTTTCAACTGCATAATACCAGCATTTACAGTTGATCAGCTAAAGGGGTTTTCCAAGTATTATTTTTTTAAGTTCTTAAATGTTATTAAGTAACACTCGCTCATCCCTAGTAACTAAGTGTGACTTCTTTTATGTTCTGTTAACCCTTTCGGCGAGCATGCTCGGGTGCTCGCGGTGTATCTTCAGAGAAACAGGAATTCCTCACATGTATTAAATCAGTCAAACAGTCGCAAATCATGCACACAGCACCACTCAAACATAACATCCGAGCACGCTGAAGATACTCGGGAAACACCCGAGCATGCTCATAAATCTCGAGTAACGAGCATGCTTGCTCATCACTATTAGCTACCAATTCCCTGCCTCTCTGGTTCCAATGCTTTCTGATTTCCTATTAACCTCTGTTCTCCCTGGTCCAGCGAGACATCCTGACACAGAACTTCAATTTATCATGGGTTGAGCATGTTCAGACACCTTCTGGATTATATGGATCTACAACTCTAGTAGAAATAACTTGATGCATTCCTGAGCCTGATACATTTTAAAGAATATTTTTTTTTCATCATGTAAAAGTATAAAAATTAGTAACAAATAAAAAAAGGTATACTGAACAAAAAGTTGCAATCATTTAAAGGAAGCAGAGCCTACAAAGAGAAAGAAGTAACATTAACCCACTTATCTACAAAGATTCCCTTCACTTTTAATTGGTTTTCCCCTCATTAAAGATTACTTAGCATTTCACACAAAATAAGAGTAAATTCATAGTCTTTTTGTCCTAATCCCCAAAACTCCTTAAATTACTTTTGATGCACATACCAGACTAATATGTCTAGGAACCGTCCTAATTCTCATGCTTTGTAATTTGTCATCCTCACTTTTTGGATGGGTTGTTCCTCTTCAATAGCATTTTGTCAGTACTAAAGGTGCTTGAATTTCCTTTTTCTCTCTTCCCAATAACACTGCCCCTGCCATTGTCCAATGGTTTACCTGTACTGAACTGAAAGGAGGAACAGGGAGACAAAGACACGCCCCCACTTTCTGTAGAGAGTCAAAGACCCACCCCCACTTTCTGTAGAGAGTCAAAGACCCACCCCCACTTATATTTCCTGTAACACATCATTGTGTCTTAGCAAGGTACACAGAAATGACTGCTAGTAGATGGCATTTGGACACATTTTTTGGTCTGAAAATATAATTTGGGTAAATAAAGTACTTTTCAATTTTGTTAGTAATTTCATTAGTCATCAGATGAGCCTTATTTTATTGAACCAACAGTCATCATTCATTTCACTTTTGTTAAAAGGAATTAAAGGGAGGAGCTGCATACCCTAATAGTGTGCCCACCCTCCATCTATACATCACATGTACACATCCACACAGGACAGATCATCAGTAACATCTAATATATTAAAGGGGTTTTCCAGGTTTCAGAAAACCCTGTCCCCAGGCGCAGTTTGTTAAAAAAAAAAAAAGAAACCAAGCTTTACTCAACTATCCCGGGTCCAGCTCTAAGTCTCCACCACTACCTGATTTCGACAGCACTGCAACCAATCACTGAGCTCAGTGGCTCTGCCTGAATAGGCCATACAAGCTGCGCAGAACCACTGAGCTCACAGTTGATGTGATGTCAGTGCTGCAGACAATTACTGACGCCCGGAGCAGTGGTGGAGATTTAGTGCTGGACCCGGGAAGGATGAGTAAAGCACAATTTGTTTCTTTAAAACAATCTGCACCAAAGGGGCTTCTGAAACTGGAAAACCCCTTTAGTCTTCATCAGGAGTTCCTTCTGGCAATAAGGTGCACCAGTTCAACCCTACCCACTCTAAAAAAACAATACTTTTACCAACTGTCTAGGAAAGAAGACGCCTCCTGAATAGGTGATGGAAACCAGGTTTTCTGTAAAGCCGTGTACACTTTCCTTAGAAGAACATTTCCATTCTCTATACTTTGTTTATCATTGTGATAATTTATGAGTCATGTTATAAATAAACTTATCTGTGCAGTTTCCTCCTGCAAAGCAAAAATTATATGTCAAGATTAGATTCTCTGTGATAGGAGAGCGTGAGTGGTGCGGGCCTAAATCGTGTGATCAGCGAACACTAAGGACTGAAAGAGTTATGGTCTAATTGAAAAAATAATTACTAGAGATGAGGAAAATAAGTTCTCTTATACTTTAATGTACATAAAAACTTTGTACATTACAAATACATATACAATACAGCAGTGCCTGACGCATGCCAGATGGGCATGGATATGCCAGTATATGGGTAGTCAGTGTTTCACTATTGTAACATTGGCGCCAATCTCTTACATCCAGTCTAATAGACAGTAAGGAGTGCTGTTACTGGTCGGCTCCCAAGTCTCTAGGGCTGCACTGATTGCACAAATAATATGTCCTTGTCCACCCATATAATGAAATTCATTTTGAGGTCGCACTGCACAGTCTAGCACAGTGTTCCTCAACCCCGGTCCTCAAGAGCTATCAACAGATCATGTTTTCTGGACTTCCATTGTATTGCACAGGTGATGGAGTTCTTGCCTGTCCAGGTGATGCAATTATTACATGAGCAATATGAAGGAAATCCTGAAAACGTGACCTGTTGGTGACGCTGGAGGACCGGAGTTGGGGAACACTGGTCTAAAATATGGAAACAAACTGCCACCTGTCCAGCTAAGGAACTGGAAATGTATCCGATGACAAGCTTCTTGACTGTTTCCAGCAACAACTATTGAAAAAGCACCAACAAGAACATCTACTACCTAAAAATTTTAGCATGCATACACTGTCTAATGCGCTTGACTGAAAGAAGAATGTGGTCACATATTGGAGGGCAAAAACCCATGCCTCCCAACCGCACCGGTACCAGGGCATCTGTCCCGAATTCGGGGAGCTGTCCTTCTGTCCCGAACGGTTGGGGAATGTCTCATCCTCAGCTGTATCTGTGTACTCAAAATACAGATAGAGCTGAAAACAACCGTGGAACAAGAATCCTTCCTCCATTGTTCAATTTATTAAAAGACAGAAAGTTTTAGCAGGACCTTTGGGTCATGTGACAGTCTCAGTTCAAGTGATTGGCAGGGAAGAGGGAATAGGAGCAGGACACATATGCCAGGTGTGTGTGTGTGTGTGTGTGTGTGCGTTACACTATGATGTGTATGCATGTGTTGTTTTAACAAAGTTGTATGTGTTTTAATGTAGCTGAGTTGTGTGTTTATGTAGCAGAGCTCTGTGTGCTGGTTTAGCAAAGTTAGAGTATGTGTGTTGTAGAGATTCACGCTCTCAAGTAGGCAGTAGTGTTCACACAGGCACTTGATTCTTGTATCAAAATAATGTGCTGTTTATTTCCACAGGTTGCACAGTACAAAACAATAACATACACATAAATCCCTTGCTTTGTACAGGCGCTAACTAAACAACACAGACCCTGGCTACTCACACATGGCTGAGCTAGTCCCAATCTGATCAAATAAAACAGCTATCACCCATAGCAACCTCTGACACAAGCAGTTTGGTGCACACGGCCTGATCAGACTCATCTCAGGGAGAGATTAGGGATTGTCTCTCCCTTCAGCTTCAACACAAATCCACTCTGGTCAGCTTACCCTCCAGCTGACTAACTAAGGTGAACACCTAGCCTGGTTATATACAGAGTCAGCCAGGTACACATAATCAGAGCCTGTAGAGCTATGATTTAAACCTAGCCTACATGGCTTTGCTACAATGTTGATGTTGCAGATCTCTGTGTGTTAATGTAGTAGATCTGTGTGTCTGTTGATGTTGCTTTACTGTGTTTACATGTAGCAGAGATGTGTGTGTGTTAATGTAGCAGAGTTGTGTGTGGAGGGGTCATCAGACTATGTGGCTTAAAATAAAATATAAATTGTCACGGCACGCTATGCACACTACAGCGTGTGTCCCTCTTTCTAACTATTTAAAGTTGGAAGGTATACATGAATCATAAACATATTAAAATACAGGCCGCCATGTTCTTGGGCAAAAATTGCGTTTATGCAAATCAGTGCCACCCGCTGTTGACTTTATATGACTTGCTGAGAAGATGTTTAAAAATGTTATATAAATTGTAGGGAACAATCAATTCTCAATATACCTGTCATTACCATAAATCAATAAACATTTCATACAAGAAGATTATTCCTATGCACTCCGAATGGCAAGCTCGCATGCAAATTACAGCATATTTAATATCTTGGTGGTAGAAAGTTGTAGTAGATACATTTTAGAACAAGTGTAGTGCCAACTGTAATGTATAAAGTGAAGACATCATTGTGCTATGATGAATATCAAAACTCTTAAAAACATGGAGATGGACATGCTATTATCCAATCTGACTCTCAATGTAAAATGTCTGAACCGCTCTGGGGCAATTTTTTATTACTGAATTGTTCTGCGAGCTTGCTATCATCAAGTTTAACATGGAAAAAACACCTCCTGTTAAAAGTTCATGTAGGCACCAGTTGGCAAAGACATGCCAAAAAGTTGGGAATGTGAGATATGTAGGGGCTGATTCATCAAAGCTTTCACGCCACAAAAATGGTGTAAAAGGTTTGCAAACTTTTTGCTAAAAAATGTTGCAACTTTTAATGTTTTTACGCCACTTTGAATCAGCTCTGCCGAAATTGGCAGGACTGGGAAAGAGCTGGGGCAGGAAAGGGTGTGGGCACACCAGCCCATCTAATTAATGAAAAATGCCAACATTTTTAACCTCAGATATGCTACTCAAGTCTTGACTGGTGTAGCTGACGCGCCCCCTGGGCCGTGGGGTACTCGGCAGCCGGGCCTCTATGGATGCTGGTGAGAGATATCATGGTGGCTGGCCCGGTCCTTGGCCCAGGGCGGTCAATAAAAAGGGGGGTTTTCTATTTATAGGGGATTTATAAAGTTTGTGACGCCACCTGTGGAATGCGGCCAAAGGGAGCCGCCGCTGCGGAGCAGTCCTCTGAAGCTGATGTTACTGCAGCAGGGATGGTGTGGCTCTCCACAGGAAGAGCTAGCTCCAGGGCAGTGCAGATATTGTTGGTTGCACAGTTCTCATGTACGTTCCACTGATACACTGCACGGGTGCCAGTCTCCCACGTCGCGCTGCATTCACCAGACCCGGGGTTCAGCTCTTCCTCAGGTAGGTTAGGAGCACCTGACGGAACCACGCTTTCTTATGTTCCTCTCTAGACCGACTTCACGCTTGTTCTTCTCCCTCCTGCCCTGCGCTTCCCCACTCACAGTCCTGAAGTCCCTCCTGTCAACTGGAGTTCCCGGACCTGCTTGACCCTCACGGTGACTAGAATGAGGCTTCAGCAACTGAACTATAAAAGCCAGAAGCCTCCGGTTTTTCCAGCCGAGACCTAGAGTAACACGGCTGGTCCAGGGGCCGGTCCCCTTCTTGCGGCCTGATCCCTCTGTCTTCTGACAGATTCGGGGCGTATGGGTGCCGCCCTGCACTCGCCGTACCCCGGGGATCCCTTCAATAGAACGGAGCCTTCCTCCTCTGCTCCCCTCCTGGGCCTCTAGCACTGGGCCCCACTTGTGGGGCAGAGCTCCTAAGGAGACTCTGCTCCCAGACTGTCTTCACTCTCTCTTCTCACTGACTGATCTCCTTCACTGCCACCCTAAGATGGCTTCTCTTTATATACCTCCTTCTATGGTGCTCCCCTACTCTACTTCCCCCACCCACACCCACTACTGGTTCCCCCTACCTTTGGGTTCCCCCCACTCCAGTCAGGGACAGGGCTCAGCAGGAAGCACATTGCATCTTGCCCTTCCTGCCGGCCTGGAGCAGTGTAATGTTGGATGCAGGTGTTGGGGTTCCGGGCAGCACTCCCTCCTTACCTGAGAGAAGGAGACACCACACCTATGGGTGAGATGCAGTACCTCTGTGGCGACTGAACCCTCAGGGGCGCCACATAGCATTTCTGGAGATGCATGGAGGCACACGCCACTCTGAAGAGGCGCCAAACTCAACTCTTCTACTCCATCAAAACTGGCATGACGTGAGCATGTGCTACACCACTTTTTCACATAGTTTTCACAGTTACATAGTTACAGGTTGAAAAGAGACCTAGGTCCATCAAGTTCAACCTTTCTCCACCAATTATACATTTTTTGTCACTAAGTTATCTGTAACCTACAATATTATTTGTACTGAGGAAATCATCCAGCCCTTTTTTAAAAGCTGTTATATTGTCATGCCATTAGTACCTCTTGTGGTCGGGCATTCCACAGTCCGACTGTTCTGACTGTAAAGAACCCTTTCCTATTTAGCTGCCGGAATCGCCTTTCTTCCACCCGTAATGAGTGCCCCCTGGTCCTTAGTATGGTCTTTGGAAGGAATAAGTCATGTGCTTGTCCTTTGTACTGAAAACACATATATTTATACATGTAAATGAGATCTCCCCTGAGACGTCTTTTTTCTAAGCTAAATAAGCCCAACTTTTCCAACCTCTCATTGTAACATCCCTGGCAGCGTGCTGGCATGGCTTACCATCTCCCACCATGCAAGACCGCCAACTTACCAATCAGTCCAGGCTGCACACTTTGCTCCATTACTTGCTGTGTGTATGTCTCTTGTCTGATTGCTTAGGACCTCCAGTTGTCTCTTGAATCCTCCGGGGTGCTACCTGATAACAAATGGAGAGAGACTTTCCTACACCCTGTACCTGGTACTTCGGACACTTTATCCAGTAAGCTTGGCAAAGTGTACGTCAAGGCAGTGGTTACCCCCGAGTCTCTGCACCCCTCCCAACCCGGTGGAGGATCTCCAGTTGTCCCGTGAATCCTTTGGGGTGCTACCCGATATTAACAAATGGAGAAAGACTTTCCTGTGTCCTGTTCCGGGTACTTCACCCACTTCATCTGATGCTGAGGATGGCTCGATGGGAGGAAGCATCCTAGTCACCAAGATGGTGAGACCAGTCTCGTTCCCTCTAGTGAACAGAAGAGGTAATCTTCTTGAAGAGAAGAATTGGCCTCCAAATTTTCTGCAGAAAATCTTTGCAGGCTTGAAGAAGAGGGGGCGTAAAGGGGGGGATACTGTAACATCCCTGGCGGCGTGCTGGCATGGCTTACCATCTCCCACCATGCAAGACCGCCAACTTACCTATCAGTCCAGGCTGCACACTTTGCTCCATTACTTGCTGTGTGCATGTCTCTTGTCTGATTGCTTAGGGCGGCGGCCCTGTTACTTCCTGATTCTTAAAGTTACAGTGTGCACAGTCCTAATGCGTCCCCAGCCTATTGCTGTGAGTCACTGGATACTTAAACCCCCTCCACCCAGTAGGAGGTGCCTGAGCAACACTTTCTTTCAGTGTGTTCTGTGCAACTGAGTTGCCAGGTCCTGTCCTGTATCTTGTCTGTTTCCGCCACCCTGGGGGCTGAGTACCCAGGCCCGTTACCTGTATCTGTGACTTCTAGTCTGTTTCCGTCACCCTGGGGGCTGAGTACCCAGGCTCATTCCCGTATCTTGTTCCAGGTTCTGTTCCTGTCTGAACTGTGTCCTAGCCCGTTACCAGTTTGTCTCTATGTCCTATCCTTCCTTTTTCCTGCAGTGTCTGAACCTGCACCTAACTCCAACTCATTGTCTCTGTACTTCTGTTTGTGAGTTTTGTGTCCACTCGCTACTTCATTGCAAGTACCTTGTGTGTATCTGGTTCTGCTTGTCCCGTTTCCCTGCCCCGCATCTTCCTCCTGTATTCTAGCTATCTTCCTGTGTTTCCCAGTCTGTTCCATGTGAACAGAGCCCTGTCTTGGCTGCCTGCACCTGTGGCTCTGCTCCGCTCTGCTCCTCTTGCCCTCTGCACCTGCAGCTTTACTCTGCTCTGCTCCGCTTGTCCTCCGCGCCTGCGGTTCTGCTCTGCTCTGCTCCTCTTGCCCTCTACACCTGCAGCTTTACTCTGCTCTGCTCCACTTGTCCTTTGCGCCTGCGGTTCCGATCTGCTCCTCTTGCCCTTTGTACCTGCAGATTAACTCCACTTGTCCTCCGTGTCTGCGTTTCTGCTCTGCTCTGCTCCGCTTGTCCTCCGCGTCTGCGGTTCTGCTCTGTTCTGCTCTGCTCCGCGTCTGCGGTTCTACTTTGCTCTGCTCTGCTTGTTCTCCACGTCTGCGGTTCTACTCTGCTTGTCCTTCGCGCCTGCGGTTCTGCTCTGCTCTGCTCCGCTTGTCCTCCGCGCCTGCGGTTCTGCTCTGCTTGTCCTCCACGCCTGCGGCTCTGCTCTGCTTGTCCACCGCACCTGCGGCTCTGTTCCTGTATCCCAGTCTGTACTGGTCCCTATCCAGCCTGTTTCCCTACCTGCCAGTACCCGCCTGTCTGCATTATCGGCCTGCCTGCATACCAGCTGTGCCTGCCAGTACCCACCTGCCTGCATACCAGCCGTGCCTGCCAGTACCCACCTGCCTGCATACCAGCCGTGCCTGCCGGTACCCACCTGTCTGCATACCAGTCATGCCTGCCAGCACCTGCCTGTCTGCATACCAGCCAAACCTGCCCGTTCCTGCATTCCCCTGTGTGGGAGAACAGCTGTGACTGGGATCTGACCTGGAGTAACACCTGGGCCACCTCCCATATCCCTCCTTGGACCACGGAGTCAATTAAGCCGCTGTGTGTTCGTGGTCTGATCTGGCGAGGTCCCTAGTCACTCCCCTCCAGACACTCCTCGGTTCGTGGCCCAGTGGGACCACCAACCACGCTCACGCCAGTCGGTCCGGGCGTGAGCGTAACACTCATCATATGCGAGGCCTTCCATCCCTTGTAGTAATTTAGTTGCCCGCCTTTGAACCTACTTTAACTTCTGAATATCCTTTTTAAAATATGGAGCCCAAAACTGGATTCTAGATGTGGCTTCACAAGTGATTTATAGAGGGGTATTAATAAGTTGGGATCACAGGATTTTATCTCTCTTTTTATACACACTAAAATCTTGCTTGCTTTTGCAGCTGCTGTTTGACATTGAGTACTGCTGCTCAGCTTTTGATGAATTTGCCCCATAAAGTTCTAGAATTATGTAATGGAGTCAAATAAGACAAAACACCAAACTCCAATTCATCAAGATTGGCAATTTTTTCACCTGTCTTGATGAGAGGGTGTGTTAGAACCAGATGGTCCTGATTCACTACTCGAGTTCCTGAACGCCACAGCTTATCATGAATTAAATGAGCTGTGGCATCCAGCCCCTGCTGCTGCCCCCATATCACCCCTGCTCTGCCCATTTTCATGAATCTGGGAGAAATTGGCATGAGAATGCCAAAAGTTGCAAAATTTGTGTGCAAAAATTTTGCTACTTTTCAAAACAATTTAGGCCAAAAGTCTGGCGAAGTTGTTTTGATAAATTGGGGTCCAAGACTTCCCTGTTTGATTTATTGAGACCCAAAAATATAGGGAGATATTTCAGTACTTTGGTGCTAGCATCCTAGTGCTGTCCAATCTGTTTTCATGGACCCATAGACTGACACTCAGATCAAAAATGGGACATGTTTTTGCAGTTGTTCGCAGAATGAACGTTGAATGTTTTTCCTGAGCGAAAAATCACGGACATGTTAATGGCCCCATTAACTAGTATAGGTACGAGCGCTATCAGCAAAAAACATGGATAGCACTCGTATGCAAAAAACTCAGGTCTGAATAAGCCCTTAATACAGTAGAAGAAAATTATAATTTTTGGCTATTCTAAACTTGTACCTGCCTAAACATGTAACAGTTATACACATTTAGCTTATTTGACTGTTTCTTGATTCCTCTTACATAATGGCGAGTGCCATGTTGGGCCTTAAGGAGCAAATGGGGACATGAAAGCCCTTTGTCACTGGAAACTCCAAAGAACGTCTGCAGAACTGTGATAGGTCTCCTGAGGACCAGTTGTGGACCCTTTGAGTGCAAAATTCTCAGGCTAGTTCCTTTTAATGTAGAATGACACAACATTTTATAGAAGAACATTTACCAGGAAGCAAAAAGACCGCTACAAGGGTGCAAATTTTAACATCCTCAGATTTAAATAGTTTAGCAATCACCAAACATTGTGAAACGTTCTCTGTAAAATACAGGAGGAAGTAAGGTCAAAGCAGCAAGAATCAAGCAAGAGATTGTGAGGGGAAGCTGGGGACCTTCTTACACTGTTACATAGAAAGTGTATTTTTATTTCAGTATAAATAAATGTGGAACGACTGATGGTGCTTTAGGAAATGATTCAATCTAATTTTTAGAGCATTTTTGTTGATTTTTTTTGTCTATTTAGAGCAAAAAAAAAATACCATATTTTTCGGACTATAAGATGCACCGGACCATAAGACGCACCGGACCATAAGACGCACCTAGGTTTTAAAGGAGGAAAATAGGAAAAAAAAATTAAGCAAAAAATGTGGTCATGATGCCCTGTTATAGTGGAGGGGGTCTGCTGCTGACACTGGTATTGGGGTAATGTCCCCCAATTCTGCTAACATCCTCCATCCTGGTATGTGACCCCTCCTTCCTGGTATAAGTGGCCCCCATCCCATCCTGGTATGCATGGCACCCCTTTATCCCCCAACCTGGTATGCATGACACCCCTTGAGCCCCCATCCTGGTATGCAGGGCACCCCTTGAGCCCCCATCCTGGTATGCATGGCACCCTCTGAGCCCCCATCCTGGTATGCATGGCACCCTCTGAGCCCCAATCCTGGTATGCATGGCACCCACTGAGCCCCCATCCTGGTATGCATGGCACCCCTTTATCCCCCAACCTGGTATGCATGACACCCCTTTATCCCCTATCCTGGTATGCATGGCACCCCTTTATCCCCCATCCTGGTATGCATGGCACCCCTTGAGCCCCCATCCTGGTATGCATGGCACCCCTGGAGCCCCCATCCTGGTATGCATGGCACCCCTTGAGCCCCCATCCTGGTATGCATATCACCCTCTGAGCCCCCATCCTGGTATGCATGGCACCCTCTGAGCCCCCATCCTGGTATGCATATCACCCTCTGAGCCCCCATCCTGGTATGCATGGCACCCTCTGAGCCCCCATCCTGGTATGCCTGGCACCCCTTGAGCCCCCATCCTGGTATGCATGGCACCCCTTGAGCCCCCATCCTGGAATGCATGGCACCCCTTGAGCCCCCATCCTGGTATGCATATTACCCTCTGAGCCCCTATCCTGGTATGCATGGCACCCCTTTAGCCCCCATCCTGGTATGCATGGCACCCTCTGAGCCCCCATCCTGGTATGCATGGCACCCTCTGAGCCCCCATCCTGGTATGCATGGCACCCTCTGAGCCCCCATCCTGATATGCATGGCACCTTCTGAGCCCTCATCCTGGTATGCATGGCACCTTCTGAACCCCCATCCTGGTATGTATGTCACCTTCTGAGCCCCCATTCTGGTATGTATGGCACCTTCTGAGCCCCCATCCTGGTATGTATGGCACCTTCTCAGCCCCCATCCTGGTATGTATGGCACCTACTCAACCCCCATCCTGGTATGTATGGCACCTTCTGAGCCCCCATCCTAGTATGTATGGCACCTTCTGAGCCCCCATCCTGGTATGCATGGCACCCTTTGAGCCCCCATCCTGGTATGTATGGCACCTTCTGAGCCCCCATCCTGGTAAATATGGCACCTTCTGAGCCCCCATCCTGGTATGTATGGCACCTTCTGAGCCCCCATCCTTGTATGCATGGCACCCTCTGAGCCCCCATCCTGGTATGCATGGCACCCTCTGAGCCCCCATCCTGGTATGCATGTCACCCTCTGAGCCCCCATCCTGGTATGCATGGCACCTTCTGAGCCCTCATCCTGGTATGCATGGCACCCCTTTAGCCCCCACCCTGGTATGCATGGCACCCCCTGAGCCCCATCCTGGTATGCATGGCACCCTCTGAGCCCCCATCCTGGTATGCATGGCACCCTCTGAGCCCCCATCCTGGTATGCATGGCACCCTCTGAGCCCCCATCCTGGTATGCATGGCACCCTCTGAGCCCCCATCCTGGTATGTATGTTATCTTCTGAGCCCCCATTCTGGTATGTATGGCACCTTCTGAGCCCCCATCCTGGTATGTATGGCACCTTCTCAGCCCCCATTCTGGTATGTATGGCACCTTCTGAGCCCCCATCCTGGTATGTATGGCACCTTCTGAGCCCCCATCCTGGTATGTATGGCACCTTCTCAGCCCCCAGCCTGGTATGTATGGCACCTTCTGAGCCCCCATCCTGGTATGTATGGCACCTTCTCAGCCCCCATTCTGGTATGCATGGCACCCTTTGAGCCCCCATCCTGGTATGTATGGCACCTTCTGAGCCCCCATCCTGGTATATATGGCACCTTCTGAGCCCCCATCCTGGTATATATGGCACCTTCTGAGCCCCCATCCTGGTATGTATGGCACCTTCTGAGGCCCATCCTGGTATGTATGGCACCTTCTGAACCCCCATCCTGGTATGTATGGCACCTTCTGAGCCCCCATCCTCGTATGCATGGCACCCCTCTAAGCCCCCATCTTGGTATGTATGGCACCCTCTGAGCCCCCATCACGCTGCCTACAAAAAAAAAATAAACACTCATACTCACCTCCTCTCTCCTCCAGCACTGTCCCGCTCTGCTGCCGACACTCTCACTGTGTGAGCCGCGCATGGCAGGGCGCGCATGGCGTCCCTGCCATGCGCCCTCACACAGTGTGAGACGCTGTGCTGGAATAGTCACTGCTCCCCACGCCGGGACTCTGTGCGTGGGGAGCAGTGACCATTCAGTCTGTTCAATAGCCGGCACACTATACCGCAGGTCGGCTCCTGCTGACGCTTTGTGATCAGTGTGCCTGCTATTAAGACCATGGATATTCACTACAACCCATGGGAATCACCCACACGTGATGCGGCTCCAGTGTGACGGCTATTAAGAGAAATGAATATTCATTGCTCTCCACGCCCACGGGCGTGGGGAGCAGGGAATATTCATTTTCTTTAGTAGAGGGCACTGTGTAGGCTGCAGCAAGCGGCTGCTGCCTCCTGTGCCCCGCTGATCCCCCGCTGCCACTCCCCCACAGCCACCACCATGCAGCCATACAATAATATAGTATTCGGACTATAAGACGCACCCCCCCCACTTTCCTCCAAAATTTTGGAGGAAAAAAGTGCGTCTTATAGTCCGAAAAATACGGTATATATATTTTGGTAAAGTACCCAAATAGGTTGAATAAAGACCTAGGTCCATCCAGTTCAACCTTTCTCCCCCAATTGTACTCCCTACACTAATGCTAACTTAATAGGACCAGGCCTCACAAATGTATTATTACCATTTTTATTATTGCTGCACTACTACAATTAAAAATGAACCCGTTTATCATTTTTTAATTAGTTTTATATTTTGCATTACTCTTGTGATTCTAATAATGGTATTACTAAAATCCTTATTCTCTGGCCGGGCTTGATGAGGAAGTGTGTAGGAGCAAATGCTTCTGATTTATTAAGAGGTGTGTGGCGCCCCTGCGGGTTCAGTCGCCACAGAGGTACTGCATCTCACCCAGAGGTGTGGTATCCCACTATCAGGTAAGGATCGAGTGCTGCCCGGGACCCTAACACCTGCATCCAACACATCCACTTCAGTAGGGCAGGGCGAGATTGCTCCTAAGGGAGAGCACAGTCCCTGGTCCCTGGCTGGAGTGGAGGGGAACCAAGTGAGGGAGAACCATGTAGTGGGTGTGGGTGGAGGACGTAGTTCAGGGGAGCACTTGTGAAGGAGTTGTATAAAATGGGAGGCCATCTTGAGAGAGTGTGGTCAGTCAGACAGTGCAGTCTGAGAGGAGGAGTGGAGGGAGCAGGGGCTCTGCACGAGCTCTGCTCCAGAGCAGGCCTAGCAGAGAGGCCCAGGACTGGGAAGGAGAGAGGAGCAGGAGAGAAGGCTCCAGGAGGAACGAGGGGATCCTAGGGGTACGGGCAGTGCTGGAGGCCACCCGTACCCCGAATCTACCTGGTGTGGAGGGATCAAGCCGCAGAGGGGACCTGCCCCTAAACTAGTGGAGAACTACAAGGCTCAGCTAGAAACCGGAGGCTACTTTACTTGCAAGGTGCAGTGGCCACAACCACAATTACATAGCCGAAAAGGCGGCCACAGAGGGTCCAGGGGACTGCAAGTCGCCTGACAAGACCCGAGGCTACTGGCTTGGGACACTGATTGTGAGGCGCAGGGCAGGAGGGCGAGTGCCAGCGCATGAAGACGACTGAGGAAGGCACATAGATAGGGGTCCTGTCAGGCACTCTTGAACTATCTGAGGGATTGCTGAACCCCTGCCTGGTGAATGCATCGCGACGTGGGAGGCTGTAAGCTGGACAGTGCTACCTGAGGAACTTAAGAACTGTGAGTAAACTCTGAGGACTGCACCCTACTGTCTCTGTGAATTACTGCTGCGCCATCACCCCTGCACTACAACGCCCAGCAACATCCATTACAACATCTACCCAGCCCTGGAGCTAAGCTCTACCTGTGGAGAGCTGAACCAACTCTGCTGCATTAACAACAGCTCCAGAGGACTGCTCCGCAGCGGCGGCTCCCTTTAGCCGCATACCACAGGTGGCGTCACGAACTTTATATATAAACTATAAAATCCCCTGTAAATAACCCCTTTTGATTGACCGCCCTGGGTCACGGACCGGGGCACCGCCACTGTGACATCTCCCCTAGCAACGACCGGCCCGGCACCGAGTACCCCACGGCCCAGGGGGCGCGTCAGGAGCATGTCTCTAAATAAATCAGGCAAAGCGTTTAATGAGGATGTGTGCTGGAGTCAGACGCTCCTGATTCATGCAGAGGCGTTGGACGAGTGGCGTGTACGCATCTTGCCACAAATCCTACTCCATCCCTTGGTGGAGTAAGAATTGTGACATAACAAACGCTGCCATTCCTCATGAATTTGATGAGAGGGGGTTGTCACGCCCTGTCACAGCTCCACCCACTTTGTTAGGGCTGGGTCGAGAATGACGTGAAAATGCCAGAAGTCGCATTTTTCGCGCAATCTCCTGTTGCACAAAAGGGTCACTTTTTAAAGCTTTTTCAGCAGAAATTTTTCATTGTATCCCTGCACATATACAACACACCTTGTGCCAGGTGCAATAAAGCTGCTCCAAAACATAACAGAGCCTCCTCCATGTTTCACAGTAGATATGTAACGGATGTAGAAATATTACACAGTCACCACACAAACTCTTCTCCTTAGTCGTTCTCCCTTTTTGTCTGTCTGCTTCTCTGTTCTCCTCTTCCACACACACACACACACACATACACACACACACACACTCCGGTGAAGATCACCTTGATCAGAGGGGTGTCCTGACTTCCTTGTCTCAACTCACTCAAAGTCTGAACTTTCTGTTTCTGTCACTAACCCACAGTCCCCCTATCCTCCTCCCCAACCTGGGCCATCCATTATAGTTAACCCTGTCTATACTACCAATAGGAAGCTGCAGCCCCAGGAGGATTACTCTCAAATACCATACATTACTGTATAATACATTTTCATACATTTAACCACTTGGCGATGTCAGAGAGTGGAACGTCATTGTCACCACTACCACAGATACAATGTTCTTTTATTTGTACACTTAATTTTTCCATCTTTGAACATAAAGCTGATGTGACTTGCTAAAAAACTCCATTGTTGTCTCGTCTGTCCAAAGAATATTCTGTCAGAAGCTTTGTGGCTTGTAAATATGCATTTTGGCAAATTCCAGTCTTGTTTTTTTTATGATTTGCTTTCAGCAGTAGTTTCCTCTTTGGTCGTCTTCCACTTTAGTCAGGACAGCGAAAAATGGTGAGATCTGACGCTGATGTACTTTGACTTTGGTAGTTCACCTCTAATCTCTTCGGAAGTTGTTTTGGGCTCTTTGGTTGCCATTAGTATTTGTCATCAATTATACTCTTGTGGTCACATCCAGTGAGGTTGCATACAGTCCCATAGACCAGAAACTTCTAAATTATATGTGCAACTATAGTACCAGGAACATCAAGCTGTTTGGAGATGGTCTTATAGCCGTTACCTTTAACATGTTTGTCTATAATTTTCTTTGTAATCTCCTGAGGCAACCATCTTCTTCGCTTTCTTTGGTCCAGGGTCAGTGTGATACCAAACAGCACAATGACTACTTTTCACCCTAGAAATAAGCAGACTGACTGATTACAAGTTTGTAGACACCAGTGATGCTAATTACAGGAAACATCTTAGTTTCACATGTCACTAGGATCAAATTATTTTCAATCTTTTCTAGGGGCACCATCAGTTTTGTCCAGGCCATTTTCATTACTTTGTTTTTTAACATCTTTTTCTGTTGAATCACAATTCAAAAGCAATATCTGATTTTCATTAGTTGATATTTAGTACATTTAAATTGAAAATTACTCGTCAGTTTTGAGTTATTTCAGTGACCAAATCGTTTTTTTTTTACTTTACCAGAAGAGTAACAACACTTTTGTCAATGTCTGTAGTTTCTTATTATTTTATTGATTAGGGTTTTGAAAGGGGTAATATTGGGGGTCTTGGAAAGGATATTATACCTATTTTTCATTATTATTGACATTTTAGAGCAATAGTAAATTCTTGTGATCCACATAGAAAGAGTACCAAAGTTTTACTACCTTTATAGTGAAGAATGCATTGTATATATCAAGTCAGGTCTTATTTTAATGAATCATATGAATTATATTATGTGTTGCGTGTGTAATTTCTCTGAATTTCAAAGTCTTAACTTTTCAATAAAAAATATAGAAAAATCTGCTCAGCACCGGTGAATCCCTGAACTTTTACATCTGTATCTGTGAGCGAATCTTTCCCAGCGCTGTACAATACATGGTCTTTGAGCGGTTTTGTTAACCTCCTAAAGATGGTTTGCATCTCATCTACATGAATAAAGGAAGATGATTATTCTAAGCAGCCTGAAGAGACAGAAGAATAAAGACAGCTGAGAATGGCTGACATAAAACAAACTCACCTCAAATCCAGGAGGTTGTAAGGCTCAATAATCCATCAAGACACTACCGGGCACTCTAGCTGCTTACCGGCACTTGTGCCCTGTCATTTCTTGAATTCTGACTCTACACCTTAATGCCTTAAAGGAACATTTTGTAGAAAATACAAGATAGATAAAAAGATATATGAGAGCAATAAGAAAATATACAAAATATTGAAAAGATGATACACAGATAGCACATTTGGAGCGCTAAGATACATGCAAACATGACATATGTCAAACATAAACTGTATTAATTTAATATAGAATATACTTATAAAGTTGAGATATTTAGAGCACAAATTGGCCAATTCATGTGAGCCCAACAGCCACAACAAGGCAAACCTTTCTTTGGTGGAACCCTCACCTTTTTTATCAGAAATGTATCACCTGGGCCAAAGTCTACAAATTTAGAGGGCAGGCAGGAGCCAGCACTAATTAAAAATAGCCAAAGGCCAGGTTCACATGCGCATCATCCCTGACAATCATTTCAGGGGAAGGCTAGCTTAAAAACAGGCAGGGATATGTGTTACCTCACAGAAAGCAGCAGCTGCGATCCTGTGCTGTCCTGTCTGTATCCTCTCTTTGGGTCCTCCCCTGCCCAGGAGATGTGGTATTGTAATGTGGCATGGGGCGGTAGCCGTGGGCGAGGCACTTGTCTGTGGCACTCCGGCACATTACATGAAAGTGGAGGTCCTGGCTCTGTATGTGTGCGTACTGTGAGAGCATATAACTGTTGCTATTTCCTGCATAAACATGGAGTCAAAAGTCCATCAATATATATATCAAATTTTGTTTCATTTATAACAAAAAAATGGCATAAAAGTATACATATAAAAAAGTCAATAGCAAGTCAGGTATTTATGGCATTGTAGTCCACACATAAATGATTGGGAGGGAAGAGTAGATCAAGTTACATATAGTAAATGTAGTAAAAAAGAATAAAGTTCCAGTGCTTTACCTATATTAAAGTGTAATAGCATCGAGTTCATGCAAAAAGTTTTTTAAAAAGATCATTAAGTATCCAATCTATATATGGCAGCCACTATTATGCTCCAGTACAAAATATTATTAGTAAGGTAATAAGTATGGAGCTTACAAGATCTACAAATGGGGACCGCAGGCACGGTGTCCCACATGAGGAGACATGGCTCCATACTTATTACCTTACTAATGATGTTTTGCACGGGAGCATAATAGTGGCTGCCATATGTAAAATAGATTGGATAATTAATGATCTTTTTTGGCTAGATTAAAAAACTTTATGCATGAATTCGATGCTATGACACTTCAAAATAGGTTAAGCACTCGCACTTTATTCTTTTTTACTATATGCAACTTGATCTACTCTTCCCTCCCTATTTTTTATGTGTGGACTACAATGCCATAATTACCTGAGTCTGCTTTCTATTGACTTTTTTATACACTCATGGCCAAAAGTATTGAGAATGAGACAAATAGTAATTTTTCCAAAGTTTACTGCTTCATTTTTTGTAATGGCAATTTGCATATACTCCTGAATGTCAAAGAGTGATCAGCTTAACAGCAATTACTGAACTTGCAAAGTCAATATTTGCCCAGAAAATGAACTTTAACCCCCAAAACACATTTCAACATCATTGCCGTCCTGCCTTAAAAGGAGCAGCTAACATCGTTTTAGTGATTGATCCATTAACACAGGTGTGGGTGTTGATGAGGACAGGGCTGGCAATCAATCAGTCATGATTAAGTAAGAATGACATCACTGGACACTTTAAAAGGAGGCTGGTTCTTGGTATCATTGTTTCTCTTCAGTTAACCATGGTTATCTCTAAAGAAACATGTGCAACCATCATTGCACTGCACAAAAATGGCCTAACAGGGAAGAGTATCGCAGCTACAAAGATTGCACCTCAGTCAACAATCTATCGCATCATCAAGAACTTCAAGGAGAGAGCTTCCATTGTTGTCAAAAAGGCTCCAGGGCACCCAAGAAAGACCAGCAAGCGCTAGGACCGTATCTTAAAACTGTTTCAGCTGCGGGATCGGACTACCAGCAGTGCCGAGCTTGCTCAGGAATGGCAGCAGGCTGGTGTGAGTGCTTCTGCATGCACTGTGAGGCGGAGACTCTTTGAGCAAGGGCTGGTTTCAAGGAGGGCAGCAAAGAAGCCACTTCTCTCCAGAAAAAACATCAGGGACCGACTGATATTCTGCAAAAGGTACAGGGAGTGGACTGCTGAGGACTGGGGCAAAGTCATTTTCTCTGATGAATCCCCTTTTCGATTGTTTGGGACATCTGGAAAACAGCTTATTCGGAGAAGAAGAGGTGAGCGCTACCACCAGTCTTGTCTCATGCCAACTGTAAAGCATCCTGAAACCATTCACGTGTGGGGTTGCTTCTCAGCCAAGGGAATCGGCTCACTCACAGTCTTGCCTAAAAACATAGCCATGAATAAAGAATGGTACCAGAATGTCCTCCAAGAGCAACTTCTCCCAACCGTCCAAGAGCAGTTTGGCGCCCAACAATGCCTTTTCCAGCATGATGGAGCACCTTGCCATAAAGCAAAGGTGATAACTAAATGGCTCATGGAACAAAACATAGAGATTTTGGGTCCATTGCCTGGAAACTCCCCAGATCTTAATCCCATTGAGAACTTGTGGTCAATCATCAAGAGACGGGTGGACAAACAAAAACCAACAAATTCTGGCAAAATGCAAGCATTGATTATGCAAGAATGGACTGCTATCAGTCAGGATTTGGTCCAAAAGTTGATTGAGAGCATGCCAGGGAGAATTACAGAGGTCTTGAAGAAGAAGGGGCAACACTGCAAATATTGACTTGCTGCATTAACTCATTCTAACTGTCAATATAACCTATTGGTACTCATAATATGATTGCAATTATATTTCTGTATGTGATATAAACATCAGACAAACACTAATAAAAACCAGAGGCCAGCAGATCATGTGAAAATATAATTTTGGTGTCATTCTCAAAACTTTTGGCCATGACTGTATGTATACTTTTGTGCCATTTTTTGTTATAAATATAGCAAACTTTTGAAATATATATTGGCGAACTTTTGACTCCATGTTTATGTAGGAATTTTAATGTTGGGCGTTTCCATGTTTGTTATTTAAATAGGTCTTTTCTTTGGCATATGGCCTTTCTAAATTGTCTGAATATAATATGTTTTTTATTCAGATGTTATTGTTTCAATATAACCATTGTTGTGGATTTGCCAGGGCCATATATTTCACAGTTCAATGAGGGTGACCACCATTCACAAATAAACTCTTTACTTCCCTAGTACAGTAGTATACTCCAGGGATGTTCACTGTTTCTCCCTACTTCACCACAACCCGGCTTTAACGCTACAGTCCAGATCAACAAGTGTCCTTTACTTGTTCTGCGGTTCTGCATCCTCTTTCCACTACTGGCACCCTGAAACATCTACTCGAGATCCTTCACTAGTCCCACATACTCCGTCCTGTTTAGGCCCATTACCTTGCAGTGTTGTGAGCTCGAGGTCTCATGGTTAGTTGTCCTCTCCTACGACCCGTCACAGGAAGGCCACTGTGTCTCTCTGTCTCTTATCCTCAGGATCTCGTTATCCCTCCTATCTGGTCTCCTCTCATCTAGGGTCACCATCGAATGTGGCACTGTTCATCTTGGACCTTGTGGTCCACTCACTATGCACTCCAGGCCCTATCTGACTTCCTAACAGGAACGTAGTTACTTTCCCCTACACTAGCCCCTCCCACTGTGGTCTCGTCCCAACTCTTAACTCTAACTGTTCCGATAGTCAAACTACACTATTACACAACACATACAAACATCATTAACGCATGACACATAATATTACAAATTACACTTTACAAAACACAAAAATACTTGTTTCTTTGACAAGAGGTGAACGTGGACAGCATGTCTGTATCCTTATAGTATGATCAGACTATGTTCCTGAACAGTCAGACACAGCCGTTACACATTACACAGCAGGGGCGCTTATATAAGATTATCTCAGCACAGGAACATTTTTTTAACACATGCAATTGTGGAACTTATTATTATAGATTAAAATGTACTTTGTTAGTGGGAAAACCTCTTTAAGTTCCTCCAAAACTATATTACTGCAGGGGCGGAACTACCGCCCGTGCAGCCGGTTCATTGAACGGGGGCCCCGAGGGAGAGGGGGCCCCTCCAGCCTCCAGCAGGGCCGCCATCAGGGCATGTCTGCCCTGACTCCAGTGTGGGGCCCAGCCGGTAGGGGCCCCCTTGGAGCCCCGTTGGGGGCCCCCTCTTGTGAGTCTCTCTCCTCATGGGGCCCCCGGCCCCATGCTAAGCGCCGGGTCCGGGACATCTCAGCGCTGCGCTGCGCTCCTGCGGCAGCGCCTTCATGATTCCCCTGATTTCCGGTCATGTGACGGCGCCGTCACATGGCCGGAAGTCAGGAGAACCTAGTGTCAGCGATTTGGACGAGCGCCAGGATTCTGCAGGGATCGCATGGGGGTAAGTATAACAAGTTTTGTTTTTTTCAAAATACAATTTACTAGGAGTGGGGGGAATGGGAGGTGTGTGTGTGTGTGTGTGTGTGATAAGAGATGCACATGGGGGGGGGGATGATAAAAGATGCACATGGGGTGGGGGGGATGAGAGAGGTGCACGTGGGGGGGGGGGAGATGATAAAAGATGCACATGGGGTGGGGGGGATGAGAGAGGTGCACATGTGGGGGGGGGTGAGAGAGGTGCACACGTGGGGGGGGGGATGAGAGAGGTGCACATGTGGGGGGGGATAAGAGATGCACATGGGGGGGAGATAAGAGATGCACATGGGGGGGGGGATGATAAAAGATGCACATGGGGTGGGGGGAGATGATAAAAGATGCACATGGGGTGGGGGGGATGAGAGAGGTGCACATGTGGGGGGAGGGGGATGAGAGAGGTGCACGTGGGGGGAGGGGGGGAGATGATAAAAGATGCACATGGGGTGGGGGGAATGAGAGAGGTGCACATGTGGGGGGGGGATAAGAGATGCACATGGGGGGGAGATAAGAGATGCACATGGGGGGGAGATAAGAGATGCACATGGGGGGAGATAAGAGATGCACATGGGGGGGAGATAAGAGATGCACATGGCGGGGGATGAGAGATGTGCACATGTGGGGGGGATGAGAGATGCACATGGGGGGGATGAGAGAGGGGCACATGTGGGGGAGGGGGATGAGAGAGGGGCACATGTGGGGGAGGGGGATGAGAGAGGGGCACATGTGGGGGAGGGGGATGAGAGAGGGGCACATGGGGGGGTGGTGAGAGCTGCTCATGGGGGGGTGAGAGCTGCACATGGGGGAATTGGGAGAAAATGAGCTGCACATGGGGGAATTAGGAGTAGGGGGATAATGAGCTGCACATAATGAATGTGGGGTGGGGGAGAGTAAATGATAAATGACGATGGGGTGGGGAGAGCACGGACATGATATAATGAATTGGGGCAGGGGGTGCATGTAAATAATGAATGCGGGGAGCAGGAAGTATAGAGTAGAGGTTCTAATTAAATTATATATTAAGTGCCTATTTACAGTTAATGGGGGCACCTTGGTGGATTACAATTTATATTTGGAATGGTAGGTTGCATAATAACTAACCATATATTGATGGTGGATGCACGTCTGTATTCAGCTGCGTAATGTAGAAGTTGGGGAATGTGCTCTAGATAACTGTGTTATTTTATGCAGAGACGAGTCCTGGCTGGAAGACGTGATGGCGGTCTGTGCTGGATGAAGGAGGAAAGCGTAGCTGAAGGACTTCACCTAGAGACGTCACCAGTGAGTCAGTGCATTACATGTACACTTACACTATATACTATGTACCGGGCTCCTGTGTATAATGTCACTGGTGATCACTGTATTACCTGTACACTGACACTATATACAGAGCTCCTGTGTATAATGTCACTGGTGATCACTGTATTACCTGTACACTGACACTATATACAGAGCTCCTGTGTATAATGTCACTGGTGATCACTGTATTACCTGTACACTGACAATATATACAGAGCTCCTGTGTATAATGTCACTGGTGATCCCTGTATTACCTGTACACTATATACAGAGCTCCTGTGTATAATGTCACTGGTGATCCCTGTATTACCTGTACACTATATACAGAGCTCCTGTGTATAATGTCACTGGTGATCACTGTATTACCTGTACACTGACACTATATACAGAGCTCCTGTGTATAATGTCACTGGTGATCACTGTATTACCTGTACACTGACAATATATACAGAGCTCCTGTGTATAATGTCACTGGTGATCCATGTATTACCTGTACACTATATACAGAGCTCCTGTGTATAATGTCACTGGTGATCCCTGTATTACCTGTACACTATATACAGAGCTCCTGTGTATAATGTCACTGGTGATCACTGTATTACCTGTACACTGACACTATATACAGAGCTCCTGTGTATAATGTCACTGGTGATCACTAGATTACCTGGACACTTACATTATACATACCATGTATAGAGCTCCTGTGTATAATGACACTTATGGTAATATTAGTAATGTGGTGGTAATATTAGTAATGTGGTGGTAATATGTGGTCTGGTCATGGTGTGGCAGTTTTTCTCCCTTCTGTGTGGTATTATTCGGTCACTATGTTGTGGTAATATGTGGTCTGGTCATGGTGTGGCGGTATTCCCTGTATGTGGTATTATTGGTCATTTAAAAAAAAATGTATATGACACATTCCCTTAAAGAAAACTAAATAAAAATATATCTAAAAAGAGTATTGGATATTTTAAGAAAATTTTAATAGGTTAGAGTAGGGCCCGGCCAGAAGAGTTTACCTTATCGTAGTGGCAGCTTTAAAAATCTTTTGGCCAAAACAAAAGCTGTTGGCTATGTATGTGGCACCGTCACATGGCCGAACGTCAGGAGAGCCTGGTGGCAGCGACGTGGACGAGCGCCAGGATTCTGCAGGGATCGCATGGGGGTAAGTATAACAAGTTTTATTTTTCTTAAATACAATTAATTAACTAGGAGTGGGGGGGATGAGAGATGCACATGAGGGGGGGTGAGAGATGCACATGGGGGGGATGAGAGATGCACATGGGGGGGATGAGAGATGCACATGGGGGGGATGAGAGATGCACATGGGGGGGATGAGAGATGCACATGGGGGGGATGGGAGATGCACATGGGGGGGATGAGAGATGCACATGGGGGGGATGAGAGATGCACATGGGGGGTGAGAGATGCACATGGGGGGGTGAGAGACGCACATGGGGGGGTGAGAGATGCACATGGGGGGGGTGAGAGATGCACGGGGGGGGATGAGAGATGCACGGGGGGGGGATGAGAGATGCATCGGGGGGGTGAGCTGCACATGGGGGGGATGAGAGCTGCACATGGGGGGGTTATGTTTACATAACTTTGTTGCCTTATGAAGCGCAGGGGGGGGGGGCCCCCAAAAATTTCTTGCACAGGGGCCCACTACAGTCTGTGTCCGCCCCTGTATTACTGTGTACACGTTCTGCCTTATGTCAGTATTTTAACCGATTCAGGGACATGCTCATTCTTTGGGCTGCTTCCACCAGGAAGCCGCCTTTTCTCCATTCTTAATGGCATAGAGTAAAAGATGCCACCAACGAACCCACTTAAGGGAAATGATAACCAGCGAAAAACTGGGAATACTCGGCAGCTGTGTCAGCTTCTTAAAAATGCCGTGTGCATGTAGTCCAAGTCTAAGTTCCCATGATAAGTATTTGGCGAGTATTGGATGCTGCATATTTTTGGTGCTCAAAAACGCTGCATCTTAGGTTATGCTCACACTCACCTGTGTTTTTTTTAATGCAAATATAAAGCTGCATTTTACAGTACAAGCAAGAGCTGGATATCAGAAATCTCATGCACATGTGTCACCCTGGCCTGGATGCCACAAATATAATAAAGCTGTGTCTGAGAGCAAGGGGGAGGTCCTCTAGTAAAGGACCATTAGCATGCAGCACCTCCTGTCCCAGGCCAGTAGGGGGAGCAGGCTGCCCCTATAAAAGCTGAAGCTGGGGGCAGGGTTAGAGAGAACTGGACAACCTGTCTCTGGATAGAGAGGTGTCCCAGAGCAGGGACAGACGGTTGTGTTGCAGCCTAAGAGGACGTGTGGCAGTAGGAGATCCACGAGCCAGGGACTAGAGGCGAAGTGCGCCTGACCTGGCAGACGAAGAGACTAATCTTCCAGACTTTGGTGTCTGAGGCTGTGAGGATTCCACGTCCTACAGCAGATAACCAGTCCGCAGGGGACTGTATGTTCCTTGGCCTAAGAAGTCCAGAGGCTCCGCCACAGCAGAAGGGACCAGCAAAGCCGTACCAGGCCGAGAGTAGAAAGGGACCCAAGTTGCAAGCCATACGGGCGAGAGGACACGTTGAGCTCTGGAACGTGGGCTGTTACACTACAAGGAGGGAAATAGCCAGAAGGAGCACAGAGAGCATGGTAGGCCTACACCCTCACCCTGACCAGGGCCAGCCTCCCACTTGCTCTCAGACATCCAGGCCCCCTCCTAGCCGGGCCTGTTTCTGGGTCATATTACCTGTTCTAATAAAGACCCTGAACTGTTTAAGAGGCCTCCGTTTCCTGGCTATCGCGGTCGGAATCATCCCCTCCATCATCCATTATATATTCTGCCCTGGGGCCATACTCCTCCCGTGGGGAGTTGAACTATTCAGTGCTGCACATTTATATCAGCCCCAGCGGTCTGCACTGCAGCGGCGGTTAGCCCTGACCGCAATCCACGGGTGGCGTAGTCGGACATTACCTACAGCACATAGCAGACTACCACTGGTCTGACCACCCTGAGCCATGGAACCGGGTCGCCACTACTACTCCCAGCATTGCCCTGAAGGCCGGTTCCGAGTGCCCCACGGCCCAGGGGGTGAGTCACACACACTTGTTTTTTTTCTGACTGAATTTAACAACTGCAGCATGTCAATTCTTTCAGCGTTTTGGCAGGGTTTTGGCACCCATAGAAAGCAATAAGAAAGTGCTAAAATGCTGTAAAAAAAACATTTTTGGTGAATAACACTAACTTTATTAAACATGTACAGTAGGCAAATCCCAATTGTAATCAATAAAAATGCTGCTAAACCTGCGCTTTGACCAAAACATTTTTACTGCCAAGTCAAGAGAACAAGTTTGGCTGCTGGGTGTGAACATATGAAGAATAGGAGAAAGCGACAGCAAAAATAGTGAAAATGTATAAATTCATTTTATTAGAAAATATCAATAAAAATTGTACAAGACAGCATACGAGGTGTGCACAACAAGGTATGTACGTAGGTATGAACCTATATGAGGACTATTAAAGGGAGCAGAGTATGATGGAATACAGATTCAAAGCGATGTAGAAGCAGAGAATACCGTATCAGGTAAAAATGCCCACTGTGCTCAAACGACTATTGCACTATGCCCTATGGCCAAATACACCTCACATGTTCATGGGTGACTCCCATAAATAAATTATTGGCCATTTTAAAGCGCAGTGGCCCACCTTTTGTAAGTACAGGGGCACAGCCCAAAAGTAGTGGGATCAGTGACAAAGTTGATATAAAGATAATAACAAATGACATATAGGAACGCTGAGCTGTATATACACAATAAGGCCCCAGTTGCTGTAACTGTACAAACCAAGTTGCTTACCAGGGATGGAGGAAGGGTGGTGAGGGTAAGACAGCGCCCGACGCACGTTTCACGGTACAAGAATCCGCTTTGTCAGGGGCAGATAGTATGAGATGTGGAGAGTAAGGCCCATAAATATATGCCACGAATGGTCACATGTACGGGAGAGCTGGAATACCAGAAGCGCGGGCGCGGCGACCGGAAGTGCGTCACCCGCATCAGGTGACCATATGGGTATGTGTTATCGGCACATGCATACCGCCAGGATTCAAGCTCCTGGCACGTGCCCCAGCCATCAAGCCACCAGTGCACACACAGCAGTGAGGTACAAGGCAGCAAGGAGATAGCCAGGCATGCAGCAGGAATGGTCATCGTGGGGCACATGCGCACCACATATATTCCAGGTACACACAGCCAGAAACATGGTAGAGGAGCGGTATCAATATAAATGTGATAAAACACACAATACTTAAGAAAAAAGACACAATAAATAACAGAGACACAACAGCAATAACATAAAAGCAATAAAAAATGAACCAAATCACCACTTTTCAAAGTGAAATGTATCAGAAGGATGCACAAAAATTATCACAATTAAATTACAAATAGGAGGAGAAACTCAGAGATTCATTTAAGCCAAAGGGCGTGATTGTGTTTAGCCGCACAATCCATTGGGCCTCCCGCTGTGCGAGATGTTTCTTGATGTTACCATCCCGTATCCCTAAGTGTACTACATCAATCCCACGAACCAAAAGGGAACGAGGAATCACAATTGTGTTTTTTCCTAAAATGGTGTGGGATGGTCTTTAATTGGGAAGGGTCTGATGTCGTCCTGGCCGCCCCAATGTCCCTCACATGTTCGCGGACACAAACCCGAAGTTCCCTTGACGTCAAGCCAATGTAGATTTGAGAGCAACTGCATGTAGCGTAATAGATTACGTTAGAAGAACTACAATAAATGTGATGTCTTATGTCAAAGTTCCTTTGGCCGTCCGCTGAAATAAAAGAAGTACATCGAAGGACATTGGGGCAGGTCAGGCAATGCCCACATTTATAACAGCCCAATGTAGGCCCCCTGGAGCCAAATGGATTCTGCCTTTCTGGAACATAATGGCTCCTCACTAGGAGGTCACCAAGGTTCTTAGATCTTTTAGGTGTCATCAGGGGCCAATCCCCAAGATGAGTTCTCAGGGAGGGCTCCGTCATCAATACGTCCCAATGCTTGGCTAGGATCCGACCCATGTTCGGCCATTCGTGGTTATAGGTGGAGATAGATCTTATTTTCTCAGTCTCATCACCCCTTATTTTAGAAGGGTGAAGTAAGGCATTACGTGAATTTCTCCTGGCCCTCTCGTAGCCATATTTAATGCATCTACGACTATTACTATTACTGCTTGAACCAATGCCTCAGATCCTGGGCCTGACATTCAAAGTCCAAGTCCGATGAACAGATCCACCTCATCCTTAGGAACTGTCCAACTGGGACGGCCCTAATGGTGGCAGGACTGTGGGCAGACCCGGCGTGAATCAATGAATTAACCGAGGTGGGCTTCCTATATACGTCAGTCTGTATGCTACGTTGGGAATCTGCAAGCAGTGAGATGTCTAGGAGGTCAACCTTTTTAGTGTTAAAGGGGTAGGTAAGTTTGATATTATATCGATTCACGTCGAGCTCGTCCATGTATGTCCCAAGCTGCTGGGCTGATCCTTGCTACACAAACAAAATATCATCTATATAGCACAGCCAGCACACCACATGGTGGGCGGCCAACGCATCCCCATCGCCAAAAATCTCCCTCTCCCATTGCCCAAGGTAGAGGTTGGCATAAGAGGGCACTCAGGCCACCCCCATGGCCGTGCCGCGCTTCTGTAGATAAAAAAGGTCTTTGAAAACAAAAAAATTGTGGGTAAGGATGAACTCCAGCAGCTCCAGGATGAGTTCACACAAAGGACCGCCCAGGTTGGAGGCACCCAAGAAGAGGCGGACCGCATTCAGACCATCAGTGTGGTTAATGCTGGTATATAGACTCTCAACGTCAGCCGTCACAAGCAAGGTACCCTCCTCCACAAGGGCGCCGTCAAACCTGGTCAGGACGTCCGTTGTGTCCCTTACATATGATGGTAATGTTTCGACTAGCGGTTTAAGGTAATGGTCGATAAATTTACAGAAGGGGCTCACAGAGCCCACCAATCCCTCACACAATTGGACGCCCCGGTGGGTTGACGGCATCCTTGTGGATCTTGGGTAAAAGATAGAAAGTGGGGGGTCTTGGGGAAGCAGACAAATAGACCCCCCAGCACCTTCTTCGTGATAATGCCATCCTCATGGGCCCGTATGCAGAGAAGGAGGTCAAGGGGCATTTAGTATATTTCTGGGGTTCCCTCAATTGGCAAAAAGCCTCTCGCTCATATTTCTCACAGGGCCGATAACACATACCCATATGGTCACGTGATGCCCCTCCCTATTAAATACCATCCCACGCCATTTTAGGGATAAACACAATTGTGATCCTCGTTCCCTATTGGTTCGTGGGATTGATGTAGTACACTTAGGGATACGGGGTGGTAACATCAAGAATAGTGTTGAGCGAGTATGTTCTATTAACCCTTTCGCTGAGTATGCTCGGGCCGAGCTCTGAGTATTTATAGCTGCTCGGTGATATGTTGAATCGCTCCCGTGTGCATGATTTGCGACTGTTTGACAGTTTTATTACATGGGAGGAATATCTATTTCTTACACATTCCTCACATGTAATAAAACTGTCAAACAGTTGCAAATCATGCACACGGGAGCGATTTAACATTATCACCAAGCAGCTATAAATACTCGGAGCTCGGCCCGAGCATACTCGGACAGAACATACTCGCTCAACACTAATCAAGAAACATCTCGCACAGCGGGAGGCCCAATGGATTGTGCGGAAAAAACATAATCATGCCCTTTGGCTTAAATTAATCTCTGAGCTTCTCCTCCTACTTGTAATTTAATTGTGATAATTTTTGTTCATCCTTCTGATACATTTCCCTTTGAAAAGTGATGGTTTGGTTCATTTTTTATTGCTTTTATGTTATTGCTGTTGTATCCCTGTTATTTATTGTGTCTTTTTTCTTTTTTCTCATTACTGTTTTTATATTTCTAGTCTTCTTCGGGACTCTGAATTTCAGCATGGCCCATTGCATCATAATTGACAGTTTCATCAACTATATACCTTGTATTATATTATATGTTCACTCCGAGCCTCAATCTGTCATTCAATTTTATATGTATTGTGTGTTTTTGCACATTTATATTGATACCGCACCTCTACCATGTTTCTGACTGTGTGTACCTGGGATATATGTGGTGCACATGCACCCCGCGATGACCATTCCTGCCGCATGCTATCTCCCTGCTGCCTTGTGCATCACTGCTGTGTGTGCACGGGTGGCTTGACGGCCGGGGCGCGTGCCTGGAGCTTGGATCTCGGCGGTACTCATGCGCCGATAACACATACCCATATGGTCACGTGATGTGGGTGGCTGGCTGTGGCTGAAGGCTGCGCTTCCGGTATTCCAGCTCTCCTGTACACGTGACCATTCGTAGCATATATTTATGGGCCTTACTCTCCACATCTCATATTATCTGCCCTTGACAAAGCGGATTTTTGTACCGCAAAATGTGCATTGGGCGCTGTCTTACTCTCACCACCTTTACTCCATCCCTGGTAAGCAACTTGGTTTGTACTGTTACATCAACTGGGGGCTTATTGTGTATATACAGCTCAGCGTTCCTATATGTCGTTTGTTATTATCGTTATATCAGCTTAGTCACTGATCCCACTACTTTTGGGCTGTGTCCCTGTACTTACAAAAGGTGGGCCACTACGCTTTAAAATGGCCAATAATTTATTTATGGGAGTCACCCATGAACATGTGAGGTGTATTTGGCCATAGAGCATAGTGCAATAATCATTTGGGCACAGTGGGCATTTTTACCTGGTACGGTGTTCTCTGCTTCTATATTGCTTTGAGTCTGTATTCCATCATACTCTGCTCCCTTTAATAGTCCTCATATAGGTTCATACCTACGTACATACCTTGTTGTGCACACCTCGTATGCTGTCTTTGTAAGATTTTTATTGATATTTTCTAATAAAATGAATTTATATATTTTTGCTATTTTTGCTGTCGCTTTCTCCTTTTCTTCATATGTTCTTTGGACAGCCAGTGGTTGGGGGATTTCACCGCCCATTGTGCAGTAGTGACCCACCCCTTCAGGCTTATATTTGCTATGGCTACGCCAAGTTGTTTAATGGGTATGAACATGGCCTTATATTTCCACCAAAGTAGACGGGATTTACAGAAATCTCATGCTCCATGTGCTTTTCTTTTATGTAGCGTAAAATGACCTGCGGTGCGTTTTATAAATCCGCAACATGTCAATTTCTTTTGTGGTAAATACTTTTATTTGTCGATTTCTATTTTATTTTCCTCAACTCATTAAAGTCTATGGGGAAAATCCGTAGGTAAAAAAAGGACGTAATCCACACATAACTGTATCAACTTTATCCACACGTAACTGTATCAATAAAGTTTTATCAAAGCTAAGTTACAGGAAGTAACATAGTAACATAGTCTTTCTTCAACCTTAAAAACTAAGTCCATCTAGTCCAACCCATAGCCTAACTTGTTGATCCAGAGGAAGGCAAAAAAAAACCATGTGGCAAACACTAAGCTCCACATTGGGGAAAAAAATTCCTTCCCGACTCCATACGACAATCAGACTAGTTCCCTGGATCAACGCCCTATCAAGGAATCTAGTATATATAACCTGTAATATTATACTTTTCAAGAAAGGCATCCAAGCCCTTCTTAAATTTTAACAGTGAATCACTCATTCCAACATCATGCGGCAGAGAGTTCCATAGTCTCACTGCTCTTACAGTAAAGAATCCCCGTCTGTTTGTATCCAAAACATCGCATCTGAAAAAAATACAATATAAAAGCATGAAAAAAAAAACACTCAAAAATGCAATGAAGAAACGTAAGTAACCTAACTTAGCTAGTAAGTGTAGAAATTATGCAAAATATCTACAACATCAAAAATTCACAACATCAAAAATACTCATCTTGGGAACTTAACCTAAGGGTATGTGCACACGGTCAGGAGCCGCTGCAGGTTTGACGCTGCATATTATACAGCATCCAACCCAAGGCGGACAGCTGTTACAGCATAGTGGATGAGATTTCTAGAAATCCCATGTCCACTATGCGTCTGTGGCTCACCCGCAGAACTTGACATGCGGCACGTCTTTCCAGACCCCAGCATGTCAATTTCTCCGGCGGGTCCACATTCAGGCTTTCCCCATAGACCTAACCTCTACGAGGAAAGTCCGCAGGTGAAAAAAAAATGGCACCCCTCATTTGCATACAATGAGTGGAAGCTGCCGGTGGCTATTCCGCTGTATCAGGGCCACAGGCTGCTCCAGACAGTGTGCTCTACCCTAACTCTACCTCTAATTATCCAGCCCACACTTCCCAAACCAATCTAAATTATAACATTACGATAATCACACACATACCTTTTAACCCATCTGTACGTCTCCTAGTAGTAAAACTCACACCGGCCTGGCCCAAAATTAGGGTAATTTAAGGACAGAGTCCGCAAAGATTTTAAGCCAGAAAACTGGCGTAAAGCATTATGAAAAAAATCGCAACAACATTTTTGCACAACACGGAGTTGTGTAATAATTTTATGACTTTTGGCGTTCTCACTCCACTTTGAAGCAGTTTTGCCAAAATGGATGGAGCAGGGGAGGAGCCAGGGTAGGGCATGGCTAATCAAATTCTTATGCCAGAATTACGCATTTGTTATGCCATAAATGTTACTCCAGTCCCTGATTGGAATAGCATTTCTAGCGAGCTGCATGCAACAGAGAAGATGTGGTGAATTCAGTGTTGAATTCAGCATGCGCCTCTTAATGAATTTGGTACATCGTATTTCAGGAAACCCTTCATTAAGATTGGGTTGTACAATGCCAGTCTTTGTGGGGTTGTCCAGCCTTATATGAAACGAATTCACAGACTTGTGAATCCTCACATCGCGTGCACTGTATACTGTGAGGATTCTCTGGTGACAGCGCCGGGAGCAGGCAGTCATGTGACAGCAAGTATTTGATTTGCATACTTCCGGCCACATTACAATTAGACTATCCGGCCTCACTCAGTATACTTGTAATGAACGAGGCCAACTTCGTCTATTTGGCATGTGACCTCATGTATGCAAATCATATACTTACTGTCACATGACCACTAGTAATGAGCGAGCGTGCTCGTCACTGATCGGTACTCACCCGAGCATCTCACTGCTCGAGATGCTCGGCGCTCTGCGGATATTTCCCGGTTGCTCGAGCGGATGCTAGGGTCCCCTCCCCGCATGTTTGCCGCTCTTTAGAAAGCCAGTGAACATGCAGGGATTGCCTGCCACTCACTGTAATGCCATGGCCATGTTGGTTGTGCCATTACAGTGATTGGCTAGCCGCATAGCGTCACTACTTCTATACAAGACCTGGTGACCCTATACTCGTCACAGTGTACCCCGGAAACAGGCAGAATAGGGAGAGCTGCTGCTGAATGAGGGAGAAATTTGCTTGTTTATTACTTAGTACTAGATGGTGGCCCGATTCTAACGCATTGGGTATTCTAGCATATGTCTCCCGACCCTCCTTTATAATGCCCCATGCAGGAAGTCACATCCCCCATATATAATACCCCATGCAGGATGTCACATCCCCCGCATATAATGCCCCATGCAGGAAGTCACATCCCCCGTATATAATACCCCATGCAGGAAGTCACATCCCCCGTATATAATGCCCCATGCAGGATGTCACCTCTCCCCCATATAATGCCCCATGTAGGATGTCACCTCTCCCCCCCATATAATGCCCCATGTAGGATGTCACCTCTCCCCCCCCATATAATGCCCCATGCAGGATGTCACCTCTCCCCCCATATAATGCCCCATGCAGGATGTCACCTCTCCCCCCATATAATGCCCCATGTAGGATGTGACCTCTCCCCCCATATAATGCCCCATGTAGGATGTGACCTCTCCCCCCATATAATGCCCCATGCAGGATGTGACCTCTCCCCCCATATAATGCCCCATGCAGGATGTCACCTCTCCCCCATATAACGCCCTATGTAGGATGTCACCTCTCCCCCCCATATGATGCCCCATGTAGGATGTCACCTCTCCCCCCCATATAATGCCCCATGCAGGAAGTCATATCCCCTGTATATCCATCCCCCCATAGTGCCCCATGCAGGTCCCCTATGGCCCCATACAAAAAAAAAAAATCCAATACTCACCTCCCTTCTCAGCTGCTTCTCTGGACTCCAGCGTAGCCGGCATGTTGACGCTGTGCGCTGTGAACGGTCAGGAGAGAGCACGTGTAAAGACGTCACCGCGCCCTCTGACCTGAGACGTTACAGAGCATCAGCGGAAGACACAGGAGCTGCTGCACAGGCACGGGGAGGAGTAAGTATGACGCCGATGCCGGGGTCCTGATCGAGCGGGGGGAGGGACGGGAGGAGAGGGTGGGACGGGAGGAGAGGAGAGGGGAGGGGAGAGGAGGGGAGGGGTAAGTATGACGCCGGGTGCCGGGGTCCTGATCGAGCGGGGGGAGGGGCGGGGAGAGGAGAGGAGAGGAGGGGAGGGGAGGGGTAAGTATGACGCCGGGTGCCCGGGGTCCTGATCGAGCAGGGGGAGGGACGGGAGGAGAGGGGAGGGGAGAGGAGAGGAGGGGAGGGGCGTCACACTTGTCCTCGGGAGATAATCGGCCGTAGCCGCTGATCTCCCGACGATAGCCGCATGTAAGTCAGCGGCGCCTGCGGTCGGGGGACTTATGCTGCGAGTAGCCGGCTGCATCTCCCGGCTGCATCGCCGCTGACATCCGTCCCGCACATGAGCCGCTAACGGCCACCATGTTTTTCAGAAATGCCGCATCGCTGATTGGCCGCGGCCAGACCAATCAGCGACCCGGGATTTCCAGGACAGACAGACAGACAGACAAATGGGATAAGACAATTATATAGTAGACTAGATGGTGGCCCGATTCTAACGCATTGGGTATTCCAGAATATGTATGCGGCCGACGGGGCGCGACTAATCAGCGAAGCAGTTTTTAAATGGGTTGTGCACTACTTTAAATTAACCCCCCAGTGTATCCCCCCGGGGCCCCTAATGAATTTTGGAGGACCGGGGAGCGAGGCCGCCGGTCGGGGAACTTCTGCTGCGAGCAGCCAGGAGATGACCGGCTAGCACAGGGTGAGCGGGTGAGCGTGGGAGCGGGTGAGCGTGTGAGGGTGAGTGTGGGAGCGTGTGAGGGTGAGCATGGGAGCGTGTGAGGGTGAGCATGGGAGCGTGTGAGGGTGAGCATGGGAGCGTGTGAGGGTGAGCGTGGGAGCGTGAGAATGTGAGCGTGAGAATGTGAGCGTGTGAGGGTGAGCGTGTGATGGTGAGCATGTGAGGGTGAGGATCCGAGGGTGAGCATCCGAGGGTGAGCGTCAAAGCATGAGCATCCGATCGTGAGCGTCAGAGCGCGAGCGTGAGCGTCAGAGCGTGAGCATCAGAGCGTGAGCGTTAGAGCCTGAGCGTGAGCGTTCGAGCGTGAGCGTCCGAGCGTGAGCGTCAGAGCGTGAGCGTGAGCGTCAGAGAGTGAGCGTGAGCGTCTGAGTGTGAGCGTCTGAGCGTGAGCGTCTGAGCGTGAGCATCCGAGCATGAGCGTCCGAGTGTGAGCGTCAGAGCGTGAGCGTCTGAACGTGAGCATCAGAGCCTGAGCGTGAGCGTCCGAGCGTGAGCGTGAGCATCAGAGCCTGAGCGTCAGAGCGTGAGCGTCAGAGCGTGAGCATCAGAGCATGAGTGTCCGAGCGTGAGTGTCCGAGCATGAGTGTCCGAGCGTGAGTGTCCGAGCGTGAGTGTCCGAGTGTGAGCGTCTGAGCGTGAGCATCCGAGCGTGAGCATCCGAGCGTGAGCGTCCGAGCGTGAGCGTCAGAGCGTGAGCGTCTGAACGTGAGCATCAGAGCCTGAGCGTGAGCGTCCGAGTGTGAGCCTCAGAACCTGAGCTTCAGAGCGTGAGCGTCACAGCGTGAGCGTCACAGCTTGAGCGTCAGAGCGTGAGCGTGAGAGCATGAGTGTCCGAGCATGAGCGTCCGAGCAAGAGCGTCTGAGCATGAGCGTCTGAGCGTGAGCGTGAGCGTCCGAGCGTGAGCGTCCGAGCGTGAGCGTCCGAGCATGAGCGTCTGAGCCTGAGTGTGAGTGTCTGAGCGTGAGCGTCCGAGCGTGAGCGTCCGAGCGTGAGCGTCTGAGCCTGAGCGTGAGTGTCTGAGCGTGAGCGTCAGCGTCCGAGCGTGAGCGTCTGAGCATGAGCGTGAGCGTCCGAGCGTGAGCGTCCGAGCGTGAGCGTCTGAGCGGGAGCGTGAGCGTCCGAGCGTGAGCGTCCGAGCGTGAGCGTCTGAGCGGGAGTGTGAGCGTCCGAGCGTGAGCGTCCGAGTGTGAGCGTGAGCGTCAGAGCGTGAGCGTCAGAGCCTGAGCGTCAGAGCGTGAGCGTCAGAGCGTGAGCGTCCGAGCGTGAGCGTCCGAGCGTGAGCTTCAGAGCGTGAGCGTGAGCGTCCGAGCGAGAGCGTCCGAGCGTGAGCCTGAGCGTCAGAGCCTGAGCGTCAGAGCGTGAGCGTCAGAGCGTGAGCGTGAGCATCAGAGCATGAGTGTCCGAGCGTGAGCGTCCGAGCGTGAGCGTCAGAGCGTGAGGGTCCGAGCGTGAGGGTCCGAGCGTGAGGGTCCGAGTGTGAGGGTCCGAGTGTGAGCGTCTGAGCGTGAGCGTCTGAACGTGAGCCTCAGAGCCTGAGCGTGAGCGTCCGAGCGTGAGCGTCAGAGCCTGAGCTTCAGAGCGTGAGCGTGAGCGTCACAGCGTGAGCGTCAGAGCGTGAGCGTGAGCGTCAGAGCTTGAGTGTCCGAGCGTGAGTGTCCGAGCGTGAGTGTCCGAGCGTGAGTGTCCGAGCAAGAGCGTCTGAGCATGAGCGTCTGAGCGTGAGCGTCAGAGCGTGAGCGTCTGAGCGTGAGCGTTCGAGCGTGAGCGTGAGCGTCAGAGCGTGAGCGTCTGAGCGTGAGTGTGAGCGTCCGAGCGTGAGCGTCTGAGTGTGAGCGTGAGCGTCAGAGCGTGAGCGTCAGAGCGTGACCGTCCGAGCGTGACCGTCCGAGCGTGAGCTTCAGAGCGTGAGCGTGAGCGTCCGAGCGTGAGCGTGAGCGTTCGAGCGTGAGCGTCTGAGCCTGAGTGTGAGCGTTCGAGCGTGAGCGTCAGAGCGTGAGCGTCAGAGCGTGAGCGTCTGAGCGTGAGCGTCCGAGCATGAGCGTCTGAGCATGAGCATCCGAGCGTGAGCGTCCGAGCCTGAGCGTCTGAGCGTGAGTGTGAGCGTCCGAGCGTGAGCGTCTGAGTGTGAGCGTGAGTGTCCGAGCGTGAGTGTCCGAGCGTGAGCGTCCGAGCGTGAGCGTCTGAGCGTGAGCGTCTGAGCGTGAGCGTCCGAGCATGAGCGTCTGAGCATGAGCATGAGCGTCCGAGCGTGAGCGTCCGAGCGTGAGCGTCCGAGCGTGAGTGTGAGCGTCCGAGCGTGAGCGTCAGAGCGTGAGGGTCCGAGCGTGAGGGTCCGAGCGTGAGGGTCCGAGCGTGAGGGTCCGAGCGTGAGGGTCCGAGTGTGAGCGTCTGAGCGTGAGCGTCTGAACGTGAGCCTCAGAGCCTGAGCGTGAGCGTCCGAGCGTGAGCGTCAGAGCCTGAGCTTCAGAGCGTGAGCGTGAGCGTGAGCGTCAGAGCGTGAGCGTGAGCGTCAGAGCTTGAGTGTCCGAGCGTGAGTGTCCGAGCGTGAGTGTCCGAGCGTGAGTGTCCGAGCAAGAGCGTCTGAGCATGAGCGTCTGAGCGTGAGCGTCAGAGCGTGAGCGTCTGAGCGTGAGCGTTCGAGCGTGAGCGTGAGCGTCAGAGCGTGAGCGTCTGAGCGTGAGTGTGAGCGTCCGAGCGTGAGCGTCTGAGTGTGAGCGTGAGCGTCAGAGCGTGAGCGTCAGAGCGTGACCGTCCGAGCGTGACCATCCGAGCGTGAGCTTCAGAGCGTGAGCGTGAGCGTCCGAGCGTGAGCGTGAGCGTTCGAGCGTGAGCGTCAGAGCGTGAGCGTCAGAGCGTGAGCGTCCGAGCGTGAGCGTCTGAGCCTGAGTGTGAGCGTTCAAGCGTGAGCGTCAGAGCGTGAGCGTCAGAGCGTGAGCGTCTGAGCGTGAGCGTCCGAGCATGAGCGTCTGAGCATGAGCATGAGCGTCCGAGCGTGAGCGTCCGAGCGTGAGCGTCTGAGCGTGAGTGTGAGCGTCCGAGCGTGAGTGTCCGAGTGTGAGCGTGAGTGTCCGAGCGTGAGTGTCCGAGCGTGAGCGTCTGAGCGTGAGCGTCTGAGCATGAGCGTGAGCGTCCGAGCGTGAGCGTCAGAGCGTGAGCGTCTGAACGTGAGCATCAGAGCCTGAGCGTGAGCGTTCGAGCGTGAGCGTGAGCGTCAGAGCCTGAGCGTCAGAGCGTGAGCGTCAGAGCGTGAGCGTGAGCATCAGAGCGTGAGTGTCCGAGCGTGAGTGTCCGAGCGTGAGTGTCCGAGCATGAGCGTCAGAGCCTGAGCGTCAGAGCCTGAGCGTCAGAGCGTGAGCGTGAGCATCAGAGCGTGAGTGTCCGAGTGTGAGCGTGAGTGTCCGAGCGTGAGCGTCCGAGCGTGAGCGTCCGAGCGTGAGCGTCTGAGCGTGAGCGTCTGAGCATGAGCGTGAGCGTCCGAGCGTGAGCGTCAGAGCGTGAGCGTCTGAACGTGAGCATCAGAGCCTGAGCGTGAGCGTCCGAGCGTGAGCGTCCGAGCGTGAGCGTGAGCGTCAGAGCCTGAGCGTCAGAGCGTCAGAGCGTGAGCGTGAGCATCAGAGCGTGAGTGTCCGAGCGTGAGTGTCCGAGCGTGAGTGTCCGAGCATGAGCGTCAGAGCCTGAGCGTCAGAGCCTGAGCTTCAGAGCCTGAGCTTCAGAGCGTGAGCGTCTGAGCGTGAGCGTCAGAGCGTGAGCGTCAGAGCGTGAGCGTCTGAGCGTGAGCGTCCGAGCGTGAGCGTCCGAGCGTGAGCGTCCGAGCGTGAGCGTCTGAGCGTGAGTGTGAGCGTCCGAGCGTGAGCGTCCGAGTGTGAGCGTGAGCGTCAGAGCGTGAGCGTCAGAGCCTGAGCGTGAGCGTCAGAGCGTGAGCGTCAGAGCCTGAGCGTGAGCGTCAGAGCGTGAGCTTCAGAGCGTGAGCGTGAGCGTCCGAGCGTGAGCGTCCGAGCGTGAGCGTCCGTGCGTGAGTGTCAGAGCGTGAGCGTCAGAGCGTGAGCGTCCGAGCGTGAGCGTGAGCGTCCAAGCGTGAGTGTCAGAGCGTGAGTGTCAGAGCGTGAGCGTCAGAGCGTGAGCGTCCGAGCGTGAGCGTCTGAGCCTGAGCGTGAGTGTCAGAGCGTGAGCGTCAGAGCGTGAGCGTCTGAGCGTGAGCGTCTGAGCCTGAGCGTGAGCGTCCGAGCGTGAGCGTCAGAGCGTGAGCGTCAGAGCGTGAGCGTCCGAGCGTGAGCGTCTGAGCCTGAGCGTGAGTGTCAGAGCGTGAGCGTCAGAGCGTGAGCGTCTGAGCGTGAGCGTCTGAGCCTGAGCGTGAGCGTCCGAGCGTGAGCGTCTGAGCGTGAGCGTCTGAGCGTGAGCGTCCGAGTGTGAGCGTGAGTGTCCGAGCGTGAGCGTCCGAGCGTGAGCGTCCGAGCGTGAGCGTCTGAGCGTGAGCGTCTGAGCATGAGCGTGAGCGTCCGAGCGTGAGCGTCAGAGCGTGAGCGTCTGAACGTGAGCATCAGAGCCTGAGCGTGAGCGTCCGAGCGTGAGCGTCCGAGCGTGAGCGTGAGCGTCAGAGCCTGAGCGTCAGAGCGTCAGAGCGTGAGCGTGAGCATCAGAGCGTGAGTGTCCGAGCGTGAGTGTCCGAGCGTGAGTGTCCGAGCATGAGCGTCAGAGCCTGAGCGTCAGAGCCTGAGCTTCAGAGCCTGAGCTTCAGAGCGTGAGCGTCTGAGCGTGAGCGTCAGAGCGTGAGCGTCTGAGCGTGAGCGTCTGAGCATGAGCGTGAGCGTCCGAGCGTGAGCGTCCGAGCGTGAGCGTCTGAGCGTGAGTGTGAGCGTCCGAGCGTGAGCGTCCGAGTGTGAGCGTGAGCGTCAGAGCGTGAGCGTCAGAGCCTGAGCGTGAGCGTCAGAGCGTGAGCGTCAGAGCCTGAGCGTGAGCGTCAGAGCGTGAGCTTCAGAGCGTGAGCGTGAGCGTCCGAGCGTGAGCGTCCGAGCGTGAGCGTCCGTGCGTGAGTGTCAGAGCGTGAGCGTCAGAGCGTGAGCGTCCGAGCGTGAGCGTGAGCGTCCAAGCGTGAGTGTCAGAGCGTGAGTGTCAGAGCGTGAGCGTCAGAGCGTGAGCGTCCGAGCGTGAGCGTCTGAGCCTGAGCGTGAGTGTCAGAGCGTGAGCGTCAGAGCGTGAGCGTCTGAGCGTGAGCGTCTGAGCCTGAGCGTGAGCGTCCGAGCGTGAGCGTCAGAGCGTGAGCGTCAGAGCGTGAGCGTCCGAGCGTGAGCGTCTGAGCCTGAGCGTGAGTGTCAGAGCGTGAGCGTCAGAGCGTGAGCGTCTGAGCGTGAGCGTCTGAGCCTGAGCGTGAGCGTCCGAGCGTGAGCGTCTGAGCGTGAGCGTCTGAGCGTGAGCGTCCGAGCGTGAGCGTCTGAGCGTGAGCGTGAGCGTCCGAGCATGAGCGTCTGAGCATGAACGTGAGCGTCCGAGCGTGAGCGTCCGAGCGTGAGCGTCTGAGCGTGAGTGTGAGCGTCCGAGCGTGAGCGTCCGAGTGTGAGCGTGAGCGTCAGAGCGTTAGCGTCAGAGCCTGAGCGTGAGCGTCAGAGCATGACCGTCCGAGCGTGAGCGTCAGAGCGTGAGAGTGAGCGTCAGAGCGTGAGCGTCTGAGCGTCAGAGCGTGAGCGTCCGAGCGTGAGCGTCCGAGCGTGAGTGTGAGCGTCCGAGTGTGAGCGTCCGAGCGTGAGCGTGAGCGTCCGAGCGTGAGCGTGAGCGTCCGAGCGTGAGCGTCCGAGCGTGAGCGTGAGCGTCCGAGCGTGAGCGTCCGAGCGTGAGTGTGAGCGTCCGAGCGTGAGTGTGAGCGTCCGAGCGTGAGCGTCCGAGCGTGAGCGTGAGCGTCCGAGCGTGAGCGTGAGCGTCAGAGCGTGAGCGTCAGAGCCTGAGCGTGAGCATCAGAGCGTGAGCATCAGAGCGTGAGCGTCCGAGCGTAAGTGTCAGAGCGTGAGCGTCCGAGCGTGAGCGTCCGAGCGTGAGCGTCCGAGCATCCGAGCGTGAGTGTGAGCGTCTGAGCGTGAGCGTCCGAGCGTGAGCGTGAGCGTCCGAGCGTGAGCGTCTGAGCGTCAGAGCGTGAGCGTCCGAGCGTGAGCGTCCGAGCGTGAGTGTGAGCGTCCGAGTGTGAGCGTCCGAGCGTGAGCGTGAGCGTCCGAGCGTGAGCGTGAGCGTCCGAGCGTGAGCGTCCGAGCGTGAGCGTCTGAGCGTCAGAGCGTGAGCGTCCGAGCGTGAGCGTCCGAGCGTGAGTGTGAGCGTCCGAGTGTGAGCGTCCGAGCGTGAGTGTGAGCGTCCGAGCGTGAGCGTGAGCGTCCGAGTGTGAGCGTCTGAGCGTCAGAGCGTGAGCGTCCGAGCGTGAGCGTCCGAGCGTGAGTGTGAGCGTCCGAGTGTGAGCGTCCGAGCGTGAGTGTGAGCGTCCGAGCGTGAGTGTGAGCGTCCGAGCGTGAGCGTCCGAGCGTGAGCGTGAGCGTCAGAGCCTGAGCGTGAGCATCAGAGCGTGAGCATCAGAGCGTGAGCGTCCGAGCGTGAGTGTCAGAGCGTGAGCGTCCGAGCGTGAGCGTCCGAGCGTCCGAGCGTGAGTGTGAGCGTCCGAGCGTGAGCGTCCGAGCGTGAGCGTGAGCGTCCGAGCGTGAGCGTGAGCGTCCGAGCGTGAGCGTCCGAGCGTGAGCGTGAGCGTCCGAGCGTGAGTGTGAGCGTCCGTGCGTGAGCGTGAGCGTCCGAGCATGAGCGTCCGAGCGTGAGTGTGAGCGTCCGAGCGTGAGTGTGAGCGTCCGAGCATGAGCGTCCGAGCGTGAGTGTGAGCGTCCGAGCGTGAGTGTGAGCGTCCGAGCGTGAGCGTCTGAGCCTGAGCGTGAGCGTCCGAGCGTGAGCGTCAGAGCGTGAGCGTCCGAGCGTGAGCGTCTGAGCCTGAGCGTGAGTGTCAGAGCGTGAGCGTCAGAGCGTGAGCGTCTGAGCGTGAGCGTCTGAGCCTGAGCGTCCGAGCGTGAGCGTCTGAGCGTGAGCGTCTGAGCGTGAGCGTCCGAGCGTGAGCGTCTGAGCGTGAGCGTGAGCGTCCGAGCGTGAGCGTCCGAGCGTGAGCGTGAGCGTCAGAGCGTGAGCGTCAGAGCCTGAGCGTGAGCATCAGAGCGTGAGCATCAGAGCGTGAGCGTCCGAGCGTGAGTGTCAGAGCGTGAGCGTCCGAGCGTGAGCGTCCGAGCGTCCGAGCGTGAGTGTGAGCGTCCGAGCGTGAGCGTCCGAGCGTGAGCGTGAGCGTCCGAGCGTGAGCGTGAGCGTCCGAGCGTGAGCGTCCGAGCGTGAGCGTGAGCGTCCGAGCGTGAGTGTGAGCGTCCGAGCGTGAGCGTGAGCATCCGAGCATGAGCGTCCGAGCGTGAGTGTGAGCGTCCGAGCGTGAGTGTGAGCGTCCGAGCATGAGCGTCCGAGCATGAGTGTGAGCGTCCGAGCGTGAGTGTGAGCGTCCGAGCGTGAGCGTCTGAGCCTGAGCGTGAGCGTCCGAGCGTGAGCGTCAGAGCGTGAGCGTCCGAGCGTGAGCGTCTGAGCCTGAGCGTGAGTGTCAGAGCGTGAGCGTCCGAGCGTGAGCGTCCGAGCGTGAGCGTCTGAGCGTCAGAGCGTGAGCGTCCGAGCGTGAGCGTCCGAGCGTGAGTGTGAGCGTCCGAGTGTGAGCGTCCGAGCGTGAGTGTGAGCGTCCGAGCGTGAGCGTGAGCGTCCGAGTGTGAGCGTCTGAGCGTCAGAGCGTGAGCGTCCGAGCGTGAGCGTCCGAGCGTGAGTGTGAGCGTCCGAGTGTGAGCGTCCGAGCGTGAGTGTGAGCGTCCGAGCGTGAGTGTGAGCGTCCGAGCGTGAGCGTCCGAGCGTGAGCGTGAGCGTCAGAGCGTGAGCGTCAGAGCCTGAGCGTGAGCATCAGAGCGTGAGCATCAGAGCGTGAGCGTCCGAGCGTGAGTGTCAGAGCGTGAGCGTCCGAGCGTGAGCGTCCGAGCGTCCGAGCGTGAGTGTGAGCGTCCGAGCGTGAGCGTCCGAGCGTGAGCGTGAGCGTCCGAGCGTGAGCGTGAGCGTCCGAGCGTGAGCGTCCGAGCGTGAGCGTGAGCGTCCGAGCGTGAGTGTGAGCGTCCGTGCGTGAGCGTGAGCGTCCGAGCATGAGCGTCCGAGCGTGAGTGTGAGCGTCCGAGCGTGAGTGTGAGCGTCCGAGCATGAGCGTCCGAGCGTGAGTGTGAGCGTCCGAGCGTGAGTGTGAGCGTCCGAGCGTGAGCGTCTGAGCCTGAGCGTGAGCGTCCGAGCGTGAGCGTCAGAGCGTGAGCGTCCGAGCGTGAGCGTCTGAGCCTGAGCGTGAGTGTCAGAGCGTGAGCGTCAGAGCGTGAGCGTCTGAGCGTGAGCGTCTGAGCCTGAGCGTGAGCGTCCGAGCGTGAGCGTCTGAGCGTGAGCGTCTGAGCGTGAGCGTCCGAGCGTGAGCGTCTGAGCGTGAGCGTGAGCGTCCGAGCGTGAGCGTCCGAGCGTGAGCGTGAGCGTCAGAGCGTGAGCGTCAGAGCCTGAGCGTGAGCATCAGAGCGTGAGCATCAGAGCGTGAGCGTCCGAGCGTGAGTGTCAGAGCGTGAGCGTCCGAGCGTGAGCGTCCGAGCGTCCGAGCGTGAGTGTGAGCGTCCGAGCGTGAGCGTCCGAGCGTGAGCGTGAGCGTCCGAGCGTGAGCGTGAGCGTCCGAGCGTGAGCGTCCGAGCGTGAGCGTGAGCGTCCGAGCGTGAGTGTGAGCGTCCGAGCGTGAGCGTGAGCATCCGAGCATGAGCGTCCGAGCGTGAGTGTGAGCGTCCGAGCGTGAGTGTGAGCGTCCGAGCATGAGCGTCCGAGCATGAGTGTGAGCGTCCGAGCGTGAGTGTGAGCGTCCGAGCGTGAGCGTCTGAGCCTGAGCGTGAGCGTCCGAGCGTGAGCGTCAGAGCGTGAGCGTCCGAGCGTGAGCGTCTGAGCCTGAGCGTGAGTGTCAGAGCGTGAGCGTCAGAGCGTGAGCGTCTGAGCGTGAGCGTCTGAGCCTGAGCGTGAGCGTCCGAGTGTGAGCGTCTGAGCGTGAGCGTCTGAGCGTGAGCGTCCGAGCGTGAGCGTCTGAGCGTGAGCGTGAGCGTCCGAGCATGAGCGTCTGAGCATGAACGTGAGCGTCCGAGCGTGAGCGTCCGAGCGTGAGCGTCTGAGCGTGAGTGTGAGCGTCCGAGCGTGAGCGTCCGAGTGTGAGCGTGAGCGTCAGAGCGTTAGCGTCAGAGCCTGAGCGTGAGCGTCAGAGCATGACCGTCCGAGCGTGAGCGTCAGAGCGTGAGAGTGAGCGTCAGAGCGTGAGCGTCTGAGCGTCAGAGCGTGAGCGTCCGAGCGTGAGCGTCCGAGCGTGAGTGTGAGCGTCCGAGTGTGAGCGTCCGAGCGTGAGCGTGAGCGTCCGAGCATGAGCGTGAGCGTCCGAGCGTGAGCGTCCAAGCGTGAGCGTGAGCGTCCGAGCGTGAGCGTCCGAGCGTGAGTTTGAGCGTCCGAGCGTGAGTGTGAGCGTCCGAGCGTGAGCGTCCGAGCGTGAGCGTGAGCGTCCGAGCGTGAGCGTGAGCGTCAGAGCGTGAGCGTCAGAGCCTGAGCGTGAGCATCAGAGCGTGAGCATCAGAGCGTGAGCGTCCGAGCGTAAGTGTCAGAGCGTGAGCGTCCGAGCGTGAGCGTCCGAGCGTGAGCGTCCGAGCATCCGAGCGTGAGTGTGAGCGTCCGAGCGTGAGCGTCCGAGCGTGAGCGTGAGCGTCCGAGCGTGAGCGTCCGAGCGTGAGCGTCTGAGCGTCAGAGCGTGAGCGTCCGAGCGTGAGCGTCCGAGCGTGAGTGTGAGCGTCCGAGTGTGAGCGTCCGAGCGTGAGCGTGAGCGTCCGAGCGTGAGCGTGAGCGTCCGAGCGTGAGCGTGAGCGTCCGAGCGTGAGCGTCTGAGCGTCAGAGCGTGAGCGTCCGAGCGTGAGCGTCCGAGCGTGAGTGTGAGCGTCCGAGTGTGAGCGTCCGAGCGTGAGTGTGAGCGTCCGAGCGTGAGTGTGAGCGTCCGAGCGTGAGCGTGAGCGTCAGAGCGTGAGCGTCAGAGCCTGAGCGTGAGCATCAGAGCGTGAGCATCAGAGCGTGAGCGTCCGATCGTGAGTGTCAGAGCGTGAGCGTCCGAGCGTGAGCGTCCGAGCGTCCGAGCGTGAGTGTGAGCGTCCGAGCGTGAGCGTCCGAGCGTGAGCGTGAGCGTCCGAGCGTGAGCGTGAGCGTCCGAGCGTGAGCGTCCGAGCGTGAGCGTGAGCGTCCGAGCATGAGTGTGAGCATCCGAGCGTGAGCGTCCGAGCATGAGCGTCCGAGCGTGAGTGTGAGCGTCCGAGCGTGAGTGTGAGCGTCCGAGCATGAGCGTCCGAGCGTGAGTGTGAGCGTCCGAGCGTGAGTGTGAGCGTCCGAGCGTGAGCGTCCGAGCGTGAGCGTGAGCGTCCGAGCGTGAGCGTCCGAGCGTGAGCGTGAGCGTCAGAGCCTGAGCGTGAGCATCAGAGCGTGAGCATCAGAGCGTGAGCGTCCGAGCGTAATTGTCCGAGCGTGAGCGTCCGAGCGTGAGCGTCCGAGCATCCGAGCGTGAGTGTGAGCGTCCGAGCGTGAGCGTCCGAGCGTGAGCGTGAGCGTCCGAGCGTGAGCGTCCGAGCGTGAGCGTCTGAGCGTCAGAGCGTGAGCGTCCGAGCGTGAGCGTCCGAGCGTGAGTGTGAGCGTCCGAGCGTGAGCGTGAGCGTCCGAGCGTGAGCGTGAGCGTCCGAGCGTGAGCGTGAGCGTCCGAGCGTGAGCGTCTGAGCGTCAGAGCGTGAGCGTCCGAGCGTGAGCGTCCGAGCGTGAGTGTGAGCGTCCGAGCGTGAGTGTGAGCGTCCGAGCGTGAGTGTGAGCGTCCGAGCGTGAGCGTCCGAGCGTGAGCGTCAGAGCCTGAGCGTGAGCATCAGAGCGTGAGCATCAGAGCGTGAGCGTCCGAGCGTGAGTGTCAGAGCGTGAGCGTCCGAGCGTGAGCGTCCGAGCGTCCGAGCGTGAGTGTGAGCGTCCGAGCGTGAGCGTCCGAGCGTGAGCGTGAGCGTCCGAGCGTGAGCGTGAGCGTCCGAGCGTGAGCGTCCGAGCGTGAGCGTGAGCGTCTGAGCGTGAGTGTGAGCGTCCGAGCGTGAGCGTGAGCGTCCGAGCATGAGCATCCGAGCGTGAGTGTGAGCGTCCGAGCGTGAGTGTGAGCGTCCGAGCATGAGCGTCCGAGCGTGAGTGTGAGCGTCCGAGCGTGAGTGTGAGCGTCCGAGCGTGAGCGTCCGAGCGTGAGCGTGAGCGTCCGAGCGTGAGCGTCAGAGCCTGAGCGTGAGCATCAGAGCGTGAGCATCAGAGCGTGAGCGTCCGAGCGTGAGTGTCAGAGCGTGAGCGTCCGAGCGTGAGCGTCAGAGCGTGAGCGTCAGAGCGTGAGCGTCCGAGCGTGAGCGTCAGAGTCAGAGCCAGAGCATGAGCGTCAGAGCGTGAGCGTCAGAGCGTCAGAGCCTGAGCGTGAGCGTCCGAGCGTGAGCGTCAGATCGTGAGCGTGAGCGTCAGAGCGTGAGCGTCAGAGCGTGAGAGTGAGTGTCTGAGCGTGAGCGTCCGAGCGTGAGCGTCTGAACGTGAGCATCAGAGCGTGAGCGTTAGAGCCAGAGCGTGAGCGTCCGAGAGTGAGGGTCCGAGCGTGAGCGTGAGCGTCAGAGCCTGAGCGTCAGAGCGTGAGCGTCAGAGCATGAGCGTGAGCGTCAGAGCGTGAGCGTCCGAGCGTGAGCGTCTGAGCGTGAGCGTGAGCGTCCGAACGTGAGCGTCAGAGCGTGAGCATCAGAGCGTGAGCGTGAGCGTCACAGCGTGAGCAAGAGCATCCGAGCGTGAGCGTCCGAGCGTGAGCGTCAGAGCGTGAGCGTCAGAGCGTGAGCATGAGCGTCAGAGCGTGTGAGTGTCCGAGCGTAAGCGTGAGCGTCCGAGCGTGAGCGTCCGAGCGTGAGCATCAGAGTGTGAGCGTCCGAGCGTGAGAGCCCGAGCGTGAGCATCAGAGCATGAGCGTGAGCGTCCGAGCGTGAGCGTCCGAGCGTGAGCGTCAGAGCGTCCGAGCGTCCAAGCGTGAGTGTCCGAGCATGAGCGTCAGAGCGTTAGCGTCCGAGCGTGAGCGTCAGAGCGTGAGCGTTCGAGCGTGAGCGTTCGAGCGTGAGCGTGAGCGTCCGAGCGTGAGCGTCTGAGCGTGAGCGTCTGAGCGTCCGAGCGTGAGCGTCAGAGCCTGAGCATGAGCGTCAGAGCGTGAGCGTCCAAGCGTGAGCGTGAGCGTCCGAGCGAGAGCGTGAGCATGAGAGCGTGAGCGTCCGAGCGTGAGCGTCCGAGCATGAGCGTGAGCGTGAGCGCGTGAGCGTCCGAGTGAGAGCGTGAGCGTCCGAGTGTGAGCGTGAGCGTGAGCATGAGAGCGTGAACGTCCGAGCGTGAGCGTCCGAGCGTGAGCGTGAGCGTCAGAGCGTGAACGTCCGAGCATGAGCGTGAGCATCAGAGCGTGAGCGTCCGAGCGTGAGCGTCCGAGCGTGAGCGTGAGCGTCCGAGGGTGAGCGTCAGAGTGTGAGCGTCAGAGCGTGAGCGTCAGAGCCTGAGCGTGAGCGTCAGAGCGTGAGCGTCCGAGCGTGAGCGTCCGAGCGTGTGCATCCGAGCGTGAGCTTGAGTGTCCGAGCGTGAGCGTCAGGGCGTTAGAGTCCGAGCGTGAGCGTCAGAGCGTGAGCGTCCGAGCGTAAGCGTGAGCATCAGAGCGTGAGCGTCCGAGCGTGAGCGTCAGAGAGTGAGCATCCAAGCGTGAGCGTCCGAGCGTGAGCATTAGAGCGTGAGCGTCCGAGCGTGAGCGTCAGAGAGTGAGCGTCCAAGCGTGAGTGTCCGAGCGTGAGCGTCAGAGCGTGAGCATGAGCGTCAGAGCGTGTAAGCGTGAGAGTCCGAGCGTAAGCGTGAGCGTCAGAGCGTGAGCGACCGAGCGTGAGCGACCGAGCGTGAGCGACCGAGCGTGAGCGTCAGAGCGTGAGCGTGAGCGTCCAAGCGTGAGCATCCGAGTGTGAGCGTCAGAGCGTCCGAGCGTCAGAGCATGAGTGTCAGAGCATGAGTGTCCGAGCATGAGCGTCAGAGCGTTAGCGTCCGAGCGTGAGGGTCAGAGCGTGAGCGTCCGAGCGTAAGCGTGAGCGTCAGAGCGTGAGCGTGAGTGTCCGAGTGCCCGAGCGTGAGCGTCAGCGCGTGAGCGTCAGCGCGTGAGCGTCCGAGCGTGAGCGTCCGAGCATGTGAGCGCGAGCGTCCGAGCGTAAGCGTGAGCTTCCGAGCGTGAGCGTCAGAGTGTGAGCGTAAGCGTCAGAGCGTGAGCGCAGGGCGTGAGCGTGAGAGTCCGAGTCCGAGCGTGAGCGTCCGAGCGTGAGCGTCAGAGCGTCCGAGCGTCCGAGCGTGAGCGTCCGAGCGTGAGCGTCAGAGCGTGAGCGTGAGCGTCCGAGCGTGAGCGTCAGAGCGTGTGAGCGTGAGCGTCAGAGCGTGTGAGCGTCAGAGCGTGAGCGTCAGAGCGTGAGCTTCAGAGCGTGTGAGCGTGCGCGTCCGAGCATGAGCGTGAGAGCGTGAGCGTGAGAGCGTGAGCGTCCGAGCGTGAGCGTCAGAGCATGAGCGTCAGAGCATGAGCGTCCGAGCGTGAGCGTCAGAGCATGAGCGTCCGAGGGTGAGCGTCCGAGGGTGAGCGTCTGAGGGTGAGCATCTGAAGGTGTGAGGGTGAGAGTGTGAGGGTGAGGGTGATCGTGTGCAGGTGAGCGTGTGAGGGTGAGCCGCTAACGGTCGCCATCTTTTTCTGAAATCCCGCGTCGCTGACCAATCAGCGACGTGGGATTTCCTGGACAGACAGACAGACAGACAGACAGACAGTATAGTAGATGGTATTCCAAAACATTCTGTGCATGTTCTACATAGCCCTACATATCAGGGCTATTTTTTTTTTGCTTTTAATCCTGATTATTAGCTTAAAAAGTAATACAGTACTCCAATTTACTACTCCATTTGCTTGTTAGCAGAATATAGGCAATTTTTTTTAATATTATTCACATTGCTGTACTGTGTAAGCAGAGAAACTTTTACATCTCATCACACGTGATCGCATATTGCTGCGGCAATAATCGTGACATTTTTTGGAGTGTGCCAAATATTCCACTCCATTTAAAGTTAGCCATCTATGTTTTATTGAACCTATTCACACTTAATTTCTGACAAATATTATATTACAAGGCCACAATCTAAAACCATGGTTGCCACGCGTGATCGCATATTACTGCGATAATAATTCAAACATTTTGTAGACCGTGCCAAATATTCCACTCCATTTAATATGGTAAAGGCGAATGGCAAGGAACGGGGAAGAAGACGTGATGGTGATGGTGCACGCAGAGGCCGAGGCTGTGGGCAAGATGAAACTGTGCCTGCTGAGGGAGCACAACAAACACCCACATCATGTCGAACTAACTTCCTGTCCCAATTACTAGGGGACTGCGGAACACAACTATTGAAGCCAGTGCAGTGTGAAAAGGTTCTTGGTTGGATAGCAGATAATACATCCAGTCACTTTGCCACCACCACCACCACCCTGTCTTCCACAAGTCTCAGTAACCGTGAGTCTGAAATACATATTCCTCACCCTGATCCTTCTTCTTCCCACCATGCCGAGTGACTGGAGCCCACTGATCCCACACTTGGACACTCCAAAGAGCTGTTCACTTTTCCATTTATAGATTTGGGCCTCTCACCCGGCCAGTTTCAAGCTGGGCAAGAGGAGATCGAATGTAGCAATGCCCAAATATTTGAGCAGCTACAGTCACATGAAGGCAATGGTGGGAAAATGCAATTACTGTAACAAGAGGTGGAAGATGATGAGACACAATTGCCAGAAACTGAGGAGCAGGACCAGGGTGTGGAAGTGGAAGACGAGGTGGTGGACGATGAAGTCACTGACCCAATCTGGCAAGGTGACATGCAGAGCAAGGACAGCAGCACACAGTGGGAGGGAGGCGTAGCACCACTACAGGCAGGAACAAGCACTGTGGTGGCCACAGACACAAGGCGGGCAACCGTTCCCCGGAACACCAACACGACGGAAGTTGCCAATACAACTATTAGGTCTTCCCGAGTCTGGTTGTTTTTTAAAGACTGTCCAGATAGCCCTAAAAATGCCATTTGCAACATCTGCCAGGCCAGCATCAGCAGGGGCAGCAAAACTACCAGCCTGACCACCACCAGCATGCTCAAGCACGTGACAGCAAAGCACCCGACTAGGTGGGCCCAACTGCACGGCCCAGAAACAGTGTCTGTGTGTGACACCACTGCTTGTTCCACTGTTGTGCGTGCATGCCAATCCCCTGTCCATGGCGCACGCAAAGATGCCTCCCGCCCTGTACCTGTCATTGCACACTCGCAACTACCACCATCAGCAACCACATCCTTGTCCCAGAGTAGCGTTCAGTAGTCCCTACCCCAGTCCTCGGAATGCAAGCGTAAATATGCAACCAACGCCCCACAGGCTACACTACTATACTCACACATTTCTCAAATGCTTGCGCTCAAAATGTGGCCTTTTAGGCTTGTGGAGACGGAAGCTTTCCGCAACCTGATGGCGGCGGCCATCCCTCGGTACTCGGTCTCCAACCACCACTATTTATGCCGGCGTGCTGTCCTTTCATTACACAAGCATGTGTCCCAGAAAATTAGCCGTGCCCTCAACAACACAGTTACTGGGAACCAACCTAACCACGGACGCTTGGACAAGAGCTTGTGGGCAGGGACCGTACATCTCGCTGATGGCACACTGGGTTAATATAGTGGAAGCCGGGACCCAGTAGGACCTTGGGACGGAACACGTCCTCCCGACGCCGAAGGTTGCCCCCACATTCTTCAACTCCTGCACCTCCTCCTCCATTTCCTCTTCAGTCTGTAGCTCCGAAATTACCACATCAGTCAGAAGCTGAAATCACTGCAGCACTGCCTCAGCCAAGCACCAACAGGTACTGCTGAAGCTAATATGCTTAGGGAACAAACCGCACACCTCTGAAGATTTGTTGACAGCTAAAACAGAGCAGGAAGATCTGTGGCTGTCACCGTTGAACCTACAGTCAGGCATGGTCGTATGTGACAATGGCCGGAACCTGGTGGCGGCTCTGAAGCTAGGCAACCTTACACACGTACCATGACTGGCCCATATGCTAAACCTAGTGGTTTCTCAAAACCTACCCAGATCTGCCTGATCTGCTTGTCAAAGTATGCTGTGTATCTGCCCATTTCAGAAAGTCATCTACAGCTTTCACCACCCTCGCCGTGCTTCAGCAGCATTTGCAGCTTCCAGCTCACCGACTGGTGTAGGCTGGCACCACTCATTGGGACTCAATGTTTCATATGTTGGGAAGGATTTATGAGCAGCAGAGGGCAGTTGTTGAGTACCAGCTTCAACACGCCCGTCGCCATTCAGGTCAGCCTCCGCACATAAGAACTGAGGAGTGGGCATGGATGCCAGACATCTGTCTCATCCTCCAAAGCTTTGAGGACTCCACCAAGATGGTGAGCGGTGATAACGCCATAATTAGCAAAACCATCCTGCTTCTCTGTCTTTTGAAACGCTCACTGCTCACAATTAAATAGGAGGCATTGCAGGCGCAGCACGTTGAGATGGAGCAAGGAGCCATACAGGGTGATGCCACACAGCCTAGCCTCCGGAGGAGGAAGAGGATGAGGAAGAACAGGAGTTGGTTTCCTGTGCTACAGAGAGTACTACCCACACCACATTTGACGCGCCCCTGGGCCTGCTGTGTCGCGTAGCGTCTCGCGCACGGGGGCTTACCCGGAACCGGATCAGATGAGGGTTGTAGTCTCCGAGTGGCGGGGACCCGGTCCGTGCCCAGGGGGTCAGACTCAGTGTGTGGCAGTCTTGATAGATGTTATTTGAGTGTCGACTACGCCACCCGTTGATTTGCAGCTATGGAGCTGCCGCTGCAGGGCAGACCGCTGAGGCCGGTGTAGAATTGTGCAGCGTGATAGTATACCCCCAACGGGAGGGGTATGGCCTCAGGGCAGCCGACGTGGAAGATGGGGGTAGCAGGAACCACTCAGAGACGGTGCGGTGTAATTCAGGGTCTTTACTGGTAACAACGATAGACCCTCCCGGAGTACTTGCTAGCGAACGGGGCCTGGTCAGTCCTTGAGCAGATGGGATCTCCCCTGGCCAGGCGGAGTTGTAGGCCTCCCAAACTGACTGTACTCTTCTGGCTACCTTGCTAGAAGCGGATATAAGTAGCCCACGTCCCTGAGTGTACCGTGTGGTGCTCACCCGTATGGCCGGTGACTCGGGGCCTTCTATTGGCTTCCGCTCCACGATGGCGGTGCTGGTCCCACACGTGTGACCGTGCCTTCGGGTTTCTGGGCCTGAGGACCTGAAATCCCCTGCCGGTCGGCTTCTGCTGCTGGGTAAGAGTTAGTCCCCACAGCCTCGGACGCCGGGTCCGGTAAGAAAGCTTCTCAGTCAGGGCGAGCTCTGCAGCTGCCAGCCCCTGACTCGTAGTAGTATTGCTCCCACTGAGCTCCAGCTGTTTCTTCCTATGACTGTCTCTTGTCTCTACTCTCCTTGACTCCTAACCCTGCTTCAGCCCCGGGTTTATATAGGGGAAGTTCTTCCCCTCCCAAGACTGGGCAGGAGGTGTGGCATGCACAGGATCCCTGACCAAAGGACCTCCCACCTGCTCTCAGACATAACATCTCTATCACTGTGGCAACCAGACCCCTGGGGTGTCACATTCCCCCCTAGTGAAATTTAGTACTCCGGGACTAAACATATTTTAGAAAAACATAACAAGATAAAAACAATAATAATACAATAAGAAAAACATATAAAGATGGTTACGGCATGTCCGTAACCGGGTGCAGTCTTTGAAGAAAAGCAAGGTGTCCATTTCACCAAAACAGGGAGACGTAACCAGGTAGGGGATTGTCCTACCCCGAGTCCTTAACAGTCTTTAGTCCGTCCTGGGTTGCGCTCCAACTATGTACAAGGATTCCCGGTAAATCCACCAAGGACTCCTACAAATAACTAGAAACACAAAATTATACACAAGCAACAATACACAGGTAAACATAAATAAAACAATTTATACACTTCAAATCCTCCACCGTGCGGGTAACTGGCCTCTAGTGGCCCTAGTGGACCTACGGAGCTGACTGCCTAGCCCTGAACTACAGGGTGTAGGAGCTGTCAAGGGTAAACTGGGCAGCTGTCTACCGGCTCTTTGGCTCACTAGGGATATGGCAGGCTCACTGCAAGCAGAGGGTTGATTCTCCTGGTCTGCGGGTGTGGGGTCTTCTGCCTCCTGGACCGGCTGTTCTTCCAGCTCTACCTGTTGCTCCGTAGGTGCTTGGGATGCTGGTTGGAGGATGGTGAGTACGGGTACCACAACTGCACCATTGACTTGAGTCCAAGACCGAGGGAAGTCCCCGAGCACAGTACTAACCATATCTTCCCTTTCCTCTACGGGTCGATGGTCTTTTTGTTCCTCTTCAGGGTTCCTCAGTTGTTCGGGACACTTCTTCAGGTGGTCCCGGGATACAATAGCTGTGGTTTCCCCTCCGTCTTTACTGATGGTACAAACCTTCGGGTTCTCGTGGCTTGAGGGCAGTACGGTGTACGGGTCCTTTTCCCACTGGTCGTCCAACTTGTGGAGCCGTCTCTTCCTCTTCAAGACCTGCTCTCCGGGTACCAGGGGAACAGCGGGAGCATACTGGTTGTAAGTTTTCTCTTGTCTTTCCCTAGCCTGACAGAGACTTCGCTCCACGCTCTCCTGTACTCTCCGGTACTGCTGCTGCCTCTCCGTGTCCCAGTCTGTTTCTGGTGAAGTGTCCTCGGGTGTCAGGACTCCCATTTCCAGGTCAACAGGTAACTTACCAGGTCTTGCCCTCATTAGGTAAGCCGGGGTACAGTTGGTGGAACCTACCGGGATGTGGTTGTATAGGTCCACCAGATCGGGCAACTTCTCAGGCCACAGACTGCGTTCTTCCAGGGGCAACGTTTTTAAAAGATCCATTACCACCTGGTTCATTTTCTCACAAAGTCCATTAGTTTGCGGATGGTAGGGTGTCGTCCTTATCTTCCGGCAGCCATACAGATTGCAGAATTCCTGGAAGACCTCCGCTTCAAAGGCAGGTCCCTGGTCCGTCAGCACTTGGTCCGGGTACCCGTGTGGACGGCAAAAGTGCTGCTGGAAGGCTCTAGCTGCTGTTTGAGCCGTTAAGTCCTTGACGGGGACGACAACCAAGAACCGGGAGTAATGATCCACGATGGTTAACGCATAGACGTAGCCACTTCTGCTTGGGGTCAGTTTTACATGATCCAAGGCTACCAGTTCCAACGGTTGCCGGGTGACGATGGACTGCAGGGGAGTCTTCTGGCTGGCACGGTCCTTCCTTCTCAGGTTGCACGGGCCACAGTCTCTGCACCACTTCTCAATAGTTCCCCTCATGCCTACCCAGTGGAATCGCTCGCGCAGCAGAAACTCCAGCTTCTTCCACCCGAAGTGTCCAGCTCCGTCGTGGTATGCCTCCATCACCATGGCTGCGTCTCTTCGTGGCACCACTACTTGCCAGAGTAGTTCATGCGTCCGGGAGTTAACCATTCTGCGGCACAACTTCCCCTTGTAAAGGAACAGTCGACTCTTCTCTGCCCATAGTTGTTTGGCTTCCTCCGGAGCGTCTGGTTCAAGGCAAGCCTCCGGGCGAGTCAGCATCTCCTTCACCAGTCGGACGGCAGGGTCGCTGTCTTGCGTTTCCGCCCAGTTGTAGTGAGGTAAGGGGTTCAACGTAGCAGCCTGCTTACTCCTTACCCGGTGGGAATACTGGATAGTCCCATGACGGTGGAACGCAGGGAGTTCAACTTCTTCCAGTCCCTCCGGATCTTCTCCTTCGTCCGGCAGGTTGGGCATCCTGGACAGGGCATCCGCGTTGGTATTGGAGCGTCCGGCCCGGTATTTGATTGTGAACTCGTAGTTGGACAGACGGGCCATCCACCTCTGCTCCAGGGCACCGAGTCTTGCCGTGTCCAGGTGTGTCAACGGGTTGTTATCCGTGTACACGGTGAACCGGGAAGAAGCGAGGTAATGCTTAAAGCGCTCGGTGACTGCCCATACTACGGCCAGGAACTCTAGCTTAAATGAGCTGTAATTCTCGGGGTTCCTTTCGGTGGGTCGCAGTTTTCGGCTGGCGTAGGCGATTACTCGTTCCTTCCCCTGCTGGATCTGGGACAGTACGGCTCCTAGCCCGATGTTACTGGCGTCGGTGTAGAGGATAAAGGGCTGGCTATAATCCGGGTACGCCAGGATTTCGTCCCCCGTGAGGGCCATCTTCAGCTGGCGGAAGGACTCTTCTTCCAACTCCTCCCATTTGAAGGGCGGCTTCTGGTTCTTGGCCTTCCGGGACTGGCCTATCAGGAGGTCCTGCATAGGTGCTGCCTTTTTGGTGAAACCGGGAATAAACCTTCGGTAGTAGCCTACCAACCCGAGGAACTGCCGCACTTCTTTTACGCTGGAGGGGCTTGGCCATTCCTTAATTGCGGTGATCTTATCAGGGTCGGGAGCCACTCCGTCAGCGCTCACCACGTGTCCCAGGTACTGCACCTTTGGTTTCAGGAGGTGACACTTGGAGGGTTTCACCTTTAGGCCGTAACTCGCCAGAGCTTCGAACACTTCCGCCAGGTGTTTCAGGTGGTCCTCATACGTCTTGGAATATACGATGACATCGTCCAGGTACAACAAGACCGTCTCGAAGTTTCTGTGGCCCAGACAACACTCCATTAGTCGTTGGAAGGTTCCTGGTGCGTTGCAGAGTCCGAACGGCATGCAGGTGAACTCGCTAAGTCCCATCGGGGTGGTGAATGCGGTCTTCTCCCGGTCCGCCTCTGCTACAGGAACCTGCCAGTACCCGCTAGTGAGATCCAAGGTAGAGAAGAAGTTAGCAGATCTTAAAGCAGCCAATGACTCCTCTATCCTTGGTAAGGGGTACGCATCCTTGTGTGTGATACGGTTGATTTTCCGGTAATCTACACACATCCTCATGGTGTTGTCTTTTTTTCTGACTAAGACTAGTGGAGCTGCCCAGGGGCTACAGCTATCCCTGATCACCCCAGCCTCCTTCATGTCTCTAAGCATCCCCTTGGCGTGTTGGTAGTGGGCAGGGGGTACGGGTCGATACCTCTCTTTTATAGGAGGATGGTCTCCCGTGGGGATGTGGTGTTCTACCCCCTTGACTCGCCCGAAGTCTAATGGGTGTTTACTGAACACTCTCTCGTACTCCTGAACCACCCGATAGACTCCTTGTTTCTGGTGTGAGGGAGTGGAGTCAGTACCCAGATGTAGTTGCTGACACCAGTCCTCCATGTTTTTCTTAGAGCCGTTACCTTCCTCCGGGTGAGATGGAGGCAAGGGTTCCACAGATTGTATAGAATTTTGGTTAATGGTATATAATTTGGCTAGCGTGGCATACCGGGGCAGGTACACTTCCCTCTCCCCGATATTTATTATGCGAACGGGCACCCTCCCATGGCGTACATCAACCACCCCCCGTGCTGTCAAAATGGTGGGCCTACTGTCTGAGTAAACTGGTTCTACCATTGCCTGGTAATCCCTACCTCTCAGACCAATAGCTGCCCGGCACCAAATCATCATTTCACTTTTTGGGGGCATGGCAATAGGAAAAGGGTCACACATTCTTACGCTACCAATCTCACCGCCGGAGAGTTCCACCTGTTGCCGTCGCATCAGTGCCCGGATCTCTTTCTGGAGCACCCGCTGCTCGCCGGAGCTGGCGTTCTTGGCAACCTGCTGTAAAAGGAAAATCACCTCTGCAAGACAATTTTCAATTACATTAGTTCCTAGAGTTATCTTTGGGTGACTCTCATGTTTGTCAATATCTACAATGATCAGTCCCTGTGCTGCCAGTTCGACTCTACCGATTTTGATGGTCACCTCTTTAAATCCGATCTGTGGCACGGGCTGGCCATTGCTGGCGATGATACTCAAGTCGTCGTCAGGGTAGCGGGTAATATCCGAGTCATTCCAGTACTGCTTAAAGAGCACGTACGGGATGGTGGTGACCTGCGACCCGGTGTCCAGTAGGGCACTCATGGGAATGCCATCCAGTACCACCGGCAAGACTGGACGTCCTCCCACATATCTGTCGCGCCAGTTCGATGGGCCTGGTGATCTTTTTCCTGGGGGTTGGCCCTCTACCCCAGGTTGTGCCCGTTTAAAGAACAGTACCTTGCCATATGTCCGGGTTGATTGCAGCGGCGGCAGATGGGTCGTCCGTCCTCGCTGTATCGGTCACTGGGTCTTCCTCTGGCCGGTGGGGTCCTCCTTGGTCGACGCCACGGGATGTCCTCCGGTCCGGATGCCAGCTGGATCTTCCCTGGGGTGGAAACCTGTAAAGACTGCACAGTTCGGGTTAGCGCAGCAACGCTCTTAGCTAGCTCTTGGACCTGATGGTGTAGGTCTGGAGCCGGGTCATTGTCCAAAGCCTGCTCATCAGCTCCCACAGGCCCTGCCGACAAGGGCGCCGCCTCCTGGTGGTAAGTAATAGCTGGGCGCCTGTGGGTCATAACGCCACCCGGTGCCGGTTCTCGGAGCACCCGGATGGCTCTGTCCTTGAACTGTGCAAAGCCCAGATGGGGATCCTGTAAGGCCATCGCCCGCAACTGGGTTCGGTGGGCATTACAATACAGTCCCTCTATAAATTGTTCAGTCAACAGCCTGTCCTCGTTTCCCACTCCATCAGGGTCGGTCTGCTTAATGGCCCTCAGGGCCTCTTGTAGGTTTAGTGCATAGTCCCTTATACTCTCATGCGCTCGCTGCTTGCACCCGTAGAATCTAAGCTTAATCTCGGCTGAGGTGCGGGTATCAAAGGTATCCTTCAGCCGGGTTAGTATCCCTGCGACAGTCTTCCTCCCAGGTGGCCAGGATTTTACTTCCCTTTTAGCTGCCCCGGTTAGTTGGGCCACCAGGATGCTCACTTTTTGCTCTTCTGTGAGGGGGTACACCTGGAAGAGGCTATCCAGCTTTTCTCTAAAGTCATGCAGGGTATGTGACTCCCCTGAGTACTGGGGTAGCCAAGCTGCTCCCGGGATATAGGGCATGGTGAAGGGCATAACTGCAGCAGCGGTGGCGCTGGCGGGGGTTGAGGCAGTGAAGCTCTCCTCCGTATCCGACATCTTCCTCCCCCCTAGTGGACCGTGGCCTACCTTGCGATGATCCTGTTCCGTAGGCCGCGGCTCCGCAGTGGATCGTCAGGGTTGAGGACCTTCCGTCGCGCTCCAGCGACGTCGGCGTCTGCTGGGCTCCTTCCAGGACCTTACGCAACGTCCGGACGTGAGGCGGGGCTTCAGTTCTCACGCGCTTTCGAAGTCCACGCCCCTCTTCTTCCCGCGCGGCGTCCTCAAGATGGCGTCCAATGGCGGGAAAACTCCACGGATGGCGGGAAGAAGGCCGAAGATGGCGCCGGATGGCGGGAAAACTTCGCGGATGGCGGGAAGAAGGCAGAAGATGGCGCCGGATGGCGGGAAACCTCACCACTGGTAAGTTTGAAGAGTCTTTGCTTTTCAGGCACGCAGTACCCGGTGGTTGCGGGCACGAAATCCTGCCGACTACGCCAAAGTTGACGCGCCCCTGGGCCTGCTGTGTCGCGTAGCGTCTCGCGCACGGGGGCTTACCCGGAACCGGATCAGATGAGGGTTGTAGTCTCCGAGTGGCGGGGACCCGGTCCGTGCCCAGGGGGTCAGACTCAGTGTGTGGCAGTCTTGATAGATGTTATTTGAGTGTCGACTACGCCACCCGTTGATTTGCAGCTATGGAGCTGCCGCTGCAGGGCAGACCGCTGAGGCCGGTGTAGAATTGTGCAGCGTGATAGTATACCCCCAACGGGAGGGGTATGGCCTCAGGGCAGCCGACGTGGAAGATGGGGGTAGCAGGAACCACTCAGAGACGGTGCGGTGTAATTCAGGGTCTTTACTGGTAACAACGATAGACCCTCCCGGAGTACTTGCTAGCGAACGGGGCCTGGTCAGTCCTTGAGCAGATGGGATCTCCCCTGGCCAGGCGGAGTTGTAGGCCTCCCAAACTGACTGTACTCTTCTGGCTACCTTGCTAGAAGCGGATATAAGTAGCCCACGTCCCTGAGTGTACCGTGTGGTGCTCACCCGTATGGCCGGTGACTCGGGGCCTTCTATTGGCTTCCGCTCCACGATGGCGGTGCTGGTCCCACACGTGTGACCGTGCCTTCGGGTTTCTGGGCCTGAGGACCTGAAATCCCCTGCCGGTCGGCTTCTGCTGCTGGGTAAGAGTTAGTCCCCACAGCCTCGGACGCCGGGTCCGGTAAGAAAGCTTCTCAGTCAGGGCGAGCTCTGCAGCTGCCAGCCCCTGACTCGTAGTAGTATTGCTCCCACTGAGCTCCAGCTGTTTCTTCCTATGACTGTCTCTTGTCTCTACTCTCCTTGACTCCTAACCCTGCTTCAGCCCCGGGTTTATATAGGGGAAGTTCTTCCCCTCCCAAGACTGGGCAGGAGGTGTGGCATGCACAGGATCCCTGACCAAAGGACCTCCCACCTGCTCTCAGACATAACATCTCTATCACTGTGGCAACCAGACCCCTGGGGTGTCACACATTCATACCGTCTGTTCAACGTGGATAGCCTGAGGAAAGGAAGAATGAGGAGGAGGATGAGGAGGAGAGCATGGACAATCGTCCTCTTGCTCAGGACAGGGACTTGACTGTTGACAGTCTGGCACAAATAGCTGGCTTTATGTTCCGCTGCCTTTCCCGTGACCCTCGCATTGTACGCATTTCGGCCAACAGTAATTACTGGTTGGTCACACTTCTAGACCCACGCTACAAGGAGAACTTTATATCTGTCATTCCAGTGGCGAAGAGGTCTAGTAAAATGTTGCAGTACCAGAAAGCCCTTGCTGCGGAATTATTAAAAAAATTTCCATCTGAAAACGCTGGTGGCAGAGGTCACAGTTCCTTGAACAACCAAGGAGTACAGACGAGGGAGACACAAATACGATGCAGCAAAGGCAGGGGAATACAGTCGAAGGGTGGGACAGTTTTCTCAGACAATGCCAATGCCCAGGTCCTGATGTGCGGGGTATTCTGACAAGAAGGGAAAGTTTGTGAAGATTCTGAAGGAGTACCTTGCCAACCATACCAACATCCTCCGTGATTCCTCTGTGCCTTATAATTATTGGGTATCCAAGCTGGACACGTGGCAAGAGCTAGCTCTCTGCGCCTTTGAGGTCCTGGCCTGCCCTGCCTCTAGCGTTTTGTCAGAGCGGGTTTTTAGTGCCACCGGGGGCATTATAACTGAAAGACGCACCCGCCTGTCAACTGACAATGCTGACAGACTGACTCTTATAAAAATGAACAAGGGCTGGATTGGGTCAGACTTCTCAACACCACCAGATGATAGCAGCGTAACATAAACTCAAATACAGTGTCTTTTTTTTGGGAGCTGTATTCCCATGCACCTCTTCACACCCAGACATGGGTATACACTTCCTGATTTTGGCTATTTTCTGTTGTCATCCTCCTTCTCCTCATCTTCCACCATCATATCATCAGGGTTACCGTGATGCAACACCCACATAATTTTTTTAAGGGTGCTTATGATGCCCGTAGGAATTTTTTTTAGAGCCCTACCTCTAACATTCTGTATGATATACAGTATGTTCATGTAGGCCCCCCAGGGGTAAATGTTTTTTAGCCCATGCACTTAGTGCATGGGCATTACCGGTATAGGAGACTCATTCCTTACCAATGGTAACAATTTTTTTAATGAAGACCTCCTCTAAGTCTCTTCAAAGGAGTATTGGAATGCATCCAATTTTTTGCCAGCCCTTGCAGTCACTGCATTGACATTACCAGTATAGGAGACTCGCTCCTTTATAATGGGAACATTTTTTTTACTGAGGTCCTCCTCTAGTTATCTTCAAAGGGGTATTGGAGTACGTCCTAATTTTTGTCAGCCCTTGCAGTCACTGCATACTCAGTAATAGTATAGGAGACCCTCTCCTTTATAATGGGAACATTTTTTTTACTTAGGCCCTCCTCTATGTCTCTTTAAAGGGGTATTGGGGTTTTTCCAAAATTTAGGCATCCGTTGCAGTCACTTCATATGCTATAACTGTATAGCAGAACCGCTCCTTTATAATGGGAACATTTTTTTACTGAGGCCCTTCTCTGTGTCTTCAAATTGGTATTGGGGTTTTTCCAAAGTTTAGGCAGCCGTTACAGTCACAGCATACGCTATAACTGTAGAGCATAAGCACTCCTTTATAATAGGAATATTTGTTTAACTAAGGCCCTCCTCTGTGTCTTTAAATTGGTATTGGAGTTTTTCCAAAATTTGGGCAGCCCTTTCAGTCACTGCATACGCAATAACAGTATAGGAGACCCCCTCCTTAATAATAGGAAATTCTTTTTTTTAAATCAGGCCCTCTATGTCTCTTCAAAGGGGTACTGGGGTTATTCCAAATTTTTGGGCAGGCCTTGAAGTCACTGCATACACTATAACAGTATAGGAGACCCGCTCCTTAATAGTGGGAACAACAAAGCATAGCCAGCTGATGGCCCTCTAACAATAGTGAGTAAGAGCTGCCTGATGGCCCTATAAAAATAGGCATTGTGACTTTCAGAGTCCCTCCTTCATAAATGAAACATGATGTGTCTGATCATGTCTCACACACCACATGGCCAGATAAGGTAGTAAAATGTTAAAATGACATTTACTGGTAAATGTATTTTTCACTAATGCAATGCAAAAGTGCAAAAACACATCAAAAATGCTGTGTGTGAACATAGCCCAAGGTGTGGAGGATTATTTTTGTTTATGGTTATTTATTTTGCCTTATATACAAGTCATTACCCTGGAAAGGATGTTCCTTAACATTTTTTCCCAGGAAAATACATTTTGATTTCATTTCTGTATGTTTTATTGTGAGCCCGTAAAAGTGGCGTAATTCTCTGACAACAATGTTCACAGCAGTGACCTGGGAGTCAGAGATGCTTCCAGGGGTCTTCCCCATGCTGCTCTCATGTCATTTGAGCACTGTTCCCGTATATTTCGGCAATTTTTAAGCCCCATGCGGACCTCTGGGGGGGCCGTTGGAAAAATGCTCGAGTTTCCCCAAATATTTACATTGGGCTCGTTGCTCGAGTCGAGCACCCAAGCATTCAAATTTGCTCGACCCGAGCAACGAGCACCCGAGCACTTTAGTCCTCGCTCATCACTAATAACCACCCACTACCGGCTCCTGCACCAGAGAATCCATAGAATGACTGCAGACTTGTACCCTAAGGCTGGAAAGCCCATTAATTAATCACTATAATAATGCTTAGTAGATTTTAGCTAATCACCGAAATATGAAATTCAATTTGGGCAGACTCCTTCAATTGCGGTGGGCGAGAGAGACGATTTGCATCTAATAAACTTCTATCAAATTTGCCAGGAAGAGTTTTAAAAAATAGACTCTTATACTTACTTTTCCTTTTCTCTCCCAATGCTGGTCCTTTCACCGTCTTTCAATCAGCTCCTTTTAGAATTTCTTCTTCCTGCTGCTCTGGGTCTTCTCTCTTTTTGTACTGCCATTGTCGAGGCATCTCGGGGTCAAGGCATACGTCATTGCCAATATTGACTTCTGTCTTTCCTCCCTTTATCACACTCATGTTAAACATGAGGCATGACATTAATCCCTTAATGCAAAATGACTTACAGGTGTATTAGGTGTATCAGTGCTGGGGCGAGTGGAGGGGGCTCAGGAGCTGAGCTCCCTACATATGCAGTAAATACCGGCACAGCGCACCAATGAGTTACCATAGTAGTGGGGAGCCTGCAGAAGGCCGCCATCTCTGCCATCTTGGTATTTCAATGAAGCTCAGCCACTGGCTGAGCTTCATGGAAGACCGCAATTTCTATATATACTGAAACCCTATTGTATTGTAGTATATAGTGATTCCACGATCACAGGTTAAAGTTCAGTAAGGGGACTACAAAATAAAGTAAAAATAAGAAGTCTTTAAAAGATATTATAAAAAAAATGTATTTATGTACACACATATACAGTGGGGGAAAAAAGTATTTAGTCAGCCACCAATTGTGCAAGTTCTCCCACTTAAAAAGATGAGAGAGGCCTGTAATTGACATCATAGGTAGACCTCAACTATGAGAGACAAAATAAGAAAAGAAATCCTGAAAATCACATTGTCTGATTTGGAAAGAATTTGTTTTCAAATTTTGGTGGAAAATAAGTATTTGGTCAATTACAAAAGTTAATCTCAATACTTTGTTATAAATCCTTTGTTGGCAATGATAGAGGTCAAACGTTTTCTGTAAGTCTTCACAAGGTTGACACACACTGTTGCTGGTATATTGGCCCATTCCTCCATGTAGATCTCCTCTAGAACAGTGATGTTTTGGGGCTGTCGCTGGGCAAAACGGACTTTCAACTCCCTCCAAAGGTTTTCTATATGGTTTAGATCTGGAGACTGGCTAGGCCACTCCAGGGCCTTGAAATGCTTCTTACGAAGTCGCTCCTTCGTTGCCCTGGTGGTGTGCTTGGGATCATTGTCATGCTGAAAGACCCAGTCACGTTTCATCTGCAATGCCCTTGCTGATGGAAGGAGGTTTGCACTCAAGATCTCACGATACATTGCCCCATTCATTCTTTCATGTACACGGATCAGTCGTCCTGGTCCCTTGGCAGAGAAACAGCCCCAAAGCATGATGTTGCCACCCCCATGCTTCACAGTAGGTATGGTGTTCTTTGGATGCAACTCAGCATTCTTTCTCCTCCAAACACGACGAGTTGTGTTTCTACCAAACAGTTCTACTTTGGTTTCATCTGACCATATGACATTCTCCCAATACTCTTCTGGATCATCCAAATGCTCTCTAGCAAACTTCAGACAGGCCCGGACATGTAATGACTTAAGCAGGGGGACACGTCTGGCACTGCAGGATCTGAGTCCCTGGTGGTGTAGTGTGTTACTGATGGTAGCTTGTGTAACGTTGGTCCCAGCTCTCTGCAGGTCATTCTCTAAGTCCCCCTGTGTGGTTCTGGGATTTTTGCTCACCGTTTTTTAGATCATTTTGACCCCACGGGGTGAGATCTTGTGTGGAGCCCCAGATCGAGGGAGATTATCAGTGGTCTTGTATGTCTTCCATTTTCTAATTATTGCTCCCACAGTTGATTTCTTCACACCAAGCTGCTTGCCTATTGCAGATTCAGTCTTCCCAACCTGGTGCAGGGCTACAATTTTGTTTATGGTGTCCTTCAACAGCTCTTTAGTCTTCACTATAGTGGAGTTTGGAGTGTGACTAGTTGAGGTTGTGGAAAGGTGTCTTTCATACTGATAACAAGTTCAAACAGGTACCAGTAATGCAAGTAATGAGTGGAGGACAGAAGAACCTCTTAAAGAAGAAGTTACAGGTCTGTGAGAGACAGAAATCTTGCTTGTTTGTAATTGATCAAATAGTTATTTTTCACCAAAATTTGAAAAAAAATTCTTTACAAATCAGACAGTGTGATTTTCAGGATTTGTTTTCTCATTTTGTCTCTCATAGTTGAGGTCTACCTATGATGTCAATTACAGGCCTCTGTCATCTTTTTAAGTGGGAGAACTTGCACAATTGGTGGCTGACTAAATACTTTTTTTCCCACTGTATATTTATATATATATATATATATATATATATATATATATATATATATGTGTGTATACATATATATATATATATATATATATATATATATATATATATACACACACAGTGGTGAGAGGAAGTGTTTGCCCCCTTCCTGATTCCTTACTTTTTTACAAAGATAAAAAAATTGGATTTTTCACGGGTTTTCCTGTGATGCTGGTAATGCCACGTGGAAAAGACATCTCAGGAATCCAGAGCTTTTACAAAGATAACACAAGTAAACACAAAATGCAGCTTTTAAATGTAGGTCTTTACTATTAAGGGAAAAAAAAATCCAAACCTACAAGTTCCTGTTTGAAAAAGTGATTACCTCCCCTTCCCTTAAAACATAAATTAATAAGGAAGCTGAGTTCACTTTCCCTAGCCGCACACAGGTCTGATTACTGCCACGCCTATTGTCAAACAAGAAATCACTTAAATAGGACCTGCCTGACAAGGTGAAGTAGACCAAAAGTTCCTCAAAAGCTAGACATCATGCTGCGATCCAAAGAAATTCAGCAACAAAAGAGAAACAAAGTAATTTAGTATGAAAAATGTTATAAAGCCATTTCTAAAAATTTGGGACTCCAGCAAACAACAGTGAGAGCCATTATCCACAAATAGTGAAAACATGGAACAATGGTGAACTTTCCCAGGAGCGGCCAGCCGACCAAAATTGCCCCAAGAGCGCAGCGACGACTCATCCAAGAGGTCACAAAAGAACCCACAACAACATCCAAAGAACTGCAGGCCTCACTTGCCTCAGTTAAGGTCAGTTTTCATGACTCCACCATAAGAAAGACCATAAGAAAGAGACTGGGCAAAAATGGCATGCATGGCAGAGTTCCAAGACAAAAACCACTGCTGAGCTAAAAGAACATAAAGGCTCGTCTCAGTCTTTCCAGAAAACATTTTGATGATCGCTAAAACTTTTGGGAGAATACTCTTTGGACTGACGAGACAAAAGTTTATTTTTTTGGAAGGAGTATGTACCATTACATCTGGCACAGTGGCATACCGCCAATGGAGGCAGACCACGCGACTGCTATAGGGCCCATGAGATGGGGGGGCCTGATGTCAGCGCCCTTCAGCAACAACCCCCCCGCATCGGGGCCCTCCCGCACAGCCAGCACCGCCCCCCGACCCGCATTCAACTGTATCGGCAGATGCCGATACAGTTGAAGGCAATGATGGAGGAGGGAGCGTCATGTGACACTCCCTCTCCCATCATTCCTCCTCTGTGTCTGACGCACCATGCTGAGTCAGGCAGTGGAGCTAATGAGACGCTCTGCAGAGACCAAAGCAGCGGGAGAACGAGGTGCGGTAAGTGTGTAATTATTTATTTATTTAAATGTGGTGCCCATATTACTGTAGGACTGTGGCTGCACTATGCCCTATGGGGTCCGCATTATGCCCTATGGGGGCCGCATTATACCCTATGAGGGCCACACTAAGCTATATGGGGTCATGCTAAGCCCCATGGGGGCCACACTATGCCCTATGGGGGCCATATTAAGCCATATGGGGCTGCACTAAGCGCTATGGGGGACGCACTAAGTCCTATGGAGGATGCATTATACTGTATGGAGGACCATGGGGGTGCACTATACTTTATGTAGGACCAAGGGGCCGCATTATTTTGTATGGAGGACCATGGGGGGTGCATAATATTGCAGGGAAAACCATGACAGGTGCATAATATTGCGTGGAAGACCATGGACCTCAGGGGAGATCATCCATAGTCATTACATTTGCTCGGTTGTTGAGTGAGACAACTGCACTGTATTTATCCCTTAGAGCATGGGTATGTACCTGTGGCACCCCAGGGGGTCTGGTTGCCACAGTGGTAGCAATACCATGTCTGAGAGCAGACAGGCGTTTCCTGGTCAGGAGTGCTTTACATGCATCACCTCCTGCCCCTGGCCAGGAAGGGGAGGATCCTGCCCTTTATAAACTGGATCTGGGGCGGGGTTAGGGAGTAGTTCCAGAGACAGGGACAGAGCAGCAAAGCAAGGAGCCCTGTAGGCAAGACAGGAGCAGAGAGCCAGGGACAGGAGCGATTAGAGCTCGTCCTGGCTGGAGACACCACGAACCGGACACCGGAGTCCGAGGCTGTGGGGATTATACGCCCAGCAGCAGAAACCACACGGCAGGGGATTTCAGGTCCTCTGGCCATACGAAGCCCGGAAGCTCAGTCACACGAAGGGGACCGGTACCGCCACAGAGGAGTGAGGAATACCAAGGGCCCAAGTCGCCAGCCATACGGGTGAGCACCACACGGTACACTCAGGGACGTGGGCTACCACACGACTACAGCAGGGTATCCAGAAAGAGTACAGTCAGAACGGCAGGCCTACAACTTCACCCGGCCAGCGGAACTCTTAGTTTGCTCTCAGACCGGCCAGGTCTCCACTGCTAGCCAGCACTCCCAGCGGGACCTTAATAACTGCCATCATGAAAGGCCCTGAACTGCACTGCCAAGACTCTGAGTCATTACTACTGCTCCTGTGCCCAACCACCACCATCATTCACCTGCGCTGCCCTGAAGCTACACTCTTCCTGTGGGGAGTTATACTACACTTGCTGCGCATATCACCAGCTTCAGTGGACTGCTCCGCAGCGGCGGTTCTCCATAACCGCAATCCACAGGTGGCGTAGTCGGACTATATAAACCTATACACATAGACTGCCACTGGTTTGACCGCCCTGGGTCACGGACCGGGTCGCCGCCACGGTGACTACAACCCCCAGAATCCAACAAGGCCCAGTTCCGGGTTCCCCCGCACTGCCCAGGGGGCGCGTCAACTTTGGCATAGTCGGCAGGATTACGTGCCTGCTACCACCGGGTACTGCGCGCCTTCACAGACTGTGTCGCATACCGTGGTGAAGATTTCCCCCCACCTGCTGCCGTTTTCCTGCCATCTTCCGCCATTTTCGGGTCGCCGCGCGGGAAGAAGAGGTGCGGAACCTCTGAAAACGCGCGAAGTCCAAAGCCCCGCCCCACGCATTGACGCAGCGCCAGGTCCTGGAAGGAGCCACAGCGCGCGCTGACGTCAGATGCGTGCGACGCCGGGTCCTACAAGGAGACCATCGCCTGCGGAACTGCGGCCTACGGAGGAAAGGAGAAGGAAGGTAGGCCAAGGTTCACTAGGGGGGAGGAAGACGCCGGATGTGGAAGGAACTTCCACCGCCAGCGCGGCCGCTGCCGCAGTGATGCCATTCACAATGCCCTATATCCCAGGAGCGGCGTGGCTGCCCCAGTACTCAGGGGAGTCGCACACCCTGAGTGACTTCAAAGAGAGACTAAATAGCCTGTTCAAAGTATACCCCCTGTCCAAGGAGCAGAAAGTGAGCATCCTGATAGGCCAGTTGATCGGCGCAGCCCAAAGAGAAGTGAAATCCTGGTCAGTCAGAGAGAAGGGGACTGTAAAGGAGATACTGGCCCGTCTAAAGGACACTTTCGATACCCGCACCACCGCAGAGATCAAAATGAAATTTTATGGGTGCAAACAACGGGCACAGGACAGTATACCGGACTATGCTTTGAACTTACAGGAGGCGCTGAGAGCCATTAGGCAGGTGGACCCTGACAGTGTACTTGGTGAAAATAGACTGTTAACAGAGCAGTTTATTGAAGGTCTACTGTCCAGCGCCCACCGAACCCAGTTGCGCATAATGGCCCAGCAGAACCCTGACTTAGACTTAGCCCAATTTAAGGACAGAGCCATCCGGGTGCTCCGAGAACCAGCACCAGGTGGCGCCACAGCTCACAGGCGCCCAGCTATCACTTACCACCAGGAGGTGGCCCCCTCGTCTGCAGAGCCTGTAGGAGCTGAGGCACAGGCTCTGGACAATGCCCCGTCTGCAGACCTACACCATCAGGTCCAAGAGCTAACTAAAAGTGTAGCAGCACTAACCAAAACTGTACAGTCCTTGCAGGTGTCTCCCAAAGGAAAGATCCAGCTGGCTTACAGTCCGGAGGACGTCCCATGGCACCGACAGAAGAGGATTCCACCATCCAGAGGGAGGAACAGCGACCGCTACAACCAGGACGGACAACCCATCTGCCGCCGCTGCAGCCAGCCAGGACATTACGCAAGGTACTGTCATTTAAATGGGCAAAACCTGGGGCAGAGGGCCAACCCCCAGGCATAAGACCACCAGGCCCACCAAGCTGGCGAGACAAATATGTGGGAGGACGACCGGTCCTATCTGTCGTGCTGGACGGCTTTCCAATGAGCGCGTTGCTGGACACTGGATCCCAGGTGACCACCATCCCCTACATTCTTTTTAAGCGGTACTGGAATGACTCTGATAATACCCACCGTCCAGACGAACATTTGAGCATTTATGCCAGCAATGGTCAACCCGTGCCTCAGGTGGGGTTCAAGGAAGTGACCATAAAAGTTGGCAAAGTCGAACTGCCAGCACAAGGACTGATTATTGTCGACATTGATTGCCGTGAAAGTCATCCCATGATAACTTTGGTCGCTAATGTTATTGAAAATTGTCTTGCAGAGATAATTGTCTTATTGCAGCAGGTTGCGGAAACCGCCTGTTCCAGCCAGCAACGGGTTCTACAAAGGGAGATCAGGGCCCTGATGAAAAGGCAACAGGTAGAACTATCTGGTGGCGAAATTGGTAATGTGAGGATGAGTGACCCATTCCCTATCGCCATGCCCCCAAAGAGTGAAATGATGATTTGGTGCCGGGCAGCTATATGCCTAAGGGGTAGAGATTACCAAGCCATGGTGGAACCCGTCTACTCAGACAGTAGGCCCACCATTTTGACAGCCCGGGGGGTGGTTGATGTCCGCCATGGGAGGGTACCCGTCCGCATCCTGAACATTGGGGAAAGAGAGGTACATTTACCCTGCTATGCCACCCTAGCCAAACTGTTCACCGTCAACCAAGACTCTGTAAAAGCAGTGGAACCCTTGCCTCCATCTCAACCCGAGGAGGATAACGGCTCCAAGAAACAAATGGAGGACTGGTGTCAGAGGCTGCATGTAGGTACTGACTCCACTCCCCCACACCAAAAACAGGGAGTCTACCGGGTGGTTCAGGAGTACGAAAGAGTCTTTAGTAAACACCCACTTGACTTTGGGCGAGTAAAGGGGGTAGAACACCATATCCCCACGGGAGACCATCCACCCATCAAGGAAAGGTACCGGCCTGTTCCCCCTGCACACTACCAAAATGCCAAGGGAATGTTGCGAGAAATGAAGGAGGCTGGGGTAATAAGAGACAGCTGTAGCCCCTGGGCGGCTCAACTAGTTCTTGTAAAGAAGAAAGATGGCACCATGAGAATGTGTGTAGATTACAGGAAGGTCAACCGCATAACACACAAAGATGCGTACCCGTTACCTAGAATAGAAGAGTCCTTAGCTGCATTAAAAACTGCTAACTTCTTTTCCACTTTGGACCTTGCTAGCGGGTACTGGCAGGTTCCTGTAGCAGAGGCAGACAAGGAGAAGACTGCATTCACCACCCCATGGGCTTCAGCGAATTTAACTGCATGCCGTTCGGACTCTGCAACGCCCCAGGGACCTTCCAGCGGCTGATGGAGTGCTGTTTGGGACATCGGAATTTCGAGACGGTCCTGCTATACCTGGACGATTTCATCGTGTATTCCAAAATGTACGAGGATCATCTGAAGCACCTAGCAGAAGTGTTTGACGCCCTGGCAGGCTTTGGTCTAAAGGTGAAGCCTTCAAAATGCCATCTACTGAAACCAAAGGTACAGTACCTGGGACATGTGGTGAGTGCTGATGGAGTGGCTCCCGACCCCGATAAAATTACAGTGATTAACCCCTTAAGACCCGAGGGTGGTTTGCACGTTAATGACCAGGCCAATTTTTACAATTCTGACCACTGTCACTTTATGAGGTAATTACTCTGGAACGCTTCAACGGATCCCCCTGATTCTGAGATTCTCTTTTCAGGACATATTGTACTTCATGATTGTGGTAAAATTTCTTCGATATCACTTGCGTTTATTTGTGAAAAAAACGGAAATTTGGCGAAAATTTTGAAAATTTTGCAATTTTCTAAATTTGAATTTTTATGCCCTTAAATCAGAGAGATATGTCACACAAAAGAGTTAATAAATAACATTTCCCACATGTCTACTTTACATCAGCACAATTTTGGAATCAAAATTTTTTTTTGTTAGGGAGCTATAAGGGTTAAAAGTTGACCAGCGATTTCTCATTTTTCCAACAAAATTTACAAAACCATTTTTTTAGGGACCACATCACATTTGAAGTCACTTTGAGAGGTCTTTATGACAGAAAATACCAAAAGTGACACCATTCTAAAAACTGCACCCCTCAAGGTGCTAAAAACCACATTCAATAACTTTATTAACCCTTCAGGTGCTTCACAGGAATTTTTTGAATGTGGAAGAAAAAAATGAACATTTAACTTTTTTCACAAAAATGTTACTTTAGACCCAATTTTTTTTATTTTCACAGAGGTAACAATAAAAAATGGACCCCAAAATTTGTTGTGCAATTTCCCCTGGGCACGCAGATACCCAATATGTGGGGAAAAAACACTGTTTGGGCGCACAGCAGGGCTCAGAAGGGAAGGAGCGCCATTTGACTTTTTGATTGTAAAATTTGCTTGAATAATTAGCTGACGCCATGTTGTGTTTGGAGAGCCCCTGTGTGCCCAAACATTGGAGCTCCCCCACAAGTGACCCCATTTTGGAAACTAGACCCCCCAAGGCACCTATCTAGATGCATAGTAAGCACTTGGAACCCCCAGGTGCTTCACAAATTGATTCGTAAAAATGAAAAAGTGAAAAAAAAAACACTTTTTCATTTTTATGAATCAATTTGTGAAGCACCTGGGGGTTCCAAGTGCTCACTATGCATCTAGATAGGTGCCTTGGGGCGTCTAGGTTCCAAAATGTGGTCACTTGTGGGGGAGCTCCAATGTTTGGGCACACAGGGACTCTCCAAATGCAACATGGTATCCGCTAACAAATTGAATGGAAAATCGGCTCAAATTGTTAGCGGACACCAAGTTGCGTTTGGAGAGCCCCTGTGTACCCAAACTTTGGAGCTCCCCCACAAGTGACCCCATTTTGGAAACTAGACCCCCAAAGGCACCTATCTAGATGCATAGTGAGCACTTGGAACCCCCAGGTGCTTCACAAATTGATTCGTAAAAATGAAAAAGTGAAAAAAAAAACACTTTTTCATATTTATGAATCAATTTGTGAAACACCTGGGGGTTCCAAGTGCTCACTATGCATCTAGATAGGTGCCTTGGGGGGTCTAGTTTCCAAAATGGGGTCACTTGTGGGGTAGCTCCAATGTTTGGGCACACAGGGGCTCTCCAAACGCAACATGATGTCCGCTAACAATTTGAGCCGACAATTTGTTATCGGATACCATGTTGCATTTGGAGAGTCCCTGTGTGCCCAAACATTGGAGCTCCCCCACAAGTGACCCCATTTTGGAAACTAGACCCCCCAAGGCACCTATCTAGATGCTTAGTGAGCACTTGGAACCCCCAGGTGTTTCACAAATTGATTCATAAATATGAAAAAGTGTTTTTTTTTTTCACTTTTTCATTTTTACAAATCAATTTATGAAGCACCTGGGGGCTCCAAGTGCTCACTATGCATCTAGATAGGTGCCTTGGGGGGTCTAGTTTCCAAAATGGGGTCACTTGTGGGGGAGCTCCAATGTTTGTGCATGCAGTAGCTCTCCAAACGCAACATGGCGTCCGCTAACAATTTGAGCCGATTTTCCATTCAATTTGTTAGCGGACACCATGTCGCGTTTGGAGAGCCCGTGATGTGCCTAAACAGTGGAGCTCCCCCACAAGTGACCCCATTTTGGAAACTATACCCCTCAAGGATTTTATTAAGGTGTATAGTGAACATTTTGAACGCAGAGGTACGACACAGAATTTGTTTACATTAGGTCATCATATTGAATAAGTTGTCATAAGTCTTGAGCGCAAGTGCTCGCTACTTGAGTTTGCATCGGGTACTCAGGTATGCACCATGTACAGCGTGTGCTCGAGTGACATGCTCGAGTCCCTGCTCCGCATGTTTCACGGTTATTAGACACCCAAAAAAAAACATGCGGGTATCGCTCGTGCATGGCAGGCAATCCCGTAAAGTTTTTTTGGCCGCGAAGCATATGGGGCAGAGACTCGAGCATGTCACTCAAATACCCACGATACTCAATGCATACCAGAGCACCCGATGCAAACTCAAGTAGCGAGCACTTGCGCTCAACACTAGTCGCCATATCGTCATCTTTTTTCTTACTTTTGAAAAAAATCCCAACCCCATCACAACCCTAACCCCAACCCTAACCCCAACCCCAGCCCTAACCGTAGCACAACCCTAACCGTAGCACAACCCTAACCGTAGCACAACCCTAACCGTAGCACAACCCTAACCGTAGCACAACCCTAACCCTAGCACAACCCTAACCCTAGCACAACCCTAACCCCAAACCCAGCCCTAACCCTAGCCCAATCCTAACCCAAGAGTTTATTTTTGACGCCGTTCCTCGTGCAGTATAAGTGATTAGACGACTTTATTCTTCGGGTCGGTGTGATTACAGCAATACCAGAATCATATGGGGTTTTTATGACTGACAGCTGTCACACACAAAAAGACGCATTTTTTGTAAAATCTAGTTTTTGCATCGCCATATTTTGAGAGCTATAATTTTTCCAGATTTTGGCAGACAGTCATGTGACGGCTCGTTTTTTGCGGGATGAGTTGAAGTTGTTATTGGTGCCATTTTCAGGCACGTGACATTTTTTGATCGCTTTCTATTCCGATTTTTGGGAGGCAGAATAAACAAAAACCAACAATTCAGGAATTGTTTTTTTTTTTTTTATTCTGTTCCGCGTGTGGTAAAAGTGATAAGGCAGCTTTATTCTTCGGGTCAGTACGTTTACAGCGGTACCACATTTATATAGTTTTTCTATGTTTTGCACTTTTACATAATAAAAGCAATTTTATAGAAAAAAATATTTTTTAGCATAGCTTTATTCTGAGAGCTATAACTTTTTTATTTTTCGGCTGATGGAGCTGTATGTCAGCTTGTTTTCTGCGGGACGAGATGACGTTTTCAGCGGTACCATTTTTATTTATATTCGTCTTTTTGATCGCGTGTTATTCCATTTTTTATTTGGCAGTATGGCGATAAAGCATTGTTTTTTGCTTCGTTTTTTTTTTTTTTTTTTTTTTTACCGTGTTCACTGAAGGGGTTAACTAGTGGGACAGTTTTATAGGTCAGGTTGTTCCGGACGCGGCGATACCAAATATGTGTACTTTTATTGTTTTTTTTGTTTTTTTTTAATAATAATATTTATTGATGGGTACATTATATTTTTATTTTTGGTGGATTATTTTTTTTTAACTTACTGACAGTTTTTATACTTTATTACTTTATCCCACTATGGGACTTTCACTTTTTTTTCTCTGATCGCCTGCATGGCACAGGAATGCAGCACCATCCCTGTGTCATACAGGCTATCAGCGCTGCACAGTGAGAAGATTGTTTGGAGATGCACTGCGCATGTCCAAACAATCTTCCTGCTGTCTGGTGACCCGGATGTTGTCATGACGACATCGGGTCGTCATGGCAACACCCGGGAAGCCTTTGCAGACAGCGCTGGAAGCCGGAAGAGGAGGTGAGTATCTGCGATCACCTCCCCTTGCTGCGATCGGCTGCGATCGACTTCGATCGCAGCATCGCAGGGGTTAATGTGCTGGGAGCAGTGCAGGACCACTCCCTGCACATAGTACCGGGTGTCAGCTGTGACAATCAGCTGACACCCGGCGGCAATCGCGCCCGCACAGCCTGTGTGCGCGCGCGATCGCGATGACGTACTAATACGGGTCTGGCTCTTAAGTCCCAGGGCACAGACGCGTATTAGTATGTCAGATGTTATTAAGGGGTTAAGGACTGGCTGAGACCCTCCAGCATAAAGGAAGTGTGGCAGTTCCTCGGGTTGGTAGGCTACTACCGAAGATTCATCCCCAGTTTCACCTAAATGGCAGCTCCTATGCAGGACCTCCTGATAGGCCAGTCCAGGAAGGCCAAAAACCAGAAGCCGCCCTTCAAATGGGACAAGCTGGAGGATGAGTCTTTCTGCCAGCTGAAGATGGCCCTCACGGGGGATGAAACCCTGGTGTACCCTGATTACGGCCAGCCTTTTATTCTCCACACGGACGCGAGCAACATGGGGCTAGGGGCGGTGCTGTCCCAGATCCAACAGGGCAGAGAACGGGTAATCGCTTATGCCAGCAGGAAGCTCCGGCCTACACAGAGAAACCCTGAAAATTATAGCTCCTTCAAGCTAGAGTTCCTGGCAGTGGTGTGGGCAGTTACAGAACGCTTTAAACATTACCTTGCCTCTTCCAAGTTCACCGTGTACACGGACAACAACCTGTTGACACACCTAGACCCTGCAAAACTTGGCGCCCTGGAGCAGAGATGGATGGCCCGCCTATCCAACTATGAATTCACCATCAAGTACCGGGCTGGGCGCAAGAATGCCAACGCAGATGCGCTGTCCAGAATGCCCCACTTGCCGGACGGGGGGGGGGGGATCTGGAAGAGCTGGAAGAGATAGAGATCCCCGCCTTCCACCGTCATGGGATCACTCAGTGCTCTCACTGCGTGAAGGACAAACACTCTGCCGCCAAAGAAGCCACGTTTAATCCCTTGCCCCATCACGGTTGGGCAGAGACGCATTACAGTGACCTGGCCATCCGCCTGGTGAAGGAGTTACTGACACAGGCTGATGCCCGCCTTGATCCAGATGCTCCGGAGGAAGCCAAACAGCTGTGGAAGGAAAAGAGCAAGCTGTTCGTCTATGGAGGGAAGCTGTGTCGGAGAAATGTCAATTCCCGGACACACGAGCTGGTCTGGCAGGTGGTGATCCCAAGACGGGACGCGGCTATGGTCTTGGAAGCGTACCACGATGGAGCGGGACACTTCGGATGGAAAAAGCTGGAGGTTCTATTGGGTTGGCGTGAGAGGAGCCATTGAGAGGTGGTGTCGAGACTGCGGCCCATGCAACCTGAGGAGAAAAGACCGTACCAGCCAGAGGGCCCCCCTGCAGCCCATCATCACCAAGCAGCCACTTGAACTGGTAGCCCTGGACCATGTGAAGCTATCTCCAAGCAGGTCAGGCTACGTCTACGCCCTCACCATCGTAGACCACTACTCCAGGTTCCTGGTGGTAGTGCCGGTCAAGGACCAAACGGCTCAGACAGCGGCCAAAGCGTTCCAACAGCATTTCTGCCGTCCACACGGGTACCCGGAACGTGTGCTGACTGATCAAGGTCCAGCCTTCGAAGTAGAGGTCTTTCAGGAATTCTGCAACCTGTATGGCTGCAAGAAGATAAGTACAACGCCTTATCACCCCCAAACCAACGGGCTGTGTGAAAAGATGAACCAGGTAGTGATAGACCTGCTGAAGACGTTGCCCCTGGAAGAACGCAGTCTGTGGCCTGAAAAGTTGCCAGACCTAGTGGACCTGTACAACCACATCCCGGTGAATTCCACCAACAGCACGCCTGCTTACCTGATGAGAGCAAGGCCTGGTAAACTGCCCATTGACCTGGATATGGGAGTCCTGACACCAGAGGACGCCTCACCAGATGCAGACTGGGATACTGAACGACAACAACAGTACCGCAAAGTACAGGAAAGTGTTGAGAGGAGTCTGTCTCAAGCAAGACAAAGGCAAGAGAGGGCCTACAATCAACATGCACCTGCTGTTCCCCTGGCACCTGGAGAGCAAGTCCTAAAGAGAAAAAGGCAGCTCCATGAGTTGGATGACCAGTGGGAGAAAGAACCGTACACCGTACTACCTTCAAGTCACGAAAACCCTAAGGTGTACCTTATAAGTAAGGATGGAGGGGAGACGACAGCAACAGTCTCCAGAGACCACCTGAAGAAATGTCCCGAGCAGCTGCAAAGTGCTGAAGAAGACCAAGATAGCCCTCAACCCGCAGAGGAAAGGGAAGAGATGGTCAGTACAGTACTCGGAGAATTTCCCCGGTCCTGGACACAAGTAAATAATGCCATTTCTCAAGCAAACCCCTCAAGAGCCTACAGAGGATTCAGTAGAGTAGGAAGAGCAATTGGCCCCGGAGGCAGAAGATTCCTCGACAGCAGACCAGGAGAATCAACCCTCTGCTAGTAGCGAACCTGTCGTGCCCATGGTAAGTCAAAGGACACTTAGGAAGCTGCCCAACCTACCAGTAACACCTCAAAATACCTGTAGTGCAGACACTAGTGAGCCCACTACACAAGGGGTAGAAACGAGGGACCCAGAAAGGAAACAAACAGGCAGTGTGTTGCGTAGGTCTATCAGGAGCACCAAGGGTCAAATACCCGCCCGCTGGAGAATTTAAATGTGATATATATACCTGTGTATTGCCACTGTTGAAATGTTCAATGTTTGTTGCCTGAGCACTAATTGTGTTATTCTAGTTACCCGACAGGGTTCATGGACTGGCAGGTTATGGACAATGAATAACCGAAACTGTACCTTGTAAATAGTTGCACCTGTAAAGTGCCCCTTTTGTGCCAGACCACAGAACAAAAACCCATAGAGGTGGCTGAAGACGTGGTCCAACTCTGGATCATCAATGCCCTGTAGCCACCCCAGGGCCTACGTTGAGGGTTTGGGATGGGTCCCTCAAAGTGCATCTTGCTGGGTGAAAGGACACCTGGTTACGGATGATACCGTGACCTTAAGGACTAAACTGCCTGTAAATATGTTAATATGTTGATGTTATTGCTTATTACCTGTATGTCTTATAGAATGTGTTTAGTCCCGGAGTACTAAAATTTACTAGGGGGGAGTGTGGCACCCCAGGGGGTCTGGTTGCCACAGTGGTAGCAATACCATGTCTGAGAGCAGGCAGGAGTTTCCTGGTCTGGAGTGCTTTACAGGCATCACCTTCTGCCCCAGGCCAGGAAGGGGAGGATCCTGCCCTTTATAAACTGGATCTGGGGCGGGGTTAGGAAGTAGTTCCAGAGACAGGGACAGAGCAGCAAAGCAAGGAGCCCTGTAGGCAAGACAGGAGCAGAGAGCCAGGGACGGGAGCGATTAGAGCTCGTCCTGGCTGGAGACACCACGAACCGGACACCGGAGTCCGAGGCTGTGGGGATTATACGCCCAGCAGCAGAAACCACACGGCAGGGGACTTCAGGTCCTCTTGCCATAGGAAGCCCGGAGGCTCAGCCACACGAAGGGGACCGGTACCGCCACAGAGGAGCGAGGAATACCAAGGGCCCAAGTTGCCAGCCATACGGGTGAGCACCACACGGTACACTCAAGGACGTGGGCTACCACACGACTACAGCAGGGTAGCCAGAAAGAGTACAGTCAGAACGGCAGGCCTACAACTTCACCCGTCCAGCGGAACTGTTAGTTTGCTCTCAGACTGGCCAGGCCTCCACTGCTAGCCAGCGGGACCTTAATAATTGCCATCAGTAAAGGCCCTGAACTGCACTGCCAAGACTCTGAGTCGTTACTACTGCTCCCGTGCCCAACCACCACCATCATTCACCTGCGCTGCCCTGAAGCTACACTCTTCCTGTGGGGAGTTATACTACACTTGCTGCGCATATCACCAGCTTCAGTGGACTGCTCCGTAGCGGCGGTTCTCCATAACCGCAATCCACAGGTGGCGTAGTCGGACTATATAAACCTATACACATAGACTGCCACTGGTTTGACCGCCCTGGGTTACGGACCGCGTCGCCGCCACGGTGACTACAACCCCCAGCATCCAACAAGGCCCAGTTCCGGGTTCCCCCGCACTGCCCAGGGGGCGCGTCATACCCCCTTATGGTTACTGACTCTAATGATCCCTCCACAGTGTAATATTGGTCGGTATTGTTTAATATTATTTTGTAAATTTGTGGTTTGGTACTTAGTGTATATTTAATGCATGTATACATAGCTGTTATCTACTGACGGTCAGGTCAGAAGGTTCTGAGATTGTGGATAACCTTTGTCTGTGGTCCACGTATATGTTTTATACTTGTTATATTTTTTAATTATATTTATTAAAAGTTATATTTTATACCACTTCGCTGCATTATACAGGAGTGGAGAGGGCCCTGCCCGCGAGGGCTCACAGTCTACAAGGGATGGGTGAGGATACAGTAGGTGAGGATAGAGCTGGTCGTGCAGCGGTATGATGGAGCGAGGGTTACTGCAGATTTTATGCTTGAGATGGATCTTTAGGTGCCTTTTGAAGGTTTCAACAGTAGGCGAGAGTCATAAATGTTGAGATAGAGAGTTCCAGAGTAGGGAGGATGCACAGGAGAAATCTTGTACGCGATTGTGGGAAGGGAACATAAAAGGGGAGTAGAGAAGGAGATCTTGTGAGGATCGGAGGTTGCGTGCAGGTAAGTACCGGGAGATTAGGTCAAATATGTATGGAAGAGACAGGTTGTGGATGGCTTTGCATGCCAAGGTTAGGGTTATGCCTCTGGGCAATGGGGAGCCTGTGAAGGGATTGACAGAGAGAAGAGGCCAGGGAATAGCGAGGGGACAGGTGGATTAGTCGGGCAACAGAATTTAGGACAGATTGGAGGGGTGCGAGAGTGTTAGAAGGGAGGCCACAGAGCAGGAAGTTGTAGTTGTCAAGGTGGGAGATGATGAGGGCGTGCACTATGTTTTTATAGATTCGTGGTTGAGGAATGTGCGGATCTGTGAGATTTTTTTTACTTGGAGTCGGTATGTTCCTCACCCTGATCCTCCTTCCTCCTGCCATTCCGAGTGCCCTGAGACAACTGATCCCACACTTGCACACTCCAAAGAGCTGTTTTGTTCATCTTTCCATTTATAGATTCTGGTCTCTCGCTCGGTCCACTCAGAAGTGGAAAGAGCTTGAATATGTGGCTTGAAGGAAAGATTAGAGTCGAGGGTTACCCCAAGAGCTGTTCACTTTTCCATTTATAGATTCAGGCCTCTCGCCCGGCCTGCTTCAAAAATGGCAACAGAAGATCACATGTAGTGGTGCACAAATATTTCAGCAGCCACAGTCACCCGAAGGTGACGGCGGGAAAGTGCAATTAATGTCGCAAGAGGTGGATGATGATAAGACACAATGGACAGAAAGTCAGGAGGAGGACCAAGGTGCGGAAGTCTAAGGCAAGGTGATGGACGATGAAGTCGATGGGCCAAATGCCAGGGTCCAGAAACAGGGTCTGTGGGTGACACCACTGCCTCTTCCCCTGTTATACATGCACACCAAGCCTCAGTCCATGATGCAGGCGAAAATGCCTCTGACCCTGCACCTGTCGATGTACTCTTCCATCCATCACCATCAGCAACCATGTCATGTCCTTGTCCCAGCGCAACAGACCCTAGTCCTTGGAAGCAAGCACAAATATGCAGCCAACCACCTACTGGCCACACTACTAAACTGACACATTTCTCGACTGCTTGCACTTGAAATTTAGCCTTTTAGGCTCGCGGAGGCGGAATCTTTCCGCACCTTCATGGTGGCTGGCCCTCGGTCCCCAGCTGCCTCTATTTCTCCTGGTGTCGTCCCCGCCTTATACAAGCACGGGTCCCAGAACATCACCCGTACTCTCACCACCCCAGTTAATGGGAAGGGCCTCCTAACCACAGACATGTGGACAAGTGAATGTGGTCAGGGGCGGTACATCTCACTGACGCATTACTGAGTTAATATTGTAGAAGTCGGGACCCAGTGGGACCCTGGGACGGAACACGTCTTCCCGACACATAGGACTGCGAGCCCTGGTTCAATCAAGCTTCAACACAATACTCACAAGTGTGGGTCCGCGTCAGGCCACGCCCATGCCTGTTGCCATTGGCTTTTTCTCCCTTCATAAACTTCCTCTGTTCTGGACGACACCAACCCCTGACGAAGGCTTACGCCGAAACGCGCGTCGGGCTGGGAGCATCCTGGTAGCATCTTGGCTGACCCCCATACAGGTATATTCACTGCCCATTGATTGAGACTATATATTTATACAGATGACATACAATAGCCCTATTATAGTTGAGACTGAATCTCTCTTATATATAAAATGCACTGATTACAGCTCACTCTAGACACTTGCGCACTGTGACACTTTCTTGCACTATAGCACTTTATCTTGAGTTATAAATACTTACCCACTCGTGGTTTGCTTATAATTATATATTAACACTTATTGATAATATGCATGTGCACTTTCATCATAAATTATCCATGTCTCTCTTTTTACCTTGAATTTTGAGCTATTCATATGCTCTTCTTTTTACATTGATCTCTTTTCCTTGAATTTCGGACTATTTATATGTTTATATAAATATTTTTCTTGTACCTCATTTGATTTTTTAACATTGTACAGCCATATATTGATTCATCTTAAATTGGATTCTCTAATTATAACCGAGTCACCTGTGATATTTGCTTGCTACCTGGATTATGTGCTCGCTCTTTTGTTTGTTGCTCCCACCCATGTCCACCCACTATAGAATAATAAAAATCTCTATTTTGGAACCACTATTATTGACCTTTTTTCGGCTTTTTCCTTCTGGTGAAATATTCACAAGGTAGATAGCACCAGTAGTCGGTCTCCTAGTCAACGAGCAAATTATTCATGATAATAGAGGCCACCATCTCCTTAGTTTGCTGCTGGTACTTTTTTGTGGGAATCAGCTTGGCTCAGAACCAGCCTGGAATATTTCCAGTGAACTATGGCACGTCGCCATGGTATTAGCAGTGTCCCCAGTACCAGTAGCGAAGCCGTCCACAATTTCCTTCTCAGGAATTTTATTTGGTAGACTGAGTGGCTGGCCAAATACTTTTGTTTCTCACAAAGGAGCTGAAGATACTGAGTGGCAGTAGGTGCAAGTTTCTCCAGCATGATAGAGATTACGTAAGGGAATATATAGGGAGAGATTAGTTCACAGATGTACGGAGGAGAAAGGTTATGGATGGCTTTGTAGGTCAGTGTTAGTAGTTTGAACTGGATACGCTGGGCAATTGGGAGCCAGTGAAGTGATCTTATAGATTGCTATCTTATAGATTGCTGGAGCTAGTCCACAGTAAAAAAGCATCCATAGAGTGTCTGGGAACCTTACCACACACTTTTCTTAGCCAGGGCTGCTTCCCAGCAGGGTTGGACGGTCCCACCAGAGAACCAGAAACTCCTCTGGTGGGCCCTGGCTTCTCTTTCAGGAGAGTTCATAGTGCAAATCTTGCAGGTCGTGATGATGATAGAGACCACCATCTCCTTAGCTTGCTGCTGGTTCTTTTCTGTCGTTAGCACTGAAGCTTTGCAGCGCTGGGGTTCTGGGTTCAAATCCCACCAAGGACAACATCTACAAGGATTTTGTATGTTCTCCCCATGTTTGCGAGGGTTTCCCCCTCAATAAAAAATGCAGCCATAGAGTGTCCGGGAACCTTCACACAGACTTCTTGGCAGGGTTGCACGGGCCCACCAGAGAACTGGAGAATCCTCTAGTGGGCCCTGGCTTCTCCATCAGGAGAGTTCATAGTGCAAACTTTGCAGCTGCTATCGGGCTCTTGAGCGGGGGAGACAGGTGGGCACTCAGAATCAAATCCCAATGTTCTTCAGTCTGACACTGCTTCTCGGTGACAGTTGTATTTCACCACATTCTTTAGCTTGGTGAAAAGACTGGCATAGAGGGAAACCGTATTTACTCCGGCTGTCATTTCTCCACTACTAGGTTCCAGACATTGTCATAAACGACCATGCCTGGCTGTATGTTCAGCAGTGAGAGCCACAGATCTGCCTGCTGTGTTACAGCTTTCAACAATTCGGCAGCGGTGTGCGGTTTGTCGCATAAGCATATTATCTTCAGCACAGCTAGTTGGCCAAGGCAGTGCTGCAGTGCTTCCAGTTCGCGTTGTGGAGCCTGCCAAGTCCCTCACTCTAAGGAGGTCCTCAACATATTTGTTCCCATAAGGAATAATTTTCCAAACCCTACAATACACTGAAATAGTTAACTGATGAAGGTCACTATGACCGAAACGTTAACGTATTTTGTGCTTATGGACTGCAAATAAAAATTTCACCGCTTTGAATATTTGAGTGCCAAGGCTTTTTCTATTTATCATTCTGCATGCTGACTGTGCTGCCCAAAAAAATTAAAATCTATTCTATTCCCTATCAATAACGCTGTTAGATGCATTTACTATAGGGACAGGTGCTAGGTGGCATCATCAGTTCCAGATGAGTGTTCATTCTGGTCGCATAAATGTCTTCCATATTCCATAACTTTTTTTTTACTATTTCTTTGGCCTTATATACAAGTCATTACCCTGGAAAGAATGTTTCTTAACATTTTTTCCATTTTAGCTTATTTTTTGTATGTCTTTTTTTATTACCAGTCTGTAAAAGTGGCGTGATACTCTGACAACATTGTTTACAGATATGCTATTTGTCAGCGACCAACTGTGAATAAGTTTGAACCCACAACTGCAATACCTTAAATGGAGTGTAATATTTGACACACTCACAAAAATTGCTGAATTACTAGGGTAATCATATGGCATCACCTCTGATGACCACAGTTTCAGACAGTCGCCTAATAGTATGGTATTTGTCAGACACCGACTGATAATAGGTTTGAACACACAACTGCCATACTTTAAATGTAGTGTGATATCTTACACGTTCCCAATAATTTCTGTATTATTACGGCAGTCATATAGGATCACGTCTGATGGCCATGGTTTCAGGCAGTCGCCTAATAGTATGGTATTTCTCAGCGACCAAGTGTCAATTTGTTAAACAAAGCACAGTGTGCTGACTTTAAATGGAGTGGAATATTTGACACGCTCCACAAAATTTTTGTATTATTACGGCAGTCATATGGGATAACGTCTGGTGGCCATGGTTTCAGGCAGTCGCCTAATAGTATGGTATTTGTCAGCGACCAAGTGTCAATTGGTTCAACAAAACACAGCTGGCTGACTTTAAATGGAGTGGAATATTTGGCACGCTGCACAAAATTTCTGTATTATTATGGCAGTCATATAGGCTAACGTCCTATGGCCACGGTTTCAGGCAGTCGCCTAATAGTATGTGTAGCGCCGGCGTCCCTGCCCTCTGCTAGGCAGGGACGCTGTTCCCCTCACCTCTCTGCTCCGTGCCCGGCGTCCTCCTCCCGCTCTGCTGGCAGCGCGCGCTCCTTCCCGGCCACTGTGCTTAGGGCGCGCGCGCTCTCCCTCCCTCTTAAAGGGGCCGCGCGCGCCGTCCTAAGGAGTCCCCGGCCAATGGCCGGAGGACTTCACCATATATAAGGCACCTCCTCCAAAATGGAGGTGCCCGAGCAATGTTGTTGCACTGTTCACTACTCTGCTTCAGCCCTCAGGTCCCGTTGCCAGTTACCTGCCAGATACCTGCCAGATTCCTGCCAGCTTGCTGTCTTATTCCTGCCTGATATTCTGCTACCTGCCTGCTAGCCTGAGGTCTGACGGTCTGCCTTCCAATTCCTGTCAGTCTGTCTATGGACCAGCTTGCCCGCTCACCTGGGAGCGCACATCTGCTACCTGCCTGCTAGCCTACCTGGAGGCTCCGCCGTCACGTGCTGTGACCACCTGCCTGTCCAGTGACTCCTGCCCGCTCACCTGGGAGCGCTCATCTGCTGCCTGTCTCCTAGCCTACCTGGAGGCTCTGCCGTCACGTGCTGTGACCACCCGCCTGTCCAGAGACTTCTGCCCGCTCACCTGGGAGCGCTCATCTTCCGCCTGTCTGTTGGTCTTCCTGGAGGCTCCGCCGTCACATGCCGTGACCACCCGTTTATCCAGAGACTCTCGCCTGCTCACCTGGGAGCTCACGTCTACCATCAGCCGCCACAGGTCGTACCAACCCTTTACCCAGAGACTGCCCCGGTCACTTGCCGTGACCATCTGCCCGTTCATCCAGAGACTGCCCCGGTCACTTGCCGTGACCATCTGCCCGTTCATCCAGAGACTGCCCCGGTCACTTGCCGTGACCATCTGCCCGTTCATCCAGAGACTGCCCCGGTCACCTGCTGTGACTGCCTGCCTGGGAGCCACCCGCTTCCTCACAAGGACCGCCCCCTTGTAGAGTTGCTCAGAGGTTCCGCCTCCCAGACCCGTTACAGTATGGTATTTGTCAGCAACCAAGTGTCAATTGGTTCAGCAAAACACAGCTGGCTGACTTTAAATTCAGTGTAATATTTGGCACGCTCCACAAAATTTCTGTATTATTTTGGCAGTCATATGGGATCACGTCTGATGGCCATGGTTTCAGACAGTCGCCTAATAGTATGGTATTTGTCAGTGACCAAGTGGCAAATGGATCAACAAAACACAGCTGGCTGACTTTAAATGGAGTGTAAAATTTGGCACGCTCCACAAAATTTCTGTATTATTACGGCAGTCATATGGGATAATGTTTGATGGCCACGATTTAAGGCAGTCACCCAATAGTATGGTATTTGTCAGCGACCAAGTGTCAATTAGTTCAACAAAACACAGCTGGCTGACTTTAAATGGAGTGGAATATTTGGCACGCTCCACAAAATGTCTGTATTATTTTGGCAGTCATATGGGATCACGTCTGATCATTGAAAAGAGTTTCTCTGCTTCCACAACACAGTAATGCGAATAAAATAAAAAAAAGCTGGCTGTATTCTGCGAACAAGCAAATGGAGCAGTAAAATGGTGTACGCTGGATTGCTTTTTAAGCAAATAATCAGGATAGATAAAAAAAAATTAGCCCTGGCCCCTGATATCTGGGGCTATGTCTACAGATATCTGTAACAGCAGGAACAGACAGAATGTGCAATGTACCCTCTTGTGCGGTATACACTGCCACAAACCCTGCCTGCCTAACTCCTGTTGTCACCACTGAATATAAGCAGCTGGATTAATCCTCAGAAGGACTGTTAGTTCAGATGGATATACTGTATATATACTCCTGTAGTACCACTACCTATATCTAACTATTACATCACCAGTTCTGTCCCTCACACAGCAGCACTTCTCCCTACTCTGCCTGTTTCTGGGATAGACTGTGATGAGCCTAGCGTCACCAGGTCATATATAGACCCGATGACGCTAAGTGGCCAGCCAGTCACTGTAATGCCACAACCAACATGGCTACGGCATTACAGTGCGTGGCAAGCAATCCTTGCATGTTCATTGGCTCTCTAAAGAGTGCAATCCGGAAATACTCGCCCAGCATGTCGAGCAGTGTGATGCTCGGGCGAGTACCGAGCAGTGGCGAGCACGCTCGTTCATCACTAGATTTAATTAAACAAATGTCAAAAATAGACAGCAGATGGATCTTCACTTTAAACACACTGAGACCATTTGGTCTCAATACTGAGATTGAACTATTCACTTTCTAAAGAAAATGTGAATCCAAATCCCAGAGTTCAAACAGAGTTCAAGCAGAGTTCAAACAAGCACCTATATAAACATCGCCATAGGTCACAGGCATAGCTCCCAACTGTCCCGGTTTCCGTGGGACTGTCCCTCTTTGGGGGCTCAGTCCCGCATCCTGTCATGGCTTAGCTGTTCTCCTGGCTGTGGAGGGTGGTGGGGCAGGCTGCAGTGGTGGAGCAGCGGGCACAGGTAGTAGCCGGCAGCTGCAGCTACCACGTCTGCCCGTTGCTAAAGAAAATGAATATTCACTCCTCTCCACGCCCATGGGAGTGGAGAGGAGTGAAAATTCATTCTCTTTAATAGCGCACACTGTGAATTGCAGCCGCCAGCTTCCTGCTGCGGCTCTGCGATCCTGTGTGCCTGCTATTAGAGAGAATGAATATTCACTGTTCTCCACTCCCAAGGACATGGAGAAGAGTGAATAAACATTCTCTTTAGTAGCAGGCACAGAAGATAGCGGAACCGCAGCAGGAGCGCAGCCGCTGCTGTGTGCTCTTTTAAGGAGAACTATTCACTCCTCTCCACGCCCATAGTTCCGGCATGGAGAGGAGTGAATATCCCCTCAGCTCACCTCGGCAACTGAGGTTGCATGGCAGTGACGTCATGCGCTGCTCAGATGCTGACATGAGCTGCTGGCAGACAGGACGCAGCACTGGAGCAGAGCAGAGGGGAGGAAGGAAGGTGATTACAATTATTTTTTTCATGTGTGCAGTGATGGGGGGCCATGTACAGTACAGACCAAAAGTTTGGACACACCTTCTCATTTAAAGATTTTTCTGTATTTTCATGACTATGAAAATTGTACATTTACACTGAAGGCATCAAAACTATGAATTAACACATGTGGAATTATATACTTAACAAAAAAGTGTGAAACAACTGAAAATATGTCTTATATTCTAGGTTCTTCAAAGTAGCCACCTTTTGCTTTGATGACTGCTTTGCACACTCTTGGCATTCTCTTGATGAGCTTCAAGAGGTAGTCACCGGAAATGGTTTTCACTTCACAGGTGTGCCCTGTCAGGTTTAATAAGTGGGATTTCTTGCCTTATAAATGAGGTTGGGACCATCAGTTGTGTTGTACAGAAGTCAGGTGGATACACAGCTGATAGTCCTATTGAATATAGTGTTAGAATTTGTATTATGGCAAGAAAAAAGCAGCTAAGTAAAGAAAAACGAGTGACCATCATTACTTTAAGAAATGAAGGTCAGTCAGTCTGAAAAATTGGGCAAACTTTGAAAGTGTCCCCAAGTGCAGTTGCAAAAACCATCAAGCGCTACAAAGAAACTGGCTCACATGAGGACCGCCCCAGGAAAGGAAGACCAAGAGTCACCTCTGCTTCTGAGGATAAGTTTATCCAAGTCACCAGCCTCAGAAATCGCAGAGTAAACAGGTGAGGTTGCGGTAGCTCCAATCCCCTCCCGTTTGAAACGCGTTACTTTTTGTCTGTCATTAATATGATCTCACTTGTCATTGAGTTACCATTTTAATCTAAAGTCTTCAAATAAAGGCATCTTTTAACTGGATTTGGAGCTGGATACTTACCTTTTTGGCTACAATTCATGTGTGGTCGGGATGAACTTTCTGCACTACTGCACATAAACCCGCAACAGGTGAGCTGGCTTTTTCTACATTTAACTGCATTCCCAAAAAAGGATCAGTGGCAGGTATTCTGGACTGTCTTAAAGGGAACCTGTCAGCTCAATCATGTTGCCCAAACCACAGGCAGAATGAATCAGAGCCTGGCTGGACATTGCAGCCTTGTTACATTTTCCTCTCAAGAATATAAGGTACTTTGCTGCATTTGTACATTTATTTTGCCCATGGTTTGGGCAACATGACTGAGCTGACAGGTTCTCTTTACTAATATTATTCGGATATTATTGAGGAGAATTACTGGAACACAATATAAACAGTTATTCGCAAAATTTCATGTGGTGCTCAGCAGATATACTGTATAAACAGTCCAACAGTATAAGCAATACAAAGAAGAAAAACTGCGGCATTTACCTGAATAAAAATATTAAAAGACTTTATTACAAAAATTCCAAAAAGTACAGCATGGTAGTCAGTGGAAAACTGCAAGGTGCAGACAACAATCGTTTAGCCCAACAGGTGCTTCTTCTTGGTCCCGAACCAGGAAGACGCACCTATTAGGTGCGAAACGGCTATTGTCCATACTTTGCAGTTTTCCACTGACTACCATGCTGTACTTTTTGGAAATTTGGAATAAAGCCTATTGATAATTTTATTCAGGTGAATGCTGCAATTTATCTTCTCTATATTGCTTTTACTAATATTAAAGTTCAATATGGGTGTTTGGGGAGACAAGTCACATAATAGAACATTGTGACCACTCTGGCTATGAGCCAATGACTCAATGTTGTCAGAACTACCTCACTACATTTTCAAGATGGAGCGTTACTTTGGCATTTCACATTCAATTCTTACAATTTTTTTCCTTCTTTTTAGTTCTCAACCCGTTACCACATTATCATTTTTAAAGGGTGTTTGTGTAATTGTGTAACGGGGGCGCAGTATAAGACAGTTTTATGCATCTGTTCCTTGTTTCTAGTTTCTCAAATGTGGCACGCGAAAATTCTGAAGAAGAAGAAAAGATATTGAAAAGTCCCATTCAGACTGGAGTGTTCTACGGATCATTAGATGAGTAAATTACTCTCTGCTGTTAATGCTAGGGCTGAAAGAGTTAAGCCATTAGCAGGTTCTGGGCTCACTTGGGCCCCTGGGGGCCAGGATTTCCCGCACGTGACAGGGAATTCTGGGAAGGGTCAGCTGCTAACGGGAAGAGAAAGCAGACAGACAGACTGGTATTGATTCTAGGGAGTGATGGAGATAGTGAGGGAGAGAATGTGTGAAACTGGGGGTGTAGGAGAGGTGGAGGGATACTAAGACGAGAGGAGAAATGCTCAGATCGGGGGAGTAGGTGAGCGCGGAGTGGGTGTATGAAACAGAAGGAGAATGAGCCATAGAGAATGAGGCAGGGCAATGTCTGCATGTGTGAAGCAGAAAATATAATGATCACAGCAATGAAATAAGGGGAAAAAAAAGCTGAAAAGAAACCCAAGGGCAAATGAAGGTGAAAATATAGAACATCTGAAGAGCGGGCGTCGACGTAAGAGCAATAGAAACTGAATAGATAGAAAACCATCTAGAGAAAACAAATAACGAAATTACATACAAACAGAAAGAAATGACAAATGTAGTGGAAAACGGAGGAAGCCATTAATCGAGAACCTTAGAGACTCAACACAAAGGACAGGCCTGCAAGGGGGAGATGGAGCGACAATCTCCACAGCCACCACTAGATGACACTGTCCACATGATAATTTAATTAGTGGGAACATGTGCTCGTGTTTGCGTCTGCGAGTCAATAATTGTCAATACATTATTATTTTTATTATGATTTATGTGTCGTAGCGCCATAGCTTATAGAACTGAACACCGAAAAAACAAACAAGCCGTGCATTTAAAGTGGAACGCTGTGTGCGAAAGCAATAAGAACATGGGAAATAAAGCAATCAGCTTGTAGACGCGTCATCTGCAAAGTGCATCGCTCTCCTACGCTCTATAAGCAGACAATGAACCTGCGGCAAATACACAAGACTGCAGCCTCACATTTAACTATTATCAGTGACGGACGGAGATCTTGGTGAACTAATGGCTCCGTACCCTGGCACTCAGGGCCCATGTACCCCAGGTGCCCTCTATCTAGGCCATAGAGTGACTGTATGTACAAGTCTCTGCTGCCAAGTGGTTTCATGCTCTTATCCCTGGTGTCAATACCTCATAATTCTGAAGGACATGGAGCACGGTGGCTCAGTGGTTAACACTACAGCCTTGCAGCGCTGGGGTCCTGGGTTCAAATCCCACCAAGGACAACATCTGCAAGGAGTTTGTATGTTCTCCCTGTGTTTGTGTGGGTTTCCTCTGGTTTCCTCCCACACTCCAAAGACATACTGATAGAGAATGTAGATTGTGAGCCCCAATGGGGACAGTGCCAATGTGACGCTCGAAAGCCCTACCCTGGGAGATGGGGACTCAGAGCCAGGTCCTGTGTGGTAGATGGGGTGCAGCTGTGGCCCGGACCTGCTCCGTGCCCAGGGCCGTCGCACTAAAAAAAGGATGGTATGGGCTTATCCGGGTTGAGTGGCTGATCTCGACTACACCACCTGTGGAACCTGGTGAAGGCCACCAGCGCTGTTGCAGTCTGCCGAGGCATGGTGTTATCGCAGCCATGGTTGTTACTACTCCCCACAGGCGGAGCAGGGCCTCAGGGCGGAGGAACAGGAGGAAGGGGGTAGTAGTCTAGTGCGGTGTAGTGCAGAATAAAGTGTCTGGATGCCATAGGGGTTAACTTCCAGGTTTTTACTCATGATGGAGATGGCAGTAGGAAGGCGTCTCCCTGCTCCTCACGGAGTTCTGCGGTCCGACAACCTCCGAGTAAGTCCAGTGTTCAATCAGGACCCCACACCAGAGTGTTCCTAGACTTCAGACCAGATCCTTTCCTGTGTGTGTGCAGATAGGCCGGGTCTCCCTCTGAACTTCTCTCAGAAAAAGGGTACGGGTGGCAGCTCCGCTCCTTCCGTTACCCGGTGGGATCCTCAGGGCCTACCGGGCTTCCCTGACCAGGACATAGAGTAGCAAGGTCAGGTATCGGGGGCCGGTACTCCTCTTGCAGCCGGAATCCCCCTGAGTAGATCAGGTTGGCGAGGACAGGTGGCGTATACAGCTCCGTCTGCATCCTCCCTGGGATCCATTTGCGGTGGAGCTACACTCCTAAGCTCCGGGCCTTCTTGGTCATGGTCCTTGACCAGGCTGAGACATACATCATCTGCAACCTGCCCCTCAACCCAAGGCCAGGGTACGAGGGCCGTGTCTCCCTCCGCTGCAGGCCCACACAGGATCCACGTTCAGTCACTCCATTAGAGAAGTGCAGCATCCCTGTGGCGGTCGAACCCTCAGGGGAGCCACACCAATAATGTTGTAAATTGTAAAGTGCTGCAGAATATGTTGGTGCTATATAAATAAAAAGATTATTATTATTAAGAGGAAAGCTATGGCTTCACGCGCATCGTCAAAGCTAATCCAAACCCCTAATCCTGCCCACAAAGAAATTGTGGACATAGAAAAGCCCCTTAGTGTTTCCACAGTTAACAAAAACCCTTTTGTGACCTACATGCAGTATAATGCCCCCCATACAAACATTGATGTCTACATATTGCCTTCTTACCATTATAGTATAATACCCCCACATTGCCTTTGCCACACAGCCCCCACAGATGATTTCCCCATAGATCCTTTTTTACACATTTATGATGTCCTTACAGTACTCTACACACATGATGATGTCCTTAGTCTTCTTCCTACGCAGCCACCACACATTATCCACCATACATGCACAGTATGATGCCACCAAAGCTTCGCACACACAGTAGTATGCACCCAAATGATGCCCCACTTAGTATTTTAGTCCTACATCATTTTATGGCTCCACATGATGCCCCCACACAGTATTATTCCCCCACATGATGCCCACACTCAGTAATATGTCCCCATATGAGGCACCATATAATACACCCACAGTGCCACCTTTCATTCATCCCCACTCCAATGGCAAATATTTAATACTGACCTAATCCATTCGCAGGATGAGCAGGGTAAATCTCCATTCTGTGCTTTTCCTGGCTCAGCAAACATGAGTGGTGCATATGAATTCTGGAGCATTGGCTCCCCGCTCCACCATTATGTTACAGTCATAATAATAATAATTTTTTATTTCTATTACACCAACATATTCAGCAGCACTTTACATTTTAGAGGGGAATTGTACAGACAATGAAAGAAATTACAGAATAACAATAATCACATAAATCAACAGATATCAAGAGGAGTGAGGGTCCTGCTCATGAGGCGCCCAGGGGATGGGGACGACTCGGTGCCCAGGCCTTGTTGTTGCCTGACCTTGGGGGGATGCCACGGCGGTCGGCTCCCGGGCCCGTACCCTGGGGTCACTCTTAAAAGAAGGGGGAATGTTATATGGGATAGGGAAAGGTTCGTGACGTCACCTGTGGTGTCTGGTGAGGATCACCAGCAATGCGACAGTCCTCTGAGGCCGGTGTTCAGGCAGCTTAGTTGGTGCGGCTCCCCACAGGTGGAGCGGGTCCTCAGGGCAGCACAAGTGTAGGGATGCAGGACAGAGGGGACCCAGCCAGGTCAGAGGAAGGATAGAAGAATAGGCACGCACACCGGAGTTCACTTCAGTACCTTTACTGGTGGTGTTTCTGGCACGGTCCAGGGCACTTCAGGGTGAAGGGTGCATATCAGGACTCTCCCCAGTGAGCGGGTGTGGGGCCTCCTGTTCCTTGCCTTTCCTTGATAAGTTTCTGACCTGCCTGGAGCTAGGCCTAACTTGGTCTCTGTCTTGCACCTGCTGACCTGGTGGTAGGCTCTTCTGTGGGAGATCACACTCCATGGTCTCTTGGGTCTCCGTGACTCCTGACCCTGGTACATAATCAGCTTTTGGTGTTCCTGGGACATATGGTTCGCCAGGGGTTCCGGTTGTTTCTGCTGGATGTAAGGTATCTCTGCAGATGCGGACCCGGTGTCCGGTAAATGGTTTTGGGGTGAGCTGGTTAAGCTCCTCAGCCCCCTATGTTACTCGCTTATATAGCGCCCCGAGGGTTCGGTTGCTACAGGGGTATTACACCTCAACCAGAGGTGTGATATTTCACTCCCAGGTAAGGATGGAGTATGGACCAGGGCTCAGTAGCTGCATACACACACTCACCCCATTTCCGGGGGACAGCTTGACGGTGCTCTCATATAATTGCAGGCACAACTGACCATATCCCTGGCTGGAGTGGGGAGGGGGGAGAGAACCCAGTGATGTAGGAGCAGAAGGGGACGGTTTCTGGAGCATAGGAAGGAGCTCATTGGGTGCTGGTCACCTGAGCTCATAGACAGAGAGATAGATAAAAGGTGGGAGCTATCTTTAGTCAGTGTTCAGTTCAGTTCAGAGGTTCAGTGAAGAGGAGTAGTTCAGCCAGAGAGGGCTGACAGGGGGCTGGGGCTCAGCCTGAGCTCAGCTCCACGAGGCAGGCCTGGGGTGAAGGCCAGAGCCAGGGAGGAGAAGAGAAGAAGGAGAAGGAAGGAAAGAGAAGAGCCAGAGGAGTAGAAAGGCTCCAGAAACAAGGAGGCAGAAGGGACCCTAAGATGGAGCAGAACGGACAGCAACCGTTGCAAACCTGCGTTATATCGGGTGAAGGGTCAGGTCGTGGAAGGGTACCAGATTCCCAAGTTGGTGGAGGTAAATTATCACTCAGCCAAAAACCGGAGGTCGTGATCATCTATTGGTGCGACCCCCCGCCAAACCTGCTAGGAAGGCACCATATAGGATAACGGAAAAAGGGGCCAACGTTTGCCGGCAAAGATCCGCGGCAGCTGGACAGAAGTTTGGTCACTGGTGGGGCACGAGAGGCCAGAGAAAGGACAGAAGGGGGTCCTGTGCCATACTCCTGAGTTGCCTGGGGGTTGACCGAGCCCCTCACCTGGTGGACGCAGCACGGCTTGGGCAGTCATTGCTGACAGAAATGACATGGATAACAACTGTGAGTAAAAACCCTGGACTGCATCATTGGACTCTGTGTTATTTATGCTGCGCCTGCACCACCACCCCCAGCATCCTCCTATATTGCCCTGAGGCTACACTCTTCCCGTGGGGAGTTACCCTATCCCTGTGCTGCACACCAACACCAGCCTCAGCGGTCTGCCTTGCAGCGGCGGTCATCCCTGACCGCAATCCACGGGTGGCGTAGTCGGACATTCATAACTCTACAAATAAACTGCCACGGCATTTGGTCTGACCACCCTGAGCCATGGGATCGGGTTGCCACTACTACCCCCATCATTGCACTGATGCCCGGTTCCGGGTGCCCCACGGCCCAGGGGGCAAGTCACTTACTCCACTCGCCTTCGGCCACTCTCGGGGCCCTCTCTAGGCTTCAAACTGCAGTAGGCCTCGCTACTCTTCACCGCTCTTTTGGCGTCGGCACGCCCTAGGCTGACTAACTTGAGCTCTCTGAGTCTGGACTGAACTGACTGAGCTCCACTGCAGGCTAGCTTCTGCAGGAGCTCCTCTCAACAGACTGACCTTCTCACAAACTGACCTTCTCACAGACTGTAGACTCTAGACTGCTTCTCCAGACTGAACTGCCTAGCTCTACCTTCCCTTTTTATATCCCAAACGGGCTCCCTCTGCTGGTCTGAGGTGGAAGGTGGAGGTGTGTGAATGCTACGAGGGCCTCTTGTGGAGAAGTCCGTCCATGCACCCCTCTGGGATCTGTGGCACCTTTCCCCCCTAGCAAAGCTCAGTACTCCCAGACTGAAGTAATTTTTTTTTTATAACAGTTAACAACAATAACTCTTCCCTTTATGGGAGGCACATCTCTTGAACGTTACATAAATAAACATTATAAATAATAAATATATACATACAGTAAGCAACCTCAGAATTTAAGTCTGTCCCAATGAGGTCCCCTGACAGGGTGTCCATCTCACGGGTAAAGTACAAGGTAGCTTGAGGGACCTGTCCAAAGCAAACCCTCAACGTAGGCCCTGGGGTGGCTGCAGGGCATGGCGATCCTGAGTTGGACCTCCACTTCTGCCACGCCAGACAGGTTTTTGTTCTGAGGTAACCTAAAGGGGAACTCCAGGGAGTGCAATTATTTACAACAAACAGTTTTTGGGCTGCACACAGTCCTCAGCCACAAAGTTCTTTATGTACCCTTACGGGTAACTAGCGATAACAAGGGAAGTGTCCATATCACTTAAATTGTCCATTAGTAAGGCAAAGCACATATCAAGATATACATACATGAAAATACACAAGACAATACCACAGGGGCAACTATCTACACTGTCAGAGTTTCCTTCTCTATTCTCTGTATCTGACAGGGGTCTGACCTCGTCTGCTACGTGTCGACCTACGTGGTACTGGGATGCGTGAGGCACTAGTGTTTGCACTATCTCCCATTCTGTCAGTTCTAAGTGTTGGGGGACTGCAGGGTTGCCTTAACCTCTCTACGGGACTGGCAAGTATACCATTGGCTGTGCCCTCTTGCTCTGCTCCAACCGGGGATCCTTCTTCCGGGGATTCTTCTTGAGCAGGCTCTTCTGAAGCACTTACAGGCTCTACTTGCTGTGGAGGGTCTTCTGGCTGTTGAAAGAAGTGGATCACAGGTATTATTACCGCTCCTCCTAGTTGAGGCCAATCTGCCGGATAAATCTTCTAAGTCAGTATGGAGTACTGCTTCTTTAGGCTCCTCCGGTATGGTGAGAGGCACTTCTTCTTGGGGCTTTAGCTGGTCTGGACACATCTTCAGATGGTCTCTAGATACCGTTGCAGTCGTTATTCCTCCGTCTTTGCTAATCAAACAGGTCTTCTTGTTATCAAACCTTGAATTTAACACAGTGTAGGGTTCTCTCTCCCACTGGTCATCAAGTTTGTGGTTTCTCATTTTCCTCTTTAACACCACTTCTCCTGGTGTGAAGGGTTCTGCGGGCGCATTTTTATTGTAGTGGCCTTCCTGCTTGTCCCTTACCCGAGTGAGACTGTCTTCGACACAGGCCTGTACTCTTCTGTACTGCTCCTGTCTGATCGTGTCCCAGTCCTCAGTGGACATATCTGCTTCTGGTTCTACTACACCAAGCTCCAGGTCCATGGGCAACTTCCCGGGTCTTGCTCGCATGAGATATGCTGGAGTACAATTGGTGGAACTCACAGGTATGTGGTTGTACAGATCTACCAAGTCGGGTAGTAGGTCTGGCCATTGCTTTCTCTCCTCTAGTGGTAAGGTCTTCAGTAGTGTTGAGCCACCCCCGTAGTGTTCGAGTTCGGTTCGGTTCGTCGAACACCCGTGTGTTCGCCGAACTGTTCGTCGAACTGTTCGTCGAACACCTTCGAACACCGTTAAAACCAATGGCAGGCAAACAAAAACACATAGAAACACATAGAAAACACCTTCAAAGGTGTCCAAAAGCTGACAAACTGCTCAGAAGACAAAACTAACACATGGAAAAGTGACAAGTACATATAGTCATGCGAAAAGAAAAGAGGTGGAGGAGTAAAAGGAGGGGGAGACACAAATATAGGCATGTCATGCCCTTCTAAAATCCAAAAAGTGAGAAGCCGACACGTTCAGTCCGCTCCTGCCCGTGCCACCTCCGTGTCGCCAGGTTTGTGCCAGAGCCGCGGTGAACCCTGACGGCCAGCCCCCCTCTCCCAATACTGGTGCCTGTCCGCTGGTGGGTCGAGCGAGCCCCCCTGTGGTGGAGGCAGCTCTAAGCTTTTTAATTTAAATTGTCTCTCTAATTTGAATGAATACACTTTAAATCCATTTACAAGGATCTATTGGAGGGCAAGTCTCATGCCAGCAGCCGCGTAATTCCAGCTCCAGTAGCGTCCACTAAAGCTGCTGCAGTTAAAAAGCTTTTATAAGGATCGAGCTCGGCTGTCCACCGCAAGGCATCCTACTGCCAGTCCCAGCCCCTATGCCTTGGGGTGCCTCCTGATGCTCTTCACTGAGTATCCCGTGGTCCCGAAGCATTTCCTTTGAAAAAATTAAGTGTCCAAACTACAGGTGGTGTAGCTTGCTTAACAGCCGGGATAATCCGCTGACTAGCAGACACTGCTACTAGGCACAAAGTATTTCCTGGGCTAGATGCAGTTAAAAATTTGTAATTAGATACTCTCGTTGGATGCTGAGAAAGCATTCCATAGAGTCTCCTGGCACGCCATATATGATTCTCTTAAAAAGCTTGGGGTAGGGGTCTAGGGGACCCTTTTATAGCCAAAATCACGGCCCTGTATCACAATACGTCACCTAGGCTGAAGATAAATGGAACTGTAGCACCCTGAGGGCTCGGTTGCTACAGAGGTATTGCACCTCACCCAGAGGTGTGATATCTCACTCTCAGGTAAGGATGGAGTGTGGATCAGGACCCGACACCTGCATGCATTACACCACATTGCCGTGGGGCAGGGCGAGCAATATGCCTCTGAGATGGGCACGACAGTCCCTGTCCCTGGCTGGAGTGGGGGGAGGGAACACTGAGGAAGGGGAACCCTGTAGTGCAGGAGCAGGGAGGAAGCAGTTCCTGGGTGCATTGAGAAGGGAGTATAAAAGGTGGGCACCATCTTAGTTCAGTGCAGAGAAGTCTGAGCAGAAGTGGCAGGGAGCAGGGGCTCTGCATGAGCTCTGCTCCGGAGGCGGGCCTAGTAACAGAGGCCTAGGCCTGGAAGAGGGAGAAGGAAGGAAGAGGAGCGGAGAAGGCTCCAGGAACGAGGAATGAAGGGATCCCAGGGGTGCGGACGGGCGAGTCGCCACCGCACGCCCGAATCCACCTGCGTGGAGGGGTCAGGCCAAAGAGGGAGACCGGTCCCCGAAACTAGTGGAGGCAGGAAACGACCCTCAGCTAGAAACCGGAGGCTCTGACATTTTATGTGGCGCAGCCCCTCGCTACACCCGCTAGGAAGGCACCACATAGGGTCAGGGAAACTGGCACCAAGTTTACCAAGAGGAGTCCCGAGGCAGCCGGACAGAAGGGTTGGTAAGAAAGGCCAGACAAAGGACACACAAAGGGGGTCCTGTGAAGTGCTCCAAAGTTATCTGGGAGTTGTCTGAGCCCCTCACCTGGTGAGCACAGTACGACGTGGGCAGCCGTTACCTGCAGACGTGGTCTGGATAATAAGAACTGTGAGTAAAGGCCCTGGACTGCATCACTGACTCCGTGTCGTTACTGCTGCTGCCCTGCACCATCACCCCCATCCTCCGCATACACTGCCCTGAGGCTATACTCCTCCCGTGGGGAGTTATGCTACGCTCTGCTGCACCCACAACACCAGCCTCAGCGGTCTGCCCTGCAGCGGCGGTTCACTCTGACCGCAATCCACGGGTGGCGTAGTCGGACATTTAAACATCAAAACCACATAAATAGTTCCGCCACTGGTTTGACCACCCTGAGCCACGGAACCGGGTCGCCGCCACGAAGACTACAACCACCAGCATCCACCAAAAAGGGTCCGGCTCCGGGTGTCCCAAGGCCCAGGGGGTGCATCAGAACATTTTCATCACCTTTCACAATCACCAATGGGACAAGGCAGGGATGTCCTCTGTCCCCTCTCTTATACATCCTAGTGACGGAGCACCTGCTCTCATCAATTCGCCATAACCCCAATATTAGGTGGATTGAGGTGGGAGGCACCGAGTACAAGTGCTCTCTATTTGCTGATGATGTCCTAGTATATATCACTCAATCACATATATCCATCCATGCTGTTATGGCTGAAATAGATCACTTTGTTACATGGTCAAATTTTAAAATCAATGCAGCGAAGTCTGAGGCCCTCGATGTCTCCCTCCCCAAATCCATATAGGATTCCATTCAGTCCTACTTTCCCTTTGCCTGGCCCTCACAGGGTATCAAATACTTAGGAATTCCTATTCATAGAGACCTCTCCCATCTATGTTATCTTAATTTTGGGCCCTTTATTGAACAACTCCATACAGACCACGGTTGGCAAGTTAGAACTGTAAGATTCACTACGTGAACCACTGGTGTTTTGTGGAAAAGCACATGTACACTGTGTTCCAAATTATTATGCAAAAAGTGTTTAGGAGTGATAAGGGAAGAATTTGTTTGTTTGTCAGTTAAACTCATTGATGGTGATGTGTGTCAGGGCTCTTTATATCACTGTAAGCAATTGCAGACACCTGTGCTAATTAGTTTGGCAGGTGTGTCCAATGAAAGGCAAGACTACTTAAGAAGGCTGTCTCACATTATTAAGCAGCCTACATTTTCTGCCAAAATGGGAAAGAAAAAGGATGTGTCGGCTGCTGAGAAGCAACAAATTGTGGAGTGTTTAGGTCAAGGCATGACTACAATCAACATTGTGCGATGATCAGGATGAAGTGTCTTGGCAATCAAGAAGTATGTAGCTGATTCACAGTACACACGTGTGCGTGCTGATAAGGGCAAATTGAGGACTCTTTCCTACAGGCAATTACGTCAGGTTAAAAGAGCAGCGGCAAAAAAGCCATGTCATAGCAGCAGACAAGTTTTTGAAGCTGCTGGTGCCTCCAACGTCCCCCGAACAACAAGATGCAGGGTCCTTCAGAGGTTTGCAGCTGTGCATACACCATCCTGTCGACCTCCTCTATCCACTTCACACAAGCAGAAACGGCTCCAGTGGGCTAAACATTACATGAAGACTGATTTCAAAACTGTTTTGTTCACGGATGAGTGCCGTGCAGCGCTCGATGGTCCAGATGGATGGAGTGGAGGATGGCTGGTTGATGGACACCCCACGCAAACACGGCTACAGCGCCAACAAGGAGGAGGTGGAGTAATGTTTTGGGCTGGAATCATGGGGAGAGAGATTGTCGGCCCCTTTAGGATCCCTGAAGGCGCTAAAGATGAACTCCATAATGTATGTGGATTTTCTCAAACAGCACTTCCTGCCATGGTTCAAGAAGAAGAACCGTGTATTTCACAGCAAGATCATTTTTTTGCATGATAATGCACCATCTCATGCTGCACATAAAACATCTGCATCTCTGGCTGATATGGGCATAAAAGGGGACAAACTTATGGTGTGACCCCCATGCTCCCCTGACCTCTACCCCATTCAGAACCTCTGGAGCATCATCAAAAGGAGTGTCTATGATGGCGGGAGGCAGTTCACATCTAAGCAACACCTCTGGGAGGGTATTCTGTCCTCATGCAAAACAATTGAAGCAGAAACCATCCAAAACCTGACAAATTCAATGGACGAGAGAGTTCAGAAGCTCCTTTCGAACAAGGGGTCCTATGTGAAAATGTAACATCACCTAGAATAAAGTTTTGAGTTGAAAACTGTTTGATTTCAGTTTGTAATAACCTGCTAATGCTTATAATTTCAAAAATGACCATTTTTTTGGTCTTTATTAAAATGAAAAGGTTGATCGAAAAGTTTGGGGGATCTAAGAGTGTGGCAACCCAGTAGTCATGATTACTTCGAATTCTGACAATATGAGGGTCATGTTGCAGGTAGTGCAGCAAGAAGGCACTTATGTGTCTTGCGCATCTTGGAGCCCCAAAATTATTTTCCGGGCTAGATGCAGCTAAAAATTATTATTAATTTTAAATCTGGTGGAGCTTAGTATAGATGGCCTAATAGGATCAGTGCTGCACACTGCTACAAAGCCCAAATTATTTTCCAGCCAAGATACAGATAAACATGATTAGTAATTTTAAATCTGGTGGAGCTTATTATAGATGGCCTAATAGAATCAGTGCTGCACACTGCTACAAAGCCCAAATTATTTTCCAGCCAAGATACAGATAAACATGATTAGTAATTTGAAAGCTTAAAACGGTTGGTAGGGTAATTTTAACCAATCATCAAGCTTTTACTCTCCCCAGGATGACACAGGGGTAGAAAAGTCGTTTCGGATCCATGATTTGTTCATCTTTATGAACGTGAGTCTGTCTACATTATCAGTGGAGAGCCGCGTGCGCTTATCTGTCAGCACACCACCAGCAGCGCTAAACACATGTTCAGACAGAACGCTGGCTGCGGGGCATGACAAGATCTCCAAGGCGTAAGTGGCTAGCTCTGGCCATTTATCCAGATTGGAAGCCCAAAAAGAGCAAGGGTCCAGTGATACAGTCATGGCTTCAATGTTTACTTGGAGATACTCCTGTACCATCGTCTCTAGGCGTTGACTATGTGTCAGACTTCTTGTCTCCTGTGGCCTTGCAAAGGATGGGCTAAAAAAGTGGTGAAATGATTGCGCAAAATTGATGTTACCAGCAGATACTGTGGTTCTGTTACGGTTTGAGTGCTGAACACTTGACGGTCCCACGGTTGGCAAGTTGGAACTGTGAGATTCACTACGTGCACCACTGGTGTTTTGTGGAAAAGCACATGTAAGATTCTGCAACAGTCTCTGCTGATACTCCTGCATGCGTGCATCCCTTTCTATGGCAGGAATAATTTCGGCAAATTTACTTTTGTACCGGGGATCTAACAGTGTGGCAACCCAGTAGTCAGGATTATTTCTAATTCTCACAATTCGAGGGTCATGTTGCAGGTAGTGCAGCAAGAAGGCACTCATGTGTGTTGCGCATCCAGGAGCACCAAGTCCCTGTTGTGTTGGTGGCGAGGTAACAATCATGCTTCCTTCCTCTGTCCTCTCCCCCCAACCTCGCACAACAGAAATGTGATCAAGGTCTCCCTCATCTGATGAGTCTTCCATCAGTTCGTCCTCCACTTCTTCCTGGGCTCCTGCACCTTCCTCACTAGTTTGGCTGCTACCATGCGCCCTGGTAAAACCATCTCCCCCACCCTCACATGCCTGCCGCCTTGGTGCTGCCGACCGTCTGGACCTTGCAGATGTTAGCCCTTCCGCATACAACTCCTCCTCCTCTACTTCCTCCACCTCCTCTTGTGCCACCACCTGACTCCGAATTCTGTTTAACATGTGCTCCAGCATGTAAATCACCGGAATAGTCATGCTGATAATGGCATCGTCAGCACTAAACATCTTCGTCGCCATTTCAAAACTGTGCAGAAGGGTGCATAGGCCCCTGATCTGAGACCACTCCTCCAGCGTGATTTGCCCCACCTCTGGATCTCGTTGGCCCAGGCTATACGTCAGAACGTATTGCACCAGGGCTTGTCGGTGCTGCCACAGTCGCTGCAACATATGCAGAGTTGAATTCCACCGGGTAGGCACATCGCATTTTAGCCGATGAAGTGGCAGGCCCAACGACTTCTGTAGAGATGTAAGTCGCTGAGCTGCGGGATGCGAACGGCGGAAGTGAGCACACAGCGACCGTGCCCTCTGCAGAAGGCCATCTAGTCTGGGATAGTGGGCTAAAAATTGCTGGACAACCAGGTTCAACACGTGAGCCATACAAGGCACGTGTGTGACATTGCCCCGGCGAAGGGCCGCACCCAGGTTTGCAGCATTGTCGCACACGGCCTTCCCTGGTTTCAGGTCCAGTGGAGACAATCATTCATGAAATTGGTTCTCCAGAGCTGACCACAACTCCTCAGCTGTGTGACTCACATTTCCCAGACATTTCAAAGTAAAAACCGCCTGATGACGTTGAGCCCTACTGCCAGCATAGTAAGGAGGTGTGCAGGATCCCTTCTGCGCAGTTAGAAAGCTTGTGGCATGACCAGACAGGCTTTGGGTGCAGGTGGAAGACCGAGAGGAGGTTGAGGAGGCAGAAGCAGTGGAGGAACTTTGACATAAAGAGGATTGACGCACAACTCGTGGGGACGGCAAGACTTGGACAGCAGCCCCTTGTCCTGCTGTCACCATAGTTACCCAGTGCCCAGTCAGCGACATGTAACGCCCCTGTCCATGCCTACTCGTCCAAGTGTCTGTGGTGAAATGCACCCTGTCACACACAGAGTTTCTCAAAGAAGCGGTGATGTTGTGTGCGACATGCTGGTGGAGCGCAGGCACACCTTTCTTTAAGAAGTAGTGCCGACTGGGCATCTGGTACTGGGGCACTGCGACGGACATAAGGTCTCGAAAATCCTCTGTGTTCACCAGGCGGAAAGGCAGCATTTCTGTAGCCAAGAGCTTGCAGATGGTGAAATTCAACCTCTTAGCTTTCTCATGGCTAGGAGGAAATGGTCTTTTACTTGTCCACATCTGAGGGACCGAGGGCTGGCTATTGTGCTTAGACGGGGTTGATAAGGGTGTCCCCGGCAAACTGCCGGTCTGTGAGGAAGATGCAGGCGGATATGTTAGGTTGCCTTGATCCAAAGGTGGTGCTATCGATGTCGGACAGCGCTCAACACCAGCTGGTGTTACCACCTCCAAAGAAAATGATGACCTGCCAATCACGCTGGCTGTTGCGGGTAAAGAGGTGGCAGGTCTGCGCCCCAAAACAGGTGTGACTGCTGTCCCCCCAGTCACAGAGGATGAAGAGGCCGCGGATGCACAAGATATGGCTGACGGTGGTTGGCCCGGCCGGCTAGGCCGCATTGTAGCACACTGAGCTTCCCACTGCAACTTATGCTTCATGTCCATGTGCCGGTTCATGCATGAAGTACTCAAACTATGTATTTTTTGGCCTCTACTTAGCTTTTGCTGACAAATGTTACAGATAACACGAGTTGGGTCATCTTTATCGATCTGAAAAAATGCCCAGGCTATGCAAGGCTTAGCACCCATGCGACCTGAAGAGCCACCACGACTTGTGGTGAGAGGCAGAGTTGTGTTTGAGGATGCAGTTGTTGACGTGCTTCCAGTACTGTGTCTCTGTCCAGGAAGGCGGAACCTGACCTCGTCGTCACTAGCATCTTCCTCCACCTCCTCTGCTGACCTCATCTCTTGGCTGACTGTGGGTTGACAGTAAGTGGGATCTCCAACCTCATCATCATCACCCTGTGCGTTATCACACCCGTCGTCCTCAGAGCCAACCTGTTCCTGCCCTGACAAAAAACTAAAGTTGTCGCTCCAATCAGGTATTTGAGTCTCATCATCGTCTTCCTCATTGTCTCCACCAACAGGAGTTACAGTTTGGGAATGAGGGTCTACATTATGGTCAGAACCTTCTGCGTCTGGTCCTGGATCCGACTCATAAAGATTCTGGGCATCAGTGCAGATCATTTCCTCGTCTGGATTCACAGAAGCGCTGGAGTCGACCTCTGATTCCCAGGCTATAGTATGAGTAAACAGCTCTGCAGACTCAACCATCTGTTCTACCTCATACTCAGACGGGCAGCTGGAGATTTGGGAGCTGTGAGGAAGCAAGTGCGATTGGGGTGACACCTTTGAGGACTGGAGTATTTGTGATGTTGAAGTTGATGTGGAGGAGAGCCCACTTAAAGGAGCACTTGATATCCGTTGAAGCACCTGCTGTTTTTGTGCCTCATCTGGAATTTGTAGCGATTGGCGTGGCCGTAAGAAAGGGATCTTATCACATTGTCCGCTAAAAGAAGTAGACATTTTAGTTTGGCTGGAAGATGGTCTTTCTTCTGCAGATGTTACTGTTGCTTTAACACCTACCCCACAGACACAACCTTTTTTCCCCTTCCCAACACGCCTATTCCCCTTTCCACCAGCAGCAGGCCTTTTTCCACTCATTTTGGTGGTTAACTAATTCACAACTCTGGAGTTGTTTGCACAAAAAAACAATGGATGGGAACCGAGCAGAGCTGAGTGGCCAAACTGTGGTATTAGGCCAAAACTATTGGCTGGGTTAGATGGAGAAAAAAATTATATTCGATTTGCAACCTGATGGAGGTCAGTATAGATGGACTAATAGAACAAGTTCCACACACAGCTAGAAGCCCAAATATTTTTTCAGAGGTAGATGCAGAAAAAAAATATATTCAGTTTGCAACCTGATGGAGGTCAGTATAGATGGACTAATAGAGAAAGTCCCACACACTGCTAGAAGGCCAAATATTTTTTCAGAGCTAGATGAAGACAAAAAATTATTTTGAATTTGCAACCTGATGGAGGTCAGTATAGGTGGACTAATAGAACAAGTCCCACACACTGCTAGAAGGCCAAATATTTTTTCAGAGCTAGATGCAGAAAAAAATTATATTCAGTTTGCAACCTGATGCAGGTCAGTATAGATGGACTAATAGAACAAGTCCCACAGACAGCTAGAAGCCCAAATATTTTTTCAGAGGTAGATGCAGAAAAAAATTATATTCAGTTTGCAACCTGATGGAGGTCTGTATAGATGGATTAATAGAACAAGTCCCACACACAGCTAGAAGCCCAATATTTTTTCAGAGGTAGATGTAGAAAAAAAATTATTTTTAATTTGCAACCTGATGGAGGTCAGTATAGATGGACTAATAGAGAAAGTCCCACACACTGCTAGAAGGCCAAATATTTTTTCAGAGCTACATGCAGAAAAAAATTATATTCAGTTTGCAACCTGATGGAGGTCAGTATAGATGGACTAATAGAACAAGTCCCACACACAGCTAGAAGCCCAAATATTTTTTCAGAGGTAGATGCAGATAAAAATTATTTTTAATTTGCAACCTGATGGAGGTCAGTATAGATGGACTAATAGAGAAAGTCCCACACACTGCTAGAAGGCCAAATATTTTTTCAGAGCTAGATGCAGATAAAAATTATTTTTAATTTGCAACCTGATGGAGGTCAGTATAGATGGACTAATAGAGAAAGTCCCACACACTACTAGAAGGCCAAATATTTTTTCAGAGCTAGATGCAGAAAAAAATTATATTCAGTTTGCAACCTGATGGAGGTCAGTATAGATGGACAAATAGAAAAAGTCCCACACACAGCTAGAAGCCCAAATATTTTTTCAGAGGTAGATGCAGATAAAAATTATTTTTAATTTGCAACCTGATGGAGGTCAGTATAGATGGACTAATAGAGAAAGTCCCACACACTGCTAGAAGGCCAAATATTTTTTCAGAGCTAGATGCAGATAAAAATTATTTTTAATTTGCAACCTGATGGAGGTCAGTATAGATGGACTAATAGAGAAAGTCCCACACACTGCTAGAAGGCCAACTATTTTTTCAGAGCTAGATGCAGAAAAAAATTATATTCAGTTTGCAACCTGATGGAGGTCTGTATAGATGGATTAATAGAACAAGTCCCACACACAGCTAGAAGCCCAATATTTTTTCAGAGGTAGATGCAGAAAAAAAATATATTCAGTTTGCAACCTGATGGAGGTCTGTATAGATGGATTAATAGAACAAGTTCCACACACAGCTAGAAGCCCAATATTTTTTCAGAGGTAGATGCAGAAAAAAAATATATTCAGTTTGCAACCTGATGGAGGTCAGTATAGATGGACTAATAGAGAAAGTCCCACACACTGCTAGAAGGCCAAATATTTTTTCAGATCTAGATGCAGATAAAAATTAATTTTAATTTGCATCCTGATGGAGGTCAGTATAGATGGACTAATAGAGAAAGTCCCACACACTGCTAGAAGGCCAAATATTTTTTCAGAGCTAGATGCAGAAAAAAATTATATTCAGTTTGCAACCTGATGGAGGTCAGTATAGATGGACTAATAGAACAAGTCCCACACATTGCTAGAAGCCCAAATATTTTTTCAGAGCTAGATGCAGAAAAAAATTATATTCAATTTGCAACCTGATGGAGGTCAGTATAGATGGACTAATAGAATGATGCTATGCCCAAAAGATTTTACTTCACTAGGTGCAGTAAAAAAATTGGTATTCTATACACAGGTGGTATATCTTGCAACACAGATAGGCTACTCCACTGACTAACACACTCTGCAATAGGCCAAAAAGGATTAGCTTTGCTAGATTCAGCCAAATGCTGTGAAAAAAAACTTGCACAGCACTGGCACAGACCTGCCTGGCAAAAACTGATAGGAACTGATGTAACCTAGTCCTGAAAAGGACTGCAATTACAATTAGTCTTTACTCCCACAATCTATCTATTTAAGAGCACAGACCTGCCTGATAAAAGTCGTAGGAAATGCTGTAACCTAGTCCTTAAAAGGACTGCAATCACAACTATTCCCTACTCCCAAGCTATCTGTAGATTTGTGCGAAAATTGGCTTGAAATTAACAAGGTATAGCGCACACAGCAACAGCGGTGCCGTCTAACACGCAGCTGCAGCAGTGAGAAAATGGTGGCGACGGGGAAAATGGCTTGGTCTTATAGGGCAAGGACATGTGACATACACTGCCAATGACACATGTCCTTGCTTGTGTGAAAAACAGCAGTTCGCTCCGTGTGTGCGCTGCTGATAGGCTGACAGACTGCACCTCCCCACTGCAAATGCGGGAAAGAGAAAAAAAAATGGAGATCTTCATTATTCCTGCAGAGATCCATCCCCTGCCCCTCCCCCCACCCCGCTGTACACTCAAACTGCGTATTAACATTAATTTTCATCATTACTGGGAAAAAATCCAGTTATGATTTTGGTGCACGAACAGTTATCGAACATAACCTCGAACAGCCGAATTTTTCTCAAATCGTTCGTGTTCGCCGAATGGCTCGAACACCGCCCAAAACAGCTCGAATTTGAGATTGGCGAACAGTTCGAGTAGAACAACGCTCATCTCTAGTCTTCAGCAGGTCGATGACGATGTTATTCATCTTTTCACAGAGACCGTTGGTTTGGGGGTGGTACGGTGTAGTCCGGATCTTTTTACACCCGTACAGATTGCAGAACTCCTTGAACATTTCGGTTTCAAAGGCTGAGCCTTGATCTGTCAGCACCTGCTCCGGGTAGACATGGGGCCTGCAGAAGTACGACTGGAACGTCTTCGCCGCAGTTTCTGCCGTCAGATCCTTGACGGGGCGAACACCAGGAACCGGGAGTAGTGATCCACCATGGTCAGGGCATAGGAATATCCTGACCTGCTGGGTGACAGCTTGACATGATCCAGGGCCACGATCTCCAAGGGTCGAGTCGTCTTGATGGGTTGCAAGGGTGCCTTCTGGCTGCTGTAGTCTTTTCTTCTGAGGCTACAGGGTCCACAATTCCGGCACCACCTCTCAATGGAACTGCACATTCCTACCCAATAAAACTGACACTTCAGCAGGGTTTCTAGTTTCTTCCAGCCAAAGTGCCCTGCTTGACCGTGGTAGGCCTCCAACACCATCTGGATGTCTGTCTTGGGCACCACTATCTGCCATACCATCTCATGGGTTTTAGGGTTGACGTACCTCCGGCACAGTTTCTCTCTATAGATGAACAACCGGCTCTTCTCATTCCACAGCTGCTTGGCTTGTAGAGACGCGTCCTTCTCCAGGGAGGAACCTTCCTGGGTTATCAGCTCTTTGATACGACTGACAACCGGGTCGCTGTCCTGGGTCTCCTTCCAGCTGTGGTGAGGCAGGGGGTTTAACTCGAGGCTCGTTGCTCGTGGACCACTCCATTACGGTGGAAGGCAGGTAGCTCAATCTCCTCCAAGTTATCCACTTCTTCTTCAGTGTCCGACTGGTGAGGCATCCTGGACAGGACATCGGCAATGGCGTTCTTGCGGCCCGCCCGGTACTTAATAGTGAATTGGTAGTTTGACAGCCAAGCTATCCATCCTTGCTCCATGGCTCCTAACTTGGATGTTTCTAGATGAGTCAAGGGGTTGTTATCAGTGAAGGCAGTGAACTTACTGGAGGCTAGGTAGTGCTTGAACCGCTCGGTGATGGCCCAGACCAGGGCCAGGAACTCCAACTTGAAGCTGATATAGTTCTCTGGGTTCCTCTCGGTCGGGTGGAGCTTCCTGCTTGCATAGGCGATCACTTTCTCTTTGCCATTCTGCTTCTGACTCAGTACAGCTCCTAATCCTTCGTTGCTGGCATCAGTGTACAGCAGGAACGGTTGGCTGTAGTCAGGGTAGGCTAGGATCTCTTCGCCGGTCAGGATCCCCTTCATCTTCTCGAAGAATTCAGCTTGCTCCTTACCCCAGTGGAACGGGGGGTTTCTGCCTCTCCCAGACTGTCCTACCAGGAGATCTTGCAAAGACGACGCTTTCTTGGTATAGTCCTTCACAAACTTCCGGTAATACCCAACTAGTCCCAGGAACTGACGTACCTCCTTGAGGCTCTTCGGCTACGGCCATTTCAGTGACCTTCTCCGGGTCTGGTGCTACTCCCTCTGGACTAACGATGTGCCCCAGGTACTGTACCTTTCGCTTGATCTGTGGCACCAATGTGCAGCAGGGCGCCACACTCGCAAGCTACAATCTATGAGGAAATAGGGGAGACAGGAAAGGTGGATGGTAACAATTGCTTGTATTGTATGGTCAACCATCAATGTAATAAATAGGGTATTCACATAATGCTGAATGAACCAGTCGCCAACCAGTATGTGTACAAGTACAGACACAGAGGGATATTAAGTGCATGGGGGTGTGTGAACAGATGATACGAGGGTCTTAATTTGGAAGGAAATTTTGCATGGGAAAAACAGGGACAGATAGATAAGTGAGGTGAGGCGATAGGCCTGTCTAAAGAAATGCGTTTTTAGGCCAAGCTTAAAACTGTGCGTATTGGGAATTAATCGAAGTGTCCTGAGTAGTGCATTCCAGAGAATTGGTGCAGCACGCATGAAGTCTTGGAGACGGGAGTGGGAGGTTCGGATTATTGAGTATATTAATCTTAGGTATTAGCAGAACGGAGGGCACGGGTAGGGTGGTAGATGAGGGAGGAGATCTAGGGTGGTTTGGAAGCATGGAGCATCTCGTGGGTGAGTGTAATGAGTTTATATTGAACTCTACAGCGGATGGGTAACCAGTGCAATGACTGCCACAGAGTAGAGGCATCGATTTAGCGTTTGGCGAGGAATATGATCCTGGCTGCTGCATTCAAGATGGATTGAAGAGGGGAGAGTTTAGTAAAAGGAAGACCGATTAGTAGAGAGTTGCAATAGTCCAAACGAGAATGAATAAGAGCAAAAGTCAGAGTTTTTGCAGTCAAAGGTAAGAAAAGGTTGAATTCTAGAAATGTTTTTGAGGTGTAGATGAGCGATCGTGTGATCGGATGCAGGGAGTGAATGAAAGATCTGAATCAAGTATGACCCCAAGACAGCGAGCATGTTGCTGGGGAGTAATGGTAGAACCACACATGGAAATGGTAATATCGAGCATAGGTAGGTTAGTGGAGGGAAGAAATACGAGTAGTTCAGTTTTTGACAGGTTCAGTTTCAGATAGGGGAGGCCATAATATTTGAGACATTGGAAAGACAATCACTGGTATTTTGTAATAATGCATGGCTATTGTCAGGAGATGATGTGTATAATTGGGTGTCATCAGCATAGAGATGGTACTGAAAACCAAATCTACTGATTGTTTGTCCAATAGGGGCGGTGTACAAGGAGAAGAGCAGGGGACCTAGGAATAATCATTGAGGAACCCGACAGTAAGGGGAAAAGGAGAGGAAGAGGAGCCAACAAAAGATACAATGAAGGAGCGGTCAGAGAGGTAGGAGGAGAACCACGAGAGAATGGTGTCCTTGAGGCCCAAATTGCGGAGCATAGTGAAGAGGAGCTGGTGATCCACAATGTCGAATGCTGCAGAGAGAGCCAGGAGAATCAGCAGAGAGTAGTGACCATTAGATTTAGTTGTTAGTAGATCATTAGAGACTTTAGTGAGGGCAGTTTCAGTGGAGCGTAACGAGAGGAAACCGGATTGCAGAGGGTCAAGAAGAGAGTTATCTGACAGATAGCGGATTAGACTGGAGTGGACCAAGCATTCCAGGAGTTTAGAGATGAAGGGAAGATTAGACACAGGTCTATAGTTACAGTTTTGGTTGAGGGATGGTTTTTAAATAATGGATGTAAGCTGGAGTGTTTAAATGAGGAGGGAAATGAGAGAGAAAATTAAGTATTTCGCCCAGAAAATTATTGCAATTACACATGTTTTGTTATGCACATGTTTATTTCCTTTGTTTTTATTGGAACAACATAAAAAAACAGAGAAAAAAAGGCAAATTGGTCATAATTTCACACAAAACCCCAAAAATGAGCCAGACAAAATTGTTGGCACCCTTTACTTAATATTTGGTTGCACACCCTTTGGAATAAATAACTACAATCAATAACTTTCTATAACCATCAACAAGCTTCTTACACCTCTCAACTGGAATTTTGGACCACTCTTCTTTGGCAAACTGCTCTAGGTCTCTCATATTTAAAGGATGCTTTCTCCCAACAGCAATTTTAAGATCTCTCCACAGGTGTTCAATGGGATTTAGATCGGGACTCACTGCTGTTCACTTCAGAATTATATAATGCTTTGTTTTCATCCATTTCTGTGTGCTTTTTGAAGTATATTTGGGGTCATTCTCCTGCTGAACGACCAGTGACCTATGACGCAAACCCAGGTTTCTGACACTGGGCACTACATTGCGACTCAAAATCCTTTGGTAAGCTTCAGATTTCATGATGCCTTGCACACAGTCAAGGCACTCAGTGCCATAGGCAGCAAAACAACCCCAAAACATCTTTGAACCTCCACCATAGTTAACTGTAGGTAATATGTTCTTTTCTTTGTAGGGCTCATTCCATTTTTGGTAAACAGTAGAATGATGTTTTGAACCAAAATGCTCTATCTTGGTCTAATCTGTCAACAAAATGCTTTCCCAGAAGGATTTTGGCTAGTTCACGTACATTTTGACAAACTGCAGTCTAGCTTTTTTATATCTCTGTGTCAGTAGTGGGGTCCTCCTGAGTATCCTGCCATAGCGTTTCATTTCATTCAAATGGCGACGGACAGTTTGCACTGACATTGATGCACCCTAAGCCTGCAGGACAGCTTGAATTTCTTTGGAACTTGAATGGGGCTGCTTATTCACCATCTGTACTATCCTGCGTTGAAACCTTTCATCAATTTTTCTCTGCTGACCACGTCCAGAGGGAAAATAGCTACAGTGCCATTGGTTGTAAATTTTTTGATTATGTTTTTGTAGCGCCCCTGAGGGTTCAGTCGCCACAGAGGTACTGCATCTCACCCAGAGGTGTGGCATCTCACTCTCAGGTAAGGAAGGAGTACAGCCCGGGACCCTAACACCTGCATCCAACACATTCCACTTCAGTGGGGGCAGGGCGAGATTGCTCCTAAGGGAGAGCACAGTCCCTGGTCCCTAGCTGAAGGGTGGAACTATGTAGTGGGTGTGGGTGGAGGAAGCAGTTTAGGAGAGCACTTGTGAAGGAATTTATAAATAGAGAAGCCATCTTGTTTAGAGAGATCAGTCTACACTGAGAGGAGTTGGGAGCAGGAGCTCTGTATGAGCTCTGCTCAGGAGCAGGGCCTGAGGAGAGGCCCAAGACTGAAGGAGAAGGAGAGGACCAGGAAAGGCTCCAGGAACTAGGAAGGGACCCCAGGGGTATGGGCAGTGCTGGAAGCCACCCGTACGCCCGAATCTACCAGGAGGTGGAGGGGTCAGGCCACACAAAGGGGACCTGTCCCTCAACTAGCGGAGGACTTTATGTCTCAACTAGAAACCGGAGGCTGCAGTATTTCAAGTCCTGCAGCCAACAGTCCATATCAGTCTCAGACGTCGCCTGACAAGGCCCGCGGGTACCGGATTGGGACACTTGGTATGAGGTGCAGGGAGACGGCCAGAGAGAGAACACACAGAAGGGGGTCCCGCTAAGTACTCCGGAGATATCTGAGGGTTGACTGAACCCCTCCCTGAGTAAGCGCAGCACGACAAGGGAAGTTACACTGGTACCTGTAACTTGGACTGCAACAACCGTGAGTAAAGACCCTGAAGACTGCACCCCACTGTCTCTGTGATTATAATCTGTGCCATCACCCCTGCACTACAACGCCCAGCATCACCTATAATATCTACAACATCTCTACACTGCCCTGGAGTTAAGCTCTGCCTGTCGAGATCTGAACCAACCCTGCTGCACCAACATCAGCTCCAGAGGTTCTGCACAGTAGCGGCGGCTCCACATAGCCGCATACCACAGGTGGCGTCACGAACTATATATATATAAAATCACAAAATCCCCTGTAAATAAACCCCTTTTGATTGACCGCCCTGGGTCACGGACTGGGTCACCGCCACTGTGACATCTCCCCAAGCAACAACCGGCCCGGCACCGAGTACCCCACGGCCCAGGGGGTGCGTCATATGTAACCGTGAGATTGTTGATATTGTTCAACAATTTTTGTTCTCAAGTCCTCAGACAGTTCTCTTCTCTGCTTTCTATTCTCCATGCTTAGTGTGGCACACACAGACACATAATGCAAATATTGAGTCAACTTCTAGTCTTTTTATCTTCTTTTAGGTGTGATTTTCATATTGCCCACACTTGTTACTTGCCACAGGTGAGGTTGAACAAGCATCACATGCTTGGAACAAAATTGATTACCCACAATTTTAGAAAGGTGTCAACAATTTTGTCTGGCCCATTTTTGGGGTTTTGTGTGAAGTTATGTCCAATTTGCCATTTTTTCTGGGTTTTTTTGTGTTGTTCTAATACATACATATGAAATAAACGTGTGTATAACAAAACATGTGTAATTGCAATAATCTTCTAGGAGAAATACTTCATTTTCTGGAACAGCTTCAAGGGTACCAACACTTTTGGCCATGACTGTATGTGTACTACTCCACTTTGTAGGTCCCAGGTGTACCCTAGCCCTGACCATTTAACCCCTATACAGAGATTTTGACTTAAGCAAGGCCATCTGATTTACATCCACGGAGTGGCTGCTGGTCAGCAGAGCGATTTGGCAGAGATGAGAAATCTTAGCCGGGACAAAACCAGGGAGGGCTGAAACTGGACAGAATAAAAAGATGGGGTCTAGGTTTTCCAAGTTCAACCACAGGAGGTTAAGGTCAGAGTCAGAAATGTATCAATGAGGTGGTCACTGCATTTGGGAGAAATTGCACAACAAATTATGAGGTTCCATTTTTTTTCTGCTATACCTTTCGAAAATTACAATCTTGGGTCTAAAATAATATTTCAATGGATAAAAACATATATTTTCATTTTCATGTAATTGTTATAAAGCACTGTGAAGCATCTATAGGTACAAAATGGTTAACACATACCAAGATGAATTTCCTGAGGGGTTTAGCTTCCAAAATAGGGTTAGTTGTGGGGGTTTCTATTATTTTGTACAAATGAGGGAACTTGGGTAAAAAAAGTAGTTTAATACTATCACAAAAATATTCAATTGACACCCTTCCCTGAAATGGAAGTTCTACAAGAAGAAGATGTATGGATTCATGCATAACAGATGATGACAGTAGGGGGGAGGTTGCTGAACATTGGCTTGGGATGTTAGAGGCTGAAAGTACAAGATGCCTTAAAAAAAGTAAAGTAAGTTTTCAGAAGAGATGTAATCCTGATTGTGGCTGACAATACAAGAGTTAGCTCTGTGATGGATTTCATGTTTGATCTTGGATCACATAGAACGTTCATATAAATCCCCAGAATTTTAGGTTTTATCTACAAGGTTGATGGACAATATTTTTTATGAATAGATTTCTAAAATTTTATAGAAATATTATATCACATTGACTCCCATTGAATTAAATGGTTCTGCTGTTAATCTTTTGTTAGGATCTATGGGTCAAGTGCGGTCAATTTCCTTGAACACCCTGGAGAATGGATGAAGCTATAACAGTGCAATCATGCAGTGTAAAAGCTGATTTTCTGTAACCTGGATACAATACCTGGTTTATACACAGGCCATGCTATTGTTATAAATCTAAAGATGGCTGCATGCAGAACCAACCCTCACCATCAGTTCTAGTTATTATAAAGGTCAGAAACTAAAAGGGTTTAACTACAATAGACGTTGCCATTTTCAACAACTACTTTTTCTTGTAGGGTTGCTATGATAATTACTTGACCATGGGTTGGTTTATGACCTCCAGCCATCATTCATCTGTGGTTGGAACAAGGCATTACACAATTCTCACCAAAATAAATGGACTGTCCTTTTGTCATGCAAGGTGTAGGAAAGACTTAGTGCAACACAAAGGGAAGAGGGAAACTGAGCACAGACTCTAGGGAAAGGGGGCAGTGGAGATCTCCTAGGTTGATCTAGCGTCACCCTGATTCCCCTAACATCCCTGTAATGGCTCTTCACCAATCGCCGCACGTGTGCTTCGCCCTGTCTTTCTCTGGCATATGGCTAAGGCTAGGGAAGGGAGGAGATGAGGACTAGTCGATCTCCACTACACTGTGTTCCAAATTATTATGCAAATAATATTTTCTCAGATTTTCCCAAATTACCTATATGAATTGCAGTCATTGTAATTTTCCAGTCAAATAACTATTAGAGTACAATTGAAAGGTTTTTGTACAAACTGCCTATGATAACAGTATATTTTTAAAAAAAGAAAAAACTCAAACTGCACTCAAAATGCATGTTCCAAATTATTATGCACAGCAGAGTTTTCAACCTTTTCATTTTAATAAAGAACAAAAAATTGTCATTTTTGAAATTATAAGCATTAGCAGGTTATTACAAACTGAAATCAAACAGTTTTCAACTCAAAACTTAATTCTAGGTGATGTTACATTTGCACATAGGACCACTTGTTCGAAAGGAGCTTCTGAATAGTGTTGAGCCACCCCCGTAGTGTTCGAGTTCGGTTCGGTTCGTCGAACACCCGTGTGTTCGCCGAACTGTTCGTCGAACTGTTCGTCGAACACCTTCGAACACCGTTAAAACCAATGGCAGGCAAACAAAAACACATAGAAACACATAGAAAACACCTTCAAAGGTGTCCAAAAGCTGACAAACTGCTCAGAAGACACAACTAACACATGGAAAAGTGACAAGTACATATAGTCATGCGAAAAGAAAAGAGGTGGAGGAGTAAAAGGAGGGGGAGACACAGATATAGGCATGTCATGCCCTTCTAAAATCCAAAAAGTGAGAAGCCGAGACGGCCAGTCCGCTCCTGCCCGTGCCACCTCCGTGTCGCCGGGTTTGTGCCAGAGCCGCGGTGAACCCTGACGGCCAGCCCCCCTCTCCCAATACTGGTGCCTGTCCGCTGGTGGGTCGAGAGAGCCCCCCTGTGGTGGAGGCAGCTCTAAGCTTTTTAATTTAAATTGTCTCTCTAATTTGAATGAATACACTTTAAATCCATTTACAAGGATCTATTGGAGGGCAAGTCTCATGCCAGCAGCCGCGTAATTCCAGCTCCAGTAGCGTCCACTAAAGCTGCTGCAGTTAAAAAGCTTTTATAAGGATCGAGCTCGGCTGTCCACCGTAAGGCATCCTAGTGCCAGTCCCAGCCCCTATGCCTTGGGGTGCCTCCTGATGCTCTTCACTAAGTATCCCGTGGTCCCGAAGCATTTCCTTTGAAAAAATTAAGTGTCCAAACTACAGGTGGTGTAGCTTGCTTAACAGCCGGGATAATCCGCTGACTAGCAGACACTGCTACTAGGCACAAAGTATTTCCTGGGCTAGATGCAGTTAAAAATTTGTAAGTAGATACTCTCGTTGGATGCTGAGAAAGCATTCCATAGAGTCTCCTGGCACGCCATATATGATTCTCTTAAAAAGCTTGGGGTAGGGGTCTAGGGGACCCTTTTATAGCCAAAATCACGGCCCTGTATCACAATACGTCACCTAGGCTGAAGATAAATGGAACTGTAGCACCGAGGGCTCGGTTGCTACAGACGTATTGCACCTCACCCAGAGGTGTGATATCTCACTCTCAGATAAGGATGGAATGTGGATCAGGACCCGACACCTGCATGCATTACACCACATTGCCGTGGGGCAGGGCGACCAATATGCCCCTGAGATGGGCACGACAGTCCCTGTCCCTGGCTGGAGAGGGGGGAGGGAACACTGAGGAAGGGGAACCCTGCAGTGCAGGAGCAGGGAGGAAGCAGTTCCTGGGTGCATTGAGAAGGGAGTATAAAAGGTGGGCACCATCTTAGTTCAGTGCAGAGAAGTCTGAGCAGAAGTGGCAGGGAGCAGGGGCTCTGCATGAGCTCTGCTCCGGAGGCGGGCCTAGTAACAGAGGCCCAGGCCTGCAAGAGGGAGAAGGAAGGAAGAGGAGCGGAGAAGGCTCCAGGAACGAGGAATGAAGGGATCCCAGGGGTGCGGACGAGCGAGTCGCCACCGCACGCCCGAATCCACCTGCGTGGAGGGGTCAGGCCAAAGGGGGAGACCGGTCCCCGAACTAGTGGAGGCAGGAAACGACCCTCAGCTAGAAACCGGAGGCTCTGACATTTTATGTGGCGCAGCCCCTTGCTCCACCCGCTAGGAAGGCACCACATAGGGTCAGGGAAACTGGCGCCAAGTTTACCAAGAGGAGGCCCGAGGCAGCCGGACAGAAGTGTTGGTAAGAAAGGCCAGACAAAGGACACACAAAGGGGGTCCTGTGAAGCGCTCCAAAGTTATCTGGGAGTTGTCTGAGCCCCTCACCTGGTGAGCACAGTACGACGTGGGCAGCCGTTACCTGCAGACGTGGTCTGGATAATAAGAACTGTGAGTAAAGGCCCTGAACTGCATCACTGACTCCGTGTCGTTACTGCTGCTGCCCTGCACCATCACCCCCATCCTCCGCATACACTGCCCTGAGGCTATACTCCTCCCGTGGGGAGTTATGCTACGCTCTGCTGCACCCACAACACCAGCCTTAGCGGTCTGCCCTGTAGCGGCGGTTCACTCTGACCGCAATCCACGGGTGGCGTAGTCGGACATTTAAACATCAAAACCACATAAATAGTTCCGCCACTGGTTTGACCGCCCTGAGCCACGGAACCGGATCGCCGCCACGAAGACTACAACCACCAGCATCCACCAAAAAGGGTCCGGCTCCGGGTGTCCCAAGGCCCAGGGGGTGCGTCAGAACATTTTCATCACCTTTCACAATCACCAATGGGACAAGGCAGGGATGTCCTCTGTCCCCTCTCTTATACATCCTAGTGACGGAGCACCTGCTCTCATCAATTCGCCATAACCCCAATATTAGGTGGATTGAGGTGGGAGGCACCGAGTACAAGTGCTCTCTATTTGCTGATGATGTCCTAGTATATATCACTCAATCACATATATCCATCCCTGCTGTTATGGCTGAAATAGATCACTTTGTTACATGGTAAAATTTTAAAATCAATGCAGCGAAGTCTGAGGCCCTCGATGTCTCCCTCCCTAAATCCATATAGGATTCCATCCAGTCCAACTTTCCCTTTGCCTGGCCCTCACAGGGTATCAAATACTTAGGAATTCCTATTCATAGAGACCTCTCCCATCTATGTTATCTTAATTTTGGGCCCTTTATTGAACAATTCCATACAGACCACGGTTGGCAAGTTAGAACTGTAAGATTCACTACGTGAACCACTGGTGTTTTGTGGAAAAGCACATGTACACCGCGTTCCAAATTATTATGCAAAAAGTGTTTAGGAGTGATAAGGGAAGAATTTGTTTGTTTGTCAGTTAAACTCATTGATGGTGATGTGTGTCAGGGCTCCTTATATCACTGTAAGCAATTGCAGACACCTGTGCTAATTAGTTTGGCAGGTGTGTCCAATGAAAGGCAAGACTACTTAAGAAGGCTCTCTCACATTATTAAGCAGCCTACATTTTCTGCCAAAATGGGAAAGAAAAAGGATGTGTCGGCTGCTGAGAAGCAACAAATTGTGGAGTGTTTAGGTCAAGGCATGACTACAATCAACATTGTGCGATGATCAGGATGAAGTGTCTTGGCAATCAAGAAGTATGTAGCTGATTCACAGTACACACGTGTGCATGCTGATAAGGGCAAATTGAGGACTCTTTCCTACAGGCAATTACGTCAGGTTGAAACAGCAGCGGCAAAAAAGCCTTGTCATAGCAGCAGACAAGTTTTTGAAGCTGCTTGTGCCTCCAACGTCCCCCGAACAACAAGATGCAGGGTCCTTCAGAGCTTTGCAGCTGTGCATATGCCATCCTGTCGACCTCCTCTATCCACTTCACACAAGCAGAAACGGCTCCAGTGGGCCAAACATTACATGAAGACTGATTTCAAAACTGTTTTGTTCACGGATGAGTGCCGTGCAGCGCTCGATGGTCCAGATGAATGGAGTGGAGGATGGCTGGTTGATGGACACCCCACGCAAACACGGCTACAGCGCCAACAAGGAGGAGGTGGAGTAATGTTTTGGGCTGGAATCATGGGGAGAGAGATTGTCGGCCCCTTTAGGATCCCTGAAGGCGCTAAAGATGAACTCCATAATGTATGTGGATTTTCTCAAACAGCACTTCCTGCCATGGTTCAAGAAGAAGAACCGTGTATTTCACAGCAAGATCATTTTTCTGCATGATAATGCACCATCTCATGCTGCACATAAAACATCTGCATCTCTGGCTGATATGGGCATAAAAGGGGACAAACTTATGGTGTGACCCCCATGCTCCCCTGACCTCTACCCCATTCAGAACCTTTGGAGCATCATTAAAAGGAGTGTCTATGATGGCGGGAGGCAGTTCACATCTAAGCAACAGCTCTGGGAGGGTATTCTGTCCTCATGCAAAACAATTGAAGCAGAAACCATCCAAAACCTGACAAATTCAATGGACGAGAGAGTTCAGAAGCTCCTTTCGAACAAGGGGTCCTATGTGAAAATGTAACATCACCTAGAATAAAGTTTTGAGTTGAAAACTGTTTGATTTCAGTTTCTAACAACCTGCTAATGCTTATAATTTCAAAAATGACCATTTTTTTGGTCTTTATTAAAATGAAAAGGTTGATCGAAAAGTTTGGGGGATCTAAGAGTGTGGCAACCCAGTAGTCATGATTACTTCGAATTCTGACAATATGAGGGTCATGCTGCAGGTAGTGCAGCAAGAAGGCACTTATGTGTCTTGCGCATCTCGGAGCCCCAAAATTATTTTCCGGGCTAGATGCAGCTAAAAATTATTTTTAATTTTAAATCTGGTGAAGCTTATTATAGATGGCCTAATAGGATCAGTGCTGCACACTGCTACAAAGCCCAAATTATTTTCCAGTCAAGATACAGATAAACATGATTAGTAATTTGAAAGCTTAAAACGGTTGGTAGGGTGATTTTAACCAATCATCAAGCTTTTACTCTCCCCAGGATAACACAGGGGTAGAAAAGTCGTTTCGGATCCATGATTTGTTCATCTTTATGAACGTGAGTCTGTCTACATTATCAGTGGAGAGCCGCGTGCGCTTATCTGTCAGCACGCCACCAGCAGCGCTGAACACACGTTCAGACAGAACGCTGGCTGCGGGGCATGACAAGATCTCCAAGGCGTAAGTGGCTAGCTCCGGCCATTTATCCAGATTGGAAGCCCAAAAAGAGCAAGGGTCCAGTGACACAGTCGTGGCTTCAATGTTTACTTGGAGATACTCCTGTACCATCGTCTCTAGGCGTTGACTATGTGTCAGACTTCTTGTCTCCTGTGGCCTTGCAAAGGATGGGCTAAAAAAGTGGTGAAATGATTCCGCAAAATTGATGTTACCAGCAGATACTGTGGTTCTGTTACGGTTTGAGTGCTGAACACTTGACGGTCCCACGGTTGGCAAGTTGGAACTGTGAGATTCACTACGTGCACCACTGGTATTTTGTGGAAAAGCACATGTAAGATTCTGCAACAGTCTCTGCTGATACTCCTGCATGCGTGCATCCCTTTCTATGGCAGGAATAATTTCTGCAAATTTACTTTTGTACCGGGGATCTAACAGTGTGGCAACCCAGTAGTCAGGATTATTTCTAATTCTCACAATTCGAGGGTCATGTTGCAGGTAGTGCAGCAAGAAGGCACTCATGTGTGTTGCGCATCCAGGAGCACCAAGTCCCTGTTGTGTTGGTGGCAAGGTAACAATCATGCTTCCTTCCTCTGTCCTCTCCCCCCAACCTCGCACAACAGAAATGTGATCAAGGTCTCCCTCATCTGATGAGTCTTCCATCAGTTCGTCCTCCACTTCTTCCTGGGCTCCTGCACCTTCCTCACTAGTTTGGCTGCTACCATGCGCCCTGGTAAAACCATCTCCCCCACCCTCACATGCCTGCCGCCTTGGTGCTGCCGACCGTCTGGACCTTGCAGATGTTAGCCCTTCCGCATACAACTCCTCCTCCTCTACTTCCTCCACCTCCTCTTGTGCCACCACCTGACTCCGAATTCTGTTTAACATGTGCTCCAGCATGTAAATCACCGGAATAGTCATGCTGATAATGGCATCGTCAGCACTAAACATCTTCGTCGCCATTTCAAAACTGTGCAGAAGGGTGCATAGGTTCCTGATCTGAGACCACTCCTCCAGCGTGATTTGCCCCACCTCTGAATCTCGTTGGCCCAGGCTATACGTCAGAACGTATTGCACCAGGGCTTGTCAGTGCTGCCACAGTCGCTGCAACATGTGCAGAGTTGAATTCCACCGGGTAGGCACATCGCATTTTAGCCGGTGAAGTGGCAGGCCCAACGACTTCTGTAGAGATGTAAGTCGCTGAGCTGCGGGATGCAAACGGCGGAAGTGAGCACACAGCGACCGTGCCCTCTGCAGAAGGCCATCTAGTCTGGGATAGTGGGCTAAAAATTGCTGGACAACCAGGTTCAACACTTGAGCCATACAAGGCACGTGTGTGACATTGCCCCGGCGAAGGGCCGCACCCAGGTTTGCAGCATTGTCGCACACGGCCTTCCCTGGTTTCAGGTCCAGTGGAGACAACCATTCATGAAATTGGTTCTCCAGAGCTGACCACAACTCCTCAGCTGTGTGACTCACATTTCCCAGACATTTCAATGTAAAAACCGCCTGATGACGTTGAGCCCTACTGCCAGCATAGTAAGGAGGTGTGCAGGATCCCTTCTGCGCAGTTAGAAAGCTTGTGGCATGACCAGACAGGCTTTGGGTGCAGGTGGAAGACCGAGAGGAGGTTGAGGAGGCAGAAGCAGTGGAGGAACTTTGACATAAAGAGGATTGACGCACAACTCGTGGGGACGGCAAGACTTGGACAGCAGCCCCTTGTCCTGCTGTCACCATAGTTACCCAGTGCCCAGTCAGCGACATGTAACGGCCCTGTCCATGCCTACTCGTCCAAGTGTCTGTGGTGAAATGCACCCTGTCACACACAGAGTTTATCAAAGAAGCGGTGATGTTGTGTGCGACATGCTGGTGGAGCGCAGGCACACCTTTCTTTGAGAAGTAGTGCCGACTGGGCATCTGGTACTGGGGCACTGCGACGGACATAAGGTCTCGAAAATCCCCTGTGTCCACCAGGCGGAAAGGCAGCATTTCTGTAGCCAAGAGCTTGCAGATGGTGAAATTCAACCTCTTAGCTTTCTCATGGCTAGGAGGAAATGGTCTTTTACTTGTCCACATCTGAGGGACCGAGGGCTGGCTATTGTGCTTAGACGGGGTTGATAAGGGTGTCCCCGGCAAACTGCCGGTCTGTGAGGAAGATGCAGGCGGACATGTTAGGTTGCCTTGATCCAAAGGTGGTGCTATCGATGTCGGACAGCGCTCAACACCAGCTGGTGTTACCACCTCCAAAGAAAATGATGACCTGCCAATCACGCTGGCTGTTGCGGGTAAAGAGGTGGCAGGTCTGCGCCCCAAAACAGGTGTGACTGCTGTCCCCCCAGTCACAGAGGATGAAGAGGCCGCGGATGCACAAGATATGGCAGACGGTGATTGGCCCGGCCGGCTAGGCCGCATTGTAGCACACTGAGCTTCCCACTGCAACTTATGCTTCATGTCCATGTGCCGGTTCATGCATGAAGTACTCAAACTATGTATTTTTTGGCCTCTACTTAGCTTTTGCTGACAAATGTTACAGATAACACGAGTTGGGTCATCTTTATCGATCTGAAAAAATGCCCAGGCTATGCAAGGCTTAGCACCCATGCGACCTGAAGAGCCACCACGACTTGTGGTGAGAGGCAGAGTTGTGTTTGAGGATGCAGTTGTTGACGTGCTTCCAGTACTACGTCTCTGTCCAGGAAGGCGCAACCTGACCTCGTCGTCACTAGCATCTTCCTCCACCTCCTCTGCTGACCTCATCTCTTGGCTGACTGTGGGTTGACAGTAAGTGGGATCTCCGACCTCATCATCATCACCCTGTGCGTTATCACACCCGTCGTCCTCAGAGCCAACCTGTTCCTGCCCTGACAAAAAACTAAAGTTGTCGCTCCAATCAGGTATTTGAGTCTTATCATCGTCTTCCTCATTGTCTCCACCAACAGGAGTTACAGTTTGGGAATGAGGGTCTACATTATGGTCAGAACCTTCTGCGTCTGGTCCTGGATCCGACTCATAAAGATTCTGGGCATCAGTGCAGATCATTTCCTCGTCTGGATTCACAGAAGCGCTGGAGTCGACCTCTGATTCCCAGGCTATAGTATGAGTAAACAGCTCTGCAGACTCAACCATCTGTTCTACCTCATACTCAGACGGGCAGCTGGAGATTTGGGAGCTGTGAGGAAGCAAGTGCGATTTGGGTGACACCTTTGAGGACTGGAGTATTTGTGATGTTGAAGTTGATGTGGAGGAGAGCCCATTTAAAGGAGCACTTGATATCCGTTGAAGCACCTGCTGTTTTTGTGCCTCATCTGGAATTTGTAGCGATTGGCGTGGCCGTAAGAAAGGGATCTTATCACATTGTCCGCTAAAAGAAGTAGACATTTTAGTTTGGCTGGAAGATGGTCTTTCTTCTGCACCTACCCCACGGACACAACCTTTTTTCCCCTTCCCAACACGCCTATTCCCCTTTCCACCAGCAGCAGGCCTTTTTCCACTCATTTTGGTGGTTAACTAATTCACAACTCTGGAGTTGTTTGCACAAAAAAACAATGGATGGTAACCGAGCAGAGCTGAGTGGCCAAACTGTGGTATTAGGCCAAAACTATTGGCTGGGCTAGATGCAGAAAAAAATTATTTTTAATTTGCAACCTGATGGAGGTCAGTATAGATGGACTAATAGACCAAGTCCCACACACTGCTAGAAGCCCAAATATTTTTTCAGAGCTAGATGCAGAAAAAAATTATTTTTAATTTGCAACCTGATGGAGGTCAGTATAGATGGACTAATAGACCAAGTCCCACACACTGCTAGAAGCCCAAATATTTTTTCAGAGCTAGATGCAGAAAAAAATTATTTTTAATTTGCAACCTGATGGAGGTCAGTATAGATGGACTAATAGAACAAGTCCCACACGCTGCTAGAAGCCCAAATATTTTTTCAGAGATAAATGAAGAAAAAAATTATTTTTAATTTGCAACCTGATGGAGGACAGTATAGATGGACTAATAGACCAAGTCCCACACACTGCTAGAAGCCCAAATATTTTTTCAGAGCTAGATGCAGAAAAAAATTATTTTTAATTTGCAACCTGATGGAGGTCAGTATAGATGGACTAATAGACCAAGTCCCACACACTGCTAGAAGCCCAAATATTTTTTCAGAGCTAGATGCAGAAAAAAATTATTTTTAATTTGCAACCTGATGGAGGTCAGTATAGATGGACTAATAGAACAAGTCCCACACGCTGCTAGAAGCCCAAATATTTTTTCAGAGATAAATGAAGAAAAAAATTATTTTTAATTTGCAACCTGATGGAGGTCAGTATAGATGGACTAATAGACCAAGTCCCACACACTGCTAGAAGCCCAAATATTTTTTCAGAGCTAGATGCAGAAAAAAATTATTTTTAATTTGCAACCTGATGGAGGTCAGTATAGATGGACTAATAGACCAAGTCCCACACACTGCTAGAAGCCCAAATATTTTTTCAGAGCTAGATGCAGAAAAAAATTATTTTTAATTTGCAACCTGATGGAGGTCAGTATAGATGGACTAATAGACCAAGTCCCACACACCGCTAGAAGCCCAAATATTTTTTCAGAGCTAGATGCAGAAAATTTTTTTATTCAATTTGCAACCTGATGGAGGTCAGTATTGATGGACTAATAGACCAAGTCCCACACACTGCTAGAAGCCCAAATATTTTTTCAGAGCTAGATGCAGAAATTTTTTTTATTCAATTTGCAACCTGATGGAGGTCAGTATAGATGGACTAATAGACCAAGTCCCACACACTGCTAGAAGCCCAAATATTTTTTCAGAGCTAGATGCAGAAAAAAATTATTTTTAATTTGCAACCTGAAGGAGGTCAGTATAGATGGACTAATAGACCAAGTCCCACACACTGCTAGAAGCCCAAATATTTTTTCAGAGCTAGATGCAGAAAAAAATTATTTTTAATTTGCAACCTGATGGAGGTCAGTATAGATGGACTAATAGAACAAGTCCCACACGCTGCTAGAAGCCCAAATATTTTTTCAGAGATAAATGAAGAAAAAAATTATTTTTAATTTGCAACCCGATGGAGGTCAGTATAGATGGACTAATAGACCAAGTCCCACACACTGCTAAAAGCCCAAATATTTTTTCAGAGCTAGATGCAGAAAAAAATTATTTTTAATTTGCAACCTGATGGAGGTCAGTATAGATGGACTAATAGACCAAGTCCCACACACTGCTAGAAGCCCAAATATTTTTTCAGAGCTAGATGCAGAAAAAAATTATTTTTAATTTGCAACCTGATGGAGGTCAGTATAGATGGACTAATAGAACAAGTCCCACACGCTGCTAGAAGCCCAAATATTTTTTCAGAGATAAATGAAGAAAAAAATTATTTTTAATTTGCAACCTGATGGAGGTCAGTATAGATGGACTAATAGACTAAGTCCCACACACTGCTAGAAGCCCAAATATTTTTTCAGAGCTAGATGCAGAAAAAAATTATTTTTAATTTGCAACCTGATGGAGGTCAGTATAGATGGACTAATAGACCAAGTCCCACACACTGCTAGAAGCCCAAATATTTTTTCAGAGCTAGATGCAGAAAAAAATTATTTTTAATTTGCAACCTGATGGAGGTCAGTATAGATGGACTAATAGACCAAGTCCCACACACCGCTAGAAGCCCAAATATTTTTTCAGAGCTAGATGCAGAACAAAATTATATTCAGTTTGCAACCTGATGGAGGTCAGTATAGATGGACTAATAGAATGATGCTATGCCCAAAAGATTTTACTTCACTAGGTGCAGTAAAAAAATTGGTATTCTATACACAGGTGGTATATCTTGCAACACAGATAGGCTACTCCACTGACTAACACACTCTGCGATAGGCCAAAAAGGATTAGCTTTGCTAGATTCAGCCAAATGCTGTGAAAAAAACTTGCACAGCACTGGCACAGACCTGCCTGGCAAAAACTGATAGGAACTGATGTAACCTAGTCCTGAAAAGGACTCCAATTACAATTAGTCTTTACTCCCACAATCTATCTATTTAAGAGCACAGACCTGCCTGATAAAAGTCGTAGGAAATGCTGTAACCTAGTCCTTAAAAGGACTGCAATCACAACTATTCCCTACTCCCAAGCTATCTGTATATTTGTGCGAAAATTGGCTTGAAATTAACAAGGTATAGCGCACACAGCAACAGCGGTGCCGTCTAACACGCAGCTGCAGCAGTGAGAAAATGGTGGCGACGGGGAAAATGGCTTGGTCTTATAGGGCAAGGACATGTGATATACACTGCCAATCACACATGCCCTTGCTTGTGTGAAAAAAAGCACTTCGCTCCGTGTGTGCGCTGCTGATAGGCTGACAGATTGCACCTCCCCACTGCAAATGCGGGAAAGAGAAAAAAAAATGGAGATCTTCATTGTTCCTGCAGAGATCCATCCCCTGCCCCTCCCCCCGCCCCGCTGTACACTCAAACTGCGTATTAACATTAATTTTCATCATTACTGAGAAAAAATCCAGTTATGATTTTGGTGCACGAACAGTTATGGAACATAACCTCGAACAGCCGAATTTTTCTCAAATTGTTCGTGTTCGCCGACCGGCTCGAACACCGCCCAAAACAGCTCGAATTTGAGATTGGCGAACAGTTCGAGTAGAACAACGCTCATCTCTACTTCTGAACTCTCTCGTCCATTGAATTTGTCAGGTTTTGGATGGTTTCTGCTTCAATTGTTTTGCATGAGGACAGAATACCCTCCCAGAGCTGTTGCTTAGATGTGAACTGCCTCCCGCCATCATAGACACTCCTTTTGATGATGCTCCAGAGGTTCTCAATGGGGTTGAGGTCAGGGGAGCATGGGGGCCACACCATAAGTTTATCCCTTTTTATGCTCATAGCAGCCAGAGATGCAGATATGTTATGTGCAGCATGAGACGGGGCATTATAGACAACAAGGGTTAACTGTGGCGTCCCTGAGGGCTCAGTCGCCACAGAGATGCTGCATCTCACCCTGGGGTGTGGTGTCTCCCTTCTCTCACGTAGGTTGGGAGTGCCGCACGGAACCCCAAAACACCTGCATCCATCACTACACTGCTCCAGGCCAGCCAGAGGGGCAACATGCAGAGCGCAGCTGCTGAGCCCTGTCCCTGGCTGGAGTGGGGGGAACCCAAAGGTAGGGGGAACTGTAGCACCCTGAGGATTCGGCTGCTACAGGGGTATTGCACCTCAACCCAGAGGTGTGATATTCCACTCCCGGGTAAGGATGGAGTGTGGATCTGAGCTCGGTAGGCTGCATGCACTACATACATCCCATTTCCGAGGAACAGGCCGACGGTACTCCCACTTAGAAATGTGCAGGTACGACCGAGTCTGTTCCTGGCTGGAGTGGGAGGGGGGTGGTACATCCCAAGTAGTGTAGGGGCAGATAGGGGGAGCAGCCTGGGTAAAGATAGGAGCTCATTGGGTGCTGGTCACCTGAGCTCACACATAGAGGGTGTATATAAGGTGGGCACCAACTAAGAACAGGGTCAGTTGCAGAGAGAAAGTCAGCGAGCGGAGGAGAAGAGAGACCCAGAGTGAGAGAGGAGAGAGAGAGACCCAGAGGGGGAACCAGAAGAAAAGGACTCCAAGAACCCAACTTAAATCCCCGGGTGAAGAGTCGGCATCAGGGTACCGGAACCCAAGCTGGTGGGGGCAAAAACACTCCCCAGCCAGAGACCGGAGACCGTGGGCAGCGTTTGTCACGGTCACCCACCACATCCACCACGAAGGCATACCACGAGGAGGGTCAGGGAACCCCAGGCCAAGGGTCTCCCCACAGAAGGCCCGAGGGAGCTGGACCTGGGTGGATCAATAGTGGGGACGGCCAGAGAAAGGACAGAAGGAGAGCTCAGGGTCACGCTCCGGACTTATTTGGGAGTTGGCTGGATCCAGAACCTGGTGGACGCAGCACGGCTCGGGAGGTCACTCGAAGCTGGAGTGACCAGAACATCAGCAGTGAGTAAACATCCTAAACTGCATAACCCGACTCTGTCTCTGATTGCCGTCTACACTGCATCACCACAACTCCCATCCTCTGCACCTGATCCCCCTGAGGCTATACCCCACCCATTGGGGGTTATACCATCACAAGCTGCACCTACACCATCAGCCTCAGCGGACCCTGCTGCAGCGGCGGCCATAGTGACCGCAACACAACGGGTGGCGTAGTCGACAATAAAGAACTTATAACATCTGTAGGACTGCCACATACAACTGAGTTTGACACCCTGGGCACGGACCGGGTCACAGCCACTCGGAAGACTACAACTCCCATCTGATCCGGCTCCGGGTATTCCCCTAAAGAATATGGCCCAGGGGGCGCGTCAACTTTGGCGTAGTCGGCAGGATTACGTGCCCGCAACACCCGGGTACTGCGTGCCTGAAGAAAAGTGCAAGTTTACCTCAAAAAGAAGTCTCCTGCCGGTTCCGGAGGGTCCCCGCCATCGGACCCCATCACCAGTCAATTCCAGCCGGTTGTCCGCCATTAACAGCTTTTTCCCGCCATCTGCAGAGTTTCCCGCCACTGGGAAGCGATTCCCGCCATTTCCAAAGGTTTCCCGCCTTGGAAGAGCGGACGCCATTATGGGCGTGCCAGAGGGTGGTGAGAGGCCGCCTCCCATCGTGGGCCAGGACCGAAAATGGCGCCAAAAGTGGAAACCGCCCCCACCAACAGAGACTGTGATGCTAGAGGTGTCTGTCAGCGTGAAAGAACAGCCCCTGGAGCTGACAATCACCAAGTGGCCCCGGGACCGCCCTCGAAGGGGGAGGAGACGAAAGGAGAGAACAAAGATGGGTGCCGCCTGGAGCAGTCTAGAGCGAGCGCACCCGGAGGCAAGAAGCCTGGAGAGGAGTAGCAGAGAAGCTCACCCGGAGATGGCCAGAGAGCAGAGCAGCACCGGCCCGCTGGCCAGGAGCCTGCTGGAAGAAGAGCAGAGCAGCACCGACCCATTGGTCAGGAGCCTGCTGGAAACCACGACCCCACTAGGCCTAGTGGAGGTCCTCGCACAGCTCCCCCGAGACCGGGAGTGTGCACAGACTGCCCTGGAGGGCCTCGCACGGAGGATGGCCCGGGTACAGCGAGAGACATTGGCGGAGTGGAGCCGAGAGATGGCCCAGCAAACCAAGACCCGGAGCACGCCAGCCAAGATGAGGAGACAGACCGCCTCTGAGGATGGCGCGGGAGGACCCAAGGCCGGAGACGGCGCCGAGAAGGGAGCCGAACGCATGGAGGCAGGTAAAGGGGACGTCTATACCCCAAACCAGGACACCGCTTACCTGCCCCAGCTCCCCGTCGCAGAGCCCGAAAGTCCCCCTGCTGTGCCCGAAAACGCCATGTCACCGACGCAGACTAGGCCCCAACCGGAAGCCGCCGCCGCGACCCCTGTGACGCCATGCGCACCGACCCCGAGCGTGGCAAAACAGGAAGTAACACCAGCCTGGTCGCAGGGCCTAGAATTCCCGGGCGTCGCATCACCAACAGCGCCCCCTACCTCCGCGGAGCCTCCGGCCTGGCCGCAAGGCCAGGTAGCCCAGGGCACCGCCGTCCTGACGGTGCCCTTCACCTTCCAGGTGCCCCAGGCCTGGCCGCAAGGCCTGGGCAACCCGGGCGCCACCACCACCGCGCCCGCACCCGTAAAACCAAGGGTGCCGCGTCTGGGAGAGGACTTGTTTGCCCAGCACACGTGGCCGGACGGGCAGCCTTTCATCTGGCCCCAGAGATATTATGAACTGGAGCACCAGAGGAGAGTTGGGGCCATGTGTGCACCCCTGATTCCGGCTCCGAAGCCCGTGATAAGGATCTCGCCCCCGCTTGAAGAGACCCAATTTGAGTGGGACCCCACCGGAGAAGACCTAATGGGGTTCACTCAAGAAACCAGGGCAGCTGCAGCGGAGCGTGCTGCGTGCTGCCGACCGCAGCTCGAGGAGTTTGCGAGGGAGCGGAGAGAGAGGCGGGTCCGGGAACAACAGGCCCAAATAAGGAGCGCCGAGCAGAAGAGCCGAACCAGGAGGGATCCCCGTGCAGCGCACAGTCCCCGCACCACCGGGACTGTAATTAAGTTCAGCATGCAGCATGGGTGGGGCTTCATCAGAGACCACAACACCCCCGGCGACGTCTTTGTCACGCGCAGAGATGTGGAGTCCCATCTGCCGGAGGGGCACAGAGGTCGTGACCTTTATATCGGGGACGAGGTCACCTTCACCCGGCACAAGTGTGCCAAAGGACCTTACGCCCTCCATGTGCATCGCCTGACAGAGGAGGAGCTGCGGTGTGAGGAGGAACAGCAAGAGGATCCGGACGGGTCTGAAGCTGAGATCCCCAAAGAAGGAGCAGGAGGAAGACGTTGTTGAGTACAGCGGAGTAGGTGCTGTAAATAGTTACCCGATCGGGGTATAAAGAAACTGTTACTGCAAATATAGTCCCCGTTGGGACCAGCTGAGTGAACTGTTTACCCGTTTACCCTTAATCCCACAGGCTGAGGACTGTGAGCAGCCATTCCCTTTCCCTCCTTACCTGGCCGAGGACTGAGAGCGGCCATATCCTTGTATATAGTTGCGCGTCCTAAAGCGCCCCCTACCGGTTTTATAGGGAAAACCAGTTTTCCAGAGAGACTGTCGCGCTTTACCCGGTCACACGTTGCACAGTGACCGGAGGAGGAGCCAGAGGCGACGAGAATGTTTTATATATATATATAATGTTGTTTTATATGTTTTATGTTGTTTATGAAAAAATTTGTATGTTTTGGTGTTGTTTTTATCTTACAGCCCGAGGACGTGCTGTGATTTACCAGGGGGGAATGTAGCACCCTGAGGATTCGGCTGCTACAGGGGTATTGCACCTCAACCCAGAGGTGTGATATTCCACTCCCGGGTAAGGATGGAGTGTGGATCTGAGCTCGGTAGGCTGCATGCACTACATACATCCCATTTCCGAGGAACAGGCCGACGGTACTCCCACTTAGAAATGTGCAGGTACGACCGAGTCTGTTCCTGGCTGGAGTGGGAGGGGGGTGGTACATCCCAAGTAGTGTAGGGGCAGATAGGGGGAGCAGCCTGGGTAAAGATAGGAGCTCATTGGGTGCTGGTCACCTGAGCTCACACATAGAGGGTGTATATAAGGTGGGCACCAACTAAGAACAGGGTCAGTTGCAGAGAGAAAGTCAGCGAGCGGAGGAGAAGAGAGACCCAGAGTGAGAGAGGAGAGAGAGAGACCCAGAGGGGGAACCAGAAGAAAAGGACTCCAAGAACCCAACTTAAATCCCCGGGTGAAGAGTCGGCATCAGGGTACCGGAACCCAAGCTGGTGGGGGCAAAAACACTCCCCAGCCAGAGACCGGAGACCGTGGGCAGCGTTTGTCACGGTCACCCACCACATCCACCACGAAGGCATACCACGAGGAGGGTCAGGGAACCCCAGGCCAAGGGTCTCCCCACAGAAGGCCCGAGGGAGCTGGACCTGGGTGGATCAATAGTGGGGACGGCCAGAGAAAGGACAGAAGGAGAGCTCAGGGTCACGCTCCGGACTTATTTGGGAGTTGGCTGGATCCAGAACCTGGTGGACGCAGCACGGCTCGGGAGGTCACTCGAAGCTGGAGTGACCAGAACATCAGCAGTGAGTAAACATCCTAAACTGCATAACCCGACTCTGTCTCTGATTGCCGTCTACACTGCATCACCACAACTCCCATCCTCTGCACCTGATCCCCCTGAGGCTATACCCCACCCGTTGGGGGTTATACCATCACAAGCTGCACCTACACCATCAGCCTCAGCGGACCCTGCTGCAGCGGCGGCCATAGTGACCGCAACACAACGGGTGGCGTAGTCGACAATAAAGAACTTATAACATCTGTAGGACTGCCACATACAACTGAGTTTGACACCCTGGGCACGGACCGGGTCACAGCCACTCGGAAGACTACAACTCCCATCTGATCCGGCTCCGGGTATTCCCCTAAAGAATATGGCCCAGGGGGCGCGTCAGAACCAATAGTGGGTGTGGGTGGAGGAAGCAGATACAGTAAGCACTTATACCGTAGATATAAAAGAGAAGCCATTAGTGGTTAGTCAGTCGAGTTTTAGTGAGGGCTGTTCAGAGGAACAGTCCAGGAGCCGAGGATCATCAGGAGCTCTGCTCCACAAGTTAGGGCCCAGGATAGAGGCCCCGGAGGGGAGCAGGGAGTAGGCTCCATTCTAAGGAAAGGATCCCAGGGGGTACGGCGCGTGCAGGACGGCACCCGTACGCCCCGCTCCTGCCAGGTGTCAGGTGGGATCGGTTGCTTCATTCTAATCTCCAGGTGGTCAGGTTGGTCCCGGATCCGAAGTACAGGAAGGACTTCAGCATACCCGAGCGGGATTGTGAGTGGGCAGCGTAGGGCAGAGGAGAGAAGGACCAAGTGTAAAGATGGTCAAAGTAGGAACACGAGAAAGTGGGGTTCCGCCAGGCATTCCTAAGCTGCTTGAAGAGGGATTGAACCCCTGTCCGGTGAACGCGGCGTGACGAGGGAGGCCTTCACCGGTAAAGTGCACTTGTGAATTGCCTAAGAACTGTAAGTAAAATCTTGGATGACTGTATCGAACAGCCTCTGACTGTTTCTTCACCTGCGCCATTCTTCCTCCCCCGCACTACAACGCCCAGCGCACCATTCATCTATTTTACACTGCCCTGAGGCCCGCTCCACCTGTGGGGAGCCGTACCATCTTTAGCTGCCCTGACATCTGCCTCAGAGGACTGTTGCAGCGCTGGTGATCCTCACCAGACACCACAGGTGGCGTCACAAACTCTCTGAACTTTTTATTAATTAGTGATACCCCTTTGGGCACTGACCACCCTGGGCCAGCCACCATGATTACTCCCAAAGGGCACCCCACGGCCCTGGGGGCGAGTCATCCAACAAACAGAGGAAAATTGCTTAGCTTAGCTTTAGACAACTCCAGACAAATGGGCACACGTCCTCAAGCTCCAAAGAGGACGAAGTACTGCTCTTGTTAAAGCCTTCAGAAGTAGTAATGAATATCCCTCTGAAACAAAAAAGGTTTTTATACACCCAGGCTAGGCTCTTAATTAGCCAGAGGGAGCTAACTGCTGGGTCCTAGAGACAGCCTCTAAGAAGATGTCTGTAATGCCAAATATAGAGATCTCCTGCATCCAACCTCAGGGCGACTGTCTGTCACCTCTGACACATCCATGACGCCTTTAGACTGACCTTACACAGGTCCTTCCAAGCAAGAAACAATCTAAAGCCACGTTCACATGTTCAGTATTTGGTCAGTATTTGCATCAGTATTTGTAAATCAAAATCAGGAGTGGAACATTTGGAGGAAAAGTATAATAGAAACACGTCACCACTTCTGCATTTATCACCCACTCCTGGTTATGGCTTACAAATACTGATGTAAAATACTGAGCAAATACTGAATTGTGAACGTGGCCTAATAGCTCTGCTCTCCAACTTTTGTAGGTGGTGGTTTTAATTTGATCACATGCCTTATCATGGGGTGTCTAGATGCTGATAATCAGCATATGGATTTGTAACTGTATGCTTTTTGTGAAATTGTGCTGGGGTCAAGACTTAAGAGTGTTAATCAACACTTGAATGGGGCATCGTTAAAGAGTTTGTCCAAGAATAGAAAACAGTGCGCTTTTTTCTAAAAACAGCACATACTTGTCCACAACTTTGTTCCATTGTAGTATAATCCTGAGCTCCTGTGACACTCACTTCGTGTGGACCTATATTTGGAAGAAAGCAGTAATGTTCTTTTTCTAATCCTTGGCAACCTCTTCAACCCTGTGCCATGGGGGTAACTCTTTAATCTGACCTTTTTGACATTTCTCTGGATACAAATGCGTAGGAACATGCTGGGTGGTACATAGAGATTGTCTTAAAATTTTCTGATCACCATCAAAAGATTTTTTAGTAATTCAATTTATATTACCATTACCTGATAGGTCAAGTATTTTTCTTTTTGACAGAGCATTTCCCAAAAATATAGTTTTATAGTTATTATTTTTTAGGTTGATTAAAAGTATTTATCTATTAGATGGACGATTTCTTCTGGCTTCTCTTCTATAAATAGTCGTCCCAGAAAAATAGAAACTACTGCAATCATTGAACTTTAAGCTTCAAGAACCTTTATTTTGTAAGCGGAACAAGAATGTGGACACACAAGCCTACGGCCGTTTCGCATGTTGTTAGGCTTTATCAAGGTCTGAACAGTAGTGGTGCAACGAATGACATGAGCAGAACCATTTTTGACCCTATCCACAACACTAAGCACCATGTAATATCCATTACTGTAATTACCCATTTTCTTGGTATTACTGTATATGTTACGAGAGACAATGGACAATTCTTAAGAAAGGAATACAGATAGTAATCCACCATGACGTCAAACGTCTATGACCTTTTTATTATCCTTTTTGATAACTTATAATACGTATACTTTACTGTAGTGCTTATTGAGATGCTGCAAGGACTTTGCTTAACGTAAAATACAATTACTGGTGATGGATCCTGCTGGATTGAATAAAACATGTAAGATACATTTTCAGAATCTAGTATTTTGCAGCATGGTATCAGTTAGCAGTGAAGTACAGCAATGGTCTACCTTGGTTACATTGTGTGTTTTATTATTTTATTTTTCGCTGACCGGCTCAGAAATTAAATCGGTATCAGATGTCCAGAACAAGCTGTGGAAAGTGTTGTCTGGAGATTACTGCCCACTCTTTGTATTCTGAGTCCTGACCTTGAGCTCTGCCGTTCTCCTCATTGACTGTAGTTGTGTACCAAGATTATCTTCCTCAAACACTTGTCAATAGCGAACATCTTGGTCCACCCCTTTGCTAAATCCAATTCTTATTTCTTTTTTTCTTCTCTAACGTTGTGGGTTTCACAGCTGCAGCCTTTTTCTTTGTACCAGAGAAGGGTAAATCTGCAACTGTCTCTGAAATGGATTTCTCAGAGACTGAGATGCCAACGAGCTGACGGCAACACGGACAGAAGACTGGAGCTAACAGTAGACGGCATGAGAAGATATGGACCCTGCCCAATAGTTGTGGAAGAGGGGGAAACAAACACCAGGTTCTCCTGTCCTAGGTGGCAAAACTCGGTAACACAAAGAGGAGCCCCTTCTTTTCCATCTATGTTACTGCATATTAAATTGTAAATTGCAATGATGTAAATATTCGTCTGATGTCCGATAGGCTTTTTGGATGAAGGATTATGAATAGGTGAATAGATTGAAATTGAAACATCTAATCATAACTTCCAACAATTCTTTAGCTGACAATCTAAACCCTCTCTAGCCATTACTGAGGCAGGTTTATAATAGTCAATATTCATGTGTACAGATATGGTATGGTATAACCTTCAAAAGGAACCTGAAGACCCACCTCTTCCAACAAGTGTACAACCTGTAGTAACCACCGCTCCACCATACCGCTGCATGACCAGCTCTACCCTCACCTACTGTATCCTCACCCATCCCTTGTAGATTGTGAGCCCTCGCGGGCAGGGTCCTCTCTCCTCCTGTACCAGTCGCTGACTCATTTTGTTCAAGATTATTGTAAGTGTATTTGCTATGCATACCCCCTTTTTCACATGTAAAGCGCCATGGAATAAATGGCGCTATAATAATAAATAATAATAATATGGTATTAACCACTTTGTGCCATCAAAAATACATTTACAGTGCTGATTAGAGATGAGCGTTGTTCTACTCGAACTGTTTGCCAATCTCAAATTCGAGCTGTTTTGGGCGGTGTTCGAGCCGTTCGGCGAACACGAACAATTTGAGAAAAATTCGGCTGTTCGAGGTTATGTTCGATAACTGTTCGTGCACCAAAATCATAACTGGATTTTTTCCCAGTAATGATGAAAATTAATGTTAATACGCAGTTTGAGTGTACAGCGGGGTGGGGGGAGGGGCAGGGGATGGATCTCTGCAGGAACAATGAAGATCTCCATTTTTTTTTCTCTTTCCCGCATTTGCAGTGGGGAGGTGCAATCTGTCAGCCTATCAGCAGCGCACACACGGAGCGAAGTGCTTTTTTTCACACAAGCAAGGGCATGTGTCATTGGCAGTGTATGTCACATGTCCTTGCCCTATAAGACCAAGCCATTTTCCCCGTCGCCACCATTTTCTCACTGCTGCAGCTGCGTGTTAGACGGCACCGCTGTTGCTGTGTGCGCTATACCTTGTTAATTTCAAGCCAATTTTCGCACAAATATACAGATAGCTTGGGAGTAGGGAATAGTTGTGATTGCAGTCCTTTTAAGGACTAGGTTACAGCATTTCCTACGACTTTTATCAGGGAGGTCTGTGCTCTTAAATAGATAGGTTGTGGGAGTAAAGACTAATTGTAATTGGAGTCCTTTTCAGGACTAGGTTACATGAGTTCCTATCAGTTTTTGCCAGGCAGGTCTGTGCCAGTGCTGTGCAAGTTTTTTTCACAGCATTTGGCTGAATCTAGCAAAGCTAATCCTTTTTGGCCTATTGCAGAGTGTGTTAGTCAGTGGAGTAGCCTATCTGTGTTGCAAGATATACCACCTGTGTATAGAATACCAATTTTTTTACTGCACCTAGTGAAGTAAAATCTTTTGGGCATAGCATCATTCTATTAGTCCATCTATACTGACCTCCATCAGGTTGCAAACTGAATATAATTTTTTTCTGCATCTAGCTCTGAAAAAATATTTGGGCTTCTAGCAGTGTGTGGGACTTGGTCTATTAGTCCATCTATACTGACCTCCATCAGGTTGCAAATTAAAAATAATTTTTATCTGCATCTACAGTACCTCTGAAAAAATATTTGGGCTTCTAGCAGTGTGTGGGACTATTTGTATTAGTCCATCTATACTGACCTCCATCAGGTTGCAAATTCAAAATAATTTTTTTCTGCATCTAACCCAGCCAATAGTTTTGGCCTAATACCACAGTTTGGCCACTCAGCTCTGCTCGGTTACCATCCATTGTTTTTTTGTGCAAACAACTCCAGAGTTGTGAATTAGTTAACCACCAAAATGAGTGGAAAAAGGCCTGCTGCTGGTGGAAAGGGGAATAGGCGTGTTGGGAAGGGGAAAAAAGGTTGTGTCCGTGGGGTAGGTGTTAAAGCAACAGTAACATCTGCAGAAGAAAGACCATCTTCCAGCCAAACTAAAATGTCTACTTCTTTTAGCGGACAATGTGATAAGATCCCTTTCTTACGGCCACGCCAATCGCTACAAATTCCAGATGAGGCACAAAAACAGCAGGTGCTTCAACGGATATCAAGTGCTCCTTTAAGTGGGCTCTCCTCCACATCAACTTCAACATCACAAATACTCCAGTCCTCAAAGGTGTCACCCAAATCGCACTTGCTTCCTCACAGCTCCCAAATCTCCAGCTGCCCGTCTGAGTATGAGGTAGAACAGATGGTTGAGTCTGCAGAGCTGTTTACTCATACTATAGCCTGGGAATCAGAGGTCGACTCCAGCGCTTCTGTGAATCCAGACGAGGAAATGATCTGCACTGATGCCCAGAATCTTTATGAGTCGGATCCAGGATCAGACGCAGAAGGTTCTGACCATAATGTAGACCCTCATTCCCAAACTGTAACTCCTGTTGGTGGAGACAATGAGGAAGACGATGATAAGACTCAAATACCTGATTGGAGCGACAACTTTAGTTTTTTGTCAGGGCAGGAACAGGTTGGCTCTGAGGACGACGGGTGTGATAACGCACAGGGTGATGATGATGAGGTCGGAGATCCCACTTACTGTCAACCCACAGTCAGCCAAGAGATGAGGTCAGCAGAGGAGGTGGAGGAAGATGCTAGTGACGACGAGGTCAGGTTGCGCCTTCCTGGACAGAGACGTAGTACTGGAAGCACGTCAACAACTGCATCCTCAAACACAACTCTGCCTCTCACCACAAGTCGTGGTGGCTCTTCAGGTCGCATGGGTGCTAAGCCTTGCATAGCCTGGGCATTTTTTCAGATCGATAAAGATGACCCAACTCGTGTTATCTGTAACATTTGTCAGCAAAAGCTAAGTAGAGGCCAAAAAATACATAGTTTGAGTACTTCATGCATGAACCGGCACATGGACATGAAGCATAAGTTGCAGTGGGAAGCTCAGTGTGCTACAATGCGGCCTAGCCGGCCGGGCCAATCACCGTCTGCCATATCTTGTGCATCCGCGGCCTCTTCATCCTCTGTGACTGGGGGGACAGCAGTCACACCTGTTTTGGGGCGCAGACCTGCCACCTCTTTACCCGCAACAGCCAGCGTGATTGGCAGGTCATAATTTTCTTTGGAGGTGGTAACACCATCTGGTGTTGAGCGCTGTCCGACATCGATAGCACCACCTTTGGATCAAGGCAACCTAACATGTCCGCCTGCATCTTCCTCACAGACCGGCAGTTTGCCGGGGACACCCTTATCAACCCCGTCTAAGCACAATAGCCAGCCCTCGGTCCCTCAGATGTGGACAAGTAAAAGACCATTTCCTCCTAGCCATGAGAAAGCTAAGAGGTTGAATTTCACCATCTGCAAGCTCTTGGCTACAGAAATGCTGCCTTTCCGCCTGGTGGACACAGAGGATTTTCGAGACCTTATGTCCGTCGCAGTGCCCCAGTACCAGATGCCCAGTCGGCACTACTTCTCAAAGAAAGGTGTGCCTGCGCTCCACCAGCATGTCGCACACAACATCACCGCTTCTTTGAGAAACTCTGTGTGTGACAGGGTGCATTTCACCACAGACACTTGGACGAGTAGGCATGGACAGGGGCGTTACATGTCGCTGACTGGGCACTGGGTAACTATGGTGACAGCAGGACAAGGGGCTGCTGTCCAAGTCTTGCCGTCCCCACGAGTTGTGCGTCAATCCTCTTTATGTCAAAGTTCCTCCACTGCTTCTGCCTCCTCAACCTCCTCTCGGTCTTCCACCTGCACCCAAAGCCTGTCTGGTCATGCCACAAGCTTTCTAACTGCGCAGAAGGGATCCTGCACACCTCCTTACTATGCTGGCAGTAGGGCTCAACGTCATCAGGCGGTTTTTACATTGAAATGTCTGGGAAATGTGAGTCACACAGCTGAGGAGTTGTGGTCAGCTCTGGAGAACCAATTTCATGAATGGTTGTCTCCACTGGACCTGAAACCAGGGAAGGCCATGTGCGACAATGCTGCAAACCTGGGTGCGGCCCTTCGCCGGGGCAATGTCACACACGTGCCTTGTATGGCTCACGTGTTGAACCTGGTTGTCCAGCAATTTTTAGCCCACTATCCCAGACTAGATGGCCTTCTGCAGAGGGCACGGTCGCTGTGTGCTCACTTCCGCCGTTCGCATCCCGCAGATCAGCGACTTACATCTCTACAGAAGTCGTTGGGCCTGCCACTTCACCGGCTAAAATGCGATGTGCCTACCCGGTGGAATTCAACTCTGCACATGTTGCAGCGACTGTGGCAGCACCGACAAGCCCTGGTGCAATACGTTCTGACGTATAGCCTGGGCCAACGAGATTCAGAGGTGGGGCAAATCACGCTGGAGGAGTGGTCTCAGATCAGGGACCTATGCACCCTTCTGCACAGTTTTGAAATGGCGACGAAGATGTTTAGTGCTGACGATGCCATTATCAGCATGACTATTCCGGTGATTTACATGCTGGAGCACATGTTAAACAGAATTCGGAGTCAGGTGGTGGCACAAGAGGAGGTGGAGGAAGTAGAGGAGGAGGAGTTGTATGCGGAAGGGCTAACATCTGCAAGGTCCAGACGGTCGGCAGCACCAAGGCGGCAGGCATGTGAGGGTGGGGGAGATGGTTTTACCAGGGCGCATGGTAGCAGCCAAACTAGTGAGGAAGGTGCAGGAGCCCAGGAAGAAGTGGAGAACGAACTGATGGAAGACTCATCAGATGAGGGAGACCTTGATCACATTTCTGTTGTGCGAGGTTGGGGGGAGAGGACAGAGGAAGGAAGCATGATTGTTACCTCGCCACCAACACAACAGGGACTTGGTGCTCCTGGATGCGCAACACACATGAGTGCCTTCTTGCTGCACTACCTGCAACATGACCCTCGAATTGTGAGAATTAGAAATAATCCTGACTACTGGGTTGCCACACTGTTAGATCCCCGGTACAAAAGTAAATTTGCAGAAATTATTCCTGCCATAGAAAGGGATGCACGCATGCAGGAGTATCAGCAGAGACTGTTGCAGAATCTTACATGTGCTTTTCCACAAAATACCAGTGGTGCACGTAGTGAATCTCACAGTTCCAACTTGCCAACCGTGGGACCGTCAAGTGTTCAGCACTCAAACCGTAACAGAACCACAGTATCTGCTGGTAACATCAATTTTGCAGAATCATTTCACCACTTTTTTAGCCCATCCTTTGCAAGGCCACAGGAGACAAGAAGTTTGACACATAGTCAACGCCTAGAGACGATGGTACAGGAGTATCTCCAAGTAAACATTGAAGCCACGACTGTGTCACTGGACCCTTGCTCTTTTTGGGCTTCCAATCTGGATAAATGGCCGGAGCTAGCCACTTACGCCTTGGAGATCTTGTCATGCCCCGCAGCCAGCGTTCTGTCTGAACGTGTGTTCAGCGCTGCTGGTGGTGTGCTGACAGATAAGCGCACGCGGCTCTCCACTGATAATGTAGACAGACTCACGTTCATAAAGATGAACAAATCATGGATCCGAAACGACTTTTCTACCCCTGTGTCATCCTGGGGAGAGTAAAAGCTTGATGATTGGTTAAAATCACCCTACCAACCGTTTTAAGCTTTCAAATTACTAATCATGTTTATCTGTATCTTGACTGGAAAATAATTTGGGCTTTGTAGCAGTGTGCAGCACTGATCCTATTAGGCCATCTATACTAAAGCTTCACCAGATTTAAAATTAAAAATAATTTTTAGCTGCATCTAGCCCGGAAAATAATTTTGGGGCTCCGAGATGCGCAAGGCACATAAGTGCCTTCTTGCTGCACTACCTGCAGCATGACCCTCATATTGTCAGAATTCGAAGTAATCATGACTACTGGGTTGCCACACTCTTAGATCCCCCAAACTTTTCGATCAACCTTTTCATTTTAATAAAGACCAAAAAAATGGTCATTTTTGAAATTATAAGCATTAGCAGGTTGTTAGAAACTGAAATCAAACAGTTTTCAACTCAAAACTTTATTCTAGGTGATGTTACATTTTCACATAGGACCCCTTGTTCGAAAGGAGCTTCTGAACTCTCTCGTCCATTGAATTTGTCAGGTTTTGGATGGTTTCTGCTTCAATTGTTTTGCATGAGGACAGAATACCCTCCCAGAGCTGTTGCTTAGATGTGAACTGCCTCCCGCCATCATAGACACTCCTTTTAATGATGCTCCAAAGGTTCTGAATGGGGTAGAGGTCAGGGGAGCATGGGGGTCACACCATAAGTTTGTCCCCTTTTATGCCCATATCAGCCAGAGATGCAGATGTTTTATGTGCAGCATGAGATGGTGCATTATCATGCAGAAAAATGATCTTGCTGTGAAATACACGGTTCTTCTTCTTGAACCATGGCAGGAAGTGCTGTTTGAGAAAATCCACATACATTATGGAGTTCATCTTTAGCGCCTTCAGGGATCCTAAAGGGGCCGACAATCTCTCTCCCCATGATTCCAGCCCAAAACATTACTCCACCTCCTCCTTGTTGGCGCTGTAGCCGTGTTTGCGTGGGGTGTCCATCAACCAGCCATCCTCCACTCCATCCATCTGGACCATCGAGCGCTGCACGGCACTCATCCGTGAACAAAACAGTTTTGAAATCAGTCTTCATGTAATGTTTGGCCCACTGGAGCCGTTTCTGCTTGTGTGAAGTGGATAGAGGAGGTCGACAGGATGGCGCATGCACAGCTGCAAACCTCTGAAGGACCCTGCATCTTGTTGTTCGGGGGACGTTGGAGGCACAAGCAGCTTCAAAAACTTGTCTGCTGCTATGACAAGGCTTTTTTGCCGCTGCTCTTTCAACCTGACGTAATTGCCTGTAGGAAAGAGTCCTCAATTTGCCCTTATCAGCACGCACACGTGTGTACTGTGAATCAGCTACATACTTCTTGATTGCCAAGACACTTCATCCTGATCATCGCACAATGTTGATTGTAGTCATGCCTTGACCTAAACACTCCACAATTTGTTGCTTCTCAGCAGCCGACACATCCTTTTTCTTTCCCATTTTGGCAGAAAATGTAGGCTGCTTAATAATGTGAGAGAGCCTTCTTAAGTAGTCTTGCCTTTCATTGGACACACCTGCCAAACTAATTAGCACAGGTGTCTGCAATTGCTTACAGTGATATAAAGAGCCCTGACACACATCACCATCAATGAGTTTAACTGACAAACAAACAAATTCTTCCCTTATCACTCCTAAACACTTTTTGTATAATAATTTGGAACGCAGTGTACATGTGCTTTTCCACAAAACACCAGTGGTTCACGTAGTGAATCTTACAGTTCTAACTTGCCAACCGTGGTCTGTATGGAGTTGTTCAATAAAGGGCCCAAAATTAAGATAACATAGATGGGAGAGGTCTCTATGAATAGGAATTCCTAAGTATTTGATACCCTGTGAGGGCCAGGCAAAGGGAAAGTTGGACTGGATGGAATCCTATATGGATTTGGGGAGGGAGACATCGAGGGCCTCAGACTTCGCTGCATTGATTTTAAAATTTTACCATGTAACAAAGTGATCTATTTCAGCCATAACAGCATGGATGGATATATGTGATTGAGTGATATATACTAGGACATCATCAGCAAATAGAGAGCACTTGTACTCGGTGCCTCCCACCTCAATCCACCTAATATTGGGGTTATGGCGAATTGATGAGAGCAGGTGCGCCGTCACTAGGATGTATAAGAGAGGGGACAGAGGACATCCCTGCCTTGTCCCATTGGTGATTGTGAAAGGTGATGAAAATGTTCTGACGCACCCCCTGGGCCTTGGGACACCCGGAGCCGGACCCTTTTTGGTGGATGCTGGTGGTTGTAGTCTTCGTGGCGGCGACCCAGTTCCGTGGCTCAGGGCGGTCAAACCAGTGGCGGAACTATTTATGTGGTTTTCATGTTTAAATGTCCGACTACGCCACCCGTGGATTGCGGTCAGAGTGAACCGCCGCTACAGGGCAGACCACTGAGGCTGGTGTTGTGGGTGCAGCAGAGCGCAGCATAACTCCCCACGGGAGGAGTATAGCCTCAGGGCAGTGTATGCGGAGGATGGGGGTGATGGTGCAGGGCAGCAGCAGTAACGACACGGAGTCAGTGATGCAGTTCAGGGCCTTTACTCACAGTTCTTATTATCCAGACCACGTCTGCAGGTAACGGCTGCCCACGTCGTACTGTGCTCACCAGGTGAGGGGCTCAGACAACTCCCAGATAACTTTGGAGCACTTCACAGGACCCCCTTTGTGTGTCCTTTGTCTGGCCTTTCTTACCAACACTTCTGTCCGGCTGCCTCGGGCCTCCTCTTGGTAAACTTGGCGCCAGTTTCCCTGACCCTATGTGGTGCCTTCCTAGCGGGTGTAGCGAGGGGCTGCGCCACATAAAATGTCAGAGCCTCCGGTTTCTAGCTGAGGGTCGTTTCCTGCCTCCACTAGTTCGGGGACCGGTCTCCCCCTTTGGCCTGACCCCTCCACGCAGGTGGATTCGGGCGTGCGGTGGCGACTCGCCCGTCCGCACCCCTGGGATCCCTTCATTCCTCGTTCCTGGAGCCTTCTCCACTCCTCTTCCTTCCTTCTCCCTCTTCCAGGCCTGGGCCTCTGTTACTAGGCCCGCCTCCGGAGCAGAGCTCATGCAGAGCCCCTGCTCCCTGCCACTTCTGCTCAGACTTCTCTGCACTGAACTAAGATGGTGCCCACCTTTTATACTCCCGTCTCAATGCACCCAGGAACTGCTTCCTCCCTGCTCCTGCACTACACGGTTCCTCTTCCTCAGTGTTCCCTCCCCCCACTCCAGCCAGGGACAGGGACTGTCGTGCCCATCTCAGGGGCATATTGGTCGCCCTGCCCCACGGCAATGTGGTGTAATGCATGCAGGTGTCGGGTCCTGATCCACACTCCATCCTTACCTGAGAGTGAGATATCGCACCTCTGGGTGAGGTGCAATACGTCTGTAGCAACCGAGCCCTCAGGGTGCTACAGTTCCATTTATCTTCAGCCTAGGTGACGTATTGCGATACAGGGCCGTGATTTTGGCTATAAAAGGGTCCCCTAGACCCCTACCCCAAGCTTTTTAAGAGAATCATATATGGCGTGCCAGGAGACTCTATGGAATGCTTTCTCAGCATCCAACGAGAGTATCTAATTACAAATTTTTAACTGCATCTAGCCCAGGAAATACTTTGTGCCTAGTAGCAGTGTCTGCTAGTGAGCGGATTATCCCGGCTGTTAAGCAAGCTGCACCACCTGTAGTTTAGACACTTAATTTTTTCAAAGGAAATGCTTCGGGACCATGGGATACTTAGTGAAGAGCATCAGGAGGCACCCCAAGGCATAGGGGCTGGGACTGGCAGTAGGATGCCTTGCGGTGGACAGCCGAGCTCGATCCTTATAAAAGCTTTTTAACTGCAGCAGCTTTAGTGGACGCTACTGGAGCTGGAATTACCGCGGCTGCTGGCATGAGACTTGCCCTCGAATAGATCCGTGTAAATGGATTTAAAGTGTATTCATTCAAATTAGAGAGACAATTTAAATTAAAAAGCTTAGAGCTGCCTCCACCACAGGGGGGCTCGCTCGACCCACCAGCGGACAGGCACCAGTATTGGGAGAGGGGGGCTGGCCGTCAGGGTTCACCGCGGCTCTGGCACAAACCCGGCGACACGGAGGTGGCACGGGCAGGAGCGGACTGGCCGTGTCGGCTTCTCACTTTTTGGATTTTAGAAGGGCATGACATGCCTATATCTGTGTCTCCCCCTCCTTTTACTCCTCCACCTCTTTTATTTTCGCATGACTATATGTACTTGTCACTTTTCCATGTGTTAGTTATGTCTTCTGAGCAGTTTGTCAGCTTTTGGACACCTTTGAAGGTGTTTTCTATGTGTTTCTATGTGTTTTTGTTTGCCTGCCATTGGTTTTAACGGTGTTCGAAGGTGTTCGACGAACAGTTCGACGAACAGTTCGGCGAACACACGGGTGTTCGACGAACCGAACCGAACTCGAACACTACGGGGGTGGCTCAACACTAGTGCTGATACCAGGTAGCACAGGACTGGCAGCATTATCTACAAAGGCCAAGATCCAAGATGTGTCTGATCCTGGCTTTTTTGCTCCTCAGATGCTGTGGAAAAAGTCACCATAACATCTAAGTGATTAGACAGAAGGAGAAGTCTCCTTCTATCACCTGTCGACTGCCCTATGACACAATCACACAATGCCTCTGAGGTGCTATGGCAGCACTGGATCAAACCATAGACCCCAGGTATGTCATCTTAATATAGTATATAGACGCCTCCTGACGAAGCCACGCAGGCGAAACGCGCGTTGAGGCCTGCTACCTTTTCATCCACAGCAGCCTCTCCACACTTCTGACCATTATGTCTCAAGGTAATGCACTTCAGTACTTGATCTATATACATTGAATATTGTTAAGATATCTTGCTTATTCTCTCAAGATCGATACTGAATGTCCTTGCGGCCTCTGAGCTTCACCATTTAGCTCAGCTGTCTCTCTTACAAATGGGACTTAAGCTACTTTGTGCATGTCCACATGCTTGGTGTGGATTACTCTGCTGTTGGTGATATGGTCTCTTCTTTCATTAGGTTATTTCCATCTAACCCCTAGTTTGGACTTTTACCTAAGTCACTCACTATATGTCTACACTTGTTGCTCATTATATAAAAACAATGTATGTATAATAAAATGTATTTATATTTTTTCATCAAAGCTATATTTCTGGCTATTTTTGTTTGAAAGTGGTGTCCTCCATATACATTCCAGTGGACATGGGTTATACCCCTCTCTATTCTTTGGTGTTGCATCTTAGTATATTTGTAGGGTCAAGTAGGTGTAAGGGCTCATTCAGATGTTAATGATTTTCTCATACTTTAAATACCCTCTGAGTTTCACCAGTGCTTTTGATCAAAGTGTCATCAGAGTTCATCATTTTTTCTTGGATGAAACAAAAAACTGACAGAGGTTTTGAAAGCTTCTCCTACAAAATAGTTTGTGGAAAAACTGGCTACAAAAAGTGTTTACAAGTACAAACCATGCAAGGTGCCCAAACTTTTGCATCAGCCCATTCTCCTTTTTGTAACTTTTAAAGTGTAAAAAATGACTATATATATATATATATATATATATATATATATATATATATATATATATATATGGCTAAAATACAAAGAAAATGTGTCATCTTTAACTTTAGGCCTGTTAAAGATCATTACATCTTCAACTTGCTTAACTGTTCACAATAACAGTAATTTTGACCAGGGGTGCTCAAACTTTTACATGTCACTGTACAAGTCATCAAGCTAAACATAGTTGGACAAAAAATGTAAACTGTTCAAAAAAATGTAAAAATTATTAAAAAAAACAACATTATTACATTTTGTAAAAAAAAAAAATACAACATACGCATAATTGGTATTTCTGACCTAAACTATAAAGATATTACATAGAGATGAGCAGATCTGGCAGAACTCCAGACCCCAGTGCATAATAAATGTTATATGTAAAAAGTAAAAAAAAAATACTGATATTCACCTCACCGCTCACCTCTCTGGCGGCTCCGCCCTTCACCTTCCCTCGTCCAGTCCTCATCTTTTCTTTTCATCATTGCCGTGAGCGCTGATATCCTAGACCTCATCACACTAGGCCGGGACTTCTGACTCTGATGAGGTTTGGAACGGTTATGCAGTGTTTAAGTTCACAGCGCATGTCGTGACAATGTGAACATGCGCAGAACCAGGGCTCATCAGAGCCTGAAGTCCTGGCCTAGCAAGCAGAAGCCTGGGATTTCCGCGCTCATGTCGAGAGTAAAAAAATATAACGAAGACCAGAGCGTGAGGAACAGTGAAGACCAGAGAGTTGAGCGATAAGGTGAGTATAAATGTTTTTTTTTTTTAACCTCTTGATTAGGGATGAGCGGATGCGTGGAAGTTCGGGTTCTAGCACCCGAACCCAACTTTATTCCAAAATTCGGTTCGGGTACCGGAATAGTACCCGATCTTGAACCAGAACCCAAACCCCATTGAAAACCATTGTGTACCCAAACTTGTGAGCTTGAAATCTCTCTCTCACTAACTGTCCGGTACGAACGTCAAACTTTTAAGTTCTGGTTTGCTCATCTCTACTCTTGATAGATCTTTACAGGTCAGCAAAATGTCTGAGCCGGCCGCCCTCTTGCTGAATTAGCGATGAAGCAAATTGCTGTTGCAGAATTGAATTAAAGCAAATTAAATTCTTCCAAATTTGAGTAGAATACAATTCCACTCGAATAAATTCTCTCATCTCTAATATCACATTATTATGTTACATACATGGTAAATGCTGTAAGAAAATAAAAAAAATAATGGCAGAATTGCTATTTTTTTTTTTCATTTTACTCCACCACCAGACAAAACATCGAATACACGTAAGCAAAGAGTCACGATTACCCTGAAATGTTACCAATAAAAACCATAAGTTGTCTCACAAAATAACATGGCCTCATACAGCTTTGTTGACAGAAATTAAAAATGTTATGGATGTTTGAAAGTGAAAGAAATATTAAAAGTTAAACCATAACTTTAGTATTGGCATACTAGTACTGACCTGCAGAATAAAACCTAACATGAATTTTATATCTCCCATTGGGCACCATATAAAAAAATAAAATTTCAGAATTGTTGGTTTTTGTTAATTGTTGTTTTGTTAATGGTGTAAAAGTGATCAATATGTCTTACATACTCCAAAATTATGCCAATAAAAATTAAAAACTTTGCTACCATTTTTAGGTTTTGTTGTCCTTTTAATTGGAAGCAGATCGGTGGAGGTCTGGGTCCTGAGACCCCCATCGATTGATCAAAAACGCTCCAAGAATTTTGCAGCTCAGAAAACAGAGGGAGATTATGGATACAATAAAAAGTCTGCGCACTTAGGCAGGCGGCGTGCATTTCCATCTACTGACTTCTAGGAGTGTTTTTGAGGGTCTCTGGAACCAGACCTCCATCGATTTGCTTCCAATTAAAGAAAAAATGAAAAATGGTACCAAGGTTTAGTTAGCCTTTAAAGGCTGTCCCTCAAAAATCAAGATCCTGCATAGCTTCATTAATAGAAAAATAAAAATGTTATTCTCATAAAATGGCACAAAAGAAAAAAGTATTTTTCTTTTGTAAATGTAAGTGTTTTCAATGTGTAAAAATAACAAAAAAAATATATACACTGCTGAAAAAAATAGGGAACACTTAAACAACAGAATATAACTCCAAGTAAATCAAATGTCTGTGAAATCAAACTGTCCACTTAGGAAGCAACACTGATTGACAATCAATTTCACATGCTGTTGTGCAAATGGAATAGACAATAGATGGAAATTATTGGCAATTATCAAGACACACTCAATAAAGGAGTGGTTCTGCAGGTGGGGACCTCAGACCACATCTCAGTACCAATGCTTTCTGGCTGATGTTTTGGTCACTTTTGAATGTTGGTTGTGCTTTCACACTCGTGGTAGCATGAGACGGACTCTACAACCCACAGAAGTTGCTCAGGTAGTGCAGCTCATCCAGGATGGCACATCAATGCGAGCTGTGGCAAGAAGGTTTGCTGTGTCTGTCAGCGTAGTGTCCAGAGGCTGGAGGCGCTACCAGGAGACAGGCCAGTACACCAGGAGACATGGAGGGGGCCGTAGGAGGGCAACAACCCAGCAGCAGGACCGCTACCTCCGCCTTTGTGCAAGGAGGAACAGGAGGAGCATTGCCAGAGCCCGGCAAAATGACCTCCAGCAGGCCACAAATGTGCATGTGTCTGCACACACGGTTAGAAACCGACTCCATGAGGGTGGTATGAGGGCCCGACGTCCACAAATGGGGGTTGTGCTCACAGCCCAACACAGTGCAGGACGCTTGGCATTTGCCACAGAACACCAGGATTGGCAAAGTCGCCACTGGCACCCTGTGCTCTTCACAGATGAGAGCAGGTTCACACTGAGCACATGTGACAGAAGTGACAGAGTCTGGAGACGCCGTGGAGAGCGATCGGCTGCCTGCAACATCCTTCAGCATGACCGGTTTGGCAGTGGGTCAGTAATGGTGTGGGGTGGCATTTCTTTGGAGGGCCGCACAGCCCTCCATGTGCTCGCCAGAGGAAGCCTGACTGCCATTAGGTACCGAGATGAGATCCTCAGACCCCTTGTGAGACCATATGCTGGTGCGGTTGGCCCTGGGTTCCTCCTAATGCAGGACAATGCCAGACCTCATGTGGCTGGAGTGTGTCAGCAGTTCCTGCAAGATGAAGGCATTGAAGCTATGGATTGGCCCGCCTGTTCCCCAGACCTCAATCCGATTGAGCACATATGGGACATCATGTCTCGCTCCATTCACCAACGTCACGTTGCACCACAGACTGTCCAGGAGTTGGCGGATGCTTTAGTCCAGGTCTGGGAGGAGATCCCACAGGAGACCATCCGCAACCTCATCAGGAGCATGCCCAGGCGTTGTAGGGAGGTCATACAGGCACGTGGAGACCACACACAATACTGAGCCTCATTTTGACTCGTTTTAAGGACATTACATCAAAGTTGGATCAGCCTGTAGTGTGTTTTTCCACTTTAATTTTGGGGGTGACTCCAAATCCAGGCCTCCATTGGTTAATAAATTTGATTTCCATTGATGATTTTTGTGTGATTTTGTTGTCAGCAGATTCAACTTTGTACAGAACAAAGTATTCAATGAGAATATTTCATTCATTCAGATCTAGGATGTGTTATTTGAGTGCTCCCTTTATTTTTTTGAGCAGTGTATAAGTGTGTTATGTCTGTAATTAAATCATAGTCACAGAATGCAGTTAGCAAGTCTTTTATTCTGCATGATCAACAGTGCAAAAAAAAATTGCTGTTTTTGTCATTTTTCTCCATAAAATCAAATAAAAATGAATCAATTAGTATCTCAAAATGGTGTCATTAAAAAATACAACTTGTCTTGATAGAATTGAAAATTGGAATTTGCCCCTATCTTACAAAATGATGCCACTTGAACCGTACGGTTAGGTTGTGAACAGAACAAATCTATTGTTGGATGCACATAATATCTTAAACTGTTAGCAAATACCTTTTTCCAAGGACGCCTGTGTCACATTACTGTTTTGCAGATATACCACAGTTATTTCATCTCCATCTCCTTAGATATCTTACTTGTATAAATAAGCAGACCAATACTAAACCCTAAAGTGATTATTAATATTTAATCACTAGTTGTTTGGGGACCAATTTGCTGTGCTTAATAATTTCTTAACGTACCTTTATAGCGACCAGAGCTTATTTTTCTAATACCAAGCTGTAAATCCATTTCGTAGTTTGAGCTTTCAATAATTAATTCTAACTGCCCACAGATGCCACTAGGGGGAGCTCACTGCATACTGTGTTATTATGGTGATAATAGTATGCAGTAAGCTCCCTTTAGTGGTGACTGCAGGCAACCAGAATTTTATCCTTTAAAGGGAACCTGTCATCTGAGAAAACACTGTTAATCAGCAGATATAGGATTTATCTGCAAGTAAATACTTTTACAATGCTGTGCTGCTGCCTTACTGAAAGGAACAAAATTAACTTAGATCTTCCCAGGAGCCGCCGGCTTTCAGTTATGGAGGCCTGAATGGAGCGGCTAGAGTCACTGGTCACTATACTGTGCCGGCTGTGCACCGTATCTGTGCAGAGCTAGTTATCAGTCAAAGTGCCGGGGCATGTGTACAGCCGCCGCTCACAGTATAGTGAGGGAGCTGTGAGAAACGACTGAAAGCCGGCGGCTTCCAGTATGAAATAAGTTCATTTTCTCCCTGTAGCCGCACTTTCAGTAAGGTGAGTGGGCAGTATTGTAGCACTAACACCTGCAGATTAACCCTATATCTGCAGGTAAGTAGCATTTTCTGAAGTAATAGGTTCCCTTTAATTGTATGCCTATGCAGGAGTTTTGTATCAACTGAACTTGAAATGAAAACCCTGACAGAACTAAAGATAAAACAAGTGTGAATGCAACCAATTCCTTTTATACTGTATCTATTGTAGGGACTCACGCTCTCAGATAGGCATTAGCTAGCGTTCACACAGGCAATGCAGTTTGGTCCAAACATGTGCAGTTTTATTGCGTTCATAAAACTCGAAAGAATTCAAAATCAAAATAACAGCTTCTGGGTACAAAAGTATAACAGCAAATAAACAGTTTTATCAGTTTGGGACCCGTTGAAGCGCCGGAAAGCAGCGAAGCGGCCGTCGTCCTCAGTCTCTCTCCCCCGCACACCCTTCGGGGTCTCCGTCCTACCCTGCTTGCCAGCATGCATTGTTAGCAGAAATAAAGGATATGTTCAGACACACTGGTGAGCGCTACCTTTATTTTTCCTTCAACTTAGTGATTTACATTTACTTGGCTGTTTGCTATTAAGCAGAGGTGGTGCCGGAAAAACTTCTCTTTGCCTGTGAAACAGTTAATTCAGCAGGCACATATATGTCAGTGTTTGCTCACCCGAACAGATTACAGTCTTTTCTCCTTGAGCAAACTTTATACACAGAAGAGGTACAGTCCTACCTCAATGTGACCTTCAGTGTGAGCTCCAGCAGTTTCCAGCGCCAAACAAGTGTTCAATCTATGCACAGTTCACACTGAACAAGCTACAGCTTTCCACGTAACACTGCAGTTCCAACACACAGACTGCTCACCTTTCCTAGCTGTCTTCTGCAGTCTCCATTCAGAGAGAGACCCCGGCTAGCCTTGCTCCCAGCTACAGCTCACATTTTGGCTGGTCACTCACCATCTTCAACACACTTCACTCTGCTCAACATCCAGTAGACTGACGCATGGGTGAACCCATTTCTTGGTTCTTACTCAAAGCTAGCCAGGAGCATCTAATTAAGACCTGCAGTGCTAGGATTTAACCCAGTCCTACCTGGCTTTGCTACACTGTATAAAAAAATAAAAAAATAATTAATAAAAAAGAAATAAGAAATATAAATATGAACCCAGCTTTACTCAAAACTCAGCAGCGTTTATTTTAGGCATGAAAGCCAATATAATGATTTCTAAAGTTTTATATGAAAATTCAATAACTTTTTCTCTCCCAAGGAGATGTGATTGCCTGCATAATGCTATGTGACTACATCAACGGCTGCAGGTTTGATCAAGTCCTATCCAAGCGTCTTTTGACAAATCTTTTTTTCCAGCTCTTTTTCCTGTCTGCTCAGAATCTTTGAACTAAAAGCTGAAGAAGCCTGTCTTCTCCTGAAGGCGAGATGTAAGACTCTGCTTCCCCCCACCCCATCAGGTACTGCTTCTCTGTCCAGCTGTAGGGCTAAAGTGGGATCAAAATATGTCAAAGCCCTTTGGATTAGAGTTCAAACTCTTTTTTTTCTTTTTGTGAATCAATATTACCAGCTTTTCTCCATTTTTGAGACTTGTTCTACTGTGAAATATTATGTTAATGCTTTAAAATTTCTGCTAAATATTGAGCTTATCATCGATGGCAATAGAAACGTTCAGATATCTGTTCCTTCTGTATGTATGGTACTTACAAAAATACCTTCAGAGCCCTATGGCCATGTGTATGACTCAGCATCTAATCCCTTGCTGATATTTGCTCCAGCTTTTTCTCATGTGCAATGCTGGATACTCTTCACCTAACTATTAGGGCTCATGAACACAACCGTAAAAATCAAACTAATCCTATCGATCATTCTGATGAATAGCAGTCATCCTCATGCTACTCTATGAGGCCGTGAACATGTCCGATTTTTTCCTCTGGCCGATTCGATCGAGGCACAAATTGCAGCATGTACGAGTTGCATCCGTTCGGATCCTTACATGGCCATTCATATCTACAGGTTCGTGGAAAAATATTGGACCACACTCTGATCACACTCTGATCAAACTCTTATTAGAGTCTGATCAGAATGTGATTAGCATAACCACATTGTTTTTCTCAAAAGAAAGAAAATCAGTCATGTGACCCTAGCATTACACCATTGAGAAGTGTGACGCCCTGCTGTGCATGGAGCCACAGATCCTGGAGGGGTGCATTTCAGGTTTTCTCCACAAGAGGCCCTCAGAGCATACACACACCTCCACCCTACCTCAGACCACCAGAGGGAGCCCGGATAGGGATATAAATACGGAGGGTGGAGCTAGGCAGAGTCAGTCTGTGAGTTAGTTCTCCTCAGGAAGTGAGTGGAGACAGAACAGTCTGGAGTCCACAGCCAGTGCCTGCAGAGTGAGACACAGAGAAACAGGTCAGTCTGCAGTGGAGCTCAGTCAGACTCAAGCAGCTCGAGTTAAGTGAGCTAGGAGCGTTGCTGACGCTCAGAGAGCAGCAGAAGAGTCAGCCAGCTAACTGCCAGTGTGTATAGCCTAGTGAGGGCCCGAGTAGGCCGAAGGCTAGAGAAGTGAGTAGCATTGGGGGCAGAGGAGCTCTACCAGATCACCCCAGAAACCATATACTGGACACCGGGTCCGAGTCTGCAGGGATTCTTTACACCCAGCAGAAGACAACCAGAACCCCTGGTGAACTACATGTTCCAGGAATACCAAACGCTGACTGTTATACCAGGGTCAGGAGTTACCGAGGCCCCATATACCAGGGAGTGTGTACTCCAACAGAAGGCCCTACCACAGGATCAGCCGGTGCAGAACAGAGACTAAGTTAGGCCTAGCTCCAGGCAGGCCAGAGACTAACACTAAGAGGCGAAGAAACAGGAGGCCCTACACCTGCTCACTGGGGAGAGTCCTGCAGTGCACCCCTCACCCTACAGTGCTCCGGACGGTACCTGCATTTCCACCAGTAAAAGGTACAGAAGCAAACTGTGTGTGTGTGTCCCCTGTCCTTCCTTGGACCCGGCTGGGTCACCGCCATATCGTGCACCTCGTCAAACATCGCTGCCCTGAGGCCTAACTCCACCTGTGGGGAGCTTCACCATCAACGCTGCCATAACACCGGCCTCAGTGGACTGCCGCAGCACAGGTTATCCTCACCAGTCACCACAGGTGGCGTCACGAACTTTGACATTTCATTTTCCCCTTTTTAAGAGAGACCCCAGGGTACGGGCCCGGGAGCCGACCACCACGACATCCCCCAAGACCAGGCATTAAGGCCCAGGCGCCGAGTAGTCCCCATCCCCTGAGCGCCACAGAACCTGTTAAAAATGTCCAAAAATGGCCACATTTCAGCATCATTATTACTCATTGAAGACAACCTTGTTCTCATTGCCAGTGCTTAAAGGGGTTGTCCAGGCTTGAGGTTAAAATTTGCAATCACTCTATGTGAATCCTCACAGCGTTCACATTGTGCGCTGTCAGAATTCTCCAATACAAGCACCGCGAGCAGGCGGGCATGTGACCGTAAGTATGCAATTTGCATACATGCAGTTATATGCCTGCAAAGTGGCGTAGTGCGGTATCCGTGGGCATGGTACTCGTCTTCCATGCCATGGCACAGTAGATGAAAATGGGGGTCCTGGCTGGGTGTGTGGACTTACTCGGGCGATACGTCTATGCAGACCACATGGTGCCGCTGTATTTGGCTTGCCAAGATTAGATGTTAAGGAGTTACGTGAAGGAGACCACAGTTCAAATATAAACTACTTTTTACTAAAGAATAACTTAAAGAACTACAGTATATCCAGTGGATAGGAGGTATACATCTTCATGAACATTTCTTTAGTAGCACACAATATCACACGTTTCCTTCTTTGCTGAAATCACTCTTTCCTTCTCGTTTCTTCTCTCAACTCTTAGCACAATCCAGCACACTACCTTGGGTGCTTCCCCAGATAACTTCACTAAAGTCCAGTAAGTAAAAGTGCTGAACTCCAATCCACAGTATTGTATTCCTTCTCTCCGTAGGAGAGTTCTCTATGCCAATATGGTGACTGCTCAGCTTCTTTTTCTACTGATGCCTCTGAACCACCACGAGCTGCACTTCTCTTCTTTTCGCTTCCCTCTCCCTTTCTTGTTCCGTTACCTTTCCGACTGAAAATTCTGTGATGTTCTGCTGGGCTTCCTGCCCCAGTCCTCAATGCACTCTCCTTCTCTTTTTCTGTCTCTGTTCCGGCTCTGGACTGCTACGCGGAATCTGGATCACTTCTCTCTCTGCAGGGTCTTACTATCCGATTCTCTCATCTCCCTCTTGCCACAGGAACACCCACTACACGTGAATCTGCCAACTAATCAGACCAGAGGCCCGAACTAACTAGTGATGGGTTGTTCGCGACTGAACCGGTACAAAGAGAGAAGAGAGAGAGAGGATTCAAAAAGACCTAAATAAACTGGAGCAGTGGGCAGCAACCAACAGAATGGTTTTTAACAGGGAAAAATGCAAAGTACTACATCTGGGCAATAAAAATGAAAAAAGCATATACAGAATGGGAGGAATAGAGCTAAGCAACAGTACATGTGAAAAAGACTTAGGTATACTAATAGATCATAGACTGAACATGAGTCAACAGTGTGATGCAGCAGCAAAAAAGGCAAATACAATTCTGGGATGTATTAACAGAAGCATACAGTCTAGATCACGTGAAGTCATTATCGGTCTTTACTCCTCTTTGGTCAGACCTCATCTGGAATACTGTGTACAGTTTTGGGCACCACATTTTAAAAAAGACATAGACAAACTGGAGCAAGTTCAGAGAAGAGCGACCAGAATGGTGACTGGTCTGCAAACCATGTCCTATGAGGAACGGTTGCAGGATTTGGGAATGTTTAGCTTGCAAAAAAGAAGACTGAGAGGAGACTTAATAGCTGTCTACAAATATGTCAAGGGCTGTCACATTGTAGAAGGATCATCTTTATTCTCATTTGCACAAGGAAAGACTAGAAGCAATGGGATGAAACTAAATGGGAGGAGACACAGATTAGATGTTAGAAAAAACTTTTTGACAGTTAGGGTGATTAATGAGTGGAACAGGCTGCCACGAGAGGTGGTGAGTTCCCCTTCAATGGACGTCTTCAAACAGAGGCTGGACAGACATCTGTCTGAGATGATCTAGTGAATCCTGCTTTGAGCAGGGGGTTGGACCAGATGACCCAGGAGGTCCCTTCCAACTCTACCATTCTATGATTCTATGATTCTATGAAAGAGCCGGCTCCCTGCTGTGACTGATGGGAGCCAGCACCCCAGTGAGAGCCACTAACTTCTCTAAATGGCTCTCACTGGGTGTAAAATCACGGTCTTCGGCGACCGTAACTCTGCCCACTCTTCAATTTAATTGGCTAGTTGTCAGTGGGCGGAGTTTAGGCCATGGGTGGGCTGAGTTTCAGCAGCATCTACGTCATCTTAAATATATGCTCTACTACGGTAAACACATATTTAATAGGGTTCCATTTAGAATCCAAAAGAGCCGACTCTTTTTGGTGAGCGGAGCCACAAGAGCCAGATCACCAAAAAGAGCCGGACTGCCCATCACTAGAACTAACTCTCTACAGGAAAATCCTCCTCTGTCCTTCCACTTAGCCCCTCCCATTATGGGCTAGTCCCAACCATTAACTCTGTCTCTACCTGCTAACTACCAACCTGTTGCTGAGCAACACACAACTTCATCAATAGCAGTGCAGATGACTAAACAGGTAAACATTATAATACATCATATATTTTCAACTAGATGTACACGGTCTCACTCAATACAAGTGAATTGAGTGAGGCCATGCAGGTCTAGTTGAAATGTGGCCAGAGGCATGCAAATCACATACTTGCAGTTACATGACCATCTGTTCAAGGTACTGGGAAAACATGGTATTAAATGAGTGTTATTCAGATGAAACACTTTCCCTGTTGAAGGGATTGTACTCTACTGGACAATCTCCAGGGAGGTTAAAAAAAAGATACCTCCTAGACCGTCACCACTCCTTCCCAATCAGAACTGCATATGTGGCGCCCCTGCGTGTCCAGTTGCCACAGAGATACTGCATCTCAACCAGAGGTGTGGTACCCCGCTCTCAGGTAAGGGGGGAGCACTACACGGGACCCACACACCTACATCCAACACTACACCACTCCAGACCAGCAGGCGGGGCAAGATGCACTTGGTCACTTCTGAGCCCTGTCTCTGGCTGGAAGGGGGGGAACCAAAAGAGGGAGAACCATGTAGTGGGTGTGGGTGGAGGAGGTAGTTCAGTGGAGCACAGAGGGAGTAGGAGTATAAAAGAAGGGTAGAAAGTTCTAGAAGGGGTTCAGAGGAGAGTCTGCTCAGGGGAGCAAGGGAGGAAGTCCAGTCTCCTGTTCCAGTGCTTGGAGCAGGAGGGGAGTTCAGTTAGGGCCCAGTCAGAGAGGCCCAGGAGTAGGAAAGTGAGGAGAGAAGACCGGAGCAGTGAGGAGGTCTCCAGAGACAGAGAGAGAGGGGATCCTAGGGGAACGGCGAGTGCAGGAGGCCACCCGTGCGCCCGAATTCACGCTGATGTGGAGGGATCGGGCCGCAGTAGGGGACCAGCCCCAGCCTAGTGGAGTACTTTAGGTCTCAGCTAGCAAACCGAGGTTGCAGCATTCAGGTGCTGTAGCCACACTCCACACTGAATCGCCGAAAAGGTGGTCACATAGGACCAAGGGGACAGAGAGGACGTCGCCCGACAAGGCTCGCAGCCACTGGCTTGGGACACTGAGTGTGAGGCGCAAGGCAGGAGGGCGAGAGCCAGTGCAGTGAGACGACCTGGAGAGGTACACAGAACGGGGTCCCATCCAAGTGCTCCTGAGATACCTGAGAGTTTGCTGCATCACTTCCCCGGAGAACACAGGACGACGTGGGTGGCTATAACTGGCTGCAGCGGTAACCTGAAACTGCCTAGAACTGTGAGTAAAGCCTGAAGACTGCACCCCACCGTGTCCTTGACTCATTACTGCGTCACCTGCCCTGCACTACACTGCACCGACAACCTCTACCTCATAAAGTCATCTATACTGCCCTGGAGCTTAGCTCTGCCCGTGGAGAGCTGAACCAACTCTGCTGCGTCACCATCAGCTCCAGTGGATCTGCACTACTGCGGCGGCCCCATAAAGCCGCATACCACAGGTGGCGTCACGAACATTATTTCCCAAACACTTTATTTACCCAAATTGACTTTTCCATTTATTTGACTGCCCAGGGCCACGGACCGGGTCACTGCCACCGTGACTACCCCGAGAAGGACCGGCCCGGCTACCGAGTACCCCACGACCACAGGGGTCGCGTCACATACCCTGGCATCAACATGCAGCCGGCAGCATCATGTGAGCACTGCATCCAATCAGTGGCCACTGGTTAGCTGCAGTGATTTTCTGACTCGGAAGAAATGTGAACAACGCAGTCAATCAGTGCTCACTTCATGCTCCCGCCACATGTCGTTGTTCACCTGAGGGTAACATAGTGCTGACTACGGAGGAGTAACATTGGACCAGGAGACGATTGTTTTTTTTTACCTTTCTGAGCCCATTAACAACAGGTTTTTAAGTAGTAGACAATCATTTAAAAGGGAATTTGTCACCAGGTTTTTGCCACCTAATCTGAGAGCAGAAACATGTAGGGACCCTGATTTTAGCAATGGGTCACTTACTGGGCTGCTTGGTGTAATTTTGATAAAATCCTTTTTTATCAGCAGGAAATTACCACTGGAGGACTAATAAACCTGCTGTCATGTAGTCCTCCATATTCTTGAGCTCTGCATAACCCCACCAGAAAGCTGACTATCAGTGGTGTGCGTGGGGTTATACAGAGCTCAGCATTCAGAGAACTGCTAGATCTGCAGCAGAGAAAACAGTAATTTTATCAAAGCTGCAGCAAGCAGCCCAGTAAGTGATACAGTACAGATCAAAAGTTTGGACACACCTTCTCATTTAAAGATTTTTCTGTATTTTCATGACTTTGAAAATTGTACATTCAGATGTGTTATGTGCAGCATGAGACGGGGCATTATCATGCATGAAATGATCTCGATGGTCCAGATGGATGGAGTGGAGGATGACTGGTTGATGGACACCCCATGCAAACACGGCTATGGCGCTAACCAGGAGGAGATTGAGTAATGTTTTGGGCTGGAATCATGGGGAGAGAGATTGTCGGCCCTTTTAGGATCCCTGAAGGGGTAAAGATGAACTCCATAATGTATGTTGAGTTTCTCAAACAGCACTTCCTTCCTTGGTTCAAAAAGAAGACCCGTGCATTCCGCAGCAAGATCATTTTCATGCATGATAATGCCCCGTCTCATGCTGCACATAACACATCTGCATCTCTGGCTGCTGTGGGCATAAAAGGGGACAAACTTATGGTGTGGCACCCATGCTCCCCTGACCTCAACCCCATTGAGAACCTCTGGAGCATCATCAAAAGGAGTGTCTATGATGGCGGGAGGCAGTTCACAACTAAGCAACAGCTCTGGGAGGGTATTCTGTCCTCATGCAAAACAATTGAAGCAGAAACCATCCAAAACCTGACAAATTCAATGGATGAGAGAGTTCAGAAGCTCCTTTTGAACAAGCGGTCCTATGTGCAAATGTAACATCACCTAGAATAAAGTTTTGAGTTGAAAACTGTTTGATTTCAGTTTGTAATAACCTGCTAATTAGTGTTGAGCCACCCCCGTAGTGTTCGAGTTCGGTTCGGTTCGTCGAACACCCGTGTGTTCGCCGAACTGTTGGTCGAACTGTTCGTCGAACACCTTCGAACACCGTTAAAACCAATGGCAGGCAAACAAAAACACATAGAAACACATAGAAAACACCTTCAAAGGTGTCCAAAAGCTGACAAACTGCTCAGAAGACACAACTAACACATGGAAAAGTGACAAGTACATATAGTCATGCGAAAAGAAAAGAGGTGGAGGAGTAAAAGGAGGGGGAGACACAGATATAGGCACGTCATGCCCTTCTAAAATCCAAAAAGTGAGAAGCCGAGACGGCCAGTCCGCTCCTGCCCGTGCCACCTCCGTGTCGCCGGGTTTGTGCCAGAGCCGCGGTGAACCCTGACGGCCAGCCCCCCTCTCCCAATACTGGTGCCTGTCCGCTGGTGGGTCGAGAGAGCCCCCCTGTGGTGGAGGCAGCTCTAAGCTTTTTAATTTAAATTGTCCCTCTAATTTGAATGAATACACTTTAAATCCATTTACAAGGATCTATTGGAGGGCAAGTCTCATGCCAGCAGCCGCGTAATTCCAGCTCCAGTAGCGTCCACTAAAGCTGCTGCAGTTAAAAAGCTTTTATAAGGATCGAGCTCGGCTGTCCACCGCAAGGCATCCTAGTGCCAGTCCCAGCCCCTATGCCTTGGGGTGCCTCCTGATGCTCTTCACTGAGTATCCCGTGGTCCCGAAGCATTTCCTTTGAAAAAATTAAGTGTCCAAACTACAGGTGGTGTAGCTTGCTTAACAGCCGGGATAATCCGCTGACTAGCAGACACTGCTACTAGGCACAAAGTATTTCCTGGGCTAGATGCAGTTAAAAATTTGTAAGTAGATACTCTCGTTGGATGCTGAGAAAGCATTCCATAGAGTCTCCTGGCACGCCATATATGATTCTCTTAAAAAGCTTGGGGTAGGGGTCTAGGGGACCCTTTTATAGCCAAAATCACGGCCCTGCATCACAATACGTCACCTAGGCTGAAGATAAATGGAACTGTAGCACCGAGGGCTCGGTTGCTACAGACGTATTGCACCTCACCCAGAGGTGTGATATCTCACTCTCAGATAAGGATGGAGTGTGGATCAGGACCCGACACCTGCATGCATTACACCACATTGCCGTGGGGCAGGGCGACCAATATGCCCCTGAGATGGGCACGACAGTCCCTGTCCCTGGCTGGAGTGGGGGGAGGGAACACTGAGGAAGGGGAACCCTGCAGTGCAGGAGCAGGGAGGAAGCAGTTCCTGGGTGCATTGAGAAGGGAGTATAAAAGGTGGGCACCATCTTAGTTCAGTGCAGAGAAGTCTGAGCAGAAGTGGCAGGGAGCAGGGGCTCTGCATGAGCTCTGCTCCGGAGGCGGGCCTAGTAACAGAGGCCCAGGCCTGCAAGAGGGAGAAGGAAGGAAGAGGAGCGGAGAAGGCTCCAGGAACGAGGAATGAAGGGATCCCAGGGGTGCGGACGGGCGAGTCGCCACCGCACGCCCGAATCCACCTGCGTGGAGGGGTCAGGCCAAAGGGGGAGACCGGTCCCCGAACTAGTGGAGGCAGGAAACGACCCTCAGCTAGAAACCGGAGGCTCTGACATTTTATGTGGCGCAGCCCCTTGCTCCACCCGCTAGGAAGGCACCACATAGGGTCAGGGAAACTGGCGCCAAGTTTACCAAGAGGAGGCCCGAGGCAGCCGGACAGAAGTGTTGGTAAGAAAGGCCAGACAAAGGACACACAAAGGGGGTCCTGTGAAGTGCTCCAAAGTTATCTGGGAGTTGTCTGAGCCCCTCACCTGGTGAGCACAGTACGACGTGGGCAGCCGTTACCTGCAGACGTGGTCTGGATAATAAGAACTGTGAGTAAAGGCCCTGAACTGCATCACTGACTCCGTGTCGTTACTGCTGCTGCCCTGCACCATCACCCCCATCCTCCGCATACACTGCCCTGAGGCTATACTCCTCCCGTGGGGAGTTATGCTATGCTCTGCTGCACCCACAACACCAGCCTTAGCGGTCTGCCCTGTAGCGGCGGTTCACTCTGACCGCAATCCACGGGTGGCGTAGTCGGACATTTAAACATCAAAACCACATAAATAGTTCCGCCACTGGTTTGACCGCCCTGAGCCACGGAACCGGATCGCCGCCACGAAGACTACAACCACCAGCATCCACCAAAAAGGGTCCGGCTCCGGGTGTCCCAAGGCCCAGGGGGTGCGTCAGAACATTTTCATCACCTTTCACAATCACCAATGGGACAAGGCAGGGATGTCCTCTGTCCCCTCTCTTATACTTCCTAGTGACGGAGCACCTGCTCTCATCAATTCGCCATAACCCCAATATTAGGTGGATTGAGGTGGGAGGCACCGAGTACAAGTGCTCTCTATTTGCTGATGATGTCCTAGTATATATCACTCAATCACATATATCCATCCCTGCTGTTATGGCTGAAATAGATCACTTTGTTACATGGTAAAATTTTAAAATCAATGCAGCGAAGTCTGAGGCCCTCGATGTCTCCCTCCCTAAATCCATATAAGATTCCTTCCAGTCCAACTTTCCCTTTGCCTGGCCCTCACAGGGTATCAAATACTTAGGAATTCCTATTCATAGAGACCTCTCCCATCTATGTTATCTTAATTTTGGGCCCTTTATTGAACAATTCCATACAGACCACGGTTGGCAAGTTAGAACTGTAAGATTCACTACGTGAACCACTGGTGTTTTGTGGAAAAGCACATGTACACCGCGTTCCAAATTATTATGCAAAAAGTGTTTAGGAGTGATAAGGGAAGAATTTGTTTGTTTGTCAGTTAAACTCATTGATGGTGATGTGTGTCAGGGCTCTTTATATCACTGTAAGCAATTGCAGACACCTGTGCTAATTAGTTTGGCAGGTGTGTCCAATGAAAGGCAAGACTACTTAAGAAGGCTCTCTCACATTATTAAGCAGCCTACATTTTCTGCCAAAATGGGAAAGAAAAAGGATGTGTCGGCTGCTGAGAAGCAACAAATTGTGGAGTGTTTAGGTCAAGGCATGACTACAATCAACATTGTGCGATGATCAGGATGAAGTGTCTTGGCAATCAAGAAGTATGTAGCTGATTCACAGTACACACGTGTGCGTGCTGATAAGGGCAAATTGAGGACTCTTTCCTACAGGCAATTACGTCAGGTTGAAAGAGCAGCGGCAAAAAAGCCTTGTCATAGCAGCAGACAAGTTTTTGAAGCTGCTTGTGCCTCCAACGTCCCCCGAACAACAAGATGCAGGGTCCTTCAGAGGTTTGCAGCTGTGCATACGCCATCCTGTCGACCTCCTCTATCCACTTCACACAAGCAGAAACGGCTCCAGTGGGCCAAACATTACATGAAGACTGATTTCAAAACTGTTTTGTTCACGGATGAGTGCCGTGCAGCGCTCGATGGTCCAGATGAATGGAGTGGAGGATGGCTGGTTGATGGACACCCCACGCAAACACGGCTACAGCGCCAACAAGGAGGAGGTGGAGTAATGTTTTGGGCTGGAATCATGGGGAGAGAGATTGTCGGCCCCTTTAGGATCCCTGAAGGCGCTAAAGATGAACTCCATAATGTATGTGGATTTTCTCAAACAGCACTTCCTGCCATGGTTCAAGAAGAAGAACCGTGTATTTCACAGCAAGATCATTTTTCTGCATGATAATGCACCATCTCATGCTGCACATAAAACATCTGCATTTCTGGCTGATATGGGCATAAAAGGGGACAAACTTATGGTGTGACCCCCATGCTCCCCTGACCTCTACCCCATTCAGAACCTTTGGAGCATCATTAAAAGGAGTGTCTATGATGGCGGGAGGCAGTTCACATCTAAGCAACAGCTCTGGGAGGGTATTCTGTCCTCATGCAAAACAATTGAAGCAGAAACCATCCAAAACCTGACAAATTCAATGGACGAGAGAGTTCAGAAGCTCCTTACGAACAAGGGGTCCTATGTGAAAATGTAACATCACCTAGAATAAAGTTTTGAGTTGAAAACTGTTTGATTTCAGTTTCTAACAACCTGCTAATGCTTATAATTTCAAAAATGACCATTTTTTTGGTCTTTATTAAAATGAAAAGGTTGATCGAAAAGTTTGGGGGATCTAAGAGTGTGGCAACCCAGTAGTCATGATTACTTCGAATTCTGACAATATGAGGGTCATGCTGCAGGTAGTGCAGCAAGAAGGCACTTATGTGTCTTGCGCATCTCGGAGCCCCAAAATTATTTTCCGGGCTAGATGCAGCTAAAAATTATTTTTAATTTTAAATCTGGTGAAGCTTATTATAGATGGCCTAATAGGATCAGTGCTGCACACTGCTACAAAGCCCAAATTATTTTCCAGTCAAGATACAGATAAACATGATTAGTAATTTGAAAGCTTAAAACGGTTGGTAGGGTGATTTTAACCAATCATCAAGCTTTTACTCTCCCCAGGATGACACAGGGGTAGAAAAGTTGTTTCGGATCCATGATTTGTTCATCTTTATGAACGTGAGTCTGTCTACATTATCAGTGGAGAGCCGCGTGCGCTTATCTGTCAGCACACCACCAGCAGTGCTGAACACACGTTCAGACAGAACGCTGGCTGCGGGGCATGACAAGATCTCCAAGGCGTAAGTGGCTAGCTCCGGCCATTTATCCAGATTGGAAGCCCAAAAAGAGCAAGGGTCCAGTGACACAGTCGTTGCTTCAATGTTTACTTGGAGATACTCCTGTACCATCGTCTCTAGGCGTTGACTATGTGTCAGACTTCTTGTCTCCTGTGGCCTTGCAAAGGATGGGCTAAAAAAGTGGTGAAATGATTCCGCAAAATTGATGTTACCAGCAGATACTGTGGTTCTGTTACGGTTTGAGTGCTGAACACTTGACGGTCCCACGGTTGGCAAGTTGGAACTGTGAGATTCACTACGTGCACCACTGGTATTTTGTGGAAAAGCACATGTAAGATTCTGCAACAGTCTCTGCTGATACTCCTGCATGCGTGCATCCCTTTCTATGGCAGGAATAATTTCTGCAAATTTACTTTTGTACCGGGGATCTAACAGTGTGGCAACCCAGTAGTCAGGATTATTTCTAATTCTCACAATTCGAGGGTCATGTTGCAGGTAGTGCAGCAAGAAGGCACTCATGTGTGTTGCGCATCCAGGAGCACCAAGTCCCTGTTGTGTTGGTGGCGAGGTAACAATCATGCTTCCTTCCTCTGTCCTCTCCCCCCAACCTCGCACAACAGAAATGTGATCAAGGTCTCCCTCATCTGATGAGTCTTCCATCAGTTCGTCCTCCACTTCTTCCTGGGCTCCTGCACCTTCCTCACTAGTTTGGCTGCTACCATGCGCCCTGGTAAAACCATCTCCCCCACCCTCACATGCCTGCCGCCTTGGTGCTGCCGACCGTCTGGACCTTGCAGATGTTAGCCCTTCCGCATACAACTCCTCCTCCTCTACTTCCTCCACCTCCTCTTGTGCCACCACCTGACTCCGAATTCTGTTTAACATGTGCTCCAGCATGTAAATCACCGGAATAGTCATGCTGATAATGGCATCGTCAGCACTAAACATCTTCGTCGCCATTTCAAAACTGTGCAGAAGGGTGCATAGGTCCCTGATCTGAGACCACTCCTCCAGCGTGATTTGCCCCACCTCTGAATCTCGTTGGCCCAGGCTATACGTCAGAACGTATTGCACCAGGGCTTGTCGGTGCTGCCACAGTCATGTGCAGAGTTGAATTCCACCGGGTAGGCACATCGCATTTTAGCCGGTGAAGTGGCAGGCCCAATGACTTCTGTAGAGATGTAAGTCGCTGAGCTGTGGGATGCGAACGGCGGAAGTGAGCACACAGCGACCGTGCCCTCTGCAGAAGGCCATCTAGTCTGGGATAGTGGGCTAAAAATTGCTGGACAACCAGGTTCAACACGTGAGCCATACAAGGCACGTGTGTGACATTGCCCCGGCGAAGGGCCGCACCCAGGTTTGCAGCATTGTCGCACACGGCCTTCCCTGGTTTCAGGTCCAGTGGAGACAACCATTCATGAAATTGGTTCTCCAGAGCTGACCACAACTCCTCAGCTGTGTGACTCACATTTCCCAGACATTTCAATGTAAAAACCGCCTGATGACGTTGAGCCCTACTGCCAGCATAGTAAGGAGGTGTGCAGGATCCCTTCTGCGCAGTTAGAAAGCTTGTGGCATGACCAGACAGGCTTTGGGTGCAGGTGGAAGACCGAGAGGAGGTTGAGGAGGCAGAAGCAGTGGAGGAACTTTGACATAAAGAGGATTGACGCACAACTCGTGGGGACGGCAAGACTTGGACAGCAGCCCCTTGTCCTGCTGTCACCATAGTTACCCAGTGCCCAGTCAGCGACATGTAACGCCCCTGTCCATGCCTACTCGTCCAAGTGTCTGTGGTGAAATGCACCCTGTCACACACAGAGTTTCTCAAAGAAGCGGTGATGTTGTGTGCGACATGCTGGTGGAGCGCAGGCACACCTTTCTTTGAGAAGTAGTGCCGACTGGGCATCTGGTACTGGGGCACTGCGACGGACATAAGGTCTCGAAAATCCTCTGTGTCCACCAGGCGGAAAGGCAGCATTTCTGTAGCCAAGAGCTTGCAGATGGTGAAATTCAACCTCTTAGCTTTCTCATGGCTAGGAGGAAATGGTCTTTTACTTGTCCACATCTGAGGGACCGAGGGCTGGCTATTGTGCTTAGACGGGGTTGATAAGGGTGTCCCCGGCAAACTGCCGGTCTGTGAGGAAGATGCAGGCGGACATGTTAGGTTGCCTTGATCCAAAGGTGGTGCTATCGATGTCGGACAGCGCTCAAGACCAGCTGGTGTTACCGCCTCCAAAGAAAATGATGACCTGCCAATCACGCTGGCTGTTGCGGGTAAAGAGGTGGCAGGTCTGCGCCCCAAAACAGGTGTGACTGCTGTCCCCCCAGTCACAGAGGATGAAGAGGCCGCGGATGCACAAGATATGGCAGACGGTGGTTGGCCCGGCCGGCTAGGCCGCATTGTAGCACACTGAGCTTCCCACTGCAACTTATGCTTCATGTCCATGTGCCGGTTCATGCATGAAGTACTCAAACTATGTATTTTTTGGCCTCTACTTAGCTTTTGCTGACAAATGTTACAGATAACACGAGTTGGGTCATCTTTATCGATCTGAAAAAATGCCCAGGCTATGCAAGGCTTAGCACCCATGCGACCTGAAGAGCCACCACGACTTGTGGTGAGAGGCAGAGTTGTGTTTGAGGATGCAGTTGTTGACGTGCTTCCAGTACTACGTCTCTGTCCAGGAAGGCGCAACCTGACCTCGTCGTCACTAGCATCTTCCTCCACCTCCTCTGCTGACCTCATCTCTTGGCTGACTGTGGGTTGACAGTAAGTGGGATCTCCGACCTCATCATCATCACCCTGTGCGTTATCACACCCGTCGTCCTCAGAGCCAACCTGTTCCTGCCCTGACAAAAAACTAAAGTTGTCGCTCCAATCAGGTATTTGAGTCTTATCATCGTCTTCCTCATTGTCTCCACCAACAGGAGTTACAGTTTGGGAATGAGGGTCTACATTATGGTCAGAACCTTCTGCGTCTGGTCCTGGATCCGACTCATAAAGATTCTGGGCATCAGTGCAGATCATTTCCTCGTCTGGATTCACAGAAGCGCTGGAGTCGACCTCTGATTCCCAGGCTATAGTATGAGTAAACAGCTCTGCAGACTCAACCATCTGTTCTACCTCATACTCAGACGGGCAGCTGGAGATTTGGGAGCTGTGAGGAAGCAAGTGCGATTTGGGTGACACCTTTGAGGACTGGAGTATTTGTGATGTTGAAGTTGATGTGGAGGAGAGCCCACTTAAAGGAGCACTTGATATCCGTTGAAGCACCTGCTGTTTTTGTGCCTCATCTGGAATTTGTAGCGATTGGCGTGGCCGTAAGAAAGGGATCTTATCACATTGTCCGCTAAAAGAAGTAGACATTTTAGTTTGGCTGGAAGATGGTCTTTCTTCTGCACCTACCCCACGGACACAACCTTTTTTCCCCTTCCCAACACGCCTATTCCCCTTTCCACCAGCAGCAGGCCTTTTTCCACTCATTTTGGTGGTTAACTAATTCACAACTCTGGAGTTGTTTGCACAAAAAAACAATGGATGGTAACCGAGCAGAGCTGAGTGGCCAAACTGTGGTATTAGGCCAAAACTATTGGCTGGGTTAGATGCAGAAAAAAATTATTTTTAATTTGCAACCTGATGGAGGTCAGTATAGATGGACTAATAGACCAAGTCCCACACACCGCTAGAAGCCCAAATATTTTTTCAGAGCTAGATGCAGAAAATTTTTTTATTCAATTTGCAACCTGATGGAGGTCAGTATAGATGGACTAATAGACCAAGTCCCACACACTGCTAGAAGCCCAAATATTTTTTCAGAGCTAGATGCAGAAAAAAATTATATTCAGTTTGCAACCTGATGGAGGTCAGTATAGATGGACTAATAGAATGATGCTATGCCCAAAAGATTTTACTTCACTAGGTGCAGTAAAAAAATTGGTATTCTATACACAGGTGGTATATCTTGCAACACAGATAGGCTACTCCACTGACTAACACACTCTGCAATAGGCCAAAAAGGATTAGCTTTGCTAGATTCAGCCAAATGCTGTGAAAAAAACTTGCACAGCACTGGCACAGACCTGCCTGGCAAAAACTGATAGGAACTGATGTAACCTAGTCCTGAAAAGGACTCCAATTACAATTAGTCTTTACTCCCACAATCTATCTATTTAAGAGCACAGACCTGCTTGATAAAAGTCGTAGGAAATGCTGTAACCTAGTCCTTAAAAGGACTGCAATCACAACTATTCCCTACTCCCAAGCTATCTGTATATTTGTGCGAAAATTGGCTTGAAATTAACAAGGTATAGCGCACATAGCAACAGCGGTGCCGTCTAACACGCAGCTGCAGCAGTGAGAAAATGGTGGCGACGGGGAAAATGGCTTGGTCTTATAGGGCAAGGACATGTGACATACACTGCCAATCACACATGCCCTTGCTTGTGTGAAAAAAAGCACTTCGCTCCGTGTGTGCGCTGCTGATAGGCTGACAGATTGCACCTCCCCACTGCAAATGCGGGAAAGAGAAAAAAAAATGGAGATCTTCATTGTTCCTGCAGAGATCCATCCCCTGCCCCTCCCCCCGCCCCGCTGTACACTCAAACTGCGTATTAACATTAATTTTCATCATTACTGAGAAAAAATCCAGTTATGATTTTGGTGCACGAACAGTTATCGAACATAACCTCGAACAGCCGAATTTTTCTCAAATTGTTCGTGTTCGCCGACCGGCTCGAACACCGCCCAAAACAGCTCGAATTTGAGATTGGCGAACAGTTCGAGTAGAACAACGCTCATCTCTACTGCTAATGCTTATAATTTCAAAAATGACCATGTTTTTGTTCTTTATTAAAATGAAAAGGTTGAAAACTCTGCTGTGCATAATAATTTGGAACATGCATTTTGAGTGCAGTTTGAGTTTTTTCTTTTTTTAAAAATATACTGTTATCATAGGCAGTTTGTACAAAAACATTTCAATTGTACTCTAATAGTTATTTGACTGGAAAATTACAATGACTGCAATTCATATAGGTAATTTGAGAAAATCTGAGAAAATATTATTTGCATAATAATTTGGAACACAGTGTATATCCCTAACGGGCTCCCTCTGGTGGTATGAGGTGGAAGGGTGGAGGTGTTTGTATGTGTGACGCTCACAGCCCTCCCTGGGAGATGGGGGTACTCGGAGCCGGGTCAGATGTTGGGGGGGTTGTAGCCGTGGCCTGGACCCGTTCTGTGCCCAGGGCCGTCACACTAAAAGATGTAATGGGCTTTCAAGGTTGGTGTTAATCGAGTGGTTGTATTGACTATGCCACCTGTGGTTTCTGGTGATCCTCCACCGTTCAGTCCTCTGAGGCGGGATGTAGTGGCAGCAGCAGATGGTACTACTCCCCACAGGCGGAGCAGGGCCTCAGGGCAGAGAGAACAGGAGGATCAGAATTGTAGTGGGAGATGTGGTGCGGTGTTGTGCGGTGCCGCGTTGCAATAAGAAACCGGAGGCCATAGGGGTAGTCTTCCAAGCTTTACTCACGGTAGAATGCACAGCTGCAAGGCTTCTCCCTGCTCCTCATGGCACGCTGCGGCCACTAGGACCGGGGGTCCGACAACCTCCGGGTGGTTCAGGTGCTTTGGTCAGGACCCCGCACCAGAGTGTTCCTAGACTTTCCCACTAGGTCCTCTCCTGTCCGTATGTGGTGCGTGTACTAAGGCCGGGTCTCCCTCTGGTCATAATACCATGCCTCAGCGGACTGCAGCGGCGCTGGTGGCCTTCACCAGGTGCCACAGGTGGTGTAGTCGAGATCAGCCACTCAACCCGGATAAGCCCGTACCATCTCTTTTTGTTTTAGTGTGATGACCCTGGGCACGGGTCGGGTCCAGGCCACGGCTGCACCCCATCTCTACATCAAAGGACCCGACTCCGAGTCCCCAATCTCCCAGGGTACGGGCTTACAGAGGACGCACGTGAGTCACACAGTTTTGGCGTAGTCGGCAGGATTGCGTGCCCGCAGCGAAGGAAGGAATTACCCATTGCTACCGGGTACTGTGTGCCTTACACCTTGGACTGTCGTTTTCACTTAAAATGGCGCCCTCCCAAGAAGAACAGGCGCCATAATGCTGTGGAAAGATGGCCTTCTGACACCTCCCATCGTGTGCTGGGCTCCTGCTTGGCGCCAAAAGAGTGGACCGCTCCTTCCATCAGAGACTGTCTGCGGGGTAATGCCCATCAAACCGGATGGGCTGAACGAAGGCGGGCCTGTCAGCATGCCGCCCAGGAAACGCCCCGAAAGAGGAGGAAGAAGAAAAGCAACAAGGTGCGGCCATTGCAGTCGGAGGTTGGCAATCTTCGGGAGCAGACATGGACGCTTCTGGAGCGCAACCTACAGAGCCTTCCGAACCCGGTCCAGGTCCTTCCCCCGGCAGGGAGCGAGGCGGCAAGATCCTAACAGCGGGAGATTTAGAGTTTCTCCACCAGGAAGCCCTGGGTCTTGTGCGGAGACAGAAAGAGGCCCAGGAGGCGGCGACGGCTGCGTGGCGGGAAGAAATGCTGCTGCGCATCCGGGCCCGCCGCCAAGGAGCTGAAGCTTAGGGAGACGCGGTGACAGAGGTCGTGAGCGGCCCAGAGGCGGGTGAGTGTGCTACCCCTGCCCCGGCTGCTGAGCCTACCGTACTCATACTGGACCTCATGACTGAGTATCTCCTGCCCGGCGCGGTCACCTGGGAGCAGGTCTTTGCCCCAGAGCTGCAAGCGTCAGCTATAGGTGGGGACTTGCGCTGCCGCCCAACTCCCGAATCGGAAGCGCCTGAGACTGCTGGGGTATCCACCGACCCCAACCCGGACTGGTCCACACTTGCAGATGACCCGCAGCAACCCCTAATGACACCCCTACCCACACCAACAGTCACCTGGCCGGAGGCTGAAGAGTGGGCCTGGGACAAACAGGGGGGGGACCTGATGGGCTTCCCCGGGAGACCCGGGCTGAAGCGCAGAGGAGGAGTGAGCGGTGCCGTGAGCAGATCCTCCAACTCACTCTGGAGCAACGCCAGAGGGAGGTCCGCTGCGAGCGCCTCGAGGTGCGGGCCAAAGCTGCCAAGTCCCGGGCCCGACAGGAAGAGGCAACCCATCCAAGTCCCCGTGTGGAAGGGCAAGTCGTCCGCTTCCACCATGAGGTGGGATGGAGGTTCATAAGGAGTCCCCAGTACCAGGACGACGTCTTCGTCAGCAGTCAGGACGTCGAACCGCGTTTGAAGAAGGGACACCCTGGCAGGAACCTCTTCCCGGGTGATGTACTTACGTACTCTCGCCACCATGGGGTGCGGGGGTGGTACGCCCTGGATGTCTACAAGGTGTCCGGGAGCGACGCCCCCTCGTGCTCAGCCTCAGAGGACCAGTCAGCCTCCGTCGGGAGGAACCAGCCTTTTCTCAGGAGGGAACCCGAGATCTAAGCAGCCCCGGCGGCTGTAACCTGTTAACAGTTATTATGTTGAAGTTTATGTTTTGATTTTCTATCCCCGGTTTCTAGAGACATTGGTCCCTGCGGATTTGCAGCAGACAGACTCCTTTCTTGTACATAGTTTGCATCTCTTTAGGTGCTCCTTATTGGTTTTATGTAAAACCGCGTATATATTTCTACCTCAGACCTCAGAAGAAAAACCTGTCAGGGTGGCTCTCCTGGAGGTCCAACTCAGGATCTTCATGCCCTGCAGCCACCCCAGGGCCCACGTTGGGGGTTTGGAACAGGTCCCTCGCGCTTCTGAACTGACTCTTCGTCCTTGCACTTTAACCCGTCTGTCTGTACACAAATGTCTCTGGAAAATGCTAGCACTTTTATAATTTTATACTTTTATACTCTTGTATTTTTGTGTTATATTATTATGTTCGAAACGTTTAAGAAGATGTGCCTCCCATAAAGGGAAGATGGTTTATTGTTACAAAAAAAAAAAAACTTTCCTAGGTCTTACTCTTTTGCAGCCCCCAGACGTGCTGTGTTTCACCAGGGGGGAATGTGGCGCCCTTGAGGGTTCGACCGCCACAGGGATGCTGCACTTCTCTAATGGAGTGTAGTGTCCCTCCTCTGAGGTAAGAACAGTGCGATGGTCAGGACCCTTCCTTCACATCCAACACCACACTTCTCCCACCAGAGGGGGCTAGAATGCACTAGGTGCTGCCCTCCTGGTTACCGGGAGACTGGAGAACCAAGAGCTAGGGGAACCATTTAGTGGGTGAGGGTGGAGGACTCACATTTTAGTGACACTTTAAATTTCATATTTAATAAAAAAAACATTTTGGTTCTGGGTCTTTGTATTGTGATCTCCCTCCCTGAGCGTGGATCCTGTGTGGGCCTGGAGAGGACGGAGACACGGCCCTCGTACCTTAGCCTTGGGTCGAGGGGCAGGTTGCAGATAATGAATGTCTCAACCTGGTCAAGGACCATGACCAAGAAGGCCCAGAGCTCAGGAGTGTAGCTCCACAGCAAATGGATCCCAGGGAGGATACAGACGGAGCGGTCTACGCCACCTGTCCTCGCCACCTGATATACTCAGAGGGAGTCCGGCTGCAAGAGGGGTACCGTCCCCCGACACCCAACCTTGCTACTCTACGTCCTGGTCGGGAAAGCCCGGTAGGCCCTGAGGATCCCACCGGGTAACGGAAGGAGCGGAGCTGCCACCCGTACCCTTTTTCTGAGAGGAGTTCAGAGGGAGACCCGGCCTATCTACACACAGACAGGAAAGTACCCGGTCTGCAGCATCAGACCTCCTAGACTACTACCCCTGTCATCCTGTCCCTCTGCCCTGAGGGGAGTAGTAACAACAATGACGGCCGCCATAATACCATGCCTCAGCGGACTGCAGCGGTGCTGGTGGCCTTCACCAGGTGCCACAGGTGGCGTAGTCGAGATCAGCCACTCAACCCGGATAAGCCCGTACCATCTCTTTTTGTTTTAGTGTGACGACCCTGAGCACGGGTCGGGTCCGGGCCACGGCTGCACCCCATCTCTACATCAAAGGACCCGACTCCTAGTGCCCATCTCCCAGGGTAAGGGCTTACAGAGGACGCACGTGAGTCACACACATTATTACTAGAAGATACCTAGGATTCTACCAGGAAGGGGCCTAAGATGGAGAACATTATTACTGAAAGGGGTCCAGGATGGGGGACATTATTAGTGGAAAGGACCCAGGATGGGGATATTATACCAGAAAGGGGCCCAGGATAGGGGACATTATTACTGGAAGGTACCTAGGATTGGGGTTATTAAACCAGAAAGGGACCCAGGATAGCGGACATTATTACAGGATGGGGGACATTATCTCATGGGGGGTTGAACATGTATGTCTTTGTAGGATCTGGAATGCTACAAAGGTCCATACATCTGTCCAACTTGCAGGTGTGGGACCAGGTCCAAATTTTTCACCAAGGCTCATCAGATTAGTTACGCCACTGTTTGTTGGCAAATTGTCAAAGAAATATACATTTATAACTGTATTTTTAATTTTAGTTTGAACACTTTCATTCAGAAAGATTTTGATGCAGTTTTCTTCGTAGCTCAAGTCATGAACAGATTCAATGAGAAGGAAAGTTTAGAGAAAAGACTGATACTTTTTTTTTCTCGGTATGAACCAACAATTAAAGGGAACCAGTCATGAGATGCATGCTGCCCGAACCATGGGTTGCATGAATAAAACACTGGCTGCGTTATTGCAGCATTGTGTGTTTTAATCTGAAATGCTCTGGCGTTCCAGAGAAAATTTACTTTGAAAAGGCCTTATGAGACTATTTTATACAGTAAATTTGGATTGCCTCACTTGAAAACAAACAAAGACTGAATTTCCATATAGTGCACAGTTCTTTCTACTCCTATTGTGAATGCTGTGATCCTGTGCTCTCTATACATGGATGTTACCTTCCATTTGAATCCTGGCTGTGAAGATAACGAAATGACTGAAGAAAATTATCTCTGCAGAACCGAAAGTATCAGCCTATCGTAGTACGCAGTATTTCAGGATTTAAAAAAAATAAAGACGGTGGCTCTAAAAAGTAAAAAAAAAAATCATCAAAAATACTTAAAAAAATATTTAATGTAAAAACTTGATATACAGTGGGTACGGAAAGTATTCAGACCCCTTTAAAATGTTCACTTTTTGTTTCATTGCAGCCATTTGGTAAATTCTAAAAAGTTCATTTTTTTCTCATTAAAGTACACTCTGCACCCCATCTTGACTGGAAAAAAACAGAAATGTAGAAATTTTTGCAAATTTATTAAAAATGAAAAACTGAAATATCACATGGTCATTAAGTATTCAGACCCTTTGCTCAGTATTGAGTAGAAGCCTTTTGAGCTAGTACAGCCATGAGTCTTCTTGGGAATGATGCAACAAGTTTTTCACACCTGGATTTGGGCATCCTCTGCCATTCTTCCTTGCAGATCCTCTCCAGTTCCGTCAGGTTGGATGGTGAACGTTGGTGGACAGCCGTTTTCAGGTCTCTCCAGAGATGCTCAATTGGATTTAGGTCAGGGCTCTGTCTGGGCCAGTCAAGAATGGTCACAGAGTTGTTCTGAAGCCACTCCTTTGTTATTTTATCTGTGTGCTAAAGCCTCCGTCTCACATAGCGAGATCGCTAGCGAGATCGCTGCTGTGTTACGGTTTTGGTGACGCAACAGCGACCTCACCAGTGATGTCGCTATGTGTGACACTTTGCAGTGATCAGGCCCCTGCTGTGAGGTCGCTGATCGCTGCAAAGTGTCCTGGACCATTTTTTGGTCGTTGCCCTCCCGCTGGTCAGCACTCATCGCTGTGTGTGACCAGCGGGAGCAGCGATCAGGCTGGTAACCATGATAAACATCGGGTTACAAGGGGCACACGCGCACCTAGTAACCCATTGTTTATCATGGTTACGAGCCTGCTAAAGTGAGCGGTAACCTCCCGCTCACCGTAGCAGAGTGGTAACCATGATAAACAACGGGTTACTAGGTGCGCGTGTGCCCCTAGTAACCCGATGTTTATCATGGTTACCAGCCTGCTCCTGCTTCAGCAGGCTGGTAACCAGGAGCAGGACATCGTGGAAAGATTCTTTCCACGATATTGTTGCTCCCCTGATCGTTGGTGAGCCTGCCTGTTTGACAGCTCACCAGCGACCACATAGCGACGCAGCAACGATCCCTGACAGGTCGTATCATTGTCGGGATCGTTGCAGCGTCGCTAAGTGTGACGGGGCCTTTAGGGTCATTGTCTTGTTGGAAGGTGAACCTTTGGCCAAGTCTGAGGTTCAGAGCACTCTGGAAGAGGTTTTCATCCAGGATATCTCGGTACTTGGCCGCATTCATGTTTCCTTCAATTGCAACCAGTCGTCCTGTCCCTGCAGCTGAAAAACACCCCCATAGCATAATGCTGCCACCACCATGTTTCACTGTTGGGATTGTATTGGGCAGGTGATGAGCAGTGCCTTGTTTTCTCCATATACAGTTATATGAAAAAGTTTGGGCACCCCTATTAATCTTAAGCTTAATGTTTTATAAAAATTGGTGTTTTTTCAACAGCTATTTCAGTTTGATATATGTAATAACTGTTGGACACAGTCATGTTTCTGCCTTGAAATGAGGTTTATTGTACTAACAGAAAATGTGCAATCTGCATTCAAACAAAATTTAACAGGTGCATAAGTATGAGCACCCTTATCATTTTCTTGTTTTAAATACTCCTACCTACTTTTTACTGACTTACTAAAACACTTTTTTTGGTTTTGTAATCTCATTGAGCTTTGAACTTCATAGCCAGGTGTATGCAATCATGAGAAAAGCTACTTAAAGTGGCCACTTGCAAGTTGTTCTCCTGTTTGAATCTCCTCTGAAGAGTGGCATCATGGGCTCCTCAAAACAACTGTCAAATGTTCTGAAAACAAAGATTATTCAACATAGTTGTTCAGGGGAAGGATACAAAAGCTGTATCAGAGATTTAACCTGTCAGTTTCCACTGTGAGGAACATAGTAAGGAAATGGAAGAACACAGGGACAGTTCTTGTTAAGGCCAGAAGTGGCAGGCCAAGAAAAACATCAGAAAGGCAGAGAAGAAGAATGGTGAGATCAGTCAAGGACAATCCTCAGACCACCTCCAGAGAGCTGCAACATCAACTTGCTGCAGATGGTGTCACTGTGCATCTGTCAACTATACAACACACTTTGCACAAGGAGAAGCTGTATGGGAGAGTGATGCGAAAGAAGCCGTTTCTGCAAGCACGCCACAAACAGAGTCGGCTGAGGTATGCAAAAGCACATTTGGAGAAGCCAATTTCTTTTTGGAAGAAGGTCCTGTGGACTGATGAAACCAAGATTGAGTTGTTTGGTCATACAAAAAGGCGTTATGCATTGCGGCAAAAAAACACAGCATTCCAAGAAAAACACTTGCTACCCACAGTAAAATTTGGTGGAGGTTCCATCATGCTTTGGGGCTGTGTGGCCAATGCCGGCACCGGGAATCTTGTTAAAGTTGAGGGATGCATGGATTCCACTCAGTATCAGCAGATTCTTGACAATAATGTTCAAGAATCAGTGATAAAGTTGAAGTTACGCAGGGGATGGATCTTTCAGCAAGACAATGATCCAAAACACCGCTCCAAATCTACTCAGGCATTCATGCAGAGGAACAATTACAATGTTCTGGAATGGCCATCCCAGTCCCCAGACCTGAATATCATTGAACATCTGTGGGATCATTTGAAGAGGGCTGTCCATGCTCGGCGACCATCAAACTTAACTGAACTGGAATTGTTTTGTAAAGAGGAATGGTCAAAAATACCTTCATCCAGGATTCAGGAACTCATTAAAAGCTGCAGGAAGCGACTAGAGGCTGTTATTTTTGCAAAAGGAGGATCTACTAAATATTAATGTCATTTTCTGGTGAGGTGCCCATACTTATGCACCTGTCAAATTTAGTTTGAATGCAGATTGCACATTTTCTGTTAGTACAATAAACCTCATTTCAAGGCAGAAACATTACTGTGTCCAACAGTTATTACATATATCAAACTGAAATAGCTGTTGCAAAAACACCAATTTTTATAAAACAATAAGCTTAAGATTAATAGGGGTGCCCAAACTTTTTCATATAACTGTATACCGCATAGAATGATCACTAAAAAGTTCTAGCTTTGTCTCATCAGACCAGAGAATCTTATTTCTCATAGTCAGGGAGTCCTTCATGTGTTTCTGAGCAAACTCTATGCAGGCTTTCATATGTCTTGCACTGAGGAGAGGCTTCCGTTGGGCCACTCTGCCATAAATGCCCGACTGGTGGAGGGCTGCAGTGAATTTGTGGAACATTTTCCCTTCTCCCTACTGCATCTCTAGAGCTCAGCCATAGTTATCTTGGGCTTCTTCTTTACCTCTCTCACCATAACTCTTCTCCAACGATTGCTCAGTTTGGCTGGACGGCCAGGTCTAGTAAGACTTCTGGTGGTCCCAATATTCTTCCATTTAAGGATTATGGAGGCCACTGTGCTCTTAGGAACCTTGAGTAATGCAGAAATTCTTTTGTAACCTTTACTAGATCTGTGCCTTTCCACAATTCTGTCTCTGAGCTCCTTGGGCAGTTCCTTTGAGCTCATGATTCTCATTTGGTCTGACATACACTGTGAGCTGTGAGGTCTTATATAGACAGGTGTGTGCCTTTCCAAATCAAGTCCTATCAGTTTAATTAAACACAGCTGGACTCCAATGAAGGAGTAGAACCATCTCAAGGAGGATCTCAAGGAAATGGACAGCATGTGACTTAAATATGAGTATCTGAGCAAAGGGTCTGAATACTTATGACCATGTAATATTTAAGTTTTTCTTTTTTAATAAATTTGCAAACATTTCTACATTTCTGTTTTTTTTTCAGTCAAGATGGGGTGCAGAGTGTACTTTAATGAGAAAAAAAATGAACTTTTTAGAATTTACCAAATGGCTACAATGAAACAAAGAGTGAAAAATTTAATGGGTCTGAATAGTTTCCGTACCCACTGTAAACATGTAATTTTATGTTACTACATCTCCTTTAAGGCAGACCCATCATCAGCTCAAAAGTACTCAGTTTTTGCTTTAATTTTATTCTCACTGCTTCCCTGAGTATTCCGGATTTTATTGTTTTTAAATCCGCCATATGGTTCCAGAGATATGGAGCTTTAGTGTTACTTTTTATGGGCTTTTCAAGGGGTGTGGTTCACAAGGTATTTATGCAGCGCCATCTAAAGACACGCCCCAGAGGATCCTATGAGCCACACCTTCAATTAGCACTAAATAAGAAGGCCCCATATCTCTGGAACCCTATGGTGGATTTTAAAAAAACTAAATCTGGAATACACAGGCCTTTTTTTAAACCCAGTGACAGGTCCTCTTTAAAAGAAATTTTCTAGCTTATATAATCCATTCATAGCAGGGCAATATGAGTTTATAGAGGGGGGTCCTTTGTTGAGAATCCTCATGTCTTGGCTAAACAATATTTCTTACTCTGAAGCATTCTATCATGTCCTGTATTAATTATATATACAACCATTTCAAGTGAATGGTCACTGCGTAATTCTTCATTTCCCCTCTGGTGGCGCTGTAGGGAATTTCAACACTTACTGCCAGGCTTCCCCACAGATTACATCTGATTGCGATCTCTCTGGTAAATTTATTGTCAAGAAACCCTTTTAACAAGAAAGGATTGTACAAATTTGAGAACCTCTTTTCAGAGCTGCATAATTATTATCTTCAATCCAAAAAAACAAGGTTTTTCTTTAGCTATTTTAAATCCTGACCAGGGGCGCTTTTCAGATTTAATAATTAATTCACCTAGGCCCCTTTTCTGTTCCTTTAATGCCATAGCACCTATATCTACATTATATACTCTGGTCAAAGCAGAGTGGCTTTTTGATGCCCCATTAAACATCAGCAACTGAGTACTTGCCCCAAGAGTTGCCTTCTATCTTATTTAAAGAGTATGGTGGATTCCTTCAGGAATATTTTTTTTTATTTAAAGGGAATCTGTCAGCAGAATTTTCCTATTTAATCTGAGGACAGAATGATATAGGGGCAGAGACCCTGATTGCAGAGATATGTCACTTATTAGGCTGTGTGCTGTTGTTTCACTACAATGAGGGTTTTATCAGCAGGGGTTATCACCCTCAGGCTATGTGCCCACGATGCAGAAATGAAGCAGAAAATTTCTGCAGCATTTCTGCATCTCCCTGGCAGAAAAAACGCATGCAGATTGTGCATGCGTTTTTCCTGCAGAATACATGCGGATCCACATGCGGGTTCACATGCGTTTCCGCATGCAGATTGACAAGCACTTTCCAGGCGATAGCATCACTTGGAAAGTGCTTGACAACTAGGTCACACTGTATAAATCCATGCAAACAGCATGGATTTATACAGTGTGAACCATAAAAATGAAAACAAATAAGGCTATGCTCACCCCCGAGGAGGGTCGGACTGGGGTGTCTGGGGCCCACAGGGAGAACTGAATCTAGGGGCCCACCTACAGCCATATGCAAATATCTGTTATCCGCTATCCCTGTTATAGTGGAGCATTGACTGGCGGCTCCTGCACATCTACTGTGCGACACTAACTGGGATGTACAATTACGGTAGTTTGCATTAAAGGGCTTCTTTGGTTAAAACAAGTTATCACCGATCCATGGGATCCACAGGATCGGTGATCACTTATTGATCGTTTGGGTCCGAACATTGGAAAACGCGCCTATCAGAAGAATGGGGAAGTTTCATCCCTGACAGGACACTTATCCCCATTTTAAAATGCAGCTTCCAAAAAAGAGCAGCGCTCACAGTCACTGAGGGAATGAATGGATCAGTGGTCGCATCTCACATGCCGCTCCAGTCTAATGGGGAGAAAAGCTCCACATTCTGCCGATTGTGTCCCAGCAGTCAGACCCCCACCAATCAATATCATCACTGATCCTGTGGAGAGGTGATTACTTGTTTTCACCAGAGAACCCCTGTAAGTGCATCTCTGCCGCTCTGGTCCAAGTATTTAATCTCTAAGGCCACGGCCCCACTATCAGTATTTGGTCAGTATTCGGTCAGTATTTTTTCTCAGGAGTAGGAGCCAAAACCAGGTGAGGAACAATCAGAGAAAAGGTATAATAGAAACAAGTCACCAATTCTGTATTTATCACCCACTCCTGGTTTTGGCAGCTACTCCTGAGAAAAAATACTGACCGAATACTGATGGTGGGGCTGTGGCCTAATGGAAAAAAATCTTTTCCTAGTTAATATCAGCAAGAACAAAATGACTGCCATACACAACACAGTCCACTATATCAACACCAATAATACCACATACAAAAGAGACAAATATCGCCACACCATGACTAGATCACATATTACCACCACATAGTGACCGAATAATACTACATACAAGGAACAAATACGGCCACACCATGACCAGACCACATATTACCACCCCAAAGTGACCAAATACTACAATACTGATCATGAATACAAACCACAATACTAACAACACTGTTATTACCACCAGTGACATTATACACAGGAGCTCTGTATATAGTGTCAGTGTACAGGTAATACAGGGATCACCAGTGACATTATACACAGGAGCTCTGTATATAGTGTCAGTGTACAGGTAATACAGGGATCACCAGTGACATTATACACAGGAGCTCTGTATATAGTGTACAGTGTACAGGTAATACAGTGACCACCAGTGACATTATACACTGGAGCTCAGTATATAGTGTCAGTGTACAGGTAATACAGGGTTCACCAGTGACATTATACACAGGAGCTCTGTATAGAGTGTCAGTGTACAGGTAATACAGTGATCACCAGTGACATTATACACTGGAGCTCTGTATTTAGTGTACAGGTATTACAGTGGTCACCAGTGACATTATACACAGGAGCTCTGTATATAGTGTACAGGTAATACAGTGGTCACCAGTGACATTATACACAGGAGCTCTGTATATAGTGTACAGATAATACAGTGGTCACCAGTGACATACACAGGAGCTCTGTATATAGTGTACAGGTAATACAGTGGTCACCAGTGACATTATACACAGGAGCTCTGTATATATTGCACAGGTAATACAGTGGTCACCAGTGACATTATACACAGGAGCTCTGTATATAGTGTACAGATAATACAGTGGTCACCAGTGACATTATACACAGGAGCTCTGTATATAGTGTACAGGTAATACAGTGGTCACCAGTGACATTATACACAGGAGCTCTGTATATAGTGTACAGGTAATACAGTGGTCACCAGTGACATTATACACAGGAGCTCTGTATATAGTGTATAGTGTACAGGTAATACAGGGATCACCAGTGACATTATACACAGGAGCTCTGTATATAGTGTCAGTGTACAGGTAATACAGTGATCACCAGTGACATTATACACTGGAGCTCTGTATATAGGGCACAGGTAATACAGTGGTCACAAGTGACATTATACACAGAAGCTCTGTATATAGTGTATACATAATATAGTGATCACCAGTGACATACACAGGAGTTCTGTATATACTATATACACACGTGGTCAGAATTGTTGGTACCCCTCGTTTAATGAAAGAAAAACCCACAATGGTCACAGAAATAACTTGAATCTGACAAAAGTAATAATAAATTAAAAATCTATGAAAATGAACAAATGAAAGTCAGACATTGCTTTTCTGCTTCCACTGAATTTAAAAAAAAAATTAAACTCATGAAATCGGCCTGGACAGAAATGATGGTACCCCTGAAAATAATGTGACAAAAGGGACATGTTAAATAAAGTTGTGCCCACTAATTAGCATCACAGGTGTCCACAATCTTGTAATCAGTCAGTGGGCCTGTATATAGGGCTACAGATACTCACTGTGCTATATATAGGGCTGCAGATACTCACTGTGCCTGTATATAGGGCTACAGATACTCACTGTGACTGTATATAGGGTTACAGATACTCACTGTGCCTGTATATAGAGTTACAGATACTCACTGTGCCTGTATATAGGGTTACAGATATTCACTGTGCCTGTATATAGGGTTACAGATACTCACTGTGCTTGTATATAGGGCTACAGATACTCACTGTGCTTGTATATAGGGCTACAGATACTCACTGTGTTGTTTGGTGACATGGTGTGTACCACACTCAACATGGACCAGAAGAAGCAAAGGAAAGAGCTGTCTCAGGAGATTAGAAAGAAAATTATAGAAAAGCATGTTAAAAGGTAAAGGTTATAAGACCATCTCCAAGCAGCTTGATGTTTCTGTGACTACAGGTGCACATATTATTCAGAAATTTAAGATCCATGGGACTGTAGCCAACCTCCCTGGACGTGGGTGCAGGAGGAAAATTGATGACAAATCAAAGAGACGGATAATATGAATGGTAACAAAAGAGCCCAGAATAACTTCTAAAGAGATTAAAGGTGAACTTCAAGCTCAAGGAACATCAGTGTCAGATTGTACTATCCACCGTTGTTTGATCCAAAGTGAACTTCATGTAAGACGACCAAGGAGAACACCATTGTTGAAAAAAAAATAGTAAAAAAGCCAGACTGGAATTTGCCAAACTACATGTTGACAAGCCACAAAGCTTCTGGGAGAATGTACTATGGACAGATGAGACAAAAATTGAAGTTTTTGGCAAGGCACATCAGCTCTATGTTCACAGATGGAAAAATGAAGCATATCAAGAAAAGAACACTGTCCCTACTGTGAAACATGGTGGAGGCTCTGTTATGTTCTGGGGCTGCTTTGCTGCACCTGGCACAGGGTGTCTTGAATCTGTGCAGGGTACAATGAAATCTCAAGACTATCAAGGGATTCTAGAGAGAAATGTGCTGCCCAGTGTCAGAAAGCTTGGTCTCAGTCGCAGGTCTAGCAACAGGATAATGACCCAAAACACACAGCTAAAAACACCCAAGAATGGCTAAGAGGAAAACATTGGACTATTCTGAAGTGGCTTCTATGAGCCCTGACCTAAATCCTATGGAGCATCTTTGGAAAGAGCTGAAACATTCTGGAAAAGGCAACCTTCAAACACGAGACAACTGGAGCAGTTTGCTCATGAGGAGTCGGCCAAAATACCTGTCGAGAGGCGCAGAAGTCTCATTGACAGTTACAGGAATCGTTTGATTGCAGTGATTGCCTCAAAAGGTTCAACAAAATATTAAGTTAAGAAGAAGAACCATCATTTCTGTCCAGGCCGATTTCGTGAGGTTAATTTTTTTTTAAATTCTGTGGAAGCAGAAAATCAATGTTTGACCTTCATCTCTTCATTTTCAAAAATTTGTAATTTATCAGATTGAAGTTATTTCTGTGACCATTGTGGGTTTTTCTTTCATTAAACGAGGAGTACCAACAATTTTGACCACGTGTGTAGTGTAAGTGTACATGTAATACACTGACTCACCAGTGATGTCTCTAGGTGAAGTCCTTCATCTTCGCTTTTCTTCTTCATCTGGCACAGACAGCCATCACTTCTTCCAGCCAGGAATCATCTCTGCAGAAAATAACACACAGTTATTAATAACTGATCTCTTCTAGAGAATATTCCCACTTTCCCTCCCCGACCTCTACAGTACACCAGTTGAAGAAAAAAAGCAACATAGTGCCGTCCTGCACAGTAACAGGACCTCTCTTTTGTCCCATCCCATGGAAAACAATTTCCTAAAAAGTAAATTATATTACAGAAGTAATAATGTAATAATAATTGGAATCTAAAGTAATAATGTTCCCCACTGGTCACCATAAACTAATAAAGTATGTTCCTCAATCTGGCTCCCAAACAGTAATTAAGTCTCTTGTCTAGCCAGGCACCCCCATATGTCCCTTCTGGCCACCATTTGTCTAGTGTGACCCCTCCATATATTTATCCTAGCACATGTGTATCGAGCCTGCCCCCTCCCATATACCCATCCTAGCCCCCCCATGTGCCAGTCTGCCCCCCCACATATCCATCCTTGCCTCCATGTTTCCAGCCTGCGCCCCCATATGTCCCCCCCATATATCCTCCATGTGTCCAGCCTGCCCTCTACATATTCATCCTGGCCTCCATGTGTCCAGCCTCTCCCCTCATATATCCATACTGCCCTTACCCCCTGCATATATCCATCCTGACACCCCCCATATATCCAGCGTGCCCCTCCATATATTTATGCTAGCCCATGTGTATCGAGCCCGCCCCCCCCCACATATTCATCCTAGCCCCCCCATATATCCATCCTGGCCTCCATGTGTTCAGCCTGCCCCCCCCCCCATATATCCATCCTGGCCTCCATAAGTCCAGCTTGCCCCCCCCATATATCCATCCTGGCCTCCATATATCCATCTTGCCTCCCCCATATATCCATCCTGCCCCCCATATATCCATCCTGGCCTCCATGTGTCCAGCCTGCCCCCCATATACCCATCCTGCCCACCCCCCTTTGCCTGGGTCCACCTTGGTTCCCCCTTGTGTGTCCTGCCAGGGCTCCCCCTTGTGTGTCCAGCCAGGGCTCCCCTCCCTTGCGTGTCCAGCCAGGGCTCCCCCCTTGCATGTCCAGCCAAGGCTCCCCCCCTTGCGTGTCCAGCCAGGGCCCCCCCCTTGCGTGTCCAGCCAGGGTTCCCCCCTCGTGTGTCCAGCTTGGCCCCCCCTCGTGTGTCCAGCTTGGCCCCCCTCGTGTGTCCAGCTTGGCCCCCCCTCGTGTGTCCAGCTGGGCCCCCCCTCGTGTGTCCATCCAGCTGGGCCCCCCCTCGTGTGTCCGTCCAGCTGGGCCCCCCCTCGAGTGTCCGTCCAGCTGGGCCCCCCCTCGTGTGTCCGTCCAGCTGGGCCCCCCCTCGTGTGTCCGTCCAGCTGGGCCCCCCCTCGTGTGTCCGTCCAGCTGGGCCCCCCTTGTGTGTCCATCCAGCTGGACCCCCTTGTGTGTCCATCCAGCTGGGCCCCCCTTGTGTGTCCGTCCAGCTGGGCCCCCCCTTGTGTGTCTGTCCAGCTGGGCCCCCCCTTGTGTGTCTGTCCAGCTGGGCCCCCCCTTGTGTGTCTGTCCAGCTGGGCCCCCCCTTGTGTGTCTGTCCAGCTGGGCCCCCCCTTGTGTGTCTGTCCAGCTGGGCCCCCCCTTGTGTGTCTGTCCAGCTGGGCCCCCCCCTTGTGTGTCTGTCCAGCTTGGCCCCCCCTTGTGTGTCTGTCCAGCTGGGCCCCCCCTTGTGTGTCTGTCCAGCTGGGCCCCCCCTTGTGTGTCTGTCCAGCTGGGCCCCCCCCTTGTGTGTCTGTCCAACTTGGCCCCCCCTTGTGTGTCTGTCCAGCTGGGCCCCCCCTTGTGTGTCTGTCCAGCTGGGCCCCCCCTTGTGGGTCTGTCCAGCTGGGACCCCCTTGTGTGTCCTGCTGGCCCCCGCCTTGTGTGTCCAGACCATTACACACACACACACACACCTCTTACCTTCCTGCAATCCCGTGCGGTGTCCTCCTTCTCCTGAGTTGCGCGCCTCCTTCACAGCAGGCGCATGACGATGACGTCATACGCCGGCCGGCGAAGGGAGACACGCAGCTTCAGCTGCTTCACTGGGACGTGCGCCGCGGTGGTTCAGGTAATGAACGCTGCGTGCGCACGTCCCTGCATATGTAGCACCCTGAGGACTCGGCTGCTACAGGGGTATTACACCTCAAGCCAGAGGTGTGGTATTCCACTCCCGGGTAAGGATGGAGTGTGGGACTGAGCTCAGAAAGCTGCATACACTACATACATCCCATTTCCGGGGGACAGACCGACGGTACTCCCACCAGTATATGTGCAGGTACGACAGTGTCTGTCCCTGGCTGGAGTGGGAGGGGGGTGGAACATCCCAGTAGTGTAGGGGCAGATAGGGGGAGCAGTCTGGGTAAGGCTAGGAGCTCATTGGGTGCTGGTCACCTGAGCTCACACATAGAGGGAGTATATAAGGTGGGCACCATCTTAGATCAGGGTCAGTCTTCTGTAGAGGGTCAGTCAGTCCTGAGAGAGGTCCAGGAGCGCCTGCAGAGAGAAGAGAGAGAGGAGAAGAGAAGGACCCAGAGGGAGAGAAGAAGGAACCCCAAGAACCCAGTATACAACCAGAAGGGTGAAGGGTTGGCATGCAAGGGAACCGGATCCCAAATTAGTGGAGGAGAGAAACTACCCTCAACTAAGAACCGGAGGCTGTGACATTACATGTGGAGCAGCCCCTCACCAAGTCCACTAAGAAGGCACACCGAGCATAGGGTCAGGGAAGCCAAAGAAGGTTCACCCAACAGGAGACCCGAGGGAGCCGGACATAAGTGGACCCCTGGTGGGAACGGCCAGTAGAGAGGACAGTCAGAAAGGGAGCTCAGGACCACGCTCCAGAATTGCTTGGGGGTTGGCCGAGTCCAGGACCTGGTGGACGCAGCACGGCTCGGGCGGTCACTCAAGGCCAGAGTGACCAACAGAACAGCAGTAAGTAAAAACCCTGAACTGCACAGCCCGACTCTGAGTCTTCTTACCATCCTCACTGCACCACCACTACCACCATCCTCTACACCTGACCCCCTGAGGCTATACCCCTCCCGTTGGGGGTTATACTACCACAGCTGCACATATACCACCAGCCTCAGCGGACCCTGCTGCAGCGGCGGCCTTTTGACCGCAAATCAACGGGTGGCGTAGTCGACACTAAGAACAACTAATAACATCTGTAAAGACTGCCACACACTGAGTTTGACACCCTGGGCACGGACCGGGTCGCCGCCACTCGGAGACTACAACCCCCATCTGATCCGGCTCCGGATAATCCCCAAACAGCACTGGCCCAGGGGGCGCGTCAACTTTGGCGTAGTCGGCAGGATTTCGTGCCCGCAACCACCGGGTACTGCGTGCCTGAAGAAAAGTTCAAATTTACCTCAAGAAGAAGTCTCCCGCCGGTTCCAGAGGATCCCCGCCATGGGACGCCATCACGGATCGTTTCCCGCCGGTTGCCCGCCATCTGCAGCTTTTTCCCGCCATCCACGGAGTTTCCCGCCACTGGGAGACGATTCCCGCCATTTCCAGAAGATTTCCCGCCTTGGAAGAGCGGACGCCATTATGGGCGTGCCAGAGGGTGGCAAGAGGTCACCTCCCATCGTGGGCCAGGTAAAGGAATGGCGCCAAAAGCGGAAACCGCCCCCACCAACGGAGACTGTGATGCTAGAGATGTCCATCAGCGTGAGAGAACTGCCCCTGGAACTGACAATCACAAAGTTGCCCCGGGACCACCTTCAATGTGGGCGGAGACAGAACAAGAGAGCGAAGATGGGTGCAGCCTGGAGGGGTCTGGAGAGAGCGCACCCGGAGACAAGAAGTCTGGAGAGGACTCCGGAGAAGTCGTACCCGGAGATGGAAGGAGAGTCAGGCAGCACCGACCCTGTGGTCAGGAGCCTGCTGCAAGCAACAACCCCACTAGGCTTAGTGGAGATCCTGGCACAGCTCCCCCGAGACCGGGAGTGTGCGCAGACCGCGCTGGAGCACCTCGCATGGAGGATGGCCCAGGTGCAGCGAGAGACGCTGACGGAGTGGAGCCGAGAGATGGCCCTGCAGGCAAGAACCCGCCAGCGAAGCACGCCACCCGAGACGAGGAGACAGACCGCCTCTGAGGATGGTGCAGGAGGAGTGAAGGCCGGAGACGGCGCCGAAGAGGGAGCTGAACAGATGGAGGCAGGTAAAGGGGACGTCACTACCCCGAGCCGAGAAACCGCGTGCCTGCCCCAGCTCCCCGTCGCAGAGCCCGAAATTCCCCCTGCCGTGCCCGTCGCTGCATCGTCACCGCTCCAGACAAGGCCTCAAGCAGAAGCCGCGGCCGCGACCCCTGTGACGTCACGCGCCTCAACCCTGAGCACGGCAAAGCAGGAAACACCACCGGCCTGGTCGCAAGGTCTAGTACCTCCGGGCGCCGCAGTACCAACAGCGCCCTCTACCTACTGCTGCTAGTTAAAATATAGTCCCCGTTGGGACCAGCAAATTGAACTGAAACCCGTGTGTCCCTATTCCCACTGACCAAGGACTGAGAGCGGTCATTCTTTCCTTCTTCCCCACTGGCCGAGGACTGAGAGCGGCCATATTTCCCCTTGTATATAGTTGCGTTTTTTAAGGCGCCCCCTACTGGTTTTATAGGAAAGCTGTGTTATTCTACAAGAGACTGTCGCACTTTACCCGGTCACAAGTTGCACCGTGGCCGGAGGAACAAGAAAGTTTACAAGAATGTTTATTATGAAAAAGTTTTATGCTGCAGAAATATATATATAATGTTTTATATGTTTATGTTGTTATGAAAAAAAAAAAAAATTGTATGTTTATGGATGTTTTATTCTCTTACAGCCCGAGGACGTGCTGTGATTTACCAGGGGGGAATGTAGCACCCTGAGGACTCGGCTGCTACAGGGGTATTACACCTCAAGCCAGAGGTGTGGTATTCCACTCCCGGGTAAGGATGGAGTGTGGGACTGAGCTCAGAAAGCTGCATACACTACATACATCCCATTTCCGGGGGACAGACCGACGGTACTCCCACCAGTATATGTGCAGGTACGACAGTGTCTGTCCCTGGCTGGAGTGGGAGGGGGGTGGAACATCCCAGTAGTGTAGGGGCAGATAGGGGGAGCAGTCTGGGTAAGGCTAGGAGCTCATTGGGTGCTGGTCACCTGAGCTCACACATAGAGGGAGTATATAAGGTGGGCACCATCTTAGATCAGGGTCAGTCTTCTGTAGAGGGTCAGTCAGTCCTGAGAGAGGTCCAGGAGCGCCTGCAGAGAGAAGAGAGAGAGGAGAAGAGAAGGACCCAGAGGGAGAGAAGAAGGAACCCCAAGAACCCAGTATACAACCAGAAGGGTGAAGGGTTGGCACGCAAGGGAACCGGATCCCAAATTAGTGGAGGAGAGAAACTACCCTCAACTAAGAACCGGAGGCTGTGACATTACATGTGGAGCAGCCCCTCACCAAGTCCACTAAGAAGGCACACCGAGCATAGGGTCAGGGAAGCCAAAGAAGGTTCACCCAACAGGAGACCCGAGGGAGCCGGACATAAGTGGACCCCTGGTGGGAACGGCCAGTAGAGAGGACAGTCAGAAAGGGAGCTCAGGACCACGCTCCAGAATTGCTTGGGGGTTGGCCGAGTCCAGGACCTGGTGGACGCAGCACGGCTCGGGCGGTCACTCAAGGCCAGAGTGACCAACAGAACAGCAGTAAGTAAAAACCCTGAACTGCACAGCCCGACTCTGAGTCTTCTTACCATCCTCACTGCACCACCACTACCACCATCCTCTACACCTGACCCCCTGAGGCTATACCCCTCCCGTTGGGGGTTATACTACCACAGCTGCACATATACCACCAGCCTCAGCGGACCCTGCTGCAGCGGCGGCCTTTTGACCGCAAATCAACGGGTGGCGTAGTCGACACTAAGAACAACTAATAACATCTGTAAAGACTGCCACACACTGAGTTTGACACCCTGGGCACGGACCGGGTCGCCGCCACTCGGAGACTACAACCCCCATCTGATCCGGCTCCGGGTAATCCCCAAACAGCACTGGCCCAGGGGGCGCATCAACTTTGGCGTAGTCGGCAGGATTTCGTGCCCGCAACCACCGGGTACTGCGTGCCTGAAGAAAAGTTCAAATTTACCTCAAGAAGAAGTCTCCCGCCGGTTCCAGAGGATCCCCGCCATGGGACGCCATCAAGGATCGTTTCCCGCCGGTTGCCCGCCATCTGCAGCTTTTTCCCGCCATCCACGGAGTTTCCCGCCACTGGGAGACGATTCCCGCCATTTCCAGAAGATTTCCCGCCTTGGAAGAGCGGACGCCATTATGGGCGTGCCAGAGGGTGGCAAGAGGTCACCTCCCATCGTGGGCCAGGTAAAGGAATGGCGCCAAAAGCGGAAACCGCCCCCACCAACGGAGACTGTGATGCTAGAGATGTCCATCAGCGTGAGAGAACTGCCCCTGGAACTGACAATCACAAAGTTGCCCCGGGACCACCTTCAATGTGGGCGGAGACAGAACAAGAGAGCGAAGATGGGTGCAGCCTGGAGGGGTCTGGAGAGAGCGCACCCGGAGACAAGAAGTCTGGAGAGGACTCCGGAGAAGTCGTACCCGGAGATGGAAGGAGAGTCAGGCAGCACCGACCCTGTGGTCAGGAGCCTGCTGCAAGCAACAACTCCACTAGGCTTAGTGGAGATCCTGGCACAGCTCCCCCGAGACCGGGAGTGTGCGCAGACCGCGCTGGAGCACCTCGCATGGAGGATGGCCCAGGTGCAGCGAGAGACGCTGACGGAGTGGAGCCGAGAGATGGCCCTGCAGGCAAGAACCCGCCAGCGAAGCACGCCACCCGAGACGAGGAGACAGACCGCCTCTGAGGATGGTGCAGGAGGAGTGAAGGCCGGAGACGGCGCCGAAGAGGGAGCTGAACAGATGGAGGCAGGTAAAGGGGACGTCACTACCCCGAGCCGAGAAACCGCGTGCCTGCCCCAGCTCCCCGTCGCAGAGCCCGAAATTCCCCCTGCCGTGCCCGTCGCTGCATCGTCACCGCTCCAGACAAGGCCTCAAGCAGAAGCCGCGGCCGCGACCCCTGTGACGTCACGCGCCTCAACCCTGAGCACGGCAAAGCAGGAAACACCACCGGCCTGGTCGCAAGGTCTAGTACCTCCGGGCGCCGCAGTACCAACAGCGCCCTCTACCTACTGCTGCTAGTTAAAATATAGTCCCCATTGGGACCAGCAAATTGAACTGAAACCCGTGTGTCCCTATTCCCACTGACCAAGGACTGAGAGCGGTCATTCTTTCCTTCTTCCCCACTGGCCGAGGACTGAGAGCGGCCATATTTCCCCTTGTATATAGTTGCGTTTTTTAAGGCGCCCCCTACTGGTTTTATAGGAAAGCTGTGTTATTCTACAAGAGACTGTCGCACTTTACCCGGTCACAAGTTGCACCGTGGCCGGAGGAACAAGAAAGTTTACAAGAATGTTTATTATGAAAAAGTTTTATGCTGCAGAAATATATATATAATGTTTTATATGTTTATGTTGTTATGAAAAAAAAAAAAAATTGTATGTTTATGGATGTTTTATTCTCTTACAGCCCGAGGACGTGCTGTGATTTACCAGGGGGGAATGTAGCACCCTGAGGACTCGGCTGCTACAGGGGTATTACACCTCAAGCCAGAGGTGTGGTATTCCACTCCCGGGTAAGGATGGAGTGTGGGACTGAGCTCAGAAAGCTGCATACACTACATACATCCCATTTCCGGGGGACAGACCGACGGTACTCCCACCAGTATATGTGCAGGTACGACAGTGTCTGTCCCTGGCTGGAGTGGGAGGGGGGTGGAACATCCCAGTAGTGTAGGGGCAGATAGGGGGAGCAGTCTGGGTAAGGCTAGGAGCTCATTGGGTGCTGGTCACCTGAGCTCACACATAGAGGGAGTATATAAGGTGGGCACCATCTTAGATCAGGGTCAGTCTTCTGTAGAGGGTCAGTCAGTCCTGAGAGAGGTCCAGGAGCGCCTGCAGAGAGAAGAGAGAGAGGAGAAGAGAAGGACCCAGAGGGAGAGAAGAAGGAACCCCAAGAACCCAGTATACAACCAGAAGGGTGAAGGGTTGGCACGCAAGGGAACCGGATCCCAAATTAGTGGAGGAGAGAAACTACCCTCAACTAAGAACCGGAGGCTGCGACATTACATGTGGAGCAGCCCCTCACCAAGTCCACTAAGAAGGCACACCGAGCATAGGGTCAGGGAAGCCAAAGAAGGTTCACCCAACAGGAGACCCGAGGGAGCCGGACATAAGTGGACCCCTGGTGGGAACGGCCAGTAGAGAGGACAGTCAGAAAGGGAGCTCAGGACCACGCTCCAGAATTGCTTGGGGGTTGGCCGAGTCCAGGACCTGGTGGACGCAGCACGGCTCGGGCGGTCACTCAAGGCCAGAGTGACCAACAGAACAGCAGTAAGTAAAAACCCTGAACTGCACAGCCCAACTCTGAGTCTTCTTACCATCCACACTGCACCACCACTACCACCATCCTCTACACCTGACCCCCTGAGGCTATACCCCTCCCGTTGGGGGTTATACTACCACAGCTGCACATATACCACCAGCCTCAGCGGACCCTGCTGCAGCGGCGGCCTTTTGACCGCAAATCAACGGGTGGCGTAGTCGACACTAAGAACAACTAATAACATCTGTAAAGACTGCCACACACTGAGTTTGACACCCTGGGCACGGACCGGGTCGCCGCCACTCGGAGACTACAACCCCCGTCTGATCCGGCTCCGGGTAATCATACACTGTGCCTGCGCTTTTAAAGGGCCCGTGCCCCTTAAAACCGCAGGATTTTTTTTTGTTCTCTTCTCCCCCCTCTACTCTGCAGCAGGGGCGGGGCCCACCGGGAAATTTCCCGGTATCCCGCCAGCCCAGACCGACCCTGCCCCCGAGGCCCCGGCGTGGCTGCAGAGCTGCTTCCTGGCTGGTTCCCGGCTGCCGGCATATCGCGAGACAGAGCGGTGAAGGGCCTGCGGTCACATGACTGTGACGTCACCGAAGGTCCTTCAGCGCTGCTGGCATTCAGAGAGAAGACGCCGGACAGGTGAATATAAACTTTATTTGTTATTTTATTCTTTTTTTACAGGTACAATGGTACCCAGGTCTGGATGAGAGTCTCCTCTCCTCCAGAACTGGGTACCATCCGCACATAGAGACGCATAGAAGCCGCTTGTAAAAATGTACAGTCGCGGTTTCTGTGCGTCTCAATGCAAGTCAATGGCGGGAGTTCCGCTGCACTTCCGCAAAATTAAATGACATGCTGCGGATTTTTGTATGCAGCATAAACGCTGCGGAAAAATCCGCAGCATGTGCATAGAACATGCGGAATCCCCTTGGGGACCATGGGGTGCGGATTACCTAGCATTTAACAAGCATTTCCGCTGCGGAAATTCCGCAGCATAAACGCTTGAAAAACGCTACGTGGGCACACAGCCTCAAACTAGCTGTCCACATGCATCCTGGTTCAACTCCGCCCCTACCACTGATTAGCAGCTCACTGTCAATATACAATGTACACAGAAAGTAGCCAATCAGTGGTGTGGGCGGGGTTAGCTTTCTGACCTCTGCTACATCTAAAAAACTCTGATTGTGTCACAACTGCTTCACCCAGCAAACTAGGTGACGCATCGCTGGAATCAGGATCTCTTTCTCTACATTATGCTTCTCTCAGATGAGGCAGCAAATACCTTATAACATATTCCTTTTAAATGCATGTCTAGTTGGCTAATAATCATTTTTTAAATTGGATTTAATTAAAAATGTTGCATTGATGAATTTTCACAAGCTTTATTTCCCTGTAGATTGCTGGTTGCAGAATGACTTAACTAAGAATAAGTCAGTGAGCTAATGCTGACAAGTAGTGTGGAACTCTTATCTATCTTTTCCTGTACTCCTTTTTGCTGACATATTATCCCAGACCACTTCAATCCAAACTTTGATGTGATCATAAATCAGCGGAGAGGAGTTCAGAAAAAGACAGATAAGAGAGTTACAAATTCCTCAACAAAAATAGTTCACTGTCAGATTCTCAGTTGATTCAGGAAAACAAAAAGAACCTTTAAAGAGCAAACAATGCAACATTTTTAATAAAAATAATTTTAGTAATTGGGTTTCATCCCAAAATACATGAATTTAAGAACAAATGTCCTCTTAAAGATGTCTATGTCCTTTAACTACATTGATTTTATTTTATTAAAGGTAGTGATAATCTTGTGTCAAGAATTTCGAGATTATGGTAATCAACAAATTTATCCCAATTTTCCTGGAAATCACAATAAAAATCAATCATTTTTCAAATTTCAAGAAATTAAGCAAATACTTTGCATAACACATTTCCAAGCTTACAACTAAAGTTTCAGGATCCCTCCTAACCAGTCACAGTTTTAACCGCATTGCAAATATCAATTTTCATCATTTTGTCATATTAGACAACCCCTGCAGACCACTAGATAGTCACCAGCAGAGACTGATTAACATGATAATATGGGGGAAAATAATAGTCTTTTGAAACTTGTATGGCTCATTCATGCAACCTGCAGACAAAAGTCTGAGGATTCTGGAGACCAGTGATGAAGCTGAATATCATCGCCAAATGTTAAAATCAGAGTCATTGTCATTTTCCCCAATTGTGTTTAACAGTCTTGTTTCTTCAATTAGCGTCATATTAATGATGACTAATGTGATTCTAGCACAACATTGTCTGTACACAAAGTGGGAGCGCGGCTGTGGAGGACGTTCCCGTGAAGCAGCAAACAGATGACTATCTCATGAATTTTCCAGTTAAAATTAATACTGTTTGTGCTTTTCTACCTTAAAGAGGTCTCTCTCTGTGTCTTTCTCTCTCTCTGTCTGTCTCTCTCTGTGTGTCTGTCTCTCTCTGTGTCTGTCTCTCTCTCTGTGTCTGTCTCTCTGAGTCTGTCTCTCTGTGTCTGTCTCTCTGTTGGTCTCTCTCTGTCTCTCTCTGTGTCTGTCTCTCTCTCTGTGTCTGTCTCTCTCTGTCTGTCTCTCTCTGTGCCTGTCACTCTCTCTGCGTCTGTCTCTGTCTGTGTTTGTCTCTCTCTCTGTCTGTCTCTCTCTCTGTGTGTCTGTGTTACACGCACGCCGCTAGGTTCATATAGAGGAGACTGGTTTCGTGAATTCTTTGGAATCCTGGGGGAACTGTTACTCAGGGCGACCATAGTCTGCAGCTTCTCTCAGGCACAAGATAGATTCAATTGCTGACCAGACACATCTGACAAGAGTCTTTTTCAACAGTTTAACAGTGGAATTTAATCTGAAGCATGGCCAGTGCAATTCACGGATATTACAGCACAATCTTCATTACAGTACAGTCTGAGTTTCTTGAGCAACCGGCTCCAGTAACAATACAGTAGTTTCTTCACAAGGCACAGTATTACAGTCTCTTCAGTAGCATAATTCAGCATAGATTAGATCTCTTAGCAGCACACTTCTATGCATATACAACCACAGGCTTTTCCTTCACAAGGACACAATAGTACACAGCATTCTTTGTCCTGCATGGAGATGGAGGGGGGTGATTTGATGAGGGAGATGATCCCTGTGACACAATTCCTTCCAGTCCTTATCTTCCTGCCCAATGATAGACTTCCTGAACTAACAGTGTAGGGTATCTGACCTGTGTTGAGCTTCACCCTGGACTTGAATCCTGTTCTCTTTCCTACACTTCTGTGAGATACAGATCACACACACCACTTCTCCCTTTGGCTGCTGCCAGAATAGTAAACAAGTTCCCCACAATCCCCCTGGGGCTCTGCTAAACACTCCCTGTCTCCTGTGACAGTGTTAACCCCTCTAGTTGCTGGATGCTTCTGAAGCACAACACTTCCTGTCTCTTGTGACTGTGTTAACTCTTATAGTTGCTGAATGCTTTTGAAGCAACAGCACTACTTCTGCATGTCACACTCTTCCCTCCTTTTTGAATGTCGTCCTCGACATTCGCCTTAATTGGTCAATCTGACCAATTCTGAGACAGTGGTGAAAGATGAGTAACTTTATATACAAATGGCCATTGTCAAATTGGCATAACATTTATAAACATTTGCAACAACCTATTCTATGACCTTTTTCTTGTAGTACTCCTGTAAGAAATAAACAACACAATTAACACAATCAGCGTCTCTTCAGCTGAAGCTTTTCGTACATCATCAACCAACTCTCTCTCTCTCACTAGGCCTTAACAGTTCTTTGTTTCTGCAAAGTCTTTTAAGGAAAATCAAAGACTGAAAACAAGTCTTTCCACCAGGCAACATCTTCCATATTGCCTCTCGGTGGTGAATACCACTCAAGTGGGCTTACCTGATTCACAGGCAGATACCTGTTTCCAGTCAACAGTCCTTGGCACTTGACTCGGTTCACCAAGTGTCTCGTACATCAGCATCACGGGCCTCCTCACTTCTCGAGTCAACATCCTCCTGGTGAGTTGTTCCTCAAATACTATAGGTTCTTCGGTTAAAGGAGTTTCTTCCACCACACTCCTTTTCCGTGCTTCTTCAGATGCTCTTGGATCTGCCTCTGTAAGTTCCTGTACTTCTGAATTGCCTGTTTCCACACGGTTTGGTAATTCTGCTCCTCCTGAGTGTCGATCGTTCTCTTCAGTGATCGGTATTCAATCATCTAATTTGAATTGGACTTCATCTGTACTCCTTGGTACAAACTCTGGTGCCTCAGAACTTAGTTCAATCTCTTGAGGATGGTACATCCCTCTCCTTTTGTTTGCAGTCTCTTAAATATAATAGATACTGATTCCTGGTCTTCGGCTGGCCAGGTTTCAACTTCCCGCTCTGCGGCACCAGCCAATTGTCCCAGCACAACAGCGGCTCTCTGTTTACCAGTCATTGAGTACATGTCCAATACACCGCATATTTTTCTTTTGAATCCAGACAGGGTGTCTTGTTTGCCGTCATACTGGGGAAGCCATTTCACTCCGGGGACGTACGGCAGGGCCATGGGTATCACTGGAGTCACAAACCCTGCTGGTGGGGCGGCCGCTCCGGCATGAGCACCGCCGGGCACGAGTTGAGCATTGGGAGCATTAACCGGTGCTCCGGCGTTTTGCTGGTCGTCGGCCATGGTTGCGCCCCCCCAGTAAACCGTAGCCCACTTTCGTTGCTTTTATTGGGTAGGCCGCAGCTCCGCAGATCACGGTCTCCTTCCAGGACCTGGCGCTTCCTAGTGCGGCGTCAGAGCGCGAGGCGGGGCTTGGGCGTCGCGCGCTGCCAACGGTCACGCCTCTCTGGTTCCCGCGGTTACGCCCCTCTTCTTCCCGCGTGGTGACGCGGTAATGGCGGCGATGTTCACAACAGTTCAAACACAGTTCAAATATGGCACACAGTACCCGGTGGCTGCGGGCACGAAATCCTGTTTGTGACGCCGGGAAGAGATGACTTGCCCAGGGGGATATGGGGGACTCGGTACCCGGGCCTTTACCTTCTTGGGAGGTCACGGCGGTGGGCTCCTGGACCCGTACTCTGGGGTCACTCTTTAAAAGGGGCTTGTTACTTGAAGGGATGAATAACAGTTTTGTCTCGTGACGCCACCTGTGGTTTCTGGTAATGGGTACCAGCGCTGCTGCAGACCTCCAGGGGTGATGGGATCGCAGCTGGGATGCTTCGGCTCCCCACAGGTGGAGCGGGCCCCCGGTGCATGATTGATGGAAGGGATGCAGGTGAGAGGTGGCCCGGTCGGGTCAGGGGGAATGACGGATACGCACACAGGGGATTCGCTTCAGTACATTTACTGGTGTAACGGCAGGTATGGTCCAGGGTACTCAGTAGGAAGGGTGCACTTCTGGACTCTCCCCAGTGAGCGGGTAGTAGGCCTCCTGGTCCGTTTCTTCCTCTCTCTAAAGCTCCTGGCCAGCCTGGAACTAGGCCTAGCTTCTGTACTGTTTTACTCTCTCACCTGTCTGCTTGGTAGTAGAACTTTTCTCTGGCTACCACTATCCCTGGACGCTGGGGCCTTTGTGGTTCCTAGTTCGGTAGATGCTGGCAGCTTCAGGTTGACCAGAGGTCTGGAATCCTCCTGGTATGCCGGTTATCCCTACTGGGTGTAGAGGACCCTGTAGGCGCGGACCCAGTGTCCGGCTTGTGTTATGGGGTGAGCTTCAGATGCTCCTCTGCCCCCCTTAACTCCTCTCTCCTCTCCTTGCCTCCGGCCACACTCTAGGCCCTCAGCACAGCAGCTAACATGTGCTGCTTCTTCACTGATCTCTAGTGCCAGCACACTCTGCCTACCTAACTCCACCCTCCAGTATATATATCCCTAACAGGGCTCCCGCTGGTGGTATGAGGTGGAAGGGTGGAGGTGTCTGTGTGTACTAAGGGCCTCTTGTGGAGAAGTCCGTCAATGCACCCTTTTGGGTCCTGTGGTACCTGTGGGTAGCAGGGTGCCACAGTATAATGGGGCGGCAATCCTGGAGAAGTTCCGAACGTAAGTACAATAGTAGGAGAGGAATCCTAAGATCTGCCTCAACTCCCCAACAGTAGAGGGCTGCTTATCTTTTAAGGCCAGTACCAGAGTGATTTCTGCTTGGTCCATGGTATATCCTTCATCGGACACAATTTTTCCTAGAAATCGGACTTGCCTTTTGAACAGTTCACACTTCTTTGGGGTCAACTTAACTCCATTTTGTTGATACCGCTGTAATACGATCCTCAGGTGTTCAACATGCTCCCGGAAGGTTTTTCTGTGTACAACATTGTCATCCAAGTACGGCTGGCAGATATCGTCCCTCAATCCTTCTAAACATGTCTCCATGCTCCTCTGGAATTCAGCTGGAGCTGAACTGAGCCCAAACGGTATGCGGATCTGTGGCGCCCCTGGGGGTTCGGTCGCCACAGAGGTACTGCACCTCACCCAGAGGTGTGGTGTCTCCTTCTCTCAGGTAAGGAGGGAGTGCTGCCTGGAATCCCAACACCCGCATTCAACATTACACTGCTCCAGGCCGGCTGGAAGGGCAAGATGCACTGTGTTTCTGCTGAGCCCTGTCCCTGGCTGGAGTGGGGGGAACCAAAGAGAGGGGGAACCAGTAGTGGGTGGGGATGGAGGATGTAGAGCAGGGGAGCACCATAATAGGAGGTATATAAAGGGAAGCCATCTTAGGGTGGCAAGGGACAGAGAGTGGGAGTAGATTCAGTGAAAGGAGAGGAGGGGAGCAGAGTCTCTCCAGGAGCTCTGCTCCAGAAAGGGGCCTAGTAATAGAGGCCCAGGAGGGGAGCAGAGGAGAAAGGCTCCGGTAACATAAGGAATCCCAGGGGGTATGGTGAGTGCAGGACGGCACAAGTACGCCCGAGTCTGCCAAGTGTCAGAGGGATCAGGCCGCAAGAAGGGAACCGGTCCCTAGACCAGCCGTGTTACTCCAGGTCTCGGCTGGAAAACCCGAGGCTTCTGCACTTCCATGGTGCAGTTGCCACAGTCTCACCCTAGTCACCGTGAAGGGCATTAAGTAGGTCCGGGAACTCCAGGTTGCCCAGAGGGACTTCAGAGCACCCAATCAGGACTGTGTGTGGGGAAGCGCAGGGCAGGAAGGAGAAGACCCGGCGCGAGAAGTCGGTCTAGTAAGGAACATAAAGAAAGCGGGGTTCCGTCAAGCGCTCCTGATATACTTGAGAAAGTTCTGGACCCCTTATCTGGTAGACGCAGTGCGACGCGGGAGGCTGACACCCATACCGTGTACCTGAGGAACTTGAACAGAACTGTGAGTAAACTCTGATCACTGCACTCCACTGCCTCCGTCAGTTATTTCCGCTGCGCCATCTCTCCTGCACCACAAGCCTCAGCATCACCATCATCTATACTACACTGCCCTGGGGCCCGCTCCACCTGTGGGGAGCCGTTCCAACCCAGCTGCCCTATCAACCGCCCCAGAGGTCTGAAGCAGCGCTGGTACCTATTACCAGAAACCACAGGTGGCATCACGAACACTTCCTAAGAACTACAAATTCCATATAAATATTTTCCTTCCCCTTTTTGTTGACCGCCCTGGGCCACGGACCGGGTCACCGCCACTGTGACATATCCCTTCCCCAGCACCTATAGGCCCGGCACCGAGTACCCCACGGCCCTGGGGGCGCGTCATCTCCACTCACATAACCCCACGGTGTGATGAATGCTGTCAAGGGTCTACTGGACTCTTCAATAAACCCTTGATGGTATGCTGTACCCTGATGGAGGACAGAGAACCAGGTACTTCCTGATAGGCTATTCAGCATATCTTGTATCTCTTTGGAATCGGGTGTCGATCAGGTATTGACTTTCGGTTTAGTTCCCGGTAATCACTACAGAGTTTCAACGTACCGTCCTTCTTCCTAACACAGACAATAGGAGAAGAATAAGACGACTTTGACTTTTGGACCCAACCTCTGTTGATTAGATCTTGTAAATACTCTTTCACTTCATTGTGTAATGGTTTCGGCACAGACATGTAACTTCTGGTTACTGGGGTCCTGTCTTTCAAACTGATTTTCAATTGCAATGCTGGGATACAGCCTATGTCAGAGTTATCTTTAGAGAAGGCATGACACTCTTCTCTCAGCATCTGTTTTGCTATCGCTATATCTTCAGCACACAAGTGTTCCAGGAGTACTGGGGGATCCCAGGACACTGAGGTGGGTCGTGCAATTTCCTCCCCTGGGCAACTCCTGTTGGGGAGACTGAAGTCACGCTAGACCCCTGGGGGGGTCTCACACTGGCTGGATATACCATTTTAACGGTTTCAATGTGACCTAACACAGTCTTTGAATCCAGTCTAATTTTGTGTTTCGTAGTATTCATCACTGGTACTGTCGAGCAAACCCTACAGTAGAAATCGTAAGCACAACTTGAACTAGGCCTTCGGGAAGTTCTGAGGAGTCTTTTGGCATTAACAGTCTTTTCTGAACTTTTCTTCCCAGTTCTACCCAGACTCTACACCTCACCCTCACCATATGGTTTGCAGGGATGATGGTTGGGTGCCAGCCTACCTTGACTTGGGCATGGCAAGTGATGTGGCAATTGCATCCACCACCAGCGTCCCTGACTTGTTTTTCGTGATGAACTCACTGATTACATTATAACCCAGGATAGGATCCTCTGCCACGTTCTGATCACTGGTCACGAGAAAAGCTACCAAAAGCTCAATGGTGTTGCTGTTCTTCGTGGCCCTCAGTTGGAAAGTCACTTCCACCCAGCCTATGAAAGGGATTTCGGTCTGGTTGACGGCTTTGCAGTGGAGTTCCACTGGTCCTAAGAGTTCTTTTAGCGCACGAAGGCAGGTATGTGGCAGGTAGCGCCTCCTCCATTCTTCAATTAAAAGGCTCACTTGGGTTCCTGTGTTCCAGAGTGCTTTTACCAGGAGTCCATCTAGCTGGCACTGTATAAAGCACTTTTCACCGATTAGGCTGATGAGGCTATCTTTACTGACCGAGTAATCCTCCTCCCAGGAGTACATCATTTGACCTCCGCACTGGGCATTAAGTAACTGATGCCCCTGTCTCTTTTGCAGGTGTTGTACATGGGAACACACTTGGGGATAGTACTGACGCATACGTTTTACCTCATGCGCCGTTCTGGGGTTTGGTGAGATTTGAATTTGCTTCTGGGGCCTCCTCCATGTCGTGGTTACCAGTCGCCCCGCACTGGCAACCTCCTGTCTTTTAACCCAAGCGACCATGACCATTGGCATTCCTTGGCATAATGTCCTTCCTCTCCACATTTTAGACAGTGGACACACACCGTACTCTGATTTGATGAACGGCATGCTTCACAAGCTGGGTATCTTCTGTTTTGGAACCCACTCCTGGCTCGCAGTTCTCCTATTATTTCCTCCCAGTCAGCGCTGGCGGTCCTCTCTTTTGTTGGTGATTTAAGGTTCCCTCTCGGAGTTGGCACTGGAGGGTCTCCATGATGATCTTCAGACTGGCCACCGGGGTCTCCAACTTCAGCTGACTCATTTTGGTGATTTTAGGAGTAGAGCCTTTCTTTAACTTCTGTTCGCTCCCTGACTCCAAACTAGCTGCCTCATTCATTTTTTTCAATTAGGACTTCGTCCAGAATGCCAGGATCTTCTAGGTACTGTTTCAGCTGCAACTTGATGTCTTTGCTGATTAATCCCATTCCCAATGATCTCAAGAACTTCTTCTGGACTAGTCCAGAATCAAACTTCTCCTCCGCTTCTACATCTCTGGATGCAAACAACAGTCTATCCTTCAGTTCAATTTCTCTGAACAAGAAACTTTGGGGTGATTCATTATTATTCTGTGAGAGGTTAATGAGTCGGTGGAACAATTCTGAAGTACTCTCTTCTTTATAGTGCTCTTTTAAAATCATATTCAGCTGTTGCAAGGTCAATTGACTCTTCATTTCTAGCATACTACGGAGGTTCAGTCCTGGGCTGATCGCTTTCAACACCCCCTTAACGATCTCATCTGGCTGGTAGCCTTTCTGTAAGCCTGAATCAATTTGGTGCAACAAGTTCATATAAGACAGTTTCTCTTTCTGTTCACACTCTTCAATCTGTCCCAGGATCTTGAATTCTTTCCTTATGGTGATATGTGGTGTTAGAGAGGACTGTCTTCCTGATTTATCTAACCCGAGCAGGTTAAAGGTTCTGTCTGAGTCTGTCACCCATTCAGAGGTTTTGGACGTTTCCTGCAGGGCTGTTGTTAGGGCTTTGAATTTTTCTTTCAATTCCTGTAGTTCTGTCTGCGGACGAAGATCCCCGCATTTGGTAATTGGTGCCACCCCTCTATCCTCCAACATCAACCTGGTTAGAAACTGTGTTAGTGACGCGCCCCCTGGGCCAGTGTTGTTTGGGGGATACCCGGAGCCGGATCAGATGGGGGTTGTAGTCTCCGAGTGGCGGTGACCCGCTCCGTGCCCAGGGTGTCAAGCTCAGTGTGTGGCAGTCCTACAGATGTTGCTGGATGTTCTTTAGTGTCGACTACGCCACCCGTTGATTTGCGGTCAATACGGCCGCTGCTGCAGCAGGGTCCGCTGAGGCTGATGGTGTGTGTGCAGCTTCTGGTAGTATAACCCCCAACGGGAGGGGTATAGCCTCAGGGGGTCAGTTGTAGAGGGTGGTGGTTGTGGTGGTGCAGTGAGGATGGTATTAAGACTCAGAGTCGGGCTGTGCAGTTCAGGGTTTTTACTTACTGCTGTTGTTCTGGTCACTCTGGCTTTGAGTGACCGCCCGAGCCGTGCTGCGTCCACCAGGTCCTGGACTCGGCCAACCCCCAGGTAATTCTGGAGCGTGATCCTGAGCTCCCTTTCTGACGTTCCTTTTCTCTGGCCTTCCCCACCAGGGATCCACCTATGTCCGGCTCCCTCGGGTCTCTTGGTGGGTACACCTCCTCTGGGTTCCCTGACCCTATACTTGGTCTGCCTTCCTGGTGGATATAGTGGGGGGTCGTGGCAGATCCTGCCCACAACCTCCGGTCTCTGGCTGAGGATTAGTGCCCTCCACCAGCTTGGGATCCGGTACCCTTGTGCCAACCCTTCACCCTGTTGCTTGTATTTGGGCTCTTGGGGTTCCCTCTTCTTCCCCTCTGGGTCCTTCTGACTCCTCTCTCTCTTCTTTCAGGACTGCTTGACCCTCTACAACAGACTGACTAGTAGCTGTCTGCCTGTCTGACCCTGATCTAAGATGGTTCCCACCTTATATACTCCCTCTATGTGTGAGCTCAGGTGACCAGCACCCAATGAGCTCCTAGCATTACCCAGACTGCTCCCCCTATCTGCCCCTACACTACTGGAATGTTCCAACCCCCCTCCCACTCCAGCCAGGGACAGACACTGTCGTACCTGCACATATACCTAGTGGGAGTACCATTGATCTGTCCCCCGGAAATGGGATGTATGTAGTGCATGCAGCCTACTGAGCTCAGTTCCACACTCCATCCTTACCCGGGAGTGGAATACCACACCTCTGGCTTGAGGTGTAATACCCCTGTAGCAGCCGAATCCTCAGGGTGCTACATTAGCTCCTGGAGGAGCGTCCCCATGATGTCTTCAGCTTCTTTCTTCCCCAGCCAATCCATTTTTGCATTAATGGCAGCTAACAGTTGCCTGCGTTTGTGTACTTTAGAAATCTGTTCTTCTGACATCTTTATATGTTCTGCTACTGTTCTCAATTCTTCACAGGTTAACTGAAGAAGCAGCTCACTAATTCTGTCCATTTTTATTTACACATCCACTGCTGCTAGTACGTTTTCTTTAGGGCTGGTCTCCTTTAACTGGTGTAGCAGAGTTGAATTGAGGTGCTGTGTTGCTGTGTTTTTCCACACACTTTTTCTCTTCTCCCTCTACATGCTAATTCCCGCTCAGTACTCCCCGTACGGGCCACCAATGTTACATGCATGCTGCTAGGTTCAGATAGGGCGAGGCGGGTTTCATGAATTCTTTGGAATCCTGGGGGAACCGTTACTCAGGGCGACCATAGGCTGCAGCTTCTGTCAGGCACACGATAGATTCAATTGCTCACCAGACACATCTGACAAGAGTCTTTTTCAACAGTTTAACAGTGGAATCTAATCTGAAGCATGGCCAGTCCAATTCAGGGATATTACAGCAACAATCATCATTATAGTACAGTCTTAGTTTCTTGAACAACCGGCTCCAGTAACAATACAGTTGTTTCTTCACAAGGCACAGTATTACAGTCTCTTCAGTAGCATAATTCAGCATAGATTAGATCTCTTAGCAGCACACTTCTATGAATACACAACTACAGGCTTTTCCTTCACAAGGACTCAATAGTTCACAGGATTCTTTCTCTTGCATGGAGATGGATTGGGGATATTTGATGAGGGAGATGATCCCTGTGACACAATTCCTTCCAGTCCTTATCTTCCTGCCCAATGATAGACTTCCTGAACTAACAGTGCAGGGTATCTGACCTGTGTTGAGCTTCTTGACTGGACCTGGACTTGAATCCTGTTCTCTTTCCTGCACTTCTGTGAGATACAGATCACACACACCACTTCTCCCTTTGGCTGCTGTCAGAATAGTAAACTAATTCCCCACAATCCCCCTGGGGTCTGCTAAACACTCCCTGTCTCCTGTGTCAATGTTAACCCCTCTAGTTGCTGGATGCTTCTGAAGCACAACACTTCCTGTCTCTTGTGACTGTGTTAACTCTTATAGATGCTGAATGCTTTTGAAGCAACAGCACTACTTCTGCATGTCACATCTGTCTCCCTGTCTGTCTCTCTCTGTGTCTGTCTCTCACTCTCTCTGTGTCTGTCTCTCTCTGTGTCTGTCTGTCTCTATGATGAGGAACATGCTCTTGCTTCGGGGTGGCCTGTGGGCAGGTCTTTCCTTGCTGACCTGGCCTAGAGCACAGTATAAGTCCCAGCCTACAGTCCCACCCCGGAGCACGAGCATCTCATTAATTGAAAACTTCTAACACTGATTACACAAAAAGCACAAAATGGATTTCTTCACTGCAGGTATCATTTTAATCAGTGCAGCAGCCCCAACATGACACTGCCTGTCATTTACTTAGAAAAATCCTGGTGACAGGTTCTCTTTAAGAAATTCTTAGTTAATAGTGGTGGGTTCCTCTGTACAGGATCCTCCTCTCTTGGTCAGAGTGTAAACCAGTTACTAAGAATGTCTCCCGCTCTGGAGGACCCTTCCAGGAAAGGCTGGAGTTCAGCCGATCCCCCCCCCCCGGCGTGGGTGGAGGCCAACATGACAATGGGTTGAAGAGAGTGGGTGGTTCAAATTTAAAAGAGTGGGCAATGTATGGTGGTTATATATATGGCCATTAGGGGGAGGGGTTCTGGCACTTTCCCGCTTTCAGGGGCTACGTTAAGTCCCGCCCACCCTTGAGTTTTAGCTTTACACTGGGTTCAAGGCAAGTTATCGTCGGGTCATGGTGGCTTTTAGCGTTTGGGGGTCCTTGAAGTTGGTTTGAAATTGGTCTGGGGGATCCATTAGTATGTGGATTCCTTAATTGGTAAGTTATGGTGATGATCTGATGAATTTTGTGGTATTTCCGGCAAGGAGATTTCGGATTCCTGGGAGTTAAGTGCAAAATTGAACCCTTTGGGTTATGGTGCTTCCAAGCCAGTGGGGTAATGGCTGGAAGCAATTAAGGTTGGCTACGGTTTTGGTATTCACCAGATCTTGTGGACTTCAAGGACCATACCATGGTTATGTTAAATATCACATTTGTATGTTTAAATAAAGGCTGCTGTGGCCAAAAATTTCCAATTGACCTGTGTCAAAGTCTTATTTCATAGGTATCGCAGAGTTTTAAATGGGGACATAAGGGTTAGTCTAACGGACCTTCGACAATACCAGGGTCATATCCTGCATTACACTGTCAACCCATAGATTTGAATAGGCATTGTGTAATGCTTCATTTCTCCTGTGAAGGTGCTGCAAGGACATTGAACATTTGCGGCAAAGTTTTCCTACAGATTCCAGCTGATTGCTTGTAGTTCCCAGGCTAGGGGTACTCTGTTACCACCATATTATCAAAAGTAGAGATTGTTCCAAGAAGAAGCCCTTTACATCTCAGGAACTTGTAGACACAGATTGTTTGGCCTTTTAGACCCCATCCTTCAAGTAAGCCTCACTTTAAGTCATGTATGCTTTTACCATGTTTGTATGTGTGAAGCCCAGCTGTGCTTGGTATCACAAATCCTAGAAGGGTGTATTGAAGGATTCCTCCACAAGAGGCCCCCATAACCATTCACACATCTCCACCTTTCACCTCAGACCACCAGAGGGAGCCCGTTAGGGATAGATAAATAGGGAAGGTGGAGCCAGGCAGCTCAGTTCCTCTGGAGAGTTCAGCAAGTACAAACCTGAATGCAGAGTCGAGCTCAGTTAGTCTAGACTGGAACTGACAGAGAGCAAACCTGTTGAGAGAGTTCCTGCAGTAGAAGCCTAAGAGAGGTCAGTCTGCAGTGGAGCGTGTTCTAGAGTCAGTTGTAGCTCAGAGAGGTGAACTTTAGGTGTGCCGGCGCCATAAGATTGGTGAAGCACGGCAAGCTGCCGTTAGTGTGAGTAGCCTATTGTGGGCCTGAGTAGGCTGAAGGCGAGTAGAGAGAGAGTTAGTTCATAGGGGGCAGAGGAGCTTAACTAGCTCACCCCGAAGAAGCAGTCACCGGACACCGGGTCCGAAGCTTACCGGGATCTCCATGACCCAGTAAGATAAACCAGAATCCCTGGAGAACTACAAGTCCCAGGATCGCTAAAGTGCTGATACGTACCAGAGCCAGGAGACACATAGGCCCCATAGGTCGGGAGCGTGCACTCCAAGAGAAGGCCCTACCACAAGGTCAGCCAGCGCAGGACAGAGACAAAGTTAGGCCTAGCTCCAGGCAGGTCAGAAACTTACTACGCAGAGGCAAGAAACAGGAGGCCCAAAACCCGCTCATTGGGGAGGATCCGGACATACACCCTTCACCCTACAGTGCTCCGGGGAGTGCCTGAATTTCCATCAGTAAAAGGTACTAAAGTGTCTATTGTGTCCGTCCCTGTTCTTGCTCTGACCCGGCTGAGTCTCTCCGTCCTGCATACCCCGTCCGTACCCTGCCCTGAGGCCTAGCTCCACCTGTGGGGAGACATACCATCTAGCTGCCTTATCACCGGCCTCAGTGGACTGCGCAGCGCTGGTGAATATCATCAGAAACCATTGGTGGCGTCACAAACTTTTTAATAAAACTTAACATCTATCAACGCCTTTTTAAAGAGAGACCCCAGAGTACGGGCCCGGGAGCCGACCACCGCGACATCCCTAAAGGCCAGCTAAAGGCCCGGGAAACCGAGTCATCCCCCATCCCCTGGGCTAGTCATCTCTTCTGGCATCATGAACAGGATTGCGTGCCCTCTGCAACGACGCCGTGTTTTGCCTGTTGCCACCGGGTGCTGTGCGCCTTTATTCTGAACTGTGTACGTGAAGTTGTGGTGAAGGTTGCCGCCATTGTTGGGCCGCTGAGCGAGAAGAAGGGCGTAACCGCTGGAAAATAAGGGGCGTACCTGCAAAAGAGCGCGAAGTCTGGGACACGCCCCACGCCTCGACGTCAAATCAGGAAGCGCCAGGTCCTGTACGGAGCGTCGCTGAACGCTCTGACGTAGGACGCAAGCGACGCAAGGTCCTGAAGATAACCGTCACCTGTGGAGCTGCGGCCTACCGGAAGAAAAACCAGAAGGTAGGCCACGGTTAACTAGGGGGGCACTAAGATGTCCAAAGAGCAGCAGAACGCCGACCTTCCGGTCAACGTCCCTGAAGTTCAACCCGCGCCCGATGATGAGCAGGCCGAAGCCGCTGCTCCACCAGCAGCGCCTGTAACATCCCTATGACTTTATCGTACATTCCTGGAGCAAAGTGGCTCCCCCAGTACAACGGCAAACCAGATACCCTGTCTGGATTCAAACGGAAGATATGTGGTATCTTAGATATGTACTCTATGACCGGCAAACAAAGAGCTGCCGTTGTATTAGGACAACTGACCGGTGCTGCGGAACGGGAAGTGGAAACATGGTCAGCCTCAGACCTGGAGTCAGTGTCCGCAATATTCCAGAAACTACAGACTGTATTTGAGGACCTTACTGAGGCGGACCTCTAGATGAGGTTCTACAGCTGCTCCCAACAACGAGAGGACAATGTTCGGGACTACGCTTGGCGTCTCCAAGGGGCCCTGCGGGCTCTGAACCAGGTTAGTCCAACCAGCGTTGAGAGTGAGAACAAAATGCTGAAGGAACAGTTTGTCCGGGGACTGAAGTCTCCAGAGGAGAGCAGGACTGTGCGTTGGTGGTCCCTGGATCATCCGGATGCCACCTTTGACAATCTTAAGGACATGGCTATAAAAGGACTGCAGCCCCTGGAAACAAATGCCATCCAACGTTACCAGGGTGGGGCTACTCCAGTGCCTGCTACACCCACCTTATCCCCAGTGGCTGCTGAAGTTAAAGTCCCAGCAACGTCCCCTAAAGAACTGGACAGTCTGCGCTCTGAGGTGCGTTAGTTGAGCAAAACTCTGACCACCGTGCTGAGTGCTCTGCAGCTGCGGACGGAGCCCGAGGAAGGAGGGAAGATCCTGCTAGCCGATAGCCCTCAGGATGTCCCCTGGATGCGCAGGAGGAGGAGGCCAACACCGCCCTCGCCGAGGACCAGTGACCCGTGTCGTCCACCGAGGGACCCGACCTGCTACCGCTGCCGCAAGACCGGACACCTCGCCCAGAAGTGTCCTTTAAATGAGAAAACCTTGGGTCCGAGGGCCGACACCCAGGAATAGACTCACCAGGCCCATCAGACTGGTACAACAGGTTCGTCGGAGGAAGACCTTTCCTGTCCATTGTACTGGACGGGATCCCGACGCATGCCCTGCTGGACACAGGATCTCAGGTAACCATCATGCCTGACGTTTTCTACAAGAGGTTCTGGTCCATGGACAAACTACGTCCGCCAGCTCCAAATTTGACTGTATATGCCTCAAATGGACTCCCCCTTAACCTACTTGGGGTTAAGAATGTGACTGTAAAGGTGGGGAGAGTGGAGCTGAAGGACCAGGGACTAATTGTAGTGGAGACTAACCCTGATGACAGCAACCCATATATGGTACTTGGCACTAACATTGTTGGTAACTGTTTGGGAGAGGTTGTGTTCTTGCTCCAACAGATAGCTGACACTGCCAAACCAGGACAGAGGAGGGCGCTACAGAAGGAGATCCGCATCCTGATGTATCAACAGCAAGTAAGGCTAACAGACGGTGAAATCGGTAACGTGAGGGTAACAGACCCCATACCCATTGTCCTCCCCCCAATGAGTGAAATGCTCATCTGGTGTAGAGCTGCCATAGGTCTTAGAGGACAGAGCTACCATGCGGTAGTAGAACCCCTTTGCTCCGAACACAGACCCACGCTCTTAACCGCCAGGGGAGTGGTAGATGTACGCAATGGGAGGGTGCCCGTCCATCTTCTCAACTTAGGGGAAGACGAGGTCAAATTGCCACGTTATGCCACTGTTGCCAAATTACATGCTGTCAACAATAACTGCATCCATGAGGCGGAGTCCTTAACCTCACCAGATGAAGTAGAGGATAATGACCCTGCAACCCAGGTGGAGGATTGGTGTCAACAGCTCCATGTTGGGACGGACACCACTCCTGCCCATCAAAAGCAGGGTGTACACCAGGTGGTTCAGGAATACTCGCAGGTGTTCAGTAAACATCCACTTGACTTCGGGAGGGTTAAGGGGGTTCAACATCATATCCCCACAGGCAACCATTCCCCAATCAAAGAACGTTATAGGCCTATACCCCCAGCTCACTACCAGAAGGCAAAAGAAATGCTGCATGACATGAGGAAGGCGGGAGTGATAAGGGATAGTTGTAGCCCCTGGGCGGCTCCCCTAGTGCTGGTTAGGAAAAAGGACGGGAGCATGAGAATGTGTGTACATTACCGTCAAGTAAATCGCATTACACATAAAGATGCATACCCTTTACCACGCATAGAGGAGTCCCTAGCTGCCTTGAAGTCTGCAAATTACTTTTCCACCCTTGACCTCACTAGTGGGTACTGGCAAGTAGCTGTGGCTGAGGAGGATCGGGAGAAGACGGCCTTCACCACCCCGATGGGACTCTGCGAGTTCAACAGCATGCCGTTTGGACTCTGCAATGCCCCCGGAACGTTCCAGAGATTGATGGAGTGCTGCCTGGGACACCGCAACTTCGAGACTGTGTTACTTTACCTGGATGACGTAATTGTGTACTCCAGAACGTACGAGGACCACTTGAAACACCTGGCAGAGGTATTTGAGTCACTGTCCCGGTACGGGATGAAGTTGAAACCCTCAAAGTGCCACCTGCTCAAGAAGAAGGTACAGTACCTGGGACATATTGTCAGTCCGGAAGGCGTAGCACCAGACCCGGAGAAAGTCACAGCCATCCAGAAGTGGCCGGAGCCGAAGAACCTCAAGGTGGTGCGTCAGTTCTTGGGACTAGTAGGATACTACCGGAGGTTCGTAAAGGACTACACAAAGAAAGCAGCTCCTCTGCAAGACCTCCTGGTAGGGCAGTCCCCCAAAGGCAAAAACCCTCCATTCCACTGGGGTAAGGAGCAAGCAGAGTTGTTTCAGGAGATGAAGGAGATCCTGACAGATGATGAGATCCTAGCCTACCCTGACTACAGCCAACCGTTCTTGCTGTATACGGATGCCAGCAACAAAGGCCTGGGAGCGGTCTTAAGTCAGAAGCAGAATGGGCAAGAGAAAGTCATCGCGTACGCAAGCTGTCTACAAATATGTCAAGGGCTGTCACATTGTAGAAGGATCATCTTTATTCTCATTTGCACAAGGAAAGACTAGAAGCAATGGGATGAAACTAAATGGGAGGAGACACAGATTAGATATTAGAAAAAACTTTTTGACAGTTAGGGTGATTAATGAGTGGAACAGGCTGCCACGAGAGGTGGTGAGTTCCCCTTCAATGGACGTCTTCAAACAGAGGCTGGACAGACATCTGTCTGAGATGATCTAGTGAATCCTGCTTTGAGCAGGGGGTTGGACCAGATGACCCAGGAGGTCCCCTCCAACTCTACCATTCTATGATTCTATGAGGAAGCTCCGTCCGACTGAGAGGAACCCAGAGAACTATAGCAGCTTCAAGTTGGAGTTCCTGGCCTTAGTCTGGGCCATCAATGAAAGGTTCAAGCACTATCTGGCTTCCAGCAAGTTCACTGCCTTTACTGATAACAACCCCTTGACCCATCTTGAAACAGCTAAGTTGGGGGCTCTGGAACAACGATGGATGGCTCGGCTGTCAAACTACCAATTTACAATCAAATACCGGGCGGGCCGCAAGAACGCCAACGCCGATGCCCTTTCTAGGATGCCTCACTAGTCAGACACAGAAGAAGTGGATGACCTGGAAGAGATAGAGCTACCTGCCTTTCACCGGAGTGGGATGATCCATGAGCAATGAGCCTCCAGGAAGCAGCGTGGAAAGACATTAAACCCCCTGCCTCACCACAGCTGGAAAGAGACCCAGGACAGTGACCCGGTTGTCAGCCGCATCAAACAGCTGATAACCCAAGAAGGTGCCTCCCTGGAGAAAGATGCGTCTCTGCAAGCAAAGCAGCTGTGGAACGAGAGAAGCCGGCTGTTTATTTACCGTGAGAAGCTGTGCCGGAGGTACGTTAATCCAAAAACTCATGAGATGGTATGGCAGATAGTAGTCCCTAAGACAGACATCCAGATGGTATTGGAAGCTTACCACGATCAGGCGGGGCACTTTGGCTGGAAAAAGCTAGAGACCCTGCTGAAGTGTCGATTCTACTGGGTAGGAATGCGCAGCTCCATTGAAAGGTGGTGCCGGGACTGTGGACCCTGCGGCCTAAGAAGGAAAGACTTCAGCAGCCAGAAGGCACCCCTGCAGTCAATCAAGATGACTCGGCCCCTGGAGATCGTGGCCCTGGACCATGTCAAGCTCTCCCCCAGCAGGTCAGGGTACTCCTATGCTCTGACCATGGTAGATCACTACTCCCGTTTTCTGGTGGTCGCCCCCGTCAAAGACCTGATGGCAGAGACAGCGGCAAAAACGTTCCAAGCATATTTCTGCAGACCCCATGGCTACCCTGAGCAGGTGCTGATGGACCAAGGCCCGGCCTTTGAGGCTGAATTGTTCAAAGAGTTCTGCCATCTCTACGGGTGTAAAAAGATAAGAACTACACCTTATCACCCACAAACAAACGGTCTCTGCGAAAAGATGAACAACATCATCATCGACCTGCTAAAGACCATACCACTTGAGGAGAGAAACCAGTGGCCAGACCTACTACCAGACCTAGAGGATCTGTACAATCATATACCAGTCAGTTTCACCAATTGCACTCCGGCATATCTCATGCTGGCAAGGCCAGGAAAGCTGCCCATGGATTTGGAGCTTGGTGTTGTTGAACCTGAAGCTGATATGACCACTGAGGACTGGGACAAGACCAGACAAGAGCAGTACAGAAGGGTACAAGCCTGTGTCAAGGACAGTCTCACTCGTTTGAGAGAAAAGCAGGAAATGCACTACAACAAAAACGCACCAGCAGAACCTTTTACACCAGGTGAAACAGTACTAAAAAGGAAAAGACGCAACCACAAACTTGATGACCAGTGGGAAAAAGAACCCTACACTGTGTTACCATCAAGATTTGACAACAAAAAGACATGCATAATCAGTCGTGATGGAGGAAAAACATCTGCTACAGTGTCCAGAGACCACTTAAAGTTGTGTCCAGATTTACTGAAACCCCAAGATGAAGTGCCTCTTACTATCCTGGAAGAACCTAAGGAAACAGTGATACACACTGATCTTGGAGACTTCCCAGCTGATTGGCCTCAAATAGGAGGTGCTGTAATCATTCCAGTACTCCAATTCTATGAACAGTCAGAAAACCCTCCACAGCAAGTTGTACCTGTAGGTGCTGTAGAAGAGCCAGCTCAAGGAGAATCCCCGGATGAAGGATCCCCAGCAGGAGTGACGCGCCCCCTGGGCCAGTGTTGTTTGGGGGATACCCGGAGCCGGATCAGATGGGGGTTGTAGTCTCCGAGTGGCGGTGACCCGGTCCGTGCCCAGGGTGTCAAGCTCAGTGTGTGGCAGTCCTACAGATGTTATTAGAGTTCTTTGTGTCGACTACGCCACCCGTTGATTTGCGGTCAAAAGGCCGCCGCTGCAGCAGGGTCCGCTGAGGCTGTTGGTATGTGTGCAGCTTTGGTAGTATAACCCCCAACGGGAGGGGTATAGCCTCAGGGGGTCAGCCGTGGAGGATGGTAGTTGTGAAGGTGCAGCAAGGAGACTCAGAGGCATAAAATGCAGTTCCAGGGTTTTACTTACTGGTGTTGCTCGGGTCACTGTGTACAGCAGTGACCACCCAAGCCGTGCTGCGTCCACCAGGTCCTGGACTCGGTCAACTCCCAGGCAACTCCGGAGTGTAGTCCTGAGCTCCCTTTCTGACTTGTCCTCCTCTCCGGCCTTCCCCACCAGGGATCCACCTAAGTCCGGCTCCCTCGGGCCTCTTGTTGGTAAACCCTTGTCTCTGGGTTCCCTGACCCTATTCTTGGTTTGCCTTCCGGGTGGATTTAGTGGGTGGTCGTGGCAGATCCTGCCCACGACCTCCGGTCTCTGGCTAAGGTGTGCTGTAGCCTCCACCAGCTTGGGATCCGGTACCCTGTTGCCAACTCTTCACCCTCTGATCTAATTTTGGGTTCTTGGAGTTCCTGCTTGTTCTCCCCCTCTGGGTCTTTCTTTCTCCTCTCTCTCTCTTGGCCTTGGAGCTGCTCTTCTCCTCTGCTCTCTTCCTCTGACTCAACTCTGACAGACTGACCCACTCTGCAAAAGACCCTGTCCTAAGATGGTGCCCACCTTATATACTCCCTCTATGTGTGAGCTCAGGTGACCAGCACCCAATGAGCTCCTAGCTTTACCCAGACTGCTCCCCCTATCTGCCCCTACACTACTGGGATGTTCCACCCCCCTCCCACTCCAGCCAGGAACAGACACTGTCGTACCTGCACATTTCTCTAGTGGGAGTACCATCGGTCTGTTCCTCGGAAATGGGATGTGTGTAGTGCATGCAGCTAACTGAGCTCAGTTCCACACTCCATCCTTACCCGGGAGTGGAATATCACACCTCTGGGTTGAGGTGCAATACCCCTGTAGCAGCCGAATCCTCAGGGTGCTACAGGAGCAGAGCAAGAAGGCCCAGCCAATAGTACACTTGCCAGTCCAAGAGAGAGGTTAAGGCAGTTTTACAACATGCTTAAACGTAGAACTGATAGAGTAACTGAGGATACAGACACTGACACTCCACCAACCACAGCACTACGCAGATCAGTACGCAGTACAAGAGGCAAACCTCCTGCTAGGTACACTGAGTAAAGTAGCAAAATTTCAGAGAGTGTAGATAGTTACCCCTGGGGTATTGTATGTTAAATTGTAATGTGCTGCATAATTGTGTATTTTCCATGCATATGTACATTATTTTGTGTTTTGCTTATTTTTGAACAGCTTAAGTGATATGGACACTTTGCCTATTTACTTCTTTATTTACCAAAGAACTGCGTGTCTGAGGACTGTGTGCAGCCCAAAAACTTTTATTGTATATAATTGCACTCCCTGGAGTGCCCTTTAGGTGACCTCAGAAGGAAAACCTGTCTGGAGTGGCTCTCTTGGAGGTCCAACTCGGGATCTTCATGCCCTGCAGCCACCCCAAGGCCTACGTAGAGGGTTTAGGACAGGTCCCTCAAAAACACCAAGTACTCTACTTTGTGAGATGGACATCCTTTTTGGGAACCTCACCATAGGAGACTCGAATTCTGAGGACACTCTGCTTTGTTATAGTTATGCAACGTTTAAGATTCGTGCCTCCCATAAAGGGAAGATTGTCCTTATTGTTCTGGTATTGCTTATGTTTCCTAATGTTATTGTTTTATAAAATGTACTTCAGCCCAGGAGTGCTGAGTTTAACAAGGGGGGAATGTGAAGCCCAGCTGTGCTTGGTATCACAAATCCTAGAAGGGTGTATTGAAGGATTCCTCCAAAAGAGGCCCCCATAACCATTCACATATCTCCACCTTCCACCTCAGACCACCAGAGGGAGCCCGTTAGGGATAGATAAATAGGGAAGGTGGAGCCAGGCAGCTCAGTTCCTCTGGAGAGTTCAGCAAGTACAAACCTGAATGCAGAGTCGAGCTCAGTTAGTCTAGACTGGAACTGACAGAGAGCAAACCTGTTGAGAGAGTTCCTGCAGTAGAAGCCTGAGAGAGGTCAGTCTGCAGTGGAGCGTGTTCTAGACTCAGTTGTAGCTCAGAGAGGTGAGCTTTAGGTGTGCCGGCGCCATAAGATCGGTGAAGCACGGCAAGCTGCCGCTAGTGTGAGTAGCCTATTGAGGGCCCGAGTAGGCCGAAGGCGAGTAGAGAGAGTTAGTTCATAGGGGGCAGAGGAGCTTAACTAGCTCACCCCAAAGAAGCAGTTACCGGACACCGGGTCCAAAGCTTACCGGGATCTCCATGACCCGTAAGATAAACCGGAATCCCTGGAGAACTACACGTCCCAGGATCGCTAAAGTGCTGATACGTACCAGAGCCAGGAGACACATAGGCCCCGTAGGTCGGGAGCGTGCACTCCAAGAGAAGGCCCTACCACAAGGTCAGCCAGCGCAGGACAGAGACAAAGTTAGGCCTAGCTCCAGGCAGGTCAGAAACTTACTATGCAGAGGCAAGAAACAGGAGGCCCAAAACCCGCTCATTGGGGAGGATCCGGACATACACCCTTCACCCTACAGTGCTCCGGGGAGTGCCTGAATTTCCATCAGTAAAAGGTACTGAAGTGACTATTGTGTCCGTCCCTGTTCTTGCTCCGACTCGGCTGAGTCTCTCCGTCCTGCATACCCCGTCCGTACCCTGCCCTGAGGCCTAGCTCCACCTGTGGGGAGCCATACCATCTAGCTGCCTTATCACCGGCCTCAGTGGACTGCGCAGCGCTGGTGGATATCATCAGAAACCATAGGTGGCGTCACAAACTTTTTAATAAAACTTAACATCTATCAACGCCTTTTTAAAGAGAGACCCCAGAGTACGGGCCCAGGAGCCGACCACCGCGACATCCCTAAAGGCCAGCTAAAGGCCCGGATAACCGAGTCATCCCCCATCACCTGGGCTAGTCATATGTTCTTGCAATAGAAAAGCAGAAAATTATGTGCGTTTAAAAACATGTAGCTCCCTCCTCATGTAGCATTCTTCCTTATTAAAAGGAATCTGTCACCAGGGTTCTGGCATCTAATCTGATAGCAGCATGATATAGGTTAAGAGACCCTGATTCCAGTAATGTGTCTCTTACTTTACTGCTTGCTGCAGTTTTGATAAAATCACTGTTTTATCAGCAGGAGATTATCACTAGAAGACTAGAAGATCTGCTAACGTGTAGTCCTCCGTATTCATGAGCACTGTATAGCCCCTCCCCTACCACTGATTGGCAATTTTCTGCCTATGCACAGCATACACAGAAAGCTGACAATCAGTAGTGTGGGCGGGGTTATACGGAGTTCAACATTCAGAAAACTGCTACACTTGCAGCAGATTTAATAGTCTTGAATCAAAAAGTGCAATAAGCAGCCCAGTAAGTGACACATCACTGGAATCAGGGTCTCTTCTACAAATCATTCTGTTCTCAGATGGGTGGCAAAACTCTGGTAACAAATTCCCTTTAAGGGTTCTCTTCTCATTCCCACAGAACTAGGACTGCATGATTATCATATAAATACATATAAATTGCATATGCAACAAACGGCTCAATGTATTCACATGTTCATTTCCCTTTCCCCAGAGCCTCATGAGCGCCTGTGGTTCTAGGTAAATATGACCTGGGTGCATGTCTTGTTATGTGGGTGTTCAACCATAAAAGAATACAGTGTTTTACAAAGACTCCATGTGGTGGACAATAGAGCAACTATGGTCTGCGATAAAGAACCCTTCGGACTCTATGGGGCACAGTACAGGGAGGTGCGATGATATAGCGGGAAAAGTGCACAATGGTGCAACTATACTGTACAAAGCTTTAAAGAGTCTAAAGAGTCTGTCAGCACAAGACAACAGTTCAAAGCAAGTACAGTCACTCAGAGACAGGGTCAAACAGTTTGGTGCACCTTGCTGCCTACTTGTTTTCCACCTATCTCTGTCCTTCTGTGGTGCCTGTAAATCGAGAGCTGTTAATAAAAGTAGAGAAAGATGGAGATAGATAGAAATCTAGATGTTGGGTAGACCTGAAGGTTGCACAGAGTGCTTGTGCTTGGTTTGAACAGTCTCTTTGTGCTGACAGACTCCCTGTAATTATATATGTTTGAGTGACATGTCATTGGGGCCTAAATGATCTTCTTTTTTTTGAGGGCTGCAGAAGTCATAGTCATACAGTTTGTACTTTTTCCTCTCCATACAGGTACTTCTCACAAAATTAGAATATCACCAACAAGTTAATTTCTTTCAGTTCTTCAATACAGAAAGTGAAACTCATATTCACTGCTCAAAAAAATAAAGGGAACACTCAAATAACACATCCTAGATGTGAATGAATGAAATATTCTCATGGAATACTTTGTTCTGTACAAAGTTGAATGTGCTGACAACAAAATCACACAAAAATCATCAATGGAAATAAAATGTATTAACCAATGGAGGCCTGGATTTGGAGTCACCCCCAAAATTAAAGTGGAAAAACACACTACAGGCTGATCCAACTTTGATGTAATGTCCTTAAAACAAGTTAAAATGAGGCTCAGTATTGTGTGTGGCCTCCACGTGCCTGTATAACTTCCCTACAACACCTGGGCATGCTCCTGATGAGGCTGAGTATTGTGTGTGGCCTCCACGTGCCTGTATGACCTCCCTACAACGCCTGGGCATGCTCCTGATGAGGTTGCGGATGGTCTCCTCTGGGATCTCCTCCCAGACCTGGACTAAAGCATCCGCCAACTCCTGGGCAGTCTGTGGTGCAACGTGACGTTGGTGGATGGAGCGAGACATGATGTCCCAGATGTGCTCAATCTGATTGAGGACTGGGGAACGGGTGGGCCAGTCCATAACTTCACTGCCTTCATCTTGCAGGAACTGCTGACATACTCCAGCCACATGAGGTCTGGCATTGTCCTGCATTAGGAGGAACCCAGGGCCAACCGCACCAGCATATGGTCTCGCAAGGGGTCTGAGGATCTCATCTCGGTACCTAATGGCAGTCAGGCTACCTCTGGCGAGCACATGGAGGGCTGTGCGGCCCTCCAAAGAAATGCCACCCCACACCATTACTGACCCACTGCCAAACCGGTCATGCTGAAGGATGTTGCAGGTAGCAGACCACTCTCCACGGCTTCTCCAGACTCTGTCACGTCTGTCACATGTGCTCAGTGTGAACCTGCTTTCATCTGTGACGAGCACAGGGCACCATTGGTGACTTTGCCAATCCTGGTGCTCTGTGACAAATGCCAAGCTTCCTGCACAGTGTTGGGCTGTGAGCACAACCCCCATCTGTGGACGTCGGGCCCTCATACCACCCTCATGAAGTCGGTTTATAACCATTTGTGCAGACACATGCACATTTGTGGCCTGCTGGAGGTCATTTTGCAGGGCTCTGGCAGTGCTCCTCCTGTTCCTCCTTGCACAAAGGCGAAGGTAGCGGTCCTGCTGCTGGGTTGTTGCCCTCCTACGGCCCCCTCCACGTCTCCTGGTGTACTTGGCCTGTCTCCTGGTAGCGCCTCCAGCCTCTGAACACTATGCTGACAGACACAGCAAACCTTTTTGCCACAGCATTGATGTGCCATCCTGGATGAGCTGCACGACCTGAGCAACTTCTGTGGGTTGTAGAGTCCGTCTCATGCTACCATGAGTGTGAATGCACAACCAACGTTCAAAAGTGACCAAAACATCAGCCAGAAAGCATTGGTACTGAGATGTGGTCTGTGGTCCCCACCTGCAGAACCACTCCTTTATTGAGGGTGTCTTGATAATTGCCAATAATTTCCATCTATTGTCTATTCCATTTGCACAACAGCATGTGAAATTGATTGCCAATCAGTGTTGCTTCCTAAGTGGACAGTTTGATTTCACAGAAGTTTGATCTACTTGGAGTTATATTCTGCTGTTTAAGTGTTCCCTTTATTTTTTGAGCAGTGTATTATAAAGAGTCATTACAAACAGAGTGATCTATTTCAAGTGTTTATTTCTGTTAATGTTGATGATTATGGCTTACAGCCAATGAAAACACAAAAGTCATTATCTCAGTAAATTAGAATAATTAAAGGGAATCTGTCACCCCCTGGGAGATTTGAGACCTCTAATTTGGGCATACAGGTTAGGAGTATGGAGTTTTATAAAATCTGTTTTTACATACTTGGTGTTCCCACCGATCTGCTTATTTAGCATGTTCCCCCTCCTCTGCATGTCACAGGGCCCTGTGACGTGCACTGGTCTAACTCATTTCCCGCACATGCGCACTGCGACGCTCACATCAGGAGCGCTTTGTTTCCTCCCGGCCCGTTTGTCTCTGCACTGTTCTGCAGTGTTCTGGTGCGCAGGGGAGTCTGTATTGTCAAGAGGAAGATGAGAGACACCAGATCCAACAATGCAGACGAGCTGAAGGCTGCTATCATAGCCACCTGGGCTTCCATAACACCTTAGCAGTGCCACAGGCTGATCGCCTCCATGCCACGCCGCATTGATGCAGTAATTGATGCAAAAGGAGCCGCGACCAAGTATTGAGGGCATTTACTGAACATACATTTCAGTAGGCCAACATTTTGGATTTTAAAATCATTTTTCAAGCTGTTGTTATAAAGTATTCTAATTTACTGAGATAATGACTTTTGTGTTTTCATTGGCTGTAAGCCATAATCATCAACATTAACAGAAATAAACACCTGAAATAGATCACTCTGTTTGTAATGACTCTATATAATATATGAGTTTCACTTTTTGTATTGAAGAACTGAAATAAATCAACTTTTTGATGATATTCTAATTTTGTGAGAAGCACCTGTATTTTTAGAGGATGAAGTAAGGGATACAGAAGTGGAATCCAGAGCTGCATTTCTTCTCCAAATTTCAACCACAGATATATAAAAAGCCTTGTAATTGTCTTGCTGTTGGCGGAGTAGTAACCTGTACATGTGGGTAGGTTTTGTATCTCCAGACACCCAACATTTAGTATTTCATGCTGTGTTCCAGAGGAAAGTTTGGATTCTTCTCTATATCTGCTAAGATGAACATATATTTTGTGTTTTGTATGTTCTCACTGAACAGTTTATCATCTTATACAGTACTAACAAATAGCACAGTACCACTGTTCACGTGGGCTCCTACCCATCTTGGGCTATGCATGCCGTTGCTTGGCACTATGTCGTCTCTCACTTATAAGCTCACCTCTCTGATTCACCATCCTTTGATAAAACAGTACGTTTTTTTCATTTGCAAGAACGGCTGTTGCTATGAAGCAAGTTAACTCAATGTGCTTTCATCATCGATCATTCGAAATGATAACGCTAGACTGTAGATTTCCCAGTGACTGACACAATTATGACAGGTAGAATTGGCAGACAAGAATGGTAGAAATATTACAAATCTATAGAAAATTCATTTGTACAATAAAATAGAGAAACGTTCAAATGTATTAAAACCATAACCCAAGCTATTAAACACACATAAGATATATGATAGATTCCTTATCTAATCTCCATAAGTCAAAATAAGGCTTTACAGATACACACCTGCCTCAGCTGGGCAAGAATCCGTTCCCTTCCCCTATTACTGCTGCACCTGGCAGTGCTCCACATACGATCTTATATGTGGCCCAGCGATCCTCTGTGACATCATCTTCTTTTTAAGGCCCAATTAGACAGACCCCTGTGTCTGAGTATCAAAAACATAGACTTGTCTCATAGCACTCTTAAGAGGACAAAAAGAAGATCATGGCTTTCCCCTGAATAGGGACGCAAAGTCCAAAATCCCTGTGTCTAAGCATTGACTTTGTAATGTGTTCAGTTGCTATTTGCAGTTTGCCACCATCCAGTGTCTATTGTTGCCATCATCTCCTCAGACTCCTTTGATTTTTACAGTTTGCACCTGATGCTCCTCAGCATCTGCTGAGCTATCCATCGTTTGCTGTAAGCATCTCAAACGGATTCTTAAAGACTGTTTACATTATTCTGCATTTATTTTTTTGCAAATTCCTGGCACCACGTCTTCTAGTGTGTCCTGCTTTGCCTGCTTGCTTACTGTCCAGCATTACCGTTGTTCAGATCTCCGCTGCTGTGCCATCACCCTTGGTTGTGTGTTCACCCTGATATGTTGTAGTGAATCCATCTCACTAGGTGATTCTAACAAGTACTACTTAGATGAGTAATTCAACATGTCAATGTTTTCAAAAGAAAAGTTGATTCCATGCTATGACTTATGGCCTATTTAGACCAGCTAATAATTGGCAAATGAGCATTAGTGGAAACACTCGTTCCCGAATATCGACCAGTCTAAACTGACCGGCAAACACCTGACGAACAGACAAAATCCTTGTTTGCCGGGTGCAATGAATTTTATGTATGCATATAAAGCATTGTTATCAGAACATCCTGTCTAAACAGGAGGTGTGCTGCCGATAACATGATGCTCTATGCCCACAGAACGATCATACTAACAATCTTTCTGAGTGCGTAAAATGTTCACTGACTGATCTAAACAGGCCAGTAAATGACGGCTTAAATTAACTCATGTAAAAGGGCCTGAAATCTTAAGTATCTCATGGATCATACATGTAAAAGGAACCAAAATGCGTTAGCATCTCATGGATCATATGGGAATCTAAGTAATGGATTGTTGTTTTTCACTGGATGAAGGAATCACATTTTCTTTTTGGAAAAATGAAGTATCCTCTACACTTTTGTGCATCCGAAATGGAGCGTCTAAGTGAGCTGGACATTTGGTTTTGTCTTAGCCGTAATGCAAAATTAGTAAAAGGGCCCTCAACCCATCATGTCTCTATAATAAGTATCATTATCAACCATTGTGGAAAGAAAAACCAAAGAAATGAGCCAGAGCATAAGTAAGTATACATGCAACGCACAGGAGCCTGTTCACACTGTGGCCATTTAATAGAAAAAACCTAAGACAGAAACAAAATTGGCGTATACCCTGGAGTAATTAAGTAAGTAAATAATAACAGTACATATAAGCAACATAGGGTACCTAGCAAACACCGTTTTTGATCAAAAAAAGCGCAAAAGTCATCCCATCACGACAAGGTGTACCCAAAACGGTATGGTCCTATCATCTGGTATTAAAACTTCACCTCATATCTAGTAAACCTAGCAAAAATAGTTTTTGATCAAAAAAGAACAAAAGCCATTCTACAGCGATAAGGTGTACTCCAATCGGGATGGCCCTATCCTCTAGCATTAAAACCTCACAATGTGTCAGATGACCTCAATGTAGATGGGGGCAGAGCAGGACCAAGGCCTCACTGTTCAGGCATCCAGCCATGGGACGCTATATAAATGAAATGCCTAGCTCAGAAAAGGGGGCCAAACCCTTGTTTGCACAAAATATAAGAAACTGTAGCAAAACCAAAGAAATGAACCGGGGCATAAGTTGGTATACATGCAACATGTATACTCAATGTAGATAGGGGTCAGTCCTGCTCTGCCCCCATCTACAGTGAGGTCATCTGGCACAAGGTGAAGTTTTAATGCAGGAGGATAGGACCATCCCGATTGGGGTACACCTCATTGTGGTGGGATGGCTTTTTTTTTTTTTTAATCAAAGATGGTGTTTGTTAGGTACCCTATGTTGTTTTTATGTACCATTACTATTTAGTTACCTACAGCAGGGTATATGTTCATTTTGTTTCTGTCTTGGGTTTTGTTTTTTTTATTGTGGAACGAAAACAATTGCTTCACGACCCGACATGCCCTTTTTACTTAGGACATTTCTTATTTATGTAGTATTTTTGCTATTCTGGTTTATATTTGTAGTTTCATTACTTCTATGGGTGTTAGGATTTGATTAGAAGGCTTTGTATGTTCTACATCTACTGGCAAAATATCAAGCCAAGTCGAACAAATATGAAAGAGGCCTAAGTATTAACTTAAAGTAGTCTTAACAACTATTTTGATCAAAAATGGTCAGGAATTTTTAGGAGAAAACATGTGAGTAATGTATCAATCAAAATTCATCAAAAAACAATGAGACGGTCAACTGACAAGGAAGAAAGTTGAGGACTTTTAAAATGCTATAGATTCAATTATTAATTACAATTAATAATTTGGCACATCAAGTTACTTTATACACATAAAAATGTCTTCCGTTGAAAGGAAGTTAAACTATAATTTTGGAGCTTCTGTTTTAACTTTACCTTGCAATATATGGTAGAACACCATGAGACAAGTCCTACAACCACACAATTGAGATTTTACATAGAGCTCCGGGTATCATATACGAGAATACACCCTTTAGAGGATTTTTTAAGGATAGACATTTCGGCTAAATAAAGATACACGATTAAAGTAAAACCATTATTGTTGCAAAGCTATATAAAAATCAAAGAACACTGGATAAGACATTGATCAGGATATTGGCTTAAGTTCAAATGAGAAAATAAAAAAGAATTTATGTGTTCAGCGACTGAAGTCTTCTCTCGATTAACATCTTTGATCTTCGTGTACACTTGCATCTACAAGCATTCTTTGCACATTAAAGGTTCTTAAAGACATAAAAAATTATGTTCTTCATAAGTGATATTGGAACAAATCTCCAAAATATTGTACAATAGGTCTAAACTGAATCAGGTCATAGTGCTAACTGGTGCTGAGAACTATAAAGACCAATAGTGACCCCAACTGTGTGGCTTAATGTGTATGATCTCGCATAGGTGTACAGTACTCCATTTAAAGAGAACCTACAGGAACACTAAGTTAAAAGTGACCATTTTTGCACTTATTTTATTTATGGTATTTTTTTTTTTTTCAAATCAGCAATCTAGTTCCACAGATAGGGGTCTTTTTTATTTGGTGCACATTTTTATGGTCCTTTCTAACCGGGAGTGGCTAACAGAGTAATTATGCAAAGCCGCCTAAAAACACCTACCCCCCGAGAATCCTGTGAGCCACACCTATTGGTAAAGGCCATAAAAATTAGAACTAGATGAAAAAGAACAATATATCTGAATCGTATGTTAGAATTTAAAAAAAAATTTGAATATTCAGGTGATCAACAGGAATGAAATAAGAGTATAAACTTGCCACTTTTGACCTGGTAACGAATTATCTTTAGGGCAGGTGCAGACGACTGTATTTTCAGTCCCAGTGCAATCTGACAAAACATCGGATCGAGCTTGAACCAATGTTATGCTATTGGGCCATGCACATAGCCAATCTTTTTCCATGGACAGAATCTGTCCTAGGAAAAAAATCGCCGCATGCTTGATTTGCATCCAATATTCATATCGCACTCGACCATGCAAGTCAATGAGTCCGAGGAAAAAATTGGACTGCACTTAGATGACATCTGCCATATTGCCAGGGAGAAGTTGTGCCAATAATCATGGTGAGAGGTGCATCCTCTTATCATAGAATCATAGAATCATAGAATGGTAGAGTTGGAAGGGACCTCCTGGGTCATCTGGTCCAACCCCCTGCTCAAAGCAGGATTCACTAAATCATCTCAGACAGATGTCTGTCCAGCCTCTGTTTGAAGACGTCCATTGAAGGGGAACTCACCACCTCTCATGGCAGCCTGTTCCACTCATTAATCACCCTAACTGTCAAAAAGTTTTTTCTAATATCTAATCTGTGTCTCCTCCCATTTAGTTTCATCCCATTGCTTCTAGTCTTTCCTTGTGCAAATGAGAATAAAGATGATCCTTCTACAATGTGACAGCCCTTGACATATTTGTAGACAGCTATTAAGTCTCCTCTCAGTCTTCTTTTTTGCAAGCTAAACATTCCCAAATCCTGCAACCGTTCCTCATAGGACATGGTTTGCAGACCAGTCACCATTCTGGTCGCTCTTCTCTGAACTTGCTCCAGTTTGTCTATGTCTTTTTTAAAATGTGGTGCCCAAAGCTGTACACAGTATTCCAGATGAGGTCTGACCAAAGAGGAGTAAAGACCGATAATGACTTCACGTGATCTAGACTGTATGCTTCTGTTAATACATCCCAGAATTGTATTTGCCTTTTTTGCTGCTGCATCACACTGTTGACTCATGTTCAGTCTATGATCTATTAGTATACCTAAGTCTTTTTCACATGTACTGTTGCTTAGCTCTATTCCTCCCATTCTGTATATGCTTTTTTCATTTTTATTGCCCAGATATAGTACTTTGCATTTTTCCCTGTTAAAAACCATTCTGTTGGTTTCTGCCCACTGCTCCAGTTTATTTAGGTCTTTTTGAATCCTCTCTCTCTCTTCTCTAGTATTAGCTATCCCTCCTAGCTTTGTGTCATCAGCAAATTTAATCAGTTTACCCTCAATTCCTTCATCTAAATCATTGATAAAGATGTTGAACAATACAGGTCCCAGGACGGAGCCCTGTGGTACCCCACTTGAGACATTCATCCAGCTGGATGTGAAGCCATTTACAACCACCCTTTGAGTCCGATCACTAAGCCAGTTATGAATCCGCCTAACAGTTGCCTGGTCCATTGCATACTTGGTCATTTTTTCAATAAGGATGGTGTGAGATACTTTGTCAAATGCTTTGCTGAAGTCAAGATATACTATATCTACAGCATTTCCCTGATCCACCCAGTCAGTGATTCTGTCATAGAAGGAAATTAAGGTAGTCTGACATGAATTGTTAGTTACAAACCCATGCTGACTCTGGTTAATCACTTCATTCTTATCCATGTACTTACATACATGTTGTTTAATAATTTGTTCAAAGATCTTTCCTGGTATAGAAGTCAGACTCACCGGCCTATAGTTCCCTGGGTCCACCTTCTTCCCCTTTTTGAAGATAGGAACAACATTTGCTCTTCTCCAGTCTTCTGGGACTTCTCCTGTTCTCCAAGAATTTTCAAAGATTATGGAGAGTGGTTCTAAAATTTCTTCTACGATCTCCTTCAGTACTCTGGGGTGTAATTCATCTGGACCTGGAGACTTGAACTCATTTATGTTAGCTAAATATTCCCTCACAATCTTTCTGTTTACAGATAACTTGGATTCCTCTATTCCTTTAAAAGGACAGTGAAGATCAGTTGATGTTACATTTTCTTTCTGAGAGAAAACAGATGCAAAATAGCAATTAAAAAGTTCGGCCTTCTCAACATCCTCTCTTACCATTTCTCCATTTTCATCCTGTAAAAATCCTATAGCATCTTTGACTTTTCTTTTACTTTTGACATACCCCCAAAATCCTTTTTTATTGCTTTTGACATCTCTTGCAAGCCTTAATTCATTGTCAGCTTTAGCTAACCTGATACGTGCCCTACAGGATCTGCAGACTGCATTATAATCTTCTTTAGATATGCCTCCCTCTTTCCATTTAATAAAAATTTCTTTCTTTCTTTTTAGCATGTGTTTAAGTTCTGTGTTCATCCATCCTGGTTTCCTTAAATGCTTACCATTCTTCCTACTTTTCGGGATTGTTAACGATTGTGCTTTGAGAATCTCATTTTTAAAAATTTCCCATCCTTCCTGGACATTTTTGTCCTTAAGGACATCCAGCCATTGGATCCCTCCTATTCTCTTTCTGAGTCTCTTAAAATCTGCCTTTCTGAAATCTAACCTTGAAGTTTGAGTCTTCACATGTCTTCCTCCTCTAGTTATCCAAAATTCTATAATAGCATGATCGCTGCCTCCTAGCGTCCCAGCCACCTTTACCTCCTCAACCATTTCCTCCCTGTTTATAAGGATTAGATCCAAAGTAGCAGATCCCCTTGTTTTCTCCCCTACCTTTTGGAAGATAAAGTTGTCAGCAAGAGAGGATAAGAATTTGCTTGACCTGTTAGTTTTACTTGAGAGAGATTCCCAACAAATGTCTGGATAGTTGAAATCTCCCATGACCACTACGTCATATTTTTTGGAGAACTTGGTCATTTGATACATAAAGAGTTCATCCATATCTTCAGCTTGCCCAGGTGGCCTGTAGTAAATGCCTACAATGGTGTCCTTTCCGTTGTTCTCTCCTTGTATTCTTACCCAAACAGTTTCCACAGAACTCCCAGTCTCTGAAGCTTCAATCTCTGTGCAGATATACGCTTTTCTAACATACAATGCGACACCTCCTCCTCGTTTATCAAGTCTGTTTCTTTGCAAATAAGTTGTATCCTTTTAGCCTTTTATTCCAATCATGTGTATCGTCCCACCAAGATTCAGTGATTCCAATGACATCATATTCCTTTTCCTGCGTTAGTAGTACCAATTCTCCTTGTTTGTTGCCCATGCTTTGTGCATTTGTATAAAAACATTTTAGTTTGTGATTGGTTTCTCTTCCTCCCATATTTTTATTATTTAAATTGTTTTGTCTTTGTTCTTCCTTTCCACTTCCAGTAGCAGAGATCTCAATAGTATTTGTCAGCTGTATGGCTTTTTCTGGCCTTTTGCTTCCCTTCCCACATTGTTCTAGTTTAAAGCTCTCCTGATGAGTGTAGCAAGGCGACTTCCAAATACATGTTTTCCAGTCTTCGTAAGGTGCACCCCATCTCTAGCAAGTAGTCCATCGTATAGGTAATTCATTCTGTGATCCAGAAATCCAAATCCTTGTTGACGGCACCATCGACGTAGCCAGTTGTTCACCTGTAGAATCTTATTCCACCACATTGTTCCATGGCCATCCACTGGGAGGATGGATGAGAAGACCACCTGCGCTCCCAATTCTTTCACTTTCTTGCCTAAGTCTTCAAAGTCACTGCAGATGGTTTCCAGGTCCTTTCTTGCGGTGTCATTTGTCCCCACATGTATTAGCAGGAATGGGTAGTGATCTGTAGGTCTGAAGAGTCTTGATATCCTGTCAGACACATCTTTAATTTTTGCTCCTGGAAGACAGCACATTTCTCTTGAGGTTATGTCTGGTCTGCAGATAGCGGCCTCTGTTCCTCTTAACAGGGAATCCCCCATGACCACCACTCTCCGTTTTTTCTTCACAACATTCTTCTTTCTCCATCCAGGAGGATTCTGAGGGCTTACAAGGTTATTCATTGCTGGCAAAGTCTTATTTTGCTGTATTTCTTCAAGGTTCTCCTGCATGAGAGCCTGGTACTGGTTCCTGAGCAGTATGGGTGCTGACTGCATCTCGATCCTCCTGCTTCTGTGGGTCACATGCTTCCATTCCTCTGTTTCGTCAGGTGCAGTTCGAATTTCTTCTCTTTCTGAATCATGAAGAGATAATTCTGCTCTGTCTAAGAACTCTTCACCTTCCTTAATGATTTTCAAGGTAGTTAACCTCTCTTCTAGATTTCGCAACTTTTCCTCCAAATGCACAAGCTTGCATTTCTGGCATGTGAAGTTTGGCTTTTCCACTGGCAAGTCTGTGAACATGTAGCAGGATATGCAGCTCACCAAATGGCTCCTGAACTCTTCCATGTTCTTACTGTTAATGTTCTGAAAACAGTGAAAAAAGCTTAAAAAAAAAAGCTTCAAAATGCGCGCGCCGGAAGGTGCGCGGTTTACCGATGCCCTCTTTTCAGCTCCAACAGCCAAAATCCAGTGTTCTTTGAGCTCGCGGAGACTCTTCACTTACCCCAAAATGCAGTGGGAATATGCAAATTATCTCCTCATGACTCCTCCCCTGGTTTACCGATGTCCTCTTTTCAGCTCCAACAGCCAAAATCCAGTGTTCTTTGAGCTCGCAGAGACTCTTCACTTACCCCAAAATGCAGTGGGAATATGCAAATGATCTCCTCAGGACTCCTCCCCTGGTTTACCGATGCCCTCTTTTCAGCTCCAACAGCCAAAATCCAGTGTTCTTTGAGCTCGCGGAGACTCTTCACTTACCCCAAAATGCAGTGGGAATATGCAAATTATCTCCTCAGGACTCCTCCCCTGGTTTACCGATGCCCTCTTTTCAGTTCCAACAGCCAAAATCCAGTGTTCTTTGAGCTCGCGGAGACTCTTCACTTACCCCAAAATGCAGTGGGAATATGCAAATTATCTCCTCAGGACTCCTCCCCTGGTTTACCGATGTCCTCTTTTCAGCTCCAACAGCCAAAATCCAGTGTTATTTGAGCTCGCGGAGACTCTTCACTTACCCCAAAATGCAGTGGGAATATGCAAATTATCTCCTCAGGACTCCTCCTCTGGTTTACCGATGCCCTCTTTTCAGCTCCAACAGCCAAAATCCAGTGTTCTTTGAGCTCGCGGAGACTCTTCACTTACCCCAAAATGCAGTGGGAATATGCAAATTATCTCCTCAGGACTCCTCCCCTGGTTTACCGATGTCCTCTTTTCAGCTCCAACAGCCAAAATCCAGTGTTCTTTGAGCTCGCGGAGACTCTTCACTTACCCCAAAATGCAGTGGGAATATGCAAATTATCTCCTCAGGACTCCTCCCCTGGTTATCACTCAGCCAGGCCCACTTCTGCCATGAGGCAAGATGAGCATCCGGAGCAGGGCATGACTTGTCACCAGATGGGACAGTCGAGCAGGCCTGCAAAACTTCTAACAGTATTGGCATCATCAGTGCGCCAATACTTAACAGCTGTAGCAGTGCAGAAAGTCAAAGGCTCTCTGCTCCGCCACTTACTCTGACAGGACGCAGACTACTTGCGACATTTGGAGGCTTGTGGGACCCTCATGTTGTGCATAGAGGTGTTATGGGGGCATTATACAGTGTATGGGGGATATTGATCATCATACTGGTTATAGGGGGCTATAGGGTATCATATTGTATATATGAGACTGTGGAGCATGATACTGTGTATGGTGGGCTATGGGGAATCATATAGTATATAGGGTGTTATGCACCATCATACTGTGTATAAAGGCCTATGGTCACCATCATACTGTTTGGGGGTTGTGGGGCCATCATACCATATATAGGAGACTGTGGGGGCCATCATACTGTACATAGAGGGTTGTGGGGCCATCATGCTGTATATAGTGGGATATTGTAACCATTATACTGTGTGTGGGGTGCTGTGGGGCCATCATTCTGTGTATGGGTGGCTGTGGAGATGAGGAATAGTATAGAAGAGGCAGTATAGAGATGCGGCACAGTATAGACAGGGCACATTATAAAGAAGGGGTAGTATACAGATGGGGCACAGTATAGACAGCCCACATTATAAAGAAGGGGTAGTATACAGATGGGGTACAGTATAGGATGGGGTATTATAGGGAGAAGAATACAATGATGATGGGGACAGACTGAAGAGGGTTGTGTGGAGATAGGGACAGTGTGGTGGGAAACAGTGGACAGGGGACAGCATGAAGAAGGGAAAATGTGATGGTAATAGTTCATAAGGGGGAACGGAGTGGTGATTACAGCTCATAAGGGCAGACTGTGGAGGCAATAATATTTTATAGGAGAGGACATTGTTTAGGCCATGTACTATAAGAGGGACAGTGTGGGAGTCATATTTTGTGCAGGAAGAACAGTGAGGGGCAATTATTATTCAGGGGCACAATATAGGCAGATATTGTTTTTATTAAGGAGCATTATAATGACACTCTTATTTTTAAGACCTTTCACAAATTGTGACCTAATGAACTGGATATTCCTGCATGTACTAGCAGGAATGTAGATAAAAATGTTTTTTTTTTCCTTTTTTTTTCTCCACTCCATTGGGGAGATACAGTGCACTGAAATTACTGGGGCCAAATATGCTCATTTTCTTATTATTCAACAGGGCGTTTCATTTCCCTCTGCTCTGTGGGGGTGTAATTTCAACCCACTATAATGCTGTCCAATCATAAAAAGGCAGCGTCACAGGGAGGAAAAAGTAGTCGCCCACAATTCTGACCGAAATTAAATGCCCAAAGTTCAGAACTGTACAAGGGAGATCTCGCGAGACTATCTGTCTCACGCGCCCACGCTAGGAGTAATACTTAACCATAGTAGGTCTGCCATATTCTCTGATGCTGCTGTCCTCCTCCTATCTGAGCACTTTTCCAAGTTCCGGGAGGGACGCATTGTCTGTGTGGTCACGTGAGACCGATAGTCTCACGTGACCACGCTTGGCACTGTTCCTGACCACAGTGGGCATAAAACACTACAAATATTGTATTTCTTTGATGAGAATCCATTATACCTAGTAAAGCTGATGCACAAGTTGTTGTTGAGGCTTTTTTTTTGCAGTCTAGAAGTATAAAGGCACTCAGGGAATGGCCGTCAGTTAACCTCGGTATCATGGGTGAACCGTAAATGTGGACTTAATCTATAAAACTAGATCTGATCCAGACCAGACATTTCTATAATTGTTACTTACTGGTACAGCAAAATACTGCTGATTTTTAAATACTAGACTGTAATTATAATAATGTCCTTCAGGTCTTTGATAAGCCAAGGGAGGTGGCGGAGCAGCCAGATTTCAGCAGGAGGAGGTTTGTGAAGTAGCATGTACTCGAGTCACACAAGAGGCCTATTCCGGAGTGCTGCCAAATCTGATGAAGCCGGGCCACCATGGTGAAATGTAGTCATGGGTGCTTCTGGGAAGAGGATTGTGAAAGAAATAATCTGCAATCTTCAGCCTAAGGGTCGTATTAGGAGAGAAGCAAGGAGTATGTTGATGCATTTACAAGTTATCCCCCCAGAGCAGTGTCACATGAATGTTCCTGAATGGCACCGAATCAGACTGTGACTGTGAAATTTGCAAGATACTATTTACCCGTAACCAGAGTTTATGTGATATTAGAGGGATTCTCGGTACGTTTTCTCGATACCTAGGGACTGGGGCTCCAATAAGCCAATCTACGTTGGCTAAGGGCAGCACGGTGGCTCAGTGGTTAACACTGCAACCTTGCAGCACTGGGATCAAATCCAACCAAGGACAACATTGCAAGGAGTTTGTATGTTCTCCCCGTTTTTGTGTGGGTTTCCTCTGGATTCTCCTGTTTCCTCCCACACTCGAAAGACATAGTGATAGTTAATCTAGATTGTGAGCCCCAATGGGGACAGTGCCGATAATGTCTGTAATGCACTGTGGAATTAATGGCGCTATATAAGTGAGTAAAATAAATAAATAAGGTAACAAACAAAATTTTTGCCTTGGCCGGGATGAATGGAAGCCTAGCCACATCTGATGTCGTAGCATTTTATAATTGAAGAATACATTTGTTAGGCAGTGCCTGGTTAAACCCTCTGGAGGGAGGCACCTAAGCAGTCGAAATCTTGGGGCTCCTCCAGTAAATTATTTCCTAATATGTTTTCAATTTACTAACGTCAATTTTAATACACTAATTACATTTTCGCAGTTTCATAGAATTTAAGGTTGAAGGTAGACTTAAGTCTATAGAGTTCAATCTGTAACCTAACATAAAGATCCAGACGAAGGCAAAAAACCCCAAGGGGCAGACACTGATAGCTCCATATAAGGAGAAAAATGACTTCCCGACTCCACATACGGCAATCAGACTAGTTCACTGGATCAACGTCCCATAATAGAATCTAGTGCCCATAACCTGTAATATATTTATCAAGAAAGGCATCTAGGGTCTCATTGAATTTTAGCAGTGAATCAACCATTGCAACATCATGTGGCAGAGAGTTCTTTCTTCTGTAATTATGATTAAACCGTCTTTCTTTTAGAATTTTATTAAAGAGAACAATAATTAAGCTAATCAAACTTCATTATAATCTAGAAGAGGTAATTAATTAATGACGACCTCTTGTGTAGACCTATACTGTATATACTAATCTGTGTTCCCAAAGTTTATACTTATGAATTTTCTATTATGATCTTGAGTTGGCGAGAACCGGTGCCGGTGATTAAAATGAGAATATTGGCAGGATGGATCATGTATGTATTTTGAGCCAATTCCTATGCCATTTTTGGCTAGACAAGGACATAACATACTTAGCTATGCCCAATGGACGTGGAAACTACCCAGGATGGCCAGAGGTTGGCATTGGCGCTGGATGATGATAGTGGAATGTTCATATTGAACAGTTAAAGGGGTGATCCGGCTCTTCTCACTTCCGTATCGGGAAGTGAATGGGACCAGTCACATCTGTAGATTTTGTGCAGGTATTAAACACCTGTCCTGTTCATTGAAATAGGACAGGTGATGACACACATGAGTCTCAGATATCGGTCACTGGTCCCTTTCACCTCTTGATCAGGGTTGCCAACCGTCCAGAAATTCCAGAACTTTTTTGCCTTGTCCGTAAAAAAAAAATGTAAAGCGTCCATGATTTTTTGAGAGTTGAAGAAACTTGTAGAAATAATTTTGACTGTAATTATCATAATTTTACAGTTTACAATGAATGCAGCTCATGTCTTCATTTAAGAATTATGGGCTGTAGACATGGATCACTTATAATGATCCAATATGTCCGTAAAAAAATATTGTCTGTCCAGGATTTTTTGTTAAGCTGTCCAGAAAAATAAAAAGTCAAATGGCCGATAAAGTCAAGGGAGCTGGATTATCCCTTTAAGGAATAAGTAAAATGGTTCGATGTCAGAAATAGTAATAGGTGAAGGCATGACTGCTCAGGCTATAGACCTAACAGCCATTACCACTCTTTATTATTTGCTTTGTTTTACCCTTTTCAAGGTACAATAAGCCCTGATAACATTTCAGACATCCCCACAATAATTTAAAAGCAGCCCGTTCAGTATCGGCATTCATCACAATTGACATTTCTTACCTTTAGATCTGCAGCTAATTTATACTGCGGTCTTTAAAGTGAATAATTTTCACATTTCCATACTTAAGATTTCAATCACGTAGAGAGGAATCCTGGGCAGTAGAAGCACATTTGCCAGTCATAGAAAAGGGCTTTGTTCCCTCGCCACAGGTTGCAAGTCTTGTCAATGCACTGCAGGGGGCGTCTCATCTGAAGTACCAGCTTAGCAGGACACTGCCTAGGTACGGCACAGCTCTGTGTGCCGCTTGAAGTTTGCCTTAGTGACATTTATTTCTTTGTGGCTTAGTGAAGAAATAAATCCTGACAATAAAACACACACGGATCGACTAAAAAAGAATGGGGGGGATATTTTACCACACAAGAGCTTACAATCTAGAGGGAAGCCGGGGTCATATTTATATATGCATCAGTTGGTCTATTATGAACATAAAGGTAATTGGGGCAGTAATTACATAATACCGCGTAGAATAAGTAAAAAAAAAGGAAAAACACCGTAGCAATCTATGGGGGAAGGGGAGGGAGCGCGAGCTGGCGGCTCCAGAGTATGGTCACATTTTCAACGTTTGCCTAAGGCAAATCAAAAAGTGAATTTACAAGAGGATCCGGGTCAGAAATCAAAAAGTTTTGAGCACACGACGACTTTTTCTGGAAGGTCTGCTCTGAAACCCGCCTTTAAAAAAATGCTCAAAAGAAAGAACAAAATAATTTCTATGCAAAAATGATTAGCTGTTCATATGTTCAGTCTTTTGAGCGACTTTCAACTGCGGGTATAGGATTGATACACTAGTATGATAACGCTGAATGGATTACAAAGGGTGCTGTTTAACCCTAAATCTGTATCTGAAAAGTCAGATACTGCCTAGCCGCAGAGGTTGGCACCCTAACAGTTGCGATTATGGTGCCCCCTCTCACCAACCGATGTCTCTCAGAAGCCCTAAATTACCCTGTTATAGATCAGATGCATTCCAATAGATATATTTTAGAAGACCGGGTGTAGCCAACAAAATTTAACAGTATGAAATAAAGGGCAGAAAGGGTGATGGAGAAACTGGTACTTATCAGAGCATGTCCTAAATAGCTGCCTTGACGCGTTTCCAACCAGCTTCATCAGGAGGCTTGATAGTAAATCAGGATGTCAAGATAATATGTTCAGCATGGTGTGTCTTAATAAGGAGATGTCCATGTTTAAATAGCCCACATAAATTGATAGACATACCCACCTACAACCTATTTCCACCCAGGTCCAGTAAATACTGATCTTTGGCAGGAAGACGCAAACCAGGCTTTCTGCATCAACACTACACCAAATGACACAAACACTCGCTCCTTAAAAACACTGTTCAATGATTTATTCCCTGGTTATAAAGAACATATTAACTCCTGGTGGGAAATCAGAGCATTGGAAAACTACATCAAAAATAGGATTGTCCCTAAGGGCCTACAGATCAATTTATATTCATCACCTAGAACGACTAACTCCGATTTACTTGCACGTTAGTTTAAAGAATCAGTCGACTCTTCTTTAAGGTTCATACACATTCTTCTAGACTACATATGTAAAACTCTGACCCACGGGGTGAGTATATTTGGCCCACTGCGCCGGGCGGGTCCCCCAAGTATATTTGGCCCGCGACACCGGATGGGTCCCCCGCCCGGCATCGCACTTTCAACTATATCTGCATCATAGATGCCGATACGGGTGAAAGCAATCATGGAGAGAGGAGCGTCAGCTGATACCCCCTCTACCATCATTTTCCCTCTTAGTCTGATGTCTCAGCGCAGCGGGAGAGATGATGTTATTACAACTCGCCCGCTGTACCGAGGTGTGGAGAGGATCTGAAGACACCATGAAGAGACTGGAGCAGTGAGGGAACAGGCAGAGGTGAGTATTTTTTTATTTTTTTTATGTGGGGCCCATTATATTGTATGGGGCACTATGTGGGGCCCTTTATACTGTATGGAGCACTATGTGGGGCCCTTTATACTGTATGGAGCACTATATGGGGCCTATTATTCTGTATGGAGGACTATGTGGTGCTCATAATACTGTATGGAGCACTATATGGTGCCTATTATACTGTATAGAGTACTATGTGGGGCCATTATACTATATGAAACACTATATGGAGCCTCATAGTATATGGAGTACTATGTGGGGCCATTACACAGTACGGAGCACTATGTTGGGCCATTATACTATATGAAGCACTATATGGAGCCATTATAGTATATGGAGCACTATGTGGGGCCATTATTCTGTATGGAGGACTATGTGTGGCCATTATACTGTATGGAGCCCTATGTGGGGCCATTATACCACTATGGAGCACTACGTGGGGCCCTTTATACTGTATGGAGCACTATATGCAGCCATTATACTATATGTGTAGCATCGGCGTCTCTGCCTCCTGCCGGGCAGAGACGCCGCTCCCCTCACCGCCGTGGTCACGGTCCGGCGTCTTCATACTCCCCTCCTGCTGCTGCTGTGGCGCGCACCGTGCGCAGCTTTCCGGACACTGTGCTTAGGACGCGCGCGCGCTCCCTCCCTCTTAAATGGGCCGCGCGCGCCGTCCTAAAGAGTCCCTGGCCAATGGCCAGAGGACTTCCTCTATATTAGGCACCTCCTCCAAAATGGAGGTGCCTGTGCAAGGTTGTTGTTTGTGTGCTAACACTTTCCTCAGCCCTCAGGTCCCGCTGCCTGTCAGCCCTGCCCGCCAGTCTGTCTGTCAGTCCAGCCCACCAGCCTGTCTAACAGTTCTGCCCGCCAGTCTATCTAACAACCGTGTCCGCCAGCCTGCTTACCTGGAGCACCTGCCAGTTACCTGCCGTGCCCGTCTGCCTGCCTTCCTGGAACACCTGCCTGTTACCTGCCGTGCCCGCCAGCCTGCCTACCCAGAGCACCTGCCAAGTAACCAGCCGTGTCTGCCAGCCTGCCTACGTGGAGCATCTGCCAGTTACCTGCCATGTCCACCAGCCTGCCTACCTGGAGCACCTGCCAGTTACCTGCCGTGCTCGCCAGCCTGCTAACCCGGAGCACCTGCCAAGTAACCTGCCGTGCCCGCAAGCTTGCCTACCCAGAGCACCTGTCTGGCTATCCGCCGTACCCGCCTGCTTGTCAACCCGGAGCACCTGTCTGGCTATAAGCCGTACTTGCCTGCTTATCTACCCGGACCACCCGCCAGCCTTCATGCCGTGCTCATCCGCGGTACTGGTCAGCTCCTGTCATGTGACCCGTGGGAGTCACCTGCTCTCACACAAGGTTGGTCCCAGAGCGGCACCTGTTTCACCTCCCTGGTTCACGGAGTCGACTAAGCCGCCGTGTGACCTGGGTCAGTCCGAGCAGGCACTTAGTCACGCCTGTCTGGTCCCCCCTTGCCATTGTACTGTATGGAGCACTATGTGAGGCCATTATACTGTATGGAGCACTTTTTGAGGCCATGTTACTGTATGGAGGACTATGTGGGGCTCATTATTCTGTATGTCGGACTATGTGGGACCATTATACCACTATGTGTATGGTGCACTACGTGGGACCCTTTATACTGTATGGAGCACTATATGTAGCCATTATACCTTATGGAGCACTATGTGGAGCCAATTATACTTTATGGCCAACACTGTTCAGCCAGAGACAGCGTAGGGGCAATTTAACTCATTAACATATTGCCTGTTGGCAAATAGAACCCCCAACTAAAGCTCTATAAAACTTAACTTTTAATAATTAAATCCTTATTATAGTAGTAATTTATATTAAAATTCCAATATAGGTGCAGGTAGTGAGGACTATCAGGATTATTCAATTGGCATAACTGTGTATCCAATAGCCATCCTATCTATTTCCATTATCATATGCTTGTGGCCGCGGACCACTTATTGCACTATTCCCTACCTGTCCTATTGTAAACTAAAATTATAGCCTCCCCGACATGTTTCGCCTAACCGGCGTCATCAGGGGATAGAGGCTAAATGACATATACTTTATGGAGCACTATATTGGGTGATTAAACTGTATGGAACACTTTTTGTGGCCATTGTACTGTATGGAGCACTATGTGAGGCCATTATACTGTATGGAGGACTTTGTGGGGCCCATTATTCGGTATGGAGGACTATGTGGGGCCATTATTCTGTATAGAAGGCAATAAAGGGCACTGTTATACTGTATGTAGGACTATGTGGGGCCTATTATACTGTATGGAGCACTTTGTGGGGCCATTATACTGTATTGAGGACTTTTTGTGGCCTTTATACTGTATGGAAGGTTGTGTGAGGATTACAGTTGGAGAATCATACTGTGATGGGGTCACCATTTTTTGTCGGGGGGGATTGAAGAAGGGGGGTACAGAAGAGTCATCATATGGTTCATGTGGAGGGTACTGTGGGGGAATTCAATTCGCTGTGGGGGTATCATACTGTGTTTGGGGGCACTTTTGTTTGCATCATACTTTATTATCTGTATTATTCAAGTTTTTTTTATCCTTTGTTACTATATATTTTAATTAGTCCCTTGAGCCATATGCTTTTTACTGCTTTTACATAACATATTATATTATTCCAATATTTTTATTCTAAGATCTAATATTTAAAATGCACTTTGTTCGTGGGACAACCCCTTTAAGTTTATTTCTATATGAAAAGGTTCATCATTATAAATGACAATATACACTGCTCAAAAAAATAAAGGGAACACTCAAATAACACATCCTAGATCTGAATGAATGAAATATTCTCATTGAATACTTTGTTCTGTACAAAGTTGAATGTGCTGACAACAAAATCACACAAAAATCATCAATGGAAATCAAATTTATTAACCAATGGAGGCCTGGATTTGGAGCCATCCCCAAAATTAAAGTGGAAAAACACACTACAGGCTGATCCAACTTTGATGTAATGTTCTTAAAACAAGTCAAAATGAGGCTCAGTATTGTGTGTGGCCTCCACGTGCCTGTATGACCTCCCTACAACACCTGGGCATGCTCCTGATGAGGTTGCGGATGGTCTCCTGTGGGATCTCCTCCCAGACCTGGACTAAAGCATCCGCCAACTCCTAGACAGTCTGTGGTGCAACGTGACGTTGGTGGATGGAGCGAGACATGATGTCCCAGATGTGCTCAATCGGATTCAGGTCTGGGGAACGGGCGGGCCAGTCCATAGCTTCAATGTCTTCATCTTGCAGGAACTGCTGACACACTCCAGCCACATGAGGTCTGGCATTGTCCTGCATTAGGAGGAACCCATGGCCAACCGCACCAGCATACGGTCTCACAAGGGGTCTGAGGATCTCATCTCGGTACCTAATGGCAGTCAGGCTACCTCTGGCGAGCACATGGAGGGCTGTGCAGCCCTCAAAAGAAATGCCACCCCACACCATTACTGACCCACTGCCAAACCGGTCATGCTGAAGGATGTTGCAGGCAGCAGATCGCTCTCCACGGCTTCTCCAGACTCTGTCACGTCTGTCACATGTGCTCAGTGTGAACCTGCTTTCATCTGTGAAGTGCACAGGGCGCCAGTGGCGACTTTGCCAATCCTGGTGTTCTGTGGAAAATGCCAAGCGTCCTGCACGGTGTTGGGCTGTGAGCACAACCCCCATCTGTGGACGTCAGACCCTCATACCACCCTCCTGGAGTCGGTTTCTAACCATTTGTGCAGACACATGCACATTTGAGGCCTGCTGGAGGTCATTTTGCAGGGCTCTGGCAGTGCTCCTCCTGTTCCTCCTTGCACAAAGGCGGAGGTAGCGGTCCTGCTGCTTGGTTGTTGCCCTCCTACGGCTCCCTCCACGTCTCCTGGTGTACTGGCCTGTCTCCTGGTAGCGCCTCCAGCCTCTGGACACTACGCTGACAGACACAGCAAAAGTGACCAAAACATCAGCCAGAAAGCATTGGTACTGAGATGTGGTCTGTGGTCTCCACCGGCAGAACCACTCCTTTATTGAGGGTGTCTTGATAATTGCCAATAATTTCCATCTATTGTCTATTCCATTTGCACAACAGCATGTGAAATTGATTGCCAATCAGTGTCGCTTCCTAAGTGGACAGTTTGATTTCACAGAAGAGTGATTTACTTGGAGTTATATTCTGTTGTTTGAGTGTTCCCTTTATTTTTTTGATCAGTGTATATCAATTGTAGACTTTTTTTTATAAATATCAAGGTTGACCCACGACTTTGTCTAAGCTTTTAACTTTGTCCCTCTGTGTATTTGAATTTAACATCCCTGTTCTAGAGGAAGAAAAAAAAACTGTTTGAGAAATCAACTGTACAGCTTAATAACTTAATTGAGAAAAGAAAGAAAGCAAGCAAGAAAGAAAGAAACGCTACAGAGAAATGGGGCCTGTTTCCAGTGTGTGTGATGCTGTTGTTAGCATGAACGCTTCCCAGCTCCTCTGGTTCACCGTGCTTGGTGTGGTGCTGATCCCCGTGACCCCACGAATGGCAAACCACAACAGTCAATAAAAACAAACTCATCTTTACTATTATTTGTAAAAACACACAGTATACAGCAGGAAATGCTGACATCGTTCTTTAAGTGACAAAACAGTGACACGTCTTCATTTTCAGTGGAATAGTTGGCGAAATTTTGCAAAACAATGTTAGGGACTTTCAATTCTCCTAGCTAAAACTACACTTTAGCTGAGGCTTCCTGTGACCACTCTCTTCAGCCAACTTTTCAGTAAACACATAAATGAAGCACCTGTGACTACTAGTGATGGGCGAGTACTAAAATGCTCGGGTGCTCGTGTGTCACCCAGGGGGAATATAGGGGACTCGGTAACCGGACCTTTACCTTGTTTAGGAGGTCACTGCAGTCGGCTCCCGGGCCCGTACTCTGGGTCTCTCTTTAAAAAGGGGTTTTAGTGTACAGTTTGTCTCGTGACGCCACCTGAGGTTTCCGGTAATGGTTACCGGCGCTGCTGCAGACCTCCGGGGGTGATGGGATGGCAGCTGGGATGTTCTTGCTCCCCACAGGCGGAGCGGGCCCCCGGGGCAGTGTAGGTGTAGATGGTGGTGATGCTGGGGCTTGTAATGCAGGCGAGATGGCGCAGCAGGAGTAACTGACAGAGACAGGGGATTCACTTCAGTACCTTTACTGGTGCGGATGTCAGGTATGGTCCAGGGTACTCAGTAGGAAGGGTGCACTTCAGGACTTCTCCCCAGTGAGCGGGTATAAGGCCTCCTGGTCCGTGTCTCCCTCTCTCTCTAAGCTCCTGGCCAGCCTGCAACTGGGCCTAGCTTCTGTGTCGTGCTGTTCCTTCACCTGTCGCTTGGTAGTAGGACCTTTTTCTGGCAACCACTATCCCTGGACGCCGGGGCCTTTGTGGTTCCTAGTCCTGTCAAGGGTTTAGCTTCAGGTCGACCAGGGACTAGTAGTCCTCCTGGTATGCCGGTGATCCCTACTAGGTATAAAGGACCCTGTAGGCGCGGACCCGGTGTCCGGTTTGTGTCTTGGGGTGAGCCTATGATGCTCCTCTGCCCCCTCAACTCCTCTCTCCTCTCCTTATTGCCTCCGGCCACACTCGGGGCCCTCAATCCAGCAGCAGACGTGCTGCGTCTTCACTACTCTCAGTGGCAGCACACTCTCTGAACTCTCACTAACTTCTAACTAACTGCCTGGCTCCACCCTCCATATATATATATCCCTATCAGGGCTCCCTTTGGTGGTATGAGGTGGAAGGGTGGAGGTGTTTGTTTGTAATGAGGGCCACTTGTGGAGAAGTCCATCCATGCACCCTTTTGGGTCCTGTAGTACCTGTAAACAGCAGGGTGCCACACTCGATGCTCGGGTCGAGCAAATTGGAATACCTGGGTGCTCAACCCGAGCAACGAGCCCAATGTAAGTCTGTGGGAAACTCGAGCATTTTTCAAGCGGCTCCCCCCGGCGGAGGGCCTAAAAATTGCCCAAATTGATGGGAACAGGGCTCAAATGACATGGGAACAGCATGGGGAAGACCCCTGGAAGCATTTCTGACTCCCAGGTCACTGCTGTCAACAACGTTGGCAGAGTATTACGCCACTTTTAAGGACTCACAATAAAACATACAAAAACAAAACAAAATGGATTTTCCTGGGAAATATGTTAAGGAACAGCCTTTCCAGGGTAATGACTTGTATATAAGGCAAAATAAATAACCAAAAACAAAAATACTCCTCCACAGCTTGGGCTACGTTCACACGTAGCGTTTTTGATGTGTTTTTGCACTTTTGCATTGATTTCAACCAAGACAAATGCATTCACTGGGAAATGTCATTTTAACATTTTACAACCTTATCTGGACATGTGGTGTGTGACACATCATCAGACACATCTGACGCGCCCCCTGGGCTGGGGGTACTCGGTGCCGGGCCAGTCGGTGCAGGGGATGTCACAGTGGCAGTGACCCGGTCCATGACCCTGGGCGGTCAATAAAAGGGAATTATAGTTTTTATAGTTTAATGTTCGTGACGCCACCTGTGGTATGCGGCTATATGGATCTGCCGCTGCGGTGTAGATCCTCTAGAGCTGATGGTGACGCAGAAGAGTTGGTTCAGCTCTCCCCAGGTAGAGCTAAGCTCCAGGGCGGTGCAGTGATGTTATAGATGAGGTAGATGTTGCTGTGCAGTGTAGTGCAGGGGATGGCACAGATAATAATTCCAGGACACAGTGGGGTGCAGTCTTCAAGGTTTACTCACAGTTGTTGAACTCCAGGCTACCAGTACCAGGGTAACCTCCCACGTCGTCCTGCGTTCACCAAGGAAGGGGGTTCAGCAATCCCTCAGGTAACTCAAGAGTACTTAACGGGACCCTATTCTGTGTGCCTTCCTCGGTCGTCTTCCTGCTCTGGCTCTCACCGTCCTGCCCTGCAACCAGTGTCCCAAGCCAGTAGCCTCGGAATTTGGCGGGCAACCTGCAGTTCCCTGAATCCTATGTGGCTACCTTTTTAGCGATTAGTTGCGGTTGTGAGCAGCTGCACCCTGAAAGTACAGAAGCCTCCGGTTTCTAGCTGAGCCTTGTAGTTCTCCACTAGTTAGGGGTCGGTCCCCTTTGCGGCCTGATCCCTCCATGTTCCTGCAGATTCGGGCGCACGGGTGGCATCTGCACTTCCCGTGCCCCTAGGATCCCTTCTGTTCCTCTTAGAGCCTTCTTCTGCTCCCTTCCTCGTCCTGCCAGTCCTCGTGGGCCTCTCTCTCTAGGCCCGCTCCTCTGAGCAGAGCTCCTACAGAGCTCCTGCTCCCACTCCTTCTACTCTGTCTGTCTGGTCTCAACTGTCCCGCTTCTCGATGGTTCCTTGCTTTCTTATACTCCTTCTGAAGTGCTCCCCTAAACTACTTCCTCCACCCACACCCACTACATGGTTCCACTCTCCAGCCAGGGACCAGTGACTGTGCTCTCACTTAGGAGCACTCTCACCGTTCCCTCTGAAATGGAGTGTAATGGATGCAAGTGTGTGGGTCCCAGGCAGTACTCCATCCTTACCCGAGAGTGGGATACCACACCTCTGGGTGAGATGCAGTACCTCTGTGGCGACTGAACCCGCAGGGGCGCCATGCATCCTGTTTCATGCATGAAGGAGGGACTCTGAAAGTCGCATAGCCAATTTTTATAGGCTATAATTTTTATAGACTTTACTATTTTTAAAAGTCCAGCAGTTGGCCCTCGCTATTCTTAGAGAGCCATCAGCCGGCTATGCATTGTTGTTTCCATTACTAAAGAGTGTGTCTCCTATACTGTTATTGCATATGCAGTGAGTGGCAGGGCTGGCCAAAATTAGGACGCACCCCTATACCCCTTTGAAAATTGGGACGCACCCCAATACCTCTTTGAAGAGACTTAGAGGAGGGCCTCCTGAAAACAATGTTCCCATTATTAGGAAGTGGGTCTCCCGTACTGTCTGCGTATGCAGTGAATGCAAGGGCTGCCAAAAATGTGGACCTACTCCAGTGCTCCTTGGAAGAGACATAGAGGAGGGCCTCCTGAAAAAAATGTTCCCATTATTAGGTAGTGGGTCTCCCATTGTGTTTGCCTAAGCAGTGAATGCAAGGGTTGCCAAAAATTTGGAGGCACTCCAATGCCCCTTGAAAGATTTGTGGAGGTCAGAGGGCCTCCTGAAAACAATGTTCCCATTATTGGAAAGTGGGTCTCCCATTGTGTTTGAATATGCAGTGAATGCAAGGGTTGCCAGATTTTGGAGACACCCCAATGCCCCTTGGAAGAGACGTGGAGGTCAGAGGGCCTCCTGAAAACAAAATAATTTTGAGAACGCGAGGGTCATGGGAAAGGCAGCGTAACATAAACTCAGCCATGCATGCCAGACTGCTAACAGGCAAGACTTCCGTGTCCTCTCCAAAAGGATGACTGACTATGCTCTCCTCCTCCTCCTTGTCCTCAGGCCATCCACGCTGAAAAGACGGTATGACAGTTTTGGAGGTAGTACCGTCTATGGGGCATGAAACTAGTTCCTGTTCTTCCTCCTCCTCCTCCTCTTCCTCATTGTCACCCAATCCACGTGGGAATGAGATGAGGCTTGGCTGTGTGTAATCACCCTGTATGGTTCCATGATCCAACTCATCGTGTTCCGCCTGCAATGCATCCTCTTTTATTGTGAGCAGAGAGCGTTTCAGAAGACAGAGAAGAGGGATGGTGACGCTAATTATGGCGTCATCGCCGCTGACCATCTTGGTGGAGTCCTCAAAGTTTTGGAGGATGGTACAGATGTCTGACTTCCATGTCCACTCCTGAGGTCTTATGTGTGGAGTCTGAACTGAATACTCATGGCCTTGTTGATGCTGGTACTCAACAACTGCCCTCTTCTGCTCACAAATCCTTCCCAACATGTGCAGTGTAGAGTTCCAACGCGTGGGGACATCATACACCAGTCTGTGAGCCGAAAGCTGCAAAGGCTGCTGAAACACAGCAAGGGTGGCAAAAGCTGTAGCGGACAGGTCTACAAAAATGGGGCTGTACCAGAAGGACTTTGTTGCGGAACTATTAAAAAAATTCCCATCTGTAAACACTGGCGGTAGAGGGCACACTTCGTTGGATAACCAAGGAATACAGGCGAGAGAGACACAACTTCAATCCAGCAGAGGCAGGGGAACACTGTCAAAGTTCTGGGAGAGTTTTCTCAGACCATCCCATCGCACAGGCCCTGAGGCGTGGGGTACTCTCACAAGTAGTGCAAAGTTTGGGAAGATGCTGAGGGAGTACCTTGCCGACCGTTTCAACGTCCTCCGTGATTCCTCTGTGCCTTATAATTATTGGGTATCCAAGCTGGATACGTGGAATGAACTGGCTCTCTATGCCTTGGAGGTCCTGGCCAGCTTTTTATCAGAGCGGGTTTTAGTGCCGCTGGTGGAATTATAACTGATAAGCGCATCGGCCTGTCAACTGAAAATGCTGACAGGCTGACTCTTATAAAAATGTACAAGGGCTGGATTGGGCCAGACTTCTCAACACCACCAAATGATAGCAGCGTAACATAAACTCAAATCCAGTGTCTTTTCTTGGGAGGTGTATTCCCATGCACCTTTGCACACCCACACATGGGTATATGATTCCTGATTTTGGCTATTTGCTCTTGTCCTCCTACTTCTCCTCATCCTCCACCACCATATCACCAGGGTGACCGTGGTCCGTGATGCGACACCCACATAATTTTTTTAAAGGGTGTTTATGATGCCCATGAAAATTTTTTTTTATACAGTATGTTCATGTATACCCCCCAGGGGTAAATGTTTGTCAGCCCATACACTTAGTGCATGGGCATTACAAGTATAGGAGGCCCGCTCCTTTCTAATGGGAACATTTTTTTATGAGGCCCTCCTCCACGTCTCTTCCAAGGGGCGTTGAAGTGCCTCCAAATTTTTGGCAGCCCTTGCATTCACTGCATAGGCCAACACTATGGGAGACTCTCTCCTTTCTAATGGGAATTTGTTGTTACTGTGGCCCTGCTCTGTGTCTCATTAAATTCTTAGTGGGGTTATTCCTAAAATTGGTCAGCCGTTGGACTCACTGCATACCCTATAACTGTATAGCAGACCCTCTCCTTTCTAATGGGAACACGTCGTACTTGTTACTGTGGTCCTGCTCTGTGTGTCTTTTAATTCTTAGTGGGGTTTTTCCCAAATTTTGGCAGCCCTTGCAGTCACAGCATGGGCATTACCACTATAGGAGACCCGCTCCTTTATAATGGGAACATTTTTTTTTTTGAGACCCTCCTCTATGTCTCTTCAAAGGGGTATAGGGTTGCGTCCAAATTTTTGGCAGCCCTTGCAGTAACTGGATACGCAATAACAGTATAGGAGACCCACTTGCTAATAATGGGAACAACAAAGCATAGCCGGCTGATGGCTCTCTAACAATAGCTACGGCCGACTGCTGGCCTTTTAAGAAAAGTAAGGGCCCTCTGATGTCCCTGGAAATATAGGCTTTATGGCTTTCAGAGTCCCTCCACAATAAATAAAAAAGGATGTGTCTGATGATGTGTCACACACCACATTGCCAGATAAGGTTGTAAAATGTTAAAATGACATTTCCCAGTGAATGCATTTGTCTTAAAAAATAATGTAAAAAAACCAAAACAATAGGATCTTTCTTTAGTATAAAAAATAGCGTCACCAATTTAACCTCAATGTAATCACATTGTTCAGCTCATGTACCTCCTCCTCCATCTCCGAAATGATCACATCAGTCACAAGCTGAGAGCATTGCAGCACTGCCTTGGCCAAGCGGCAACAGGCTGTGCTGAAGATAACATGCTTAATGCTTAATTGACAAACCGCCCAGCGCTGCAGAGTTGTTGAAAGCTGTAAAACAGCAGCCTGATCTGAGGCTCTCACCGCTGAACATACAGCCAGGCATGGTCGTGTGTGACAATGGGCAGAACCTGGTGACGGAGAAATGACAGCCGGGGTAGATACGGTATCCCTCTATGCCAGCCCTTTCACCGAGGTTGTGAAATGCTTCCGCCTCCACGAGCCTAAAAGGCCACATTTCAAGTGCAAGCAGCTGTCAAAAATTTGGAAGTATAATATTGCAGCCTGTGGATGGGTGGTTGGGTGGCTGCCTGCATACTTGCGCTTGCATTCCAAGGAATAGGGTAGGGACAATTGAACGCTGCACTGGGACAAGGACGTGGATGGTGATTGTTGCAAGTCTGCAATGAGAGGTGCATGGTGGGAGGCATCTTCTCATGCGCCAAGGATCACTTATGATGGGCACACTTTTAGGCAGTGACCTGGGAGTCAGAGATGCTTCCAGAGGTCTTCCCCATGCTGTTCTCATGTCTTTTCAGCACTGTATGCATGTGTCTGATGATGTGTCACACTCCACATGGCCAGATAAGGTTGTAAAATGTTAAAATGACATTTCCTGGTGAATGCATTTGTCTTGGTTGAAAGCAATTCAAAAGTGCAAAAACGCATCAAAAACGCTACTTGTGAACATAGCCCAAGTTGTGGAGGAGTATTTTTGTTTTTGGTTATTTATTTTGCCTTATATACAAGTCATTACCCTGGAAAGAATGTTCCTTAACATATTTCTCAGGAAAATCCATTTTGGTTTCATATTTTTATGTTTTATTGTGAGTCCGTAAAAGTGGTGTAATACTCTGACCACGTTGCTGACAGCAGTGATTTGGGAGTCAGAGATGCTTCCAGGGGTCTTCCCCATGCTGTTCCCATGTCATTTGAGCACTGTTCCCATCGATTTGGGAAATTTTTAGGCCCTCTGCAGACCGCCGGGGGGAGCCGCCTGAAAAATGCTTGAGTTTCCCTTAGACTTACTTTGGGCTCGTTGCTCGGGTCGAGCACCCAAGTATTCCAATTTGCTCGACCCGAGCAACGAGTACCCGAGCATTTTAGTGCTTGCTCATCACTATATATCATCCACCACCTCGTCTTCCACTTCCTCACCCTGGTCCTCCTCCTGACTTTCTGGCAATTGTGTCTCATCATCGTCCACCTCTTGTGACACTTTCCCACCGTCACCTTCGTATGACCGTGGCTGCTCAAATATTTGGGCATCGCTACATGCGATCTCCTCTTGCCCCGCTTCAAGTGGACCAGGCGAGATGCCCGAATTTATAAATGGAAAAGTGAACAGCTCTTCTGAGTGTTCAAGTGTGGGATCAGTTGTCTCTGGGCACTCGGCATGGTGGGAGGAAGGAGGATCAGGGTGAGGAATATGCGGTCCAGACTCACGACTACGTAGACTTGACCGTGTGGAAGACAGGGTGGTGATGGTGGCTAAGTGACTGGAAGCATTATCTGCTATCCAACTAATAACCTTTTGACACTGCTCTGTGTTCAATAGTGGTGTTCTGTGTTCCCCTATTAATTAGGACAGGAAGGTCGAGCTAGAAGATGTGGATGTTGGTTGTGCCACAATTTCAGCTTGCCCACGTCCTTGGCCTCGGCATGCACCATCACGTCCAGTTCCCCCGTTAAATAGCTGGCCTGTAGGTAACTATTTTTAACAGCATGCTGGTGTCAATAACTTCGTTGACACACTGAAACAAAATTTCAATGGAGGCCAGAAATGGCAATATTTTCAGCGCAATTATATGTGATCCGTGTGACGGACAAACCAAAATTTTAAATAGCTGGCTTTTAGGTAACTATTTTTAACAGCACCGACCTCGTGACAATAAGTTCACTGACACACTGCAACAAAATTTCAATGGAGGCCAGAAACGGCATTATTTTCAGCGCAATTATATGTGATCTGTGTGACGGACAAACCACACTTTTAAATAGCTGTCCAGTAGGTAACTATTTTTAACAGCAAACTGGTGTCAATAACTTCACTGACACACTGAAACAAAATTTCAATGGAGGCCAGAAATGGCAATATTTTCATCACAATTATATATGATCCTTGTGACGGACAAACCACAATTTTAAATAGCTGGCCTGTAGGTAACTATTTTTAACAGCAAACTGGTGTCAATAACTTTGCTGACACACTGAAACAAAATTTTAATGGAGGCCAGAAATGGCAGAATTTTCAGCACAATTATATGTGATCCGTGTGATGGACAAACCACAGTTTTAAACAGCTGGCCTGTAGGTAACTATTTTTATCAGCATAATGGTGTCAATAACTTCGCTGACACACTGAAACAAAGAATTTTAACGAAGATTGTTGCTGTATAGTGTTGAGAGAGCACTAAAATGCTCGGGTGCTCGAAGCTCGGGCCGAGCTCACCGTGATACTCGGATGCTCGACCCGAGCAACGAGCCCTATGTTAGTCTATGGGAGACCCGAACATTTTTGCGGCGGCACCCCCGACAGTCTGTAGAAAGCCTAAAAAGTGCCCAAAACGATAGTGACAGTGCTCAGAAGACATGGGGGCAGCATGGGGATCGCCCCTGGAAGCATTTCTGACCCCCAGGTCACTGCTATCAACAACGTGGTCAGAGGTATTAAGCCACTTTTACGGGCTCACAATAAAACGTTCAAAAACTAAACTGAAAGTGCTTTCCTTTGAAATATGTTAAGGAACTTCCTTTCCAGGCTAAAGACTTGTGTACAAGGTAAAATAAATAACCAAAAACAAAAATACTCCTCCACACCTTGGGCTATGTTCACAAGTAAGATTTTTCATTCGTTTTTGCACTTTTGTATTGCTTTCAACCGTGACAAATGCATTCACCGGGAAATGTCATTTTAACATTTTACAACCTTATCTGGCCATGTGCTGTGTGACACATGCATACAGTGCAGAAAAGAAATAGGAACAGCATGGGGAAGACCCCTGGAAGCATCTCTGACACCCAGGTCACTGCCTAAAAGTGTGCCCATCAGAAGTGATCCTTGCTGCATCAGAAGATGCAGACTTGCAACTATCCCCGTGCAAGTCCTTGTCCCAGGTCAGTGTTCAATTGTACATCCCTCATTCCTTGCAATGCAAGCGCAAATATGCAGCCAACCACCCACCCACCCGCAGGCTGCAATACCATACTGCTAGCTTTCACTTGAAATTGGGTCTTTTAGTTTGGAGGAGGCCGAAGCTGGCCACTACCTCATGGCTGCTTCGGCAGTGAGGTATCCATTCTCAGTCCCCAGCCGCCCAGCAGCCGGGTGTGCACGCTCGGTCCCCAGCCGCCAGGGGGCGGCCAGGTGTCCATACTCGGTCCCCAGCCGCCCCGCGGCCGAGGGTCCACACACGGTCCCCAGCCGCCCCTATTTCTCCTGTCACCTTCCCCCACACTTTTCTTCGCCTGGCCTGCTTTAGGGCAGCATTGGACGAGCCCACCAGAGAACCAGACTCCTCCGGTGGGCCCTGGCTTGTCCATCAGGGGAGTTGAGAGTGCCAAGGTGAGGAGCATGATGATGATGATGATAGAAGTTAGCATCTGCTTTGTTTTCTTTTAATGCAAGCGTAAGTGTGCAGCCTGCCACCCACCCACCCCCAGGCTGCAATGCCATACTGCTAGCTTGCACTTGAAATGGGCCCTTTTAGTTTGGAGTAGGCCGAACATGGCCACTACCTTATGGCTGCTTTGGCGGCCTGGTATCCATACTCAGTCCCCAGCCGCCCGGCGGCCGGGTGTCCACACTCGGTCCCCAGCCGCCAGGGGGCGGCCGGGTGTCCACACTCGGTCCCCAGCCGCCAGGTGGCGGCCGGGTGTCCACACTCGGTCCCCAGCCGCCAGGGGGCGGCCGGGTGTCCATACTCGGTCCCCAGCCGCCCCGCGGCCGGGTGTCCACACATGGTCCCCAGCCACCTGGGGGCGGCCGGGTGTCCATAAACGGTCCCCAGCCGCCCCTATTTCTCCTGTCACCTTCCCACACACTTTTCTTCGCCTGGCCTGCTTTAAGGCAGCATTGAACGAGCCCACCAGAGAACCAGACTCCTCCGGTGGGCCTTGGCTTCTCCATCAGGGGAGTTGAGAGTGCCAAGGTGAGGAGCATGATGATGATGATAGAAGATAGCATCTGCTTTGTTTTCTTTTAATGCAAGCGTAAGTGTGCAGCCTGCCACCCACCCACCCCCAGGCTGCAATGCCGTACTGCTAGCTTGCACTTGAAATAGGGCCTTTTAGTTTGGAGGAGGCCCAAGCTGGCCACTACCTCATGGCTGCTTCGGCGGCCTGGTATCCATACTCAGTCCCCAGCCGCCCGGCGGCCGGGTGTCCGTAAACGGTCCCCAGCCGTCCCTATTTTTCCTGTCACCTTCCCTCACACTTTTCTTAGCCTGGCCTGCTTTAAGGCAGCATTGCACGAGCCCACCAGAGAACCAGACTCCTCCGGAGGGTCCTGGCTTCTCCATCAGGGGAGTTGAGAGTGCCAAGATGAGGAGCATTATGATGATGATAGAAGTTAGCATCTGCTTTGTTTTCTTGGTATGCAAGCGCATTTATGTAGTAGCGGCTAGGCCTGAGGTGGTCAGCGTTTTGGCGCATATCCTATCTCCTCCAAGGTTTGCTGGATGTTTTCCTGCTACTATCCAAGTTCTATGACTCCCGTTAAAACAAAGCTTCAGGTGATAAATGATGGATGAGGTGGTGGCAAAGGAGAAAGAGCAGGAGGAACAGGGACCATGCACATCAATATCAGGCCAGTCAACCACACATTTCTTGTAGGATATGTTTCTGTACCAAAAGGAGCGGTTCAGTTACACAGTTATAGGGCATACAGTGAGTGCAATGCCTACCAAAAATGTAGAGGCACTCCAATGCCCCTTGGAAGTGACATGGAGGTCAGAGGGCCTTAACTAAACCATTTTTTTCCATTTATAGCAACTGGGTCTCCTGTGCACTGTGGGCATAAGCAGTGAAGGGAAGGCTTTCCAAAAATTATGAGGAACTGCAATGCCCCTTGAAACAGACGTGGATTACAGCGTACTAAAAACCTTCTACCCATTATTGGGGAGTGGGTCTCCCTTAGTGTTGCCTATGCATTGAAAAGCAAAAGCTGACTAAAATTAGGAGGAAATGCAGTGCCCGTTGGAAGAGTCGTGGAGGTCGCAGTAGCTTAACAAGATGGTTTTAATGCCCCTTGGAAAAGTGGTGGAGGTCACAGTAGCTTAACAACACGGTTTGAATGCCCCTTGGAAAAGTGGTGGAGGTCACAGTAGCTTAACAAGACGGTTTTAATGCCCCTCGGAAGAGACGTGGAGGTCCCAGTAGCTTAACAAGACGGTTTTAATGCCCCTTGGAAAAGTGGTGGTCACAGTAGCTTAACAATACTGTCTGAATGCCCCTTGGAAAAGTGGTGGAGGTCGCAGTAGCTTAACAAGACGGTTTTAATGCCCCTTACAAGAGCCATACAGTACAGTATTTTAAAACCATTATTGCCATTATTGGGGAGTGGGTCTCCCATAGTCTTTGCTTATGCCTTCCAAGCAAAAGCTGCCAAAAATTAGGACGGAGGAACTTGCAATGCCCCTTACAAGAACCATGCAGTACAGCATATTACAAACATTATTCCCATTATTGGGGAGTGGGTCTCCCATAGTCTTTGCTTATGCCTTCCAAACAAAAGCTGCCAAAAATTAGGAGGAAATGCAATGCCCGTTCGAAGAGTCGTGGAGGTTAGAGTTAATTAAAAACAACATTTCAATGCCCCTTGGAAGAGCTGTGGAGTTCAGAGTGGTTTAAAAAGACGCTTTTAATGCCTCTCGGAAGAGATGTGGAGGTCCCAGTAGCTTAACAAGACGGTTTTAATGCCCCTTGGAAAAGTGGTGGAGGTCACAGTAGCTTAACAAGATGGTTTTAATGCCCCTTGGAAGAGACGTGGAGGTCCCAGTAGCTTAACAAGATGCTTTTAATGCCCCTCGGAAGAGACGTAGAGGTCGCAGTAGCTTAACAAGAAGGTTTTAATGCCCCTTACAAGAACCATACAGTACAGCATCTTAAAAATATTATTCCCATTATTGAGGAGTGGGTCTCCCACAGTCTTTGCTTATGCCTTCCAAGCAAAAGCTGACAAAAATAAGGACGGAGGAACTTCCAATAATGGCAATACGGACCACGGTCACCCTGGTGGTATAGTGGTGGTGGAGGCCGAGGATAAGGAGAAGAACAAAAAACAGCCGAAATGAGGAAGCTTATACCCATGTGAGGGTGTGAAGCGGTAATGGGATTACACCTCCCGAAATAACACAGTGTATTTGACTTTATGTTACTCTGCTGTCATTTGGTGGTGATGAGAAGTCTGGCCCAATCCAGCCCTTGTTCATTTTGATAAGGGTCAGCTTGTCAGCATTGTCAGTTGACAGGCGAGTGCGATTATCTGTTATAATTTCCCCAGCGGCACTAAAAACACGCTTCGATAACACGCTAGCGGCAGGGCAGGCCAGTGTCCAGCTTGGATACCCAATAATTAAAAGGCACAGAGGAATCACGGAGGATGCTGTTACTGTCGGCAAGGTACTCCCTCACCATCTTTTGAAACTTTCCACTCCTTGTGAGAGTACCCCGCGCCTCAGGGTCTGTCCGAAGGGAGGGTCTGAGAAAACTGTCCCAGAACGTTGACAGTGTTCCACTGCCTCTGCTGGATTGGAGTTGTGTCTCTCTCGCATGTACGCCTTGGTTGGGCAACGAACTGTGACCTCTGCCGCTAGCGTGTTCAGATGGGAAATTTTTTAACAGTTCTACAGCAAGGGCCTTCTGGTACTGCCCCATTTTTGTAGACCTTTCCACCTCAGGAATAAGAGAGTGAAAGTTCTCCTTGTAGCGGGGGTCTAAAAGTGTCACCAGTCAGTAATGACTGTCACCCAACATTTTGACAACGCGAGGGTCACGGTTAAGGCAGCGTAACATAAAGTCAGCCATGCGTGCCAGACTGGTAATGGGCAAGACTTCCGTGTCCTCACCAAGATGATGACTGACAATGCTCTCCTCCTCCTCCTCCTCCCCCCCGGTCCTCAGGCCGCTTACGCTGAAGCGACGGTATGACAGTTGTACAGGTACTACCGCCTACAGCGCATGATAAAAGCTTCCGTTCTTCCTCCTCCTCCTCCTCCTCCTCTCCCTCATTGTCCCCCAATGCACGTTGGGATGAGATGAGGCTGGGCTGTGTGTAATCGACCGCTATGGCTTCTTGATCCATCTCATCATACTCTGGCTGCAATGCCTCGTCTTTAATTCTCTGCATAGAGCATTGCAAAAGACAGATAAGTGGAATGCTGACGCTAATGATGGCGTCATCGCCACTCACCATCTTGCTGGACTCCTCAAAGTTTGTCAAGATGGTACATATGTCAGACATCCAGGTCCACTCCTGAGGTCTTATGTGTGGAGTCTGACCTGAATATCGATGGCCTTGTTGCAGCTGGTACTCCACAACTGCTCTCTTCTGCTCACAAATCCTTTGCAACATGTGGAGGGTAGAGTTCCAACGTGTGGGGACATCACACACCAGTCGGTGTGACGGAAGCTGCAAACGCTGCTGCAACACAGCAAGGGCGGTGGAAGCTGTAGCCGACTTGTGAAAATGAGCTGACAGGCGGCGTACTTTGACGAGCAGATCTGGCAACTCGGGGTACGATTTAAGAAACCGCTGAACCACGAGGTTAAGCACATGAGCCAGGCATGGTACGTGTGTGATCTCGCCTCGCCTCAGAGCCGCCACCAAGTTATGGCCATTGTCACACACGACCATGCCTGGATGTAGGTTCAGCGGTCTCAGCCACAGATCTGCCTGCTCTTTCACAGCTGTCCACAACTCACAAGCAGTGTGAGGTTTCTCACCTAAGCTTATTAGTTTCAGCACAGCCTGCTGCCGCTTGGCGGAGGCAGTACTTCCAGCTTGAAACTGATGTGGTGATATCTGAGATGGAGGCTGAACATGAGGAGGAGGAGGAGGATGATGCGCAGGAGCTGTACACTGTGGGGGCAACTCTGACTGACATAGGGCCCGCAATCCTCGGTGTGGGGAGGATGTGTTCCGTCCCAAGGTCCGACTGGGTCCCGGCTTCCACTTTGTTTACCCAGTGTGCTGTCAGGGAGATGTACCGTCCCTGGCCACAAGCACTTGTCCACATGTCCGTTGTTAGGTGGACTCTCCCAGTAACTGCATTGTTGAGGGCACGGCAGATGCTTTGGGACATGTGCTTGTGTAGTGCGGGGATGGCACACCGGGCAAAATAGTGTCGGCTGGGGACCGAGTACCGAGGGACGGCCACCGCCATAAGGTTGCGGAAGGATTCCGTCTCCACCAGCCTAAAAAGCAGTATTTCCAACGCAAGCAGTCGTGAAATATGCGAATTTAGGACTGTGGCCTGTGGGGCGTTGGCTGCGAATTTCCGCTTTCGTTCAAAGGTCTGGGATATGGCCAATTGAATGCTGCGGTGGGACGTGGTTGTGGACGTTGATGCTGTTTCTTGAGAAACTGGCATAACAAGTGAAGACTGAGAGGAGGGGGCATCTTTGCATGCAGTAAGGACAGGGGATTGCCTTGCACACACAACAGGGGGTTATATTGTATGCACAACAGCGGAAGAAGCAGTGGTGACACCTGCTGACACTGGTCGTGGACCCTGGGGTTCACCCCACAAAGTCGGGTGCTTTGCTGCCATGTGCCTGATCATGCTGGTGGTGGTCAGGATGGTAGTTTTGTCACCCCTGATGATGCTGGCATGGCAGGTGGTACAAATGGCCTTTTTGGGGTTATCAACAGAGTCTTTAAAAAAATTACAGACTCTGGAAGACCTACAGGTTGTACTGGCAATGTCCCTCGTGTTGGTGTTACTGGGAACTGTTGCCTGTCTTCTGTGTGCGGCCATCACACTGCTTCTTCCGGCCTTTTGGGGTACTCTGCCTCCTTCACCCTATGTGCTGCTGGCCTCGCTCTGCATGTCCTCCTGCCACGTTGGGTCAGTTACTAGATCATCCACCACCTCCTCCTCTTCCACTTGCGCACCACGATCCTCCTGCTCACTTCCTGGCAATTGTGTCTCGTCATCGTCCACCTCTTATGACAAATTGCCAGCATCAACTTCCTGTGGCTGTGGCTGTTCAAATATTTGGACATCGCTACATGGGATCTCCTCTTCCACCATTTCAAGCGTAGCAGGCGAGGGGCACAAATATGGAAATGGACTAGTGAACAGCTCTTCAGAGTGTCCAAGTGTGGGATCAGTTGCTGTCTGACGACACTCGGCATGGTGGGAGGAAGGAGCATCAGGGAGAGGAGGAGTATGCGGTCGAGACTCACAGCTACTAAGATTTGACCCTGTGGAAGACAGACCGGAGCTGGTGGTGCCCAGGTAACTGGAAGTATTATCTGCTATCCAATTAATAACCTGTTCACACTGATCAGTTCGTAATACTGGTGTTGTTCTGTGCTTCCCTAGTAATTCAGTCAAGAAGTGGGAGCGAGAAGATGTGGCTGTTGGTTGTGGCACATTTTCACCTTGGCCACGGCCCCGTCCTCTGCACGCACCATCACCAGAACGTCCAGTTCCACGTCCCTTGCCACGCGACTTGCCCATTGTAAATGAAGTAAAATAGCTTACACTCGCACTATCAATGGAAAAAGGGTAATAAAAAGTAGATTAGAACCGTGGAAGAGGAAATCCACAGTTCTATTTCTCTGGCCTACACCCGACTCTTTTAAACAATCTGAACAATCAGGGAGAAACTATTACTGTTTTTCTTTACGGAAAAAATACCAAAAGCTGAATAATAGAGATTTTTTACCGTGGAATGGCAAAACCACAGTTATTGTTTACTGGGGTATACCAGACAATTTTAAATAGATATATTTGCGGCTGAACAGTGAGCGACACACTCAAACTGTTTTTTTTAGGCAAAAATGGCCCAAAATATATGGATAATACAGAGGTTTGAACCATGGATCTGCAAAACCACACTTCTATTTCTCTGGCCTACACCAGACTATTTTCAACAAATATATTTGTGTCCGAATAATCAGGAAGACACTATTACATTTTTTTTTTTTCGGCAAAAAATGCCAAAAGCAGGATAATAGTCATTTTTTTACCGTGGAACGGGAAAACCACAGTTATAATTTACTGGTGTATACCAGACTCTTTTAAACAGATATATTGGTGTCTGAACAATCAGGAGACACTATTACTGTTTTTCTTTACGGAAAAAATACCAAAAGCTGGATAATAGAGATTTTTTACCGTGGGACGGCAAAACCACAATTCTATTTCTCGGGCCTACACCAGACTATTTTCAACAGATATATTTGTGTCTGAACAATCAGGAGACACTATTACTGTTTTTCTTTACGGCAAAAAATGCAAAAAGCTGGATAATAGAGATTTTTCACCGTGGAACAGCAAAACCACAGTTATAATTTACTGGTGTATACCAGACAATTTTAAATAGATATATTTGCAGCTGAACAGTGAGCGACACACTCAAACTGTTTTTTTTTAGGTAAAAATGGCCCAAAAGTGGATAATACAGAGGTTTGAACCATGGATCTGCAAAACCACACTTCTATTTCTCTGGCCTACACCAGACTATTTTCAACAAATATATTTGTGTCTGAATAATCAGGGAGACACTATTAAAAATTTTTTTTTATGGCAAAAAATGCCAAAATTAGGATAACAGAGATTTTTTTACCGTGGAACGGGAAAACCACAGTTATAATTTACTGGTGTATACCAGACTCTTTTAAACAGATATATTGGTGTCTGAAAAATCAGTAGACACTATTACTGTTTTTCTTTACGGAAAAAATACCAAAAGCTGGATAATAGAGATTTTTTACTGTGGGACGGCAAAACCACAGTTATAATTTACTGGTGTATGCCAGACTCTTTTAAACAGATATATTTGTGTCTGAACAATCAGGAGACTCTATTACTGTTTTTCTTTACGGCAAAAAATGCCAAAAGCAGGATAATACAGAGATTTGACCCGTGGAACTGCAAAACCACAGTTCTATTTCTCGGGCCTACACCAGACTATTTTCAACAGATATATTTGTGTCTGAACAATCAGGAGACACTATTACTGTTTTTCTTTACGGCAAAAAATGCCAAAAGCAGGATAATAGAGATTTTTCACCGTTGAACGGCAAAACCACAGTTATAATTTACTGGCGTATACCACCTCTTTTAAACAGATATATTGGTGTCTGAACAATCAGGAGACACTATTACTGTTTTCTTTACGGAAAAAATGCCAAAAGCTGGATAATAGAGATTTTTTACCGTGGAATGGCAAAACCACAGTTATAATTTACTGGTGTATACCAGACTTTTTAAAATAGATATATTTGCGGCTGAACAGTGAGCGACACACTCAAACTGTTTTTTTTAGGTAAAAATGGCCCAAAAGTGGATAATACAGAGGTTTGAACCATGGATCTGCAAAACCACACTTATATTTCTCTGGCCTACACCAGACTATTTTAAACAGATATATTTGTGTCTGAACAATCAGGGAGACACTATTACAGTTTTTTTTTTTTACGGCAAAAAATGCCAAAAGCAGGATAATAGAGATTTTTTACCGTGGAACGGAAAAACCACAGTTATAATTTACTGGTGTATACCAGACAATTTTAAATATATATATTTGCCGCTGAACAGTGAGCGACACACTCAAACTGTTTTTTTTTTAGGTAAAAATGGCCCAAAAGTGGATAATACAGAGGTTTGAACCGTGGAACTGCAAAACCACACTTCTATTTCTCTGGCCTACACCAGACTCTTTTTAAAAAAATATTTGTGTCTGAACTGTCACAGACACGCTTTTTTTTTTTTTTTGGGGGGGGGGGGACGACACCAAAAGGTTAATAAGATGGGTATTTGTACAGTGTGAAGGAGGAAAAAAAAAAAAGAGGATTTAGATGAAAAAAAAGGATTTTTCCTGGCCCCCGAGATCTGGAGCTAAGTCCAGCAATTTCAGCAACAGGAGCACACAGGACTGTAATGCAGCGTTTGCTGGTATAACCACTGCGTCTCCTATACAGCCTGCCTGATATCTGGGATGGATATTAGTCCTGAGAAGGACTGTTTGCTTGGTCTGGCAGCCTTTACAGACCCTACACTAACTATTTCGCAGTATATATCTCTCCCCAAATCAGCAGCGCTGTCCCTACACTGTCTGATCCCAGCCGTCTGTGTCCAAGATGGCGGCGCCCGGCTTTAAATACTCGAGGTGACGCTGTGCGGCCAGCTAATCAATGTAATGCCCACAACCAACATGGCTGCGGCATTACAGTGACTGGCTGGCAATCCGTGCATGTTCATTGGCTCTGTAAAGAGTGCCAAACATGCAGGGCGGAGACCCGAGCTCCTGCCCGAGTAACCCGGAAATGTTCGGTGCTCGCCGAACATCCCGAGTAGTGAGATGCTCGGGCGAGTACCGAGCAGTGTCGAGCTTGTTCGCTCAGCACTATTGCTGTAATATCCCTGAATTGAACTGGCCGTGCTTCAGATTAAATTCCACTGTTAAACTGTTGAAAACGACTCTTGTCAGATGTGTCTGGTCAGCAATTGAATCTATAGTGTGCCTGAGAGAAGCTGCAGCCTATGGTCACCCTGAGTAATGGTTCCCCCAGGATTCCAAAGAATTCATGAAACCCATCTCATCCTATCTGAACGGCGTGCATGTAACAAATGACCTTTTCTAGATTTACTCATCATAAAAGAGCAGGATCAAACTTTGGGCACAATGATCTATCGTGAACCCTCAGCCTCCATCAGCTTACTTAAACAGGACTGCCCCCATCTCTGAAAAAGGGAATAGCTATAGGCCAATTGCTGCGCCTTCTGAACACAACCACATCCCCAATTATAAGAGGGTGTTCAAACTTATACAACCACATTCTTTTAGTTTTGTTATTTTTAATTTGCTCCGTCAAACGATTTCAGCTTGTTTTTCAATGGATTTGTACCGATTCTGGGTGACATTAAAGGTGTAAAACGTTCTGAAATAATTCTTCTTGGTATGATTTGCCAAATTGGCATTCTATCAGGGCTATATAGACTTTTTATATCCATTAAATGTGTCTATCTATCCATCTATCTATCATCTATCATCTATCTATCTATTTATATCTACCTATCTAATATATATTTATACATTTTCTCTGGAACAACAACAGGAATAATATGTGACTGAATGAAATCACACTGATCTGCTGATCACTGTAAGAGCATTTATTCATACAAGATGTGAAATCTCAAGAAACAACTACTGGTATATAGTAGATAAAGTCCTGTTACTCTTATTATTGGAACCTCCAGATGACGGCCAAGTCGTCCTGCTTTCCAGGGTACCAGTGCACAGACACGTTATATGGTGGACTTACTGACTAAATTAAAATAAGTTAAAATTAAGTCAATTAAGTTAATTAAAATAATAATAATTATAATTAATAATTAAAACTCAATTTGGTAATACCTTAAGATGTATAATTTTCAATTATTGATATGAATTATTTATAGTCTCTATACGCTAGTGTCATGGCTTCCATTATTACATGTGCAATGACAGATGTGATGGACTAATTGTGTAACAGATCATAAAAGACCCTGATTCTGATTCTTCACGTCTCTGTTCTTTTAACAATAATAGCTGCATAGTGATTAGTACAGCTACAGTTGATATAAAAAGTCTACATACCCCTGTTAAAATGTTGAGGTAGCCTTTGAATTTATGACACCATTGAGTCTTTTTGGGTAGGAGTATATCAGCATGGCACATCTAGAATCTGCAATCTTTGCCTACTCTTCCTTACAGTAGCTCCAAATCTGTAAGATTGCCAGGGCATCTCCTGTGTACAGTGCCCTCTTCAAGTCAACCCACAGATTTTCAATTGGATTCAGGTCTGAGCTTTGGCTGGGCCTTTCTAAAACTTTGATCCTCTTCTGGTGAAGTCATCCTTTGTTGATTTGGAGGTATGCTTAGGATTGCCGTCGTGTTGAACGGTGAAATTCCTCTTCCTCTTCAGCTTTTTACCAGAAGGTTTTGTTGGAAAATTGAATGATATTTGAAAATGTTCATAATTCCCTCTACTTTGACTAAAGCCCCAGTTTTAGCTGCCAAAAACAGCCTCAAAGCATAATGCTGCCTCCACCATGCCTCACTGTGAGTATGGTGTCCTTTTTCCAAACATACATTTTGGAATTATGGCCAAAATACTCCAAACTTGGTCTCATCAGACCATAGAACATTTTCCCACTTCTTTTTGGCAGACTTGATATAGATTTTGGCAAAACATAGCCGGGCTTGGATGATTTTCTTTGTAAGAAAAGGCTTCCCTCTTGCCACTTTACCCCACATGCCAGACATATGAAGAATACAGGAGATTGTTGACAATAAGAAATTCCTAGAGGCTCTTTTAATATTGCTGAAGTCCTCTTGGCAAACTCTCAGCCCAATTTTCTTCTTAACATTAAATCAATTTTCGAAGAGCGCCCAGTTCTAGGTAATACAAATGGCTATTGCGCTCACATGAATTGGCCAATTTATGCGCTAAGTTTCTTCATTTCTTTACTAATTTTCTATAGCAGTAATGCAATTGCAATGTTATGTATATTCAATGTTTACATACAGTACTATAGCTTTACAGAGTGCAGCTTTAATTTGTCAGTTATAGGTAATGTCACTGTTGTGCCAAATTTAAGCCAATTATTGATGACCATCTTGATAGTGTTCCATAATATAACCTGGACATTTCATTTTCTTGTACTCTCCTCCTGACTGATAATTTGAACAATATATCCCTTTGCTGTGTTGTAAGCTGTTTATGGCTTTTGCTGTAAGATGTAACTAAGAAAATGTCAGGAAAATTCTACCAGAACAGATAAGCTTTATATGGATTTAATGATTGCAGCTGTGCCCTGACTACTATGTAACATAAGTTTAAATATGATTGGGTAATTTTGAGCGCAACCAATTATAAGAGGGTATTCACACTTATGCAACCACATTAATTTAGTTTTGTTATTTTTATTGTCCACCTCAAAATTATTTCAGTTTGTTTCTCAATGGATTTATATAGATGGAAAAAGTTCTAAAATTATCCTTGTTTTAGTATGATTTTTTTTTACGCAACAAAAACCTGGAATTTTATCAGGGGTGTGTAGACTTTTTATATCCACTGTATGTAAGATTACCCTTCTACAAGCACTGAAATATAAAAACAGAGTTTTATACCATTGATTATTTGGCCGCTGTACATATCTATCTATCGTATTTTTCGGACTATAAGACGCACCGGACCATAAGATGCACCCCCAAATTTTAGGGTGGAAAATAGGAAAAAAAATATTTTTTATAAGATGGGGGTCTTCTTATACTCTGAATAGGTATCTTACCTGGGGGGCCGGTGGAGCTGGGGTCACAGGAGGCAGGGTCCTTCAGGAAGCCGGCGGAAGTGGAGGCATGCTGGTACCTGGTGGCTGGGGGCCTGGCGCTGGAGGCCTGGTGCCCTGGTACCTAGGGTGCTGGGGGCCTGGTGCTGGTGCCTGGCCTGGGGTGCTGGTGGCCTGGCCTGGGGTGTTGGGAGCCTGGCCTAGGGTGCTGGGGGCCTGGCCTGGGGTGCTGGTGGCCTGGTCTGGGGTGCTGGGGGCCTGGCCTGGGGTGCTGGTGGCCAGGCCTGGGGTGCTGGTGGCCTGGCCTGGTGTGCTGGGGGCTTGGTGCCGGTGTATTGCTGTGGTGGTGGAGTGGGATTGCAGGGCGGTGGTGGAACAAGAGGTGAGGTGGGCCGGTATCTGGCTGGGGGCCGGGCCTTGCCGGGTACCGGGGCCAGTGTATTGCTGTGAGCGGAGTTTGCAGAGCAGAGTGAGCGGCTTCCGGTGGCCGCGGCCATGTTCCTGAAGCTGTACTCTACAGGAAAATGGCCGCCGACTCGGCAGAGCGCATGTGCCGGCTCCGGTGGCTATTTTCCTGTAGAGCACAGCTTCAGGAACATGGTCGCGGCCACCGGAAGCCACTCACTCTGCTCTGCAAACTCCAGGTATGGCCCCCAGCCAGATACTGGCCCCCCTCACCTCTTCATCCGCCGCCGCCCTGCGATCCCGCTCCACCACCACAAGTAAGTTGCGTTAGGACCATAAGACACACCCCCCATTTTCCTCCCAAATTTGGGGGGAAAAAAGTGCGTCTTATGGTCTGAAAAATACGGTATATACACTGCTCAAAAAAATAAAGGGAACACTCAAATAACACATCCTAGATCTGAATGAATGAAATATTCTCATTGAATACTTTGTTCTGTACAAAGTTGAATGTGCTGACAACAAAATCACACAAAAATCATCAATGGAAATCAAATTTATTAACCAATGGAGGCCTGGATTTGGAGTCACCCCCAAAATTAAAGTGGAAAAGCACACTACAGGCTGATCCAACTTTGATGTAATGTCCTTAAAACAAGTCAAAATGAGGCTCAATATTGTGTGTGGCCTTCACGTGCCTGTATGACCTCCCTACAACGCCTGGGCATGCTCCTGATGAGGTTGCGGATGGTCTCCTGTCCAGACCTGGACTAAAGCATCTGCCAACTCCTGGACAGTCTGTGGTGCAATGTGACGTTGGTGGATGGAGCGAGACATGATGTCCCAGATGTGCTCAACCGGATTTGACTAGCCCCCTGGGCCGTTGGGTACCCGGAACCGGGCATCTGTACGATGATGGGGGTAGTAGTGGCAACCCGATCTCGTGGCTCAGGGTGGTCAGACCAAATTGTGGCAGTCTATTTATCAGTGTTTTGAATGTCCGACTACGCCACCCGTGGATTGCGGTCAGGGATAACCGCCGCTGCAAGGCAGACCGCTGAGGCTGGTGTTGTTGTGCAGCACAGGGATAGGATAACTCCCCACGGGAAGAGTGTAGCCTCAGGGCAGTGTAGGTGGATGCTGGGGGTGATAGTGCAGGCCGCAATAGTAAGAGTTCAGAGTCCACTTCAAACAGTCCAGGGTCTTTATTGTAGGTATTATTAATGACCCAACAGTGGTACCGGTTAGGAATGGGCCTGGGTGTCTGAGAGCATTCGGGCGAGCCCCACTGGTCAGGGTGAGTGTGTAGGCCTACCGTTCTCTCTATGCTCTTTCTGACTATCCCCCTCTTAGTGGTGTATTAGCCCACGTCCCTGAGCTGGCCGTGTACTTCTCGCCTGTATGGCTTGCGACTCGGGCCTTGGGTACCTTTTGCTTTCTCCTCGCTGTACTGGTTCCTCTGTGTGGCGGAGCCTCCAGGCTTCTTAGGCCAAGGGACCTGAAATCCCTAGCGGGTTGGTTCTTTGCTGCTGGGAATGATAACTCGGACAGCCTTGGACCCCAATGTCCGGTTAGAATGGTTCTCTGCCAGGACCGTCTCTCGTCGCCTCTGTCCCTGGCTTGCAGTTTCTCCTCTGCCTCACGGACTCCTCAGCTGCTGCTGACCTGTCCCTTCCTCTAAGGAACCCTTCTGGTCACTTCAGAAGTGGGTTCTGGTCTCCCTAACCCTGCCTCAGTTCCAGCTTTTATAGGGCAGCCAGCTCCCCCTACTGGCCTGGGACAGGAGGTGCTGCATGCTAATGGTCCCTAACCAGGGAACCTCCCTCCTGCTCTCAGACACAGATTATTGTTTGTGGCATCCAGGCCTGGGGTGACACAGATTCAGGTCTGGGGAATGGGCAGGCCAGTCCATAGCTTCAATGCCTTCATCTTGCAGGAACTGCTGACACACTCCAGCCACATGAGGTCAGGCATTGTCCTGCATTAGGAGGAACCCAGAGCCAACCGCACCAGCATATGGTCTCACAAGGGGTCTGAGGATCTCATCTCGGTACCTAATGGCAGTCAGGCTACCTCGGGCAAGCACATGGAGGGCTGTGTGGCCCTAGAAAGAAATGCCACCCCACACCATTACTGACCCACTGCCAAACCGGTCATGCTGAAGGATGTTGCCACGTCTGTCACATGTGCTCAGTGTGAACCTGCTTTCATCTGTGAAGAGCACAGGGCGCCAGCGGCGACTTTGCCAATCCTGGTGTTCTGTGGCAAATGACAAGCGTCCTGCACGGTGTTGGGCTGTGAGCACAACCCCCATCTGTGGACATCGGGCCCTCATACCACCCTCACGGAGTCGATTTCTAACTGTTTGTGCAGACACATGCACATTTGTGGCCTGCTGAAGGTCATTGTGTAGGGCTCTGGCAGTGCTCCTCCTGTTCCTCCTTGCACAAAGGCGGAGGTAGCGGTACTGCTGCTGGGTTGTTGCCCTCCTATGCCCCCTCAACGTCTCCTGGTGTACTGGCCGGTCTCCTGGTAGCGCCTCCAGCCTCTGGACACTACGCTGACAGACACAGCAAACCTTCTTGCCACAGATCGCATTGATGTGCCATCCTGGATGAGATCCCACAGGAGACCATCCGCAACCTCATCAGGAGCATGCCCAGGCGTTGTAGGGAGGCCATACAGGCACGTGGAAGCCACACACAATACTGAGCCTCATTTTGACTCGTTTTAAGGACATTACATCAAAGGTGGATCAGCCTGTAGTGTGTTTTTCCACTTTAATTTTGGGGATGGCTCCAAATCCAGGCCTCCATTGGTTAATAAATTTGATTTCCATTGATGATTTTTGTGTGATTTTGTTGTCAGCACATTCAACTTTGTACAGAACAAAGTATTCAATGAGAATATTTCATTCATTCAGATCTAGGATATGTTATTTGAGTGTTCCCTTTATTTTTTTGAGCAGTGTGTTTAACTATGTATCTATAGATCTATCTGCTTATAACTATCTATCTACTATATACAGTTGAAACCAGAAGTTTACATACACTATATAAAAAGACAAATCTGCATGTTTTTCTCAATATCTGACATGAAATCAGAATAAACCTTTCCCATTTTAGGTCAATTAGGATTACCATCATTTTTAATATTTGCCAAATGCCAGAATAATGAGAGAGAGAGAATGTTTTAAGGCATTTTTATTACTTACTGCAAAGTCAAAAGTTTACATACATTTCATTACTATTTGGTACCATTGCCCTTAACCCCTTTACAGCCCAGGGCATACTAATACGTACCTGCGCCCTGGGCTCTAAGAGCCAGGTACGTATTAGTACGCCCTGTTGATTTCGCCCACACACAGGCTGTGCGGGTGCGATCTCTACTGGGTGTCAGTTGATTGTTACAGCTGACACCCGGTGCTATGTGCAAGGACTGCTCCCGGCACATTAACCCCCGCAATGCTGTGATCGAAGTCGATCGCAGCATTGCGGAGGTAAGCGCGATACTCACTCACTTCCTCCCCCGGCGTCCCGCGATGTCTGAGGCCAGGTCCTGTGGTTGTCATGATGACCCGGATGTCGTCATGACAACAGCCGGGTCACCAGACAGCAGGAAGATACTTTGATCATGAGCAGTGCATGACCAAAGTATCTTCTGCATCTGCAGCGCTGACAGCCTGTATAGCACAGGGATGGTGCTCCATTCCTATGCGATACAGGCGATCAGAGTAAAAAAAAAGTAAAAGTTCCATAGTGGGACAAAGTATAAAAGTAAAAAAAGTGTTAAAAAATAAAAAAATAAAAAAATACATTTTTGTAAAAATATATAAAAAAAAAAAAATAATCCACCAAAAATAAAAATATAATGTACCCATCAATAAATATTATTATAAAAAAAAACAAACAAAACAATAAAATTACACATATTTGGTATCGCCGCATCTGGCACGACCTGACCTATAAAACTGTTCCACTAGTTAACCCCTTTAGTGAACACGGTAAAAAATAAAAATAAAAAACAAAGCAAAAAACGATGCTTTATTATCATACCGGCAAACAAAAAATGGAATAAAATGCGATCAAAAAGACGAATTTAAATAAAAATGGTACAGCTGAAAATGTCACCTTGTCCCGCAAAAAACAAGCCGCTCTATTAGCTGAAAAATAAAAAAGTCATAGCTCTCAGAATAAATCGATGCAAAAAATATTTTTTTCTATAAAATAGCTTTTATTGTGTAAAAGCGCCAAAACATAAAAAAACGGTATAAATGTGGTACCGCTGTAAACATACTGACCCGAAGAATAAAGCTACCTTATCAATTTTATCACACGTGGAACAGCATAAAACATTTTAAAAAACAAACAATTCCTGAATTGCTGGTTTTTGTTTATTCTGCCTCCCAAAAATCGGAATAGAAAGCGATCAAAAAATGTCATGTGCCTGAAAATGGTTCCAATAAAAATGTCAATTCATTCCACAAAAAACAAGCCGTCACATGATTCTGTCGGCCAAAATATGGAAAAATTATAGCGCTCAAAATATGGCGATGCAAAAACTATATTTTGCAAAAAAATGCGTCTTTTAGTATGTGACAGCTGTCAATCATAAAAACCTGCTATGAATCTAGTATCTCTGTAATTACACCGACCTGAAGAATAAAGTCGCCCAATCACTTTTGTACCACACGAGGAATGGCGTAAAAAATAAACTCTAAGGTTAGGGTTGTGCTAGGGTTAGGGTTGTGTTAGGGTTGGGATTTTTTTCAAAAAAAAAAAAAAAGATGACGATATGGCGACTAGTGTTGAGCGCAAGTGCTCGCTACTTGAGTTTGCATCGGGTGCTCGGGTATGCACTGAGTATCGCGGGTGCTCGAGTGACATGCTCGAGTCTTCGCCCCATATGCTTCGTGGCCCAAAAAACCTCGTAGGGATTGCCTGCCATGCACGAGCGATCCCCGCATGTTTTTTTTTGGGTGTCTAATAACCGTGAAACATGCGAGCGGGGACTCAAGCATGTCACTTGAGCATGTGCGATACATGGTGCATACCTGAGTACCCGATGCAAACTCAAGTAGCGAGCACTTGCGCTCAAGACTAATGACAACTTATTCAATATGATGACCTAATGCTATCAAATTCTGTGTCATACCTCTGTGTTCAAAATGTTCACTATAACCCTTGATAAAATCCTTGAGGGGTGTAGTTTCCAAAATGGGGTCACTTGTGGGGGGTTTCCACTATTTAGGCACATCAGGGGCTCTCCAAACGCGACATGGCGTCTGCTCTCAATTCCAGCTAATTTTGCGTTTAAAAAGTCACACAGTGCTCCTTCCCTTCTGAACTCTGCCGTGCGCCCAAACACTGTATTATCCCCACATATGGGATATTGGCGTACTCAGGAGAAATTGCACAAAAGTTTTTGGGATCCATTTTCTCCTCTTATCCTTGTGAAAATAAAAAAATTGGGGCTAAAACATCATTTTTGTGGAAAAAGTTTTTTTATTTTCACAGCTCCATGTTATAAACTTCTGTAAAGTACTTGGGGGTTCAGGATGCTCACCACACATCTAAATAAGTTCCCTGAGGGGTCTAGTTTCCAAAATGGTGTCACTTGTGGGGGGTTTCCACTGTTTAGGCACATCAGCGGCTTCCCAAACGCAACATGGCGTCCGCTAATTATTCAAGCAAATTTTACATTCAAAAAGTCAAATGGCGCTCCTTCCCTTCCGAACCCTCCCGTGTGCCCAAACAGTGTTTTTTTCCCACATATGGGGTATCTGCGTGCTCAGGGGAAATTGCACAACCAATTTTAGGGTCCAATTTTTCCTGTTACCCCTGCGAAAATAAAAAAAATTGGGTCTAAAGTAACATTTTTGTGAAAAAAGTTAAATCTTAATTTTTTTCTTCCACATTCCAAAAATTCCTGTGAAGCACCTGAAGGGTTAATAAACTTTTTGAATGTGGTTTTGAGCACCTTGAGGGGTGCAGTTTTTAGAATGATGTCACTTTTGGGTATTTTCTGTCATAAAGACCCCTCAAAGTGACTTCAAATGTGATGTGGTCCCTAAAAGAATGGTTTTGTAAATTTTGTTGGAAAAATGAGAAATCGCTGGTCAACTTTTAACCCTTATAGCTCCCTAATAAAAAAAATTTTGTTCCAAAATTGTGCTTATGTAAAGTAGACACGTGGGAAATGTTATTTATTAACTATTTTGTGTGACATATCTCTCTGATTTAAAGGCACAAAAATTCAAATTTTGAAAAGTGCAAAATTTTCAACATTTTCGCCAAATTTCCATTTTTTTCCAAATAAACGCAAGTGATATCGAAGAAATTTAACCACAATCATGAAGTACAGTATGTCATGAAAAAACAATCTCAGAATCAGGCGGATCAATTGAAGCGTTCCAGAGTAATTACCTCAAAAAGTGACAGTGGTCAGAATTGTAAAAATTGGCCTGGTCATTAACGTGTAAACCACCTTGGGTAGTAAAGGGGTTAAACTGAATGACTTGGGTCAAACATTTGGGATATCCTTCCACAAGCTTCTCACAATAGTTGGTTGGAATTTGGGCCCATTCCTCCTGACAAAACTGGTGTAATTGATCCAGGTTTGTAGGTTGCCTTGCTCGCACCTGCCTTTTCAGCTTTGCCCATAAATTTTCAATAGGATTGAGATCAGGGCTTTATGATGGCCATTCCAAAACATTGACCTTGTTACCCATAAGCTACTTTGTTACCATTTTGGCAGTATGCTTTGGGTCATTGTCCATTTGGAAGACCCATTTCAGCCCAAGCTTTAACTTCCTGGCTGATGTCTTGAGATGTTGCTTCAGTATTGCCACATAATCTTCTTTTCTCATGATGCCATCTATTTTGTGAAGTGCACCAGTCCCTCCTGCAGCAAAACAATGCCACAACATGATACTGCCACCCCCGTGTTTCACAGTTGGGATGATGTTTTTAGGCTTCCATGCTTCTCCCTTTTTCTTCTAAACGTAACGATGGTCATTATGCCCAAAAAGTTAAATTTTAGTTTCATCAGACCACAGGACATGTCTCCAAAAATGAAGGTCTTTGTATCTGTGTGCATTTGCAAACATAAATCTGGCTTTTTTATGTTTCGTTTAGAGCTTCTTCCTGGCAGAGTAGCCTTTCAGCCTATGTTGAAACAGTACTCATCTCACTGTGGTTATTGACACAATCTTACCAGCTTCCACCATCATCTTCACAAGGTCTTTTGCTTTTGTCCTTGAGTTGATATGCACATGTCATACCAAAGCACGTTCATCTCTGGGAAACAGAACAAATTTCCTTCCTGAGCGGTATGATGGCTGCACATTTCCATCTTGTTTGTACTTGCGTATAATTGCTTGTACTAATGAATGAGGCACCTTCAGGTATCTTGAAAATGTACCCAAGGATGAGCCAGACTTGTGCAAGTCCACAATTCTCTTCCTGATATCTTGGCTGATTTCTTTAGACTTTCCCATGATGCTACACAAAGAAGCAGTGTGTTTCAGGTGTGCATTAAAATACATCTACAGGTGTGTCTCTAATTAATTCAGATGTTGCTAAAAAAAACTATCAGAAGCTTCCAAACACTTGATATCATCATATGGGCAGTCCAGAATTGTTTAAAGTTATAGTAATCTTTCTGTATGTAAATTTTTGACTTTGCAGTAAGTAATAAAAATGAACATTCTCTCTCTCTCATTATTCTGGCTTTTGGAAAATATTAAACATTATAGTAATCCTAATTGACTTAAAACGGGAAAGGTTTATTCTAATTTCATGTCAGATATTGAGAAAAAACATGCATATGTGTCTTTTTATACAGTGTATGTAAACTTTGTGTTTCAACTGTATATCTATTCTCTGTCTATCATCTATCTTATCTAGTGTCGATCTACTGTATTTATCTATTATTTATCTATTTATTTATGTAAAAAAATTAAGAAAGGTAGTCATGGGCTTTCAAGAGTGCAAAAAGTTTTAGTTTTAATCAGCCCATGTGTGCGATGGCAACATTTCGAATCCATATAATTGATCTAGTGATGAGCTAATCTGTCAAAATTCGAATTCAGGCTCCAAAGTTTAATAAATATATGTATCTGTGTCGGCCACTACCGAGCCGGGTGTAATGTTGGCCAACTGGTCACGGCGGTCTCGTTCTCCGGCAGGCCGTCCTCAATAGAATAAAAAAGGGAAAGTTGTTGAAGGGATGCAGGATCAGCCCGTCTCAATAAGCAATATCCAGACTTCAGATGCAACAGTGTTACGCTCACGCCCGGACAGACTGGGGTGAGCGTGGTTCGTGGTCCCACTGGGCCACGCACCGAGGAGTGCCTGGAGGGTCGTGATTAGGTGACTCGCCAGATCCGACCACGAACACACGGTGGCTTAATCGACTCCGTGGTCTGAGGAGGGAAATGGGAGGTGGCCCAGGTGCTACTCCAGGTCAGACCCCGGTCACAGCTGTTGACCCACACCGGGGAATGCAGGAATGGGCAGGTTTGGCTGGTATGCAGACAGGCGGGTGCTGGCAGACACGACTGGTATGCAGACAGGTGGGTACTGGCAGGCACGGCTGGTATGCAGGCAGGAGGGTACCGGCAGGCACGGCTGGTATGCAGACAGGCCGATAATGCAGACAGGCGGTTACTGGCAGGTAGGGAAACAGGCTGGATAGGGACCAGTACAGACTGGGATACAGGAACAGAGCCGCAGGTGTGGTGGAAAAGCAGAGCAGAGCCGCAGGCGCGAAGGACAAGCAGATCAGAACCGCAGGCGCGGAGGACAAGTGGAGCAGAGCAGAGCAGAACCGCAGACGCGGAGGACAAGCGGAGCAGAGCAGAACCGCAGACGCGGAGGAAAAACGGAGCAGAGCAGAACCGCAGACGTGGAGGACAAGCGGAGCAGAGCAGAGTTAAGCTGCAGGTGCAGAGGGCAAGAGGAGCAGAGCAGAGCCGCAGGTGCAGAGGACAAGCAGAGCAGAGCAGAGCAGAACAACAGGCGCAGAGGACAAGCGGAGCAGAGCAGAGTGGAATCGCAGGCGCGGGGGACAAGCAGAGCAGAGTTAAGCTGCAGGTGCAGAGGGCAAGAGGAGCAGAGTGGAGCAGAGCCACAGGTGCAGAGGGCAAGTGGAGCAGAGCAGAGCAGAACCGCAGGCGCAGAGGACAGGCAGAGCAGAGTTAAGCTGCAGGTGCAGAGGGCAAGAGGAGCAGAGCAGAGCCGCAGGTGCAGGCAGACAGACAGGGCTCTGTTCACATGGAACAGACTGGGAAACACAGGAAGATAGCTAGAACACAGGACGTAGATACGGAGGCAGGGAAACGGGACAAGCAGAAACAGATACACACAAGGTACTTGCAATGAAGTAGCGAGTGGACACAAAACTCACAAACAGAAGTACAGAGACAATGAGTTGGAGTTAGGTGCAGGTTCAGACACTGCAGCAGGAAAAGGAAAGCATCGGACATAGAGACAAACAGGTAAAGGGCTAGGACACAGTTCAGACAGGAACTGAACCTGGAACAAGAAACAGGAACGAGCCTGGGTTCTCAGCCCCCAGGGTGGCGGAAACAGACTAGAAGTCACAGATACAGGTAACGGGACTGGGTACTCAGCCCCCAGGGTGGCGGAAACAGACTAGAAGTCACAGATACAGGTAACGGGCCTGGGTACTCAGCCCCCAGGGTGGCGGAAACAGACTAGAAGTCTCAGATACAGGTAACGGGCCTGGGTACTCAGCCCCCAGGGTGGCGGAAACAGACAAGATACAGGACAGGACCTGGCAACTCAGTTGCACAGAACTCACTGAAAGAAAGTGTTGCTCAAGCACCTCCTACTGGGTGGAGGGAGTTTAAGTATCCAGTGACTAACAGCAATAGGCTGGGGATGCATTAGGTCTGCGCACACTGTAACTTTAAGAATCAGGAAGTAACAGGGCCGCCGCCCTAAGCAATCAGACAAGAGACATGCAAACAGCAAGTAATGGAGCAAAGTGTGCAGCCTGGACTGATAGGTAAGTTGGCGGTCTTGCATGGTGGGAGATGGTAAGCCATGCCAGCATGCCGCCAGGGATGTTGCAAACAGGAAGAAAAACTTGTGTTTACTGGAGCAGTTGATGATGATGATGATTGATTACAGCTCTCTAGTTATTCAGTACACTGAGCCAACAACCCCTCATAGTGTGATGAACCCGGCACTTTTCCAGCAATGTGTAGCAGCTCTCCTCACTCCCGCTGCATATAGCACTATACTTGCACTAAAATTTCTCCTCTCAGCCTGGACCTTGGCATCCATGGCACCTCAGGCTTATTGGAAAGTACCTCAGCTCTCTTCCCACTGCTGACAACTAAGGGTCCTCCATAAACATCCCTCGTCTGATCCCTAGCTGATGCCGTCTGGCAGTTGGGCGCTTCTTGAACCGTGGAGGACGCTATGTCCCATGCGCCTGCGCAGTTTTCACTAGAGTTCCGACAGCGACCACAGCAAAAGCACTGGCTGACCTCCTTGATCTCCAGCACCACTCCATCCCAGGGGCACAGGGTTGCTTCTCCTGGGCTTAGTAGTTCTCCTGCAGGGGCTGCCACCCACCAGACTTCACAACAGCCCTTACACTAATTACATGTGTGTGTGTAATAATGGCTGAAGAGATGGCTTCTCACACCATCAGAGTTCACAGATATTTTTGACACCTGTCTTTGCAGGGCGCCAAACTTGTACAAATATTTTTAAAAAGTTTACTCACCCAGTCCTTACCTGTCCCACCGCACAGCCCCATTCCAGCCTGGTTGTCCTCTTCGGACCGGTCACTGGTATAGTCTGCACTGGGTCATCTTTGGCGTCATCGACATCTCCGTGGCTGATTAGGCATGATGGCAGCGCAGCAGGACAGGTGACAGCAGAGTGAGGGTCTTTTTTTTTAACCCCTTGCAAACTCCTTATAATCCAACAAAATCTGTGGCTGGCCAGCTGGTCTCTGTTTTGCTTGTTTTATCGAAAGTGAATCTAAAAAAATTCAAATTCAGCCAAATCCGAATTTTTTTTAAATTCAAGATTAATTAAATTCTCTCATTTCAAACTTGAGCCCTTTCTGTGAAGTATAATATAGTAGGATGACATTGTGAGATTCTGCAGTTATTGCCATCTGTACTTGTGGCATTGAGCTGTGTTTGGGCACATTCAGCACCTCCTGTATAGTCACTTGAGTTACGTCTTAGAATTCTCCAATTACTGGACAGAAAATTGACCTCATTTAATTAAACACTTACTGACATCATGCAGACAAAAGCTCAAATTGGCTCGTAGTGTACCTGATATGGCTAAACGTGGCTTTCCCTGCCCTGCAGATCACATAGGCAGATTGTGTTTGCTTAGAATAGAAGAAAACTAAACTACATTCACTTCACCTCTTGACATTTCTAGGTCTCCTCTTCTTACAAGGAAAACAACAGCAGAAATTTGAACCAAGAGAATTGGTATTTTTCGAGTAATATCATCATTTTTCTACTTCTAAATCTCATCGTCTGACATAGCCGCCTCATTATGGAAGCCCCCTGGTCAGACGCAGTCACTCCTATCTTGATTTATTTTTTTCTGATCCAATACATTTGACATATAAAACAGTGTGTTCTTGGTACTTGGTGACCTCGGCACCACATGTACATCTTCTGATAATCAGCTACATTGTCATCATTCTATAAATTTTTTTTAATCATTTCTTCATTTCAACCATGTGTAGCAACACATAAAGCCACCATGTGGAAAAATGGCGTCCATTTTAATGGATTTATTGCTATTTTTATGCTTCTTGCCTTTTTATTAGCTCCTTTAATTTATTATGGTCCACAATGGTGAACTTTTGGGGGTGTAATATGAGCTAGAGATGTAGAAAGACTTTCATTCACCCAGGGAAAAGTTTTTCACTTGCTGCCCCAGAATTGTATGTAAAAGCCAAAGTAAGTTATTGGTGCACTACTGAATTAGTTATAATAATAATAATAATATAATAATAACAATAGTTTTTAATATAGCGTCAACATATTCCGCAGCACTTTGCATTTTATTGTTATGACAATAAAGACATTACAGAATAACACATAACTCAGATACCAAAAGGAGTGAGGGCCCTGCTCACAAGCTCACAATCTATGAGTTGGCTTTCAACTCCTGTAGATCATTAGTTTTTCTCATGTACCTCACAATGTCTTTAAGGGTATGTTCATGTAAGGTGAGCATGGCGGTAGTCATGGGTGAGGGGATGCTGTATCCACACCTTGGCACCCCACAAGTAGATAATGTCCCGTTTCCCTTGAGGTGTGTGTACGTGATAACACTCATGGTTTGGCTTGAAGCCTTCGCTGACTCCTCAATTCCAGATCCAGGATCAGCCGCACATTGAACAGGAGACACTTGATCCTTTTCAAACAAATGAACTTTACTGAACAGTCCAAACTCCATCTTTGTCACAGCACAGTATAATGTTACAGTCACATCTTTTTCAGCCTGAGCTATCCCTTTCTGGTCTGGCACCCCCGGCCCCTGGAATACTTTATCCAGCTTCACAGCTCTTATGCGTTCCGACCTGCCTTTCTGACTTTGTTTATCATCCGGCTTCCTCTTTGGAAAGTGAATAAGGCATTCTCCTGTGTACCTAATTCAGGCAGTAGGCCCTGGATGTCCCAGGAAGGTCCACTAAAGTTAGTGGTGGCCGTCCGCATGCTGCCCAAAAGTTTGTACTTTCCTGTGCTTTTCAGCCCTCTAGCCTTGGTCTCTACTAATCACTCTTCCTATCTAATCTTCTCATCAACTGCCTCAAAGCAGGAAGTGTTCTCCCATATAACTAAGCAGCCCCCTCCCAAATTGGGGCTGCTCCCTAACACTTTAACTGTTTATATGCTAACTATTTCCTGATCCTATTGGTACACTTCCCCATTCCTATCTATATCTATCACTTTATCCTATTCCTATACCTTATACTGTCCCCATACTCAATACAATAACACTTTACATTTTTATGAAAATTCATTTCAGTCATCAACATACTAAATACTTATAACATTCTATAAAATTGTACATATTATGTCATTCACTTCATTACTAGTGTTGAGCGTGCGTGTATTGTTAACCCTTTATTTGCGGCGTGCTCAGCATCTATGTCAGTGTCACCGTGGCGGCATGTGTAACGACTGTTAGACAGCTGTGACAAATGCAGGGATAGCCTAACAAACAGGCTGCCGTGGTGACACTAACATAGATGCCGAGCACGCCGCAAATATTCGGCGAGCACCCCAGCGTTCTCATCGAAAGGGTTAACAATACACGCTTTACACTGTTTACACGCAATTCACTATTTATTACACATAAACAATTCAGATTACTGCTCTTGAAATTATAGAAATATACAAAAACACATCTGTTTTATTAGAGAGGGAAGCAGAGCATGTTTGTCCCTGACACACTCTTACATTCACACTTTTATTTGTCAGATTTTGAAAGCTTTTTGATGACAAGAACAGCATAGCATTCTGCTCTCTTCAGTCCAGTGGAAAATATATAAGTCTGATGGACCTGCTATAATCTAATAGGATATGATAAATCAGCTTTAAAATGTATCACAGATTTTCCATTTCAATGGCGGATTTTGTAGAACAGATGTCAATCTGAAGAAAACAGAACTATTTTCTAAGGGACTGAGTATTTCAATATCAGTCATTCAATGTTCTTTTTACCACCTCGCCCAGAAGCGTATTCTAAGGTGTGACGACAGTTTCTGAAAATATATTCATTGTAATGTAACTCCTGTTCTTCACCGTTTCTTGTTTTTGCCCCCTCATTGTTTAGATCAACGTAATTCAGAAAGTAAGTAACAAAAGTTGAGCAAAACTTTGTGGAGCCTTGGTCCAGCACCCACTTTGGCAGCTCCAAAACAGTCCTATTAACCTCCTGCTAACTTCCAGCATTCTTGGTGTCTCTTCTGATTTGTAGGCCCATAATGATTATCGTGTTGACATCATGCTGGACTTACTAATCAGATGATGTGCCATAGATGAAGGCAAGTAAGGTTCACATGGCTCTGGTCTTCCAGTCAAGGACTACTTGCATGGCCGCTCAAATCTGGATCCTTCAAATCTTTTTGCCCAAATTTATAGATAACTAAATGCATAGCCTATGAATAGGTTCACATTTTTCTACTTGTTCCAGACTATACATTTTAAATTACTCAAGTCTTTTCTAATATGTTTTACAGCCCAGACCTTTAGTTGCTGTTATATTTGTTTTTGCGATACTCATTGAAAGAACAATTTCACGTATTGCACTTCCCTTTGCCATGTGTAACAGTGAACTGTCCGAGGAAAGCTGGCAGCTCTTATTTGGGCTTCCACGGACAGGCTTTGCACAAGAAACCCCATTTAGCAGATGCACTCCAGCCACTCCATGGACCCTGCACTTCATACGTTAGATCTATGGAGTGACTGCTAGCTGGTGGAGCAAGCTAGCAGAAGGAAGAATTAGCAAGCCGGGTCATATCAAGGAAGTAAAAGTCAGAGATAAAATCAGAGGATATGGACATGGTCAGGAGGTTACAGACATCACCAAGAGAAATGAAAGTAGCAACAGGTGTGTGAACCCAGATAAGTATAACTTATAACCGGTAGCTAGAAAGCACTACTGAAGGTTTAAATAGTGAAAAAGTAGTCAGCCCAGCTATTTTTCTAGTATCAGTAGGTAGGCATTAGGCAGAGGTAAGTTAGCAGTACTGGAGGGAATCCTAGAGAATAGAGAGTAAACAAATAGCACAATCCAAATGGGGTAAAAATGCCTTAAATTCAACACAGAATCCTGTGTATTCTCGTACTAAATTTGACTTCCTTCTCTTGATTTGCGTTCACGCTGCACAAGACTTAATGTAACCTTACTGAGCACAGGCAGATCATACTTGCCAAGTTTTTTGAGTTACCATAAAGGACAAAAAAGGTTGAGAAGCGAATTGGAAAAATGTTTTTCCGCGCCTCTTTTCCAGTTCCCTCTGCAACCTCTAACTGTGTGCTTGTGTGTGCGCAAAGTCTGCTTTTCGTGAGAAGTTTTGGGAGGTTTCTACATCATCTGGGAGATTTGCGAACTCCTCTAGGAGTCCAGGAGGTTTCCTCTTTTTCCAGAACCTGTCCAGACATTCTGGGGTTATTGGCAAGCATGAGATTTTGTACATACTGTGGGCCTTTTCTTTTTTTGAAGACCTCTTCCTCGTTAATTTTGTATGTGGTGTCAAGGGTGCCAGAAAATTGACAGGAGGAGACGCGTGCTACAGATTTGGCATTGGGACCCAGTTACTTCTCAGGGTGGAATCTCCAGAATTTATCATGATATTTTAAATGAGATCTCACTGAAGCGCTACAGAGTGGACATTTCTCATCTACTAAAGATACCTCTGGTGAGACCTTCAAAAATCCAGCTAGCTCTCATGCACCCGGAAACACAATGCACTCTTTTTGAAGTTCCTTAATTGTCGACCTAAAGTCTCTTCTGTCTCTTACCTCATGTGAACTTCAAGTCAACTTCAATAAGAAGGGTCACGTATTAGGCGTCTCGTTCTTCGCGACTTCATTTTTAGATCCAATACAGATTTCTTTAGCAGTAGACATATTACGAGTCGGGCCCTCCAGTTCTTGTTGCATTTTATGTCAAAAGAAACCAATATTTTGATCTTTACAGACAGATTTGTCAAAGTTCTGTGACATCTGTGAGCTCCAAATTGTTGATTTCTTTTATCCTGATAAATACCTGACTGGAGAACAGAAGACAAAATTTACTGACTTTTTTTTCAAAAATATGGTTCAAAGGGAAAAAAATGATAAAGATAGATTAGGTTTTAAAGGGTTCGTCTCATTCCAAGCATTGATGGCATATCATAGTGCTATGTCACCATTCTGATTAAATTGCCCATTTGTCCACTGTGTCTGATTAATTGTGGTTTGTCCTGATTCCCATCGATCACTTACTGGTCAGAAATTATAGTCAGCTTAGCTACCATACTTGGTGCAACAGTCTCCTAACACTGCTGTGACTAGAGTCTGATGGACCCCGGTGCAAGATTTAGACCGAACCCCATCCATCCTGAATAAATTATATATTATATATATGTGTGTGTATTCTGCTGTATGTCCCTTATCCTGGCTCTATCCTGGTCTATATATCCCCCATCTAGGTAGATATGTCCCCCGTTCTGCCTCTGTTCTTTAATGCATAGAAGAAAATAAATCATTATACTGACCAGGGGCATACATATAAGTCATGGGGCCCCATAGAAGAAGTATAATGCACCCCCCATAGTCTACCATATAGTATAATGCATCATATAGTCCTCAATATAATATACTGCACAGGTCATAGTCATCCATGTAGTATAATGCACCTCCATAGTCATCCATAAAGTATAATGCACCCCATAGCAATCCTATAAAGTATAATGCACCCCCATAGTCATCCATAAAGTATAATGCACCCCTATAGTCATCCAATAAAGTATAATGCACATCCCATAGTCATTCATTGTAGTATAATTCACTCCATAGTCATCCTATGTAGTATATTGCACCCCTATAGTCATCCTATAAAGTATAGTGCACCCCCATAGTCATCTAATAAAGTATAATGCACCCCATATTCATCCTATAAAGTATAATGCACCGCGAGTCATCCATAGTTGTATAATACATGGCCCATAGACATCCATAAAGTATAATGCACCCCATAGTCATCCTGTAAAGTATAATGAACCCCAATATTCATCCATAGTTGTATAATGCATGGCCCATAGTCTTCCATAAAGTATAATGGACCCCCATAGTCATCCTATAAAATATAATGAACCCCAAAGTCATCCAAAGTTGTATAATGCACCCCCATAGTCATCATATAAAGTATAATGTCATCCATAGTAGTATGGCCACTGATTTATAAAAAATAATAATAATAATAATCTACTTTCCTTTTCCTTTTCTCCATCGCCTCATGTGTCCCCTTGTGAAGCCAGCAGCAGACATCGGTGTGCAATGGGAGCGTCTGACGTCACTGCCATGCGCCCTGTCATGTGCACACCGATGTCATCTGCTGGCCTCTAATTGTCCGAGGACACACATCCAGTTGAAGCTTCTGCTGGCATCGGTGGGCCTGATCGTTATGCCGCTGTTGACTAGTAACAATAGTATCAATGTCTGTAATGGGAAAATATTTTTAAAGGGGTTGCTCATGAGTAATAGTTTTTCCCCTAATAATGTATAAGGTATGTCAAGTGGAAACATTGGATATCAGAAGTTTACTGGGTTGGGTTTCATTCGAAAAACCCTTTAAAGAGGACCTGTCACTGGCCGTAAATATGTATTTTTTACCTGGTGTAAATGCTATTTTTCTCCTGAGTCTTGCATTGTTTTTTTTTGTTCCTGCTCTTATTTCTGAGATATGTCTCTTTCTTTCTTGTATGTAAATATAATATTTTACCAAGTAGGTGTGATCCTCAATTCTTCTATGTGGGAGTCTTTTCGATGACCACACCAATTTGGCTGAAAAGATTAGATTGATATGTATGAAAAAAGGTGCATATCTCAGGAATGGAGAGATTCAGGAACAAAGCATTTACACCAGGTATATTTATGGCAAATGAAAGGTGTTCTATAAGATCTGCCCTAGTCCATTTTCAGCAGTTAAATCAATGGAAATTGTGCCTGAGAAGAATTAAAGTGCTTTCTTGACTAGAGATGAGTGAATCCGTAGAGAGTGAGAGAGTCACCATTCATTTCTATGGGTTTAGATTCAGGTTCAAGTTTGGGTACAGTTCTATATAACTGCATGGTGGGCCCCAAGTATGAATTTTCTCTGGTGAGCCCAAGGAAGTCCAGTCCGACGCTGCCTAAGCTACTACAAAATGGCGCCGTCCCTTATTATGTAGCATCCTATCTATGTATGGCGCCATTCCTTATTATGTAACATCCTCTCTATCTATGTATGGTGCCGTCCCTTCTTATGTAGAAGCCTCTCTAGCGATGTATGGAGCCATCCCTTATTATGTAGCATCCTCTCTGTGTATGGCACCGTCCCTTATTATGTAGCATCATCTCTAGCGATGTATGGAGCCATCCCTTATTATGTAGCATCCTCTCTGTGTATGGCACCGTCCCTTATTATGTAGCATCATCTCTAGCGATGTATGGAGCCATCCCTTATTATGTAGCATCCTCTCTGTGTATGGCACCGTCCCTTATTATGTAGCATCCTCTCTGTGTATGGCACCGTCCCTTATTATGTAGCATCCTCTCTATGTATGGCGCCATCCCTTCTTATGCAGCATCCTCTCTATGTATGGCGCCGTCCCTTATTATGTAGCATCCTCTCTATGTATGGCGCTGTGCCTTATTATGTAGCATCCTCTCTATGTATGGCGCCATTCCTTATTATGTAGCATCCTCTCTATGTACGGTACCGTCCCTTATTATGCAGCATCCTCTCTATGTATGGCACCGTCCTTTATTAAGTAACATCCTCTCTATGTATGGCACCGTCTTTATTAAGTAACATCCTCTCTATGTATGGCACCGTCCCTTATTATGTAACATCCTCTCTATGTATGGCGAAATCCCATATTATGTAGCATCCTCTATGTATGGCACCGTCCCTTATTATGTAGCATCCTCTCTAACTATGTATGGTGCTGTCCGTTATTATGTAGCATCCTCTATGTATGGCGCTGTCCCTTATTATGTAGCATACTCTCTATCTATGTATGGTGCCGTCCCTTATTATGTAGCATCCTCTCTATGCATGGCACCGTTTCTTATTATGTAACATCCTCTTTATGTATGGTGCCGTCTCATATTATGCAACATCCTCTCTATGTATGGCGCCGTCCCTTATTATGTAATATCTTGCTTTGTATGGCGCCGTCCCTTATTATGTACCATCCTCTCTATGTATGGCGCCGTTCCTTATTATGTAACATTCTCTCTAGCTGTGTATAGCACCGTCCCTTATTATGTACCATCCTCTCTATGTATGGCGCCGTTCCTTATTATGTAACATTCTCTCTATCTATGTATGGTGCCGTCCCTTATTATGTAGCATCCTCTATGTGTATGGAGCCATCTCTTATTATGTAACATCCTCTCTATGTATAGCGCCATCCCTTATTATGTAGCATTCTCTCTATGTATGTTGCCATTCCTTATTACATAGCATCTTCTCTATGTATGGCACCGTCCCTTATTATGTAGCATCCTCTCTATCTATGCATGGCGCCGTCCCTTACTATATAACATCCTCTCTATGTATGGCGCCATCCCTTATTATGTAGCATCATCTCTAGCTATGTAAGGCACCGTCACTTATTATGTAAAATCCTCTCTTTGTATGGCGCCATCCCTTATTATGTAGCATCCCCTCTAGCTATGTAAGGCACCGTACCTTATTATGTAACATCCTCTATATGTATGGCGCTGTGCCTTATTATATAACATCCTCTCTATGTATGGCACTGTCCCTTATTATGTAGCATCCTCTCTTTGTATGGCGCCATTCCTTATTATGTAACATTCTCTCTAGCTGTGTATGGCACCGTCCCTTATTATGTAGCATCCTCTCTATGTATAGTGCCGTCCCTTATTATGTAGCATCCTCTCTATGTATGTTGCCATCCCTTATTACATATCATCCTCTCTATGTATGGCGCCGTCCCTTATTATGTGGCATCCTCTCTATCTATGCATGGCGCCGTCCCTTATTATATAACATCCTTTCTATGTATGGCGCCATCCCTTATTATGTAGCATCATCTCTAGCTATGTAAGGCACCGTCCCTTATTATGTAAAATCCTCTCTATGTATGGCGCCATCCCTTATTATGTAGCATCCTCTCAAGCTATGTAAGGCACCGTCCCTTATTATGTAGCATCCCCTCTATCTATGTATGGTGCTGTCCGTTATTATGTAGCATCCTCTCTATGTATGGCACCGTCCCTTATTATGTAGCATCCTCTCTATCTATGTATGGTACTGTCCCTTATTATGTAGCATCCTCTCTATGTATGGCGCTATCCCTTATTATGTAGCATCCTCTCTGTGTATGGCACCGTCCCTTATTATGTAGCATCCTCTCTGTGTATGGCACCGTCCCTTATTATGTAGCATCCTCTCTATGTATGGCGCCATCCCTTCTTATGCAGCATCCTCTCTATGTATGGCGCCGTCCCTTATTATGTAGCATCCTCTCTATGTATGGCGCTGTGCCTTATTATGTAGCATCCTCTCTATGTATGGCGCCATTCCTTATTATGTAGCATCCTCTCTATGTACGGTACCGTCCCTTATTATGCAGCATCCTCTCTATGTATGGCACCGTCCTTTATTAAGTAACATCCTCTCTATGTATGGCACCGTCTTTATTAAGTAACATCCTCTCTATGTATGGCACCGTCCCTTATTATGTAACATCCTCTCTATGTATGGCGAAATCCCATATTATGTAGCATCCTCTATGTATGGCACCGTCCCTTATTATGTAGCATCCTCTCTAACTATGTATGGTGCTGTCCGTTATTATGTAGCATCCTCTATGTATGGCGCTGTCCCTTATTATGTAGCATACTCTCTATCTATGTATGGTGCCGTCCCTTATTATGTAGCATCCTCTCTATGCATGGCACCGTTTCTTATTATGTAACATCCTCTTTATGTATGGTGCCGTCTCATATTATGCAACATCCTCTCTATGTATGGCGCCGTCCCTTATTATGTAATATCTTGCTTTGTATGGCGCCGTCCCTTATTATGTACCATCCTCTCTATGTATGGCGCCGTTCCTTATTATGTAACATTCTCTCTAGCTGTGTATAGCACCGTCCCTTATTATGTACCATCCTCTCTATGTATGGCGCCGTTCCTTATTATGTAACATTCTCTCTATCTATGTATGGTGCCGTCCCTTATTATGTAGCATCCTCTATGTGTATGGAGCCATCTCTTATTATGTAACATCCTCTCTATGTATAGCGCCATCCCTTATTATGTAGCATTCTCTCTATGTATGTTGCCATTCCTTATTACATAGCATCTTCTCTATGTATGGCACCGTCCCTTATTATGTAGCATCCTCTCTATCTATGCATGGCGCCGTCCCTTACTATATAACATCCTCTCTATGTATGGCGCCATCCCTTATTATGTAGCATCATCTCTAGCTATGTAAGGCACCGTCACTTATTATGTAAAATCCTCTCTTTGTATGGCGCCATCCCTTATTATGTAGCATCCCCTCTAGCTATGTAAGGCACCGTACCTTATTATGTAACATCCTCTATATGTATGGCGCTGTGCCTTATTATATAACATCCTCTCTATGTATGGCACTGTCCCTTATTATGTAGCATCCTCTCTTTGTATGGCGCCATTCCTTATTATGTAACATTCTCTCTAGCTGTGTATGGCACCGTCCCTTATTATGTAGCATCCTCTCTATGTATAGTGCCGTCCCTTATTATGTAGCATCCTCTCTATGTATGTTGCCATCCCTTATTACATATCATCCTCTCTATGTATGGCGCCGTCCCTTATTATGTGGCATCCTCTCTATCTATGCATGGCGCCGTCCCTTATTATATAACATCCTTTCTATGTATGGCGCCATCCCTTATTATGTAGCATCATCTCTAGCTATGTAAGGCACCGTCCCTTATTATGTAAAATCCTCTCTATGTATGGCGCCATCCCTTATTATGTAGCATCCTCTCAAGCTATGTAAGGCACCGTCCCTTATTATGTAGCATCCCCTCTATCTATGTATGGTGCTGTCCGTTATTATGTAGCATCCTCTCTATGTATGGCACCGTCCCTTATTATGTAGCATCCTCTCTATCTATGTATGGTGCTGTCCGTTATTATGTAGCATCCTCTCTATGTATGGAGCCATCCCTTATTATGTAACATCTTCTCTATGTATGGCACCATCCCTTATTATGTAACATCCTCTCTATGTATGGCGCCATCCCATATTATGTAGCATCCTCTATGTATGGCACCGTCCCTTATTATGTAACATCCTCTCTAAGTATGGCGCCATCCCATATTATGTAGCATCCTCTATGTATGGCACCGTCCCTTATTATGTAACATCTTCTCTATGTATGGAGCCATCCCTTATTATGTAGCATCCTCTCTGTGTATGGCACCGTCCCTTATTATGTAGCATCCTCTCTGTGTATGGCACCGTCCCTTATTATGTAGCATCCTCTCTGTGTATGGCACCGTCCCTTATTATGTAGCATCATCTCTATGTATGGAGCCATCCCTTATTATGTAACATCTTCTCTATGTATGGAGCCATCCTTTATTATGTAGCATCCTCTCTGTGTATGGCACCGTCCCTTATTATGTAGCATCCTCTCTGTGTATGGCACCGTCCCTTATTATGTAGCATCATCTCTAGCGATGTATGGAGCCATCCCTTATTATGTAGCATCCTCTCTGTGTATGGCACCGTCCCTTATTATGTAGCATCCTCTCTGTGTATGGCACCGTCCCTTATTATGTAGCATCCTCTCTGTGTATGGCACCGTCCCTTATTATTAGAGATGAGCGTTGTTCTACTCGAACTGTTCGCCAATCTCAAATTCGAGCTGTTTTGGGCGGTGTTCGAGCCGGTCGGCGAACACGAACAATTTGAGAAAAATTCGGCTGTTCGAGGTTATGTTCGATAACTGTTCGTGCACCAAAATCATAACTGGATTTTTTCTCAGTAATGATGAAAATTAATGTTAATACGCAGTTTGAGTGTACAGCGGGGTGGGGGGAGGGGCAGGGGATGGATCTCTGCAGGAACAATGAAGATCTCCATTTTTTTTTCTCTTTCCCGCATTTGCAGTGGGGAGGTGCAATCTGTCAGCCTATCAGCAGCGCACACACGGAGCGAAGTGCTTTTTTTCACACAAGCAAGGGCATGTGTGATTGGCAGTGTATGTCACATGTCCTTGCCCTATAAGACCAAGCCATTTTCCCCGTCGCCACCATTTTCTCACTGCTGCAGCTGCGTGTTAGACGGCACCGCTGTTGCTGTGTGCGCTATACCTTGTTAATTTCAAGCCAATTTTCGCACAAATATACAGATAGCTTGGGAGTAGGGAATAGTTGTGATTGCAGTCCTTTTAAGGACTAGGTTACAGCATTTCCTACGACTTTTATCAGGCAGGTCTGTGCTCTTAAATAGATAGATTGTGGGAGTAAAGACTAATTGTAATTGGAGTCCTTTTCAGGACTAGGTTACATCAGTTCCTATCAGTTTTTGCCAGGCAGGTCTGTGCCAGTGCTGTGCAAGTTTTTTTCACAGCATTTGGCTGAATCTAGCAAAGCTAATCCTTTTTGGCCTATTGCAGAGTGTGTTAGTCAGTGGAGTAGCCTATCTGTGTTGCAAGATATACCACCTGTGTATAGAATACCAATTTTTTTACTGCACCTAGTGAAGTAAAATCTTTTGGGCATAGCATCATTCTATTAGTCCATCTATACTGACCTCCATCAGGTTGCAAACTGAATATAATTTTTTTCTGCATCTAGCTCTGAAAAAATATTTGGGCTTCTAGCAGTGTGTGGGACTTGGTCTATTAGTCCATCTATACTGACCTCCATCAGGTTGCAAATTAAAAATAATTTTTTTCTGCATCTAGCTCTGAAAAAATATTTGGGCTTCTAGCAGTGTGTGGGACTTGGTCTATTAGTCCATCTATACTGACCTCCATCAGGTTGCAAATTAAAAATAATTTTTTTCTTCATTTATCTCTGAAAAAATATTTGGGCTTCTAGCAGCGTGTGGGACTTGTTCTATTAGTCCTTCTATACTGACCTCCATCAGGTTGCAAATTAAAAATATTTTTTTTCTGCATCTAGCTCTGAAAAAATATTTGGGCTTCTAGCAGTGTGTGGGACTTGGTCTATTAGTCCATCTATACTGACCTCCATCAGGTTGCAAATTAAAAATAATTTTTTTCTGCATCTAGCTCTGAAAAAATATTTGGGCTTCTAGCAGTGTGTGGGACTTGGTCTATTAGTCCATCTATACTGACCTCCATCAGGTTGCAAATTGAATAAAAAAAATTTCTGCATCTAGCTCTGAAAAAATATTTGGGCTTCTAGCGGTGTGTGGGACTTGGTCTATTAGTCCATCTATACTGACCTCCATCAGGTTGCAAATTAAAAATAATTTTTTTCTGCATCTAGCTCAGAAAAAATATTTGGGCTTCTAGCAGTGTGTGGGACTTGGTCTATTAGTCCATCTATACTGACCTCCATCAGGTTGCAAATTTAAAATAATTTTTTTCTTCATTTAGCTCTGAAAAAATATTTGGGCTTCTAGCAGTGTGTGGGACTTGTTCTATTAGTCCTTCTGTACTGACGTCCAGCAGGTTCCAAATTGAATATAATTTTTTTCTGCATCTAGCTCTGAAAAAATATTTGGGCTTCTAGCGGTGTGTGGGACTTGGTCTATTAGTCCATCTATACTGACCTCCATCAGGTTGCAAATTAAAAATAATTTTTTTCTGCATCTAGCTCTGAAAAAATATTTGGGCTTCTAGCAGTGTGTGGGACTTGGTCTATTAGTCCATCTATACTGACCTCCATCAGGTTGCAAATTAAAAATAATTTTTTTTTGCATCTAGCTCTGAAAAAATATTTGGGCTTCTAGCAGTGTGTGGGACTTGGTCTATTAGTCCATCTATACTGACCTCCATCAGGTTGCAAATTAAAAATAATTTTTTTCTTCATTTAGCTCTGAAAAAATATTTGGGCTTCTAGCAGTGTGTGGGACTTGTTCTATTAGTCCTTCTATACTGACCTCCAGCAGGTTGCAAATTGAATATAATTTTTTTCTGCATCTAGCTCTGAAAAAATATTTGGGCTTCTAGCAGTGTGTGGGACTTGGTCTATTAGTCCATCTATACTGACCTCCATCAGGTTGCAAATTAAAAATAATTTTTTTCTGCATCTAGCTCTGAAAAAATATTTGGGCTTCTAGCGGTGTGTGGGACTTGGTCTATTAGTCCATCTATACTGACCTCCATCAGGTTGCAAATTAAAAATAATTTTTTTCTGCATCTAACCCAGCCAATAGTTTTGGCCTAATACCACAGTTTGGCCACTCAGCTCTGCTCGGTTACCATCCATTGTTTTTTTGTGCAAACAACTCCAGAGTTGTGAATTAGTTAACCACCAAAATGAGTGGAAAAAGGCCTGCTGCTGGTGGAAAGGGGAATAGGCGTGTTGGGAAGGGGAAAAAAGGTTGTGTCCGTGGGGTAGGTGCAGAAGAAAGACCATCTTCCAGCCAAACTAAAATGTCTACTTCTTTTAGCGGACAATGTGATAAGATCCCTTTCTTACGGCCACGCCAATCGCTACAAATTCCAGATGAGGCACAAAAACAGCAGGTGCTTCAACGGATATCAAGTGCTCCTTTAAGTGGGCTCTCCTCCACATCAACTTCAACATCACAAATACTCCAGTCCTCAAAGGTGTCACCCAAATCGCACTTGCTTCCTCACAGCTCCCAAATCTCCAGCTGCCCGTCTGAGTATGAGGTAGAACAGATGGTTGAGTCTGCAGAGCTGTTTACTCATACTATAGCCTGGGAATCAGAGGTCGACTCCAGCGCTTCTGTGAATCCAGACGAGGAAATGATCTGCACTGATGCCCAGAATCTTTATGAGTCGGATCCAGGACCAGACGCAGAAGGTTCTGACCATAATGTAGACCCTCATTCCCAAACTGTAACTCCTGTTGGTGGAGACAATGAGGAAGACGATGATAAGACTCAAATACCTGATTGGAGCGACAACTTTAGTTTTTTGTCAGGGCAGGAACAGGTTGGCTCTGAGGACGACGGGTGTGATAACGCACAGGGTGATGATGATGTCGGAGATCCCACTTACTGTCAACCCACAGTCAGCCAAGAGATGAGGTCAGCAGAGGAGGTGGAGGAAGATGCTAGTGACGACGAGGTCAGGTTGCGCCTTCCTGGACAGAGACGTAGTACTGGAAGCACGTCAACAACTGCATCCTCAAACACAACTCTGCCTCTCACCACAAGTCGTGGTGGCTCTTCAGGTCGCATGGGTGCTAAGCCTTGCATAGCCTGGGCATTTTTTCAGATCGATAAAGATGACCCAACTCGTGTTATCTGTAACATTTGTCAGCAAAAGCTAAGTAGAGGCCAAAAAATACATAGTTTGAGTACTTCATGCATGAACCGGCACATGGACATGAAGCATAAGTTGCAGTGGGAAGCTCAGTGTGCTACAATGCGGTCTAGCCGGCCGGGCCAACCACCGTCTGCCATATCTTGTGCATCCGCGGCCTCTTCATCCTCTGTGACTGGGTGGACAGCAGTCACACCTGTTTTGGGGCGCAGACCTGCCACCTCTTTACCCGCAACAGCCAGCGTGATTGGCAGGTCATCATTTTCTTTGGAGGTGGTAACACCAGCTGGTGTTGAGCGCTGTCCGACATCGATAGCACCACCTTTGGATCAAGGCAACCTAACATGTCCGCCTGCATCTTCCTCACAGACCGGCAGTTTGCCGGGGACACCCTTATCAACCCCGTCTAAGCACAATAGCCAGCCCTCGGTCCCTCAGATGTGGACAAGTAAAAGACCATTTCCTCCTAGCCATGAGAAAGCTAAGAGGTTGAATTTCACCATCTGCAAGCTCTTGGCTACAGAAATGCTGCCTTTCCGCCTGGTGGACACAGAGGATTTTCGAGACCTTATGTCCGTCGCAGTGCCCCAGTACCAGATGCCCAGTCGGCACTACTTCTCAAAGAAAGGTGTGCCTGCGCTCCACCAGCATGTCGCACACAACATCACCGCTTCTTTGAGAAACTCTGTGTGTGACAGGGTGCATTTCACCACAGACACTTGGACGAGTAGGCATGGACAGGGGCGTTACATGTCGCTGACTGGGCACTGGGTAACTATGGTGACAGCAGGACAAGGGGCTGCTGTCCAAGTCTTGCCGTCCCCACGAGTTGTGCGTCAATCCTCTTTATGTCAATTTTACTCCACTGCTTCTGCCTCCTCAACCTCCTCTCGGTCTTCCACCTGCACCCAAAGGCTGTCTGGTCATGCCACAAGCTTTCTAACTGCGCAGAAGGGATCCTGCACACCTCCTTACTATGCTGGCAGTAGGGCTCAACGTCATCAGGCGGTTTTTACATTGAAATGTCTGGGAAATGTGAGTCACACAGCTGAGGAGTTGTGGTCAGCTCTGGAGAACCAATTTCATGAATGGTTGTCTCCACTGGACCTGAAACCAGGGAAGGCCGTGTGCGACAATGCTGCAAACCTGGGTGCGGCCCTTCGCCGGGGCAATGTCACACACGTGCCTTGTATGGCTCACGTGTTGAACCTGGTTGTCCAGCAATTTTTAGCCCACTATCCCAGACTAGATGGCCTTCTGCAGAGGGCACGGTCGCTGTGTGCTCACTTCCGCCGTTCGCATCCCACAGCTCAGCGACTTACATCTCTACAGAAGTCGTTGGGCCTGCCACTTCACCGGCTAAAATGCGATGTGCCTACCCGGTGGAATTCAACTCTGCACATGTTGCAGCGACTGTGGCAGCACCGACAAGCCCTGGTGCAATACGTTCTGACGTATAGCCTGGGCCAACGAGATTCAGAGGTGGGGCAAATCATGCTGGAGGAGTGGTCTCAGATCAGGGACCTATGCACCCTTCTGCACAGTTTTGAAATGGCGACGAAGATGTTTAGTGCTGACGATGCCATTATCAGCATGACTATTCCGGTGATTTACATGCTGGAGCACATGTTAAACAGAATTCGGAGTCAGGTGGTGGCACAAGAGGAGGTGGAGGAAGTAGAGGAGGAGGAGTTGTATGCGGAAGGGCTAACATCTGCAAGGTCCAGACGGTCGGCAGCACCAAGGCGGCAGGCATGTGAGGGTGGGGGAGATGATTTTACCAGGGCGCATGGTAGCAGCCAAACTAGTGAGGAAGGTGCAGGAGCCCAGGAAGAAGTGGAGGACGAACTGATGGAAGACTCATCAGATGAGGGAGACCTTGATCACATTTCTGTTGTGCGAGGTTGGGGGGAGAGGACAGAGGAAGGAAGCATGATTGCTACCTCGCCACCAACACAACAGGGACTTGGTGCTCCTGGATGCGCAACACACATGAGTGCCTTCTTGCTGCACTATCTGCAACATGACCCTCGAATTGTGAGAATTAGAAATAATCCTGACTACTGGGTTGCCACACTGTTAGATCCCCGGTACAAAAGTAAATTTGCAGAAATTATTCCTGCCATAGAAAGGGATGCACGCATGCAGGAGTATCAGCAGAGACTGTTGCAGAATCTTACATGTGCTTTTCCACAAAATACCAGTGGTGCACGTAGTGAATCTCACAGTTCCAACTTGCCAACCGTGGGACCGTCAAGTGTTCAGCACTCAAACCGTAACAGAACCACAGTATCTGCTGGTAACATCAATTTTGCGGAATCATTTCACCACTTTTTTAGCCCATCCTTTGCAAGGCCACAGGAGACAAGAAGTCTGACACATAGTCAATGCCTAGAGACGATGGTACAGGAGTATCTCCAAGTAAACATTGAAGCCACGACTGTGTCACTGGACCCTTGCTCTTTTTGGGCTTCCAATCTGGATAAATGGCCGGAGCTAGCCACTTACGCCTTGGAGATCTTGTCATGCCCCGCAGCCAGCGTTCTGTCTGAACGTGTGTTCAGCGCTGCTGGTGGTGTGCTGACAGATAAGCGTACGCGGCTCTCCACTGATAATGTAGACAGACTCACGTTCATAAAGATGAACAAATCATGGATCCGAAACGACTTTTCTACCCCTGTGTCATCCTGGGGAGAGTAAAAGCTTGATGACTGGTTAAAATCACCCTACCAACCGTTTTAAGCTTTCAAATTACTAATCATGTTTATCTGTATCTTGACTGGAAAATAATTTGGGCTTTGTAGCAGTGTGCAGCACTGATCCTATTAGGCCATCTATAATAAGCTTCACCAGATTTAAAATTAAAAATAATTTTTAGCTGCATCTAGCCCGGAAAATAATTTTGGGGCTCCGAGATGCGCAAGACACATAAGTGCCTTCTTGCTGCACTACCTGCAGCATGACCCTCATATTGTCAGAATTCGAAGTAATCATGACTACTGGGTTGCCACACTCTTAGATCCCCCAAACTTTTCGATCAACCTTTTCATTTTAATAAAGACCAAAAAAATGGTCATTTTTGAAATTATAAGCATTAGCAGGTTGTTAGAAACTGAAATCAAACAGTTTTCAACTCAAAACTTTATTCTAGGTGATGTTACATTTTCACATAGGACCCCTTGTTCGAAAGGAGCTTCTGAACTCTCTCGTCCATTGAATTTGTCAGGTTTTGGATGGTTTCTGCTTCAATTGTTTTGCATGAGGACAGAATACCCTCCCAGAGCTGTTGCTTAGATGTGAACTGCCTCCCGCCATCATAGACACTCCTTTTAATGATGCTCCAAAGGTTCTGAATGGGGTAGAGGTCAGGGGAGCATGGGGGTCACACCATAAGTTTGTCCCCTTTTATGCCCATATCAGCCAGAGATGCAGATGTTTTATGTGCAGCATGAGATGGTGCATTATCATGCAGAAAAATGATCTTGCTGTGAAATATACGGTTCTTCTTCTTGAACCATGGCAGGAAGTGCTGTTTGAGAAAATCCACATACATTATGGAGTTCATCTTTAGCGCCTTCAGGGATCCTAAAGGGGCCGACAATCTCTCTCCCCATGATTCCAGCCCAAAACATTACTCCACCTCCTCCTTGTTGGCGCTGTAGCCGTGTTTGCGTGGGGTGTCCATCAACCAGCCATCCTCCACTCCATTCATCTGGACCATCGAGCGCTGCACGGCACTCATCCGTGAACAAAACAGTTTTGAAATCAGTCTTCATGTAATGTTTGGCCCACTGGAGCCGTTTCTGCTTGTGTGAAGTGGATAGAGGAGGTCGACAGGATGGCATATGCACAGCTGCAAACCTCTGAAGGACCCTGCATCTTGTTGTTCGGGGGACGTTGGAGGCACAAGCAGCTTCAAAAACTTGTCTGCTGCTATGACAAGGCTTTTTTGCCGCTGCTGTTTCAACCTGACGTAATTACCTGTAGGAAAGAGTCCTCAATTTGCCCTTATCAGCATGCACACGTGTGTACTGTGAATCAGCTACATACTTCTTGATTGCCAAGACACTTCATCCTGATCATCGCACAATGTTGATTGTAGTCATGCCTTGACCTAAACACTCCACAATTTGTTGCTTCTCAGCAGCCGACACATCCTTTTTCTTTCCCATTTTGGCAGAAAATGTAGGCTGCTTAATAATGTGAGAGAGCCTTCTTAAGTAGTCTTGCCTTTCATTGGACACACCTGCCAAACTAATTAGCACAGGTGTCTGCAATTGCTTACAGTGATATAAAGAGCCCTGACACACATCACCATCAATGAGTTTAACTGACAAACAAACAAATTCTTCCCTTATCACTCCTAAACACTTTTTGCATAATAATTTGGAACGCGGTGTACATGTGCTTTTCCACAAAACACCAGTGGTTCACGTAGTGAATCTTACAGTTCTAACTTGCCAACCGTGGTCTGTATGGAATTGTTCAATAAAGGGCCCAAAATTAAGATAACATAGATGGGAGAGGTCTCTATGAATAGGAATTCCTAAGTATTTGATACCCTGTGAGGGCCAGGCAAAGGGAAAGTTGGACTGGATGGAATCCTATATGGATTTAGGGAGGGAGACATCGAGGGCCTCAGACTTCGCTGCATTGATTTTAAAATTTTACCATGTAACAAAGTGATCTATTTCAGCCATAACAGCAGGGATGGATATATGTGATTGAGTGATATATACTAGGACATCATCAGCAAATAGAGAGCACTTGTACTCGGTGCCTCCCACCTCAATCCACCTAATATTGGGGTTATGGCGAATTGATGAGAGCAGGTGCTCCGTCACTAGGATGTATAAGAGAGGGGACAGAGGACATCCCTGCCTTGTCCCATTGGTGATTGTGAAAGGTGATGAAAATGTTCTGACGCACCCCCTGGGCCTTGGGACACCCGGAGCCGGACCCTTTTTGGTGGATGCTGGTGGTTGTAGTCTTCGTGGCGGCGATCCGGTTCCGTGGCTCAGGGCGGTCAAACCAGTGGCGGAACTATTTATGTGGTTTTGATGTTTAAATGTCCGACTACGCCACCCGTGGATTGCGGTCAGAGTGAACCGCCGCTACAGGGCAGACCGCTAAGGCTGGTGTTGTGGGTGCAGCAGAGCGTAGCATAACTCCCCACGGGAGGAGTATAGCCTCAGGGCAGTGTATGCGGAGGATGGGGGTGATGGTGCAGGGCAGCAGCAGTAACGACACGGAGTCAGTGATGCAGTTCAGGGCCTTTACTCACAGTTCTTATTATCCAGACCACGTCTGCAGGTAACGGCTGCCCACGTCGTACTGTGCTCACCAGGTGAGGGGCTCAGACAACTCCCAGATAACTTTGGAGCGCTTCACAGGACCCCCTTTGTGTGTCCTTTGTCTGGCCTTTCTTACCAACACTTCTGTCCGGCTGCCTCGGGCCTCCTCTTGGTAAACTTGGCGCCAGTTTCCCTGACCCTATGTGGTGCCTTCCTAGCGGGTGGAGCAAGGGGCTGCGCCACATAAAATGTCAGAGCCTCCGGTTTCTAGCTGAGGGTCGTTTCCTGCCTCCACTAGTTCGGGGACCGGTCTCCCCCTTTGGCTTGACCCCTCCACGCAGGTGGATTCGGGCGTGCGGTGGCGACTCGCCCGTCCGCACCCCTGGGATCCCTTCATTCCTCGTTCCTGGAGCCTTCTCCGCTCCTCTTCCTTCCTTCTCCCTCTTGCAGGCCTGGGCCTCTGTTACTAGGCCCGCCTCCGGAGCAGAGCTCATGCAGAGCCCCTGCTCCCTGCCACTTCTGCTCAGACTTCTCTGCACTGAACTAAGATGGTGCCCACCTTTTATACTCCCTTCTCAATGCACCCAGGAACTGCTTCCTCCCTGCTCCTGCACTGCAGGGTTCCCCTTCCTCAGTGTTCCCTCCCCCCACTCCAGCCAGGGACAGGGACTGTCGTGCCCATCTCAGGGGCATATTGGTCGCCCTGCCCCACGGCAATGTGGTGTAATGCATGCAGGTGTCGGGTCCTGATCCACACTCCATCCTTATCTGAGAGTGAGATATCACACCTCTGGGTGAGGTGCAATACGTCTGTAGCAACCGAGCCCTCGGTGCTACAGTTCCATTTATCTTCAGCCTAGGTGACGTATTGTGATACAGGGCCGTGATTTTGGCTATAAAAGGGTCCCCTAGACCCCTACCCCAAGCTTTTTAAGAGAATCATATATGGCGTGCCAGGAGACTCTATGGAATGCTTTCTCAGCATCCAACGAGAGTATCTACTTACAAATTTTTAACTGCATCTAGCCCAGGAAATACTTTGTGCCTAGTAGCAGTGTCTGCTAGTCAGTGGATTATCCCGGCTGTTAAGCAAGCTACACCACCTGTAGTTTGGACACTTAATTTTTTCAAAGGAAATGCTTCGGGACCACGGGATACTTAGTGAAGAGCATCAGGAGGCACCCCAAGGCATAGGGGCTGGGACTGGCACTAGGATGCCTTGCGGTGGACAGCCGAGCTCGATCCTTATAAAAGCTTTTTAACTGCAGCAGCTTTAGTGGACGCTACTGGAGCTGGAATTACGCGGCTGCTGGCATGAGACTTGCCCTCCAATAGATCCTTGTAAATGGATTTAAAGTGTATTCATTCAAATTAGAGGGACAATTTAAATTAAAAAGCTTAGAGCTGCCTCCACCACAGGGGGGCTCTCTCGACCCACCAGCGGACAGGCACCAGTATTGGGAGAGGGGGGCTGGCCGTCAGGGTTCACCGCAGCTCTGGCACAAACCCGGCGACACGGAGGTGGCACGGGCAGGAGCGGACTGGCCGTCTCGGCTTCTCACTTTTTGGATTTTAGAAGGGCATGACATGCCTATATCTGTGTCTCCCCCTCCTTTTACTCCTCCACCTCTTTTCTTTTCGCATGACTATATGTACTTGTCACTTTTCCATGTGTTAGTTGTGTCTTCTGAGCAGTTTGTCAGCTTTTGGACACCTTTGAAGGTGTTTTCTATGTGTTTCTATGTGTTTTTGTTTGCCTGCCATTGGTTTTAACGGTGTTCGAAGGTGTTCGACGAACAGTTCGACGAACAGTTCGGCGAACACACGGGTGTTCGACGAACCGAACCGAACTCGAACACTACGGGGGTGGCTCAACACTACTTATTATGTAGCATCATCTCTAGCGATGTATGGAGCCATCCCTTATTATGTAGCATCCTCTCTGTGTATGGCACCGTCCCTTATTATGTAGCATCCTCTCTGTGTATGGCACCGTCCCTTATTATGTAGCATCCTCTCTATGTATGGCGCCATCCCTTCTTATGTAGCATCCTCTCTATGTATGGCGCCGTCCCTTATTATGTAGCATCCTCTCTATGTATGGCGCTGTCCCTTATTATGTAGCATCCTCTCTATGTATGGTGCCATTCCTTATTATGTAGCATCCTCTCTATGTACGGTACTGTCCCTTATTATGCAGCATCCTCTCTATGTATGGCGCCATCTCATATTATGTAGCATCCTCTATGTATGGCACCGTCCCTTATTATGTAACATCCTCTCTATGTATGGCACCGTCCTTTATTAAGTAACATCCTCTCTATGTATGGCACCGTCCCTTATTATGTAACATCCTCTCTATGTATGGCGCCATCCCATATTATGTAGCATCCTCTATGTATTGCACCGTCCCTTATTATGTAGCATCCTCTCTAACTATGTATGGTGCTGTCCGTTATTATGTAGCATCCTCTATGTATGGCGCTGTCCCTTATTATGTAGCATACTCTCTATCTATGTATGGTGCCGTCCCTTATTATGTAGCATCCTCTCTATGCATGGCACCGTTTCTTATTATGTAACATCCTCTTTATGTATGGTGCCGTCTCATATTATGCAACATCCTCTCTATGTATGGCGCCGTCCCTTATTATGTAATATCTTGCTTTGTATGGCGCCGTCCCTTATTATGTACCATCCTCTCTATGTATGGCGCCGTTCCTTATTATGTAACATTCTCTCTAGCTGTGTATGGCACCGTCCCTTATTATGTACCATCCTCTCTATGTATGGCGCCGTTCCTTATTATGTAACATTCTCTCTATCTATGTATGGTGCCGTCCCTTATTATGTAGCATCCTCTATGTGTATGGAGCCATCTCTTATTATGTAACATCCTCGCTATGTATAGCGCCATCCCTTATTATGTAGCATCCTCTCTATGTATGTTGCCATTCCTTATTACATAGCATCCTCTCTATGTATGGCACCGTCCCTTATTATGTAGCATCCTCTCTATCTATGCATGGCGCCGTCCCTTACTATAGAACATCTTCACTATGTATGGCGCCATCCCTTATTATGTAGCATCATCTCTAGCTATGTAAGGCACCGTCACTTATTATGTAAAATCCTCTCTTTGTATGGCGTCATCCCTTATTATGTAGCATCCCCTCTAGCTATGTAAGGCACCGTACCTTATTATGTAATATCCTCTATATGTATGGCGCTGTCCCTTATTATATAACATCCTCTCTATGTATGGCACTGTCCCTTATTATGTAGCATCCTCTCTTTGTATGGCGCCGTTCCTTATTATGTAACATTCTCTCTAGCTGTGTATGGCACCGTCCCTTATTATGTAGCATCCTCTCTATGTATAGTGCCGTCCCTTATTATGTAGCATCCTCTCTATGTATGTTGCCATCCCTTATTACATATCATCCTCTCTATGTATGGCGCCGTCCCTTATTATGTAGCATCCTCTCTATCTATGCATGGCGCCGTCCCTTATTATATAACATCCTTTCTATGTATGGCGCCATCCCTTATTATGTAGCATCATCTCTAGCTATGTAAGGCACCGTCCCTTATTATGTAAAATCCTCTCTATGTATGACGCCATCCCTTATTATGTAGTATCCTCTCAAGCTATGTAAGGCACCGTCCCTTATTATGTAGCATCCCCTCTATCTATGTATGGTGCTGTCCGTTATTATGTAGCATCCTCTCTATGTATGGCACCGTCCCTTATTATGTAGCATCCTCTCTATCTATGTATGGTGCTGTCCGTTATTATGTAGCATCCTCTCTATGTATGGAGCCATCCCTTATTATGTAACATCTTCTCTATGTATGGCACCATCCCTTATTATGTAACATCCTCTCTATGTATGGCACCGTCCTTTATTATGTAACATCCTCTCTATGCATGGCACCGTCCCTTATTATGTAACATCCTCTCTAAGTATGGCGCCATCCCATATTATGTAGCATCCTCTATGTATGGCACCGTCCCTTATTATGTAGCATCCTCTCTAACTATGTATGGTGCTGTCCGTGATTATGTAGCATCCTCTATGTATGGCACCATCCCTTATTATGTAGCATACTCGATATCTATGTATGGTGCCGTCCCTTATTATGTAACATCCTCTCTGTGTATGGCGCCGTCCCTTATTATGCAACATCCTCTCTATGTATGGCGCCGTCCCTTATTATGTAATATCTTGCTTTGTATGGCGCCGTCCCTTATTATGTACCATCCTCTCTATGTATGGCGCTGTTCCTTATTATGTAACATTCTCTCTAGCTGTGTATGGCACCGTCCCTTCTTATGTAGCATCCTCTCTATGTATGGTGCCGTCCCTTATTATGTAGCATCCTCTATGTGTATGGCGCCATCTCTTATTATGTAACATCCTCTCTATGTATAGCGCCGTCCCTTATTATGTAGCATCCTCTCTATGTATGTTGCCATCCCTTATTACGTAGCATCCTCTCTATGTATGGCGCCGTACCTTATTATGTAGCATCCTTTCTATCTATGCATGGCGCCGTCCCTTATTATAAACATCCTTTCTATGTATGGCGCCATCCCTTATTATGTAGCATCATCTCTAGCTATGTAAGGCACCGTCCCTTATTATGTAGCATCCTCTCTATCTATGTATGGTGCTATCCGTTATTATGTAGCATCCTCTCTATGTATGGCACCGTCCCTTATTATGTAGCATCCTCCCTATCTATCTATGGTGCTGTCCGTTATTATGTAACATCCTCTCTATGTATGGAGCCATCCCTTATTATGTAACATCCTCTCTATGTATGGCGCCGTCCCTTATTTTGTAGCATCCTCTCTATGTATGGTACTGTCCCTTATTATGTAGCATCCTCTCTATGTATGGCGCCGTCCCATATTATGTAGCATCCTCTCTATCTATGTATGGTGCTGTCTGTTATTATATAGCATCCTCTCTATGTATGGAGCCATCCCTTATTATGTAGCATCTTCTATGTATGGCACCGTCCCTTATTATGTAGCATCCTCTCTATCTATGTATGGTGCCGTCCCTTATTATGTAGCATCCTCTCTATGTATGGTGCCGACTCATATTATGTAACATCCTCTCTATGTAAGGCACCGTCCCATATTATGTAACATCCTCTCTATGTATGGCGCCGTCCCTTATTAAGTAATATCTTGCTTTGTATGGCGCCGTCCCTTATTATGTACCATCCTCTCTATGTATGGCGCCGTTCCTTATTATGTAGCATCCTCTCTATCTATGCATGGCACCGTCCTTTATTATATAACATCCTCTCTATTTATGGCGCCATCCCTTATTATGTAGCATCATCTCTAGCTATGTAAGGCACCGTCACTTATTATGTAGCATCCTCTCTATGTATGGCACCGTTTCTTATTATGTAACATCCTCTTTATGTATGGTGCCGTCTCATATTATGTAACATCCTCTCTATGTAAGGCACAGTCCCATATTATGTAACATCCTCTCTGTGTTTGGCGCTGTTCCTTATTATGCAACATCCTCTCTATGTATGGCGCCGTCCCTTATTATGTAATATCTTGCTTTGTATGGCGCCGTCCCTTATTATGTACCATCCTCTCTATGTATGGCGCCGTTCCTTATTATGTAACATTCTCTCTAGCTGTGTATGGCACCGTCCCTTATTATGTAGCATCCTCTCTTTGTATGGTGCCGTCCCTTATAATGTAGCATCCTCTATGTGTATGGCGCCATCTCTTATTATGTAACATCCTCTCTATGTAGGGCGCCGTACCTTATTATGTAGCATCCTCTCTATGTATAGCGCCGTCCCTTATTATGTAGCATCCTCTCTATGTATGTTGCCATCCCTTATTACATAGCATCCTCGCTATGTATGGCGCCGTACCTTATTATGTAGCATCCTCTCTATCTATGCATGGCACCGTCCCTTATTATATAACATCCTTTCTATGTATGGCGCCATCCCTTATTATGTAGCATCATCTCTAGCTTTGTAAGGCACCGTCCCTTATTATGTAAAATCCTCTCTATGTATGGCGCCATCCCTTATTATGTAGCATCCTCTCAAGCTATGTAAGGCACCGTCCCTTATTATGTAGCATCCCCTCTATCTATGTATGGTGCTGTCCGTTATTATGTAGCATCCTCTCTATGTATGGCACCGTCCCTTATTATGTAGCATCCTCTCTATCTATGTATGGTGCTGTCCGTTATTATGTAGCATCCTCTCTAGGTATGGAGCCATCCCTTATTATGTAACATCTTCTCTATGTATGGCACCATCCCTTATTATGTAGCATCCTCTCTATGTATGGCACCGTCCTTTATTATGTAACATCCTCTCTATGCATGGCACCGTCCCTTATTATGTAACATCCTCTCTAAGTATGGCGCCATCCCATATTATGTAGCATCCTCTATGTATGGCACCGTCCCTTATTATGTAGAATCCTCTCTAACTATGTATGGTGCTGTCCGTGATTATGTAGCATCCTCTATGTATGGCACCATCCCTTATTATGTAGAATCCTCTCTATCTATGTATGGTGCTGTCCGTGATTATGTAGCATCCTCTATGTATGGCACCATCCCTTATTATGTAGCATACTCGCTATCTATGTATGGTGCTGTCCCTTATTATGTAGCATCCTCTCTATGTTTGGCACCGTTTCTTATTATGTAACATCCTCTCTCTGTATGGTGCCGTCCCTTATTATGTAACATCCTCTCTGTGTATGGCGCCGTCCCTTATTATGCAACATCCTCTCTATGTATGGCGCCGTCCCTTATTATGTAATATCTTGCTTTGTATGGCGCCGTCCCTTATTATGTACCATCCTCTCTATGTATGGCGCCGTTCCTTATTATGTAACATTCTCTCTAGCTGTGTATGGCACCGTCCCTTATTATGTAGCATCCTCTCTATGTATGGTGCCGTCCCTTATTATGTAGCATCCTCTATGTGTATGGCGCCATCTCTTATTATGTAACATCCTCTCTATGTATAGCGCCGTCCCTTATTATGTAGCATCCTCTCTATGTATGTTGCCATCCCTTATTACATAGCATCCTCTCTATGTTTGGCGCCGTACCTTATTATGTAGCATCCTCCCTATCTATGCATGGCGCCGTCCCTTATTATAAACATCCTTTCTATGTATGGCGCCATCCCTTATTATGTAGCATCATCTCTAGCTATGTAAGGCACCGTCCCTTATTATGTAGCATCCTCTCTATCTATGTATGGTGCTATCCGTTATTATGTAGCATCCTCTCTATGTATGGCACCGTCCCTTATTATGTAGCATCCTCCCTATCTATCTATGGTGCTGTCCGTTATTATGTAACATCCTCTCTATGTATGGAGCCATCCCTTATTATGTAACATCCTCTCTATGTATGGCGCCGTCCCTTATTTTGTAGCATCCTCTCTATGTATGGTACTGTCCCTTATTATGTAGCATCCTCTCTATGTATGGCGCCGTCCCTTATTATGTAGCATCCTCTCTATCTATGTATGGTGCTGTCTGTTATTATGTAGCATCCTCTCTATGTATGGAGCCATCCCTTATTATGTAGCATCCTCTATGTATGGCACCGTCCCTTATTATGTAGCATCCTCTCTATCTATGTATGGTGCCGTCCCTTATTATGTAGCATCCTCTCTATGTATGGTGCCGACTCATATTATGTAACATCCTCTCTATGTAAGGCACCGTCCCATATTATGTAACATCCTCTCTATGTATGGCGCCGTCCCTTATTAAGTAATATCTTGCTTTGTATGGCGCCGTCCCTTATTATGTACCATCCTCTCTATGTATGGTGCCGTTCCTTATTATGTACCACTCTCTCTAGCTGTGTATGGCACCGTCCCTTATTATGTAGCATCCTCTCTATGTATGTTGCCATCCCATATTACATAGCATCCTCTCTATGTATGGTGCCGTCCCTTATTATGTAGCATCCTCTCTATCTATGCATGGCACCGTCCCTTAATATATAACATCCTCTCTATTTATGGCGCCATCCCTTATTATGTAGCATCATCTCTAGCTATGTAAGGCACCGTCACTTATTATGTAGCATCCTCTCTATGTATGGCACCGTTTCTTATTATGTAACATCCTCTTTATGTATGGTGCCGTCCCATATTATGTAACATCCTCTCTGTGTTTGGCGCCGTCCCTTATTATGCAACATCCTCTCTATGTATGGCGCCGTCCCTTATTATGTAGTATCTTGCTTTGTATGGCGCCGTCCCTTATTATGTACCATCCTCTCTATGTATGGCGCCGTTCCTTATTATGTAACATTCTCTCTAGCTGTGTATGGCACCGTCCCTTATTATGTAGCATCCTCTCTATGTATGGTGCTGTCCCTTATAATGTAGCATCCTCTATGTGTATGGCGCCATCTCTTATTATGTAACATCCTCTCTATGTATGGCGCCGTACCTTATTATGTAGCATCCTCTCTATGTATAGCGCCGTCCCTTATTATGTAGCATCCTCTCTATGTATGTTGTCATCCCTTATTACATAGCATCCTCTCTATGTATGGCGCCGTACCTTATTATGTAGCATCCTCTCTATCTATGCATGGCACCGTCCCTTATTATATAACATCCTTTCTATGTATGGCGCCATCCCTTATTATGTAGCATCATCTCTAGCTATGTAAGGCACCGTCCCTTATTATGTAAAATCCTCTCTATGTATGGCGCCATCCCTTATTATGTAGCATCCTCTCAAGCTATGTAAGGCACCGTCCCTTGTTATGTAGCATCCTCTCTATCTATGTATGGTGCTGTCCGTTATTATGTAGCATCCTCTCTATGTATGGAGCCATCCCTTATTATGTAGCATCCTCTATGTATGGCACCGTCCCTTATTATGGAGCATCCTCTCTCTCTATGTATGGTGCCGTCCCTTATTATGTAGCATCCTCTCTATGTATGGCACCGTTCCTTATTATGTAACATCCTCTTTATGTATGGTGCCGTCTCATATTATGTAACATCCTCTCTATGTAAGGCACCGTCCCATATTATGTATCATCCTCTCTGTGTATGGCGCCGTCCCTTATTATGCAACATCCTCTCTATGTATGGCGCCGTCCCTTATTATGTAATATCTTGCTTTGTATGGCGCGGTCCCTTATTATGTACCATCCTCTCTAGCTGTGTATGGCACCGTCCCTTATTATGTAGCATCCTCTCTATGTATGGTGCCGACTCATATTATGTAACATCCTCTCTATGTAAGGCACCGTCCCATATTATGTAACATCCTCTCTATGTATGGCGCCGTCCCTTATTAAGTAATATCTTGCTTTGTATGGCGCCGTCCCTTATTATGTACCATCCTCTCTATGTATGGTGCCGTTCCTTATTATGTACCATTCTCTCTAGCTGTGTATGGCACCGTCCCTTATTATGTAGCATCCTCTCTATGTATGTTGCCATCCCTTATTACATAGCATCCTCTCTATGTATGGTGCCGTCCCTTATTATGTAGCATCCTCTCTATCTATGAATGGCACCGTCCCTTATTATATAACATCCTCTCTATTTATGGCGCCATCCCTTATTATGTAGCATCATCTCTAGCTATGTAAGGCACCGTCACTTATTATGTAGCATCCTCTCTATGTATGGCACCGTTTCTTATTATGTAACATCCTCTTTATGTAAGGTGCCGTCTCATATTATGTAACATCCTCTCTATGTAAGGCACCGTCCCATATTATGTAACATCCTCTCTGTGTTTGGCGCCGTCCCTTATTATGCAACATCCTCTCTATGTATGGCGCCTTCCCTTATTATGTAATATCTTGCTTTGTATGGCGCCGTCCCTTATTATGTACCATCCTCTCTATGTATGGCGCCATTCCTTATTATGTAACATTCTCTCTAGCTGTGTATGGCACCGTCCCTTATTATGTAGCATCCTCTCTATGTATGGTGCCGTCCCTTATAATGTAGCATCCTCTATGTGTATGGCGCCATCTCTTATTATGTAACATCCTCTCTATGTATGGCGCCGTACCTTATTATGTAGCATCCTCTCTATGTATAGCGCCGTCCCTTATTATGTAGCATCCTCTCTATGTATGTTGCCATCCCTTATTACATAGCATCCTCTCTATGTATGGCGCCGTACCTTATTATGTAGCATCCTCTCTATCTATGCATGGCACCGTCCCTTATTATATAACATCCTTTCTATGTATGGCGCCATCCCTTATTATGTAGCATCATCTCTAGCTATGTAAGGCACCGTCCCTTATTATGTAAAATCCTCTCTATGTATGGCGCCATCCCTTATTATGTAGCATCCTCTCAAGCTATGTAAGGCACCGTCCCTTGTTATGTAGCATCCTCTCTATCTATGTATGGTGCTCTCCGTTATTATGTAGCATCCTCTCTATGTATGGAGCCATCCCTTATTATGTAGCATCCTCTCTATGTATGGTAATGTCCCTTATTATGTAGCATCCTCTCTATGTATGGCGCCATCCCATATAATGTAGCATCCTCTCTATGTATGGCACCGTCCCTTATTATGTAGCATCCTCTCTATCTATGTATGGTGCTGTCCGTTATTATGGAGCATCCTCTCTATGTATGGAGCCATCCCTTATTATGTAGCATCCTCTATGTATGGCACCGTCCCTTATTATGGAGCATCCTCTCTCTCTATGTATGGTGCCGTCCCTTATTATGTAGCATCCTCTCTATGTATGGCACCGTTCCTTATTATGTAACATCCTCTTTATGTATGGTGCCGTCTCATATTATGTAACATCCTCTCTATGTAAGGCACCGTCCCATATTATGTATCATCCTCTCTGTGTATGGCGCCGTCCCTTATTATGCAACATCCTCTCTATGTATGGCGCCGTCCCTTATTATGTAATATCTTGCTTTGTATGGCGCGGTCCCTTATTATGTACCATCCTCTCTAGCTGTGTATGGCACCGTCCCTTATTATGTAGCATCCTCTCTATGTATGGTGCCGTCCCTTATTATGTAGCATCCTCTATGTGTATGGCGCCATCTCTTATTATGTAACATCCTCTCTATGTATGGCGCCGTTCCTTATTATGTAACATTCTCTCTAGCTGTGTATGGCACCGTCCCTTATTATGTAGCATCCTCTCTATGTATGGTTCCGTCCCTTATTATGTAACATCCTCTATGTGTATGGCGCCATCTCTTATTATGTAACATCCTCTTTATGTATAGCGCCGTCCCTTATTATGTAGCATCCTCTCTATGTATGTTGCCATCCCTTATTACATAGCATCCTCTCTATGTATGGCACACTCCCTTATTATGTAGCATCCTCTCTATCTATGTATGGTGCCATCCCTTATTATGTAGTATCCTCTCTATGTATGGCGCCATTCCTTATTATGTAGCATCCTGTCTATGTATGGCACCGTCCCTTATTTTGTAGCATTCTCTCTATGCATGGCGCCGTCCCTTATTATATAGCATCCTCTCTATGTATGGCGCTGTCCCTTATTATGTAGCATCCTCTCTATCTATGTATGGCGCCATTGACATGCTCCCTGGGCCGTGGGGTACTCGGTGCCGGGCCGGTCAGTGCAGGGGATGTCACAGTGGCAGTGACCCAGTCCGTGACCCAGGGTGGTCAATAAAAGGAGATTATAGTTTTTATAGTTTAATGTTCGTGACGCCACCTGTGGTATGCGGCTATATGGAGCTGCCGCTGCGGTGCAGATCCTCTGGAGCTGATGGTGACGCAGCAGAGTTGGTTCAGCTCTCCACAGGCAGGGGATGGCGCAGATAATAATTCTAGGACACAGTGGGTGCAGTCTTCAAGGTTTACTCACAGTTGTTGAACTCCAGGCTACCAGGACCAGGGTAACCTCCCACGCTGTCCTGTGTTTACCAAGGCAGGGGTTCAGCAAACTCCCAGGTATTTTAGGAGTACATAATGGGACTCCATTCTGTGTGCCTTCCTCGGTCGTTTTCCTGCGCTGGCTCTCACCCTCCTGCCCTGCGCCTCGCAACCAGTGTCCCAAGCCGGTAACCTCGGATTTTGGCGGGCAACCTGCAGTCTCCTGAATCCTATGTGGCTACCTTTTTAGCGAGATGTAGTTGCGGTTGTGAGCAGCTGCACCCTGGTTTCCTGCACTTCCCGTGCCCCTGGGATCCCCTCACTTCTGGAGCCTTCCTCTGCTCCCTTCCTCGTCCTGCCAGTCCTCCTGGGCCTCTCTAACTAGGCCCGCTCCTCTGAGCAGAGCTCCTACAGAGCTCCTGCTCCCATTCCTTCTCCTCTCAGACTGATCTCTCTGACTGATCTGACTCTTCCAAGATGGTTCCCTCTTTATATACTCCTTCTGAAGTGCCCCGCCTGTGCTTCTTCCTCCACCCACACCCACTACATGGTTCCACCCTCCAACTAGGGACCAGGGACTGTGCTCTCTCTTAGGAGCAATCTCGCCCTTCCCTCTGAAGTGGAGTATAATGGATGCAAGTGTGTGGGTCCCGAGCAGTACTACATCCTTACCTGAGAGTGGGATACCACACCTCTGGGTGAGATGCAGTACCTCTGTGGCGACTGTACCTGCAGGGGCGCCACATACCCCCCTGGTAAAAAACAGCACGTCCGCGGGCTGTAACAGAGTAAAAACAAGGTATTTTAGACATGCAAAATTTTTTAGAATGCATTCACATATAAGAATAATCAAAACTTTTTCTTCCCTTTATGGGAGGCACATTTTCTTAAACGTTACAGGTTTCTTTATCAAGACATTATAAAACTTTTCTTCAATAAAACTTTCTTTACATTAATAAAACATTTTTCCATATCAAACATTTTTCAATAAACTACAGTGAAATCTATAGCCGGATGTCCATCTCACTGAAGAAGGTGCAATTTGAGGGACCCGTATGAAAACCCTCAACGTAGGCCCTGGGCGTGGCTGCAGAGCATAGGTGATCCAGCTGTTGGACCACGTCTTCGGCCACGCCAAACGGGTTTTTGTTCAAAGGTCTTTTTATATAAAACCAATAAGGAGCACTTTAAGAAGTGCAAACTATGTACAGTTTAAAAGTTTTTGACTGCTCACAATCCTCAGCCTGACAGTTTTTTGTGCCTTAACCGGGTACACTAGGCAAATAAACAAAACATTTCAAACACGCAGCATTCCTGCTTTATCCTTCCGGGTAACTATATACAGTCTCTTTATTTTTAAGTAAGCAGTTCAGTAGTGGGTTCCCCTCCGGGGGATCATTGACCCACCACTAGATGGCCCATCTGGGTCATCTTCTTCGGATAGCAAGGGTACACTCTCCCCCACCACCCTGTGAACATGGAGAGCGTACCAGCCCCGTTCTCCTCTGTGCCTGGTGTAGGTGACCTTGTCACCAGGGTACAGATCCCGCGCTGAATGTCACTGCTGTAATTGGGACTCCACGTCCTGCCGATTTACAAAGAGGTCCGTGCCAAGTTGGGGCTCCCGGATAAAGCCCCTTCTTCCATCCAGGTCGAACTTGACCACAATTCCCTCTACTCGTGGATCGGACGTGGCTGGCTTTGCTTTGTGGGCACGGGTTATCTCCTCCATATTGCGGGCCTCCATCCTCTCCCAGCGCACCTGCCAGGTCCGCCACTCCCCCTCTAGCTGGAGGAGTTCCCGCCTGCAGTGTTCCTCCCTGAAAGCCTCCTTTTGGGTCTCCCTGGGGAATCCCATCAAGTCACCCGCCGGGTTATCTCATCTGTACTGCTCTCCTTCGTCTCTTTGGGCAACCAGCGGTGCAGGAGCGGGCAGCAAAGTGAGGCTCTGATCCTCTATCTTTGCGGACCAGTCCCAGTCCGTGCGTCCGTACACCCATTAGGGTGTGGGGGCAGGTGACTCTTGCAGGGGGCCCAAGAGCAAGTCGGCGTTAGAAGAGCTCAGAGAAGAAGACTCCTGTAGGGGGACCAGCAGTTGATCAGCGCCACTGGTGCCCGCGACAGGGATGTTGATCCTACCTTCTCCCACGGTCACTCCGGTACTATCCATCGCCTCCCGCTCCAGGAGGAGCTCCGCCAAGGCTGGGGCGCTGCTGGTGGAATTCAGCGCCGACTGCTGCCGGGTCACCAACTTCTCCAGCAACTCTCTTCTCCATATGGTGACGGCAGCTTGCTGGGCCTTCTCCATCCGCCGGCCCAGCTCTTGTACCTCATCACGGAGGAATCCTGTATCCTCCAGGAACAATTTAGCCACGACTCCCTCCAGGTTGAGGGATACTGCTCCAGGCGGCAGGCCACGGGCCGGAGTTTGAGGCTGGTCTCCCTCCATCGTGCCTGCCAGGTGCGGTCTGGCGGCTCTGCTGGAGACCCTGCCCTGTCTCCAAGGTTTCTTTTCTCCTCTCCCCTTTCTGGGGTGGTCCCATCGCTGCTTGCTGTCGGCCACACCTGGGGACGGCCTCCCCAGACTGATGGACAGGTCTAGGTATATGGCCACAGGCGCATGGTGCGGGCTGTGCTTTTGGCTCCATTCTGGGACCCGGCCCACGATGGGAGATTCCTTGTTGTCTTTTACCACGCACATAATGGCGCTAGTTCTTCTGGGGCGGACGCCACATTCGGTATACAACACAGTCTCTCGGCACACAATACCCGGTTATAAGGGGTTGGTTCATATCCTGTTTGTGACGCCAAGAATGAGGTGCCCCCTGGGCCATGGGGTACTCGGTGCCGGGCCGGTCGGTGCAGGGGATGTCACAGTGGCAGTGACCCGGTCCGTGACCCAGGGCGGTCAATAAAAGGGGATTATAGTTTTTATAGTTTAATGTTCGTGACGCCACCTGTGGTATGTGGCAATATGGAGCTTCCGCTACGGTGCGGTTCCTCTGGAGCTGATGGTGGCACAGCAGAGTTGATTCAGCTCTCCACAGGTAAAGCTAAGCTCCAGGGCGGTGCAATGATGATTAATGAGGTAGATGTTGCTGTGCAGTGTAGTGCAGGAGATGGCGCAGATAATAATTCTAGGACACAGTGGGGTGCTGTTTTCAAGGTTTACTCACAGTTGTTGAACTTCAGGCTACCAGGACCAGTGTAACCTCCCACGCCGTCCTGTGTTTACCAAGGCAGGGGTTCAGCAAACTCCCAGGTGTTTCAGGAGTACATAATGGGACCGCATTCTGTGTGCCTTCCTCGGTCGTCTTCCTGCGCTGGCTCTCACCCTCCTGCCCTGCGCAACCAGTGTCTCAAGCGGGTAACCTCGGATTTTGGTGGGCAACATGCAGTCCCCTGAATCCTATGTGGCTACCTTTTTAGCGATGTATTTGCAGTTGTGAGCAGCTGCACCCTGAAAGTACAGAAGCCTCCGGTTTCTAGCTGAGCCTTGTAGTTCTCCACTAGTTAGGGGCCGGTCCCCTTTGCGGCATGATGCCTCCATGTTCCTGCAGATTCTGGCGCACAGGTGGCTTCCTGCACTTCCCGTGCCCCTGGGATCCCCTCACTTCTGGAGCCTTCCTCTGCTCCCTTCCTCGTCCTGCCAGTCCTCCTGGGCCTCTCTACCTAGGCCCGCTCCGCTGAGCAGAGCTCCTACAGAGCTCCTGTTCCCACTCCTTCTCCTCTCAAACTGATCTCTCTGACTGATCTGACTCTTCCAAGATGGTTCCCTCTTTATATACTCCTTCTGAAGTGCACCGTTGTGCTTCTTCCTCCACCCACACCCACTACATGGTTCCACCCTCCAGCTAGGGAGCAGGGACTGTGCTCTCCCTCAGGAGCAATCTCGCCCTTCCCTCTGAAGTGGACTGTAATGGATGCAAGTTTGTGGGTCCCGGGCAGTACTCTATCCTTACCTGAGAGTGGGATATCATACCTCTGGGTGAGATGCAGTACCCCTGTGGCGACTGTACCCGCAGGGCGACACACCATCCCTTATTATATAGCATCCTCTCTAGCTATGTATGATGCTGTCCTTTATTATGTAGCATCCTCTCTATGTATGGCGCTGTCCCTTATTATGTAGCATCCTCTCTATGTCTGGCACCATCTCTTATTATGTAGCATACTCTCTATGTATGGTGCCGTCCTTTATTATATAGCATCCTCTCTATGTATAGTGCCGTCCTTTATTATATAGCATCCTCTCTATGTATGTATGGCGCTGTCCCTTATTATGTAGCATACTCTCTATCTATGTATGGTGCCATCCCTTATTATATAGCATCCTCTCTAGCTATGTATGACGCTGTCCCTTATTATGTAATATCTTCTCTATGTATGGTGCCGTCGCTTATTATGTAGCAACGTCTCTAGCTATGTATGACGTCGTCCCTTATTATGCAGCATCCTCTCTATGTAAGGCACCGTCCCTTATTATGTATCATCCTTTCTATGTATTGGTCCGTCCCTTATTATGTAGCATCCTCTCTATGTATGGCACCGTCCCTTATTTTGTAGCATCCTCTCTATGTATAGCGCCATCCCTTATTATGTAACATCCTCTCTATATATGGCGCCATCCCTTACTATGTAGCATCCTCTCTATGTAAGCACCATTCTTTATTATGTAGCATCCTATCTATGTATGGCACCGTCCCTTATTATGTAACATCCTATCTATGTGCGGCGCAATCCCTTCTTATGTAGCATCCTCTCTATGTATGGCGCCATCCCTTATTATGTAACGTCCTCTCTATGTATGGTGCCGTCCCTTAATATGTAACATCCTCTCTAGGTATGGCGCCATCCCTTTTTTTTAACAACCTCTTTATGTATAGTGCCGTCCCTTATTATGTAATATCTTCTCTATGTATGGCACAGTCCCGTATTATGTAGCATCTTCTCCATGTATGGCGCCATCCCTTATTTTGTAGCATCCTCTCTATGCATGGCACCATCCCTTATTATGTAGCATCCTCTATATGCATGGCACCGTTCTTTATTATGTAGCAGCCTATCTATGTATGGCACCGTCCCTTAAAATATAACATCCTCTCTATGCATGGCGCCGTTCGTTATTATGTAGCATCCTCTCTATGTATAGCGCCAACCCTTATTATGTAACATCCTCTCTATGCATGGCGCCGTCCCTTATTATGTAACATCCTCTCTATATATGACGCCATTCCTTATTATGTAACATCCTCTCTAGGTATGGTGCCGTCTCTTATTAGGTAGCATCCTCTCTATTTATGGCGCCGTCCCTTATTAAGTAGCATCCTCTCTATGTATGGCGCTGTCCCTTATTATGTAGCATCTTCTCTATGGATGGCGCCATCCCTTATTATGTAACATCCTCTCTATGTATGGCGCCGTCCCTTACTATGTATCATCCTCTATATGTCTGGTGCCGTCCCTTATTATTTAGCATCCTATCTATTTATGGTGCCGTCCCTTATTATGTAGCATCCTCTCTAGCTATGTATGGCGCAGTCCCTTATTTTGTAGCATCCTCTCTATCTTTGCATGGCACCATCCCTTATTATATAGCATTCTGTATAGCTACGTATGACGCTGTCCCTTATTATGTAGAATCCTCTCTATTTATGGCTCTGTCCCTTATTATGTAGCATCCTCTCTATGTATGGTGCCGTGCCTTATTATGTAGCATCCTCTTTAGCTATGTAGGCACCGTCCCTTATTATGTAGTGTCCGCTTTATGTATCTCTTTGTCCCTTATTATGTAGTATCCTCTCTTTGTATGGCGCCATCCCTTATTATGTAACATCCTCTCTATGCATGGCGCCGTCCCTTATTATGCAACATCCTCTCTATGTATGGCGCCATTCCTCATTATGTAGCATCCTCTATATGGATTGCGCCATCCCTTATTATGTAATATCTCTCTTTGTATGGCGCCGTCCCTTATTATGTAACATCCTCTCTATGTATGGCGCCATTCCTCATTATGCAGCATCCTCTATATGGATTGCGCCATCCCTTATTATGTAATATTTCTCTTTGTATGGCGCCGTCCCTTATTATGTAACATCCTCTCTATGTATGGCGCCATTCCTCATTATGTAGCATCCTCTATATGGATTGCGCCATCCCTTATTATGTAATATCTCTCTTTGTGTGGCGCCGTCCCTTATTATGTAACATCCTCTCTTTGTATGGAACCGTTCCTTAATATGTAGCATCCGCTCTATGTATGGTGCCGTCCCTTATTATGTAACATCCTCTCTATATATTGTGCTGTCCCTTATTTTGTAGCATCCTCTCTATGTATGGCGCCGTTCCTTATTATGTAGCATCCTGTCTATCTATGTATGGCGCCGTCCCTTATTATGTAACATCCTCTCTATGTATGGTGTCGTTCCTTATTATGTTGCATCCTCTCTATGTATGGCGCCGTTCCTTATTATGTAACATCCTCTCTATGTATGGCGCCATCCTTTATTTTGTAATATCTCTCTTTATATGGCACCGTCCCTTATTATGTAGCATCCTCTCTATGGATGGCACCATCCCTTATTATGTAGCATCCTCTCTATGTATGGCGCCATTCCTCATTATGTAGCATCCTCTATATGGATTGCGCCATCCCTTATTATGTAATATCTCTCTTTGTGTGGCACCGTCCCTTATTATACAACATCCTCTCTTTGTATTGCACTGTCCCTTGTTATACAACATCCTCTCTATGTATGGCGCCGTCCCTTGTTATATAACATCCTCACTATGTATGGCGCTGTCCCTTATTATGTAGCATCCTCTCTATGTATGGTGCCATACCTTATTATGTAGCATCCTCTCTATGGATGGCGCCATCCCTTATTATGTAGCATCCTCTCTATGTATGGTGCTGTCCCTTATTATATAGCATCCTCTCTATGGATGGCACCATCTCTTATTATGTAGCATCCTCTCTATGTATGGTGCTGTCCCTTATTATATAGCATCCTCTCTATGTATGGCGCCGTTCCTTATTATGTAGCATCCTCTCTAGCTATGTATGGCTCTGTCCCTTATTATGTAGCATCCTCTCTATCTATGTATGGCGCCATCCCTTATCACGTAGTATCCTCTCTAGCTATGTATGGTGCTATCCCTTATTCTGTATCATCTTCTCTATCTATGTATGGCGTCATCCCTTATTATATAGCATCCTCTATAGCTATGTATGATTCTGTCCCTTATTATTTAGCATCCTCTTTTAGTATGGCGCCGTCCTTTATTATGTAACATCCTCTCTATGGATGACGCCGTTCCTTATTATGTAGCATCCTCTATAGCTATGTATGACGCTGTCCTTTATTATGTAGCATCCTCTCTATGTATGGCGCCGTCCCTTATTATGTAGCATCCTCTGTATGTATGGCGCCATCCCTTATTATGTAACATCCTCTCTATGTATGACGCCGTTCCTTATTATGTAGCATCCTCTATAGCTATGTATGACGCTGTCCTTTATTATGTAGCATCCTCTCTATGTATGGCGCCGTCCCTTATTATGTAGCATCCTCTGTATGTATGGCGCCATCCCTTATTATGTAACATCCTCTCTATGTATGGCGCCGTCCCTTATTATGTAGCATCCTCTCTATGTATGGCGCCGTCCCTTATTATGTAACATCCTCTCTATGTATGGCGCCGTCCCTTATTATGTAGCATCCGCTCTATGTATGGCACCATCACTTATTATGTAGCATCCTTTCTATCTATGTATGACGCCGTTCCTTATTATGTGGCATCCTCTCAATATATGGCGCCGTCCCTTATTATGTAGCATCCTCTCTATGTATAACACTGTCCCTTATTATGTAGCATCCTCTCTATGTATAACACTGTCCCTTATTATGTAGCATCCTCTCTATGTATAACACTGTCCCTTATTATGTAGCATCCTCTCTATGTATAACACTGTCCCTTATTATGCAGCATCCTCTCTATGTATAACACTGTCCCTTATTATGTAGCATCCTCTCTATGTATAACACTGTCCCTTATTATGTAGCATCCTCTCTATGTATAACACTGTCCCTTATTATGTAGCATCCTCTCTATGTATGGCGCCATCCCTTATTATGTAACATCCTCTCTATGTATGGTACCATTCCTTATTATGCAGCATCCTCTCTATGTATAACACTGTCCCTTATTATGTAGCATCCTCTCTATGTATAACACTGTCCCTTATTATGTAGCATCCTCTCTATGTATAACACTGTCCCTTATTATGTAGCATCCTCTCTATGTATAACACTGTCCCTTATTATGTAGCATCCTCTCTATGTATAACACTGTCCCTTATTATGCAGCATCCTCTCTATGTATAACACTGTCCCTTATTATGTAGCATCCTCTCTATGTATAACACTGTCCCTTATTATGTAGCATCCTCTCTATGTATAACACTGTCCCTTATTATGTAGCATCCTCTCTATGTATGGCGCCATCCCTTATTATGTAACATCCTCTCTATGTATGGTACCATTCCTTATTATGTAGCTTCCTCTCTATGTATGGCGCCGTCCATTATTATGTAGCATCCTCTCTAGCTATGTATGGCGCCGTCCCTTCTTATGTAGCATCCTCTATAGCTTTGAATGGCGCCGTTCCTTATTATGCAGCATCCTCTCTATCTATGTATGGCGCCGTCCTTTATTATATAGCATCCCTCTCTAGCTATGTATGACGCTGTCTCTTATTATGTAGCATCCTCTCTATGTATGGTGCCACTCCTTATTATGTAGAATCCCCTAGAGCTATGTATGGAGCTGTCCATTATTATGTAGCATCCTCTCCAGCTACGTATGGTGCCGTCCCATATTATATAGCATCATCTCCATGTATGGAGCTGTCCCTTAGTATTTATCGGTAAAATGAAGAAATCCCGGCACTCACGTGTATTTATCATCCGCTCTATGTATGGCGCTGTCCCTTATTATGTAGCATCCTCTCTATCTATGTATGGTGCCGTCCCTTATTATGTATCATCCTTCCTATGTATGGTGCCGTCCCTTATTATGTATCATCCTCTCTATGTATGGCACCGTCCCTTATTATGTAGCATCCTCTTTATGTATGGCACTGTCCCTTATTATGTAGCATCCTCTCGATGTACAGTGCCTACAAGTAGTATTCAACCCCCTGCAGATTTAGCTGGTTTGATAAGATGCAAATAAGTTAGAGCCTTCAAACTGCAAACGAGAGTAGGTTTTATGAACAGAAGCATAAATCTTACAAACCAAAAAGTTATGTTGCTCAGTTGAATTTTATTAAATTTTAAACATAAAAGTGTGGGTCAATTATTATACAACCCCTATGTTTAATATTTTGTGGAATAACCCTTGTTTGCAATTACAGCTAATAATCGTCTTTTATAAGACCTGATCAGGCCGGCACAGGTCTGTGGAGTTATCTTGGCCCACTCCTCCATGCAGATCTTCTCCAAGTTATCTAGGTTCTTTGGGTGTCTCATGCTCATGTGGACTTTATTCTTGAGCTCCTTCCACAAGTTTTCAATTGGGTTAAGGTCAGGAGACTGACTAGGCCACTCCAACACCTTGACTTTTTCCCTATTGAACCAGGCCTTGGTTTTCTTGGCTGTGTGCTTTGGGTCGTTGTCTTGTTGGAAGATGAAATTACGACCCATCTTAAGGTCCTTGATGGAGGAGCGGAGGTTCTTGGCCAAAATCTCCAGGTAGGCCGTGCTATCCATCTTCCCATGGATGCGGACCAGATGGCCAGGCCCCTTGGCAGAGAAACAGCCCCACAGCATGATGCTGCCACCACCATGCTTGACTGTAGGGATGGTATTCTTGGGGTCGTATGCAGTGCCATCCAGTCTCCAAACGTCACGTGTGTGGTTGGCACCAAAGATCTCGATCTTGGTCTCATCAGACCATAGAACCTTGAACCAGTCTGTCTCAGAGTCCTCCAAGTGATCATGAGCAAACTGTAGACGAGCCTTGACATGACGCTTTGAAAGTAAAGGTACCTTACGGGCTCGTCTGGAACGGAGACCATTGCGGTGGAGTACGTTACTTATGGTATTTACTGAAACCAATGTCCCCACTGCCATGAGATCTTCCCGGAGCTCCTTCCTTGTTGTCCTTGGGTTAGCCTTGACTCTTCGGACAAGCCTGGCCTCGGCACCGGAGGACACTTTCAAAGGCTGTCCTGGCCGTGGAAGGCTAACAGTAGTTCCATAAGCCTTCCACTTACGGATGATGCTCCCAACAGTGGAGACAGGTAGGCCCAACTCCTTGGAAAGGGTTTTGTACCCCTTGCCAGCCTTGTGACCCTCCACGATCTTGTCTCTGATGGCCTTGGAATGCTCCTTTGTCTTTCCCATGTTGACCATGTCTGAGTGCTGTTCACAAGTTTGGGGAGGGTCTTAAATAGTCAGAAAAGGCTGGCAAAAGAGATCTTTAATCCACACATGTGAAGCACATTATTCTTGGTGCTTGAACTACTTCTTAATACTTTTGGGGGACCAAACAGAATTCTTGTGGTTAGAGGGGTTGAATAATAAATGACACTCTGAATTTACTTTTAACGTTTTTAAAAAAAACAAAAAAACAAAAAACAAAAACAAAATTTGCTGCAGTGCATTTCCCACTTCCAGGCTGATCTACAGTACAAATGTCACAATGCCAAGTTAATTCCGCATGTGTAAACCAGCTAAATCTGCAGGGGGTTGAATACTACTTGTAGGCACTGTATGGTACCATCCCTTATTATGTAGCATCCTCTCTATGTATGGTGCTGTCCCTTATTATATAGCATTCTCTCTATGTATGGCACCGTCCCTTATTATATAACATCCTCTCTTTGTATTGCACTGTCCCTTGTTATATAACATCCTCTCTATGTATGGCGCTGTCCCTTATTATGTAGCATCCTCTGTATGTATGGTGCCATACCTTATTATGTAGCATCCTCTCTATGTATGGTGCCATACCTTATTATGTAGCATCGTCTCTATGTATGGTGCTGTCCCTTATTATATAGCATCCTGTCTATGTATGGCGCTGTCCCTTATTATGTAGCAACCTCTCTATGTATGGCACTGTCCCTTATTATATAGCATCCTCTCTATGTATGGCACCGTCCCTTATTATGTAGCAACCTCTCTATGTATGGCGCTGTCCCTTATGTAGCATCCTCTCTATGTATGGCGCTATCCCTTATTATGTATCATCCTCTCTATGTATGGCACTGTCCCTTATTATGTAGCATCCTCGCTATGTATGGCGCTGTCCCTTATGTAGCATCCTCTCTATGTATGGCGCTGTCCCTTATTATGTAGCATCCTCTCTATGTATGGCGCTATCCCTTATTATATAGCATCCTCTCTATGTATGGCGCTGTCCCTTATTATGTAGCATTATCTCTATGTATGGCGCTATCCCTTATTATATAGCATCCTCTCTATGTATGGCGCTGTCCCTTATTATATAGCATCCTCTCTATGTATGGCACTGTCCCTTATTATATAGCATCCTCTCTATCTATGGCGCTGTCCCTTATGTAGCATCCTCTCTATGTATGGCACTATCCCTTATTATGTATCATCCTCTCTATGTATGGCACTGTCCCTTATTATGCAGCATCCTCACTATGTATGGCGCTGTCCCTTATGTAGCATCCTCTCTATGTATGGCACTGTCCCTTATTATGCAGCATCCTCTCTATGTATGGCGCTGTCCCTTATTATGTAGCATCCTCTTTATGTATGGCACTGTCCCTTATTATGTAGCATCCTCTTTATGTATGGCACTGTCCCTTATTATGTAGCATCCTCTTTATGTATGGCACTGTCCCTTATTATGCAGCATCCTCTCTATGTATGGCGCTGTCCCTTATTATGTAGCATCCTCTCTATGTATGGCGCTATCCCTTATTATGTAGCATCCTCTTTATGTATGGCACTGTCCCTTATTATGTAGCATCCTCTTTATGTATGGCACTGTCCCTTATTATGTAACATCCTCTCTATGTATGGCACTGTCCCTTATTATGTAGCATCTTCTTTATGTATGGCACTGTCCCTTATTATGTAGCATCCTCTCTATGTATGGCGCTATCCCTTATTATATAGCATTCTCTCTATGTATGGCACTGTCCCTTGTTATATAACATCCTCTCTATGTATGACGTCGTTCCTTATTATGTGGCATCCTCTCAATATATGGCGCCGTCCCTTATTATGTAGCATCCTCTCTATGTATAACACTGTCCCTTATTATGTAGCATCCTCTCTATGTATAACACTGTCCCTTATTATGTAGCATCCTCTCTATGTATGGCGCCATCCCTTATTATGTAACATCCTCTCTATGTATGGCGCCATCCCTTATTATGTAGCATCCTCTCTATGTATAACACTGTCCCTTATTATGTAGCATCCTCTCTATGTATGGCGCCATCCCTTATTATGTAACATCCTCTCTATGTATGGCGCCATCCCTTATTATGTAACATCCTCTCTATGTATGGCGCCATCCCTTATTATGTAGCATCCTCTCTATGTATGGCGCCATCCCTTATTATGTAGCATCCTCTCTATGTATGGCGCTATCCCTTATTATGTAGCATCCTCTTTATGTATGGCACTGTCCCTTATTATGTAGCATCCTCTTTATGTATGGCACTGTCCCTTATTATGTAACATCCTCTCTATGTATGGCACTGTCCCTTATTATGTAGCATCTTCTTTATGTATGGCACTGTCCCTTATTATGTAGCATCCTCTCTATGTATGGTGCTATCCCTTATTATATAGCATTCTCTCTATGTATGGCACTGTCCCTTGTTATATAACATCCTCTCTATGTATGACGTCGTTCCTTATTATGTGGCATCCTCTCAATATATGGCGCCGTCCCTTATTATGTAGCATCCTCTCTATGTATAACACTGTCCCTTATTATGTAGCATCCTCTCTATGTATAACACTGTCCCTTATTATGTAGCATCCTCTCTATGTATAACACTGTCCCTTATTATGTAGCATCCTCTCTATGTATAACACTGTCCCTTATTATGTAGCATCCTCTCTATGTATGGCGCCATCCCTTATTATGTAACATCCTCTCTATGTATGGCACCATCCCTTATTATGTAACATCCTCTCTATGTATGGCGCTATCCCTTATTATGTAACATCCTCTCTATGTATAGTACCATTCCTTATTATGTAGCTTCCTCTCTATGTATGGCGCCGTCCATTATTATGTAGCATCCTCTCTAGCTATGTATGGCGCCGTCCCTTCTTATGTAGCATCCTCTATAGCTTTGAATGGCGCCGTTCCTTATTATGTAGCATCCTCTCTATCTATGTATGGCGCCGTCCTTTATTATATAGCATCCCTGTCTAGCTATGTATGACGCTGTCTCTTATTATGTAGCATTCTCTCTATGTATGGCGCCACTCCTTATTATGTAGAATCCCCTATAGCTATGTATGGAGCTGTCCATTATTATGTAGCATCCTCTCCAGCTACGTATGGTGCTGTCCCTTATTATATAGCATCATCTCCATGTATGGAGCTGTCCCTTAGTATTTATCGATAAAATGAAGAAATCCCGGCACTCACGTGTATTTATCATCCGCTCTATGTATGGCGCTGTCCCTTATTATGTAGCATCCTCTCTATCTATGTATGGTGCCATCCCTTATTATGTAGCATCCTCTTTATGTATGGCACTGTCCCTTATTATGTAGCATCCTCTCTATGTATGGTACCATCCCTTATTATATAGCATCCTCTCTATGTATGGTACTGTCCCTTATTATATAGCATTCTCTCTATGTATGGCACCGTCCCTTATTATATAACATGCTCTCTTTGTATTGCACTGTCCCTTATTATGTAGCATCCTCTCTATGTATGGTGCTGTCCCTTATTATATAGCATTCTCTCTATGTATGGCGCTGTCCCTTGTTATATAACATCCTCTCTATGTATGGTGCCGTCCCTTGTTATATAACATCGTCACTATGTATGGCGCTGTCCCTTATTATGTAGCATCCTCTCTATGTATGGCACTGTCCCTTATTATATAACATCCTCTCTATGTATGGCACCGTCCCTTATTATATAACATCCTCTCTTTGTATTGAACTGTCCCTTGTTATATAACATCCTCTCTATGCATGGCACCGTCCCTTGTTATATAACATCCTCTCTATGTATGGTGCCATACCTTATTATGTAGCATCGTCTCTATGTATGGCGCTGTCCCTTATTATGTAGCAACCTCTCTATGTATGGCGCTGTCCCTTATTATGTAGCATCCTCTCTATGTATGGCGCTGTCCCTTATTATTTAACATCCTCTCTATGTATGGTACCATCCCTTATTATGTAGCATCCTCTCTGTGTATGGCGCTGTCCCTTATTATGTAGCATCCTCTCTATGTATGGCGCTGTCCCTTATTATATAGCATTCTCTCTATGTATGACACTGTCCCTTGTTATATAACATCCTCTCTATGTATGACGCCGTTCCTTATTATGTGGCATCCTCTCAATATATGGCGCCGTCCCTTATTATGTAGCATCCTCTCTATGTATAACACTGTCCCTTATTATGTAGCATTCTCTCTATGTATAACACTGTCCCTTATTATGTAGCATCCTCTCTATGTATGGCGCCATCCCGTATTATGTTACATCCTCTCTATGTATGGTACCATCCCTTATTATGTAGCATCCTCTCTATGTATGGCGCCATCCCTTATTATGTAACATCATCTCTATGTATGGTACCATTCCTTATTATGTAGCTTCCTCTCTATGTATGGCGCCATCCATTATTATGTAGCATCCTCTCTATGTATGGCGCCATCCCTTATTATGTAACATCCTCTCTATGTATGGTACCATTCCTTATTATGTAGCTTCCTCTCTATGTATGGCGCCGTCCATTATTATGTAGCATCCTCTCTAGCTATGTATGGCGCCGTCCCTTCTTATGTAGCATCCTCTATAGCTTTGAATGGCGCCGTTCCTTATTATGTAGCATCCTCTCTATCTATGTATGGCGCCGTCCTTTATTATATAGCATCCCTCTCTAGCTATGTATGACGCTGTCTCTTATTATGTAGCATTCTCTCTATGTATGGCGCCACTCCTTATTATGTAGAATCACCTATAGCTATGTATGGAGCTGTCCATTATTATGTAGCATCCTCTCCAGCTACGTATGGTGCCGTCCCTTATTATATAGGATCATCTCCATGTATGGAGCTGTCCCTTAGTATTTATCGATAAAATGAAGAAATCCCGGCACTCACGTGTATTTATCATCCGCTCTATGTATGGCGCTGTCCCTTATTATGTAGCATCCTCTCTATCTATGTATGGTGCCGTCCCTTATTATGTATCATCCTTCCTATGTATGGTGCCGTCCCTTATTATGTATCATCCTCTCTATGTATGGCACTGTTCCTTATTATGTAGCAACCTCTCTATGTATGGCGCTATCCCTTATTATGTATCATCCTCTCTATGTATGGCACTGTCCCTTATTATGCAGCATCCTCTCTATGTATGGCACTGTCCCTTATTATGTAACATCCTCTCTATGTATGGCACCGTCCCTTATTATGTAGCATCCTCTTTATGTATGGCACTGTCCCTTATTATGTAGCATCCTCTCTATGTATGGCACTGTCCCTTATTATGTAGCATCCTCTCTATGTATGGTGCTGTCCCTTATTATATAGCATTCTCTCTATGTATGGCGCTGTCCCTTATTATATAACATGCTCTCTTTGTATTGCACTGTCCCTTGTTATATAACATCCTCTCTATGTATGGTGCCGTCCCTTGTTATATAACATCCTCACTATGTATGGCGCTGTCCCTTATTATGTAGCATCGTCTCTATGTATGGCGCTGTCCCTTATTATATAACATGCTCTCTATGTATGGCACCGTCCCTTATTATATAACATCCTCTCTTTGTATTGCACTGTCCCTTGTTATATAACATGCTCTCTATGTATGGCACCGTCCCTTATTATATAACATCCTCTCTTTGTATTGCACCGTCCCTTGTTATATAACATCCTCTTTATGTATGGCACTGTCCCTTATTATGTAGCATCCTCTCTATGTATGGCGCTGTCCCTTATTATGTAGCAACCTCTATGTATGGCGCTATCCCTTATTATATAGCATCCCCTCTATGTATGGCGCTGTCCCTTATTATGTAGCATCCTCTCTATGTATGGCGCTATCCCTTATTATGTAGCAACCTCTCTATGTATGGCGCTATCCCTTATTATATAGCATCCTCTCTATGTATGGCGCTGTCCCTTATTATATAGCATCCTCTCTATATATGGCGCTATCCCTTATTATATAGCATCCTCTCTATGTATGGCGCTGTCCCTTATTATGCTGCATCCTCTCTATGTATGGCGCTATCCCTTATTATATAGCATCCTCTCTATGTATGGCGCTATCCCTTATTATGTATCATCTTCTCTATGTATGGCGCTGTCCCTTATTATGTAGCATCCTCTATGTATGGCACTGTCCCTTATTATGTAGTATCCTCTCTATGTATGGCGCTGTCCCTTATGTAGCATCCTCTCTATGTATGGCGCTGTCCCTTATGTAGCATCCTCTCTATGTATGGCACTGTCCCTTATGTAGCATCCTCTCTATGTATGGCGCTGTCCCTTATTATGCAGCATCCTCTCTATGTATGGCGCTATCCCTTATTATATAGCATCCTCTCTATGTATGGCGCTGTCCCTTATGTAGCATCCTCTCTATGTATGGCGCTATCCCTTATTATATAGCATCCTCTCTATGTATGGCGCTGTCCCTTATTATGTAGCAACCTCTCTATGTATGGTGCTGCCCTTATGTAGCATCCTCTCTATGTATGGCACTGTCCCTTATTATGCAGCAACCTCTCTATGTATGGCGCTGTCCCTTATTATGCAGCATCCTCTCTATGTATGTCGCTGTCCCTTATTATATAGCATCCTCTCTATGTATGGCGCTGTCCCTTATTATGTATCATCCTCTCTATGTATGGCGCTGTCCTTTATGTAGCATCCTCTCTATGTATGGTACTGTCCCTTATTATGTAACATCCTCTCTATGTATGGCGCTGTCCCTTATGTAGCATCCTCTCTATGTATGGCACTGTCCCTTATTATGTAGCATCCTCTCTATGTATGGCGCTGTCCCTTATTATGTAGCATCCTCTCTATGTATGGCGCTGTCCCTTATGTAGCATCCTCTCTATGTATGGCACTGTCCCTTATTATGTAGCATCCTCTCTATGTATGGCGCTATCCCTTATTATATAGCATCCTCTCTATGTATGGCGCTATCCCTTATTATATAGCATCCTCTCTATGTATGGCGCTATCCCTTATTATATAGCATCCTCTTTATGTATGGCACTGTCCCTTATTATGCAGCATCCTCTCTATGTATGTCGCTGTCCCTTATTATATAGCATCCTCTCTATGTATGGCACTGTCCCTTATTATGTAGCATCCTCTCTATGTATGGCACTGTCCCTTATTATGTAGCATCCTCTCTATGTATGGCACTGTCCCTTATTATGTAGCATCCTCTCTATGTATGGCGCTATCCCTTATTATGTAGCATCCTCTCTATGTATGGCGCTATCCCTTATTATGCAGCATCCTCTCTATGTATGGCGCTATCCCTTATTATATAGCATCCTCTCTATGTATGGCACTGTCCCTTATTATGCAGCATCCTCTCTATGTATGGCGCTGTCCCTTATTATATAGCATCCTCTCTATGTATGGCACTGTCCCTTATTATGTAGCATCCTCTCTATGTATGGCGCTGTCCCTTATTATGTAGCATCCTCTTTATGTATGGCGCCGTCCCTTATTATGTAGCATCCTCTCTATGTATGGCGCTGTCCCTTATTATATAGCATCCTCTCTATGTATGGCGCTATCCCTTATTATATAGCATCCTCTCTATGTATGGCACTGTCCCTTATTATGCAGCATCCTCTCTATGTATGGCGCCGTCCCTTATTATGTAGCATCCTCTCTATGTATGGCACTGTCCCTTATTATGTAGCATCCTCTCTATGTATGGCGCCGTCCCTTATTATATAGCATCCTCTCTATGTATGGCGCTGTCCCTTATTATGTAGCATCCTCTTTATGTATGGCGCCGTCCCTTATTATGTAGCATCCTCTCTATGTATGGCGCTGTCCCTTATGTAGCATCCTCTCTATGTATGGCGCTATCCCTTATTATATAGCATCCTCTCTATGTATGGCGCTGTACCTTATTATGTAGCATCCTCTCTATGTATGGCGCTATCCCCTATTATGTAGCATCCTCTCTATGTATGGCGCTGTCCCTTATTATATAGCATCCTCTCTATGTATGGCGCTGTCCCTTATTATGTAGCATCCTCTCTATGTATGGCGCTGTCCCTTATTATATAGCATCCTCTCTATGTATGGCGCTGTCCCTTATTATGTAGCATCCTCTCTATGTATGGCGCTGTCCCTTATGTAGCATCCTCTCTATGTATGGCGCTATCCCTTATTATATAGCATCCTCTCTATGTATGGCGCTGTCCCTTATTATGTAGCATCCTCTCTATGTATGGCGCTGTCCCTTATTATGTAGCATCCTCTCTATGCATGGCGCTGTCCCTTATTATGTAGCATCCTCTCTATGTATGGCGCTGTCCCTTATTATGTAGCATCCTCTCTATGTATGGCGCTGTCCCTTATTATGTAGCATCCTCTCTATGTATGGCGCTGTCCCTTATTATGTAGCATCCTCTCTATGTATGGCGCTGTCCCTTATGTAGCATCCTCTCTATGTATGGCGCTATCCCTTATTATATAGCATCCTCTCTATGTATGGCGCTGTCCCTTATTATGTAGCATCCTCTCTATGTATGGCGCTGTCCCTTATTATGTAGCATCCTCTCTATGTATGGCGCTATCCCTTATTATGTAGCATCCTCTCTATGTATGGCGCTGTCCCTTATTATATAGCATCCTCTCTATGTATGGCGCTGTCCCTTATTATATAGCATCCTCTCTATGTATGGCGCTAACCCTTATTATGCAGCATCCTCTCTATGTATGGCGCTGTCCCTTATTATGCAGCATCCTCTCTATGTATGGCGCTAACCGTTATTATGCAGCATCCTCTCTATGTATGGCGCTGTCCCTTATTATGCAGCATCCTCTCTATGTATGGCGCTATCCCTTATTATATAGCATCCTCTCTATGTATGGCGCTAACCGTTATTATGCAGCATCCTCTCTATGTATGGCGCTGTCCCTTATTATATAGCATCCTCTCTATGTATGGCACTGTTCCTTATTATGTAGCATCCTCTCTATGTATGGCGCTATCCCTTATTATGTATCATCCTCTCTATGTATGGCACTGTCCCTTATGTAGCATCCTCTCTATGTATGGCACTGTCCCTTATTATGCATCATCCTCTCTATGTATGGCGCCGTCCCTTATTATGTATTACCCTCTCTATGTATGGCGCTGTCCCTTATTATGTAGCATGATCTCTATGTATGGCGCTGTCCCTTATTATGTAGCATCCTCTTTATGTATGGCACTGTCCCTTATTATGTAGCATCCTCTCTATGTATGGCACTGTCCCTTATTATGTAACATCCTCTCTATGTATAGTACCATCCCTTATTATGTAGCATCCTCTCTATGTATGGCGCTGTCCCTTATTATGTAGCATCCTCTTTATGTATGGCACTGTCCCTTATTATGTAGCATCCTCTTTATGTATGGCGCTGTCCCTTATTATGTAGCATCCTCTCTATGTATGGCGCTGTCCCTTATTATGTAGCATCCTCTCTATGTATGGCGCTGTCCCTTATTACGTAGCATCCTCTTTATGTATGGCGCTGTCCCTTATTATGTAGCATCCTCTCTATGTATGGCGCTGTCCCTTATTATGTAGGATCCTCTCTATGTATGGCGCTGTCCCTTATTATGTAGCATCCTCTCTATGTATGGCACTGTCCCTTATTATGTAACATCCTCTCTATGTATAGTACCATCCCTTATTATGTAGCATCCTCTCTATGTATGGTGCTGTCCCTTATTATATAACATCCTCTCTTTGTATTGCACTGTCCCTTGTTATATAACATCCTCTCTATGTATGGCGCTGTCCCTTATTATGTAGCATCCTCTCTATGTATGGCACCGTCCCTTATTATGTAGCATCCTCTCTATGTATGGCACCATCCCTTATTATGTAACATCCTCTCTATGTATGGCGCCGTCCCTTATTATGTAGCATCCTCTCTATGTATGGCGCTGTCCTTTATTATGTAGCATCGTCTCTATGTATAACACTGTCCCTTATTATGTAGCATCCTCTCTATGTATAACACTGTCCCTTATTATGTAGGATCCTCTCTATGTATAACACTGTCCCTTATTATGTAGCATCCTCTCTATGTATAACACTGTCCCTTATTATGTAGCATCCTCTCTATGTATAACACTGTCCCTTATTATGTAGCATCCTCTCTATGTATAACACTGTCCCTTATTATGTAGCATCCTCTCTATGTATGGCGCCATCCCTTATTATGTAACATCCTCTCTATGTATGGTACCATTCCTTATTATGTAGCTTCCTCTCTATGTATGGCGCCGTCCATTATTATGTAGCATCCTCTCTAGCTATGTATGGCGCCGTCCCTTCTTATGTAGCATCCTCTATAGTTTTGACTGGCACCGTTCCTTATTATGTAGCATCCTCTCTATCTATGTATGGCGCCGTCCTTTATTATATAGCATCCCTCTCTAGCTATGTATGACGCTGTCTCTTATTATGTAGCATCCTCTCTATGTATGGCGCCACTCCTTATTATTAGAATCCCCTGTAGCTATGTATGGAGCTGTCCATTATTATGTAGCATCCTCTCCAGCTACGTATGGTGCCGTCCCTTATTATATAGCATCATCTCCATGTATGAAGCTGTCCCTTAGTATTTATCGGTAAAATGAAGAAATCCCGGCACTCACGTGTATTTATCATCCGCTCTATGTATGGCGCTGTCCCTTATTATGTAGCATCCTCTCTATCTATGTATGGTGCCGTCCCTTATTATGTATCATCCTCTCTATGTATGGTGCCGTCCCTTATTATGTATCATCCTCTCTATGTATGGCACCGTTCCTTATTATGTAGCATCCTCTTTATGTATGGCACTGTCCCTTATTATGTAGCATCCTCTCTATGTATGGTACCATCGCTTATTATGTAGCATCCTCTCAATGTATGGTGCTGTCCCTTATTATATAGCATTCTCTCTATGTATGGCACCGTCCCTTATTATATAACATCCTCTCTTTGTATTGCACTGTCCCTTGTTATATAACATCCTCTCTATGTATGGCGCCGTCCCTTGTTATATAACATCCTCACTATGTATGGCGCTGTCCCTTATTATGTAGCATCCTCTGTATGTATGGTGCCGTCCCTTATTATATAACATCCTCTCTATGTATGGTGCTGTCCTTTATTATGTAGTATCCTCTCTATCTATGTATGGTGCTGTCCCTTATTATATAACATCCTCTCTATGTATGGTGCTGTCCTTTATTATATAGCATCCTCTCTATGTATGGCGCTGTCACTTATTATGTAGCACCCTCTCTATGTATGGCGCTTTCCCTTATTATGTAGCAATCTCTCTATTTATGGCGCTGTGTCTTATTATGCAGCATCCTCTCTATGTATGGCGCTGTCCCTTATGTAGCATCCTCTCTATGTATGGCGAGATCCCTTATTATATAGCATCCTCTCTATGTATGGCGCTGTCCCTTATTATGTAGCATCCTCTTTATGTATGGCGCTGTCCCTTATTATGTAGCAACCTCTCTATGTATGGCGCTATCCCTTATTATATATCATCCTCTCTATGTATGGCACTGTCCCTTATTATGCAGCATCCTCTCTATGTATGCCACTGTCCCTTATTATGTAGCATCCTCTCTATGTATGGCACTGTCCCTTATTATGTAGCATCCTCTCTATGTATGGCGCTGTCCCTTATGTAGCATCCTCTCTATGTATGGTACTGTCCCTTATTATGCAGCATCCTCTCTATGTATGGCGCTGTCCCTTATTATATAGCATCCTCTCTATGTATGGCGCTGTCCCTTATTATGCAGCAACCTCTCTATGTATGGTGCTATCCCTTATTATGCAGCATCGTCTCTATGTATGGTGCTATCCCTTATTATGCAGCATCCTCTCTATGTATGGCGCTGTCCCTTATTATGTAGCATACTCTCTATGTATGGCACTGTCCCTTATTATGTAGCATCCTCTCTATGTATGGCGCTGTCCCTTATTATATAGCATCCTCTTTATGTATGGCACTGTCCCTTATTATGCAGCATCCTCTCTATGTATGTCGCTGTCCCTTATTATATAGCATCCTCTCTATGTATGGCGCTATCCCTTATTATGCAGCATCCTCTCTATGTATGGCACTGTCCCTTATTATGTAGCATCCTCTCTATGTATGGCACTGTCCCTTATTATGTAGCATCCTCTCTATGTATGGCGCTGTCCCTTATTATATAGCATCCTCTCTATGTATGGCGCTATCCCTTATTATGCAGCATCCTCTCTATGTATGGCACTGTCCCTTATTATGTAGCATCCTCTCTATGTATGGCACTATCCCTTATTATGTAGCATCCTCTCTATGTATGGCGCTGTCCCTTATTATATAGCATCCTCTCTATGTATGGCGCTGTCCCTTATTATGTAGCATCCTCTCTATGTATGGCGCTATCCCTTATTATGTAGCATCCTCTCTATGTATGGCGCTGTCCCTTATTATATAGCATCCTCTCTATGTATGGCGCTGTCCCTTATTATGTAGCATCCTCTCTATGTATGGCGCTATCCCTTATTATGTAGCATCCTCTCTATGTATGGCACTGTCCCTTATTATGTAGCATCCTCTCTATGTATGGCACTGTCCCTTATTATGTAGCATCCTCTCTATGTATGGCGCTATCCCTTATTATGTAGCATCCTCTCTATGTATGGCGCTGTCCCTTATTATGCAGCATCCTCTCTATGTATGGCGCTATCCCTTATTATGCAGCATCCTCTCTATGTATGGCGCTGTCCCTTATTATATAGCATCCTCTCTATGTATGGCGCTGTCCCTTATTATGCAGCATCCTCTCTATGTATGGCGCTATCCCTTATTATGCAGCATCCTCTCTATGTATGGCGCTGTCCCTTATTATATAGCATCCTCTCTATGTATGGCGCTGTCCCTTATTATGTAGCATCCTCTCTATGTATGGCGCTATCCCTTATTATATAGCATCCTCTCTATGTATGGCACTGTCCCTTATTATGCAGCATCCTCACTATGTATGGCGCTGTCCCTTATGTAGCATCCTCTCTATGTATGGCGCTGTCCCTTATTATGTAGCATCCTCTTTATGTATGGTACTGTCCCTTATTATGTAGCATCCTCTCTATGTATGGCGCTGTCCCTTATGTAGCATCCTCTCTATGTATGGCGCTATCCCTTATTATATAGCATCCTCTCTATGTATGGCACTGTCCCTTATTATGTAGCATCCTCTCTATGTATGGCGCTGTCCCTTATTATGTAGCATCCTCTTTATGTATGGTACTGTCCCTTATTATGTAGCATCCTCTCTATGTATGGCGCTGTCCCTTATGTAGCATCCTCTCTATGTATGGCGCTATCCCTTATTATATAGCATCCTCTCTATGTATGGCGCTGTCCCTTATTATGTAGCATCCTCTCTATGTATGGCACTGTCCCTTATTATGTAGCATCCTCTCTATGTATGGCGCTATCCCTTATTATATAGCATCCTCTCTATGTATTGCGCTGTCCCTTATTATGTAGCATCCTCTCTATGTATGGCGCTGTCCCTTATTATGTAGCATCCTCTCTATGTATGGCGCTATCCCTTATTATATAGCATCCTCTCTATGTATGGCGCTGTCCCTTATTATATAGCATCCTCTCTATGTATGGCGCTGTCCCTTATTATGTAGCATCCTCTCTATGTATGGCGCTGTCCCTTATTATGTAGCATCCTCTCTATGTATGGCGCTATCCCTTATTATGTATCATCCTCTCTATGTATGGCGCTATCCCTTATTATGTAGCATCCTCTCTATGTATGGCGCTGTCCCTTATTATATAGCATCCTCTCTATGTATGGCGCTGTCCCTTATTATATAGCATCCTCTCTATGTATGGCGCTAACCCTTATTATGCAGCACCCTCTCTATGTATGGCGCTGTCCCTTATTATGCAGCATCCTCTCTATGTATGGCGCTATCCCTTATTATATAGCATCCTCTCTATGTATGGCCCTAACCCTTATTATGCAGCATCCTCTCTATGTATGGCGCTGTCCCTTATTATATAGCATCCTCTCTATGTATGGCGCTATCCCTTATTATGTATCATCCTCTCTATGTATGGCACTGTCCCTTATTATGCAGCATCCTCACTATGTATGGCGCTGTCCCTTATGTAGCATCCTCTCTATGTATGGCACTGTTCCTTATTATGCAGCATCCTCTTTATGTATGGCGCCGTCCCTTCTTATATAGCATCCTCTCTATGTATGGCGCTGTCCCTTATTATGTAGCATCCTCTCTATGTATGGCACTGTCCCTTATTATGCAGCATCCTCACTATGTATGGCGCTGTCCCTTATGTAGCATCCTCTCTATGTATGGCACTGTCCCTTATTATGTAACATCCTCTCTATGTATAGTACCATCCCTTATTATGTAGCATCCTCTCTATGTATGGCGCTGTCCCTTATTATGTAGCATCCTCTCTATGTATGGCACTGTCCCTTATTATGCAGCATCTTCACTATGTATGGCGCTGTCCCTTATGTAGCATCCTCACTATGTATGGCACTGTCCCTTATTATGTAACATCCTCTCTATGTATAGTACCATCCCTTATTATGTAGCATCCTCTCTATGTATGGTGCTGTCCCTTATTATGTAGCATCCTCTTTATGTATGGCACTGTCCCTTATTATGTAGCATCCTCTCTATGTATGGCACTGTCCCTTATTATGTAGCATCCTCTCTATGTATGGCGCTGTCCCTTATTATATAGCATCCTCTCTATGTATGGCGCTGTCCCTTATTATATAGCATCCTCTCTATGTATGGCACTGTCCCTTATTATGTAGCATCCTCTCTATGTATGGCGCTGTCCCTTATTATGTAGCATCCTCTCTATGTATGGCGCTGTCCCTTATTATGTAGCATCCTCTTTATGTATGGCACTGTCCCTTATTATGTAGCATCCTCTCTATGTATGGCGCTGTCCCTTATTATGTAGCATCCTCTCTATGTATGGCGCTGTCCCTTATTATGTAGCATCCTCTCTATGTATAGCACTGTTCCTTAATATGCAGCACCCTCTCTATGTATGGCGCCGTCCCTTATTATATAGCATCCTCTCTATGTATGGCGCTGTCCCTTATTATGTAGCATCCTCTTTATGTATGGCACCGTCCCTTATTATGTATCATCCTCTCTATGTATGGCACTGTCCCTTATTATATAGCATCCTCTCTATGTATGGCGCTGTCCCTTATTATGTAGCATCCTCTTTATGTATGGCACTGTCCCTTATTATGTAGCATCCTCTCTATGTATGGCGCCGTCCCTTATTATGTATCATTCTCTCTATGTATGGCGCTGTCCCTTATTATGTAGCATCCTCTCTATGTATGGCGCTGTCCCTTATTATGTAGCATCCTCTTTATGTATGGCACTGTCCCTTATTATGTAGCATCCTCTCTATGTATGGCACTGTCCCTTATTATGTAACATCCTCTCTATGTATAGTACCATCCCTTATTATGTAGCATCCTCTCTATGTATGGCGCTGTCCCTTATTATGTAGCATCCTCTTTATGTATGGCACTGTCCCTTATTATGTAGCATCCTCTTTATGTATGGCGCTGTCCCTTATTATGTAGCATCCTCTCTATGTATGGCGCTGTCCCTTATTATGTAGCATCCTCTCTATGTATGGCGCTGTCCCTTATTACGTAGCATCCTCTTTATGTATGGCGCTGTCCCTTATTATGTAGCATCCTCTCTATGTATGGCGCTGTCCCTTATTATGTAGCATCCTCTCTATGTATGGCGCTGTCCCTTATTATGTAGCATCCTCTCTATGTATGGCACTGTCCCTTATTATGTAACATCCTCTCTATGTATAGTACCATCCCTTATTATGTAGCATCCTCTCTATGTATGGTGCTGTCCCTTATTATATAACATCCTCTCTTTGTGTTGCACTGTCCCTTGTTATATAACATCCTCTCTATGTATGGCGCTGTCCCTTATTATGTAGCATCCTCTCTATGTATGGCGCTGTCCCTTATTATGTAGCATCCTCTCTATGTATGGCGCTGTCCCTTATTACGTAGCATCCTCTTTATGTATGGCGCTGTCCCTTATTATGTAGCTTCCTCTCTATGCATGGCGCTGTCCCTTATTATGTAGCATCCTCTCTATGTATGGCGCTGTCCCTTATTATGTAGCATCCTCTCTATGTATGGCACTGTCCCTTATTATGTAACATCCTCTCTATGTATAGTACCATCCCTTATTATGTAGCATCCTCTCTATGTATGGTGCTGTCCCTTATTATATAACATCCTCTCTTTGTATTGCACTGTCCCTTGTTATAGAACATCCTCTCTATGTATGGCACCGTCCCTTATTATGTAGCATCCTCTCTATGTATGGCACCATCCCTTATTATGTAACATCCTCTCTATGTATGGCGCCGTCCCTTATTATGTAGCATCCTCTCTATGTATGGCGCTGTCCCTTATTATGTAGCATCGTCTCTATGTATAACACTGTCCCTTATTATGTAGCATCCTCTCTATGTATAACACTGTCCCTTATTATGTAGCATCCTCTCTATGTATAACACTGTCCCTTATTATGTAGCATCCTCTCTATGTATAACACTGTCCCTTATTATGTAGCATCCTCTCTATGTATAACACTGTCCCTTATTATGTAGCATCCTCTCTATGTATAACACTGTCCCTTATTATGTAGCATCCTCTCTATGTATAACACTGTCCCTTATTATGTAGCATCCTCTCTATGTATGGTACCATTCCTTATTTTGTAGCTTCCTCTCTATGTATGGCGCCGTCCATTATTATATAGCATCCCTCTCTAGCTATGTATGACGCTGTCTCTTATTATGTAGCATCCTCTCTATGTATGGCGCCACTCCTTATTATGTAGAATCCCCTGTAGCTATGTATGGAGCTGTCCATTATTATGTAGCATCCTCTCCAGCTACGTATGGTGCCGTCCCTTATTATATAGCATCATCTCCATGTATGAAGCTGTCCCTTAGTATTTATCGGTAAAATGAAGAAATCCCGGCACTCACGTGTATTTATCATCCGCTCTATGTATGGCGCTGTCCCTTATTATGTAGCATCCTCTCTACCTATGTATGGTGCCGTCCCTTATTATGTATCATCCTCTCTATGTATGGTGCCGTCCCTTATTATGTATCATCCTCTCTATGTATGGCACCGTTCCTTATTATGTAGCATCCTCTTTATGTATGGCGCTGTCCCTTATTATGTAGCATCCTCTCTATGTATGGTACCATCGCTTATTATGTAGCATCCTCTCTATGTATGGTGCTGTCCCTTATTATATAGCATTCTCTCTATGTATGGCACCGTCCCTTATTATATAACATCCTCTCTTTGTATTGCACTGTCCCTTGTTATATAACATCCTCTCTATGTATGGCGCCGTCCCTTGTTATATAACATCCTCACTATGTATGGCGCTGTCCCTTATTATGTAGCATCCTCTGTATGTATGGTGCCATACCTTATTATGTAGCATCCTCTCTATGTATGGTGCCATACCTTATATTGTAGCATCGTCTCTATGTATGGTGCTGTCCCTTATTATATAACATCCTCTCTATGTATGGTGCTGTCCTTTATTATGTAGTATCCTCTCTATCTATGTATGGTGCTGTCCCTTATTATATAACATCCTCTCTATGTATGGTGCTGTCCTTTATTATATAGCATCCTCTCTATGTATGGCGCTGTCACTTATTATGTAGCAACCTCTCTATGTATGGCGCTATCCCTTATTATATAGCATCCTCTCTATGTATGGCGCTGTCCCTTATTATGTAGCAATCTCTCTATGTATGGCGCTGTGTCTTATTATGCAGCATCCTCTCTATGTATGGCGCTGTCCCTTATGTAGCATCCTCTCTATGTATGGCGCTGTCCCTTATTATGTAGCATCCTCTCTATGTATGGCGCTGTCCCTTATTATGTAGCAACCTCTCTATGTATGGCGCTATCCCTTATTATGTATCATCCTCTCTATGTATGGCACTGTCCCTTATTATGCAGCATCCTCTCTATGTATGGCACTGTCCCTTATTATGTAACATCCTCTCTATGTATGGCACTGTCCCTTATTATGTAACATCCTCTATATGTATGGCACTGTCCCTTATTATGTAGCATCCTCTCTATGTATGGCGCTATCCCTTATTATGCAGCATCCTCTCTATGCATGGCGCTATCCCTTATTATGTAGCATCCTCTCTATGTATGGCGCTGTCCCTTATGTAGCATCCTCTCTATGTATGGCACTGTCCCTTATTATGTAGCATCCTCTCTATGTATGGCACTGTCCCTTATTATATAGCATCCTCTCTATGTATGGCGCTATCCCTTATTATGTAGCATCCTCTCTATGTATGGCGCTATCCCTTATTATATAGCATCCTCTCTATGTATGGCGCTGTCCCTTATGTAGCATCCTCTCTATGTATGGCACTGTCCCTTATTATGTAGCATCCTCTCTATGTATGGCGCTGTCCCTTATTATGTAGCATCCTCTCTATGTATGGCGCTGTCCCTTATTATATAGCATCCTCTCTATGTATGGCGCTGTCCCTTATTATGCAGCATCCTCTCTATGTATGGCGCTGTCCCTTATTATGTAGCATCCTCTCTATGTATGGCGCTATCCCTTATTATATAGCATCCTCTCTATGTATGGCACTGTCCCTTATTATGCAGCATCCTCACTATGTATGGCGCTGTCCCTTATGTAGCATCCTCTCTATGTATGGCGCCGTCCCTTATTATGTAGCATCCTGTCTATGTATGGCGCTGTCCCTTATTATGTAGCATCCTCTTTATGTATGGCGCTATCCCTTATTATGTAGCATCCTCTCTATGTATGGCGTCGTCCCTTATTATGTAGCATCCTCTCTATGTATGGCGCTGTCCCTTATTATATAGCAACCTCTCTATCTATGGCGCAGTCCCTTATGTAGCATCCTCTCTATGTATGGCGCTGTCCCTTATTATGTATCATCCTCTCTATGTATGGCACTGTCCCTTTTTATGTAGCATCCTCTCTATGTATGGCGCTATCCCTTATTATGTATCATCCTCTCTATGTATGGCACTGTCCCTTTTTATGTAGCATCCTCTCTATGTATGGCGCTATCCCTTATTATATAGCATCCTCTCTATGTATGGCGCTGTCCCTTATTATGTAGCATCCTCTCTATGTATGGCACTGTCCCTTATTATATAGCATCCTCTCTATGTATGGCGCTGTCCCTTATTATGATTCATCCTCTCTATGTATGGCACTGTCCCTTATTATGTAGCATCCTCTCTATGTATGGCGCTGTCCCTTATTATGTAGCATCCTCTCTATGTATGGCGCTATCCCTTATTATGTAGCATCCTCTCTATGTATAACACTGTCCCTTATTATATAGCATCCTCTCTATGTATGGCGCTGTCCCTTATTATGATTCATCCTCTCTATGTATGGCGCTATCCCTTATTATATAGCATCCTCTCAATGTATGGCGCTGTCCCTTATTATATAGCATCCTCTCTATGTATGGCACTGTCCCTTATTATGTAGCATACTCTCTATGTATGGCGCTATCCCTTATTATATAGCATCCTCTCTATGTATGGCGCTGTCCATTATTATGTAGCAACCTCTCTATGTATGGCGCTATCCCTTATTATATAGCATCCTCTATGTATGGCACTGTCCCTTATTATGCAGCATCCTCACTATGCATGGCGCTGTCCCTTATGTAGCATCCTCTCTATGTATGGCGCTGTCCCTTATTATATAGCATCCTCTATGTATGGCACCATCCCTTATTATGTAACATCCTCTCTATGTATGGCGTCGTCCCTTATTATGTAGCATCCTCTCTATGTATGGCGCTATCCCTTATTATGTAGCATCCTCTCTATGTATAGCGTCGTCCCTTATTATATAGCATCCTCTCTATGTATGGCGCTGTCCCTTATTATGTAGCATCCTCTCTATGTATGGCACTGGCCCTTATTATGTAGCATCCTCTCTATGTATGGCGCTGTCCCTTATTATGTAGCATCCTCTCTATGTATGGCGCTATCCCTTATTATATAGCATCCTCTCTATGTATGGCGCTGTCCCTTATGTAGCATCCTCTCTATGTATGGTACCATCCCTTATTATGTAGCATCCTCTCTATGTATGGCGCTATCCCTTATTATGTATCATCCTCTCTATGTATGGCGCCGTCCCTTATTATGCAGCATCCTCTCTATGTATGGCGGTGTCCCTTATTATATAGCATTCTATCTATGTATGGCACTGTCCCTTATTATGCAGCACCCTCTCTATGTATGGCGCTGTCCCTTATTATATAGCATCCTCTCTATGTATGGCGCTGTCCCTTATTATGTAGCATCCTCTCTATGTATGGCACTGTCCCTTATTATGCAGCATCCTCTCTATGTATGGCGCTGTCCCTTATTATATAGCATCCTCTCTATGTATGGCGCTGTCCCTTATTATGTAGCATCCTCTCTATGTATGGCGCTGTCCCTTATTATGTAGCATCCTCTCTATGTATGGCGCTGTCCCTTATTATATAGCATCCTCTCTATGTATGGCGCTATCCCTTATTATGCAGCATCCTCTCTATGTATGGCACTGTCCCTTATTATGCAGCATCCTCTCTATGTATGGCGCTGTCCCTTATTATGCAGCATCCTCTCTATGTATGGCGCTGTCCCTTATTATATAGCATCCTCTCTATGTATGGCGCTGTCCCTTATTATATAGCATCCTCTCTATGTATGGCGCTATCCCTTATTATGCAGCATCCTCTCTATGTATGGCGCTGTCCCTTATTATATAGCATCCTCTCTATGTATGGCGCTATCCCTTATTATGCAGCATCCTCTCTATGTATGGCGCTGTCCCTTATTATGCAGCATCCTCTCTATGTATGGCGCTGTCCCTTATTATATAGCATCCTCTCTATGTATGGCGCTATCCCTTATTATGTAGCATCCTCTCTATGTATGGCGCTATCCCTTATTATATAGCATCCTCTCTATGTATGGCGCTATCCCTTATTATATAGCATCCTCTCTATGTATGGCGCTATCCCTTATTATATAGCATCCTCTCTATGTATGGCGCTATCCCTTATTATGTAGCACCCTCTCTAGTTATGTATGGCGCTGTCCCTTATTATGCAGCATCCTCTCTATGTATGGCACTATCCCTTATTATGCAGCATCCTCTCTATGTATGGCACTGTCCCTTATTATGCAGCATCCTCTCTATGTATGGCACTGTCCCTTATTATGTAACATCCTCTCTATGTATGGCACTGTCCCTTATTATGCAGCATCCTCACTATGTATGGCGCTGTCCCTTATGTAGCATCCTCTCTATGTATGGCGCTATCCCTTATTATGTAGCATCCTCTATATGTATGGCACTGTCCCTTATTATGCAGCATCCTCTCTATGTATGGCGCTATCCCTTATTATGTATCATCCTCTCTATCTATGGCGCTATCCCTTATTATGTAGCATCCTCTCTATGTATGGAGCCATCCCTTATTATGTAGCATACTCTCTATGTATGGAGCCATCCCTTATTATGTAGCATCCTCTTTATGTATGGCGCTGTCCCTTATTATGCAGCATCCTCTCTATGTATGGAGCCATCCCTTATTATGCAGCATCCTCACTATGTATGGCGCTGTCCCTTATGTAGCATCCTCTCTATGTATGGCGCCGTCCCTTATTATATAGCATCCTCTCTATGTATGGCACTGTCCCTTATTATGTAGCATCCTCTCTATGTATGGCGCTATCCCTTATTATATAGCATCCTCTCTATGTATGGCGCTGTCCCTTATTATGTAGCATCCTCTATATGTATGGCACTGTCCCTTATTATATAGCATCCTCTCTATGTATGGTGCCGTCCCTTATTATGTATCATCCTCTCTATGTATGGCACTGTCCCTTATTATATAGCATCCTCTCTATGTATGGTGCCGTCCCTTATTATGTATCATCCTCTCTATGTATGGCACTGTCCCTTATTATATAGCATCCTCTCTATGTATGGTGCCGTCCCTTATTATGTAGCATCCTCTCTATGTATGGCACTGTCCCTTATTATATAGCATCCTCTATGTATGGCACTGTCCCTTATTATGTAGCATCCTCTATGTATGGTACTGTCCCTTATTATGTAGCATCCTCTCTATGTATGGCGCTGTCCCTTACGTAGCATCCTCTCTATGTATGGCGCTGTCCCTTATGTAGCATCCTATCTATGTATGGCGCTGTCCGTTATTATGTAGCATCCTCTCTATGTATGGCACTGTTCCTTATTATGTAGCATCCTCTCTATGTATGGCACTGTTCCTTATTATGTAGCATCCTCTCTATGTATGGTGCTGTCCCTTATTATATAGCATCCTCTCTATGTATGGCGCTGTCCCTTATTATGCAGCATCCTCTCTATGTATGGCGCTGTCCCTTATTATGCAGCATCCTCTCTATGTATGGCGCTGTCCCTTATTATGCAGCATTCTCTCTATGTATGGCACTGTTCCTTATTATATAGCATCCTCTCTATGTATGGCGCTGTCCCTTATTATGTAGCATCCTCTCTATGTATGGCGCCGTCCCTTATTATATAGCATCCTCTCTATGTATGGCGCTGTCCCTTATTATGCAGCATCCTCTCTATGTATGGCGCCGTCCCTTATTATATAGCATCCTCTCTATGTATGGCGCTGTCCCTTATTATGCAGCATCCTCTCTATGTATGGCGCCGTCCCTTATTATATAGCATCCTCTCTATGTATGGCGCTGTCCCTTATTATGTAGCATCCTCTCTATGTATGGCACTGTCCCTTATTATGTAGCATCCTCTCTATGTATGGCACTGTCCCTTATTATGTAGCATCCTCTCTATGTATGGCGCTGTCACTTATTATATAGCATCCTCTCTATGTATGGCGCTGTCCCTTATTATGTAGCAACCTCTCTATGTATGGCGCTGTCCCTTATATAGCATCCTCTCTATGTATGGCGCTGTCCCTTATTATGTAGCATCCTCTCTATGTATGGCACTGTCCCTTATTATGTAGCATCCTCTCTATGTATGGCACTGTCCCTTATTATGTAGCATCCTCTCTATGTATGGCGCTATCCCTTATTATATAGCATCCTCTCTATGTATGGCGCTGTCCCTTATGTAGCATCCTCTCTATGTATGGCGCTATCCCTTATTATGTATCATCCTCTCTATGTATGGCGCCGTCCCTTATTATGCAGCATCCTCTCTATGTATGGCGCTGTCCCTTATTATATAGCATCCTCTCTATGTATGGCACTGTCCCTTATTATGCAGCACCCTCTCTATGTATGGCGCTATCCCTTATTATATAGCATCCTCTCTATGTATGGCACTGTCCCTTATTATGCAGCATCCTCTCTATGTATGGCGCTGTCCCTTATTATGCAGCATCCTCTCTATGTATGGCGCTGTCCCTTATTATATAGCATCCTCTCTATGTATGGCGCTGTCCCTTATTATATAGCATCCTCTCTATGTATGGCGCTATCCCTTATTATGCAGCATCCTCTCTATGTATGGCGCTGTCCCTTATTATATAGCATCCTCTCTATGTATGGCGCTGTCCCTTATTATGCAGCAGCCTCTCTATGTATGGCGCTGTCCCTTATTATATAGCATCCTCTCTATGTATGGCGCTGTCCCTTATTATATAGCATCCTCTCTATGTATGGCGCTATCCCTTATTATATAGCATCCTCTCTATGTATGGCGCTATCCCTTATTATATAGCATCCTCTCTATGTATGGCGCTGTCCCTTATTATGCAGCATCCTCTCTATGTATGGCACTGTCCCTTATTATGTAGCATCCTCTCTATGTATGGCACTGTCCCTTATTATGTAGCATCCTCTCTATGTATGGCACTGTCCCTTATTATGCAGCATCCTCTCTATGTATGGCGCTATCCCTTATTATGTAGCATCCTCTCTATGTATGGCACTGTCCCTTATTATGCAGCATCCTCACTATGTATGGCGCTGTCCCTTATGTAGCATCCTCTCTATGTATGGCGCTATCCCTTATTATGTAGCATCCTCTATATGTATGGCGCTATCCCTTATTATGTATCATCCTCTCTATGTATGGCACTGTCCCTTATTATGCAGCATCCTCTCTATGTATGGCGCTATCCCTTATTATGTATCATCCTCTCTATGTATGGCACTGTCCCTTATTATATAGCATCCTCTCTATGTATGGTGCCGTCCCTTATTATGTAGCATCCTCTCTATGTATGGAGCCATCCCTTATTATGTAGCATACTCTCTATGTATGGAGCCATCCCTTATTATGTAGCATCCTCTTTATGTATGGCGCTGTCCCTTATATAGCATCCTCTCTATGTATGGCGCTATCCCTTATTATGTAGCATCCTCTATGTATGGCGCCATCTCTTATTATATAGCATCCTCTCTATGTATGGCACTGTCCCTTATTATGTAGCATTCTCTCTATGTATGGCGCTATCCCTTATTATATAGCATCCTCTCTATGTATGGCGCTGTCCCTTATTATGCAGCATCCTCTCTATGTATGGCGCTGTCCCTTATTATATAGCATCCTCTCTATGTATGGCACTGTCCCTTATTATATAGCATCCTCTCTATGTATGGTGCCGTCCCTTATTATGTATCATCCTCTCTATGTATGGCACTGTCCCTTATTATATAGCATCCTCTATGTATGGCACTGTCCCTTATTATGTAGCATCCTCTATGTATGGTACTGTCCCTTATTATGTAGCATCCTCTCTATGTATGGCGCTGTCCCTTATTATGTATCATCCTCTCTATGTATGGCACTGTCCCTTATTATATAGCATCCTCTATGTATGGCACTGTCCCTTATTATGTAACATCCTCTCTATGTATGGCGCTGTCCCTTACGTAGCATCCTCTCTATGTTTGGCGCTTTCCCTTATGTAGCATCCTCTCTATGTATGGCGCTGTCCCTTATTATGTATCATCCTCTCTATGTATGGCACTGTCCCTTATTATATAGCATCCTCTATGTATGGCACTGTCCCTTATTATGTAACATCCTCTCTATGTATGGCGCTGTCCCTTACGTAGCATCCTCTCTATGTATGGCGCTTTCCCTTATGTAGCATCCTCTCTATGTATGGCGCTGTCCCTTATTATATAGCATCCTCTCTATGTATGGCACTGTCCCTTATTATGTAGCAACCTCTCTACGTATGGCACTGTCCCTTATTATATAGCATCCTCTCTATGTATGGCGCTGTCCCTTACGTAGCATCCTCTCTATGTATGGCGCTATCCCTTATTATGTAGCATCCTCTCTATGTATGGCGCTGTCCCTTATTATATAGCATCCTCTCTATGTATGGCGCGGCACTGTCCCTTATTATGCAGCATCCTCTCTATGTATGGCGCTGTCCCTTATTATGTAGCATCCTCTATGTATGGCGCTGTCCCTTATTATGTAGCATCCTCTCTATGTATGGCGCTGTCCCTTATTATGTAGCATCCTCTCTATGTATGGCGCTGTCCCTTATTATGTAGCATCCTCTCTATGTATGGCGCTGTCCCTTATGTAGCATCCTCTCTATGTATGGCGCCGTCCCTTATTATATAGCATCCTCTCTATGTATGGCGCTATCCCTTGTTATGTAGCATCCTCTCTATGTATGGCGCTGTCCCTTATTATGCAGCATCCTCTCTATGTATGGCGCTATCCCTTATTATGTAGCATCCTCTCTATGTATGGCGCTGTCCCTTATTATGCAGCATCCTCTCTATGTATGGCACTGTCCCTTATTATGTAGCATCCTCTCTATGTATGGCGCTGTCCCTTATTATGCAGCATCCTCTCTATGTATGGCGCCGTCCCTTATTATATAGCATCCTCTCTATGTATGGCGCTGTCCCTTATTATGTAGCATCCTCTCTATGTATGGCGCTGTCCCTTATTATGCAGCATCCTCTCTATGTATGGCGCCGTCCCTTATTATATAGCATCCTCTCTATGTATGGCACTGTCCCTTATTATGCAGCATCCTCTCTATGTATGGCGCTATCCCTTATTATGTAGCATCCTCTCTATGTATGGCGCTGTCCCTTATTATGTAGCATCCTCTCTATGTATGGCGCTGTCCCTTATTATGCAGCATCCTCTCTATGTATGGCGCCGTCCCTTATTATATAGCATCCTCTCTATGTATGGCACTGTCCCTTATTATGTAGCATCCTCTCTATGTATGGCGCTGTCCCTTATTATATAGCATCCTCTCTATGTATGGCGCTGTCCCTTATTATGTAGCAACCTCTCTATGTATGGCGCTGTCCCTTATATAGCATCCTCTCTATGTATGGCACTGTCCCTTATTATGCAGCATCCTCTCTATGTATGGTGCTATCCCTTATTATGTAGCATCCTCTCTATGTATGGCACTGTCCCTTATTATGTATCATCCTCTCTATGTATGGTGCTGTCCCTTATTATATAGCATCCTCTCTATGTATGGTGCTATCCCTTATTATGTAGCATCCTCTCTATGTATGGCGCTGTCCCTTATTATATAGCATCCTCTCTATGTATGGTGCTATCCCTTATTATGTAGCATCGTCTCTATGTATGGCGCTGTCCCTTATTATGTAGCATCCTCTCTATCATAGAATCATAGAATGGTAGAGTTGGAGGGGACCTCCTGGGTCATCTGGTCCAACCCCCTGCTCAAAGCAGGATTCACTAAATCATCTCAGACAGATGTCTGTCCAGCCTCTGTTTGAAGACGTCCATTGAAGGGGAACTCACCACCTCTCGTGGCAGCCTGTTCCACTCATTAATCACCCTAACTGTCAAAAAGTTTTTTCTAATATCTAATCTGTGTCTCCTCCCATTTAGTTTCATCCCATTGCTTCTAGTCTTTCCTTGTGCAAATGAGAATAAAGATGATCCTTCTACAATGTGACAGCCCTTGACATATTTGTAGACAGCTATTAAGTCTCCTCTCAGTCTTCTTTTTTGCAAGCTAAACATTCCCAAATCCTGCAACCGTTCCTCATAGGACATGGTTTGCAGACCAGTCACCATTCTGGTCGCTCTTCTCTGAACTTGCTCCAGTTTGTCTATGTCTTTTTTAAAATGTGGTGCCCAAAACTGTACACAGTATTCCAGATGAGGTCTGACCAAAGAGGAGTAAAGACCGATAATGACTTCACGTGATCTAGACTGTATGCTTCTGTTAATACATCCCAGAATTGTATTTGCCTTTTTTGCTGCTGCATCACACTGTTGGCTCATGTTCATTCTATGATCTATTAGTATACCTAAGTCTTTTTCACATGTACTGTTGCTTAGCTCTATTCCTCCCATTCTGTATATGCTTTTTTCATTTTTATTGCCCAGATGTAGTACTTTGCATTTTTCCCTGTTAAAAACCATTCTGTTGGTTGCTGCCCACTGCTCCAGTTTATTTAGGTCTCTATGTATGGCACTGTCCCTTATTATGCAGCATCCTCTCTATGTATGGCTCTGTCCCTTATTATATAGCATCCTCTCTATGTATGGCGCTGTCCCTTACGTAGCATCCTCTCTATGTATGGCGCTGTCCCTTATTATGTAGCATCCTCTCTATGTATGGCGCTATCCCTTATTATGTATCATCCTCTCTATGTATGGCACTGTCCCTTATTATGTAGCATCCTCTCTATGTATGGCACTGTCCCTTATTATGTATCATCCTCTCTATGTATGGCACTGTCCCTTATTATGTAGCATCCTCTCTATGTATGGCGCTGTCCCTTATTATGTAGCATCCTCTCTATGTATGGCGCTGTCCCTTATTATATAGCATCCTCTCTATGTATGGCGCTATCCCTTATTATATAGCATCCTCTCTATGTATGGCGCTATCCCTTATTATGCAGCATCCTCTCTATGTATGGCACTGTCCCTTATTATATAGCATCCTCTCTATGTATGGCGCTATCCCTTATTATATAGCATCCTCTCTATGTATGGCGCTATCCCTTATTATGCAGCATCCTCTCTATGTATGGCGCTATCCCTTATTATGTATCATCCTCACTATGTATGGCACCGTCCCTTATTATGTAGCATCCTCTCTATGTATGGCGCTGTCCGTTATTATGCAGCATCCTCACTATGTATGGCACCGTCCCTTATTATATAGCAACCTTCTCTATGTATGGCGCTATCCCTTATTATATAGCATCCTCTCTATGTATGGCGCTATCCCTTATTATGTATCATCCTCACTATGTATGGCACCGTCCCTTATTATGTAGCATCCTCTCTATGTATGGCGCTATCCCTTATTATGTATCATCCTCACTATGTATGGCACCGTCCCTTATTATGTAGCATCCTCTCTATGTATGGCGCTGTCCGTTATTATGCAGCATCCTCACTATGTATGGCACCGTCCCTTATTATGTATCATCCTCTCTATGTATGGCGCTGTCCCTTATGTAGCATCCTCACTATGTATGGCGCTGTCCTTTATGTAGCATCCTCTCTATGTATGGCGCTGTCCCTTATTATGCAGCATCCTCACTATGTATGGCACCGTCCCTTATTATGTAGCATCCTCTCTGTGTATGGCACTATCCCTTATGTAGCATCCTCACTATGTATGGCGCTATCCCTTATGTAGCATCCTCACTATGTATGGCACTATCCCTTATGTAGCATCCTCACTATGTATGGCACTGTCCCTTATTATATAACATCCTCTCTATGCAATAAAAAAAGAATTTTGGGGGTATGTCAAAAGTAAAAGAAAAGTCAAAGATGCTATAGGATTTTTACAGGATGAAAATGGAGAAATGGTAAGGGTATGTGCACACGATGCAGAAATGAAGCAGAAAATTTCTGCATCATTTCTGCATCTCCCTGGCAGAAAAAACGCATGCAGATTGTGCATGCGTTTTTCCTGCAGAATACATGCGGATCCACATGCAGATTCACATGCGTTTCCGCATGCAGATTGACAAGCGCTTTCCAGGCGATGTTAGCATCACCTGGAAAGTGCTTGATAACTAGGTCACACTATATAAATCCATGCAAACAGCATGGATTTATACAGTGTGAACCAAGAGAGTGTATATACTTACCTCCGATGGCCCCCGGTGTCCCGCTAAATCTGTTCTCCCTCGCCGGCAACTTTGAATTGAAAGACCTGCCGACGTCAGCGTCACGTGACCCGTCACATGACTCTGACGTCACCGCAGGTCCTACAACTCACTGCAAGTGCCGGGAACCAAGCGGGAGCGCTGTGCGGGCCGACAGATGGTAAGAATACATTTATTTTTTATTTTATTCTTCTTTTACAGCTTTTTTAATGGTACCTGCGTGTGGATGAGACTCTCCTCTCCTCCACACCCGGGTACCATCCGCACATTAGAACGCACCAATTACGCAAGTACAAATGCTGTCTTGCGGAATTGGCGCGTTCTAATGCAAGTCAATGGCGGCGAAATCGCCGCGTTTCCGCAAAATTAATTGACATGCTGCGGATTTTTGACCGCAGCGTTAACGCTGCGGAAAAATCCGCATCATGGGCACAGCACATGCGGATTTCCATTGGGGAACATTGCTTCCCTTCTACCATGCGTTTTTCATGCGTTTCCGCGGCGTTTACGCAACTGCAAAAACGCCGCGGAAACGCATGAAATACGCATCGTGTGAACACAGCCTTAGGGAGGATGTTGAGAAGGCCGAACTTTTTAATTCCTATTTTGCATCTGTTTTCTCTCAGAAAGAAAATGTAACATCAACTGATCTTCACTGTCCTTTCAAAGGAATAGAAGAATTCAAGTTATCTGTAAACAGAAAGATTGTGAGGGAATATTTAGCTAACATAAATGAGTTCAAGTCTATAGGTCCAGATGAATTACACCCCAGAGTACTGAAGGAGATCGTAGAAGAAATTTTAGAACCACTCTCCATAATCTTTGAAAATTCTTGGAGAACAGGAGAAGTCCCAGAAGACTGGAGAAGAGCAAATGTTGTTCCTATCTTCAAAAAGGGGAAGAAGGTGGACCCAGGGAACTATAGGCCGGTGAGTCTGACTTCTATACCAGGAAAGATCTTTGAACAAATTATTAAACAACATGTATGTAAGTACATGGATAAGAATGAAGTGATTAACCAGAGTCAGCATGGGTTTGTAACTAACAAGTCATGTCAGACTAACTTAATTTCCTTCTATGACAGAATCACTGACTGGGTGGATCAGGGAAATGCTGTAGATATAGTATATCTTGACTTCAGCAAAGCATTTGACAAAGTATCTCACACCATCCTTATTGAAAAAATGACCAAGTATGCAATGGACCAGGCAACTGTTAGGTGGATTCATAACTGGCTTAGTGATCGGACTCAAAGGGTGGTTGTAAATGGCTTCACATCCAGCTGGATGAATGTCTCAAGTGGGGTACCACAGGGCTCCGTCCTGGGACCTGTATTGTTCAACATCTTTATCAATGATTTAGATGAAGGAATTGAGGGTAAACTGATTAAATTTGCTGATGACACAAAGCTAGGAGGGATAGCTAATACTAGAGAAGAGAGAGAGAGGATTCAAAAAGACCTAAATAAACTGGAGCAGTGGGCAGCAAACAACAGAATGGTTTTTAACCCCTTAAGCCCCGCGGGTGGTTTGCACGTTAATGACCGGGCCAATTTTTACAATTCTGACCACTGTCACTTTATGAGGTAATTACTCTCGAACGCTTCAACGGATCCCCCTGATTCTGAGATTGTTTTTTCGTGACATATTGTACTTCATGATTGTGGAAAAATTTCTTCGATATCACTTGCGTTTATTTGTGAAAAAAACGGAAATTTGGCGAAAATTTTGAAAATTTTGCAATTTTCAAAATTTGAATTTTTAAGCCCTGAAATCAGAGCGATATGTCACACAAAAGAGTTAATAAATAACATTTCCCACATGTCTACTTTATATCAGCACAATTTTGGAACCAAAATTTTTTTTTGTTAGGGAGCTATAAGGGTTAAAAGTTGACCAGCGATTTCTCATTTTTCCAACAAAATTTACAAAACCATTTTTTTAGGGACCACATCACATTTGAAGTCACTTTGAGAGGTCTTTATGACAGAAAATACCCAAAAGTGACACCATTCTAAAAACTGCACCCCTCAAGGTGCTCAAAACCACATTCAAGAACTTTATTAACCCTTCAGGTGCTTCACAGGAATTTTTTGAATGTGGAAGAAAAAAATGAACATTTAACTTTTTTCACAAAAATGTTAATTTAGACCCAATTTTTTTTATTTTCACAGGGGTAACAAGAAAAAATGGACCCCAAAATTTGTTGTGCAATTTCCCCTGGGCACGCAGATACCCAATATTTGGGGAAAAAATACTGTTTGGGCGCACGGCGGGGCTCGGAAGGGAAGGAGCGCTATTTGACTTTTTGATTGTAAAATTTGCTTGAATAATTAGCGGACGCCATGTTGTGTTTGGAGAGCCCATGTGTGCCCAAACTTTGGAGCTCCCCCACAAGTGACCCCATTTTGGAAACTAGACCCCCCAAGGCACCTTTCTAGATGCATAGTGAGCACTTGGAACCCCCAGGTGCTTCACAAATTGATTCGTAACAATGAAAAAGTGAAAAAAAAAACACTTTTTCATTTTTACGAATCAATTTGTGAAGCACCTAGGGGTTCCAAGTGCTCACTATGCATCTAGATAGGTGCCTTGGGGGGTCTAGTTTCCAAAATGGGGTCACTTGTGGGGGAGCTCCAATGTTTGGGCACACAGGGACTCTCTAAATGCAACATGGTATCCGCTAACAAATTGAATGGAAAATCGGCTCAAATTGTTAGCGGACGCCACATTGCGTTTGGAGAGCCCCTCTGTGCCCAAACTTTGGAGCTCCCCCACAAGTGACCCCATTTTGGAAACTAGACCCCCCAAGGCACCTTTCTAGATGCATAGTGAGCACTTGGAACCCCCAGGTGCTTCACAAATTGATTCGTAATAATGAAAAAGTGAAAAAAAAAAAAACTTTTTCATTTTTACGAATCAATTTGTGAAGCACCTAGGGGTTCTAAGTGCTCACTATGCATCTAGATAGGTGCCTTGGGGGGTCTAGTTTCCAAAATGGGGTCACTTGTGGAGGAGCTCCAATGTTTGGGCACACAGGGACTCTCCAAATGCAACATGATATCCGCTAACAATTTGAGCCGATTTTCCATTCAATTTGTTAGCGGATACCATGTTGCATTTAGAGAGTCCCTGTGTGCCCAAACATTGGAGCTCCCCCACAAGTGACCCCATTTTGGAAACTAGACCCCCCAAGGCACCTATCTAGATTCATAGTGAGCACTTGGAACCCCAGGTGCTTCACAAATTGATTCATAAAAATGAAAAAGTGTTTTTTTTTTCACTTTTTCATTTTTACGAATCAATTTGTGAAGCACCTGGGGGTTCCAAGTGCTCACTATGCATCTAGAAAGGTGCCTTGGGGGGTCTAGTTTCCAAAATGGGGTCACTTGTGGGGGAGCTCCAAAGTTTGGGCACAGAGGGGCTCTCCAAACGCAATGTGGTGTCCGCTAACAATTTGAGCCGATTTTCCATTCAATTTGTTAGCGGATACCATGTTGCATTTAGAGAGTCCCTGTGTGCCCAAACATTGGAGCTCCCCCACAAGTGACCCCATTTTGGAAACTAGACCCCCCAAGGCACCTATCTAGATTCATAGTGAGCACTTGGAACCCCAGGTGCTTCACAAATTGATTCATAAAAATGAAAAAGTGTTTTATTTTCACTTTTTCATTTTTACGAATCAATTTGTGAAGCACCTGGGGGTTCTAAGTGCTCACTATGCATCTAGATAGGTGCCTTGGGGGGTCTAGTTTCCAAAATGGGGTCAGTTGTGGGGGAGCTCCAATGTTTGGACACACAGGGGCTCTCCAAACGCAACATGGCGTCCGCTAACAATTTGAGCCGATTTTCCATTCAATTTGTTAGCGGACACCATGTCGCGTTTGGAGAGCCCGTGATGTGCCTAAACAGTGGAGCTCCACCACAAGTGTCCCCATTTTGGAAACTATACCCCTCAAAGATTTTATTAAGGTGTATAGTGAACATTTTGAACCCAGAGGTACGGCACATTATTTGTTTACGTTAGGTCATCATATTGAATAAGTTTTCATTATTCTTGAGCGCAAGTGCTCGCTACTTGAGTTTGCATCGGGTACTCAGGTATGCACCATGTACAGCGTGTGCTCGAGTGACATGCTCGAGTCCCTGCTCCGCATGTTTCACGGTTATTAGACACCCAAAAAAAAACATGCGGGGATCGCTCGTGCATGGCAGGCAATCCCCGTAAAGTTTTTTGGCCGCGAAGCATATGGGGCAGAGACTCGAGCATGTCACTCAAATACCCACGATACTAAATGCATACCAGAGCACCCGATGCAAACTCAAGTAGCGAGCACTTGCTCTCAACACTAGTCGCCATATTGTCATCTTTTTTTCTTACTTTTGAAAAAAATCCCAACCCCAGCCCTAACCCTAGCACAACCCTAGCCCCAGCACAACCCTAGCCCCAGCACAACCCTAGCCCCAGCACAACCCTAGCCCCAGCACAACCCTAGCCCCAAACCCAGCCCTAACCCTAGCCCAATCCTAACTCAAGAGTTTATTTTTGACGCCGTTCCTTGTGCGGTATAAGTGATTAGACGACTTTATTCTTCGGGTCGGTGTGATTACAGCAATGCCAGAATCATATGGGGTTTTTATGACTGACAGCTGTCACACACTAAAAGACGCATTTTTTGTAAAATCTAGTTTTTGCATCGCCATATTTTGAGAGCTATAATTTTTCCAGATTTTGGCAGACAGTCATGTGACGGCTCGTTTTTTGCGGGATGACTTGACATTGTTATTGGTGCCATTTTCAGGCACGTGACATTTTTTGATCGCTTTCTATTCCGATTTTTGGGAGGCAGAATAAACAAAAACCAACAATTCAGGAATTGTTTTTTTTTTTTTTTTTTTATCCTGTTTCGTGTGTGGTAAAATTGATGAGGCAAGTACGTTTACAGCGGTACCACATTTGTATCATTTTTCTATGTTTTGGCGCTTATACACAATAAAAGCTATTTTATAGAAAAAAATATTTTTTAGTATCGCTTTATTCTGAGAGCTATAACTTTTTTATTTTTTCGGCTGATGGAGCTATATGGCGGCTTGTTTTTTGCGGGACGAGATGACGTTTTCAGCGGTATCATTTTTATTTATATGCGTCTTTTTGATCGCGTGTTATTCCACTTTTTGTTTGGCGGTATGGTGATAAAGCATTGTTTTTTGCTTGTTTTTTTTTTTTTTTTTTTTACCGTGTTCACTGAAGGGGTTAACTAGTGGGACAGTTTTATAGGTCAGGTTGTTCCGGACGCGGCGATACCAAATATGTGTACTTTTATTGTTTTTTTTTTATTTTTTTTATAATAATATTTATTGATGGGTACATTATATTTTTATTTTTGGTGTATTATTTTTTTATTTTTTTATAATATTTTTGCACATTTTTTTTTTTTTTTTTTTCCACTTTCACACAGTTTATACACTTTATTACTTTGTCCCACTCTGGGACTTTCACTTTTTTTTTTTTGATCGCCTGCATGGCACAGGAATGGAGCACCATCCCTATGCCATGAAGGCTGTCAGAAGTGCACAGTGTGAAGATTGCTTGGAGATGCACTGCGCATGTCCAAGCAATCTTCCTGCTCTCTGGTGACCCGGATGTTGTCATGACGACATCGGGTCGTCATGGCAACACCTGGGAAGCCTTTGCAGACTGCGCTGGAAGCCGGTAGAGGAGGTGAGTATCGCCGATCACCTCCCCTTGCCCCCGCAATGCCGCGATCGACTTCGATCGACTTCAATCGCAGCATCGCGGGGGTTAATGTGCTGGGAGCGGTGCGTGACCGCTCCCTGCACATAGTACCGGGTGTCAGCTGTGACAATCAGCTGACACCCGGCGGCGATCGCGCCCGCACAGCCTGTGTGCGTGCGCGATCGCGATGGCGTACTAATACGGGTCTTGCTCTTAAGTCCCAGGGCACAGACGCGTATTAGTACGTCAGATGTTATTAAGGGGTTAACAGGGAAAAATTCAAAGTACTACATCTGGGCAATAAAAATGAAAAAAGCATATACAGAATGGGAGGAATAGAGCTAAGCAACAGTACATGTGAAAAAGACTTAGGTATACTAATAGATCATAGACTGAACATGAGTCAACAGTGTGATGCAGCAGCAAAAAAGGCAAATACAATTCTGGGATGTATTAAAAGAAGCATACAGTCTAGATCACGTGAAGTCATTATCGGTCTTTACTCCTCTTTGGTCAGACCTCATCTGGAATACTGTGTACAGTTTTGAGCACCACATTTTAAAAAAGACATAGACAAACTGGAGCAAGTTCAGAGAAGAGCGACCAGAATGGTGACTGGTCTGCAAACTATGTCCTATGAGGAACGGTTGCAGGATTTGGGAATGTTTAGCTTGCAAAAAAGAAGACTGAGAGGAGACTTAATAGCTGTCTACAAATATGTCAAGGGCTGTCACATTGTAGAAGGATCATCTTTATTCTCATTTGCACAAGGAAAGACTAGAAGCAATGGGATGAAACTAAATGGGAGGAGACACAGATTAGATATTAGAAAAAACTTTTTGACAGTTAGGGTGATTAACGAGTGGAACAGGCTGCCACGAGAGGTGGTGAGTTCCCCTTCAATGGACGTCTTCAAACAGAGGCTGGACAGACATCTGTCTGAGATGATTTAGTGAATCCTGCTTTGAGCAGGGGGTTGGACCAGATGACCCAGGAGGTCCCTTCCAACTCTACCATTCTATGATTCTATGATTCTATGTATGGCGCCGTCCCTTATTATATAGCATCCTCTCTATGTATGGCGCTGTCCCTTATTATGTAGCATCCTCTTTATGTATGGCACTGTCCCTTATTATGTAGCATCCTCTCTATGTATGGCACTGTTCCTTATTATGCAGCATCCTCTCTATGTATGGCGCCGTCCCTTATTATGTAGCATCCTCTCTATGTATGGCGCTGTCCCTTATTATGTAGCATCCTCTTTATGTATGGCGCTGTCCCTTATTATGTAGCATCCTCTCTATGTATGGCGCTGTCCCTTATTATGTAGCATCCTCTCTATGTATGGCGCTGTCCCTTATTATGTAGCATCCTCTTTATGTATGGCACTCTCCCTTATTATGTAGCATCCTCTCTATGTATGGCACTGTCCCTTATTATGTAACATCCTCTCTATGTATAGTACCATCCCTTATTATGTAGCATCCTCTCTATGTATGGCGCTGTCCCTTATTATATAGCATCCTCTTTATGTATGGCACTGTCCATTATTTTGTAGCATCCTCTTTATGTATGGCGCTGTCCCTTATTATGTAGCATCCTCTCTATGTATGGCGCTGTCCCTTATTATGTAGCATCCTCTCTATGTATGGCGCTGTCCCTTATTATGTAGCATCCTCTCTATGTATGGCGCTGTCCCTTATTATGTAGCATCCTCTTTATGTATGGCACTGTCCCTTATTATGTAGCATCCTCTCTATGTATGGCACTGTCCCTTATTATGTAACATCCTCTCTATGTATAGTACCATCCCTTATTATGTAGCATCCTCTCTATGTATGGTGCTGTCCCTTATTATATAACATCCTCTCTTTGTATTGCACTGTCCCTTGTTATATAACATCCTCTCTATGTATGGCACCGTCCCTTATTATGTAGCATCCTCTCTATGTATGGCACCATCCCTTATTATGTAACATCCTCTCTATGTATGGCGCCGTCCCTTATTATGTAGCATCCTCTCTATGTATGGCGCTGTCCCTTATTATGTAGCATCGTCTCTATGTATGGCGCTATTCCTTATTATATAGCATCCTCTCTATGTATGGCACTGTCCCTTATGTAGCATCCTCTCTATGTATGGCGCTATCCCTTATTATATAGCATCCTCTCTATGTATGGCACTGTCCCTTATGTAGCATCCTCTCTATGTATGGCGCTATCCCTTATTATATAGCATCCTCTCTATGTATGTGTGGCACCCCAGGGGTCTGGTCTCCACAGTAATAGCAATGTTATGTCTGAGAGCAGGTGGGAGGTCTCTTGGTCAGGAATCCTATGCATGCCACACCTCCTGCCCAGTCCTGGGAGGGGAAGAACTTCCCCTATATAAAACTGGGGCTGAGGCAGGGTTAGAGAGAAGAAGAGTAGAGAAGAAGTAGAGACAGAGAAGAGAAGCAGCATAGGAAGAAACAACAGGAGCTCTGTGGGAGCAGTGCTACAAGGAGTCAGGGGCTGGCAGCTGCAGAGCTCGCCCTGACTGAGAAGCTATCACCGGACCCGGAGTCCGAGGCTGTGGGGACTAACTCCTATCCAGCAGCAGAAACCGACCGGCAGGGGATTTCAGGTCCTCTGGCCAAGAAACCCGAAGGCACGGTCACACGCATGGGACCAGCACCGCCGTCGTGGAGCGGAAGCTACTAGAAGGCCCCGAGTCACCGGCCATATGGGTGAGCACCACACGGTACACTCAGGGACGTGGGCTACTTATACCCGCCTCTAGCAAGGTAGCCAGAAGAGTACAGTTAGTTTGGGAGGCCTACAACTCCGCCTGGCCAGGGGAGATCCCATCTGCTCAAGGACTGACCAGGCCCCAATCGCTAGCCAGTACTCCGGGAGGGTCTATCTTTGTCACCAGTAAAGACCCTGAACTACACCGTACCGTCTCCGAGTGGTTCCTGCTACCCCCATCATCCACGTCGGCTGCCCTGAGGCCATACCCCTCCCGTTGGGGGTGATACTATCACGCTGCACAATCCTACCACCGGCCTCAGCGGTCTGCCCTGCAGCGGCAGCTCCTTCGCTGCATTCAACGGGTGGCGTAGTCGTACAACATCTACCACTAATACAGCGCCACTTAGTCTGACTCCCTGGGCACGGACCGGGTCACCGCCAAGAGACTACAACCCTCAACAGATCCGGCTCCGGGTAAGCTCCCGCGTGCGCAACGCTGCGCGACACAGGCCCAGGGGTGCGTCAACCTTTTGGCGTAGTCGGCAGGATACCATGCCCGCAACCACCGGGTACTGCGTGCCTGAAAAAAGAGACTTTTAAACTTACCTGTGGCGAAGATTCCCGCCATCCGGCGCCATCTTCAGCCTTCTTCCCGCCATCGGTGAAGATTCCCGCCATCCGGCGCCATTTTCAGCCTTCTTCCCGCCTTCCGTGGAGTTTTCCCGCCGTTGGACGCCATCTTGAAGACGCCGCGCGGGAAGAAGAGGGGCGTGGACTCCAAAAGCGCGCGAGAACTGAAGCCCCGCCTCACGTCCAGACGTCGCGTCGCGTAAGATCCTGGAAGGAGCCCAGCAGACGCTGACGTCACAGGAGCGCGACAGAAGGTCCTCAACCCTGACGATCCACTGCGGAGCCGCGGCCTACGGAAGAGGATCATCGCAAGGTAGGCCACGGTCCACTAGGGGGGAGGAAGATGTCGGATACGGAGGAGAGCTTCACTGCATCAACCCCCGCCAGCGCCAGCGCTGCTGCAGTCATGCCTTTTACCATGCCCTATATCCCGGGAGCAGCCTGGCTACCCCAATACTCAGGGGAGTCACATACCCTGAATGACTTTAGAGAAAAGCTGGATAGCCTCTTCCAGGTGTACCCCCTCACAGAAGAGCAAAAAGTGAGCATCCTGGTGGCCCAACTAACCGGGGCAGCCCAAAGGGAGGTAAAGTTCTGGCCACCTGGGAGGAGGACTGTCGCGGGGATACTAACCCGGCTTAGGGACACCTTTGATACCCGCACCTCAGCCGAGATTAAGCTTAAATTCTATGGGTGCAAGCAGCGAGCACATGAGAGTATAAGGGACTATGCACTAAACCTACAAGAGGCCCTGAGAGCCATTAAGCAGACCGACCCCGACAGCGTGGGAAACGAGGACAGGCTGTTGACCGAACAATTTATAGAGGGACTATATTGCAATGTCCACCGAACCCAGTTGCGGGCCATAGCCTTACAGGATCCTCATCTGGACTTTGCACAGTTCAAGGACAGAGCCATCCGGGTGCTCCGAGAACCGGCACCGGGTGGCGTTGTGACCCACAGGCGCCCAGCTATCACTTACCACCAGGAGGCGGCGCCCTTGTCGGCAGGGCCTGTGGGGGCTGATGCGCAGGCTTTGAACAATGACCCGGCTCCAGACCTGCACCATCAGGTCCAAGAGCTAGCTAAAAGCGTTGCTGCGCTAACCCGAACTGTGCAGTCTTTACAGGTTTCCACTCCAGGGAAGATCCAGCTGGCATCCGGACCGGAGGACATCCCGTGGCGTCGACCAAGGAGGACCCCACCGGCCAGAGGAAGACCCAGCGACCGATACAACGAGGACGGACAACCCATCTGCCGCCGCTACAATCAACCCGGACATATGGCAAGGTACTGTCCTTTAAATTGGCACAACCTGGGGTAGAGGGCCAACCCCCAGGAAAAAGATCACCAGGCCCATCGAGCTGGCGCGACAAATATGTGGGAGGACGTCCAGTCTTGCCTGTGGTACTGGATGGCATTCCTATGAGTGCCCTACTGGACACCGGGTCACAGGTCACCACCATCCCGTACGTGCTCTTCAAGCAGTACTGGAATGACTCGGATATAACCCGCTACCCTGACGACGACTTGAGTATTATTGCCAGCAATGGTCAACCCGTGCCGCAGATCGGATTTAAAGAGATGACCATTAAAATCGGTAGAGTCGAACTAGCAGCACAGGGATTGATCATTGTGGACATTGACAAGCGCGAGAGTCACCCAAAGATAACTCTAGGAACTAATGTGATTGAAAATTGTCTTGCAGAGGTGATTTTCATTTTACAGCAGGTTGCCAAGAACGCCAGCTCCGGCCAGCAGCGAGTGCTCCAGAAAGAGATCCGGGCACTGATGCGACGGCAACAAGTGGAACTCTCCGGCGGTGAGATTGGTAGCGTAAGAATGTGTGACCCTTTCCCTATTGCCATACCCCCGAAAAGTGAAATGATGATTTGGTGCCGGGCAGCTATTGGTCTGAGAGGTAGAGATTACCAGGCCATGGTAGAGCCAGTCTACTCAGACAGTAGGCCCACCATTTTGACAGCCCGGGGGGTAGTTGATGTACGCCATGGGAGGGTACCCGTTCGCATAATAAATATTGGGAAAAGGGAAGTATACCTGCCCCGGTATGCTACGCTAGCCAAATTATATACTATCAACCAAAATTCTATACAGTCTGTGGAACCCTTGCCTCCATCTCATCCGGAGGAAGGTAACGGCTCTGAGAAAATAATGGAGGATTGGTGTCAGCAACTACATTTGGGTACTGACTCCACTCCCTCCCACCAGAAACAGGGAGTCTACCGGGTGGTTCAAGAGTACGAGAGAGTGTTTAGTAAACACCCGTTAGACTTCGGGCGAGTCAAGGGGGTAGAACACCACATCCCCACGGGAGACCATCCTCCCATAAAAGAGAGGTATCGGCCCGTACCCCCTGCACACTACCAACACGCCAAGGGGATGCTTAGAGACATGAAGGAGGCTGGGGTAATCAGGGATAGCTGTAGCCCCTGGGCAGCTCCACTAGTCTTGGTCAAAAAGAAAGACAACACCATGAGAATGTGTGTAGATTACCGGAAAATTAACCGTATCACACACAAAGATGCGTACCCCTTACCAAGAATAGAGGAGTCTTTGGCTGCTTTAAAATCTGCTAACTTCTTCTCCACCTTGGATCTCACTAGCGGGTACTGGCAGGTTCCTGTAGCAGAGGCGGATCGGGAGAAGACCGCATTCACCACCCCGATGGGACTTAGCGAGTTTACATGCATGCCGTTTGGACTCTGCAACGCACCAGGAACCTTCCAGCGATTGATGGAGTGCTGTCTGGGACACCGGAACTTTGAGACGGTCCTGTTATACCTGGACGATGTCATCGTCTACTCCAAGACCTACGAGGACCACCTGAAGCACCTGGCGGAAGTGTTTGAAGCTCTGGCAAGTTACGGCCTAAAGGTGAAACCTTCCAAGTGTCACCTCCTGAAGCCAAAGGTGCAGTACCTGGGACACGTGGTGAGTGCTGACGGAGTGGCTCCCGACCCTGATAAGATCACCGCAATTAAGGAATGGCCAAGCCCCTCCAGCGTAAAGGAAGTGAGGCAGTTCCTCGGGTTGGTAGGCTACTACCGAAGGTTCATTCCCGGTTTCACCAAAAAGGCAGCTCCTATGCAGAACCTCCTGATAGGCCAGTCCAGGAAGGCCAAGAACCAGAAGCCGCCCTTCAGATGGGAGAAGTTTTAAGAAGAGTCCTTCCGCCAGCTGAAGATGGCCCTCACGGGGGATGAAATCCTGGTGTACCCTGATTATAGCCAGCCCTTTATCCTCTACACCGACGCCAGTAACATCGGGCTAGGAGCCGTACTATCCCAGATCCAGCAGGGGAAAGAACGGGTAATTGCTTATGCCAGCCGAAAACTGAGACCCACCGAAAGAAACCCTGAGAATTACAGCTCATTTAAGCTAGAGTTCCTGGCAGTGGTGTGGGCAGTCACCGAACGCTTTAAGCACTACCTCGCTTCTTCCCGGTTCACCGTGTACATGGATAACAACCCGTTGACACACCTGGACACTGCAAGACTCGGTGCCCTAGAGCAGAGATGGATGGCCCGCTTGTCCAACTATGAGTTTACAATCAAATACCGGGCAGGACGCTCCAATACCAACGCAGACGCCCTGTCCAGGATGCCAAACCTACCGGACGTAGGGGAAGATTCAGAGGAACTGGAAGAAGTTGAGCTCCCCGCGTTCCACCGTCATGGGACTATCCAGTATTCCCACCGTGTAAGAAGTAAGCAAACTGCTACGTTCAACCCCTTACCTCATTACAACTGGGTGGAGACGCAAGACAGTGACCCTGCCGTCCGTCTGGTAAAGGAGATGCTGACTCGGCCAGATGCACGCCTTGACCCAGACGCTCCGGAGGAAGCCAAGCAACTGTGGGCTGAGAAGAGTCGACTGTTCCTTTACAATCGAGAGGTGGTGCAGAGACTGTGGCCCATGCAACTTAAGAAGGAGGGACCGTGCCAGCCAGAAGACTCCCCTGCGGTCCATCATCACCAGACAGCCGTTGGAACTGGTAGCCTTGGATCATGTAAAACTGACCCCAAGCAGAAGTGGCTACGTCTACGCGTTAACCATCGTGGATCACTACTCCCGGTTCTTGGTTGTCGTCCCCGTCAAGGACTTAACGGCTCACACAGCAGCTAGAGCCTTCCAGCAGCACTTCTGCCGTCCGCATGGATACCCGGAGCAGGTGCTGACGGACCAGGGGCCAGCCTTAGAAGCGGAGGTCTTCCAGGAGTTCTGCACCCTGTATGGATGCCGGAAGATAAGAACAACACCCTATCACCCGCAAACTAATGGACTTTGTGAGAAAATTAACCAGGTGGTGATAGATCTCCTGAAAACATTGCCCCTGGAGGAACGCAGTCTGTGGCCTGAGAAGCTGCCCGACCTGGTGGACCTATACAACCACATCCCTGTAGGTTCCACCAACTGTACCCCGGCTTACCTAATGAGGGCGAGACCTGGTAAGCTTCCTGTTGATCTGGAAATGGGAGTCCTGACACCCGAGGACACTTCACCAGAAGCCAACTGGGACACAGAGAGGCAGCAGCAATACCGAAAAGTACAGGAGAGCGTGGAGCGTAGTCTCTGTCAAGCTAGGGAAAGACAAGAGAAAACTTACAACCAGTATGCTCCCGCTGTTCCCCTGGTGCCCGGAGAGCAGGTCTTGAAGAGGAAAAGACGGCTCCACAAGTTGGACGACCAATGGGAGAAGGACCCGTACACCGTACTGCCCTCAAGCCACGACAACCCGAAGATCTGTACAATCAGTAAAGACGGAGGGGAAACCACAGCCATTGTATCCCGGGATCACCTAAAGAAGTGTCCCGAACAGCTACGGAACCCTGAAGAGGAACAAGAGGACCCTCGACCCGTAGAGGAAAGGGAAGATATGGTTAGTACTGTGCTCGGAGACTTCCCTCGGTCTTGGACTCAAGTCAATGGTGCTGTTGTGGTACCCGTCCTCACGTTCCTCCAACCAGCATCCCAAGTGCCTACGGAGACACAGGTAGAACTGGAAGAACAGCCGGTCCAGGAGGCAGAAGGCCCCACACAAGCAGACCAGGAAAATCAACCCTCTGCTTATAGTGAGCCTGCCATACCCCTAGGGAGCCAAAGAGTACGTAGACGGCTGCCCAGTTTACCCTTGACAGCTCCTATACCCTGTAGCTCAGGACCAATCAACCAGCTCCGTAGGTCCACTAGGGTCACTAGAGGCCAGCTGCCCATACGGTGGAGGATCTAAAATGTTCAAGCTATTTTATTAATGTTTACCTGTTTATTGTTGCTTGTGTATAATTATGTGTTTCTAGTTATTTATAGGAGTCTTTGGTGGATTTACCGGGAATCCTTTGTGTATATAGTTGGAGCGTAACCCAGGACGGACTGAAAGACTGTTAAGGACTCGGGGCAGGACAGACCCCTACCTGGTTACGTCTCCCTGTGTTGGTGAAATGGACACCCTTGTTTTCCTCAAAAGTTACACCCGGTTGCGGACACGCCGTGACCACCTTATGTGTTGTCTCTATTAGAATGTTATTGTTTGCACCTTGTTATGTTTACAAAAGTATGTTTAGTCCCGGAGTACTAACTTTCACTAGGGGGGAATGTGGCACCCCAGGGGTCTGGTCTCCACAGTAATAGCAATGTTATGTCTGAGAGCAGGTGGGAGGTCTCTTGGTCAGGAATCCTATGCATGCCACACCTCCTGCCCAGTCCTGGGAGGGGAAGAACTTCCCCTATATAAAACTGGGGCTGAGGCAGGGTTAGAGAGAAGAAGAGTAGAGAAGAAGTAGAGACAGAGAAGAGAAGCAGCATAGGAAGAAACAACAGGAGCTCTGTGGGAGCAGTGCTACAAGGAGTCAGGGGCTGGCAGCTGCAGAGCTCGCCCTGACTGAGAAGCTATCACCGGACCCGGAGTCCGAGGCTGTGGGGACTAACTCCTATCCAGCAGCAGAAACCGACCGGCAGGGGATTTCAGGTCCTCTGGCCAAGAAACCCGAAGGCACGGTCACACGCGTGGGACCAGCACCGCCGTCGTGGAGCGGAAGCTACTAGAAGGCCCCGAGTCACCGGCCATACGGGTGAGCACCACACGGTACACTCAGGGACGTGGGCTACTTATACCCGCCTCTAGCAAGGTAGCCAGAAGAGTACAGTTAGTTTGGGAGGCCTACAACTCCGCCTGGCCAGGGGAGATCCCATCTGCTCAAGGACTGACCAGGCCCCAATCGCTAGCCAGTACTCCGGGAGGGTCTATCTTTGTCACCAGTAAAGACCATGAACTACACCGTACCGTCTCCGAGTGGTTCCTGCTACCCCCATCATCCACGTCGGCTGCCCTGAGGCCATACCCCTCCCGTTGGGGGTGATACTATCACGCTGCACAATCCTACCACCGGCCTCAGCGGTCTGCCCTGCAGCGGCAGCTCCTTCGCTGCATTCAACGGGTGGCGTAGTCGTACAACATCTACCACTAATACAGCGCCACTTAGTCTGACTCCCTGGGCACGGACCGGGTCACCGCCACGAGACTACAACCCTCAACAGATCCGGCTCCGGGTAAGCTCCCGCGTGCGCAACGCTGCGCGACACAGGCCCAGGGGTGCGTCATATGGCACTGTCCCTTATGTAGCATCCTCTCTATGTATGGCACCGTCCCTTATTATGTAGCATCCTCTCTATGTATGGCGCCGTCCCATGTCATATAACATCCTCACTATGTATGGCACTGTCCCTTATTATGTAGCATCCTCTCTATGTATGGCACCGTCCCTTATTATGTAACATCCTCTCTATGTATGGCGCCGTCCCTTATTATGTGGCATCCTCTCTATGTATGGCGCTGTCCCTTATTATGTAGCATCGTCTCTATGTATGGCGTTATCCCTTATTATATAGCATCCTCTCTATGTATGGCACTGTCCCTTATGTAGCATCCTCTCTATGTATGGCACTATCCCTTATTATATAGCATCCTCTCTATGTATGGCACTGTCCCTTATTATATAGCATTCTCTCTATGTATGGCACCGTCCCTTATTATATAACATCCTCTCTATGTGACGCGCCCCCTGGGCCAGTGCTGTTTGGGGAATACCCGGAGCCGGATCAGATGGGGGTTGTAGTCTCCGAGTGGCGGTGACCCGGTCCGTGCCCAGGGTGTCAAACTCAATGTGTGGCAGTCTTTACAGATGTTGTTAAAGGTCCTTAATGTCGACTACGCCACCCGTTGATTTGCGGTCAAAAGGCCGCCGCTGCAGAAGGGTCCGCTGAGGCTGGTGGTGTGTGTGCAGCTCTGGTAGTATAACCCCCAACGGGAGGGGTATAGCCTCAGGGGGTCAGGTGTAGAGGATGGTGGTTGTGCAGGTGCAGGATGAATCAGCAAGAAGACTCAGAGTCGGGCTGTGCAGTTCAGGGGTTTTTACTTACGGGTGTTCTTATGGTCACTCTGGCCTGAAGCGACCACCCGAGCCGTGCTGCGTCCACCAGGTCCTGAACTCGGCCAACCCCCAAGTAATTCTGGAGCGTGGTCCTGAGCTCCTGTCTGACTTTCCCTCTCTTCTGGCCGTTCTCACCAGGGATCCACCTATGTCCGGCTCCCTCGGGTCTCTTGGTGGGTACACCTCTTCTGGGTTCCCTGACCCTATACTTGGTCTGCCTTCCTGGTGGATTTAGTGAGGGTCGTGGCAGATCCTGCCCACGACCTCCGGTCTCTGGCTAAGGTGTGCTTTGTCCTCTGCCAGCTTGGGATCCGGTACCCTGGGTGCCAACCCTTCACCCTGCTGTTTGTATTCTGGGGTCTTGGGGTTCCTGCTTGTTTTCTCTCTGGGTCCTTCTGACTCCTCTCTCTCTCTCAGATTTGGCCTTGGAGCTGGGCCCAGCCGGAACCACAACTCCCTGTCAGCCCTTCTGGCTGAGCTTCTCTGCTCTGCTCCTCTGACTAAACTCTGACAGACTGACCCTGATCTAAGATGGTGCCCACCTTATATACTCCCTCTATGTGTGAGCTCAGGTGACCAGCACCCAATGAGCTCCTAGCTTTACCCAGACTGCTCCCCCTATCTGCCCCTACACTACTGGGATGTTCCACCCCCCTCCCACTCCAGCCAGGGACAGACACTGTCGTACCTGCACATAAACTGGTGGGAGTACCGTCGATCTGTCCCCCGGAAATGGGATGTATGTAGTGCATGCAGCCTACTAGCTCAGTTCCACACTCCATCCTTACCCGGGAGTGGAATACCACACCTCTGGCTTGAGGTGTAATACCCCTGTAGCAGCCGAGTCCTCAGGGTGCTACATTCCCCCCTGGTAAATCACAGCACGTCCTCGGGCTGTAAAAGAATAAAAACATCCACAAACATACAATTTTTTTCATAAAACATAAACATATAAAACAATATCTATACTATCAGCATAAAACTTTTTCATATAAACATTTTTCATAAATAACACTCTTGTTCCTCCGGCCACGGTGCAACTTGTGACCGGGTAAAGTGCGACAGTCTCTTCAAGAAAAACAACAGTTTCCTATAAAACCGGTAGGGGGCGCCTTAAAAAGCGCAACTATATATAAGGGAAGGTATGGCCGCTCTCAGTCCTCGACCAGTGGGGAAAAGGGATGGCTGTTCACAGTCCTCAGCCTGTGGGGAGATGGGACACACTGGAACAGTTCACACTTGTCCCAACGGGGACCTTATTTTAAAGTTAGCAGCATGACATATACCCTGACGGGTAACTATGTACAGTCTCTTTACCGTACTTTAATGACGGCGTACTCCTGCTCCTCCTTCAGACCCGTCCGGGTCCTCTTGCTCCTCTTCACACCGTAGCTCCTCCTCCGTCAGCCGGTGTACATGGAGGGCGTAGGGTCCTTTGGCACACTTGTGCCGGGTGAACGTGACCTCGTCCCCTACATATAGGTCACGACCTCTGTGTCCCTCCGGCAGTTGGGACTCCACGTCTCTGCGGGTGACAAAGACGTCGCCGGGGGTGTGATGATCCCTGATGAAACCCCAACCGTGCTGCAGTTGGAATTTAATTACAGTCCCGGTGGTACGGGGACCGTGGGCTGCACGGGGGTTCCTCCTGGTCCGGCTCTTCTGCTCTGCACTCTGTTCCTGCAGCCGCTGCTCTCGGACCCGCCTCTCTCTTCGCTCCCGGTCGAAGACCTCTAACTGCTGCCGGCAGCACTCCGCACGCTCAGCTGCGGCTGCCCGAGTCTCTTGGGTGAATCCCATGAGGTCTCCTCCGGTGGGGTCCCACGCAAACTGCGCTTCCTCCAATGAGAGTGGGGTGATCTTAACGGGCTTCGGAACCGGAATCAGGGGCTCATCTAGGGGTCTTTCTTTCCGGAGTCGGGGATGGTGGTACTCCGGTGGCCACACAAAGGGCTGCCCATCCGGGCACGTGTGCTGGGCAAACAAGTCTTCACCCAGGTGCGGCACTCTAGATGTTGTGGGCGCGGTGGTGGAAGCGGCGCCCGGGTTCGCCAGGCCTTGCGACCAGGCTTGGGGCACCCTGAACGTAAAGGGCACCGTGAAGACGGCGGCGCCCGGGGTTACTTGGCCCAGCGACCAGGCCGGTGGCTCAGCAGAGGTAGAGGGCGCTGTTGGTACTGCGGCGCCCGGGGGTACTAGACCTTGCGACCAGGCCGGTGGTGTTTCCTGCTTTGCCGCGCTCAGGGTTGAGGCGCGTGACGTCACAGGGGTCGCGGCCGCGGCTTCTGCTTGAGGCCTTGTCTGGAGCGGTGACGATGCAGCGACGGGCACGGCAGGGGGAATTTCGGGCTCTGCGACGGGGAGTTGGGGCAGGCACACGGCTTCTCGGCTCGGGGTAGTGACGTCCCCTTTACCTGCCTCCGTCTGTTCAGCTCCCTCTTCGGCGCCGTCTCCGGCCTTCACTCCTCCTGCACCATCCTCAGAGGCGGTCTGTCTCCTCGTCTCGGGTGGCGTGCTTCGCTGGCGGGTTCTTGCCTGCAGGGCCATCTCTCGGCTCCACTCCGTCAGCGTCTCTCGCTGCACCTGGGCCATCCTCCATGCGAGGCGCTCCAGCGCGGTCTGCGCACACTCCCGGTCTCGGGGGAGCTGTGCCAGGATCTCCACTAAGCCTAGTGGGGTTGTTGCTTGCAGCAGGCTCCTGACCACTGGGTCGGTGCTGCCTGACTCTCCTTCCATCTCCGGGTATGACTTCTCCGGAGTCCTCTCCGGACTTCTTGTCTCCGGGTGCGCTCTCTCCAGACTCCTCCAGGCTGCACCCATCTTCGTTCTTTTGTTCTGTCTCCGCCCACATTGAAGGTGGTCCCGGGGCAACTTTTTGATTGTCAGTTCCAGGGGCAGTTCTCTCACGCTGATGGACATCTCTAGCATCACAGTCTCCGTTGGTGGGGGCGGTTTCCACTTTTGGCGCCATTCCTTGACCTGGCCCACGATGGGAGGTGACCTCTTGCCACCCTCTGGCACGCCCATAATGGCGTCTGCTCTTCCAAGGCGGGAAATCTCCTGGAAATGGCGGGAATCGTCTCCCAGTGGCGGGAAACTCCGTGGATGGCGGGAAAAAGCTGCAGATGGCGGGCAACCGGCGGGAAACGATCCGTGATGGCGTCCCATGGCGGGGACCCTCTGGAACCGGCGGGAGACTTCCTTTTGAGGTAAATGCGAACTTTTCTTCAGGCACGCAGTACCCGGTGGTTGCGGGCACGAAATCCTGCCGACTACGCCAAAGTTGACGCGCCCCCTGGGCCAGTGCTGTTTGGGGAATACCCGGAGCCGGATCAGATGGGGGTTGTAGTCTCCGAGTGGCGGTGACCCGGTCCGTGCCCAGGGTGTCAAACTCAATGTGTGGCAGTCTTTACAGATGTTGTTAAAGGTCCTTAATGTCGACTACGCCACCCGTTGATTTGCGGTCAAAAGGCCGCCGCTGCAGAAGGGTCCGCTGAGGCTGGTGGTGTGTGTGCAGCTCTGGTAGTATAACCCCCAACGGGAGGGGTATAGCCTCAGGGGGTCAGGTGTAGAGGATGGTGGTTGTGCAGGTGCAGGATGAATCAGCAAGAAGACTCAGAGTCGGGCTGTGCAGTTCAGGGGTTTTTACTTACGGGTGTTCTTATGGTCACTCTGGCCTGAAGCGACCACCCGAGCCGAGCTGCGTCCACCAGGTCCTGAACTCGGCCAACCCCCAAGTAATTCTGGAGCGTGGTCCTGAGCTCCTGTCTGACTTTCCCTCTCTTCTGGCCGTTCTCACCAGGGATCCACCTATGTCCGGCTCCCTCGGGTCTCTTGGTGGGTACACCTCTTCTGGGTTCCCTGACCCTATACTTGGTCTGCCTTCCTGGTGGATTTAGTGAGGGTCGTGGCAGATCCTGCCCACGACCTCCGGTCTCTGGCTAAGGTGTGCTTTGTCCTCTGCCAGCTTGGGATCCGGTACCCTGGGTGCCAACCCTTCACCCTGCTGTTTGTATTCTGGGGTCTTGGGGTTCCTGCTTGTTTTCTCTCTGGGTCCTTCTGACTCCTCTCTCTCTCTCAGATTTGGCCTTGGAGCTGGGCCCAGCCGGAACCACAACTCCCTGTCAGCCCTTCTGGCTGAGCTTCTCTGCTCTGCTCCTCTGACTAAACTCTGACAGACTGACCCTGATCTAAGATGGTGCCCACCTTATATACTCCCTCTATGTGTGAGCTCAGGTGACCAGCACCCAATGAGCTCCTAGCTTTACCCAGACTGCTCCCCCTATCTGCCCCTACACTACTGGGATGTTCCACCCCCCTCCCACTCCAGCCAGGGACAGACACTGTCGTACCTGCACATAAACTGGTGGGAGTACCGTCGATCTGTCCCCCGGAAATGGGATGTATGTAGTGCATGCAGCCTACTAGCTCAGTTCCACACTCCATCCTTACCCGGGAGTGGAATACCACACCTCTGGCTTGAGGTGTAATACCCCTGTAGCAGCCGAGTCCTCAGGGTGCTACATATGTATGGCACCGTCCCTTGTTATATAACATCCTCTCTATATATGGTGCTGTCCCTTATTATGTAGCATCGTCTCTGTGTATGGCGCCGTCCCTTATTATGTAGCATCCTCTCTATGTATGGCACCATCCCTTATTATGTAACATCCTCTCTATGTATGGCACTATCGCTTATTATGTAACATCCTCTCTATGTATGGCACCGTCCCTTATTATGTAGCATCCTCTTTATGTATGGCGCTGTCCCTTATTATGTAGCATCCTCTCTATGTATGGCACCATCCCTTATTATGTAACATCCTCTCTATGTATGGCGAGGTCCCTTATTATGTAGCATCCTCTCTATGTATGGCGCTGTCCCTTATTATGTAGCATCGTCTCTATGTATGGCGCGATCCCTTATTATATAGCATCCTCTCTATGTATGGCGCTGTCCCTTATGTAGCATCCTCTCTATGTATGGCGCTATCCCTTATTATATTGCATCCTCTCTATGTATGGCACCGTCCCTTGTTATATAACATCCTCTCTATATATGGTGCTGTCCCTTATTATGTAGCATCGTCTCTGTGTATGGCACCATCCCTTATTATGTAACATCCTCTCTATGTATGGCGCCGTCCCTTATTATGTAGCATCCTCGATATGTATGGCGCTGTCCCTTATTATGTAGCATCCTCTCTATGTATGGCACCATCCCTTATTATGTAACATCCTCTCTATGTATGGCGCTCTCCCTTATTATGTAGCATCGTCTCTATGTATGGCGCTATCCCTTATTATATAGCATCCTCTCTATGTATGGCGCTGTCCCTTATGTAGCATCCTCTCTATGTATGGCGCTGTCCCTTATTATGTAGCATCCTCTCTATGTATGGCGCTATCCCTTATTATATTGCATCCTCTCTATGTATGGCACTGTCCCTTATTATATAGCATCCTCTCTATGTATGGCGCTGTCCCTTATTATATTGCATCCTCTCTATGTATGGCGCTGTCCCTTATTATGTAGCATCCTCTATGTATGGTACTGTCCGTTATTATGTAGCATCCTCTCTATGTATGGCGCTGTCCCTTATGTAGCATCCTCTCTATGTATGGCGCTATCCCTTATTATGTAGCATCCTCTCTATGTATGGCACTGTTCCTTATTATGCAGCATCCTCTCTATGTATGGCGCTGTCCCTTATTATATAGCATCCTCTCTATGTATGGCGCTATCCCTTATTATGTAGCATCCTCTCTATGTATGGCGCTGTCCCTTATTATGCAGCATCCTCTCTATGTATGGCACTGTCCCTTATTATGTAGCATCCTCTCTATGTATGGCGCTGTCCCTTATTATATAGCATCCTCTCTATGTATGGCGCTGTCCCTTATTATGTAGCATTCTCTCTCTGTATGGCGCCATCCCTTATTATGTAGCATCCTCTCTATCTATGTATGGCGCTGTCCCTTATTATGTAGCATCCTCTCTATGTATGGCGCTGTCCCTTATTATGTAGCATCCTCTCTATGTATGGCGCTATCCCTTATTATGCAGCATCCTCTCTATGTATGGCGCTGTCCCTTATTATGCAGCATCCTCTCTATGTATGGCGCTGTCCCTTATTATGTAGCATTCTCTCTCTGTATGGCACCGTCCCTTATTATGTAGCATCCTCTCTATCTATGTATGGCGCTGTCCCTTATTATGTAGCATTCTCTCTATGTATGGCGCCACCCCTTATTATATAGCATCCTTTGTAATGTTCAGCGTTGTCCCATTATTACGTAGTATCATATCTTGTTATATACAGCACCGTCCCTTAAATTGAGTATTCTCATTACTTTTATTACTCACAGTGCCCTCTCTTTTTTACATAGTCCACTCTTGTTAGATATAAAATGACTGCTGGTGGGGCAGCATCTGACTAGAAGACCATTCCATCAGCCTCCTATATCAGATAAGAATCTTTCCCATGCTCTATCAGCCGTCATTTAAGTTTATATCTAACAAGAGCAGATGCAATGAAATAAAGACATAAAGATGGGGAATTATAAATAACAAAAATAATGAGAATCCAATATGTAGAGATAGTGATGAGCGAGCATTAAAATGCTCGGGTACTAGTTTCTCGGGTCGAGCAAACTGGAATGCTCGAGTGCTGGGTCTGAGTAACGAGCCCAATGTAAGTCTATGGGAAACGCGAGCATTTTTCCGACGGCTCCCCCCGGTGGTCTGCAGAGGGCCGAAAAATTGTCCAAATCGATGGGAACAGTGCTTAAATGGCATGGGAACAGCATGGGGAAGACCCCTGGAAGCATTTCTGACTCCCAGGTCACTGCTGTCAACAACGTTGTCAGAGGTATTACGCCACTTTTACGGACTCATAATAAAACATACAAAAACGAAACCAAAATGGATTTTCCTTGGAAAAATGTTAAGGAACATCCTTTCCAGGGTAATGACTTGTATATAAGGCAAAATAAATATACAAAAGTAAAAATCTCTTCCACATCTTGGGCTATGTTCACACGTAGCATTTTTGATGTGCTTTTGTACTTTTGCATTGCTTTCAACGGTGAAAAATACATTCACCGGTAAATATCATTTTAACATTTTACTAACTCATCTTGCCATGTGGTGTGTGAGACATGATCAGACACTTCATGTTTCATTTATGAAGGAGGGACTCTGAAAGTCACAAACACAATTTTTATAGGGCCATCAGGCTATTCTTAAAGGGTCGGCAGTCGCTATGCTTTGTTTTTCCCATTATTAAGGAGCGGGTATGCAGCAACTGCAAGGGCTGCCAAAAATTTGGACGCACTCCAATGCCCCTTTGAAGAGACATAGAGGAGGGCCTCAGTAAAAAAAAAGTTCCCATTATAAAGGATCTCCCATTGTGGTAATGCTCATGCAGTGACTGCAAGGGCTGCTAAAATTTTGGAAAGCCCCAATACCAATTTAAAGACACATAGAGCAGGGCCACATTAACGACATGTTCCCATTAGAAAGGAGCGAGTCGGCTATACAGTTATAGGGTATGCAGTGAGTCCAACAGCTGCCAAAATTTAGGAAAAACCCCAATACCAATTTAAAGACACATAGAGCCGGGCCACAGTAACGACATGTTCCCATTAGAAAGGAACGGGTCTACTATACAGTTATAGGGTATACAGTGAGTCCAACGGCTACCAAAATTTAGGAAAAACCCCAATACCAATTTAAAGACACATAGAACTGGGCCAAAGTAACGACATGTTCCCATTAGAAAGGAGTGAGTCTCCCATACTGTTATTGCTTATATAGTGACTGCAACGGCTGCCAAAAATTTGGAGGAACTCCACTGTCCCTTGCAAGAGACGTAGAGGTCGGATGGCCTCCTGAAAACAATGTTCCCATTATTAGGAAGTTGGTCTCCCATACTGTTTGCCTATGCAGTGAATGCAACAGCTGCCAAATATTTGGAGGAACTCCAATGCCCCTTGCAAGACATAGATATGGTGATATGGTAGATATTGTGGTGATATAGTGGTGGAGGATGAGGAGAAGGAGAAGGAGGAGGACAAGAGCAAATAGACAAAATCAGGAAGCGTCAAAACTCAAAAGAGTCAGCCTGTCAGCATTTTCAGTTGACAGGCGGATGTGCCTCTCGGTTATAATTCCACCAGCGGCACTAAAAACCCGCTCTGACAAAACACTAGCGGCAGGGCAGGCCAGGACCTCCAAGGCATAGAGAGCCAGTTCATGCCACGTGTCCAGCTTGGATACCCAATAATTATAAGGCACAGAGGAATCATGGAGGACGTTGGTACGGTCGGCAAGGTACTCCCTCACCATCCTCTGAAACGTTTGCCTCCTTGTGAGAGTATCCCACGTCTCAAGGCCTGTGCGATGGGAGGGTCTGATAAAACTGTCCCAGTGTTCCCCTGCCTCTGCTGGATTGCATTTGTGTCTCTCTCGCCTGTACTCCTTGGTTGTCCAATGAACTGTGACCTCTGCTGCCAGTGTTTTCAGATGGGAATTTTTTTAATAATTCCGCAACAAGGGCCTTGTTGTACTGCCCCATTTTATTAGGCCTGTCTTGCTTGGGAATAATAGACAGATAGTTCTCCTTGTAGCATGGGTCTAAAAGTGTCACCAACCAGTAATGACTGTCACCCAAATTTTTTACAATGAGAGGGCCACAGAAAAGGCAGCGTAACATAAACTCAGCTATGTGTGCCAGACTGCTAAGAGGCAAGACTTCCGTGTCCTCACCAAGAGGATGACTGACCATGCTCTCTTCCTCATCCTCCTCCTCTTACTCCTCCTCCCTCTCCTCATGCCATCCATGCTGAACAGACGATATGACAGTTTTGCAGGTATTACCGTCTATAGCGCAGGAAAATAGCTCCTGTCCTTCCTCCTCCTCTTCCTCATTGTCACCCAATCCACATTGGGATGAGATGAGGCTGGGCTGTGTGGAATCACCCTGAATGGTTCCTTGCTCCATCTCATCGTGCTCCGCCTGCAATGCATCCTCTTTAGTTGTGAGCAGAGAGCGTTTCAGAGAACAGAGAAGGGGGATGGTGATGCTAATCATGGCGTCATTGCCGCTCACCATCTTGGTGGACTCCTCAAAGTTTTGGAGTATGGTACAGATGTCTGACATCCATGTCCACTCCTGAGGTCTTATGTGTGGAGTCTGAACTGAATACTGACGGCCGTGTTGATGCTGGTAGCCAACAACTGCCCTCTTTTGCTCACAAATCCTTCCCAACATCTGCAATGTAGAGTTCCAACGCGTGGGGACATCGCACACCAGTGGGTGAGATGGAAGCTGCAAATGCTGCTGAAGCACGGCCAGGGTGGCGGTAGCTGTACCTGACTTTCTAAAATGGACATACACGCGGCGTACTTTGACAAGTAGATGCGACAGATCTGGGTAGGTTTTGAGAAACCGCTGAACCGCGAGGTTAAGCACATGGGCCAGGCATGGTACATGTGTGAGCTCGCCTCCCTTCAGAACCGCCACCAGGTTCCGGCCATTGTCACACCCGACCATGCCTGGCTGTAGGTTCAGCGGTGTCATCCACAGATCTGCCTGCTGTCCACAACTCTTCAGTGGTGTGCAGTTTGTCACCGCTTGGCCGAGGCAATGGTGCAGTGCTTCCAGCTTGCGACTGATTTCGGAGGTAGAGGCTGAAGAGGAGGAGGTGCAGGAGCTGTAGAATGTGGGGGCAACCCTGATTGACCCAGGGCCCGCAATCCTCCGCGTCGGGTGGACGTGTTCCGTCCCAAGGTCCGGCTTTGTCCCGACTTCCACTATATTAATCCAATGTGCCATCAGCAAGATGTACCGTCCTTGCCCACAAGCACCGACACACTGCAACGAAATGGAAGGCAAAAATGGCTGATTTTGGAACACAGTTATATGTGAGATACGTCTGACAGAGAACCACGGTTTTAAATAGCATGCCTGTAGTTTAGTAATACAATTCTTCTCAGAGACTTAATGTGAACAGTTTGACCGACACACTTCAACAAAATGAAAATGTAAGCCAATATTTTCCACGTTCAGTTCAAATTTCAGGATTTTTATCGCTGTAATATGGAAAAGATCTGGCTGTATTCTGCAGTGCTAACAAGGAAATGGAGCAGATAAAATGTGTACTCTGGATTGCTTTTTAAGCAAATAACCAGGATTAAGATAAATAAAAATTGGCCCTGGCCCCTGATATCTGGGGCTATGTCTACAAATATCTGCAAGAACAGCAGCAGCAGGAATGTGCTATGAACTCTTTTGCACTATATGCTCTGCAGTCTGCCTCATACACTGCCTGCCTGCCTAACTCCTGCTATCACTTTCACCACTGAAAATATGCACCTGGATTAGTCCTCAGAAGGACTGTTAGTTCAGATGGATATATAGATATATATTGTGGAATACCTATACTAACTCTAAACAAGCAAATCTCTTCCTGACACAGCAGCACCTCTCCCTACTCTGCCTGATTCCGGGGTAGACTGACGAGCACAGCGGCGCCAGATCTTATATAGACCTGATGACACTGTGCGGCCAGCCAATCACTGTAATGCCCACAACCAACATGGCTATGGCATTACAGTGCGTGGCTAGCAATCCCTGCATGTTCATTGGCTCTTTAAAAAGTGCCAAACATGCAGGGTAGGGACCCGAGTTCCCACCCGAGCAACCCGGAATTACTCGCCGAGCTTGTCGAGCACTGTGATGCTCGGGTGAGTACCGAGCAGTGGCGAGCACGTTTGCTCATCACTAGTAAAGGACAAAGGAGGGCATTATGTAAAATTATGTTTCATATAGAGTACAGACCAAAAGTTTGGACACACCTTCTCATTTAAAGATTTTTCTGTATTTTCATGACTTTGAAAATTGTACATTCACACTGAAGGCATCAAAACTATGAATTAACACATGTGGAATTTTATACTTAACAAAAAAGTGTGAAACAACTGAAAATATGTCTTATATTCTAGGTTCTTCAAAGTAGCCACCTTTTGCTTTGATGACTGCTTTGCACACTCTTGGCATTCTCTTGATGAGCTTCAAGAGGTAGTCACCGGAAATGGTCTTCCAACAATCTTGAAGGAGTTCCCAGAGATGCTTAGCACTTGTTGGCCCTTTTGCCTTCACTCTGCAGTCCAGCTCACCCAAAACCATCTCGATTGGGTTCAGGTCTGGTGACTGTGGAGGCCAGGTCATCTGGCGTAGCACCCCATCACTCTCCTTCTTGGTCAAAAAGCCCTTACACATCCTGGAGGTGTGTTTGGGGTCATTGTCCTGTTGAAAAATAAATGATGGCCCAACTAAATGCAAACCAGATGGAATAGCATGCCGCTGCAAGATGCTGTGGTAGCCATGCTGGTTCAGTATGCCTTCAATTTTGAATAAATCCCCAACAGTGTCACCAGCAAAGCACCCCCACACCATCACACCTCCTCCTCCATGCTTCACGGTGGGAACCAGGCAAGTAAAGTCCATGCGTTCACCTTTTCTGCATCGCACAAAGACACGGTGGTTGGAACCAAAGATCTCAAATTTGGACTCATCAGTAGTGTTGAGCCACCCCCGTAGTGTTCGAGTTCGGTTCGGTTCGTCGAACACCCGTATGTTCGCCGAACTGTTCGTCGAACACCTTCGAACACCGTTAAAACCAATGGCAGGCAAACAAAAACACATAGAAACACATAGAAAACACCTTCAAAGGTGTCCAAAAGCTGACAACCTGCTCAGAAGACACAACTAACACATGGAAAAGTGACAAGTACATATAGTCATGTGAAAAGAAAAGAGGTGGAGGAGTAAAAGGAGGGGGAGACAGAAATATAGGCATGTCATGCCCTTCTAAAACCGAAAAAGTGCGAAGCCGACACGGCCAGTCCGTTCCTGCCCGTGCGACCTCCGTGTCGCCGGGTTTGTGCCAGAGCTGCAGTGGACCCTGACGGCCAGCCCCCCTCTCCCAATACTGGTGCCTGTCCGCTGGTGGGTCGAGCGAGCCCCCCCTGTGGTGGAGGCGGGTCTAAGCTTTTTCATTTAAATTGTGTCTCTAATTTGAATGAATACACTTTAAATCCTTTTACAAGGATCTACTGGAGGGCAAGTCTCATGCCAGCAGCCGCGTAATTCCAGCTCCAGTAGCGTCCACTAAAGCTGCTGCAGTTAAAAAGCTTTTATAAGGATCGAGCTCAGCGGTCCACCGCAAGGCGTCCTACCGCCAGTCCCAGCCCCTATGCCTTGGGGTGCCTCCTGATGCTCTTCACTGAGTATCCCGGGGTCCCGAAGCATTTACTTTGAAAAAATGAAGCTGCAAGAGTTGTGCTGTGTGTGGAGAGAGCTCCTGGGAAGGGAGGAGAGCCAGGCAGAGGTGACCGAGCGGACCGGGAGGACCAGTAGGAGGCGACCGGAGGGACGAGCGCAAGAGAGCGCTGTGGCAGCGTGCAGTGCCGGCCAGCGGAGGGTGCCAGGTGGTGGTGACCAGGAGGTGATCAGGAGGACCGGTAAGAGGCGACCGGAGGGACAAGCGCACTGTGATAGCGTGCAGCGTCCCTAGAGGAGGTGAGTGAGGGGCAGGAGGCCGCGATAAGCGGCCCTACTGAACCCAAGTGTGTACTGTACTGTATTGTATTTGTATCTGTATTGTAATTGTATTGTATTCCCTAGTTCATATTTAATTGATTACCCCCCCGTCCATATTTAATTGATCACCCCCGTCCATATTTAAATTGATTCCCCTGAACACCCCCGTCCATATTTAACTGATCCCTCTGACCACATTAAATTGACCCCCCGTCCTCATTTAATTGATCCCCGACCACCCCCCGTCCATATTAAAGTGATCCCCCTGACCACATTTAAATGATTGACCCCCCCAGCCCATAATTGATTGATCCCCCTTGTCCTATTTAATAGATTCCCCTTGTCCACTTTTACTCATCCCCAGTCCCTATCTATTTGCCTTATCCCCCACCATATTTAATTAACCCCTGTCCATAATTAATTGATTGATTCCCCAGACCACAATTAATTATTTCCCCAGTCCATATTTATTGATATTATTGATACTTATTGATCCCCAGTCCTTAGTTAATTGACCCACCGTCCATACCTATTTATTTGCTTTACCCCCCATCCTATTTAATTAAACCCCCTGTCCATAATTAATTGATTGATTCCCTAGTCCACAATTAATTATTTCCCCAGTCCATACTTATTGATCCCAGTCCATAGTTAATTGACACACTGTCCATACTTAATTAATCCACCTGACCCACTCAGCTGATCCCCCGTCCATACTTAATTGATCCCCCGTCCATACTTAACTGATCCCGCGCCGATATCTAATCGATACACTTGCACATCCCTAATTGATCCCCGTCCATACACCTATATATAAATAATTGTGTTTTGTACTTGTACATATATACTGACTGTATCCCCATATTTAGAATGACGTCCATGTTGGCCGGAGCCGTGCAGTGTACATCTTGCGCAATGTATGCATTCCCTGAGCTACCGCTCAGGGATCCATACTGCTGCGAGAGATGTGAGCATATCGTGCACTTGGAAGCCCAAATCCTGGATCTAAGTGCTCAGATAGCGGTACTGAGGAGCATCGACAACATGGAACAGAGTTTGCTGCTCACCGAGCAGACACTCAATGGGTCAACACTGGGGGTGGAGCTTAGTGGGGAAGCGCAGGCTGAACAGGCAGGGAGCTGGGTAACAGTTAGAAGGGATAGAGGGAAGAAGTATAGGAAGGCTGGTTCAGAACCGGCATTATTGGAGCACGACAGATCCTCTGACCGCCGGGGGAGTGTATGCTCCAGTAATGAGGGGGAGGGGGGAAGTGTAGGGCAGGCTAGACAGGTCCTGGTAGTGGGTGACTCTATTATTAGGGGGACAGACAGGGCAATCTGTCACAAAGACCGGGATCGCCGAACGGTGTGCTGCCTCCCTGGCGCTCGAGTCCGGCACATCGCGGATCGGGTTGACAGGTTACTGGGTGGGGCTGGCGAAGACCCAGCGGTCATGGTCCACATTGGCACCAATGACAAAGTGAGTGGTAGATGGAGGGTCCTTAAAAATGATTTCAGGGATCTAGGTAGGAAGCTTAGGGCAAGGACCTCCAAGGTAGTTTTCTCAGAAATACTACCAATCCCGCGAGCCACACAGGAGCGCCAACGGGAGGTTAGGGAGGTGAATAAGTGGCTAAAGAGTTGGTGCAAGGCAGAAGGGTTTGGGTTCATGGAGAACTGGGCCGACTTCGCTGTCGGCTACAGGCTCTACCGTAGGGACGGGCTGCACCTCAATGGGGAGGGTGCAGCGGTGCTGGGGAAGAAGATGGCTAATAGGTTGGAGGAGTTTTTAAACTAGAGACGGGGGGGGAAACCAAGGAAATAGGTGGGATGTGAGGCAAGCAAGGGGGAAGGGGAGAAGTGAATATAATGAGGGTGGAGAGGGGGGTGGGGATAGTACAGTTAGATCGTTAGAGAAGAATAGGATGCTAAATAACCCCAAAGTTTTATCTTGCATGCTGACCAACGCAAGAAGCCTGACCAATAAGGCGGATGAGCTGCGGGCGCTTATATCGGAGGAGAGGTATGACATCGTAGGTATAACAGAGACTTGGCTAGACGATAGCTACGACTGGGCGGTAAATTTAACAGATTATAGTTTATTTAGATGGGATCGGAAACAGGGGAAGGGCGGAGGAGTCTGCTTATATGTAAAGTCACGTCTAAAGCCCAGACTAAGAGAAGATATAGGAGAGGGAGAAGAGGGGGTCGAGTCCATGTGGGTAGAGATAGAGGGGGCAAAAAATAATAATAAAATATTATTGGGAGTCTGCTATAAGCCACCCAATATAACAGAGGAGAATGAGAAACTGCTATTAGGACAAATAGACAAAGTAGCAAAACATAATGAGGTGATTGTAATGGGGGACTTCAACTACCCGGATATTGACTGGGAAACAGAAACCTGTAGATCGCAGAAAGGAAAAAGGTTCTTGACAAATATCAAGGATAATTATCTCTCCCAACTAGTGCAGGAACCAACGAGAGGGAAGGCAGTGTTGGACTTAATATTGACTAATAGGCCTGATAGAATAACTGAGGTACAGATAGGGGGGCACCTAGGTAATAGCGATCATAATATTATCAATTTCAAAATGCCCTTCAGTAGGGTTATCAATAAGGGAACAACAAAAACATTAAACTTTAGGAGGGCGAAGTTTGATCAGCTGAAAGAAAACCTTCATCTTATAGACTGGGACAAAGTTCTTAATCAAAGGAATACGAATAGTAAATGGGAAACCTTCAAAAGAATTCTGAATACTCAGTGCGAGAGGTATATACCGTATGGGAATAAAAGGGCCAGAAATAAGAGGAAACCAATATGGCTGAATAAGAACGTAAAAGGGGCGTTAAATAGCAAAAAAGAGGCATTCAAGAGATTAAAACAGGAAAACAGCAAGGAGGCACTAATGTGTTACAAGGAAAAAACGAGAACCTGCAAAAAACAAATAAAAATAGCAAAGGAGGAAACAGAGAGACTTATTGCTAGGGAAAGTAGATCAAATCCCAAACTGTTCTTTACGTATATAAATAGTAAAAGGACTAAATCGAATAATATTGGACCGATAAAAAGTGATGAAGGCAAAATCATAGAGAAAGATGAGGATAAAGCTAATCTATTAAATAAATTTTTTTCGTCAACTTTCACAAAGGAAAAAGAACTAACAGGCGAAATGAGAAGTGACAAACTTAATCCTCCACTAAGTATGACAAATCTAACCCAAGCTGGGGTACAGAAACGCCTCAGTAACATTAAAATAAACAAATCACCAGGACCTGATGGCATACACCCACGGGTACTAAGGGAACTAAGTAATGTGATAGACAGACCGTTATATCTTATATTTAAGGACTCTGTTGAGACTGGGTCTGTACCACTTGATTGGCGACAGGCGAATGTAGTGCCAATATTCAAAAAGGGAGCAAAAAGTAACACCGGAAACTATCGGCCGGTGAGTCTGACATCCGTTGTGGGCAAAATTTTTGAAGGCTTTATTAATGAGGCAATCATGGAGCATCTTGACGCTAATAATCTATTAACCCCGAACCAACATGGATTCATGAGGAATCGCTCCTGCCAAACAAACCTGATTGACTTCTATGAGGAGGTTAGCTCTCGAGTAGATCAGGGGGAACCAGTGGATGTCGTGTATCTCGACTTCTCAAAAGCGTTCGATAGCGTGCCACATATTAGGTTGGTATACAAAATGAGAATGATGGGGCTGGGGGAAAATGTCTGCAAGTGGGTAGCTAACTGGCTAAAGGATAGAAGGCAGAGGGTGGTTATAAATGGAATATACTCAGATTGGGTAAGCGTCACTAGTGGGGTACCACAGGGGTCTGTACTAGGCCCAATGTTATTTAATATCTTTATTAACGACATAGTCAACGGGATAAATAGTAAAATATCAATATTTGCAGATGACACAAAGTTATGTAAAACAATTAATACAAAAGAGGACAGTGCAGACCTACAGAGGGATTTGGATAAGCTGGGTAGGTGGAGCATTAAATGGCAAATGAGGTTTAACGAGGTGAAATGTAAGGTCATACATATGGGAAGGAAAAATGGAAGTCACCAGTACTCACTGAATGGGAAATCATTGGGGAATTCAGAGATGGAGAAGGACTTGGGCATCTTGATTGATAGCAAACTAAATTGGAGTGCCCAAAGTCAGGCCGCTGCTGTAAGGGCAAACAGGGTAATGGGATGTATCAGAAGAGGTATAGCTGCAAAGGATGAGAACATTGTTCTTCCACTGTACAAAGCACTGGTCAGACCACACTTGGAATACTGTGCTCAGTTATGGGCCCCAATATATAGAAAGGATATAAATGAGCTTGAAAAGGTACAAAGGAGGGCAACAAAATTAATAAGGGGAATGGAGGGACTGCAATACCCAGGGAGGTTGGCAAAACTAGGACTATTCAGCCTGGAAAAGAGAAGGTTGAGGGGGGACATAATAAATGTGTACAAATATGTTAGGGGACAGTATAGAGACCTTGCCCGGGATTTGTTCAAAAGGAGGGATATTACGGTAACAAGAGGGCATTCACTAAGACTGGAAGAGAAAAGGTTTCAGCACCAGCATAGGAAGGGGTTCTTTACGGTAAGAGCAGTGAGAATATGGAATTCACTGAGTGAGAAGACGGTAATGTCGGATTCACTAAACCAGTTCAAGCGGGGACTGGATGCTTTTCTAGATACCAGGCAGATTTCTGCATATACTTAAAAATAGAATAAAATAGTAGGTTGATACAGGGATTTATTCTGACTGCTGGTTTCAGAGTCGGGAGGGAATTTTTCCTCAGGTGAAGATTGGCTAAATCATTTGGGGTTTTTGCCCTCCTCTGGATCAACTTTAGCAATTACAGAACTAACAGGTCGAACTTAATGGACGCAAGTCTTTATTCGGCTTTACTAACTATGTAAGCGTCCAAACTACAGGTGGTGTAGCTTGCTTAACAGCTGGGATAATCCGCTGACTAGCAGACACTGCTACTAGGCACAAAGTATTTCCTGGGCTAGATGCAGTTAAAAATTTTGTAATTAGATACTCTCGTTGGATGCTGAGAAAGCATTCCATAGAGTCTCCTCGCACGCCATATATTATTCTGTTAAAAAGCTTGGAGTAGGGGTCTAGGGGACCCTTTTATAGCCAAAATCACGGCCCTGTATCGCAATACGTCACCTAGGCTGAAGATAAATGGAACTGTAGCACCCCGAGGGCTCGGTTGCTACAGAGGTATTGCACCTCACCCAGAGGTATGATATCTCACTCTCAGGTAAGGATGGAGTGTGGATCAGGACCCCGACACCTGCATGCATTACACCACATTGCCGTGTGGCAGGGAGACCAATATGCCCCTGAGATGGGCACGACAGTCCCTGTCCCTGGCTGGAGTGGGGGGAGGGAACACCGAGGAAGGGGAACCCTGTAGTGCAGGAGCAGGGAGGAAGCAGTTCCTGGGTGCATTGAGAAGGGAGTATAAAAGGTGGGCACCATCTTAGTTCAGTGCAGAGAAGTCTGAGCAGAAGTGACAGGGAGCAGGGGCTCTGCATGAGCTCTGCTCCGGAGGCGGGCCTAGTAACAGAGGCCCAGGCCTGGAAGAGGGAGAAGGAAGGAAGAGGAGCGGAGAAGGCTCCAGGAACAAGGAACGAAGGGATCCCAGGGGTGCGGACGGGCGAGTCGCCACTGCGCGCCCGAATCCACCTGCGTGGAGGGGTCAGGCCAAAGGGGGAGACCGGTCCCCGAAACTAGTGGAGGTGGGAAGCGACCCTCAGCTAGAAACCGGAGGCTGTGACATTTTATGTGGCGCAGCCCCTCGCTACACCCGCTAGGAAGGCACCACATAGGGTCAGGGAAACTGGCGCCAAGTTTACCAAGAGGAGGCCCGAGGCAGCTGGACAGAAGCGTTGGTAAGAAAGGCCAGACAAAGGACACACAAAGGTGGTCCTGTGAAGCGCTCCAAAGTTATCTGGGAGTTGTTTGAGCCCCTCACCTGGTGAGCACAGTACGACGTGGGCAGCCGTTACCTGCAGAAGTGGTCTGGATTATAAGAACTGTGAGTAAAGGCCCTGGACTGCATCACTGACTCCGTGTCGTTACTGCTGCTGCCCTGCACCATCACCCCCATCCTAAGCATACACTGCCCTGAGGCTATAGTCCTCCCATGGGGAGTTATGCTACGCTCTGCTGCACCCACAACACCAGCCTCAGCGGTCTGCCCTGCAGCGGCGGTTCACTCTGACCGCAATCCACGGGTGGCGTAGTCGGACATTTAAACATCAAAACCACATAAATAGTTCCGCCACTGGTTTGACCACCCTGAGCCATGGAACCGGGTCGCCGCCACGAAGACTACAAACACCAGCATCCACCAAAAAGGGTCCGGCTCCGGGTGTCCCAAGGCCCAGGGGGTGCATCAGAACATTTTCATCACCTTTCACAATCACCAATGGGACAAGGCAGGGATGTCCTCTGTCCCCTCTCTTATACATCCTAGTGACGGAGCACCTGCTCTCATCAATTCGCCATAACCCCAATATTAGGTGGATTGAGGTGGGAGGCACCGAGTACAAGTGCTCTCTATTTGCTGATGATGTCCTAGTATATATCACTCAATCACATATATCCATCCCTGCTGTTATGGCTGAAATAGATCACTTTGTTACATGGTCAAATTTTAAAATCAATGCAGCGAAGTCTGAGGCCCTCGATGTCTCCCTCCCCAAATCCATACAGGATTCCATCCAGTCCAACTTTCCCTTTGCCTGGCCCTCACAGGGTATCAAATACTTCGGAATTCCTATTCATAGAGACCTCTCCCGTCTATGTTATCTTAATTTTGGGCCCTTTATTGAACAACTCCATACAGACCACGGTTGGCAAGTTAGAACTGTAAGATTCACTACGTGAACCACTGGTGTTTTGTGGAAAAGCACATGTACACTGTGTTCCAAATTATTATGCAAAAAAGTGTTTAGGAGTGATAAGGGAAGCATTTGTTTGTTTGTCAGTTAAACTCATTGATGGTGATGTGTGTCAGGGCTCTTTATATCACTGTAAGCAATTGCAGACACCTGTGCTAATTAGTTTGGCAGGTGTGTCAAATGCAAGGCAAGACTACTTAAGAAGGCTGTCCCACATTATTAAGCAGCCTACATTTTCTGCCAAAATGGGAAAGAAAAAGGATGTGTCGGCTGCTGAGAAGCAACAAATTGTGGAGTGTTTAGGTCAAGGCATGACTACAATCAACATTGACAAGACACTTCATCCTGATCATCGCACAATCAAGAAGTATGTAGCTGATTCACAGTACACACGTGTGCGTGCTGATAAGGTAAAATTGAGGACTCTTTCCTACAGGCAATTACGTCAGGTTAAAAGAGCAGCGGCAAAAAAGCCTTGTCATAGCAGCAGACAAGTTTTTAAAGCTGCTGGTGCCTCCAACGTCCCCCGAACAACAAGATGCAGAGTCCTTCAGAGGTTTGCAGCTGTGCGTAAGCCATCCTGTCGACCTCCTCTATCCACTGCACACAAGCAGAAACGGTTCCAGTGGGCCAAACAATACATGAAGACTGACTTCAAAACTGTTTTGTTCACCGATGAGCGCCGTGCAATGCTCGATGGTCCAGATGGATGGAGTGGAGGATGGCTGGTTGATGGACACCCCACGCAAACACGGCTACAGCGCCAACAAGGAGGAGGTGGAGTAATGTTTTGGGCTGGAATCATGGGGAGAGAGATTGTCGGCTCCTTTAGGATCCCTGAAGGGGTAAAGATGAACTCCATAATGTATGTGGAGTTTCTCAAGCAGCACTTCCTGCCATGGTTCAAGAAGAAGAACCGTGTATTCAACAGCAAGATCATTTTCATGCATGATAATGCACCGTCTCATGCTGCACATAACACATCTGCATCTCTGGCTGATATGGGCATAAAAGGGGACAAACTTATGGTGTGACCCCCATGCTCCCCTGACCTCAACCCCATTCAGAACCTCTGGAGCATCATCAAAAGGAGTGTCTATGATGGCGGGAGGCAGTTCACATCTAAGCAACAGCTCTGGGAGGGTATTCTGTCCTCATGCAAAACAATTCAAGCAGAAACCATCCAAAACCTGACAAATTCAATGGACGAGACAGTTCAGAAGCTCCTTTCGAACAAGGGGTCCTATGTGCAAATGTAACATCACCTAGAATAAAGTTTTGAGTTGAAAACTGTTTGATTTCAGTTTCTAATAACCTGCTAATGCTTATAATTTCAAAAATGACTATTTTTTTGTTCTTTATTAAAATGAAAAGGTTGATCGAAGAGTATGGGGGATCTAAGAGTGTGGCAACCCAGTTTTAAGGATTACTTCGAATTCTGACAATCTGAGGGTCATGTTGCAGGTAGTGCAGCAAGAAGGCACTCATGTGTCTTGCGCATCTAGGAGACCCAAAATTATTTTCCGGGCTAGATGCAGCTAAAAATTAATTTGAAAGCTGGTGGAGCTTAGTATAGATGGCCTAATAGAATCAGTACTGCACACTGCTACAAAGCCCAAATTATTTTCCAGCCAAGATACAGATAAACATGATTAGTAATTTTAAATCTGGTGGAGCTTAGTATAGATGGCCTAATAGAATCAGTACTGCACACTGCTACAAAGCCCAAATTATTTTCCAGCCAAGATACAGATAAACATGATTAGCAATTTTAAATCTGGCGGAGCTTAGTATAGATGGCCTAATAGAATCAGTACTGCACACTGCTACAAAGCCCAAATTATTTTCCAGCCAAGATACAGATAAACATGATTAGTAATTTTAAAGCTTAAAACGGTTGGTGAGGTGATTTTAACAAATCGTCAAGCTTTTACTCTCCCCAGGATGACACAGGGGTAGAAAAGTCGTTTCGGATCCATGATTTGTTCATCTTTATGAACGTGAGTCTGTCTACATTATCAGTGGAGAGCCGCGTGCGCTTATCTGTCAGCACACCACCAGGAGCGCTGAACACACGTTCAGACAGAACGCTGGCTGCAGGGCATGACAAGATCTCCAAGGCGTAAGTGGCGAGCTCCGGCCATTTATCCAGATTGGAAGCCCAAAAAGAACAAGGGTCTAGTGACACAGTCATGGCTTCAATGTTTACTTGAAGATACTCCTGTACCATCGTCTCTAGGCGTTGACTATGTGTCAGACTTCTTGTCTCCTGTGGCCTTGCAAAGGATGGGCTAAAAAAGTGGTGAAATGATTCCGCAAAATTGATATTACCAGCAGATACTGTGTTTCTGTTACGGTTTGAGTGCTGAACACTCGACGGTCCCACGGTTGGTAAGTTGATAATGTGAGATTCACTACGTGCACCACTGGTGTTTTGTGGAAAAGCACATGTAAGATTCGGCAACAGTCTCTGCTGATACTCCTGCATGCGTGCATCCCTTTCTATGGCAGGAATAATTTCTGCAAATTTACTTTTGTACCGGGGATCTAACAGTGTGGCAACGCAGTAGTCAGGATTATTTCTAATTCTCACAATTCGAGGGTCATGTTGCAGGTAGTGCAGCAAGAAGGCACTCATGTGTCTTGCGCATCCAGGAGCACCAAGTCCCTGTTGTGTTGGTGGCGAGGTAACAATCATGCTTCCTTCCTCTGTCCTCTCCCCCCAACCTCGCACAACAGAAATGTGATCAAGGTCTCCCTTATCTGATGTTTCTTCCATCAGTTCGTCCTCCACTTCTTCCTGGGCTCCTGCACCTTCCTCACTAGTTTGGCTGCTACCATGCGCCCTCGTAAAACCATCTCCCCCACCCTCACATGCCTGCCGCCTTGGTGCTGCCGACTGTCTGGACCTTGCAGATGTTAGCCCTTCCGCATACAACTCCTCCTCCTCTACTTCCTCCACCTCCTCGTGTGCCACTGCCTGACTCCGAATTCAGCTTAACATGTGCTCCAGCATGTAAATCACCGGAATAGTCATGCTGATAATGGCATTGTCAGCACTAAACATCTTCGTCGCCATTTCAAAACTGTGCAGAAGGGTGCATAGGTCCCTGATCTGAGACCACTCCTCCAGCGTGATTTGCCCCACCTCTGGATCTCGTTGGCCCAGGCTATATGTCAGAACGTATTGCACCAGGGCTTGTCGGTGCTGCCACAGTCGCTGCAACATGTGCAGAGTTGAATTCCACCGGGTAGGCACATCGCATTTTAGCCGGTGAAGTGGCAGGCCCAACGACTTCTGTAGAGATGTAAGTCGCTGAGCTGCGGGATGCGAACCGCGGAAGTGAGCACTCAGCGACCGTGCCCTCTGCAGAAGGCCATCTAGTCCGGGATAGTGGGCTAAAAATTGCTGGACAACCAGGTTCAACATGTGAGCCATACAAGGCACGTGTGTGACATTGCCCCGGCGAAGGGCCGCACCCAGGTTTGCAGCATTGTCACACACGGCCTTCCCTGGTTTCAGGTCCAGTGGAGACAACCATTCATGAAACTGGTTCTCCAGAGATGACCACAACTCCTCAGCTGTGTGACTCACATTTCCCAGACATTTCAAAGTAAAAACTGCCTGATGACGTTGAGCCCTGCTGCCAGCATAGTAAGGAGGTGTGCAGGATCCCTTCTGCGCAGTTAGAAAGCTTGTGGCATGACAAGACAGGCTTTGGGTGCAGGTGGAGGACCGAGAGGAGGTTGAGGAGGTAGAAGCAGCGGAGGAACTTTGAGATAAAGAGGATTGACGCACAACTCGTGGGGACGGCAAGACTTGGACAGCAGCCCCTTGTCCTTCTGTCACCATAGTTACCCATTGCCCAGTCAGCGACATGTAACGCCCCTGTCCATGCCTACTCATCCAAGTGTCTGTGGTGAAATGTACCCTGTCACACACAGAGTTTCTCAAAGAAGCGGTGATGTTGTGTGCGACATGCTGGTGGAGCGCAGGCACACTTTTCTTTGAGAAGTAGTGCCGACTGGGCATCTGGTACTGGGGCACTGCGACGGACATAAGGTCTCGAAAATCCTCTGTGTCCACCAGGCGGAAAGGAAGCATTTCTGTAGCCAAGAGCTTGCAGATGGTGAAATTCAACCTCTTAGCTTTCTCATGGCTAGGAGGAAATGGTCTTTTACTTGTCCACATCTGAGGGACCGAGGGCTGGCTGTTGTGCTTAGACGGGGTTGAGAAGGGTGTCCCCGGCAAACTGCCGGTCTGCGAGGAAGATGCAGGCGGACATGTTAGGTTGCCTTGATCCAAAGGTGGTGCTATCGATGTCGGACAGCGCTCAACACCAGCTGGTGTTACCACCTACAAAGAAAATGATGACCTGCCAATCACGCTGGCTGTTGCGGGTAAAGAGGTGGCAGGTCTGCGTCCCAAAACAGGTGTGACTGCTGTCCCCCCAGTCACAGAGGATGAAGAGGCCTCGGATGCACAAGATGTGGCAGACGGTGGTTGGCCCGGCCGGATAGGCCGCATTGTAGCACAGTGAGCTTCCCACTGCAACTTATGCTTCAAGTCCATGTGCCGTTTCATGCATGAAGTACTCAAACTATGTATTTTTTGGCCTCTACTTAGCTTTTGCTGACAAATGTTACAGATAACATGAGTTGGGTCATCTTTATCGATCTGAAAAAATGCCCAGGCTATGCAAGGCTTAGCACCCATGCGACCTGAAGAGCCACCACGACTTGTGGTCAGAGGCAGAGTTGTGTTTGAGGATGCAGTTGTTGACGTGCTTCCAGTACTACGTCTCTGTCCAGGAAGGCGCAACCTGACCTCGTCGTCACTAGCATCCTCCTCCACCTCCTCTGCTGACCTCATATCTTGGATGACTGTGGGTTGACAGTAAGTGGGATCTCCAACCTCATCATCATCACCCTGTGTGTTATCACACCCGTCGTCCTCAGAGTCAACCTGTTCCTGCCCTGACAAAAAACTTAAGTTGTCGCTCCAATCATGTATTTGAGTCTTATCATCGTCTTCCTCATTGTCTCCACCAACAGGAGTTACAGTTTGGGAACGAGGGTCTACATTATGGTCAGAACCTTCTGCGTCTGGTCCTGGATCCGACTCATAAAGATTCTGGGCATCAGTGCAGATCATTTCCTCGTCTGGATTCACAGAAGCTCTGGAGCCGACCTCTGATTCCCAGGCTATAGTATGAGTAAACAGCTCTGCAGACTCAACCATCTGTTCTACCTCATACTCAGATGGGCAGCTGGAGACTTGGGAGCTGTGAGGAAGCAAGTGCGATTGGGGTGACACCTCTGAGGACTGGAGTATTTGTGATGTTGAAGTTGAGGTGGAGGAGAGCCCACTTAAAGGAGAACTTGATATCCGTTGAAGCACCTGCTGTTTTTGTGCCTCATCTGGAATTTGTAGCGATTGGCATGGCCGTAAGAAAGGGATCTTATCACATTGTCCGCTAAAAGAAGTAGACATTTTAGACACAACCTTTTTTCCCCTTTCCAACACGCCTATTCCCCTTTCCACCAGCAGCAGGCCTTTTTCCACTCATTTTGGAGGTTAACTAATTCACAACTCTGGAGTTGTTTGCACAAAAAAACAATGAATGGGAACCGAGCAGAGCTGAGTGGCCAAACTGTGGTACTAGGCCAAAAGTATTGGCTGGGTTAGATGCAGATAAAAATTATATTGAATTTGCAACCTGATGGAGGTTAGTATAGATGGTCTAATAGAACAAGTCCCACACACTGCTAGAAGCCGAAATATTTTTTCAGAGCTAGATGCAGAAAAAAATTATATTGAATTTGCAACCTGATGGAGGTCAGTATAAATGGACTAATAGAACAAGTCCCACACACTGCTACAAGCTGAAATATTTTTTTAGAGCTAGATGCAGAAAAAAATTAGATTGAATTTGCAACCTGATGGAGGTTAGTATAGATGGACTAATAGAACAAGTCCCACACACTGCTAGAAGCCTAAATATTTTTTCAGAGCTAGATGCAGAAAAAAATTAGATTGAATTTGCAACCTGATGGAGGTCAGTATAGATGGACTAATAGAACAAGTCCCACACACTGCTAGAAGCCGAAATATTTTTTCAGAGCTAGATGAAGAAAAAAATTAGATTGAATTTGCAACCTGATGGAGGTTAGTATAGATGGACTAATAGAACAAGTCCCACACACTGCTAGAAGCCTAAATATTTTTTCAGAGCTAGATGCAGAAAAATTTTATATTGAATTTGCAACCTGATGGAGGTCAGTATAGATGGACTAATAGAACAAGTCCCACACACTGCTACAAGCTGAAATATTTTTTCAGAGCTAGATGCAGAAAAAAATTAGATTGAATTTGCAACCTGATGGAGGTTAGTATAGATGGACTAATAGAACAAGTCCCACACACTGCTAGAAGCCGAAATATTTTTTCAGAGCTAGATGCAGAAAAAAATTATATTGAATTTGCAACCTGATGGAGGTCAGTATAGATGGACTAATAGAACAAGTCCCACACACTGCTAGTAGCCTAAATATTTTTTCAGAGCTAGATGCAGAAAAAAATTATATTGAATTTGCAACCTGATGGAGGTTAGTATAGATGGACTAATAGAACAAGTCCCACACACTGCTAGAAGCCTAAATATTTTTTCAGCGCTCGATGCAGAAAAATATTATATTGAATTTGCAACCTTATGGAGGTCAGTATAGATGGACTAATAGAATGATGCTATGCCCAAAAGGTTTTACTTCACTAGGGGCAGTAAAAAAAAATGTATTCTATACACAGGTGGTGTAGCTTGCAACATAGATAGGCTACTCCACTGACTAACACACTCTGCAATAGGCCAAAAAGGATTTGCTTTGCTAGATTTAGCCAAATGCTGTGAAAAAAACTTACACAGCACTGGCACAGACCTGCCTGGCAAAAAGTGATAGGAAATGATGTAACTTAGTCCTGAAAAGGACTGCAATAACAATTAGTCTTTACTCCCAACCTATCTATTTAAGAGCACAGACCTGCCTGATAAAAGTCGTATGAAATGATGTAACCTAGTCCTTAAAAGGACTGCAATCACAGCTATTCCCTACTCCCAAGCTATCTGTAGATTTGTGCGAAAATTGGCTTGAAATTAACACTGAAAGTATAGCGCACACAGCAACAGCGGTGCCGTCTAACACGCAGCTGCAGCAGTGAGAAAATGGTGGCGATGGGGAAAATGACTGGGTCTTAAAGGCCAAGGACATGTGACATACACTGCCAATGACACATGCCCTTGCTTGTGTGAAAAAAAGCACTTCGCTCCGTGTGTGCACTGCTGATAGGCTGACAGATTTCACCTCCCCACTGTAAATGCGGGAAAGAGAAAAAAAATGGAGATCTTCATTATTCCTGCAGAGATCCATCCCCTGCCCCTCCCCCCGCCCTGCTGTACACTCAAACTGCGTATTAACATTAATTTTCTGCATTACTGAGAAAAAATCCAGTTCTGATTTTGGTGCACGAACAGTTATCGAACATAACCACGAACAGCCGAATTTTTTTCAAATCGTTCGTGTTCGCTGAACGGCTCGAACACCGCCCAAAACAGCTCGAATTTGAGATTGGCGAACAGTTCGAGTCGAACACCGCTCATCTCTACTTATCAGACCAAAGCACAGATTTCCACTGGTCTAATGTCCATTCCTTGTGTTCTTTAGCCCAAACAAGTCTCTTCTGCTTGTTGCCTGTCCTTAGCAGTGGTTTCCTAGCAGCTACTTTACCATGAAGACCTGCTGCACAAAGTCTCTTAACAGTTGTTGTAGAGATGTGTCTGCTGTTAGAACTCTGTGTGGCATTGACCTGGTCTCTAATCTGAGCTGCTGTTAACCTGCGATTTCTGAGGCTGGTGACTTGGATAAACTTATCCTCAGAAGCAGAGGTAACTCTTGGTCTTCCTTTCCTGGGGCGGTCCTCATGTGAGCCAGTTTCTTTGTAGCGCTTGATGGTTTTTGCAACTGCACTTGGGGACACATTCAAAGTTTGCTCAATTTTTCGCACTGACTGACCTTCATTTCTTAAAGTAATGATGGCCACTCGTTTTTTTTACTTAGCTGCTTTTTTCTTGCCATAATACAAATTCTAACAGTCTATTCAGTAGGACTATCAGCTGTGTATCCACCTGACTTCCGCACAACACAACTGATGGTCCCAACCCCATTTAGAAGGCAAGAAATCCCACTTATTAAACCTGACAGGGCACACCTGTGAAGTGAAAACCATTTCCGGTGACTACCTCTTGAAGCTCATCAAGAGAATGCCAAGAGTGTGCAAAGCAGTCATCAAAGCAAAAGGTGGCTACTTTGAAGAACCTAGAATATAAGACATGTTTTCAGTTGTTTCACACTTTTTTGTTAAGTATATAATTCCACATGTGTTAATTCATAGTTTTGATGCCTTCAGTGTGAATGTACAGTTTTCAAAGTCATGAAAATACAGAAAAATCTTTAAATGAGAAGGTGTGTCCAAACTTTTGGTCTGTACTGTATATTGCTTTGATGCCACAAAAGGAGGGGGGCCTAGACACATTTCTTGCACAGAGGCCCCAAGCTGTCAGTGTTCACTCCTGGTAAGATTTATCCATTTCTAGGAGGCATAACAGAGGAGCAGCACTATGCAGAGCTGTAAAAAATGCATTAGAGTTGTTACTTCACGGGAAACACAAGTATTTACTAAAACAGACCGTCAGGATATATGACAGGTCCTCCTTAAAGACGCACTCCTCCCATCAACATTTTTATCCTCTTAATATATTGCAGTCATCATGTTATATAGCACTCACAAGTGCTCATTTTGCCTTTCTACCCAATTAATTATTCTCTTTTCCATTAGATCTATGACAACATGTGATTAAAAACTGACTAGCTAAATCCTTCTAAGCTCTATGTAGAAACAGGAAGTCTCTTTTTTCCCTGCATGAGTCACTGCAAAAGTCCCTGGCAGTAAGGAGGAGGGAGCAGCTGGGTAAGGAGTTGAGGAAGAGGATGACTCATGCAGGGAAAAAAGACTTCCTGTTTCTTCAAAGAGCATAAAAAGAGAAAAGAAAAGTAATTATCTGAGTAGAAAAGTAAAACGAGCAATTGTAAGTACACACTGCTATATAATATGATGGCTGCAATATATTAAGAGGATAAAAATTTTGATGGTAGTGTTTCTTCAATCTATTGCTTGTGCAATCAGGCAGCTTACAGTATCCCTGAAAGAGGTTAAGAGACCAAATAATGATATACAGGCTAAGCTACTGCATGAATTAAGCATGAAACAATTAGCTGCCATGTCACGAAGCTAATCATGTGATTAGAAGTTTGGATAAGGATAATATTCTGATTATTTCTGCATGTCTTTTCCAGAGGTCTGGGCAGAGAATAGCACAGATGTTAAGGTGCCAGGTGCATAATGATGTTGGCACCTTCGCAGCTCTCTGGGCAAAAAAAAATATGATTTGCGAATCACAACAGCATTTTTTTACTGCTTGTCCTCCGGCCATGAATGAAATGACCATTACTGCCATGAAATGTAAAATGTGGTTTATCTCACCGTGAGAAATACAGGGTCTCAACAATCTGCAAGATGCCATATCGGATCCTTTGTATTCCATAATAGTCTCTACGTGCCAATGACAGATTAGAACGGTCGCTGAATCCAATTGTAGACCAATATTCAAGAATTTATTTAACATTGTTCTTTCAGACTCTTACAAATACATTTACTTAAGTGGTCATCCGTTGGTTATGAAGTTGACAGTAGTGGTAACATGAAGTCCATTATGCAAATGTCAGCAATTCAGGGATTGTTGCTGTATAATCCTGGAAGGGTTTTACAGTTCTCTGTTCAAAGATGCAAATGCCAGCGTGTGACTATTGTGGGATCCAAGCGTGAGTGTATTACTATGGCAGACACTACTCTAGAACCCAAGTGTCTGGAACCCAAGGATTCACTGTCCAATAACCCAAGTTTCCGAAAGTCATTGAACCAGAACTAAGCAGACAATTTTTATTGTCCAAGATCCTATGTTTCAGTGTGAATTTGTCCTGGAACCCAAGTCATGATGTTTCATTGTCTAGCAACCCATGGTTCAGCCTACCATTGTTCCAAAACACAAAACACAAAGCGACATTGTCCTAGAACCCAATTTTCAGTGTGTTATTGTTCTGGAACCAAAGTTATATTGTTGCTTTGTTCAAGAACTCAATTTCATTGTGTTATTGTACGATAACCAATGTTATATTATCCATGAACTCAAGTTTCAGTGTGTCCTTATATGAGAATCAATGTTTTATCATCTAAGAACCAAAATTTCAGTCTGTCCAGTGTTATAATATCCAAGTTTCAGTGTGTCTTTGTTCTGGAACCCTTGCTTTGATATTTGATTGTCTAGGAATCCATGGAACCTAAGTAACTATGTTGCATTGTCCAAGAATCAAAGTTTCAGTATGTCATTGTACATGAAATAATGAACCAATGTTTCATTGCCTGAGAACTCATTTTATTCTGTCATTGTTCAAAAACCCAAAATACAAATTGCAAATATCTAAAAACCCAAGTTCCAGTTAGCTATTGTTCTGGGATCCAGATGACAGGCTTTATTGTTCTGTAACATGAGCTAAAAAGTAGAATTCTTCAGAATTCCAAGCAGTAATGCTTCATTGGTTTGACATCCATCCATTGTCATTGTTCTGAAGATCAAACTCCGATGTTCTTTCATCTTAAAACACAAATACTATCAATTGCAATCTAAACAAAGATGCTCCTGTATTCTGGAACCCAAGTTCATTGTCTCACTATTTTTAACCCAAGGTATGCAAATTGTCTCTTCAGAGAGGAAGAGGACTAGAACTCTAGTGCCACCTATAGGAAGTAGCAATCCTAAAAGTCAATATCAACTCTCTAGCAAGCCTTCTCAAATGACTTAGGATAAAGGCCAGAACCAGGATCTCAGTTTGCAAACACTGTGTTTCAGGTATTGCCCCTCATTAGTGAAAAGTGTGAGATCTGGCTTGGCTGGGTAAGAGGTGTCTGAACGGGATCCAAGGGGTAACTTTTCTCCTTGTGGAGAGTGACATGTTAAGTATGTCAAGGTGAGAAGACTTTTAAGTCGCAATGCTCCTCTGGGAAATATGCAAATTTTCTCTTCAGAGAGGAAGAGGACTAGAACTGTAGTGCCACCTATAGAAAGTAGCAATCCTAAAAGTCAATATTGACTCTCTAACAGGCCTCAATGTCTCATTCTCCTTAAACCTATGTGTTAGTGTTTCATATTTCTAGAACCCAAGTGTTCTCCCTTTTCCTTGTCAACATAAATGTTTCCTTAGTTTAAAAGATAAAACTTCACATCATGGTGATTAGCGCTGTTGCCTTGCAATGCTGAATATCTTGTGTTCCAATCTGACCATGATAATGTTTTCATGGAGTTTGAGAGTTCTATCTGTATTTACACAGGTATTCCAGTTTCCTCACATAGTCCAAAAAACCGATAGGATATATAGAAAATTTAGATTCTGAGAAATTTGGATTAGGACAGAGATTGATATGAGTGATGATTATTAATTCACAACAGGAATCCCTGTACCACTCCTGTGACTCCTTGCTTTTTAGTAACGACTCTCCAATTATTCGTGCAATACATGAACAAAGGTGTTTTATACAGGAACAAATACAGTGACTTAGAAAATTGCGTTTGTTCCTGAGTGATGAAAAAGATTTGAGTTATCCAGACTTGACCTCTGTCAAGTATCTAGTTTCTAGTCTAGTTTCCAAAATGGGAAAACACTTTTTCATTTTTACGAATCAATTTGTGAAGCACCTGGGGGTTCCAAGTGCTCACTATGCATCTAGATAGGTGCCTTGGGTGGTCTAGTTTCCAAAATGGGGTCAATTGTGGGGGAGCTCCAATGTTTAGGCACACAGGGGCTCTCCAAACGCAACATGGTGTCCGCTAACAATTTGAGCCGATTTTCCATTCAATTTGTTAGCGGACACCATGTTGCATTTGGAGAGCCCCTGATGTGCCTAAACAGTGGAGCTCCCCCACAAGTGACCCCATTTTGGAAACTATACCCCTCAAGGATTTTATTAAGGGGTATAGTGAACATTTTGAACCCAGAGGTAAGACACAGAATTTGATAACATTAGGTCATCATATTGAATAAGTTGTCATTAGTCTTGAGCGCAAGTGCTCGCTACTTGAGTTTGCATCGGGTACTCAGGTATGCACCATGTATCACGGGTGCTCAAGTGAAATGTTCGAGTCCCCGCCCACATGTTTCACGGTTATTAGACACCCCCAAAAAAACATGCGGGGATCGCTCGTGCAGGTTTTTTTGGCCGCGAAGCATATGGGGCGGAGACTCGAGCACCCGCGATACATGGTGCATACCCGAGCACCCGATGCAAACTCAAGTAGCGAGCACTTGCGCTCAACACTAGTCGCCATATCGTCATCTTTTTTTTTTTTTTTTTTAACTTTTGAAAAAAAAAACAACCCCAACCCTAACATTAGCACAACCCCAACCCCAGCCCTAGCATTTATTTTTTACGCCGTTCCTCGTGCGGTATAAGTGATGAGATTACTTTATTCTTCGGGTCGGTGCGATTACAGTGATACCAGAATCATATCGGGTTTTTATGATTGACAGTTGTCACACACTAAAAGACACATATTTTGTAAAATCTAGTTTTTGCATCGCCATATTTTGGCCGACAGAGTCATGTGATGGCTTGTTTTTTGCAGGATGAGTTGACGTTTTTATTGGTGCCATTTTCAGGCACGTGACATTTTTTGATCGCTTTCTATTCCTATTTTTGGGAGGCAGAATAAACAAAAACCAACAATTCAGGAATTGTGTTTTTTTACATTTTTTTATTCTGCTCCGTGTGTGGTAAAATTGAAAAGGCAGCTTTATTCTTCGGGTCAGTACGTTTACAGCGGTACCACATTTATATTGTTTTTCATATTTTGGTGCTTTTACACAGTAAAAGCTATTTTATAGAAAAAATTATTTTTTTGCATCGCTTTATTCTGAGAGCTGTAACTTTTTGATTTTTTGGCTGATGGAGCAGTATGGCAGCTTGTTTTTTGCGGGACGAGATGACGTTTTCAGCTGTATCATTTTTATTTATATTCGTCTTTTTGATCGCGCGTTATTCCATTTTTTGTTTGGCGGTATGATGATAAAGCATTGTTTTTTTGTTGTTTTTTTTTTTTTACCGTGTTCACTGAAGGGGTTAACTAGTGGAACAGTTTTATAGGTCAGGTCGTTACGGACGCGGTGATACCAAATATGTGTACTTTTATTGTTTGTTTGTTTTTTTTTCATAATAATATTTATTGATGGGTACATTATATTTTTATTTTTAGTGGATTATTTTTATTATTTTTTTTTTATATTTTTACAATTTTTTTATTTTTTTTTTTCACTTTCTGGGAGTTTTTTTACTTTTTTACTTTGTCCCACTATGGGACTTTCACTTTTTTTATTCTGATCGCCAGCATGGCACAGGAATGCAACACCATCTCTGTGCTATGCAGGCAGTCAGCGCTGGACAGGGAGAAGATAGTTTGGAGATGCACTGCGCATGTCCAAACAATCTTCCTGCTGTCTGGTGACCCGGATGTTGTCATGACGACATCGGGTCGTCATGGCAACACCCGGGAAGCCACGGCAGACAGCGCAGGAGGCCGGAAGAGGAGGTAAGTATCTGCAATCACCTCCCCTTGCCACCGCAATGCTGCGATCGACTTCGATCGCAGCATTGCGGGGGTTAATGTGCTGGGAGCGGTGCGGGACCACTCCCTGCACATAGTACCGGGAGTCAGCTGTGATAATCAGCTGACACCCGGCGGCGATCGTGCCCGCACAGCCTGTGTGCGCGCGCGATGATGTACTAATACGGGTCAGGCTCTTAAAGCCCAGGGCACAGACGCGTATTAGTACGTCATGGGCTTTAAAGGGGTTAATGGAAGTTGCCAGAATGGGGGACATTATTACTGGTAGGGGCCCAGAATGGGGGACATTATAACTGGAAGGATCCCAGGATGGGGAATATTAATACTGGAAGGAGCCCACGATGGGGGACATTATTCCAGGAAGGGGCCCAAGATGAGGGATATTAAACCAGAGTGGGGTCCAGGATGGTCAACATTATTACAGGAAGGGGCCAGGATGGGGGACATTATTACAGGAAGGGGACCAGATGGGAGACATTATTACTGGAAGGGGCCCGGGTTGGGGGATATTTTTACTGGAAAGGGCCAAGAATGGGGGACATTACTACTGGAAGGGGCCTAGATTGGTAACATTATACCAGAAAAGGGCCCAGGATGGGCGCATTATTACTGGAAAGAGCCCTGGATGGGGGACATTATTACAGGAAGTGACCAGGGATGGGGTACATTATTACTGGAAGGAGTCAAGGATGGGGGACATTATTACTGGAAGGGTGCAAGGATGGGTAACATTATTACTGGAAGGGGCCCAGAATGGGGGGCCTTATACCAGGAAGGGGTCATGATTGGGGATATTAATGCGAGATGGGGCCAGGAGGGGGGACATTATTACATGGGGACCGAACACATCCAGTATGTCTTTATAGGATCTAGAATGCTAAAATGGCCCATACAGCTGACCAACATGCAGGTAGGGGCCCAGGTCCAAATTTTGCATTGGTGCCCATCGGACTCTAGTTATGCCTCTGCATGGTGGGCTTGCAATGCTGGGGTCCTGGGTTCAAATCCCACCAAGGACAACATATGCAAGAAGTGTGTATGTTCTTCCCAGGTTTATGTGGGTTTCCTCCAGGTACTTCAGTTTCCTTCCACACTCCAAAGACATACTGATAGGGAATTTAGATTGTGAGCCCCAATGGGGACAGTGATGATGATGCCTGTAAAGCGCTGTGGTAGCGAGTAAAAAACAAATAAAATAAACCACATCCAACATAGTAACGTTTTTTTTTTTCAAACCTAGTCATCTCTTGCCGTACATCTTGGAATATCTCGTTGTAAGAGGAAAGGTAAGAAGTGACACATCATAGTTTATTATAAGTTACATATATAGTTTATAAGGCCGAAAAAAGACAAGCGTCCATCCAGTTCAGCCTGTTTCTTGTGCACTGCAGCTATTACGCAGCGTTGATCCAGGGGAAGGCAAAAAAAAACCATGCGGTATAGGCCAATTTACATCATTGAGGAAAAATTCACTTCCCGACTCCAATCTGGCAGTCAGATTAAATCACTGGATTAATTAACCATCACTAAGCATAAGATGTAATTTTATTGTTCTCAAGAAAGGCGTCCAGGCCTCTCTTGAACTCATTAAGTGAGTTGGACATCACCACTTCCTCTCCCAGAGAGTTCCAAAGTCTCACGGCTCTGACCGTAAAGAATCCCCTTCTATGCTGGTGCAGGAACCTCCTTTCCTCCAGACGCATAGTGTGCCCCCTCATCTTTGTCACCATCCTTGGTATAAACAGGTCATGGGAGAGATCTCTGTACTGCCCCCTGATGTATTTATACATGTTTATGAGGTCTCCCCTAAGCCTTCTCTTTTCCAACGTAAATAGGCCTAATTTTGACAACCTCTCTGTGTATTCTAGTCCCTCCATTCCCTTTATTACCTTAGTCGCCCTCCTTTGTACCCTCTCTAGCTCCAATATGTCTTTCCTGAGCACCAGAGCCCAGAACTGTGCACAATATTCTAAGTGCGGCCTTACCAGCGCTTTATACAGAGGAAGAACAATGTTCTCATCATATGCCCCTATTCCTCTTCTGATGCATGCCATGACTCTATTTGCCTTCGCAGCTGCTGCCTGACACTGGGCACTCCAATTTAATTTGCTGTTAACCAAGACGCCCGGGTCCTTCTCCATGTCAGATTTCCCCAACGGTTTCCCATTTAATATGTATGGGTGACTGCTGTTTTTCTTTCCCATGTGCATGACCTTACATTTATCGGCATTGAACCCCATTTGCCATTTTTTGGCCCAACTCCCCAATTTATCTAAATCCTCCTGTAGCTGTGCCCTATCCTCATCTGTATTAACTACTTTACAAAGTTTAGTATCATCTGCATATATTGCTATTTTACTATGCAACCCTTCCACTAGATCATTAATAAATATATTAAATAATAAAGGGCCCAAGACAGACCCTTGAGGCACCCCGCTAGTAACCCTGACACACCCTGAGCTTACTCCATTGATAACCACCCTCTGCTTTCTATCACTCAGCCAGCTATTTACCCACTTGCACACATTATCCCCCATACCAAACATTCTCATTTTATATACCAACCTTTTGTGTGGCACGGTATCAAACGCTTTGGAGAAGTCAAGGTATGCAACATCCACTGACTCTCCCCAGCCCAGCTGTGAGCTCACCTCCTCGTAGAAGGCGATCAGGTTTGTTTGGCAGGAGCGATCCCTCATGAATCCATGTTGATATGGAGTTAGACAGTTATTATCCTTAAGATATTCTACAATAGCATCTCTAAGAAATCCTTCAAACAATTTACCTACAACAGACGTTAAGCTTACTGGTCTATAGTTCCCAGGGTCACTTTTAGACCCCTTTTTGAATATTGGTACCACATTTGCTTGGCGCCAGTCTAGTGGGACAGTCCCTGTCCATAAAGAGTGCTTGAATATAAGATACAGCGGTCTGTCTATCACATTACTTAATTCTTTTAGTACCCGGGGGTGTATGCCATCTGGGCCTGGTGACTTGTCTTGATATTATTTAGGCGTTTCTGAACTTCCTCCTGGGTTAGGTGGGTGATATTTAGCGGAGGGTTTACTTTATCACTCTGCATTTCCTCCGATAAATTGTTTTTCTTTTGTGAAAACAGTGGAGAAGAAGCTATTGAGTAGGTTTGCTTTACCCTCATCGCTCTCTATGATTTTACCCAGGTTATTTTTCAATGTTCCAACTCCTTCAGTTTTAATCCTTTTACTGTTTATATAGTTAAAGAACAGTATGGGATTCGTTTTATTTTCCTTGGCAATTAGTCTCTCTGTCTCCTCTTTTGCTATTCTTATTTGTTTCTTACAGATTTTGTTTTTTTCCCTATAAGATATTAGCGCTTCCTCGCTGCCTTCTTGTTTAAGTTTACCGAAAGCCCTTTTTTTGTTTTTCATTGCCCTCTTGACTTCCTTATTTAGCCACATTGGCTTCCTCCTATTCCTAGCCCTTTTATTCCCATAAGGTATGTACCTTCTACAGTGACTATGTAGGACTGTTTTGAAAATTTCCCATTTTCTATCCGTGCTCCTATTACTAAAGATACTATCCCAGTCTATAAGGTGAAGGGCATCTCTTAGCTGATCAAACTTTGCCCTCCTGAAGTTCAGTGTTTTTGTGACTCCCTTGCTGGGCACCTACTGAAGCACATGTGGAATTGTATAAAGTGGTCACTATTTCCCAGGTGCCCCCCGACCTGCACCTCAGTTATTCTGTCTGGCCTGTTAGTTAATATTAAGTCTAAAAGGGCCGTCCCTCTAGTTGGTTCCTGCACAAGTTGTGACAAATAATTGTCTTTGATAATTGACAGAAACCTGTTTCCTTTCTGAGATCTACAGCTTTCGGTTTCCCAGTCTATATCGGGGTAGTTGAAGTCCCCCATAATAATCACCTCGTTATTTTTTACTACTTCGTCTATTTGTCTCATTAATAGACTTTCCGTGGCTTCTGCTATATTTGGTGGTTTATAACAGACTCCTATGATAATTTTATTATTGTTTTTTGCCCCATGTATCTCCACCCATAAGGACTCAACCTCCTCATTTCCCTCCCATACATCCTCCCGTATTGTAGGCTTTAGACACGTCTTTACATATAGACAGACTCCACAGCCTTGCCGATTTCTTCGATCCCTTCTAAACAGACTGTAACCCTGTAAGTTAACTGCCCAGTCATAGCTTTCATCTAACCATGTCTCGGTTATTCCCACTAGTAGGAAAGAAGCAATTTCAAGGATTTAATTCACCAATTCCATACGTAGTCTTCTCTTAAATATACATAGAAAAGTGCATCCCCGCCTAGCAGTTAGCAATGTCATCTAATGTAAAGGGGGGCGTCTCGAGCCACTGTCAGGCACTACAAAGGAGCAGCACTACAATGGATATCAGTGGTGATGTCTTGCCATCTATTTTTGTAAACTGTATTGATCTTGGCCGTTTTTGATCTCTAACGAAATTATAGAATAAAGAAGAGATTTCCCCTGATGAAAATCTTGACAGGCCCGAGAGAACAATGGTGGGCGATATGTTATATTTAAGAGTATATACTGCTAACCAGCAGTAAAGCTTATATAAAGGCGATACTAACAAACACATGTCTAGACAAAGATGTATTAATATAACCCGGCACCGTAGCAGCATTGAGCACATGTGGCTGCCGATGTGTTGCCTGGTTACTTGTGTGGGGAGGGTAGTGATCTATACAATTTCCTGAAATTCAATTATCAGAAAGAATCAGAGCAGGAAATAGACTGATAAGAGTGTGTGTCAGCCGAGCTACATGTCACTAACAGAGTGGGTCACTGATTCTGCAGCAGGAGACATCTGTCTTGTGCACCAAAGGCGTCTATTTTGACATGCAAGAAGATCAGGATGGAAATATCACTATTTGTTGATTAATTGGTGTCATATATCATAGTCGTTAATTGTTCAATGGCTGTTAACAAGGTTCTTCTTACTAAAAATTGGCTTCAAGCCACAACAGACCATCTTTATGGTGGCTCAAATCCTCAGGCAGTGGTCTGACCGATTGTCCCATCACCATTTCCTCAGGGAGTAGAGTTCTTCTAGAGTATGACCAAACCAGATTACGAAAAATACAAAAGCAGTGACCTTCTGTAATATCCCACGGTCTCTAATTCTTCCCATGTTTATCCATTATTTGCTCGTAGTTGATTGCCTAATGGAATTGTCTCTAGTGATGATCCAGCACTAAAATGATCGAGTGCTTGGTACTCGAATAGAGCAGGTCGGATGAGTACTCGAATAACTAGTCTAATGGAAGTCAATGGGAAACTCGAGCATTATTCTGGAAGTCGCTAACAGGAGGGCTGGGGGAGCAGGAAAAACGCTGAAATGGATGGAAACAGTGCTCAAATGGAATGGGAACAGCATGGTGAAGACACCTGGAAGAATCTCTGACTTTCAGGTCGCTGCTGGGAGCAATGTTATCAGAGTAGTTATCGCGAGATCAGTGCAGCACACTAGAAACTACACTATCTCCTAGTCTGCCCAGTCTGTGACTGGGGTGCAAAAGTCATTGAACTTGTTCATCTTGATGAAAGTTAGGTAGTCTATACTTTCAGGGGACTGCCAGATGTGCTTATCTGTCAGGACACCGCCAGCAGCACTGAAGACACGTTCTGAGAGAATGCCTGGCATGATAAAACCTCCAATGCGTGACATTTTGAAGACCAAAATGCAAAAGGGTCCAATTCCCCCCTAATGGTATTGATTTTGAGCTCGAGATACTGCACCATCTTCTCCAGTTGTTCACTACATGTCAGACTTGTACTCTGTTCTTCAGGCGCATGAGCTTGTCTAAAAAATGTGTGAAACGACTCAAAGAATTTTTTTTTTTTATTTATTTTACTCACGTATTTAGCGCCATTAATTCCACAGCGTTTTACAGACATTTACAAACATTATTTGTACTGTCCCCATTAGGGCTCATAATCTAAATTTCCTATTATTATGTCTTTGGAGTGTGGGAAGAAACCAGAGTATCCAGAGGAAACCTACGCAAACACGGGGAGAACATACAAACTCCTTGCAGATGTTGTCCTTGGTGAGGTTTGAACCCAGGACCCCAGCGCTGCAAGGCTGCTAATGTTTTTGTGTTGACGACTCGATGTTCCTGGGGTTGGAAGTCTAGAACTGCAATGCACACTGTGTGCCTCACTGCTGACTTGGGGAAAACAACTTTTTAGATTGCCTACAAGCGTGTTTCGATACTCCAGCATGCGTGCGTCCCTTTCCAGGGGGGGGAAGTATCTGGTAAAATGTACTCTTGTACCATGGAACTAACAGAGTGGCAACCCAGTAGTCAGCACTATTTCAAATCCTAACAATATGGGCAACAATCATGTTGCTGATAGTGCAGCAAGAGGGCATTCCTGTGTCGGGCTCTTCCATGAGGTCCAAGTTCATGGTTTATTGCTGGAGAGGTAACACTGAAGCTTGCTTCCTCCATCCCCTCCCGCCAAAACAGACAACAGAGAGGGGATCATTATCCTCTTCATCTCCTGTCTGTTGCACCATCACCACTCCTCATCCTCTTCCTCCATTTGTTCCTCGGCTCCTGCAGCTTCACTGACAGTTTGTCTCATACCATGAGCCCCCCTCGATTGCTGCAATCCACCCTCCCCTGGCACCTGCCAGTGCGATGACAGTCCGGAACTTAGAGATATTGTTATCCCTTCCGCATCCTCCATTGCTTCCTCCTCTAACCATGGGACCACCACCTCCTCCTGCAGACTATTAAAAGTGTGCTTCAGCATGTAGATGACTGCAATAGTGATGCTGATGAATCGCATCATCAGCGCTAACCATCTTAGTAGCCATTTCAAAATTGTGCAGAAGGGTGCAGAGGTCCTTCATCTGTGCCCATTCCACAAGCGTGATTTGCACCACATCCGTACTGCATTTGCCCAGGCTATGCAAAATGACATATTGCACCAGAGCTCGTCACTACTGCCACAGTCTCTGCAACATGTTGTAAGGTTGCAGCTGGACAGATCGTGGGCGGAAGGTATGTGCCTCGAAATGCCAAGCCTCGGTGATGTAGGACTCAGAAAAGCAGGCTCCAGCACACATAGAAATCGGGGCCGGGTTTTACAAGCAGCTGAAAGAGCTGGGTGGGATCGGCTGCACACTTACCTCCAGTCCAAGTCTTGGAAGGTCTGATTTAAGGCAGTTGAAGCTGTCTCACTCTGTTTGTGTGTATTGCACGGTGAGCAGAACTGGCATATGCTGCTCAGGCCCTGCTGAAGGCAGAGAAAAAGCACTTGCATTTAAACGGCTGAGGCCGTGCTGCATGGACTTGTTCTTTTGAGTTTTGTTATACCTTTTTGGAACCTGAAAGAGGCTGTGATATTTTTGTTTCCTGCCTGGTTTATGGACACTTAATAAACCACCAATTTGTTTGAACCTGCGGACTGCATCCCTGTGTGAACTTGCGTTTACCACAGAGCTGACCCCTCACAAATTGGTGCTTCGAATGCGTGCAGAAGTCCCAGAGGACAGGTGATTGCTGCCTGGAAACCGCATGTCCCGGGTCAAGGCGGCTGTAGCAGTACAAGCACAGCCTGTAACCATGGAGGAGCTTATAAAACAACTGGTACAGGCGAATATGCAGCAGCAACAAGCTCAGCAGAAGACGAATAAACTGTTGATGCAGGAATTCCAATTAGAGCAGCAACTAATACGGCAGCAGCAACAACAGCAGCAGGAACAGATAACGCTCCTGACAGAGGCTGTCCGCGTCAGAAAAGCCGCACCACCTTCAAGTTGATGCGACGAGATCCAGCGGAGGAAAACCGTGAGAGGGGCGTTGCAAAAGATGACTCCGGGAGACGTTGAGGCATTCCTGGCTGTATTTGAGAGGGTGGCAGACCATGAGAGACTACCACCGAAGCAGTGGCCGGAGGTTCTAGCGTCATATCTGACTGGGGAATCACAGAAAGCGTACTTTAATTTGGCCCTGCAAGACGCTAAATAGTATAGCAAATTTAAGGCTGAGATCCTGGCGCGGCTGGGTATAACCCTGGCAGTCAGGGCACAACAAGTCCACCTCTTGGACTTTCACAGGGACAGACCTCCCCAGTCACAAATGTTTGACCTTCTGCATCTGGTCCAAAAGTGGCTGAAGCCAGAGACTTGTTCTCCAGCCCAGATGGTCGAGAGAGTGGGCATGGATCAGTTTATCCACTCTCTGCCGAAGCCGATTCAGTCCTGGGTTGCCCAGGGAGATCCCCAAAATGCAGATGACTTGGTGGGCCTAGAAGAGAGGTACCAGGCAGTAGAGGGTTCCCTGAGTGGTCCAGGAGGGGCTAGGTCACCTTTCTGGGGTTTCCAAAGGGGGGGGTGGCTCCCAAAAGAAGGGGACTAAATCCTCATTGGGTGGGCATCCAAAGTCCCAGGAGGCAGCTGAATTGCAGCTGGGTAATGAGTCCCATTCCATCCTCTATTGGAGATGTCATGCCTCTGGCCATATAGCAGCCTGATGTCCCAAAAACTCTGAGCCAATGGACTGCAACATAGGCCAGCATTTCTCCTATTTGGCCTACCCTGCCTGCAGCGCGGTTCCTCAACATGGCGAAGGCCCTCAGGCATGCTCAGTGTCCATAATGGGGTGCAAGTGTCTGGACTGTTGGACTCAGGAAGTTTGGTGACCGTGATAAGGGCCACACTCCCTCATCGGCGGGTTCCTGGGAATGTGGTGGGTGTCCGGTGTATCCATGGAGACGCTAAGAACTATTGTTTGGCCCAGGTGGATGTAAGCACGGACTGTGGCACCGCATCTCATTCATGAATTGGGGGTCATCAAGGACTTATTGCACCCCATAATAATTGGACAGAACTTTGTATTGTTCTGGGACATGTGGAGGAAAGCGGGGATGCCTGGTTGCTCAGACAACAGCCAGATCACCCCTAAAGAAACCTCGCTGCAGACCGTAGTGGACAAGTTTCCCATGTGTGTGCTTGTTGGCGATGAGGATGAGGTAGAATCCCCTGAGGCCAACATCCCTGAGCTGGAGGTGTCCGAGGGAAACTTTGGAACTGCCCAACTCAGGGACTTAACTCTTAAAGGGGCATTTGAAAATGTTAAATGGGGTACCTCAGAGGCCTGGGGCCGACAGTCGGTTCCCTCATTTTCCTGTGAATGGGGATTTGCTGTATAAAGTAACCAAGTCAAGGGGTGAGGTAATAGAGCAGCTACTGGTGCCAGGGCTCTATAGACACAGGGTGTTAGACATGGATTCCCATTTGTTGGGTGGTCACCTGGGGCAGATAAGACCCAGGAATGGATCCTCCAGAGATTCTACTTGCCAGGATGCTGCAGAGAAATAATGAGATATTGTTGTTCCTGCCCCACATGCCAGCTAACCTCCCCGGTGGCCCACTTCCACAGTCCCTAGTACCGCTACCTGTCATTGATGTCCCATTTGAATGCATAGCGATGTATTTAATGGGGCCCCTAGTCAAGTCCACCTGAGGGCATCAGTATATACTGGTGATATTAGATTATGCTACACGATATCCGGAGGCTGTACCACTACGAAACTCCTCCGCCAGGTATGTAGCCCAGGACTTGGTCCATATATTTTCCAGAACGGGGTTGCCTAAGGAGATTCTAACTGACCAAGGGAGTCCATGTCGAAGGTCATGAGGGAGTTGTGCAAGACACTGCAGACTGCACAACTGAGAACCTCAGTGTACCATCCTCAGATGGACGAACTGCTGGAGAGATTTAACAAAACCTTGAAGGTGATGTTGAGGAAAGCAGTGGAGAAGGATGGCTGAGACAGGGACTGTCTGCTTCCCTATCTATTGTTCTCCATCAGGGAAGTACCCCAAGCTTACACAGGCTTATCCCCGTTTGAACTACTCTATGGCCGACACCCTCGAGGACTCCTGGATGTGGCAAAAGAGTCCTGGGAAGCTGAGACAACTCCCTATAGGAGCGTGGTGGAGCATATTGCCAATATGCAAGGGAGGAATGCCAACGTGATGACCACTGTGAAGAAGCATCTTCTCAAGCCGCAGGAGGCACAGTCCAGGGTGCATAATAGGTCAGGCAGGGTGAGACAGTTCAACCCAGGAGAACGTGTACTTGTGCTAGTGCCCACAGTGGAGAGCAAGTCCTGGCCAAGTGGCAGGGCCCCTATGAGATGGTAGAGAAAGTTTGGGAAGTCAACTATAAAATCCACCAACCAGGGAAAAGGATGCCCTACCAAGTTTACCATGTTAACCTGATTAAATCGTGGCAGGACAGAGAACTCGTGGAATCTCCTTGTCTGGCAGCCAAGTCTGACATCTGAGATGTTAAGGTGGCAGACACCTTGTCCTGCTCACAGAAACAGCAATGTCGGGAGCTGTTGCGGCAAAATAAAGATCTGTTTTTGGAGTTGCCAGGACTCACTCAGGTCATAGAGCATGAGATACTTACAGAGCCTCATGTTCGCGTCAACCTAAAACCGTATCGGATCCCAGGCGCCCACAGAGATGTGATCTTGAAATAAGTGAAGCGGATGCTTAACCTGGGAGTTATTGAAGAGTCCAAGAGTGGCTGGTCCAGTCCAATAGTCTTAGTGCCGAAACCAGTTGGAAAATGGTGGTTTTGCAATGACTATAGGAAGCTGAATGAGGTTTCGAAGTTCGACACCTACCCAATACCAAGGGTAGATGAGCTTATTGAAAGCCTAGGACCAGCAAGGTACATCACCACCCTGGACTTCACCAAAGGATACTGGCAAATTCCTCTGTCTAAAGAGACTAAGGAGAAGACGGCCTTCTCAACGCCAGACAGATGTTATCAGTAAGTCAGGATGCAGTTTGGGTTGCAAGGAGCTCGGACACTAAAGAGCCATGGACCAGATCTTAGCACCCCACAAAAAGTATGCAGCGGCCTACCTAGATGACTTCATCATACTTAGCCAGGACTGGGGAATTCATCTTGGCAAAGATCAAGCCATACTTGATGCCCTAAGGAACACGGGCTTTACCATCAACCCAAAGAAATGTGCTATGGGGATGGAGGAAGCCAAGTTTCTTGGCTACGTGGTTGGTAGAGGGGAAATAAAACCACAAATAAATAAGGTCGATGCGATCCAGAACTGACCACAGCCTCTCTCAAAGAAGCAGGTCAGGGCATTTCCAGGCATCGTGTGCTACTATAGAAGATTTTTCCCTAACTTTTCCCTGATAGCAGACCCGCTGACGGATCTTCTGAAAGGGACGAAGTCGGCTATGGCTAAGTGGTCCCCGGAAGCTGAAGGCAGCCTTTCAGGAACTAAAACTGGTCCTCTGTAAACAGCAAGTCTTGGCGGTGTCCAACTTCTCCAAAGAGTTCGTGGTTCAGATGGAAACATCGGATGGCGGCCTAGGAGCAGTCTTGTCCCAGGAGATTAATGGAGAAGAACACCCTGTAATGTACCTCAGTCGGAAGCTGTCCACATGTGAGAAGAACTACTCCATAGTGGAAAAGAATGTTTGGCCATAAAGTGGGCGTTGGACACTCTGAGGTATTACCTGTTAGGTGGAAGGTTCAGGTTAGTGTCGGACCATTCCCCACTGAGGTGTATGCGAGAGAAGAAGGGGAACAATGCCCGAGTAACTAGGTGGTTCCTAGCCCTACAGGATTTTTAGTTTTCAGGTGGAGTATAAGCCTAGCAAACAACATGGGAATCCTGATGCCATATCAAGGGTCTACTGTATGTTGGCGGAAGGTGCCAAACCCTCAGCTTTGGGCAGAGGGGGGTATGTAAGGTTGCAGCTGGACAGATCGTGGACAGGAGGTGTGTGTCCCCGAGGTGCCAAGCCTCGGTGATGTAGACCTCGGAAAAGCAGGCTCCTGCACACATAGTGCTGAGAGGTGTTTAATGGGTCCGGAGTATGGGGCCGGGTTTTACGAGCAGCTGAAAGAGCTTGGTGGGATCTGCTGCTCACTTACCTCCAGTCCAGGTCATGGAAGGTCTGATTTAAGGCAGCTGAAGCTGTCTCACTCTGTCTATGTGTATTGCAAGGTAAGCAGAGCTGACATGTGCTGCTAAGGCCCTGCTGAAAGCAGAGAAAAAGCACTTGCATTTAAACGGCCCATTAACTGCACGGGAGAAGAGCGTCCGAGATAGCAGCTACTTAACTGATAAAGCACACGGAGCGGGTTTCAGCGGTTCACACAATCTCCAAGAACTGCAGGGAGACGTGTGACCGGGGGAACAGCAGTAGCCCTGTCTTCGATACAGGTGCTACGCAATAGGAGTTGGCGCTAAGATGCGTGTGTGACTCACGCCGAAGGGTACGTGCCCTCTGCCGGCGTGCTACTCTGACAAGGCCCGGGTCCTGGAAACAGACAAGGAATCTGTACCGGATGTCGCAATGATAGGAGGATCAGAGACTACCCTCCGGGTGACTTTGACCAAACACTGAGATGTACAATCCTCACTCCAGGAAGAAATTATCCCCGTATTCCAGTCAATGTGTGGAGTATGACAACGTAACCAGGAAAGCCCCAATAACACCTCGTCTAATCCACCGGGAATAATAAGAAATGAAATAACCTCCAGGTGGCCCTGGGGAAATGACATGGTGAGAGGAATCGACTGGTGGGTGATTTGTACATCCAGGAGTGAACCATTGACAATACTAATGTTCATTGGTCTTGAGAGTAACACAATAGGGATGGCATGCCTCTGGGCAAACGTAGATGATAAAAAATTGCCATCAGCACCAGAATCCACCCACGCTTTGGCAGTGACTGCAGCTTTACCAAAGGACAAAGTCACATTATGTAATAATTTGGAGGAAGAAGTCCCGGAATTTAATACCCCTCCTCCAACGGTGGTAAGACCTACTCGTTTTACCGACTGCTTGGAACCCTTATTTACGGGGTGCTCCGAGATATGTGCAGAACGGGAACGAGAGGAACTAGACTTAGTCCGGGGTACATCCGTAGCCTTAGGCTCCGGGTCGAGTGTCTTGGGTTTGAAAATGGGTCTAAAGGCGGATGGTGCCAACAGATACTGAGGTCTGGCAACCTCCAGCTCTAACTTGTGTTCCGCATGACGCAAGTCAATATGGTCAGCGAGAGATATTAACTCCTCCAGAGAGGTTGGGATTTCTCTGGTAGATAAAGCATCTTTAATATGCCCAGCCAGACCCCTCCAGAATACCGGGATAAGCGACCGCTCAGACCAATCCAGTTCAGCCGCTAGGGTTCTGAACTGGATGGCATAGTGGCTGGCGGTGGCTGAACCCTGGACCAACGCAAGAAGCTTAAGAGCCGTATCATGCGTGACCTGAGGACCCAGAAAAACACTTTTCAGAGTCTTAAGGAATAGACCCGCATTTACTACAATCAGGTCGTTCCGCTCCCATAGAGGAGTAGCCCACTCCAGAGCCCTGTGAGAGAGTAATGAAATGATATATCCCACTTTGGCTCTTTCGGAGGGAAACCGTGCCTCCATCATCTCCAAATGAATGGAGCATACGTTAATAAAACCCCTGCAAAGTTTACTATCTCCAGAAAATTTTTCCGGGAGAGCAAAACGGGGTAATGGGGCACTTGCAGTGGTTGTAGAATTCACCGCAGCTGAGTTAATAATATTGGCTGCTAGAGTAGCCGCCTGGGTAGCTACTGCAGTGATATCAGCGACCGGAGCAGTTTGTTCCAGGGATTTAAGTCTGGCCTCCAGTTGCTGTATGTACCGCTGCAGTTGTTTATTGTCGGCCATGTTCGGCAAGACCCTGGCGCTCAGATACTGTTAGGAGGGCGGTTGCAAACAACTTTAATATAATGGAACGCAACCGACCCCGGGGTCCGCAATGCAGCCTGGTGGACTGCTGCCGAACACTTTCCGGGTGGAGAGGAAAGCGACAAACTTAAATGTTAAACCCTTCCGTGTTTCTGCACACAGAAACGGGTATAGCGGTTCGCTCTATCTCCGTTAACTGCACGGGAGAAAGAGTGTCCGGGATAGCAGCTACTTAACTGATAAACCACTCCGTGTTAAAGCACACGGAGCGGGTTTCAGCGGTTCACACAATCTCCAAGAACCGCAGGGAGACGTGCGACCGGGGGAACAGCAGTAGCCCTGTCTTCGATACAGGCGCTACGCAATAGGAGTTGGCGCTAAGATGCGTGTGGGACTCACGCCGACGGGTACGTGCCCTCTGCCGGCGTGCTACCGGACAGAGGAGTATTTCTCCACGTGGTCCACAGGTGCCTACAGGGAGTAGGACGTCTGCAGGCTGCTCGGGGTGTAAGGCGACCCCCTCTGACAGAGCCAGACTGCACGGCGAAGCTACCTGCCTCTATGGAGCTAACCTGCCTCTATGGAGCTAACCTGCCTAGCAGAAACTACTCGTGGAGCACAGACGTCCACACAACAGCATCATGCTCAATGATCTGAGCGCGTTGCCATGTTTGTGGGCGGGCCTTTTAAAGACTAAGCCCTGCCCACCGACGCGCCATTGGTGACGTTACCCGCGGACCAATCAGGCGGTGCCAGGTCACCGGGTCAGGTGGGTGCCAGCCCACCAATCATGATCCACTAGGTCACGGACATGCTCAGTCCGGCAAATCCTGGACTTAGATTCCACAAGCCCACATTATGCTATTGTTTTTGTCTTTCTTGTATCTTTGTCTGCTGTGTCCATTGTTTTTGCTTTAAAGCTGTATAATTGAGTCGGTAGGCATGTGTTGGCAATGTCATCTTTATTGTTACTTTTCATTAGTATAGAATTACTGCCGCGGCTTTCCTTTGTGAGCGCTCTGCTCTTTTTGTTTGTAAAGAACCTCCTATTACATCACTACATGAGTATCCTTTTCTTATGAAACTTTTTATGTCTTCACTTTTAACAATAAAATGGAAAAATAACACTTATTTTCCATAGTGTGGAAGCTAATACACAGACAGTAATTAAACTATTACCCTGCATCAATGAAGATCTGTTCAACAATTTAAGACAAGGACATTTTGGGGGGAAAAAAAGTGTCTCTGAGAATAATTGGTATAGGTCAGGAGTGAACTGGCATAAGTAATTTAGTAAAACTCCAAAGTATAACTATTAGAGATAAGCAAATCGATTAGCCAGACCCTGGAAAGTAGCACATGGCTGCTGGATAGGAGACCTGCGAACTTCCTCCTATCTCTTTTCCTTATTTGTAGACTTGGCGCGACATCAACTTTGCAGCATTTGGCACATATGATGTCACACCTACTAAACAGAAGAGGCGCCGAGGATGCCAACAGGTAGGAGATGGTTCTTTGTCACCTGTCCAGCAGCCACAGGCTACAGACATAACTGGTGGCCAAAGGCCATGCGAATCAATTTGTCCATCTCCAGTAACTATCATTTGTAAAAAGTCTTAATGTGTTACATTAGGTCCTGAGACTCCGAGTGATTGATTGAAACACTGCGTGCTTTGAAACTTTTTTTTTTTAGGGCCCAGTGAGGATCTCAGAACCCAGACCATCCTCGATCAGTAAGACATTGGAAGGGCTCAATAGTAACTCTATGGATCCATACACAACGCTTTGCACAGAGAGTTGGACAGACCCATAATTTACTATTGAGCTCTCTACTTCACACTGTGTGAAATGCTCATTCAGGAGCTGCGCGTTTCAGAACAGTGATTTGAGAGATCATGGAGGGAGATCTCAGGATCTATAATTTCAGCGATCAGCAACAATTTGCAGCCCCTATAACATATTAAAACTTTATACAAATAATAATTTCCCCTTAAAAGGGTTTTGAAGGACTATATATTTTTTTTAATATGAGCTGTCAGGGAAATATTGAGAAATACTGAAAATATTCTTTCTTTATATTCCCCTGAAGCCCCTCTCACCCCTCCCTTATCCACCTTTGTCACAAGACAAGAGCTAGCAATCGACCACTTGTTAGTACAAGAGCTGTCTCCATGTAAATCTTAGCATAAAAACCCAATTAACACACTCATGAGTAAGGCCCTGTAAGCAAATGCTGGCAAGAGAGGTGCCACCAACCTCCTTAAAATGCAAGTAGATTTCCCCTGGTAAAGGCAGGGGATAATTAGATGCAGGCTTGCGATAAATCTACAGATACCTGTTGAAATTTCATTTCCAGGACTTCAAAGAGAGTTTAACAAAAGTCTCCAGGCCCTTCGGAGCCGAAACGAAATATGGAATAACTAAAGTTCCATACATCCGATAATGATGGGCCCATATTTTTAGTGACAAGGTCAGCTAGGGAACGATAGGGATATTTTCCTGTCGCTGTAAACCCCTCCGTGGAGCTGTAGCGCAAAAGCATCAGAATAACGGATCGCAGGTATGCCATGCTTGGTCTATAAACGAAGGTAAAATCATAATGGAAAATATGGAGTCACTTGCAAGCTTCTGCAATCAACGAGCGATAAGTTATCACAGAAGTTAATGTTTTTAATAAAAACATGAAGGGTGGAGCCCAGCACCTGTGATGTCGGCATAAGGGGCTGTGGGCAGGTCTCTTCCTTCAGCATAACATAGTCTGCTGAGGTTGGAGTAACATTCATTGCGGGAGTATATAGTTATTATATGCAACGGATCATGTTCGATAACAGTCAAATCAGAGGAGAGCTCTCCTCCAGCTATGTTGAATCGTCTCAGTGATCGTATAGTCAGTTTCTGCTTTAATCCTTATTATTTTATGTAACTGCTGATGTATTGTATTGTCCCTTTTGTAAAATCTTGTATATTTTTCATAACACTGCCTCCCTTTTGGATTAAATATAAAATTTAATAGTTCTATTTCTTTTGTCCTGTAATCATTCCCTTCCCTGAAGCCATATGCTACCAGAACGCAGGCGTCCGGCCAGAGCTGTATTATATTTCAAACTCGACTGGTGGTGGCAGTGAATAATATTAATAATCGGGCTATCGCGAATCTAACAGTGACCGTACGGAGGGCGTAAACACATATTCCATGCTTTGGAATCCAGAGGTGTGATGCCATATGCTCACTGGTCGCTTGCCGATACCTCCGTAGTGAGTAGTTGGGACTGTGTGCTCGCGGATCCCTGACGAAATCCTGACAGAGTGACAGCACGGTGAGATTTTGTGTGATCTTTCTGGTATCGTCTCTATGGAATCCCTGACTTGGGCCTAAGAACTAACAGGCAGATAATTGCTACCTACCTGCCTGCTGTGCCCACCGCCGATCTGTGCAGGCACAGAGAGAATATTGACCGCTCCTAATGGCAATTTGGTGACTTCCGTTGACATTACATCAACAGAACAATGGCTTCTCTTCCTGTTGGCAGTGGATTAATCTCTATACTGTCCAGCCATTCAACAGTGAATATATATTTATTCAGGAACAAAGATAACACAGCTTACAACTGGTATTTCTTATAGCTTAGGATCTTAGCAACTTGTCTGTCAGCTTGCAAAGTGAAAATTAAAATGAATGTGCTCCAGTTACACATACAGTGAGTGAGCAGGAACGTTCTGCTTTTTAGTTGTTTTTTTTAACAATGCTTTACTGACAATATAACACTATTGATGGAGACAGAAACTCATGCACTATTACACAGTAGTAAATTGTAGTTGTTGCAATAGATACAATAATAAGCATTATTCCAACACCCCACTCAATAACTACTTATCCGGTTAGTCCCATAGTGGTTATGAATTCTTACGTTTTGGCTCTTGCAAGTGGCTTTGTCATAACATCAGCTATCATCTGGTCAGTCTCGCAATAAACAAACTCAATTATATCACGTTCTATCAAATCAGGCAAGTGATGATCTTTAACGTCAATGTGTTTGGTTCTTGCATTGATCTTCTCACTGCATGCAGGTTTAATGCATCTGTGGTTGTCTTCATAAATCAGTCAGCTGAGTTGATGGCTTACCAAGATCGCCTAACAATTGGTTTAACCAAATGACCTCTTGGCTTGTGTGGGCTGCAGACACATACTCTGCTTCTGTAGATGACAAGTCTACAGACACCTGTTTTCTATTACATCAAGAAATTTAACTTTTGCCAAGCTTGAACAAATAACCACTTGTCTATTTACAATCACTTAAGTCACCATCCAAGTCTGCATCCACATAGCCAGTGAGTTTTAGATCTCCTGTTGCAGATATCCTTAAATTTATGTCTTGAGTCTCTTTCAAATATCGAAGAACTCTCTTAATGGCATTCCAGTCTTTTTGGCATGGTTTTTCCACATATCTGCAGAGAATTCCAATTGTTGCTGAGATATCCGGTTGAGTCATAATTGCTATATATAGAAGTGTCCCCATTGCCTGTCTGTATTTCTCATTTTTGAGTAACAGATTATCTTCTCCTTTCAACTTTAAGTAGGATTGTTCTGTTGGGGTTGATCTACCTTTGGCTTATGACATTCCGAACTGATTGAGAATTGAGGTGATTTTTGCACTTTGCTTTAGAAGAGAGCTTTCATCTTCTTCACTTTGGACCTGGATTCCTAGATAATATGTCACATTTCCACTGTCTTTAGTTTCAAAATGCTGATTCAGAATTTTAGTCATCTTTGCTTTTTCTGTTTCCTCTTGATGGACCATAATCACATTGTCCACATATAAGAGAATATACATCCACTTTCTGTCTGTACATTTTGTGTTTAAACACTATTCTACTTGATCTCTTTTAAATCCTTCTTCCAATAAGACTTTGTTGATTTTGGTGTTCCATGCTCTTGCAGATTGCTTAAGACCATAGAGAGATTTTTTTGTAGTTTTCAAATGAGATTCTCTTCACCCTCTTTGATATAACCCTTAGGTTGAGTCATGCACAAGTCCTCTTCAATGTCACCATTTAAGAAGGTAGTTTTGATGTCCAAATGTCTGGCAAACATCTTTAGTTCAGCAGCTATAGTTATTAGAGTCCTGAAAGTGGTCTGCTTTGCAATTGCAGAAAATGTGGCATCATAATATTTGCCATATTTTTGAGAATATCCTTGTGTGACTAATCTTGCTTTAAATCTGTGAACCTTGCCTTCAGAGTCATACTTGGTCTTAAAAACTCATTTACATTTGATTGCTTTCTAGTGGTTTGATGCGTTTCCAAGTTAGAAGTTGATGAGGAGAATTCATTTCCTCATAAGCAGCATTAATCCGCTTCAATTTTTCATGGACAAGTAGTTGGTAGTTGTTGCATCTCATCCCATGACTGTAGCTCTGACTAAGGTAGTGTTTTGATAAAGCAAGATAGACGCTTAGCTGTTATACCCTTGCTTGATCTTGACGATCTCCTGACTTCAGGTTTACCTGATTTTTCTTTTGCTTCTTCCGTGGTTGAAGAACCTAACCAAACTTCTACATCATTTTCCTTGTTATTTTGAAATTGTGACTGAGATTATTGTTGGTTCAGCTGGACTACTGGTATGATGTCATGAAATCTGAGCGACCCAAAGTTCTCATCAATCATTACATCTCTGCTTATTGTGACCTTGTTCGTTTCTGGATGCAGGATTCTATATCTTTTCTGGGTTTCCCTGTAGTCCACCAGGATACCGTCTTTTACATGAGATTCGCACATGTTACATTTTTCTTTGGGAATAAGTACAAAAACTTTACTTCCGAATATTCTTATGTGTTGTAGTTCAGGCTTCTTGCTGTTCCATTTGCTCAAATTGAGTTTTCTCAGTAGCTTTACCTGGTAGTCTATTTTGAAGATAGCAAGCTGTCATGATTGCGTCATCCCAATAAGTTGTTGGCAAATCTGCATCAAATAGCATACTTCTTTCACTTTCACAAATTGTCCGGTTCCTTCTTTCTACTACACCATTTTGTTGTATGGGTTGTATGGTACAGTGGTCTGAAATACAATTCCATTTTTCCTTAAAATGCTTTGTGTCCCATTTCTTGTATATTCAGTTCCATTATCTGCACGTAGAATTTTCCTATTCCCATTCTGCCACATTTGTTATATACTTCAGTGAGATATATTTCAAGCTTCTCTGGAACTTCATGTTTACTGTGAAGCAGATAAACAATTGTGTATCGTGAACAATCATCAATAAATGTGAGAAAATATCTCTTCTTTCCAGGAGTTTGAGTTCGCATTGAACCACAAACATCTGTGTATTAAGTCCAGAAGCTGTTCTGATTTTAATAATAATAAAATAATAATTTTTCATTTATATAGCGCCAACATATTCCGCAGCACTTTACAGTTAAGCGGGGACATGTACAAACAATAAATTCAATACAAGGTGAGGCAGTTTAAACAGTTACATCAGGAGTGAGGTCCCTGCTCGCAAGCTTACATTCTACAAGGAAATGGGGGACACAATAGGTGGAAAGTGCTTGTTATTTCAGGTCTAGTACTAGCCTTAGGAAAGGATTTTTTTGACATTTTCCCTTTAAGACAGCTAGTACATTTCATTGTCTGATTACACAAATTGATTGTAATACCATCAGCAAGTTGTTTTTTAACCAACTTTCTTATTGCTTCTGGGTCATGTGCTATTCATGTTTAGCAGTGTATACACTTTCTTTGTATTTTAGCTGGTGCAACTCATCTTTGATTTTTCCTTCTGAATTCGTATACTGACCATTAGCCAAGATTGTTCAGTAATGGCATTTTTAACCTTTTGATGCTTATTTTTTCATCTTATTCAGCCTTTAGGTGCCATGATTTCTTGCAGACAAAACACACACGTGTTTCCTTCAAATTACTTTTATTTCTTGGTAGCTCTTGGGTTTTTAAAGTGAATTCTGCATTGGATACCCCACTGCTGCTTACACTTTCTTTCTTTCGCTTATACTAATCTGCAAGCTTTCTTCTGACATACTACAATGTAAACTCATAATCTGAGCGTGCATCTAGTGCAGTTACAAGTGTGTCATAGCTTTCTTGTAGCCCACTTAGTAGTAGTGCAGCTACATGGAAATCATTTAGATCTTCCCAAATTCTCTGCGGGCACTGCACAATTTCTAGAGTATTTTTTTATGTAGTCTTGCATAACTTGGCCCTTATTTAGCTTAGATTGTTACAGCTTTCTCATTAAATAAAGCTTAATGCTGAAATTTATATTTTCATGTACTTTCTGAAGCTGTTCCCACATTTCTTTTGCCGTTTCACATTGACATACATGCACAATCTGATCATCATCTATACTGAGGTTGAGTGCTTTGTGCTTTTTGATCCTTCTCTACCCAGTCTTCTGGTAGTAAGTGAGGTCCAGACTCCTGTATGTATTTCCACATACCTTCTCTTATCAGCAACATCTTTACCTTGAATTTTCAGGATTGGTAGCTCTGGTTAGTCAGATGTGGCACTGTGAACTTCACAGAGTTGCTGCTGGTGGCCATTTTTGCTTCTTCTTTCTACACTGTTGTTCTCTCTCTTCTGGGCTTTTCTCTGGGTCTTTGCGTTTCTGGGTCCCTAGGTATCTGGGCCCATAACCTGTTGGCAGTGGATTAATCTCCGTACTGTCCAGCCTTTCATCATGGAATATATATTTATTCAGAAAGAAAGATAACAGCTTACAACTGATATTTCTTATAGCTTAGGATCTTAGCATCTTGTCTGTCAGCTTGAAAAGTGAAAAGTAAAATTAATGTGATCCAGCTAGACACACAGTGAGTGAGCAGGAACTTCCTGTGTTTGTTTTTTAATTTGTTAACAGTGCTTTACTGGCAATATGAAACTATTGCTGGAGACAGAAACTCATGCGCTATTAAATAGTGGTAAATAGTAGTTGTTGCAATACATACAATAATAAGCATTATTCCAACACTTCTGCTCTGCTCTCTTAATGGGGCGTGACTTCCAACGTCATGCCTATTGATAGCTGACTCCCTGCTGCATAACTGTGGGGAGCCGGCTGTCAATTAGCATGACGTCGGCAGTCGATAGAGCAGTCCGGAAGAAGAAAAACTGCTCTGTTTAAGAGGAGGAGCTGAATCGCTGGCAGACATTGGTGACAGCTCTGAGCCGGTGCCAGGTAGAAAAGGCAAGTTGTTGCCTCTGTTAGCAACTATCTGCCTGTTAGCTTTTTGGCTCATAGTAAAAAAATATAATAGTCCTGCATTGTGATTTTCCTCTTCTATTTCTCCTGGAAATATATTGACAACTAGGTGGTACTATTAATTAATGAGCTTTCCAATCAGGGTTTAGAGGGAACCTGTCACCAGGTTTTCCCAATATAAACTAAAACCACCACCTTTAACTAGTTTATTACTGCAGGCCACCAACCTGTATATAAGCCCTCAACTCCCCCTTCATATCCCAAAAAATACCTGTTATAAGTCTCCCGCATCGCATGGTAATTGGCGCTGTTCAGTTTGATGGATGTTGGTGATCTGGGTTCTGCATCTCCTCTATCGTCAAAATTGCCTTCTTCCTGCCTTGATTGATGTGGATGAAGCATCTTACATCACCCATAGAACCCTGCCAATCTTACATCTATGCAATTGAAGAACAGACTTACACTGGCGCACTTTGCTTTGCACTACTAATGGCAGATCAAAGTCCTGTAATACACCAGCACCTATTAACCGGAAGTGAAGTAGAGTAAAGCAAAGTGCAGGTGCGCAGGTCTGTACTTCAACTGCGCAGGCGCAAGATTCGCAGTAATCTATGGATGACGTAGGACACTGATGGTGGCAGAAAAACATCTGTGGATGGTTCAGGGGCTACCTATGGTTGGGTATAATGGAAGAATTTGAGACTATCACATCTTGCTGCAGGGGAATTTGCTGCTGATGAAGGATACAGCCGGCTAAGTATCAGTAACATAACAACTATACATCCTTAGAATTTAGTAGCAAATATTCTGCCACCCAAACATTTTAATTGACATGCAAGTAGAATATAATTTCTCAATTTTTCTATTTGAATGAGTCACATTTTACACACCTCTCTCTTCATTTTTTCCCTCATTAAAAATAATATTTGTTGCTTCTGGCTGCTTTTAATCAGCCATAAGTGAGAATTTGGGGTCGGCGTCTGTGCACGGTATGCAGCAGCCTGGAGCTCTCCATCCAAGTAATCATTGCCAGATCCCGGGTGGTGGCTCTGCTGAATTAAGCAATGTCAGAGTCTATGAGGAACGGTTACAGAGATCAGATGGGAAAAACATACAAAGGGAGGATCTGCCAAATGTTCAATAAGTTTTCAAAAATAGAACTTTTTACCAGCAAAACAAGTTGAATTTGAGATGAATCTGACACTGCTGTATTTCACGTAGTATAATGGATATATTTCATATATTTTTGATATAAAGGTTTTTGGGAGACTAAGGCCACGTTCACACGTTGAGTGTTTGGTGAGTTTTTTCCCTCAGCATTTGTAAGCCAAAACCAGGAGTGGGCTTCTAAATACTGAGGTAAAAAAACTCACCAAATATGCAACGTGTGCACGTAATTAAAGAAAGTTTTTTAATAATCAGTTTCATGAGTTTGACCCACGCCAATTATTATAAAGGGGTGTCATGTCCTTTCCCCTTTAAGTATGAGAAAAGTATAAAAATGAAATTAAAAGACTTTTCTTAAATATACCGGTATGTCATTATTAAATCAGATGATTTCCCCCGATATTAAAGGGACACAGGTTTTATTTTGACACAGGTTTTATTTTCATTTTACTAGAGTGAGCGTAAAATCTGGTGAGACTCTCTTTGGTAGATAGCAACTCTGAGGGGAGAGCTGATTCAGCTACTCCTTTTTTTTAATATACTATTTCTGAGATGTGATTTTAAGCCGCATTAATTTCTCCATTTTTAATTTTTCTTGGTGCTGGAATTTCTTCCTTATTTGTTTGTCATCATGCCAGGGACACTGGGCCCGTTCATTCCGTACATCATCTTTTGGATCATACGATACTGCGCTCTTCCTAGATGACTTACTTCAACCCTTGGTACAATGCAATGAGGGTCATATAAAGGACACCAAACATCTGTTATCCAGTTTACAGAATGTTAAATGGACTAAGGACTCATTTTGGGTCACCTCTAGTGATGAGCGAACGCGCTCGCCACTGCTCGGTACTCGCCCAAGCATCACTGTGCTCTACGCGCTTGGTGAGTATTTCTGGGTTGCTCGGGCGGGAACTCGGGTCCCCTCCCAGCACGTTTGGCGCTCTTTAGAGAGAAAATGAACATGCAGGGATTGCCTGCTATGCACTGTAATGCCTTAGCCATGTTGGTTGTGGGCATTACAGTGTTTGGCTGGCCGCACAGCGTCATCAGGTGTATATGAGACCGGGCGCTGCCATGCTCTTCACAGTCTACCCCGGAATCAGGCAGAGTAGGGAGAGGTGCTGCTGAGTCAGGGAGAGATTTGCTTGTTTATAGTTAGTATAGGTATTCCACAACATATATCTATATCCATCTGAACCAACAATTCATCTGAGGACTAATTCAGCTGCATATAATCAATGCTAGGCAGGCAGTGTATGTGGCAGACTGCAGTGCATAATACAGCACAAGAGGGTCCATTGAACGTCCTGTCTGCTGCTGCTGTGTAGCATCGGCGTCTCTGCCCCCTTCCAGGCAGAGACGCCGTCCCTCTCACCTCCTCTCTCCCCGTGCTCCCCGCTCTCCTTCCCAGCCTGCTGTCAGCGCGCGTAGTCCTGTAGCATCGGCGTCTCTGCCTCCTGTCAGGCAGAGACGCCGTCCCTCTCACCTCCTCTCCCTCCGCGCTCCCCGCTCTCCTTCTCAGCCTGCTGTCAGCGCGCACAGTTTCCCGGGCACTGTGCTTAGGGCGTGCGCGGGCGCGCTCCCTCTCTCTTAAAGGGGCTGCGCGCGCCGCCCTAAGGCGTCCCCGGCCAATAGCCGGAGGACCTCCCATATTTAAGGCACCTCCTCCAAAATGGAGGTGCCCGAGCAAAGTTGTTGCACAGTTACTTATCTCTGCTTCAGCCCTCAGGTTCCGCTGCTAGCCTGACTCCTCGTCCTGCCTGCCAGTCTGTTATCTGCCCGTTACCTGCCGAGCCTGCCAGCCCGCTCACCTGGGAGCGCTCACCTTTTACCGGTCTGTTACCTGCCTGGCCTGTCAGCCCGCTCAGCTGGGAGCACCTGCCTGTTACCTGCTGTGCCCGTCAGTCCGCTCACCTGGGAGCGCTCACCTGTTACCGGTCTGTTACCTGCCTGGCCTGTCAGCCCGCTCACCTGGGAGCACCTGCCTGTTACCTGCTGTGCCCGTCAGCCCGCTCACCTGGGAGCACCCGTCCGTTACCTGCTTGCCTACCTGGAGGCTCCGCCGTCACTTGCTGTGACCACCTGCCTGGTAAACCTAGAGACTACTACTAGCTCTGCTGTCATGTACCGTGACCACCTGTCAGCTAACCAGAGACTTCTGCCTGCTTGCTGTGTCCATCCGTCATACCGGTCAGTCCCAGCCATCTGACCCGTGGGAGCCACCTGCTCTCTTACAAGGTCGTCCCCAGAGTAGCACCTGGTCCCTCTGCCCGGATCCTCCCTGGTCACAGAGTCGTTAGCCGCCGTCCGACCAGGGTCGGTTCGGGTTGATACTTAGTCACGCCCCTCTGGGTCCCTCCTTGCACCGCGGCACAGAGGTTCCACCACCCGGACCCGTAACATGCTGTAATAATTACAGATATATCTAGACAGCCCCAGATATCAGGGGCCAGGGCAATTTTTTTTTTATCTTAATCCTGGTTATTTGCTTAAAAAGCAATCCAGAGTACACCATTTTTCTGCTCACTGCAGAATAAAGCCAGATCTGTTCCATATTACAGCGATAAAAATCCAGAAATTTGAACTGAACGTGGAAAATACGTGGCCTCCTTTTCCATTCTGTTGCAGTGTGCCAGTGAAGCTATTCACACTAGGTCTCCGTGTAGAATAATATTGTCAAATTACAGGCCTACAATTTAAAGCCGTGGCTCTCTGTCAGACATATTACCGAAAATACTTCTAAAATCACACATTTCTTCCATTTTCATTCCGTTGCAGTGTGTTGGTGAAGCTATTCACACTAGAATAATATTAGTAAATTACAGGCCTGCTATTTAAAATCGTGGTTCTCTGTCAGACATATCACATATAATTGCTTTCCAAAATCAGCCATTTCTCGTGAATGTGGAAAATATTGTCCTCCATTTAAAATGGGCAAGATGCGTGGCAAGGGACGGGGAAGTGGACGTGATGGTAATGGTGCATGCAGAGGCCGAGGACGTGACCGTGGGCAAGGTGAAATTGTGCCACAACAAACAAGCACATCTTCTTGCTCGACCTTCCTGTCCCAATTACTAGAGCACCACTATCGAATACAGAGCAATGGGAAAAGGTTATTGGTTGGATAGCAGATAATGCTTCCAGTCACTTGGCCACCACCACCCTGTCTTCCAAACGGTCAAGTCTCAGAAGCCGTGAGTCTGGACCTTATATTCCTCACCGTGATCCTCCTTCCTCCCACCATGCCGAGTGCCCGGAGACAACTGATCCCACACTTGGACACTCAGAAGAGCTGTTCACTTTTCCATTTGTAGATTCGGGCCTTTCGCCCGGCCAGCTTCAAGGGAGTCAAGAGGAGAACGCGTGTAGCGATGCCCAAATATTGGAGCAGCCACGGTCACACAAAGGTGACGGTGGTAAAGTGCAATTACTGTCGCAAGAGGTGGATGATGATGATGAGACACAATTGCCAGAATGTCAGGAGGAGGACCAGGGTGCAGAAGTGGAAGACGAGGTGGTGGATGATACAGTAACTGATCCAACCTGGCAGGGGGACATGCAGAGCGAGGACAGCAGCACACAGGGGGAGGGAGACGTAGCACCACAACAGGCAGGAAGAAGCAGTAAGGTGGCCGCAGACACAAGGCAGGAAAGTGTTCCTCGTAACGCCAGCACAACAGAAGTTGCCAGTACAACTGTTAGGTCTTCCCGAGTCTGGTTATTTTTTAAAGACTCTGCAGATAACCCCAAAAAGGCCATTTGCACCACCTGCCAGGCTAGCATCAGCAGGGGTAGCAAAAATAGCAGCCTGACCACCACCAGCATGATCAGGCACATGGCAGCAAAGCACCCAACTAAGTGAGCCAATGTTATGTTCTGCTACCAGAGCTAAGGAAAGAGAGGAGATCTGTCCCTACGATAGAACTCAGCTTTATCCCTACGATGTAACAGGGGACCTGATCCTGCGATCAGACCTGCTAAAGTCCTAAGCTAGTCTGTACGGAGACCAATAGATGTGGGGAAGGAATCCCTACAAGTACTAAGGACTGGGAGGAAAATGGGACACCTCCTAACAGAAATAGTAGCAGACAGAAAAACAAACAAAATATATAGAACACTGAGGTCCGTAGACCAAGCAAACTAACAGAGTTAGATACAGAGCACAGGCTAGCTAGAAAGTAGTTATACAATGAAGTCCAGCAAAGCCAGAAGGGCGGAGCAGGATTAAATAGGCCAACAAGGTCATGTGACCAGCAAAGGAAAAAAACCTAAGAGCAAGGTTCTAACAGTACCCCCCCTTCTAAGAGGATCCTTCGGATCCCCTAGGACCAGGCTTATCAGGAAATCTCCTGTGAAACGCTCTGATAAGTCTGGACGCGGAAACATCATCTGACCTCACCCAAGAGTTATCCTCGGGTCCGAAACCTTTCCAGGCCACAAGATACTGCAAACTACCTCTATATCGTCTAGAGTTAAGGATGCGAGAAATTTCATATTCCCCGTCCTCCACCACCGGAGGAACAGAGGCAGAGGCGTCACCATCCGACACAACAGCTTTTTTTAACAGAGAGACATGAAATACCGGATTAATTCTCCAGGAGGTAGGAACCTCCAACCTAACAGCAGATTGGTTGACAACCTGAAGCACCTTAAAGGGCCCTACAAACTTGGGACCCAATTTCTTAGAAGGAATCCTCAACCGCAGATTCCTAGAGGACAACCAAACCATGTCACCAACAGCGAACAAAACCTCCTGTCGTTTCCTATCAAAGTAGTCTTTAGATTTTCTGTTGGCCTCCTGAAGATTACCACGCACATCCGTCCAAACTCTCTCCAAATCACCGGAAAAATTCTCCTCCTCAGGCACGGCAGATCCCAACTTGGAGAACGACCCAAACGACGGATGTCTCCCAGAACAACAAAAAAAAGGCGAACAACCAGCAGAAGAAGATGTATGATTGTTCAGAGCAAATTCAGCAAGTGGCAGAAACTCAGACCACCCCTCTTGATTGTCTGCCACAAAACAACGCAAGAACTGCTCAACATCCTGGTTTTTCCTTTCTGTCTGGCCATTAGATTCAGGATGATATCCGGACGAGAACGACAAATGAACTCCCAACCTGTCACAAAAGGCACGCCAAAAACGAGCCACGAACTGAGGACCCCTATCAGAAACAATGTCAGTAGGAACGCCATGAAGTCTGACAATTTCCTTGACAAAGGCCTTAGCGAGAGTTTTAGCGCAGGGCAGTTTGACGAAGGAAACCAAGTGACACATCTTGCTAAAACGGTCCACGACCACCCAGATGACAGTAAAACCCTCAGAGGGGGGAAGGTCAGTTATAAAGTCCATAGCCAAATGTGTCCAAGGAGCACTGGGAACCTCCAAAGGACAAATCAACCCCGCAGCAGGAGTATGTGAGGACTTAGATCTAGCACATATAGTACATTAACGCACCCACTTAATGACTTCCTTCTGCCATCCAGGCCACCAAAAACTGCGACCCACCAGTCTCTTGGTCTCAGAGATTCCGGGATGACCTGCCAACCGAGATTCGTGACACTCAACAAACAAATCTCTCCTAAAGGTCCCAGGCACAAACAACCTCCCATGAGGAGTGTTAGATGGGGCATTCTCCTGTGCTTTAAGAATCTCATCTTCCAAAACGGAGTCCAAAGCAGCTATCACAACACCTTCTTGTAAAATGTTCTCCTCTTTCTCAGCACCGACTATGGGAGAAAAACTGCGAGACAAGGCATCCGCCTTAACATTCTTAGTACCAGGGATGTAAGTAACGGAGAAATTAAACTGCGAGAAAAACAGTGCCCACCTAGCCTGACGGGCATTCAGGCGCTTGGCAGCATCAAGATAAATCAGATTTTTATGATCCGTAAGAACCTGAACGGGAAATTCCGCACCTTCCAAGAAGTGGCGCCAGTGTTCAAATGCGAGTTTAATAGCCAATAATTCCCGATTACCAATATCGTAATTCAGTTCAGTCTCCGAAAAATTTTTTGAAAAAAAGGCACAGGGATGTAATCCATCCCCGTTATCCTGAGACAATACTGCGCCAACCCCCACAGAGGAAGCATCAACCTCAACCAAAAACGGCTTAGTCACATCAGGCTGCATAAGGATGGGAGCAGAGGTGAACCTCTCCTTGAGATACACAAAAGCTTCAATGGCCTCAGAAGACCACTGAACCGCATCAGCACCTTTCCTGGTGAGATCGGTCAGAGGTTTGACAATACTAGAAAAAATTTTTATGAATTTTCTGTAATAATTGGCGAAACCTAAAAACCTCTGTATCGATTTCAAACCAATAGGCCTAGGCCATTCCTGTACAGCTTGAACTTTAACCGGGTCCATCTCAAAACCTTCGCTGGAGATAATGTAACCCAAAAAACTAATTCTCTGTCCAGCGAACTCACATTTCTCCAGCTTAGCAAAAAGCGAATTGTCCATTAACAACTGTAATACCTCACGTACGCTCCGCCAATGAGACTCCAGATCCGGCGAATAAATCAAAATGTCATCCAAATACACAACCACATTTTTGCCGATCAAAGGTCTAAGGATGTCATTAATAAGATTCTGAAAAAATGCAGGAGCATTAGTAAGACCAAAAGGCATAACCAGATTCTCAAAATGACCCACAGGAGTGTTAAAAGCAGTCTTCCATTCGTCACCCTCCTTCATGCGCAACAGATTGTATGCCCCCTTAAGGTCAATTTTAGAGAACCACTTGGCCCCCATTAACTGGTTAAACAGATCAGGAATCAATGGCAGTGGGTAAGGATTGCGTACAGTAATTTTGTTAATCTCACGAAAATCCAGACAAGGACGTAAACCGCCGTCCTTTTTTTTTACAAAAAAAAATCCAACCGCCACAGGAGACTTAGAGGGCCTAATGTGACCGGCGGCCAAACTTGTCTGTATGTATTCCTCCAAAGCTTTCCTCTCAGGAATAGTAAGGTTAAATAAACGACTTTTAGGAAGAGTCGCTCCAGGGACAAATTCAATAGAACAATCATAGTCTCTATGGGGAGGCAAAACCTGCGATTCCTTCTCAGAAAAAACTCTCCAAAAATCCTGAATAGGAACAGGCAATTCTCCCCTATCCAAAGCTGCAATACGCCCGTTACAACACTTGTCATAACATTTATGGCTCCAGGATTTAATTTCACTGGTAGACCAATCCAGTACAGGATTGTGAAATTTTAACCAGGGCAATCCCAATATTACTGGAGAAGGCAAGTTATTCAAAACTACCAAATCCAATTTCTCATGGTGAACACCATTAATAGTGAGAGGAAATTCACAGACCTTGAGAGTAATATTCTTCAAAGGGGAACCATCCACAGAAACCACAGCAATGGGGGATGATAAAGGTTCGGGTTTTAAATTGAGTCTTTCCAAGAATCCCCCATCAATTACATTCAGAGTAGACCCACAATCAACAAACACCCGAAATTCCATTAATTTTTCCTGAGCAATCGTGGAAGCAGCTAAAAATACGCCCTTGAAATTTAAACAGGCAATACGGGCATGACTGACCATTTTTTTTTCTTTCTTCATACGAAGCTCACAGCCTTTAATCAAATGACCAGATTTTCCGCAATAGAAACACAAGCCTTCAAAAAATCTGCGATCTTTTTCTTGAGAGCGAGGTGCCACCGATCCAATCTCCATCGGTTCACCACTGTTAGTACACACATTCTCATAACCAGAAACTGACATAGCAGAGGATTTGCTCTCATTAACCCTTGCACGCAGTCTCCTATCCACCCGTATAGCTAATTGCATAGCCTGTTGCAAATCTTCAGGTGTAGGATAAGCAATTAGCAGGTCTTTAACCCTTTCATTGAGCCCAGCAAGAAATAGACTTTTCAGAGCAGAATCGTTCCACCCTGTTTGAGTAGACCAACGACGGAAATGAGTACAATATTTTTCCACATTACCTGATCCCTGTTTCAAACGTCTCAACTCAGTCTCAGCTGATGCGACACGGTCAGGATCATCATATAATAGCCCCAAAGCAGAAAAAAAACTATCCACTGATCTGAAGCATGTATCACTAGGTTGCAAAGAAAAGGCCCACTCCTGAGGCTCTTTGCGCAAAAGTGACATTATGAACCCTATGCGCTGGGATTCATCCCCAGAGGACTTGGGTCTCAAACGAAAATACAATAAGCAAGCATTTTTAAATGAAAAAAATTCTCGGTGTTCACCAAAAAATAAATCCGGCAAACATACCTTAGGCTCCAAGAAATGTGCTCCAGGACAGTTACTCACGTGCTGACGGAGCTCGGCCACCTCCAGAGAGAGTCCCTGCAGGCGATGAGCCAAATCCTGAACCGACACCATGATGGAACAGAAAAGTCTTTCCTTAGAGAATTTGCAGGCTGGACTTACTGTTATGTTCTGCTACCAGAGCTAAGGAAAGAGAGGAGATCTGTCCCTACGATAGAACTCAGATTTATCCCTACGATGTAACAGGGGACCTGATCCTGCGATCAGACCTGCTAAAGTCCTAAGCTAGTCTGTACGGATACCTATAGATGTGGGGAAGGAATCCCTACAAGTACTAAGGACTGGGAGGAAAATGGGACACCTCCTAACAGAAATAGTAGCAGACAGAAAAACAAACAAAATATATAGAACACTGAGGTCCGTAGACCAAGCAAACTAACAGAGTTAGATACAGAGCACAGGCTAGCTAGAAAGTAGTTATACAATGAAGTCCAGCAAAGCCAGAAGGGCGGAGCAGGATTAAATAGGCCAACAAGGTCATGTGACCAGCAAAGGAAAAAAACCTAAGAGCAAGGTTCTAACAGCCAAACCCCAGGGTCCAGCAACAGTGTCTGAGGGTGACACCACTGTTTCTTCCGCTGTTGTGCGTACATGCCAATCCCCTGTCCATGGCGCATGCGAAGATGCCTCCCGCTGTGCGCCTGTCGTTAAACATTCTCAAGTAGCACTATCAGCAAGCACGTCCACGTCCATGACCCAGCGCAGCGCATTCAGTTGTCCATACCCCAGTCCTTGGAATGCAAGCGCAAATACGCAGCTAACGCCCCACAGGCCACACTACTAAATTCACACATTTCGCGAATGCTTGCGCTCGAAATGTTTCCTTTTAGGCTCGTAGAGACGGAAGCTTTCCGCAACCTGATGGCGGTGGCCGTCCCTCTGTACTCGGTCCCCAGTCGCCACTATTTCTCCCGGTGTGCCATCCCCGCATTACACGAGCACGTGTCCCAACAACACAGTTACTGGTAAAGTACACCTAACCACGGACACGTGGAGAAGTGCATGTGGGCAGGGACGGTACATCTCGCTGACAGCACACTGGGTTAATATAGTGGAAGCTGGGACCCAGAGAGACCTTGGGATGGAACACGTCCTCCCGACGCCGAGGATTGCGGGCCCTAGGTCTATCAGGGTTGCCCCCACATTCTACAGCTCCTGCACCTCCTCCTCCTCTTCCTCCTCTTTCTCCTCTTCAGCATCCATCTCTGAAATGACCACATCAGTTGCCAGCTGGAAGCACTGCAGCACTGCCTCGGCCAAGCGGCAACAGGCTGTGCTGAAGCTAATATGCTTAGGTGACAAACCACACAACGCTGAAGAGTTGTGGACAGCTCGGAAAGAGCAGGCAGATCTGTGGCTGACACCACTGACCCTACAGCCAGGCATGGTCGTGTGTGACAATGGCCGGAATCTGGTAGCAGCTCTGAGGCCAGGCGAGCTCACACATGTACCATGCCTGGCCCCAGTGCTTAACCTTGTGGTTCAGCGGTTTCTCAAAACCTACCTGGATCTGCTGCATCTGCTTGTCAAAGTACACTGCCTGTGTGCCCATTTAAGAAAGTCAGCTACAGCTTCCGCCTCCCTTGGGGTGCTTCAGCAGCATTTGCAGCTTTCAGCTCACCGACTGATCTGCGATGTCCCCACGCGTGGGAACTCTACATTGCAGATGTTGGGAAGGATTTGTGAGCAGAAGAGGGCAGTTGTTGACTACCAGCATCAACAAGGCCGTCGGTATTCAGGTCAAACTCCACAAATAAAACCTCAGGAGTGGACATGGATGTCAGACATCTGTACCATCCTCCTAAACTTTGAGTACTCCACCAAGATGGTGAGCGGCGATGATGCCATAATTAGCGTCACCATCCCGCTTCTTTGTCTTCTGAAATGTTCTCTGCTCTCAAAGAGGATGAATTGCAGGCGGAGCACGATGAGATGGAGCAAGGAACCATACAGGGTGGTTACACACAGCCCAGCCTCATCTCATCCCAATGAGGATTGGGTGACAATGAGGAAGAGGAGGAGGAAGAACAGGAGCTATTTCCCTGCTCTATAGACGGTACTACCTGCACAACTGTCATACCGTCTGTTCAGCGTGGATGGCCTGAGGACAGGGAGGAGGAGGAAGAGGAGGAGGAGGAGAGCATGGTCAGTCGTCCTCTTGGTGAGGACACGGAAGTCTTGCCTCTTTGAAGTCTGGAACAAATGGTTGAGTTTATCTTACGCTGCCTTTCCCGTGGCCCTCGCATTGTCCAAATTTTGGGTGACAGTCATTACTGGTTAGTGAAACTTCTAGACCCACGCTACAGGGACAACTTTCTGTCTCTTATTCCCTTGCATGACAGGCCTAATAAAATGGTTCAGTACGAGAAGGCCCTTGTTGTGGAATTATTAAAAAAATTCCCATCTGAAAACACTGGCTGCAGAGGTCACAGTTCGTTGGACAATCAAGGAGTACAGGTGAGAGTGCCACAAATGCAATCCAGCAGAGGCAGGGGAACACTGTCAAAGTTATGTGACAGTTTTCTCAGACCCTCCCATCGCACAGGCCCTGAAGCGTGGGGTAATCTCTCAAGGAGTGCAAAGTTTCGGAAGATGGTGAGGGAGTACCTTGCTGATCGTACCAATGTCTTTTCTCAACGATTTCTCTGTGTGTTATAATTATTGGGTATCCAAGCTGGACATGTGGCATGAACTGGCTCTCTATGCCTTGGTGGTCCTGGCCTGAAGTGCCGCTAGCGTTTTTATCAGAGCGAGTTTTTAGTGCCGCTGGTGGAATTATGACCAATAGGCGCATCTGCCTCTCAACTGAAAATGCTGACAGGCTGACTCTTATAAAAATGAACAAGGGGTGGATTGGGCCAGACTTCTCAACACCACCGAATGATAGCAGCGTAACATAAACTCAAAAACAGGTTTAACTCTATTCCCATGCACATGTCTTCACACCCAGACACGGCTATACACTTCCTGATTTTGTCTATTTGCTCTTCTTTTCCTCCTCCTTCTCCGCATACTCATCCTCCACCACCATATCACCACCATATGTACCATATCAACATATCTACGTCTCTTGCAAGGGGTATTGGGGTTCCTCCAAATTTTTGGCACCTCTTGCTTCACTGCATAGGCAACAGTATGGGAGACCCTTTTCCTAAGGTATTTCCCCTTGATAAAGCTATTATACTAACACGCGAAATGCGCATCGGGGCTTATTGGGGACCCAGTTTTCATTCCCCTTCATACCTTCTCTCCCCTCCTGCATTATTTTGGTAAGATATGGGCAAAAAAGCCGCTTCTTTACTCCTTTCCTAAAGTAATGTGACTATGTATATGCACAATATAGCAATCTAAGGGGTCATGTTGCTGCAATATGCCTGACTGTACCTATATATATGTATGCTGTTCTAAATGCTGAACTGCTCAGTTTATAACTCTGATGGAATATATTATATACTGCTATTATTTTTTTCACTCAGCACTTTATTTAGGCACATATATAATTTTTGCAGGAGGGTTTGTGCTATCCCTTCATTTTTGTCCTGTATTTATAGATCTTTTTCTACTTTTTAATTCTGGCAAATAAAATTATGATAATTCTTCTAATATCGTTGACTCCATTGTCCTCCTTTTTGTGCTTGATAGGCAAACAACAGTATGGGAGACACACTTGCTAATAATGGGAACATTGTTTTCAGGAGGCCCTGCGACCTCAACATATCTTGCAAGGGGCATTGAAGTTTCTTCAAATTTTTGACAGCCGTTGCTTCACTACATAGGCAAACAACAGTATGGGAGACACACTTCCTAAAAATGGGAACATTGTTTTCAGGAGGCCCTCCTATGTGTAACATACCTGGCGGCGTTCTTGCATGGTGGTCCATCTCCCACTGTGCAAGAGCGCGCACTTGATCTCCAGTCCAGAATGTCTCTCTGGCTTCCCTCCATGCTGTCTGTTTGTGTCTGTTTCTGCTGCTTAAGGGCGGCGCCCGATCACTTCCTGCTTTTTGTACCTGCTGTGGGTCACACCCCTTGTGCGTCCTCAGCCTATTGCTGTCTGTCACCTGGTATATAGCTCAGCTGCTCCCATCTATCCCTGCCTGAGCATAGTGTTTCTTTCAGTGTGTGCTTGCACTCTGAAGGTGCCAGGTCCCGTTCTTTGTCTCCTGCTTTGCGGTATCAGTTCCCGTGTCTGAACTGAGTCCTGTCTATTTCTCCTGCTTTGCGGTATCAGTTCCCGTGTCTGAACTGAGTCCTGTCTATGTCTCCTGCCTTGCGGTATCAGTTCCCGTGTCTGAGCTGAGTCCTGTCTATGTCTCCTGCCTTGCGGTATCAGTTCCCGTGTCTGAATTGAGTCCTGTCTATGTCTCCTGCCTTGCGGTATCAGTTCCCGTGTCTGAACTGAGTCCTTTCTGTGTTCTATTGTCTGCCTATCCTGGAGGCTGTATTTCCAGGCCTGTCTGAACTCGCTCCTAGCCTGTTCCTCCCGCCTTCTAGGGGCCGATTACCTAGACCTGTTCCTGTATCTTGTCTGTCCTGTCTGAACACGCTCCTTGCCTGTTCTTCCCGCCTCTCTGGGGGCCGTATTCCCAGACCCGCTCCTGTATCCCGCTGCAGTGTCGGTCTCCTCCGTACACTCAGTTCCAGTCTGAACTCTTTCCTATCCTTTACCTGTTTTGCCTCTATGTCCGTTCCCTTCCTTTTTCTGCAGAGTCTGAACTCGTACCTAACTCCTGCTTGTTGTCTCTGTACTCCCGTTTGTGAGTTTGTGGTCCACTCGCTACTTCACTGCAAGTATCCTGTGGGTATCTGGCTCTGCCTTTCTCTTCCTGTCTGTTCCGTGTGAACAGAGCCCTGTCCCCCCTGCTCTGCCTTGCTTACCGCTCCGGCAGTTCTAGCCTGCTCCTACTCCTTTGTTCACCGCTCCGGCGGTTCTAGCCTGCTCTGACTCCTTTGCTCACCGCTCCGGCGGTTCTAGCCTGCTCTGACTCCTTTGCTCACCGCTCCGGCGGTTCTAGCCTGCTCTGACTCCTTTGCTCGCTGCTCCGGCAGCCTTGCTCCGCTCTTATCCTTTTGCTCGCTGCTCCGGCAGTCTCGCTCCGCTCTTATCCTTTTGCTCACTGCTCCGGCAGTCTTGCTCCACTCTTGCTCACCGCTCCAGGCGGCCTCGTCCTGCTTTACTCTTGTTCACTGCTCCGGCAGTCTCGCTCAGCTCTGACCCTTTGTTCACCGCTCCTGGCGGCCTTGTCCTGCTCTACTCTTGCTCACCGCTCCAGGCGGCCTTGTCCTGCCCTGTTCTCACTCACCTCTCTGGGCGGCCTCACTCTGCTGTGTTTGTCCGCCACATCTGTGGTTCTGTTCCTGAGTCCCAGTGTGTACTGGGTTCTATCCCGCCAGTGTCCCTACCTGCTAGTGCCTCCCTGTCTGCACTCTAGCTGTGCTTGCCTGTACCCCTCTGCCTGTATTGTTCCTGAGTCCCAGTGTGTACTGGGTCCTATCCCGCCTGTGTTCCTACCTGCTAGTGCCTCCCTGTCTGCACTCTAGCTGTGCTTGCCTGTACCCCCCTGCCTGCATACCCGCCTGCCTGCATACCAGTCGTGCCTGCCTATACCCACCAGTCTGTGTGCCAGCCTACCAGTCTGTTCCTGTATTCCCCTGTGTGGGTCAACAGCCGTGTCCGGGGTCTGTCCTGGAGTAGCACCTGGTCCCTCTGCTCGGTTCCTCCTTGGTGCACTGGCGTCGTATGCCGTCGTGCGACCCTGGTCGGATCGGGTGAATACCTAGTTACGCCCCTCCAGGCATTCACTCTCCGGCACGGTCCAGTGGAATCACTACAATCACACGCACACGCTGCTCAGCCCGGGCGTGTGCATTACACTATGTATCTTGCAACAGGCATTGGCGTGCCTCCAAATTTTTGACAGCCATTGCAGTCACTGCATGGGCAAACAGTATGGAGACCTGCTCCTTTCTAATAGGAATATGTCATTACTGAGGCCCACCTCTATGTGTCTTTAAATTGTTAGTGGGGTTTTTCTTAAATTTTGGCAGCCGTTGAACTCATTTCATACCCTATAGCTGTATAGCAGACTCTCTCCTTTCTAATGGGAACATGTCGTACCTTGTTACTGTGGCCCTGCTCTATGTGTCTTTAAATTCTTAGTGGGGTTTTTCCTAAAATTGGTCAGCCGTTGGACTCACTGCATACCGTATAACTGTATAGCAGACTCTCTCCTTTCTAATGGGAATTTGTCGTTACTGTGGCCCTGCTCTATGTGTCTTTAAATTGTTAGTGGGGTTTTTCCTAAATTTTGGCAGCCGTTGGACTCACTGCGTACACTATAACTGTATAGCAGACCCTCTCCTTTCTAATGGGAACATGTCGTACTCGTTACTGTGGCCCAGCTCTATGTGTCTTTAAATTGTTAGTGGGATTTTTTCCCAAATTTTGGCAGCCCTTGCAGTCACAGCATGGGCATTACCACTATAGGAGACCTGCTCCTTTATAATGGGAACATTTTTTTTACTGAGACCCTCCTCTATGTCTCTTCAAAGGGGTATTGGGTTGCGTCCAAATTTTGGGCAGCTCTTGCAGTCACTACATACGCAAAAACAGTATAGGAGACCCACTCGTTAATAATGGGAACAACAAAACATAGCCGGCTGATGGCTCTCTAACAATAGCGAGGGCCAACTGCTGGCCCTTTAAGAATAGTAAGGGCCGCCTGATGACCCTATAAAAATAGGCTTTGTGACTTTCAGAGTCCCTCCATTTTAAATGAAACAGTATGTGTCTGATTTTGTGTCACACACCACATGGCCAGATAAGGTTGCAAAATGTTAAAATGACATTTCCCGGTGAATGCATTTGTGTTAAAAAATAACGCAAAAAAAATAAATAAATAAAAACGCAATAGGATATTTGTTTAGTATAAAAACCAGACTCGCCAATGTAACCTCAATGTAATCACATTGTTCAGCTCCTGCACCTCCTCCTCCAGTTCGGCCTCCATCTCCGAAGTTACCACATCAGTCACAAGCTGAAAGCACTGCAGCACTACCTTCACCAAGCGGCTACAGACTGTTTGAAGATAACATCCTTAATGTTTATGTGGCAAACCGCCCACCACTGCAGAGTTGTTGAAAGCTGAAACACAGCAGCCTGATGGCTCTCACCGCTGAACATAGAGCCAGGCATGGTCGTCTGTGACAATGGGCAGAACCTGGTGATGGAGAAATGACTGCAGGAGTAGATACGGTTTCCCTCTATGCCAGTCCTTTCACCAAGCTAAAGAATATGGCTGTGGTGAAATACAACTCCCAGTGAGAAGCAGTTTCAAACTGAAAAACATTGGGCCCACCAGAGGATTTGATTCTGAGGGCTCACATTTCTCACCCGCTCAAGAGCCCCATAGTGCAAACTTTGCAGCAGCTATCATGAACTCTCCTGATGGAGAAGCCAGGGCCCACCCGAGGATTCTCTGGTGGGACCGTCCAACCCTGCCGAGAAGCAGTCCTGGCTAAGAAAAGTGTGTGGGAAGGTTCCCGGACACTCTATGGCTCCTTTTTTACTGAGGTGGAAACCCACGCAAACACTGGGAGAACATTCAAAGTCCTTGCAGATGTTGTCCTTGCTGGGATTTGAACCCAGGATCCCAGCACTGCAAGGCTTCAGTGCTAACCACTGAGCCAATGTGCTGCCGTTCACCCTCTGATATCTAACAGACTGGAGAAACTTGCACCTACTGCCACTCTATCTTCAGCTCCTTTGTGAGAAACTAATGTATTTGGGCAGCCAATCAGTCTACCAAATAGAATTCCTGAGAAGGAAATTGGGGATGTCTTCGCTACTTGTACTGGGGGCAGTGCTAATACCATGGCGTCGTACCATAGTTCACTGGGAATATTACAGGCTGGTAGGAGGCAAGCAGATTCCCACAGAAAAGTACCAGCAGTAATGTTCAGGAACCCTTGCTTGTGGAAGGCGGAGACGATACCGGGAGAAATATTGGCAGCTCGGGACTGAGTATGGACACCCGGCTGCCGCCGCCATGAGGTTGTGAAAAGCTTCCACCTCCATGAGCCTAAAAGGCCACATTTCAAGTGCAAGCAGCAGCCCAGAAATGTGGCAGTTTATTATTGCGGCCTGTGGGTGGGTGGGTGCGTGGCTGGCTACATACTTGAGCTTGCATTCCAAGTAACAGAAATCTAAGCAAATGGTGGGTGGCCTCTATCATCATTATGGCCTCACCTCGGCACTATGAACTCTCCCGATGGAGAAGCCAGGGCCTACCGGAGGAGTTTCCGGTTCTTTGGTGGGCTCGTCCAACTCTGCCGAGAAGCAGCTCTGGCTAAGAAAAGTGTGTGGGAAGGTTCCCGGACACTCTATGGCTGCATTTTTAATGTGGACTGGCTCCGTACCATCCCTGGCCACATTCACCAGTCCACGTGTTTGTGGTTAGGCAGTCCTTCACAGTAAGTGCACTGGGGAGGGCACGGGTAATGTTCTGGGACCCGCACTTGTGGAAGGCGGAGATGATACCGGGAGAAACAGTGGCGGCTGGGGACCGAGTATGGACACCCGGCGGCCGCCGCCATGAGGTTGAGAAAAGCTTCTGCCACCACAAGCCTAAAAGGCCACATTTCAAGTGCAAGCAGCTGCCCAGAAATCTGGCAGTTTACTATTGCGGCCTGTGGGTGGGTGGGTGTCTGCATACTTGCACTTGCATTTCATGTAACAGAAAACTAAGCAAATGGTGGCCTCTATCATCATCATGGCCTCCCCTCAGCACTATGACTCTCCCGTTGGAGAAGCCAGGGCCCACCAGAGGAGTCTCCGATTATCTGGTGGGTCCGTCCAACCCTGCCGAGAAGCAGCCCTGGCTAAGAAAAGTGTGTGGGAAGGTTCCCGGACACAATTCATGGCTGCTTTTTTTAATGTGGATTGGATGTGCTTAATTGCATGCTATTTTTGAAACTGCATTGCAGATCAGGCCATTGCCCAACTCTGTAGTCATGAAATCAAAGGGCAAAGAAAGATGTTTGTGTGTCGAAACACTACCGACAAGTGCGAGCAGATGTTGGACGGGCTGCCATTGCTTATGCGACAAGCTGCATTAGAGGACTTCCTGGGAGAAATGACAGCTTGAGTAGATACGGTTTCCCAAGGCAGTCCTTTCACCGAGCTAAAAAATATGGCTGTGGTGAAATACAACTCTCACCGACAAGCTGTGGACTGGCTCCGTACCGTCCCTGGCCACATTCACTTGTCCACGTGTTTGTGGTTAGGCGGTCCTTCCCAGTAAGTGCACTAGGGAGGGCACGGGAAATGTTGTGGGACCCATGCTTGTGGAAGGCGGAGATGATACCGGGAGAAATAGTGGCGGCTGAGGACCGAGTATGGACACCGCCATGAGGTTGTGGACAGCTTACGCCTCCACGAGCCTAAAAGGACACATTTCAAGTGCAAGCAGCTGTCAAAAATTTGGCAGTATAGTATTGCAGCCAGTGGGTGGTTGGGTGGCTGGCTACATACTTGCGCTTGCATTCCAAGGAATGGGGTAGGGACAACTGAACGCTGCGCTGGGATAAGGACGTGGACGGTGATTGTTGCAAGTCTGCAATGACAGAGACATCTTCGCATGCGCCAAGGATCACTTATGATGGGCACACTTTTAAGCAGTGACCTGGGAGTCAGAGATGCTTTCATTGGTCTTCCCCATGCTGTTCCCATGTCTTTTCAGCACAGTACGCATGTGTTTGATGATGTGTCACACACCACATGGCCAGATAAGGTTGTAAAATGTTAAAATGACATTTCCTAGTGAATGGATTTGTCTTGGTTGAAAGCAATGCAAAAGTGCAAAAACGCATCAAAAACGCTACGTGTGAACATAGCCCAAGGTGTGGAGGAGCATTTTTGTTTTTGGTTATTTATTTTGCCTTATATACAAGTCATTACCCTGGAAAGGATGTTCCTTAACATTTTTCCCAGGAAAATCCATTTTGGTTTCGTTTTTGCATGTTTTATTGTGAGTCCGTAAAAGTGGTGTAATACCTCTGACAACATTGTTGACTGCAGTGACCTGGGCGTCCAAAATGCTTCCAGGGGTGTTCCCCATGCTGATCCCATGTCATTTGATCACTGTTTCCATCGATTTGGGCAATTTTTAGGCCCTCTGCAGACCGCCGGGGGGAGCCGCCGGAAAAATTCTCGAGTTTCCCATAGACTTACATTGGGCTCGTTACTCGGAACGAGCGCTCGAGCATTCCCATTTGCTCGACTCGAACATCGAGTACCTGAGCATTTTAGTGCTTGCTCATCACTAGTCACCTCTGCTGTGTCTTCTTTATATTCATCAATACCCCATGCATTATCTTATCATTTTTCCAGGCTTAATCATTATTCGGAGAGCTTATGTCAGTTCATTTCTTCCTTTGATGGTTTATATTTCTTTCTAGTCTGTGCATTCTCGGACTGGCCCACAGGAGAACAAGAGTATCCTCCGGTGGGCCAACACCCTCTTATATGAGCAGTACTTGGCACAATACACTTGAATCACTATGTACAGACAATGACAACATCTATTTAATAATCTAACCAGTTTCTTTTTATAGAAATTAGTGAATGAGGATAAGGTCATATTTGCAAGTAGCTGAAAAGTGGGGCCCTGAAGTTGATGTCACTGGTGGGCCCTTGGCACCCCAGTCCGACACTGGGTCTGTGGATGTCCCATGGGGGACAAATTTTTTCTGTCCCTGGCCAATCTTTATATGTCATGGTAGGAATCTGAATATATTTTTTTCTATATATAATCCCTTTCTTTCTTCTATTAGATGATTTGGGAGTTATATCGACGACCTGATCATGATTTGGCAGGTCCCTGATACATCTCGCTCTCACCTTGTTGCTTCTTTCAATGATTATCTAAACAATAATCAGTTGAACTTGTGCTTACTTTCGATTCGTTTAACAACATTGCTCCTTTCTTAGATGTCACTCTTATTGGTGATGAGACTAAAGGCATCATTCAAGCCACATTATTTAGGAAACCTACAAGTGGCAACTCTGTTTTGCACACCTGAAGTTGACATCCCCCCCATACAATTCGTAACATACCAATTGGGGAATTTACTAGAGAACTTCATGCATGTTCCACTGAATCAGAATACCTGCTCGAATGCTCCAAAATTAAGGAGCAGTTTTCTAAGAGGGGTTACAGTCACTGTATCTTGAATAGAGCCCTGTCATCACCACTCATAAATCGCATCACTCTTTATTGAGTAGTTCCCCCAAAAACAATAAAAACACTAGTGTTGAACATACTAAACAATGCATCATCTTTTCCACCCCTTTAGCACGGACTATTCGGATATGAATAAATTATTATTAAAATATATGCCAATACTTTATCAGGATGATAAATTGCATGATATTTTATAGGGAGGTATTAAGTGCGTTGCAAGAAAATCTCCTAATGTGGGGAATTTAATATCACCCAGTTTATTTTCCAGTGATGTACCCCATACATACTTGGCTTGATCTGAAATGTATAAATGTGGAGGCAGTAAGTGCATTTTGTGCAAACGTAAGCTTGAAACTAGTGAAAACATTTTTTGGGAAAGAGGAGATGCTAACTAATAGTGATCACCAAAATGATCAAGAAATAAATAAATAGATAGTGATCAATAGCAATATCAATCTATGAAAATATGTCAATTTATTAAATACAAATGTTTCCTGACACATATACATGTAGTAACAAACTAACAAACATATAAAACACCATAAAATAGTGGAAAAACACCACTGTCTAAGGAGCCAGCTGATACATTATAATAGAATCACGTATATAATGATACAACAAATACTATATATGATAATTCAATGAATGAAGAAATACAGAGCGCTCAGGCTCAGTGCAATATCTGTGATGGTCAATGATGCCTAGACCCTGCAATGCACTAGTTAAATAACAGGGTAAATGTGTAAAGGCAAGTGAAGCACATGAAAGGCTGAAAAAGCAGAGTATGGCAAAAAGCAGTACCTGTTTCCCCACACTGAATGGTGCCCCCACAAGGATAAAAGTACGATCCTAATGGATAACCAAATAGGTCCCTATAGCTAACATAAGCTAATGACCACAGCGGAACCTAAAGCACTAAATAAGGGGATGATACCAGAAAGTGAGAGCCTGTGCTGAAAAAAATATAATAAGAACAGCTGGCGCTGCGGAGCCCAACGCGTGTCGCCACTCACGGTGGCTTCATCAGGGGCATAACCGTTTATTAGATCCCGTTTATTAGATGGTGCCCTCCTCATTTATGGTGGTTGTAAGCTTGAAACTAATTTCTTCACCAGAAATACGAATAAAACGTATAGAATAAAATCTTTTATTATCTGTAATACCATGTATTTAGTCTATATGGCCATTTTCATTATATGCTATAAGTTTCTATAGGTTGTACGTCCCGGATGTTGAAAAGGAAAATTGCCAAACACATTACCGCTTCTTTACCTGACTTCATTCGGTCCTGGCGTTTCTCTTCTGGTCTATCAAAACATTTTCTTGATACACACCAGGTTAATGTCTCCTCAATAAAGATCATTGGCGTAGAACATATTACCAGGCCTAAAACAGGCGGTGACTGGCACACGGGTCTGCTCACTAGAGAAACCTATTGGATACTTCAACTAAATGCACGTACAGTAGAGACCAAAAGTTTTGCATTTTTTTAACCCCTTCACGATCTTGGGATTTTCCGTTTTTGCATTTTTATTTTTTGCTCCCCTTGTTCCTAGAGCCATAGTGTTTTTATTTTTTTGGCCATGTGAGGACTTATTTTTTGCGGGACGAGTTGTCCTTTTAAAGGCCCTTACTAGTTTTACCATATCGTGTACTGGAAAACGGGAAAAAAATTCCAAGTGCGGTGAAATTGCAAAAAAAATGCCATTCCGCAGTTGTTGTTTTTTTTCTTTCCACATTCACTGGATGCTAAAACTGACCTGCCATTATTATTCTCCAGGTCATTACGAGTTCGTAGACACCAAACATGTATAGTTTTTTTTTTTTAAGTGCTGACAAAAAAATCCAAAGTTTGCTAAAAAAAAAAAAATGGTGCCATTTTCCGAGACCCGTAGCGTCTCCATTTTTCAGAATCTGGGGCCAGGTGAGGGCTTATTTTTTGCGCGCCAGGCTGACGTTTTTATTGATACTATTTTGGGGTAGATACAATGTTTTGATCGCCCGTTATTGCATTTTATTGCAATGTTGCGTCCACCAAAAAAACGTAATTCTGGCGTTTGGAATTTTTTTCTCGTTACGCCGTTTACCGATTGGAATAATTATTTTTTTATATTGATAGATAGGGAAATTATGAACGCGGCGATTCCAAATATGTGTATGTGGGGTTTATTTTTTATTATTTTATTTTGAATGGGGCAAAAGGGGGGTGATTTAAACTTTTTTTTTATTTTATTTTTTTAATATTTTTAAAAACATTTTTTTTACACTTTTTGCTTGCTTCTATAGTCTTCATAGGAGACTAGAAGCAGCAACTGTCTGATCGCCTCTGCTACATAGAGGTGATGAACAGATCACCTCTATGTAGCAGAAATGCTCCTGTGCTATGAGCGCCGACCACTAGGTGGTGCTCATAGGGATCTTTACATGACAACCACTGGGGTCTGCTGCAGACCCAGGGTTGTCATGCCCACCCATCAGTGACCCGCGATCACGTGACAGGTCACTGATGAGCGGGGCTAAGGCCGCGCTTCTCACGCGGCACTGTTAAATGCCGCTGTCAGAGATTGACAGCGGCATTTAACTTGTTAACAGCCGTGGGTGGAATCGCGATCCACCCACGGCTGTTGGAATCGCGATTCCACCCACGGCTGTTGCGGGCACATGTCAGCTGTAAGAAACAGCTGACATGTGCTCGGTTCAGTGCGGGCTCAGCGCCGAAGCCCTCACTGAATCGGGGTGATGGCCGGGGGCGTACTAATACGCCACAGGCCAGAAAGGGGTTAAAGTGTGATAACTTCTGTCTGGTTGTTGTGATGCCATTTCCCTGGTGATGAATTGAAAGTGCATGAAGTTGTCGTCATGTAAGACCTTAATTTTATCCATTTAATTAAATAAAACTGACTGCCAAAAGTTTTACATATACTATTTATTGATCACAACATATAGAGGTGAGTGCACTATTTTTTCTTATTTGTGATATTAATAGTTTAGATAGGTCAAATGTGGTGACAGATTCCCTTTAATAAAGATCATTGAAAAGAAAACAACAAAGAACTAGACTTCAGCCGACTTCAGTCTCTCTTTCTTAAGGAAAAAAATAAAGACAGAAACATAATACGCAAATACCCTGCAATAAATAAATAAACAGCAATAGTGCATGAAAATAATATAGGTTACTTAGTTAACAGAATTTTGATCAAAATAATTCAAAAGCCATCCCACCACACCAAGGTGACCCTATTTGGGACAATCCTAACTCTAATATTTAAACTTTGCCGAGCCCGGTTATGTTAACTAAGTGCCCTATATTATTATGCACTCTTGCTGTTTATTTATTGCAGATTATTTGAGTATTATGTCTGTCTTTGTTTTTTTCTGTTAAGTGGCCATGTGTGAACATGCACTTACATGCTGCATGCACATCAATTTATATCCCAGTTCATCTTTTTAGTTTTTTTCCGTTAGTACATATAAAGGTGTGGCCTGCCTTTCTTAGAGCTGGAAATTCTATTCATCTTGTTCCCCAATATTTGTGTTTCTACTAGCCAGGCACGTTCTTCATTACCCCTTATCCACATGCATGTCACTTGACAAACGGTAAGGTTTTAAATATTAAATATTAGGACTGTCCCGAATAGGGTCACTGTGATGTGGTGGGATGGCTTATGCATTACTTTGATCAAAAGTATGTTAACTAAGTATCCTATATTATTTTCATGCACTATTGCTGTTTATTTATTTATTGTAGGGTATTTGCGTATTATGTTTCTGTCTTTGTTTTTTTCTGTTTAGTGGCCATGTGTGAACATGCACTTACATGCTGCATGCATGCTAATTTATATCCTAGTTCATCTTTTTAGGTTTTTCTGTTTAAGGATCAGAGTTATTATCACTAAATCAGAAAGGAATTTTTTATTTTCCTCTTTGTAAATATTACGAAATTATGTTTTACGAAATTATAAAACGTAATCAACTACGCTGTTCATTGCAGAGGCAAATCACAAAAATATTTATACCATGATTTATAGGGAGGGTCACGTCTGTCTGAGGCCAAAGGGTCAAAAAGACTACGTGGCACAAGCCACTCTGTCTGGTAGATTCCAGAATAACCCTGACACCCTTTAACCCCTCCCTATACAGGGATCTGGACTTACAACGTGGTGCAGTAGATTGCTACCTATGGAAGGGTTGCCATCCGGTAGTGCGAACCAGTGGCAAAAATGTTCGCCAAGAGGGGGCAAAGCTGAGAAGTAACGTCAAGGACAAAATCAGAAGACAAGCGGGCAGTTAGAATTGAAGTTGGTGTTAGTACACGAGAAAAACAAAACAGATAACAAGAATTCAAGTCAGAGCCAGGTCAGAGAGCAAAATGCTAGTTACACACACTAACTAAATAACTGGCAGCTAGTATTAGTCTGCTGGGGTTTATATAGAAGGAAGCCTTTCCTATGGCTCCCAGCAGAGAGCTAATTATTACCTACCAGCTCACTGCAGCAAAACAACAAGAGAATAACAAAGGGGAAGCTATCGAGAAGTATTCAGAGTGTTAGAGCAGCACCTCTTAGTGACCAGGGCAGAGGTTGCAGCTGCATGTTCAGACACAGATGTAACAGGGAGCCTATGGGTGACCTATATCACTGTATATCTAGCACAGTAAGGACATACCTTATTGTGGCGCCCCTGCGAGTCCAGGTGCCACAGAGGTACTGCATCTCAGCCAGAGGTGTGGTACCCCACTCTCAGGTAAAGAGGGAGCACTACCCGGGACCCACACACTCACATCCAACACTACACCACTCCATTAGGGAAGGGCAAGAGTACTCCTGAGGGAGAGCACAGACCCGGATGGAGGATGGAACTAGGTAGAGGATGGAACTAGGTAGAGGAGGTGGGTGGAGAAAGGAGTTTAGGGGAGCACTAAAGGAAGGACTGAAGGTAGAGTGACAGTTGGTGACATGGGTCACATGATAGAGAGGAGGATGGAACTAGGTAGAGGAGGTGGGTGGAGGAAGGAGTTTAGGGGAGCACTAAAGGAAGGACTGAAGGTAGAGTGACAGTTGGTGACATGGGTCACATGATAGAGAGTATAAAAGACAGGTAGAAACATCTAGAAGGGTTCGGTGAATGGGGACAGTTGAGGAGTAGGGTCCAGACAGAGTGAGGGTCCAGTCAGAGAGGCCCAATAGAAGAGAGAAGACCGGAGCAGTGAGAAAGGCTCCATAGAGAGAGAAAGGATCCTAGAGGCATGGGAAGTGCGGAGTCCACGCTGACCGTGAAGGGATCATATCGCAGTAGGGGACCGGCCCCAGACTAGTGGAGGACTGCAAGACTGCAAGACTCAGCTAGCAAACCGGAGGTTGCAGTATCTTTAAGTGCCGTAGCCAAAAACCACACACATTCACTGAAAAGGTGGCCATATAGGACAAAGGGGACAGAGAGGACGTCACCCGACAAGGCCCGGAGCCACTGGCTCGGGACACTGTGTGTGAGGCGCAGGGCAGGAGGGCGAGAGCCAGCGCAGAGAGACGACCCGGGAAGGTACACAAGAAGGGGGTCCCGATCAAGTGCACCCAAGTTATCTGAGAGTTGGCTGGATCACTTCTCCAGAGGACACAGGACTCGGTGGGCTGTTATAACCTGGCTAGCCGTTGTAATCTGGAACACCGTAAAAACTGTGAGTAAACACTTGAAGACTGCACTCCGCTGTGTCCTTGACTTAATTGCTGCATCACCTGCCTTGCACTACAACACCAACACCTAAAATCATCTCCTTAACTGCCCCGGGGCCTAGCTCTGCCGATGGAGAGCTGAACCATCTCTGCTGCGTCACCAACAGCCCCAGTGGATCTGAACAGCAGCGGCGGCCACCTATAGCTGCGTACCACGGGTGGTGTCACGAAACCTTATCCCCAAAACTTTATTCCCCTCTTTTCTTTATTTATTGACCGCGCTGGGCCACGGACCGGGTTACTGCCACCGTGACTACCTCAATAGAACCAACCGGCCCGGCTACCGAGTACCCCACGGCCCCAGGGGGCGCGTCATTATCATTTAAGGACCATAGTGAAAACCAAAATCGAATCCCTTAAAGGGGTTGTACACTACTATTTAAAATATGCCAAAGCGTTTTTATGATGAAAAGCAACTTCTTTATAATTACCTCCCTCTGCCTTTTCTGCCTGTGAGTGGCGCTATCACTGGCTGCTCACAGGCAGCACGTGATCCCCCGCTGACGTCTCGTCTATTGAGGCTTGACTCGGTGATGGGGTCCCCGCGGTGGCTGCTGGCTTGTGGCCGGGCTTTCCCAACGAATGGGGAGAGGGGGAGCGCGCGTTGGATGCTGGGTATGAAGCGCGGGGATAACCCCGCCACAACCCAGCAGCAACGTGGAACGCAGAAGAGAGAGACCCCCGGCTGCAGCCTGAACTTGTCGTGACGTCAGTGGATGTCAGAGCCGGCTGCAGCCGGGGGTCACATGATGCCTGTGAGCGGCCAGTGATAGCGCCACTCACAGGCAGAAAAGGCAGAGGGAGGAAATTACAAAGAAGCTGCTTTTCATCATAAAAACACTTTGGCATATTTTAAATAGTAGTGGGGCATTTTAGACCTAAGTAAGTTGTATTCTTGTTATATTTTAGTATCAGATTTTAATGTCACCAGGTCATTAAGTCATTGCTGTCTTACAGGAAAATGCTGCTCCTGTGTGCCAAAGCGCTGCTGTGCCAGTGCCGGTTCATCTTGGCTCTACTTTGTCATATGGGTAAATACAATGAAATAAGACATGGATTCCAATCTATTGAAATGTGATGTTCTAAACTTCACTTGTAATTTTGAACAGACAAGTTTTTCATGTGCATATTTTCTTAATGATAGTTTTCACATTACACAGCCATTGTCTGCCTGAAATATGGATTCTTAAATAGATCTTTGTTATTCAGCTTCTCCCAGGCTCCCATCCTCTGATACTGCTGGGCGTCGCTCAAGAAACCGCTTAGTTGACAACATTTAGACATTTCAGGGACTCCTTCATGGGAATACAGAATAAAACCCACATAAAAAGGTATATCATAGCTGATCAAGTCAGAATAAGGCTACATGACACGAAAATTGCAGTGTCAAGACACAGAATCTATTGATTGTCAATGGGTGTCAAGACACAGAATCTATTGATTGTCAATGGGGTGACATTGTGACCGACACTCTACCTTGGCCACAACGTAAGTGTTGCAAAAAAATCCAAAATCGTTGGATTTTTGGTCATAAGCTGCCCTCGACAAGCTCCGCAGCCAAAGTCATTGCCATGAACATCCTGAGAGGACGCAACCTCTCTAAATCTATCACTTTTATCTTTGTTGTTTAGATATGATTGAATTAATTTGTAGCTAATAACATTTCATATGAATTTCCCAAAAAAATCAGCTTTGGCAGAATCAAAATTTTTAACAAGTTGCAAAACTTCCAGCAAAAAAACATCCACATGGCCATTATTTTGCTGGATTCTGTGGGCGTGGAAAAGGCTAAGAAAAAAATCTTCTACTCACCTTTCCTCATATCTCCCCCATCACCACCAGTCCTCCGCTAATCTTCTCTCTTCCATAACTTTTTTTTTTTTTGGGGGGGACCACTGGTGCTGCCATTCTTCACTAGGCCTCACGTCTGCACATAAAGCGCAACGCACATTAATAACTTGCATAGTGTCACATGCAGTCAGGTTGAATATTACACATATCATTGAAGTCAGTGGGAAGAACAGTGGCAACAGTGGCCCAAAAGTAGAAAGAAAGTAGAAGAAAGAAAGGTAAAGATAATTTTCTTTATTTAATCGCTTTCCAGTCGAATTGATGCACACCAGATTTATTAATGCAAATCGAATTTCCTGGCCAAATTAGAATTTTGGCAGATTTTTTCATCTCATCTTGTTTTTAAATTTGCATTGATATTGTTCATAGTTGTTACATTGTCTCATTTCACTCATAAGACTTATTTCATTAATAAATACTTTATTAGGGCATTCTAAGTTAATTGGAGTCTCTTACAGGACATCCATCATTAAACTCTAACAGGTTGCAGCTACCAAGAGCATTACTCTAACTCTGGAGAACCTGGCCTATCCATACATTTCACAGAGAGCTACAGTGCATTGAAAAAGTATTCATACCCCACAAGCTTTTCCACATTTTTTCACATTGCACCCACAAACTTAAATGGATTTTATTGGAATTGTATGTCATATACCATCACAAAGTAACAAGTATTTGTGAACTGTGAAGGATGGAGGCTCCTTCTTCAGGCAAGATTACAAATTACCATATTTTTCGGACTATAAGACGCACTTTTTTCCTCCAAAATTTTGGAGGAAGGTGGGGGGTGCGTCTTATAGTCCGAATACTATCTCCCTGTATATACTGTGGCTCTGCCTGGTAGGAGGTCTGGGGTAGCAGCAGCGGGGGATCAGCCTACTGCTGCAGCCTGCGCTGTGCCCACTACTAAAGAAAATGAATATTCCCTGCTCCCCACGCCCATGGGCATGGGGAGCAGGGAATATTAATTTTCCTTAATAGCCGGCACACTGCACAGCAGCGCGGCTCCTGCTGCGCTCTGCGGTCTGTGTGCCCGCTATTAAAGCTCATGAATATTCCCTACAACCCACTCCCATGGGTTGTAGTGAATATCCATGGTCTTTAATAGCAGGCGCACTGACCGCAGAGTGGCAGCAGGAGCCGCGCTGCGGTACAGTGTGCACGCTCTCACACTGTGTGAGGGCGCATGCCATTGACGCCATGCTCGCCGTGCCATGCACGGCTCACACAGTGAGAGTGTCAGCAGCAGAGTGGGACAGCGCTGGAGGAGAGAGGAGGTGAGTATGAGTATTTACTTTTTTTGTGGGTAGTAGGATGGGGGCTCAAGGGGTGCCAAACATACCAGGATGGGGGCTCAAGGGGTGCCAAGCATACCAGGATGGGGGCTCAAGGGGTGCCAAGCATACCTGGATGGCGGCTCAAGGGGTGGCAAGCATACCAGGATGGGAGCTCAAGGGGTGCCATGCATACCAGGATGAGTGATCAAGTGGTGCCAAGCATACCAGGATGGGGGCTCAAGGGGTGCCATGCATACCAGGATGGGTGATCAAGGGGTGCTAAGCATACCAGGATGGGGGCTCAAGGGGTGCCATTCATATCAGGATGGGTGATCAAGGGGTGCCATGCATACCAGGATGGGGATGAGGGGGGCCATACATACCAGGATGTGTGATCAAGGGGTGCCATGCATACCTGGATGGGGCTCAACGGGTGCTATACATACCAGAATGGGGGGATCAAGGGGTGCCATGCATACCAGGATGGGTGATCAAGGGGCGCCATGAAAACTAGGATGGGGATCAGGGGGTGCCATGCATACCAGGATGGTAGATCAAAGGGGTGCCATGAATACCAGGATGGGGGATCAAGGGGTGCCATGCATTCCAGGATGGGGATGAGGGCGATGTATACCAAGATGGGATGGGGGCCACGTATACCAGGAAGGAGGGGCCATACATACCAGGATGGAGGATATTAACAGAATTGGGGGACTTTACCCCAATATCAGTGTCAGCAGCAGACTCCCTCCCCTATAACAGGGCATCATAACCACATTTTTTGCTTAATTTTTTTTCCTATTTTGCCCCTCTAAAGCCTAGGTGCGTCTTATGGTCCGGTGCGTCTTATAGTCCGAAAAATATGGTAATTGATAAGACAAAGGCACAACATTTAAGAGATATTACAGCAGGACATTTGTTCATGAGGTGTGATGCATCCTAATGATAAGTCAGGGAAATCAAATTAGGGTTTTTCCTTCCAAATGGAGAGGCTGTCAGAATGTTTAGTTATCTTTAATCCGTCTGGTGGAGGTGTGAATTTTGTCCATGTAGTGAGTCATAAATCCAGGTGTTAAATTGAGTCCTATTGTCAAGGACTATAAATGGGTTCACCGCCACATGTCTGAGCAGTGGACACCGCAGACATCTCCCTAGCGCTGCAGCAGGCAGTATAAGAACCTAGGTTTATTGGTTCCTATAAAATAACTGCCGTCATAAACCCAGCAGCGTTTCGTCTTGAGCGACCTTAGGCCCTTAAGATCCACAATGTCTTTCACAGGTCTCTGCTCAAGAAATATGTGAAACTTCTTGAGTCCTCACCTCTACCACCACCCCCAATAATGGTTGATGGTAATCTGGAGTTTCAGATTTCGAGGATTGTAGATTCTCGTCTCCAACGTTGTTCCCTACAATACTTAGTGCACTGAAAGGGTTATGGTCCAGAGGAAAGGATGTGGGTTTCAGCATCAGAGGTGAATGCCCCCAGGCTGGTTCGTTCATTCCACATCTCTTATCCTGAGAAACCTGGTCCTGAGTGTCCAGAGGCCACTCGTAGAAGGGGGGGTACTGTCACGGGTGTGTCAGATGTAACAGACAGTCGCTCTGGATCTGGCTGCAGAAGTTCACTGCGTTTGGCACTGCAGATGCCTTCTTAATCCTTCTGACTTTTGGACCCAGTAGCAACCACCCTCCTGCTCTGATTGACACACCCTGGTCTGGGTGTTTATAAACTCTCAGTCTGATTCAGGGAGTCACCGGTGATATTCTCATTTTCCCTTGTGAAGGCTTGGAGCAATAGCAGTCGGCTAGCTTCCTCTCTGGTGCCCATGGAAGATGTTTAGTGTTATCTCTCTGGTGTCTGCTCAAGCTAAGTTTTCCCCTCTTTGTTTGTCTCCCTTGTTGTCTTTAGTTTATAGTGGGGACTGACCAGTGCTCACTCCCTCTCTATCTAGGGCCAAGCTGTAGGGATATACAGAAATTAGGTTTCCTGTTCGGCGATAGGTACGGAACCTATATAGGGACAGTAGAACAGGTAGGGTAATATTAGATCCGCCAAGGGGTCTCCACTCCCCCTTTCCCTAGCATTTGGGCTACCCTCCCCTCATCCTTTTGTGTTGCACTTAGTCTTTCCCACACTGTACGTGACACAGTCTCTAGCAGAGTCTGACCAACATGCAACAATAGGTTTTTTCACCTTCACTCCCAGACAACCTATGTTATAGCTAAGCTGCCTTTCAAATAAGCTGCAAAGCCTAGATTGGAGCTATGGGAGCAGCCAGTCCCACTCAACTCTTCAAGCTTCTCCTAAAACCCAGACCCAGAAATCCAGTCCCTTTTAAAAACATTGCAGCAACCTAATGTTGTTGGAACCTGCTTTCCAGGCTTCACATTACCTGCATCCTTACAAAATTGCATGAAGTCCATGAAAATCACAGACAGCGCACAGTGCATGCAACACAAGTAGAAACACATATAGCATGTTATATAAACACTGCGTGTGACACATGCGTTACTCGCATACTGCGTTCTCCACAACAGTGCAAGTTACACGCACATATTACACACACACTACATGTTACAACCATACACTGCATGTTATTCATGGACACACACATATAGCATGCTACACACACTACATGCTATACACACCTTACACACATACTGCATGTTACATATAGACACTGCATGTTACACACACATTGCATGTTACACTCACATACTGTATGTTACTCAAGGACACACAAATCTAACATGTCACACACAGACTCCATGTTACACAAGCATTACAAACATACTGCATGCTACACACACACTGCAATTTACACACACATATTACATTCACTGCATGGTACACCCACACACTGCATGTTATGCGTGGACAGACACATATTGCATGTTACACACACAGGTTATACACATATTGCATGTTACACACACATGCACACTGCATGTTGCACCCACATATTGCATGTTACACACACATACACACACACACTGTAGAGAACATACGAGTATCTCTCTTCAGCTACTTCATAATCCCTTAGGGTGAATGGACCTTTGGTCACATGATGTCACTATATAACCTTCCACTCTTCCCACCTAGGAAACTGAACTGCAGGACTGGCATTATCAGCGCAATATCTAGTTTGTAAAGGCTGAGGGCCCTTTTGGGGATAGGGACTCTGGGCAATTGCCCAATTTTTAGCCCCTTCCTTTAATGCGGGCACTGCTCTGTAGTATTACTGCAGGTAGCAACTAATACAGTATCTGTACTCAGAGAGCAATCATTGTTGTATCTATGGTGTTCCTTTTTTCATGTTTGGGGGGAAGGGAAACCTGGCAGAGAAACATAGGTCTGCTATTCTTTTCTAAAAATGTTAATAAAAATTATAAGTTTCTGATTGCTGTGCTGTATATTTACCAAAAGAAATGTATCTATTGTTCCTGCTAATAACCAAGTTATTGTTTTGTACGTGTGTCAAAAGGAAATGTCAATGTCATACTCGATAATCTGCCGAAGAAAGATAATAGAATCCTAGAACATCAATAAATAGTCTGCGTAGAAAAACCTTTGTGTTTAAATGGAGCATAAAGGGTATGTTCACACAACAGATTTTTCTGCTTTGTATTTTCAATGGAATCCATGGCAAAAAAATTGAGACTGACACTCGGATTTCTTTAAAGATTTGGAGATTTACCTGCTGCAGATCAGTACGGAGATCTATGAATAGGACCAATCAGTATGTGGCTACCATTGAGGAATCTGAGTGTTTTTTTAAATCCATGGTAGAAAATTCCATGAAAGGATAAATGGCGACGAGGGATTCCCATATGATATCATGGGAGGTGGTTTGTGGCTGGTTAACATTTGGATTTTAGTGTGCAATCTCTGTGAAAAATGTGAAAAAAAAAGCGTGAGCATACCCAACATTAAACACAAAAGTGGTAGAGACTGTGATTATATGGTGGGATGGAGCCTGCTTCTGTCACACTGGCATAGCAGCTACCTGCAGCCATCGGTAGGGGAAGCTCATTGCATGCCGGTACATATTTTATACACCTCTCATTCAATATTAGTTGTACAAATCCAAGAACAATTAGCGCCTCCTAGTGCTATCTGCATGCAGCCAAGATTATTTATTAAGTGCTGCGCTCCCCCATAAAGATATATTACTACATTCATAGCACAAATCTTGCCCATGGGCTATAAGTTAGACTTAAAAAAGTATGATGCAGATCCAGTGTGGCATTTGTCACGGATTTTTACTTATGCATTATGGATGAGATTTATCAAAATCACATCCACATTGCTACTATTATAATATGTGGTAGACAGAAAATCTGCAACGAATCCACCATATGCAATCATGAAGTTATATATTTATGCATACAGTTGAAACCAGAAGTTTACGTACACTATATAAAAAGACACATATGCATGTTTTTCTCAACATCTGACATGAAATCAGAATAAACCTTTCCCGTAAGGTGTGGGAAAGACTAAGTGCAACACAGAGGGAAGAGGGAAAGGGAGCCCAGACACTAGGGAAAGAAGGAAGTGGAGACCTCCTAGTTTGGTTTAGTGTCACCCTGTCTCAACTACCGTCCCTATATTGGCTCTCCACCAATCGCCACACACGTGCCTTGCCCTGACTTTCCATGGTGTGTGGCTAAGGCTAGGGAAGGGAGGAGATGAGCACTAGTCGATCTCCACTAAACTCTATAGACAACAAGGGTAGACAAACAGGGGGGGATTGCTTAGCTTTAGACGACTCCAGCCAAATGCGCACATGGCCTCAAGCTCCAATGAGGACAAAGTACTGCTCTTGCTAAGCCTTCACAAGTAGTAATGAATATCGCCGGCACCTCCCTCTCAGACACACCAGGTATTTATACACTCAGGCCAGGTATTTAAAACATTCTCTCTCTCTCATTATTCTGGCATTTGGCAAATATTAAAAATTCTGGTAATCCTAATTGACCTTAAAACGGGAAAGGTTTATTCGGATTTCATGACAGATATTGAGAAAAACATGCATATGTGTCTTTTTATATAGCATATGTAAACTTCTGGTTTCAACTGTATATACACTATATGGAGAAAAATATTGGGACACTCCTCATTGAATTCAGATTTTCCTTTCAGTCCCATCGCCCCGGTGTATAACCTCCGGTCCCCTGCCATGCAGTCTGCCTTTACTAACATGTGACAGAATGGCTGGTGGTGCACAGCTCACTGATACCAGCACGGTCCTGTAATAGGAGCTACCGGGGTAACAAGTCCGTTCATGACATTTCTTCCCCCCAAAATATTTCCCCATCACCTGTGAGTGATATTATTGGGAGGTGAAGGAACCGCAGCACCTCAACTGCGAAGTGGAGACCACGTAACATTACAGGGCTGATCACCGAGTGCTGAGGAGCAGAGGGCAGAAAAGTTACCAATGCTCTGCTGACTCCATAACTGCAGAGTCCAAACATCCTCTGGTATTAACATAAGCACAAACACTGCGTCCCCGAAGGGAGCTTCATGGCCGAGCAGCTGCATGCAGCCGTACATCACCAAGCCCAATGCTAAGTGTAGGATGGAGTGGTGTAAATCCTACACTACTGGACTGACTGTGCTGTGGAAACATGCTCTCTGGAGTGACGGATCACACATCTTTACCGGGCATCTGATGGACGAGTTTTAGTTTGGCGAATGCCAAGAGAATGTTACCTACCTGACTGCATTGTGCCAGCTATAAGGTTTGGTGGAGGAGGGATAATACTATAGAGTTGTTTTGCACTGGTTGGCTTAGGATCCTTAGTTCTAGTGAAGAAAATCCTTAATTCTTCACCATACAAGACATTTTCAATAATTGTAGCTTCCAACTTTGTGGGATCAATTTGGAGAAGGCCCTTTTCTGTACCCCAGCACACAGAGCAAGACATGGTTGGGAGGGATTGGTGTGGAAAAACCTCACCGTCCGTACAGAATCATGAATAGTTCCTTCCACAAAATGACCTAAGTTTGACCTTGAAGCTTCCATTAATGCTGCTCTGGCCCTGATCCTTCCTACCGATTATGTTCCTTAATGAGGCATTAATGGTAATCAAGCCATCAGTTAAACTGCTGGACATCTCCTGTTGGTTAGACTTACAATGAAATCCTGATTATTTACTGACAGGCTTCTAGACGACGTCACAAGTGACGTAATTGAGGAAAGAGACATAACGTGGCTCCGTGTGATGAGGCTCCATGTGTGATAGGGCCACATTACCAGGCTTTTGGGTCTCCTCCATGTTGGCCCTCCATGCAGTGTCCATAGGATTTATGACCTTGGGCCACATTACCAGGCTTTTGGTTCTCCTCCATGTTGGCCCTCCATGCAGTGTCCATAGGGTTTATGACCTTACAGTACATAGTATTAGGAATCATCTGTCTCCATGTACAGTCTGTGATCTGCACACAGATTAATTCATCTTTTTCCAGCAGTCTCTTTTCTTCCTGTCGTCGTCTCACGCTCATTCTTCCTCGATCTATGGGGGGGCTCAGGTGGTTGTCATGGCGATGTATTGGGCCTACTCAGACGGATAAACTCCGCATCCTGTTCCTGAGCCACCTGAGGCTGCGACTGTGATAACTAATTATCCCAAGCAACGATGGGGAGTGTATATAAGAATACATATATTCTGCGCGGCTCACCTCGTCACAGTTAATCGCTGATATTTGTTTTCCAAAGAAAAACACATAACTTCATTTGAGCCTATTAACTCCCAAAACATCGTCGTGTGTTACTCTGTCTGAGCACTTCCCCTCCTTCCCTCTTTTTTTTTTTTTTATGAAAAAATGGTAGGAGTGAGATAAATTGAGAAATTTGGAGAGTAAGCAGGAAATACTGCTGTGAGTCACAATTACTTTTGGCTTTGTTAGGTTTCACCCATCAGTAAAAATGCAAGTTGCAATTATCTGGTAATATGCAAGAAAAAAAAAAGAAAAGAAAGAAATTGGGCTCGATTTCCCTATCACTAGTCACTTGAATAGACTGCTTGTATTTTGCAGACCCGCTGCTATGAAGGGGTTGTCAGCGCAGCGCTTGTAATTGAGCATGATTATGTATATAAACAAACCTGGGAACCGCCAGGGAATGGTCTTCAAAGTTTTAGGTAAATCCCAGCATTTCGGGCTTATGGCCAAGAGTTCAGGATTACTCGGCTTACTCTGATTCTCCTTACTCTTTACTACCTTTCTCCATCTAATAATACTGGTTAATTTTCTATATATACTTTTATTTAAAGGGGCTGTCCACAACTTATTTATTGGGTTGTCCAGCACTTGCACAAGGATAGATCATCAATATCTGATCGCTGGGAATCCAACACACATTTGCACAGGTTTCAAGTAGTCGAAAGGAGTGACGTGACTAGAGTCTGGTGGGCCCCGGTGGAAAGTTTGGACCTGGGCTCCCTGCATGTTGGTCAGATGTAAGGGCCCTTGTAGCATTTTAAATCATATTAAGACATATCTCCCCCCCCTTCATTATGTAATAATGTCCCCCACTCTGGGCCCCTTCCAGGAATACTGTATATGTCCCCCATCTTGGACCCCTTTCTGGTATAATGTCCCCCATCCTTGTATATATGTCCCCTATCCTGGGCCACTTTCTGGTATATATGCCTCCCATCTTGGGCCCCTTCCTGGTAAATATGTCCTCCAACCTGGTATATATGTCTCTCATCCTGGTAAATACAGTACAGACCAAAAGTTTGGACACAGCTTCTCATTTAAAGATTTTTCTGTATTTTCATGACTATGAAAATTGTACATTCACACTGAAGGCATCAAAACTATGAATTAACACATGTGGAATTATATACTTAACAAAAAAGTGTGAAACAACTGAAAATATGTCTTATATTCTTGGTTCTTCAAAGTAGCCACCTTTTGCTTTGATGACTTCTTTGCACACTCTTGGCATTCTCTTGATGAGCTTCAAGAGGTAGTCACCGGAAATGGTTTTCACTTCACAGGTGTGCCCTATCAGGTTTAATAAGTGGGATTTCTTGCCTTATAAATGGGGTTGGAACCATCAGTTGTGTTGTGCAGAAGTCTGGTGGATACACAGCTGATAGTCCTACTGAATAGACTGTTAAAATTTGTATTATGGCAAGAAAAAAGCAGCTAAGTAAAGAAAAACGAGTGGCCATCATTACTTTAAGAAATGAAGGTCAGTCAGTCCAAAAAATTGGGCAAACTTTGAAAGTGTCCCCAAGTGCAGTTGCAAAACCATCAAGCGCTACCAAGAAACTGGCTCACATGAGGACCGCCCCAGGAAAGGAAGACCAAGAGTCACCTCTGCTTCTGAGGATAAGTTTATCCGAGTCACCAGCCTCAGAAATCGCAGGTTAACAGCAGCTCAGATTAGAGACCAGGTCAATGCCACACAGAGTTCTAGCAGCAGACACATCTCTTCAACTACTGTTAAGAGGAGACTTTGTGCAGCAGGCCTTCATGGTAAAATAGCTGCTAGGAAACCACTGCTAAGGACAGGCAACAAGCAGAAGAGACTTGTTTGGGCTAAAGAACACAAGGAATGGACTTTAGACCAGTGGAAATCTGTGCTTTGGTCTCATGAGTCCAAATTTGAGATCTTTGGTTCCAATCACCGTGTCTTTGTGCGACGCAGAAAAGGTGAACGGATGGACTCTACATGCCTGGTTCCCACCGTGAAGCAAGGAGGAGGAGGTGTGATGGTGTGGGGGTGCTTTGCTGGTGACACTGTTAGGGATTTATTCAAAATTTAAGGCATACTGAACCAGCATGGCTACCACAGCATCTTGCACTGTCAAACACCGTTAAAACCAATGGCAGGCAAACAAAAACACATAGAAACACATAGAAAACACCTTCAAAGGTGTCCAAAAGCTGACAAACTGCTCAGAAGACACAACTAACACATGGAAAAGTGTCATAGTCATGCGAAAAGAAAAGAGGTGGAGGAGTAAAAGGAGGGGGAGACACAGATATAGGCATGTCATGCTCTTCTAAAATCAAGAAAGGCTGGAGTAAAAATCTAAAATCAGCCTACCAACACCCAGCCGTCGTGACAAGAAAATTAAAAAAAGAAATATCTTTAGGTAGAATGGCGGTTCCATTCAGAACACTTTCCTTACAAGACGTAGTGGTATCCGTGTTGTGAGTTGTGCCAAAAACCCAATACATTTGGACTAATCCACCATTTGTCATATCCAAGGGGCAGGTCAGTAAACGACAACATCGACGTGGAACCAAGTACAGTAGTATATACTGTACATCCTTTGACAAGGCAATCAGGTGGATCAAGAAGTTGGGAAGGGTCACCCTAATGGCTAAAACAGACATTGATGCGGCGTTCCGATTACTTACTACCTGTGCCTCCGAATAGTGTCCACCTATTGGGCTGCTTCTGGGAAGGAGCATACTATATAGATCGCTGTTTGCCCATGGGGTGGTCCAGATCCTGCTCACTATTTGAGGCGTTTAGTTGCTTCCTCGAATGGGTTGTAATGGACGTTTCTAAGGGGGCACATATTATCCATTACCTCGACAACTTCTTATGCCTGGGCCCAAAAGATTCGCCACAGTGTGAATACACGCGGTAGTCCACCTGTGAGGAGAGAGCAGGAGGGAGAGCGGACACCACAGAGCCGAGGGGTTAGATGGAGAACGGAAGAACAAAAGAGGGCGAGGGAGGTAAGGGAGTACAGTGGAAGGCCGACCTGAGTTCCCCCACGTTGCTGCTGGGCGGGGAACAGCCCTGGGAAGAAAAGCCGCTTACGCATCCCTTTGAGGTTACGGGTGCGAGTGGACAGAGGGACTACGCTGGAGTGCGAAGCCGACACGGCCAGTCCGTTCCTGCTCGTGCGACCTCTGTGTCGCCGGGTTTGTGCCAGAGCCGCGGTGAACCCTGATGGCCAGCCCCCCTCTCCCAATACTGGTGCCTGTCGCTGGTGGGTCGAGCCCCCCCGCGGTGGAGGCAGGTCTAAGCTCTGTAATTTAAATTGGCTCTGTAATTTGAATGAGTACACTATAAATCCTTTTACAAGGATCTATTGGAGGGCAAGTCTGATGCCAGCAGCCGCGGTAATTCCAGCTCCAGTAGCGTCCACTAAAGCTGCTGCAGTTAAAAAGCTTTTATAAGGATCGAGCTTGGCGGTCCACCGCAAGGCGTGCTACCGCCAGTCCCAGCCCCTTTGCCTTGGGGCGCTTCCCTGATGCTCTTCACTGAGTGTCCCGGGGGCCCGAAGCATTTCCTTTGAAAACATTAAGTGTCCAAACCACAGGTGGTGTAGCTTGCTTAACAGCTGGGATACTCCGCTGACTAGCAGACACTGCTACTAGGCCCAAAGTATTGCCTGGGCTAGATGCAGTTAAAAATTTGTAATTAGATCTACAGGCGATGGCTACTCTGCTGACTAGCAGACACTGAAGCTTTGGAGCAGACCTCTGATTCCCAGGCTATAGTATGAGTAAACAGCTCTTCAGACTCAACTATCTGTGTTACCCCAAGCCATAGTGTATGTAGTTTCTTACGGTTAAAAGGGGGGGGGGGACCGACCCACCTGGAATTGACGATGACAATGTCATGTAAAACACAGCAAGGGGACTCCAAAAAGAGTCTCCATTTTTTCCAAAAATTGTGGCACAGACACCACTTAAGTGGCATCAATTGTCCCAGAGTTGCTTAAAATGGTTGGTGAGGTGATTTTCCAAAATCCTCAAGCTTTTAGTCTCCCCAGGATGACACAGGTGGGGCAGATGGTGGTTGGCCCGGCCTGCTAGGCCGCATTGTAGCACAGTGAGCTTCGCACTGCAACTTATGCTTCATATCCATGTGACGGTTCAAGCATAAAGTACTCAAACTATTGTTTTTTTGGTCTCTACTTAGCTTTTGGTGACAAATGTTACAGATAACATGAGTTGGGTCATCCTTAGCGATCTCAAAAAATGCCCAGGCTATGCATGGTTTAGAGCCCATGCGACACTGCTACTAGCAATACTAGCAAATGATTGGCTGGGTTAGATGCAGTTAAAAATTCTTATTAGATACACAGGCGGTGTAGCTTGCATCACAGCTGGGCTACTACGCCCAAAGTATTGGTAGACTCTACACTAAATAAGGAAGGAGTCACTGACTGTGGTGGCCCCTCCGCGGGCCGTGGCGATTGGTCATCCCCTTTCGCTGCCCTTTACTCAACGAATTCACAAACATCTCCCTTTGGTTTGGAGTCCCATTATGCCCAACAAAAACCATAGGCCCCACAACAAAGCTATCGTTCTTAGGCATCGAAATCGACACCACAGCAAGGTTGTTCCCCCTCCCATGGGAAAAAATACCGAAACATTACACCTGATCGAGGGGTTTTGCGCAGTATGGAAAGTAATACTACAGCAGATGCAAGTATTACTAGGTCTCCTCGTGTTTGCGAGCCGGGTGATGCCAGTCGGAAGGGTTTTTTCTCGTCATTTATCGCCCGCAACACAAGGGGCATCAAAACCCAGTCATAGAATCAGAATCAGCAGGCAGCTAAGGGCGGACTTAGAGGTGTGCAAAACCTTCTTATAATCATTCAACGGTCACACGTTATTTATGTCAGCAGAACAGTCCAAGATTGAACTAAGATTATTCACCGGGGCGGCAGAATCAGGCAGATATGCAGCGATACTAAATAACCAATGGTGCACAAGCTTATGGCCTCCGTATTGGGCAGAAAAAGAGCTGATAAAAAAACAGACACTCCTGGAACTCTTCCCAATAGTAGTAGCAATAGAAATATGAGGCGCGCGCCTGGCTATCAAAAATATACGCTTCATAACAAAAAACACCAGCCTAGCGCACTGCATTAATAAGATGGCATCATCGTCTCTCCCAGTACTAGGCCTACTACGCCGGCTAGCATTCCTGTGCCTAAAACACAATTTATGGGTCCGCGCTAGCCACGATGCTGAGGGGTCTAACGCTGCTGCTTTATCACAATTCAATTGGCAGATTTTCACAGAGCTCCTCCCCAACGCCCACCCATCGGGCAACAGTTGTCCACCCTCCCTATGGGATCTAGTGGCGAATAGTTGATGCCATTAATCAGAGCGTCAGTTGCCCCGTCGACGTGGCAAGCATATGGTAAGGCATGGGAAGAGTGGACAAGACTAGTAGCAGGCAGACGGGTTAACCAATGTGAACAAGCCAGATTACAAGTCACCATAGAATTTCTCCACCAGCTAATGATGAGGGGCATATCAGGGGCGTCAGCGCAGCGGTGTCTGACCGGAGTAGCATTTCACTTCCAACTACTGAATTGGGGAGATGTGACAAAGGGATTCATCATCAGACAATCCATAAAAGGGTGGAAAAGGGATCAGCCAAGACAGGAATGTAGACGTCCTGTCCCGTGTCACTAAAACTGATTTCTCACATATCCCTAACTAGTGTTGAGCCACCCCCGTAGTGTTCGGGTTCGGTTCGGTTCGTCGAACACCGGGATGTTCGAGGAACTGTTCGTCGAACTGTTCGTCGAACACCTTAGAACACCGTTAAAACCAATGGCAGGCAAACAAAAACACATAGAAACACATAGAAAACACCTGCAAAGGTGTCCAAAAGCTGACAAACTGCTCAGAAGACACTCTCTTTAAAAAAGCCGGCCGGCAAATTCAGCAGCGGCATACACCGGTACCCGACAATTTAGACAAGAAGGAATAGAGCATCACACATAGATTAGATAGATAGAAACATGTCAGTCACACATATAAGAAGCACAGTGACAGTGTTGGTTACTGCACTTGTCATTTAGTGTAAAGGATTTATTAAAAAAAATATTAGTGTTTTCATGCACCGTCTCTTTAAAAAAGCCGGCCGGCAATTCAGCATCTGTACCCGACAATTTAGAACAGAAAGAATAGAGCTTCACACATAGATTAGATAGATAGAAACATGTCAGTCACATATATATGAAGTACAGTGATAGTGTTGGTTACTGTACTTGTCATTTAGTATTAAAATAAAGGATTTATTATTAAAAAAATTGGCGTGGGGTTCCCCTTAATTTTAGGCTCTAGCGGAGGTTAAGCAGACGGCTGGGGCAGATGTTTGAAGTCTGGGAAGGGGGTAATACCCACGGAGCTTCCCAGGCTACTAATATCAGCCCCCAGCTGAATACATAGCCTTTACTAGCTATTAAAATGGGGGACCCCCCAAAAAAAATGACGTGGGGTCCCCCCTAATTTAATAGCTAGCAAAGGCTAGGCAGACAGCTGGGGGCTGATATTAATAGCCCAGGAAGGGAGCCATGAATATTGGCCCCCTCCCAGGCTAGAAACACCAGCCGTCAGCCGCCCCAGAAATGGCGCATTCATAGGATGCGCCAATTCTGGCACTTAGCCTCGCTCTTCCACGCTGCCCTGGTGCGGTGGCAGGGGGTAATAGGGTTGGGGTTGATGTCAGCTTATAATGCCAGCTGACATCAAGCCCAGGTTAGTAATGGAGAGGCGTCTATAAGACACCCCCATTACTAACCCCATAGTCAAAGTTAAAAAAAACACAAACACCCAGAATAAAGTCCTTTAATTGAAATAAAGACACAATCCTTTATTGTTCTAAATTAAACCATACTTACCATCACGCCCATTCCAGCTGAAGCCAACGATCTCCTGCAATAAAAAGAAAAATAATAAAGCAACCTCATCCTTACCTTTCCATGGTTCCCACGACAGCTTCAGCTCTGCTACATCGAGATGACAGGCTGGACCGCAGCAGAACGCTGCCATCCAGCCTGTCATCCCGCAGACACTGAGAAGCGCAGGCTTGCTTGCGCTGCTCAGCGTCTCTCTGTGACGACATCCAGATGAGCCGAGTTCATGTCCAATGAACTCGGCTCACCTCATGCACGTCACTGACAGCGTGGGAAAATTCTCACGCTGAAGCGCTGATTGCAGGAGAATTTTCCCACGCTGTCAGTGACGTGCAGGAGGTGAGCTGAGTTCATTGGACATGAGCTCACCTCATGCACATCACTGACAGCGTGGGAGAATTCTCCTGCACTCAGCACTTCAGCGTGAGAATTTTCCCACGCTGTCAGTGACGTGCATGAGGTGAGCCGAGTTCATTGGACATGACCTCGGCTCATCTGGATGCCGTCACAGCGAGACAGTGAGGAGCGCAAGCATGCCTGCGCTTCTCAGTGTCTGCGGGATGACAGACTGGATGGCAGCGTTCTGCTGCGGTCCAGCCAGTCATCTCGATGTAGCAGAGCTGAAGCTGTCGTGGGAACCATGGAAAGGTAAGGATGAGGTTGGTTTATTATTTTTCTTTTATTGCAGGAGATCGTTGGCTTCAGCTGGAATGGGTGTGATGGTAAGTATGGTTTAATTTAGAACAATAAAGAATTGTGTCTTTATTTCAATTAAAGGACTTTATTCTGGGTGTTGTGTTTTTTTTAAATACTTTACTAGAAATTCATGGCGGTCATGTCTAATACTGGCGTGACCCCATGAATTTTGGGCTTAGGGCCAGCTGATAATACCAAGCTGGCCCTAACCCCTTTATTACCCAGTGAGCCACCGCACCAGGGCCCTGGATGAGTTGGGTACAGCGCCAGAAGATGGCGCTTCTATGAATGCGCCATTTTCCGGGGTGGCTGCGGACTGCAATTTGTAGCGGGGGGGGGCCCAGAAAGCTTGGGCCTCCCTGCGCTGCAGATTCCAGCCCCCAGCTGCCTAGTTGTACCTGGCTGGACACAAAAATAGGGCGAAGCCCCACGTACTTTTTTTTAAATTATTTCATGAAATTCATGAAATAATTAAGAAAAAAAGGCCTTCCCTATATTGTTGTGTCCGGCCAGGTACAAATAGGCAGCTGGTGGTTGGGGGCAGCCCGTTCCTGCCTGCTGTACCTGGCTGGACACAAATATAGTGCGAAGCCCCACTTCAATTTTTTTTAATTATTTCATGAAATTCATGAAATAATTAAGAAAAAAAGGGCTTCCCTATATTGTTGTGTCCGGCCAGGTACAAATAGGCAGCTGGTGGATGGGGGCAGCCCGTTCCTGCCTGCTGTACCTGGCTGGACACAAATATAGTGCGAAGCCCCACTTCAATTTTTTTAAATTATTTCAGGAAATTCATGAAATAATTTAAAAAAAATTGACGTGGGGCTTCGCACTATATTTGTGTCCAGCCAGGTACAGCAGGCAGGAACGGGCTGCCCCCAACCACCAGCTGCCTATTTGTACCTGGCCGGACACAACAATATAGGGAAGCCCTTTTTTTCTTAATTATTTCATGAAATAATTTAAAGAAAATTGACGTGGGGCTTCGCCCTGTTTTTGTGTCCAGCCAGGTACAACTAGGCAGCTGGGGGCTGGAATCCGCAGCGCAGGGAGGCCCAAGCTTTCTGGGCCACCCCCGCTGCAAATTGCAGTCCGCAGCCACCCCGGAAAATGGCGCGTTCATAGAAGCGCCATCTTCTGGCGCTGTACCCAACTCATCCAGGGCCCTGATGCGGTGGCTCACTGGGTAATAAAGGGGTTAGGGCCAGCTTGGCATTATCAGCTGGCCCTAAGCCCGAAATTCATGGGGTCACGCCAATATTAGACATGACCACCATGAATTTCTAGTAAAGTATTTAAAAAAAACACAACACCCAGAAAAAAGTCCTTTAATTGAAATAAACACACAATTCTTTATTGTTCTAAATTAAACCATACTTACCATCACGCCCATTCCAGCTGAAGCCAACGATCTCCTGAAATAAAAGAAAAATAATAAAGCAACATCATCCTTACCTTTCCATGGCTCCCATGACAGCTTCAGCTCTGCTACATCGAGATGACAGGCTGGACCGCAGCAGAACGCTGCCATCCAGCCTGTCATCCCGCAGACACTGAGAAGCGCAGGCTTGCTTGCGCTCCACAGTGTCTCTCTGTGAGGGCATCCAGATGAGCCGAGTTAATGTCCAATGAACTCGGCTCACCTCATGCACGTCACTGACAGCGTGGGAAAATTCTCCTGCACTCAGCGCTTCAGCGTGGGAGAATTCTCACACTGAAGCGCTGAGTGCAGGAGAATTCTCCCACGCTGTCAGTGACGTGCAGGAGGTGAGCTGAGTTCATTGGACATGAGCTCACCTTATGCACATCACTGACAGCGTGGGAAAATTCTCCTGCACTCAGCGCTTCAGCGTGGGAGAATTCTCACGCTGAAGCGCTGAGTGCAGGAGAATTCTCCCACGCTGTCAGTGACGTGCAGGAGGTGAGCTGAGTTCATTGGACATGAGCTCACCTTATGCACGTCACTGACAGCGTGGGAGAATTCTCCTGCACTCACCGCTTCAGCGTGAGAATTTTCCCACGCTGTCAGTGACGTGCATGAGGTGAGCCGAGTTCATTGGACATGAACTCGGCTCATCTGGATGTCGTCACAGAGAGACGCTGAGCAGCGCAAGCAAGCCTGCGCTTCTCAGTGTCTGCGGGATGAGAGGCTGGATGGCAGCATTCTGCTGCGGTCCAGCCTGTCATCTCGATGTAGCAGAGCTGAAGCTGTCGTGGGAACCATGGAAAGGTAAGGATGAGGTTGCTTTATTATTTTTCTTTTATTGCAGGAGATCGTTGGCTTCAGCTGGAATGGGCGTGACGGTAAGTATGGTTTAATTTAGAACAATAAAGGATTGTGTCTTTTTTTCAATTAAAGGACTTTATTCTGGGTGTTTGTGTTTTTTTTAACTTTGACTATGGGGTTAGTAATGGGGGTGTCTTATAGACGCCTCTCCATTACTAACCTGGGCTTGATGTCAGCTGGCATTATAAGCTGACATCAACCCCAACCCTATTACCCCCTGCCACCGCACCAGGGCAGCGTGGAAGAGCGAGGCTAAGTGCCAGAATTGGCGCATCCTATGAATGCGCCATTTCTGGGGCGGCTGACGGCTGGTGTTTCTAGCTTGGGAGGGGGCCAATATTCATGGCTCCCTTCCTGGGCTATTAATATCAGCCCCCAGCTGTCTGCCTAGCCTTTGCTAGCTATTAAATTAGGGGGGACCCCACGTCATTTTTTTTGGGGGGTCCCCCATTTTAATAGCTAGTAAAGGCTATGTATTCAGCTGGGGGCTGATATTAGTAGCCTGGGAAGCTCCGTGGGTATTACCCCCTTCCCAGGCTTCAAACATCTGCCCCAGCCGTCTGCTTAACCTCCGCTAGAGCCTAAAATTAAGGGGAACCCCACGCCAATTTTTTTAATAATAAATCCTTTATTTTAATACTAAATGACAAGTACAGTAACCAACACTATCACTGTACTTCATATATATGTGACTGACATGTTTCTATCTATCTAATCTATGTGTGAAGCTCTATTCTGTCTTTTATAAATTGTCGGGTACCGCTGCTGAATTGACGGCCGGCTTTTTTAAAGAGACGGTGCATGAAAACACTATTATTTTTTTTGATAAATCCTTTACGCTAAATGACAAGTACAGTAAGCAGCACTGTCACTGTACTTCATATATATATGACTGACATGTTTCTATCTATCTAATCTATGTGTGATTCTCTATTCTTTCTATTCTAAATTGTCGGGTACCGCTGCTGAATTGCCGGCCGGCTTTTTTAAAGAGACGGTGCATGAAAACACTATTAATTTTTTTTGATAAATCCTTTACGCTAAATGACAAGTACAGTAAGCAGCACTTTCACTGTACTTCGTATATATGTGGCTGACATGTTTATATCTATCTAATCTATGTGTGAAGCTCTATTCTTTCGGTTCTAAATTGTCGGGTACAGGTGTATGCCGCTGCTGAATTGCCGGCTTTTCATGTTTCACTGTTGGCACTGTTCCCATCGATTTGGGCAATCACTGTAATGCCACAACCACCATGGCTGTGGCATTACAGTGAGTGGCAGACAATCCCTGCATGATTGGTGCTCTAAATAGCGCCAGACATGCAGGACACGCTTTTGGTGCACGAACAGTTATCGAACATAACCTCGAACAGCCGAATTTTTTGCAAATCGTTCGGGTTCGTCGAACAACTCGAACACCGCCCAAAACAGCTCGAATTTGAGATTGGCGAACAGTTCTAGTCGAACACCGCTCATCTCTATCCCTAACACCATTAACATGACACTCACAATTTGAAGCAACACTACTGTCTACTGCATTTGCGATCGACTTCTTCGGGGCGCTATGCATAAGCGAATTAGTCCCTCAATCCAAAATTACCACCAGTGGAGGCTTATTACACCAGGACGTAGTCATAGCCAATAATGTAATAAGTCTACGCATACGCAAATCGAAAAAGGTTCCAGCGGGCAGGGGCACTTGGGTACTTCTACAACCCACAAACGGTACACTGAGTCGGGTAACAATAGTAAAAACATATATAACCATCAGATCAGAAAGTAATTTCTTCCTATCACACATTGATGGAACGCCATTATCAAGATACCAGTTCCAAGCTATGTTTAATAAATGCCTAACATCGGCAGGGAACCACCCCAAAGATTACCGGACACACTCATTCCGCAAAGGCGCGCCACGGAAGCAGCAAGAGATGGACTGTCAGAAATGGAAGTTCAGAGGATAGGGAGATGGCGATCCACGTGTTTGGCAAGATACATAAGACCGGACTTGTTATCCTAACGTGATTTGTTTATTTTACAGGTGACGCTAAGCCAACAATGTGGGTGATAGGCCACTCGTATATATATTGGGCAGAAAAAAGGGCGAAAGTCCGCCCAGGCGGGAGGAAATTACAGTTTCATAACACATATTTCAACTGGAGAGGTATTAGAGGCCTGCAATGGCCACAGGTACTAATGGAGGTAATCAAGGTAGGGAGAGAGGCAAGAGGTCCGGTCATCTTAGTTATACAGGCCAGGGGAAACGACCTAGGACATCACAAGAGCGCATAACTAATGGCAATAATGAAACTAGACACTGAGCGCTTCAGAGAATTTTTCACAAAACTAACTATAGTATGGTCAGAGATTGTGCCGATAGCGCTATGGCAAGGTGCGCGAGACATCACGGCCATCGAATGGACAAGGCGGGTAATAAATATTCGGATGGCAAAATTTAGAAGAGACAGAGGCGGTGTAGTGATACGACACCGACAACTGGAAGGAGATAAAGCAGACCTCATACGGCCTGACGGTGTTCACTTAATGGATATTGGACTGGACATATTCCTGTCAGGACTCCAGGACGGCGTGGAACAAGCGTTAAGAGTGATGGATGGGGGTCAGAGTCCTGCATACGAGTACGCAGGATCCTCCGTGGCCTGGAAATAGAAAGGACATGTTGGAGAGTTACATTTGTTGGCCAACTTGCCGGTGTGGAGACACAGGGCATGCTGCAACAAGCTGAATTATTTTAGAAATAAAATGCCTTTCTAATGGAATGAGTATAAAGAGTTAATAAAGCTGTGACCGATCCTCACCCATCCAGTTGTAAGAGTTACATTATTGTATTGTCAAGGAAAGGGGGCGGTAGGGGGGCTGAGCGTCTGGGTTTGGTTGGGAGTCCCCACAGTCTGCCTGGGCTAAATGCAGTTAAAAATTCTTATTAGATACACAGGCGGTGCAGCTTGCTTCACAGCTGGGCTACTACGCCCAAAGTATTGCCTATGCTAGATGCAGTTAAAAATTCTTATTAGATACACAGGCGGTGTAGCTTGCTTCAGAGCTGGGCTACTACGCTGACTAGCAGACACTGAAGCTTTGGAGCAGACCTCTGAGTAAATAGCTCTTCAGACTCAACCATCTGTGTTACCCCAAGCCAAAGTGTATGTAGTTTCTTACGGTTAAAAGGGGGAAGGGAGCGACCTAACCCACCTGGAATTGATGATGCCAACGTCACGTAAAACACAGCAAGGGGACTCCAAAAAGAGTCTCCATTTTTTCCAAAAATTGTGGCACAGACAGCACTTAAATGGCATCAATTTCCCCAGAGTTGCTTAAAACGGTTGGTGAGGTAATTTTACCAAATCCTCAAGCTTTTAGTCTTCCCAGGATGACACAGGGGTAGAAAAGTCGTTGCGGATCCATGATTTGTTCATCTTTATGAACGTGAGTCTGTCTACATTCTCAGTGGACAGCCGCGTGCGCTTATCTGTCAGCACACCACCAGCAGCGCTGAACACAAGTTCAGAGAGAACACTGGCTGCAGGGCATGACAAGATCTCCAAGGCGTGAGTGGCGAGCTCCGGCCATTTTTCCAGATTGGAAGCCCAAAGTGAGCAAGGGTCCAGTGACACAGTCATGGCTTCGATGTTCACTTGGAGATACTCCTGTACCATCCTCTCTAGGCGTTGACTATGTGTCAGACTTCTTGTCTCCTGTGGCCTTGCAAAGGATGGTCTAAAAAAGTGGTGAAACGATTCCACAAAATTGCTGTTACCAGCAGATACTGTGTTACTGTTACAGTTTGAGTGATGAAGACTCGACAGTCCCACGGTTGGCAAATTAGAACTGTGAGATTCACTACGTGAACCACTGGTGTTTTGTGGAAAAGCACATGTAAGATTCTGCAACAGCCTCTGCTGATACTCCTGCATGCGTGAATCCCTTTCTATGGCAGGAATTAGTTCGGCAAATTTACTTCTGTACCGGGGATCTAAGAGTGTGGCAACCCAGTAGTCGGGATTACTTCGAATTCTGACAATCCGAGGGTCATGTTGCAGGTAGTGCAGCAAGAAGGCACTCATGTGTCTTGCGCATCCAGGAGGACCAAGTCCTTGTGTTGGTAACGAGGTAAGAATCATGCTTCCTTCCTCTGCCCTCTCCCCACAACCTCGCACAACAGAAATGTGATCAAGGTCTCCCTCATCTGATGAGTCTTCCATGCCCATCGCCAGTTCGTCCTCCACTTCTTCCTCAGCTCCTGCACCTTCCTCAACAGTTTGGCTGCTACCATGCACCCAGGTTAATCCCTCTCCCCCACCCTCCCATGCCTGCCGCCTTGGTGCTGCCGACCGTCTGGACCTTGGAGATGTTATCCCTTCCGCATACGACTCCTCCTCTACTTCCTCCACCTCCTCTTGTCCCACCACCTGACTCCGAATTCTGTTTAACGTGTGCTCCAGCATGTAAATCACCGGAATAGTCATGCTGATAATGACATCATCAGCACTAAACATCTTCGTCGCCATTTCAAAACTGTGCAGAAGGGTGCATAGGTCCCTGATCTGAGACCACTCCTGCAGCGTGATTTGCCCCACCTCTGGATCTCGTTGGCCCAGGCTATACGTCAGAACGTATTGCACCAGGGCTTGTTGGTGCTGCCACAGTCGCTGCAACATGTGCAGAGTTGAATTCCACCGTGTCGGCACATCGCATTTCAGCCGGTGAACTGGCAGGCCCAACGACTTCTGTAGAAATGTAAGTCGTTGAGCTGCGGGATGCGAACGGCGGAAGTGAGCACACAGCGACCGTGGCCTCTGCAGAAGGCCATCTAGTCCGGGATAGCGGGCTAAAAATTGCTGGACAACCAGGTTCAACACGTGAGCCATACAAGGCACGTGTGTGACATTGCCCCGGCGAAGGGCCGCACCCAGGTTTGCAGCATTGTCGCACACGGCCTTCCCTGGTTTCAGGTCCAGTGGAGACAACCATTCATGAAATTGGTTCTCCAGAGCTGACCACAACTCCTCAGCTGTGTGACTCACATTTCCCAGACATTTCAAAGTAAACACCGCTTGATGCCGTTGAGCCCTACTGCCAGCATAGTAAGGAGGTGTGCAGGATTCCTTCTGCGCAGTTAGAAAGCGGGTAGCATTACCAGATAGGCTTTGGGTGCAGGTGGAGGACCGAGAGGAGGTTGAGGAGGCAGAAGCAGTGGAGGAGCTTCTAGATAAAGAGGATTGACACACAACTCGTGGGTACGGCAAGACTTGGACAGCAGCCCCTTGTCCTGCTGTCACCATAGTTACCCAGTGCCCAATCAGCGACATGTAACGCCCCTGTCCATGCCTACTCATCCAAGTGTCTGTGGTGAAATGCACCCTGTCACACACAGAGTTTCTCAAAGAAGCGGTGATGTTGTGTGCGACATGCTGGTGTAGCGCAGGCACACCTTTCTTTGAGAAGTAGTGCCGACTGGGCATCTGGTACTGGGGCACTGCGACGGACATAAGGTGTCGAAAATCCTCTGTGTCCACCAGGCGGAAAGGCAGCATTTCTGTAGCCAAAAGCTTGCAGATGGTGAAATTCAACCTCTTAGCTTTGTCATGGCTATGAAGAAATGGTCTTTTACTTGTCCACATCTGAGGGACCGAGGGCTGGCTGTTGTGCTTAGACGGGGTTGAGTAGGGTGTCCCCGGCAAACTGTCGGTCTGTGAGGAAGATGCAGGCGGAAAAGTTAGGTTGCCTTGATCCAAAAGTGGTGCTCTCGATGTCGGAGAGCGCTCAACACCAGCTGGTGTTTCCACTTCCAAATGAAATGATGACCTGCCAATCACACTGGCTGTTGCGGGTAAAGAGGTGGCAGGTCTGCGTCCAAAAACATGTGTGACTGCTGTCCCCCCTGTCACAGAGGATGAAGAGGCCGCGAATCCACAAGACGGTGGTTGGCCCGGCCCACTAGGCTGCATTGTATCACAGTGAGCTTTCCACTGCAACTTATGCTTTATATCCATGTGACGGTTCATGCATGAAGTACTCAAACTCTGGATTTTTTGGCCTCTACTTAGCTTTTGTTGACAAATATTACAGATAACACGAGTTGGGTCATCCTTATCGATCTGAAAAAATGCCCAGGCTATGCAAGGCTTAGAGCCCATGCGACCTGAAGAGCCACCACGACTTGTGGTCAGAGGCAGAGTTGTGGTTGAGGATGCAGTTGTTGACGTGCTTCCAGTACTCCGTCTCTGTCCAAGAAGGTGCAACCTAACCTCGTCATCAATAGCATCCTCCTCCACCTCCTCTGCTGACCTCATCGACTGGCTGACTGTGGGTTGACAGTAAGTGGGATCTCCAACCTCGTCATCATCACCCTGTGTGTTCTCACACCCGTCGTCCTCAGAGCCAACCTCTTCCTGCCCTGATCGAAAAGTTAAGTTGTCGCTCCAATCAGGTATTTGAGTGTCATCATCGTCTTCATCATTGTCTCCACCAACAGGAGTTACAGTTTGGAAACAAGGGTCTACATTATGCTCAGAACCTTCTTCATCTGGTCCTGGATCCGACTCATAAAGATTCTGGGCATCAGTGCAGATCATTTCCTCATCTGGATTAACAGAAGCTCTGGAGCAGACCTCCGTTTCCCAGGCTATAGTATGAGTAAACAGCTCTGCAGACTCATCTGTGTTACCCGATACTCAGATGGGCAGCTGGAGACTTGGGAGCTGTGAGGAAGCAAGTGCGATTGGGGTGACACCTCTGAGGACTGGAGTATTTGTGATGTTGAAGTTGAGGTGGAGGAGAGCACATTTGAAGGAGCACTTGATATGCGTTGAAGCACCTGCTGTTTTTGTGCCTCATCTGGAATTTGTAGCGATGGGCTTGTCCGTAAGAAAGGGATCGTATCACATTGTCCACAAAAAGAAGTAGACATCTTAGTTTGGCTGGAAGATGGTCTTTCTTCTGCAGATGTTACTGTTGCTATAACACCTACCCCAAGGACACAACCTTTTTTTCCTTTTCCAACACGCCTATTCCCCTTTCCACCAGCAGCAGGACTTTTGCCACTCATTTTGGTGGTTAACTTATTGACAACTCTGTAGTTGTTTGCACAAAAAACAATGGATGGAAACCGAGCAGAGCTGAGTGGTCAAACTGTGGTACTAGACCAAAAGGATTGGTTGGGTTAGATGCAGTAAAACAATTTTATTAGATACACAGGTGGTGTAGCTTGGTAAAGAAGAGCTACTACAATGAGTAACAGACACTGCTACAGGCCCAAAAGTATTTACTGGGCTAGATGCAGTAAAAATTGTTATTAAATACAAAGGTGGTGTAGCTTGGTACAGATGGGCTACTCCAATGAGTAACAGACACTGCTACAGGCCCAAAAGTATTTACTGGGCTAGATGCAGTAAAAAATTGTTATTAAATCCAAAGGTGGTGTAGCTTGGTACAGATGGGCTACTCCAATGAATAACAGACACTGCTACAGGCCCAAAAGTATTTACTGGGCTAGATGCAGTAAAAAATTGTTATTAAATACAAAGGTGGTGTAGCTTGGTACAGATGGGCTACTACAATGAGTAACAGACACTGCTACAGGCCCAAAAGTATTTACTAGGCTAGATGCAATAAAAAATTGTTATTAAATACAAAGGTGGTGTAGCTTGGTACAGATGGGCTACTACAATGAGTATCAGACACTGCTACCATGCCCAAAAGGTTTTACTTGGCTAGATGCAGTAAAACATTGTTATTAAATACAAAGGTGGTGTAGCTTGGTACAGATGGGCTACTAAAATGAGTAACAGACACTGCTACAGGCCCAAAAGTATTTACAGGGCTAGATGCAGTTAAAAAATTGTTATTAAATGCAAAGGTGGTATAGCTTGGTACACATGGGCTACTACAATGAGTAACAGACACTGCTACTATGCCCAAAAGGTTTTACTTGGCTAGATGCAGTAAAAAATTGTTTTTAAATACAAAGGTGGTGTAGCTTGGTACAGATGGGCTACTGCAATGAGTAACAGACACTGCTAAAGGCCCAAAAGGATTTACTGGGCTAGATGCAGTAAAAAATTGTTATTAAATGCAGAGGTTGTGTACCTTGATTCAGATGGGCTACTACAATGAGTAACAGACACTGCTACAGGCCCAAAAGGTTTTACTTGGCTAGATGCAGTAAAAAAATGTTATTAAATTCAAAGGTGGTATAGCTTGGTACAGATGGGCTACTACAATGAGTAACAAACACTGCTACAGACCCAAAGGATTTACTGGGCTAGATGCAGTAAAAAATTGTTATTAAATACAAATTTCGTGTAGCTTGGTACAGATGGGCTACTACAATGAGTAACAGACACTGCTACAGGCCCAAAAGGTTTTACTTGGCTAGATGCAGTAAAAAATTGTTATTAAATACAAAGGTGGTATAGCTTGGTACAGATGGGCTACTACAATGAGTAACAGACACTGCTACAGACCCAAAAGTATTTACTGGGCTAGATGCAGTAAAAAATTGTTACTAAATACAAAGGTGGTGTAGCTTGGTACAGATGGGCTACTACAATGAGTAACAGACACTGCTACAGGCTCAAAAGTATTTACTGGGCTAGATGCGGTAAAAAATTGTTATTAAATACAAAGGTGGTGTAGCTTGGTACAGATGGACTACTCCAATGCGTAACAGACACTGCTACAGGCCCAAAAGTATTTACTGGGCTAGATGCAGTAAAAAAATGTTCTTAAATACAAAGGTGTTGTAGCTTGGTACAGATGGGCTACTACAATGAGTAATAGACACTGCTACAGGCCCAAAAGTATTTACTGGGCTAGATGCAGTAAAAAATTGTTATTAAATACAAAGGTTGTGTAGCTTGGTACAGATGGGCTACTACAATGAGTAACAGACACTGCTAGAGGCCCAAAAGTATTTACTGGGCTAGATGCAGTAAAAAATTGTTATTAAATACAAAGGTGGCATAGCTTGGTACAGATCGGCTACTACAATGAGTAACAGACACTGATACTATGCCCTAAAGGTTTTACTCGGCTAGATGCAGTAAAAAATTGTTATTAAATACAAAGGTGGTGTAGCTTGGTACAGATGGGGTACTACAATGAGAAACAGACACTGCTACAGGCCCAAAAGTATTTACTGGGCTAGATGCAGTAAAAAATTGTTATTAAATACAAAGGTGGTGTAGCTTGGTACAGATTGGCTACTACAATGAGTAACAGACACTGCTACAGGCCCAAAAGGTTTTGCTTGGCTAGATGCAGTAAAAAAATGTTATTAAATACAAAGGTGGTATAGCTTGGTACAGATGGGCTACTACAATGAGTAACAGAAACTGCTACAGACCCAAAAGTATTTACTGGGCTAGATGCAGTAAAAAATTGTTATTAAATACAAAGGTGTTGTAGCTTGGTACAGATGGGCTACTGCAATGAGTAACAGACACTGCTACAGGCCCAAATGTATTTACTGGGCTAGATGCAGTAAAAAATTGTTATTAAATACAAAGGTGGTGTAGCTTGGTACAGATGGGCTACTACAATGAGGAACAGACACTGCTACAGGCCCAAAAGTATTTACTGGGCTAGATGCAGTAAAAAATTGTTATTAAATACAAAGGTGTTGTAGCTTGGTACAGATGGGCTACTACAATGAGTAACAGACACTGCTACAGGCCCAAAAGTATTTACTGGGCTAGATGCAGTAAAAAATTGTTATTAAATACAAAGGTGGTGTAGCTTGGTATAGATGGACCACTACAATGAGTAACAGACACTGCTACAGGCCCAAAAGTATTTACTGGGCTAGATTGCAGTAAAAAATTGTTATTAAATACAAAGGTGGTGTAGCTTGGTACAGATGGGGTACTACAATGAGAAACAGACACTGCTACAGGCGCAAATGGATTTACTGGGCTAGATGCAGTAAAAAAATGTTCTTAAATACAAAGGTGGTGTAGCTTGGTACAGATGGGCTACTACAATGAGTAACAGACACTGCTACAGGCCCAAAAGTATTTACTGGGCTAGATGCAGTAAAAAATTCTTATTAAATACAAAGGTTGTGTAGCTTGGTATAGATGGGCTACTACAATGAGTAACAGACACTGCTACAGGCCCAAAAGTATTTACTTGGCTAGATGCAGTAAAAAATTGTTATTAAATGCAAAGGTGGGGTAGCTTGGTACAGATGGGCTACTACAAAGAGTATCAGACACTGCTACTATGCCCAAAAGGTTTTACTTGGCTAGATGTAGTAAAAAATTGTTATTAAATACAAAGGTGGTGTAGCTTGGTACAGATGGGCTAATACAATGATTAACAGAAACTGCTACAGGCCCAAAAGGATTTACTGGGCTAGATGCAGTAAAAAATTGATATTAAATGCAGAAGTGGTGTAGCTTGGTACAGATGGGCTACTACAATGAGTAACAGACACTGCTACAGGCCCAAAAGGTTTTACTGGGCTAGATGCAGTAAAAAAAATGTGTTAAATACAAAGGTGGTGTAGCTTGGTACAGATGGGCTACTACAATGAGTAACAGACACTGCTACAGACCCAAAAGTATTTACTGGGCTAGATGGAGTAAAAAATTGTTATTAGATACAAAGGTGGTGTAGCTTGGTACAGATGGGCTACTACAATGAGTAACAGACACTGCTACAGGCCCAAAAGTATTTACTGGGCTAGATGCAGTAAAAAAATGTTATTAAATACAAAGGTGGTGTAGCTTGGCACAGATGGGCTACTCCAATGAGCAACAGACACTGCTACAGGCCCAAAAGTATTTACTGGGCTAGATGCAGTAAAAAATTGTTATTAAATACAAAGGTGGTGTAGCTTGGTACAGATGGGCTACTAAAATGAGTAACAGACACTGCTACAGGCCCAAAAGTATTTACTGGGCTAGATGCAGTAAAAAATTGTTATTAAATGCAAAGGTGGTATAGCTTGGTACAGATGGGCTACTGCAATGAGTAACAGACACTGCTACTATGCCCAAAAGGTTTTACTTGGCTAGATGCAGTAAAAAATTGTTATTAAATACAAAGGTGGTGTAGCTTGGTACAGATGGGCTACTACAATGAGTAACAGACACTGCTACAGGCCCAAAAGGATTTACTGGGCTAGATGCAGTAAAAAATTGTTATTAAATGCAGAGGTTGTGTACCTTGATTCAGATGGGCTACTACAATGAGTAACAGACACTGCTACAGGCCCAAAAGGTTTTACTTGGCTAGATGCAGTAAAAAAATGTTATTAAATTCAAAGGTGGTATAGCTTGGTACAGATGGGCTACTACAATGAGTAACAAACACTGCTACAGACCCAAAGGATTTACTGGGCTAGATGCAGTAAAAAATTGTTATTAAATACAAATTTCGTGTAGCTTGGTACAGATGGGCTACTACAATGAGTAACAGACACTGCTACAGGCCCAAAAGATTTTACTTGGCTAGATGCAGTAAAAAATTGTTATTAAATACAAAGGTGGTATAGCTTGGTACAGATGGGCTACTACAATGAGTAACAGAAACTGCTACAGACCCAAAAGTATTTACTGGGCTAGATGCAGTAAAAATTGTTATTAAATACAAAGGTGTTATAGCTTGGTACAGATGGGCTACTGCAATGAGTAACAGACACTGCTACAGGCCCAAATGTATTTACTGGGCTAGATGCAGTAAAAAATTGTTATTAAATACAAAGGTGGTGTAGCTTGGTACAGATGGGCTACTACAATGAGTAACAGACACTGCTACAGGCCCAAAAGTATTTACTGGGCTAGATGCAGTAAAAAATTGTTATTAAATACAAAGGTGTTGTAGCTTGGTACAGATGGGCTACTACAATGAGTAACAGACACTGCTACAGGCCCAAAAGTATTTACTGGGCTAGATGCAGTAAAAAATTGTTATTAAATACAAAGGTGGTGTAGCTTGGTATAGATGGGCCACTACAATGAGTAACAGACACTGCTACAGGCCCAAAAGTATTTACTGGGCTAAATTGCAGTAAAAAATTGTTATTAAATACAAAGGTGGTGTAGCTTGGTACAGATGGGGTACTACAATGAGAAACAGACACTGCTACAGGCCCAAATGGATTTACTGGGCTAGATGCAGTAAAAAATTGTTATTAAATACAAAGGTGGTGTAGCTTGGTACAGATGGGCTACTACAATGAGTAACAGACACTGCTACAGGCCCAAAAGTATTTACTGGGCTAGATGCATTAAAATTTTTTATTAAATACAAAGGTGGTGTAGCTTGGTACAGATGGGCTACTACAATGAGTAACAGACACTGCTACAGGCCCAAAAGTATTTACTGGGCTAGATGCAGTAAAAAATTGTTATTAAATACAAAGTTGGTGTAGCTTGGTACAGATGGGCTACTCTAATGCGTAACAGACACTGCTACAGGCCCAAAAGTATTTACTGGGCTAGATGCAGTAAAAAAATGTTCTTAATACAAAGGTGGTGTAGCTTGGTACAGATGGGCTACTACAATGAGTAACAGACACTGCTACAGGCCCAAAAGTATTTACTGGGCTAGATGCAGTAAAAAATTCTTATTAAATACAAAGGTTGTGTAGCTTGGTATAGAGGGGCTACTACAATGAGTAACAGACACTGCTACAGGCCCAAAAGTATTTACTTGGCTAGATGCAGTAAAAAATTGTTATTAAATGCAAAGGTGGGGTAGCTTGGTACAGATGGGCTACTACAAAGAGTATCAGACACTGCTACTATGCCCAAAAGGTTTTACTTGGCTAGATGTAGTAAAAAATTGTTATTAAATACAAAGGTGGTGTAGCTTGGTACAGATGGGCTAATACAATGATTAACAGAAACTGCTACAGGCCCAAAAGGATTTACTGGGCTAGATGCAGTAAAAAATTGATATTAAATGCAGAAGTGGTGTAGCTTGGTATAGATGGGCTACTACAATGAGTAACAGACACTTCTACAGGCCCAAAAGGTTTTACTGGGCTAGATGCAGTAAAAAAATGTGTTAAATACAAAGGTGGTGTAGCTTGGTACAGATGGGCTACTACAATGAGTAACAGACACTGCTACAGGTCCAAAAGTATTTACTGGGCTAGATGGAGTAAAAAATTGTTATTAGATACAAAGGTGGTGTAGCTTGGTACAGATGGGCTACTACAATTAGTAGCAGACACTGCTACAGGCCCAAAAGTATTTACTGGGCTAGATGCAGTAAAAAAATGTTATTAAATACAAAGGTGGTGTAGCTTGGCACAGATGGGCTACTCCAATTAGCAACAGACACTGCTACAGGCCCAAAAGTATTTACTGGGCTAGATGCAGTAAAAGATTGTTATTAAATACAAAGGTGGTGTAGCTTGGTACAGATGGGCTACTACAATGAGTAACAAACACTGCTACAGACCCAAAGGATTTACTGGGCTAGATGCAGTAAAAAATTGTTATTAAATACAAATTTCGTGTAGCTTGGTACAGATGGGCTACTACAATGAGTAACACACACTGCTACAGGCCCAAAAGGTTTTACTTGGCTAGATGCAGTAAAAAATTGTTATTAAATACAAAGGTGGTATAGCTTGGTACAGATGGGCTACTACAATGAGTAACAGACACTGCTACAGGCCCAAAATTATTTACTGGCTAGATGCAGTAAAAAATTGTTATTAAATACAAAGGTGGTTTAGCTTGGTACAGATGGGCTACTCCAATGAGTAACAGAGACTCTTACAGGCCCAAAAGTATTTACTGGGCTAGATGCAGTAAAAAATTGTTATTAAATACAAAGGTGGTGTAGCTTGGTACAGATGGGCTACTACAATGAATAACAGACACTGCTACAGGCCCAAAAGGATTTACTGGGCTAGATGCAGTAAAAAATTGTTATTAAATACAGAGGTGGTGTAGCTTGGTACAGATGGGCTACTACAATGAGTAACAGACACTGCTACACTCCCAAAAGGATTTACTGGGCTTGATGCAGTAAAACATTGTTATTAAATACAAAGGTGATATAGCTTGGTACAGATCGGCTACTACAATGAGTAACAGACACTGCTACTATGCCCAAAAGTTTTTACTTGGCTAGATGCAGTAAAAGATTGTTATTAAATACAAAGGTGGTGTAGCTTGGTACAGATGGGCTACTACCATGAGTAACAGACACTGCTACAGGCCCAAAAGTATTTACTGGGCTAGATGCAGTAAAAAATTGTTATTAAATACAAAGGTGGTGTAGCTTGGTATAGATGGGCCACTACAATGAGAAACAGACACTGCTACAGGCCCAAAAGTATTTACTGGGCTAGATGCAGTAAAAAATTGTTATTAAATACAAAGGTGGTGTAGCTTGGTACAGATGGGGTACTACAATGAGAAACAGACACTGCTACAGGCCCAAATGGTTTTACTGGGCTAGATGCAGTAAAAAATTGTTATTAAATACAAAGGTGGTGTAGCTTGGTACAGATGGGCTACTACAATGAGTAACAGACACTGCTACAGGCCCAAAATTATTTACTGGCTAGATGCAGTAAAAAATTGTTATTAAATACAAATGTGGTTTAGCTTGGTACAGATGGGCTACTCCAATGAGTAACAGAGACTCTTACAGGCCCAAAAGTATTTACTGGGCTAGATGCAGTAAAAAATTGTTATTAAATACAAAGGTGGTGTAGCTTGGTACAGATGGGCTACTACAATGAATAACAGACACTGCTACAGGCCCAAAAGGATTTACTGGGCTAGATGCAGTAAAAAATTGTTATTAAATACAGAGGTGGTGTAGCTTGGTACAGATGGGCTACTACAATGAGTAACAGACACTGCTACACTCCCAAAAGGATTTACTGGGCTTGATGCAGTAAAACATTGTTATTAAATACAAAGGTGGTATAGCTTGGTACAGATCGGCTACTACAATGAGTAACAGACACTGCTACTATGCCCAAAAGTTTTTACTTGGCTAGATGCAGTAAAAGATTGTTATTAAATACAAAGGTGGTGTAGCTTGGTACAGATGGGCTACTACCATGAGTAACAGACACTGCTACAGGCCCAAAAGTATTTACTGGGCTAGATGCAGTAAAAAATTGTTATTAAATACAAAGGTGGTGTAGCTTGGTATAGATGGGCCACTACAATGAGAAACAGACACTGCTACAGGCCCAAAAGTATTTACTGGGCTAGATGCAGTAAAAAATTGTTATTAAATACAAAGGTGGTGTAGCTTGGTACAGATGGGGTACTACAATGAGAAACAGACACTGCTACAGGCCCAAATGGTTTTACTGGGCTAGATGCAGTAAAAAATTGTTATTAAATACAAAGGTGGTGTAGCTTGGTACAGATGGGCTACTACAATGAGTAACAGACACTGCTACAGGCCCAAAATTATTTACTGGCTAGATGCAGTAAAAAATTGTTATTAAATACAAAGGTGGTTTAGCTTGGTACAGATGGGCTACTCCAATGAGTAACAGAGACTCTTACAGGCCCAAAAGTATTTACTGGGCTAGATGCAGTAAAAAATTGTTATTAAATACAAAGGTGGTGTAGCTTTGTACAGATGGGGTACTACAATGAGTAACAGACACTGCTACAGGCCCAAAAGGTTTTACTTGGCTAGATGCAGTAAAAACTTGTTATTAAATACAAAGGTGGTGTAGCTTTGTACAGATGGGCTACTCCAATGAGTAACAGACACTGCTACAGGCCCAAAAGGTTTTACTTGGCTAGATGCAGTAAAAAATTTTTATTATATACAAAGGTGGTGTAGCTTGGTACAGATGGGAACTCAATGAGTAACAGACACTGCTACTATGCCCGAAAGGTTTTACTTGGCTAGATGCAGTAAAAAATTGTTATTAAATACAAAGGTGGTGTAGCTTTCTACAGATGGGCTTCTCCAATGAGTAACAGACACTGCTACTGGCCCAAAAGGTTTTACTTGGCTAGATGCAGTAAAAAATTGTTATTAAATACAAAGGTGGTGTAGCTTGGTACAGATGGGCTACTAAAATGAGTAACAGAAACTGCTACTATGCCCAAAAGTTTTTACTTGGCTAGATGCAGTAAAAAGTTGTTATTAAATACAAAGGTGGTGTAGCTTGGTACAGATGGGCTACTACAATGAGTAACAGACACTGCTACAGGCCCAAAACGATTTAGTGGGCTAGATGCAGTAAAAAATTGTTATTAAATACAAAGGTGGTGTAGCTTGGTACAGATGGGGTTCTACAATGAGTAACAGACACTGCTACAGGCCCAAAAGTATTTACTGGGCTAGATGCAGTAAAAAGTTGTTATTAAATACAAAGGTGGTATAGCTTCGTACAGATGGGCTGCTACAATGAGTAACAGACGCTGCTACTATGCCCAAAAAGTTTTACTTGGCTAGATGCAGTAAAAAATTGTTATTAAATACAAAGGTGGTGTAGCTTTGTACAGATGGGCTACTCCAATGAGTAACAGACACTGCTACAGGCCCAAAAGGTTTTACTTGGCTAGATGCAGTAAAAAATTGTTATTAAATACAAAGGTGGTGTAGCTTGGTACAGATGGGGTACTACAATGAGTAACAGACACTGCTACAGGCCCAAAAGTATTTACTGGGCTAGATGCAGTAAAAAATTGTTATTAAATACAAAGGTGGTGTAGCTTCGTACAGATGGGCTGCTACAATGAGTAACAGACACTGCTACTATGCCCGAAAGGTTTTACTTGGCTAGATGCAGTAAAAAATTGTTATTAAATACAAAGGTGGTGTAGCTTTGTACAGATGGGCTTCTCCAATGAGTAACAGACACTGCTACTGGCCCAAAAGGTTTTACTTGGCTAGATGCAGTAAAAAATTGTTATTAAATACAAAGGTGGTGTAGCTTGGTACAGATGGGCTACTACAATGAGTATCAGAAACTGCTACTATGCCCAAAAGGTTTTACTTGGCTAGATGCAGTAAAAAATTGTTATTAAATACAAAGGTGGTGTAGCTTGGTACAGATGGGCTACTACAATGAGTAACAGACACTGCTACAGGCCCAAAAGGATTTACTGGGCCAGATGCAGTAAAAAATTGTTATTAAATACAAAGGTGGTCTAGCTTGGTATATATGGGCTACTACAATGAGTAACAGACACTGCTACAGGCCCAAAAGTATTTACTGGGCTAGATGCAGTAAAAAGTTGTTATTAAATACAAAGGTGGTGTAGCTTCGTACAGATGGGCTGCTACAATGAGTAACAGACGCTGCTACTATGCCCAAAAAGTTTTACTTGGCTAGATACAGTAAAAAATTGTTATTAAATACAAAGGTGGTGTAGCTTTGTACAGATGGGCTACTCCAATGAGTAACAGACACTGCTACAGGCCCAAAAGGTTTTACTTGGCTAGATGCAGTAAAAAATTGTTATTAAATACAAAGGTGGTGTAGCTTTGTACAGATGGGCTACTCCAATGAGTAACAGACACTGCTACAGGCCCAAAAGGTTTTACTTGGCTAGATGCAGTAAAAAATTGTTATTAAATACAAAGGTGGTGTAGCTTGGTACAGATGGGGTACTACAATGAGTAACAGACACTGCTACAGGCCCAAAAGTATTTACTGGGCTAGATGCAGTAAAAAATTGTTATTAAATACAAAGGTGGTGTAGCTTCGTACAGATGGGCTGCTACAATGAGTAACAGACACTGCTACTATGCCCGAAAGGTTTTACTTGGCTAGATGCAGTAAAAAATTGTTATTAAATACAAAGGTGGTGTAGCTTTGTACAGATGGGCTTCTCCAATGAGTAACAGACACTGCTACTGGCCCAAAAGGTTTTACTTGGCTAGATGCAGTAAAAAATTGTTATTAAATACAAAGGTGGTGTAGCTTGGTACAGATGGGCTACTACAATGAGTAACAGACACTGCTACAGGCCCAAAAGGATTTACTGGGCCAGATGCAGTAAAAAATTGTTATTAAATACAAAGGTGGTCTAGCTTGGTATAGATGGGGTACTACAATGAGTAACAGACACTGCTACAGGCCCAAAAGTATTTACTGGGCTAGATGCAGTAAAAAGTTGTTATTAAATACAAAGGTGGTGTAGCTTCGTACAGATGGGCTGCTACAATGAGTAACAGACGCTGCTACTATGCCCAAAAAGTTTTACTTGGCTAGATACAGTAAAAAATTGTTATTAAATACAAAGGTGGTGTAGCTTTGTACAGATGGGCTACTCCAATGAGTAACAGACACTGCTACAGGCCCAAAAGGTTTTACTTGGCTAGATGCAGTAAAAAATTGTTATTAAATACAAAGGTGGTGTAGCTTGGTACAGATGGGGTACTACAATGAGTAACAGACTCTGCTACAGGCCCCAAAGTATTTACTGGGCTAGATGCAGTAAAAAATTGTTATTAAATACAAAGGTGGTGTAGCTTTGTACAGATGGGCTACTCCAATGAGTAACAGACACTGCTACTGGCCCAAAAGGTTTTACTTGGCTAGATGCAGTAAAAAATTGTTATTAAATACAAAGGTGGTGTAGCTTGGTACAGATGGGCTACTACAATGAGTAACAGAAACTGCTACTATGCCCAAAAGGTTTTACTTGGCTAGATGCAGTAAAAAATTGTTATTAAATACAAAGGTGGTGTAGCTTGGTACAGATGGGCTACTACAATGAGTAACAGACACTGCTACAGGCCCAAAAGGATTTACTGGGCTAGATGCAGTAAAAAATTGTTATTAAATACAAAGGTGGTGTAGCTTGGTACAGATGGGGTACTACCATGAGTAACAGACACTGCTACAGGCCCAAAAGTATTTACTTGGCTAGATGCAGTAAAAAGTTGTTATTAAATACAACGGTGGTGTAGCTTCGTACAGATCGGCTGCTACAATGAGTAACAGACACTGCTACTATGCCCAAAAAGTTTTACTTGGCTAGATGCAGTAAAAAATTGTTATTAAATACAAAGGTGGTGTAGCTTTGTACAGATGGGCTATTGCAATGAGTAACAGACACTGCTACAGGCCCAAAAGGATTTACTGGGCTAGATGCAGTAAAAAATTGTTATTAAATACAAAGGTGGTGTAGCTTGGTACAGATGGGATGCTACAATGAGTAACAGACACTGCTACAGGCCCAAAAGTATTTACTGGGCTAGATGCTGTAAAAAATTGTTATTAAATACGAAGGTGGTGTAGCTTGGTACAGATGGGCTACTCCACTGACTACCAGACACTGCTGCTATGCCCAAAAGGTTTTACTTGGCTAGATGCAGTAAAAAAATGCTATTAAATACAAAGGTTGTGTAGCTTGGTACAGATGGGCTACTACAATGAGTAACAGACACTGCTACAGGCCCAAAAGTATTTGCTGGGCTAGATGCAGTAAAAAATTGTTAATAAATACAAAGATGGTGTAGCTTGGTACAGATGGGCTACTACAATGAGTAACAGACACTGCTACAGGCCCAAAAGGATTTACTGGGCTAGATGCAGTAAAAATTTGTTATTAAATACAAAGGTGGTGTAGCTTGGTACAGATGGGCTACTCCACTGACTACCAGACACTGCTACTATGCCCAAAAGGTTTTACTTGGCTAGATGCAGTAAAAAATTGTTATTAAATACAAAGGTGGTGTAGCTTGGTACAGATGGGCTACTCCAATGAGTAACAGACACTGCTACTATGCCTAAAAGGTTTTACTTGGCTAGGTGCAGTAAAAAATTGGTATCAGATACACAGGTGGTGTAGCTTGCAACACAGATAGGCTTCTCCACTGACTAACACACACTGCTAGAGGCCCAAAAGGATTGGCTTAGCTAGATTAGCCAAATGCTGTGAAAAACACTTGCACAGCACTGGCACAGACCTGCCTGGCAAAAAGTGCTAGGAACTGCTGTAACCTATCCCTCAAAAGGGCTGCAATTACAACTAGTCCCTACTATTGTTGAGCCACCCCCGTAGTGTTCGGGTTCGGTTCGGTTCGTCGAACACCGGGATGTTCGAGGAACTGTTCGTCGAACTGTTCGTCGAACACCTTAGAACACCGTCGACCACCGTTAAAACCAATGGCAGGCAAACAAAAACACATAGAAACACATAGAAAACACCTGCAAAGGTGTCCAAAAGCTGACAAACTGCTCAGAAGACACTCTCTTTAAAAAAGCCGGCCGGCAAATTCAGCAGCGGCATACACCGGTACCCGACAATTTAGACAAGAAGGAATAGAGCATCACACATAGATTAGATAGATAGAAACATGTCAGTCACACATATAAGAAGCACAGTGACAGTGTTGGTTACTGCTCTTGTCATTTAGTGTAAAGGATTTATTAAAAAAAATATTAGTGTTTTCATGCACCGTCTCTTTAAAAAAGCCGGCCGGCAATTCAGCATCTGTACCCAACAATTTAGAACAGAAAGAATAGAGCTTCACACATAGATTAGATAGATAGAAACATGTCAGCCACATATATAATAAGTACAGTGATAGTGTTGCTTACTGTACTTGTCATTTAGTGTAAAGGATTTATTTAAAAAAATAATAGTGTTTTCATGCACTGTCTCTTTAAAAAAGCCGGCCGGCAATTCAGCAGCGGTACCCGACAATTTAGAACAGAAAGATAGAGCATCACACATAGATTAGATAGATAGAAACATGTCAGTCACATATATATGAAGTACAGTGATAGTGTTGGTTACTGTACTTGTCATTTAGTATTAAAATAAAGGATTTATTATTAAAAAAATTGGCGTGGGGTTCCCCTTAATTTTAGGCTCTAGCGGAGGTTAAGCAGACGGCTGGGGCAGATGTTTGAAGCCTGGGAAGGGGGTAATACCCACGGAGCTTCCCAGGCTACTAATATCAGCCCCCAGCTGAATACATAGCCTTTACTAGCTATTAAAATGGGGGACCCCCCCAAAGAAATGACGTGGGGTCCCCCCTAATTTAATAGCTAGCAAAGGCTAGGCAGACAGCTGGGGGCTGATATTAATAGCCCAGGAAGGGAGCCATGAATATTGGCCCCCTCCCAGGCTAGAAACACCAGCCGTCAGCCGCCCCAGAAATGGCGCATTCATAGGATGCGCCAATTCTGGCACTTAGCCTCGCTCTTCCACGCTGCCCTGGTGCGGTGGCAGTGGGTAATAGGGTTGGGGTTGATGTCAGCTTATAATGCCAGCTGACATCAATCCCAGGTTAGTAATGGAGAGGCGTCTATAAGACACCCCCATTACTAAACCCATAGTCAAAGTTAAAAAAAACACAAACACCCAGAATAAAGTCCTTTAATTGAAATAAAGACACAATCCTTTATTGTTCTAAATTAAACCATACTTACCATCACGCCCATTCCAGCTGAAGCCAACGATCTCCTGCAATAAAAGAAAAATAATAAAGCAACCTCATCCTTACCTTTCCATGGTTCCCACGACAGCTTCAGCTCTGCTACATCGAGATGACAGGCTGGACCGCAGCAGAACGCTGCCATCCAGCCTGCCATCTCGCAGACACTGAGAAGCGCAGGCTTGCTTGCGCTGCTCAGCGTCTCTCTGTGACGACATCCAGATGAGCCGAGTTCATGTCCAATGAACTCGGCTCACCTCATGCACGTCACTGACAGCGTGGGAAAATTCTCACGCTGAAGCGCTGATTGCAGGAGAATTTTCCCACGCTGTCAGTGACGTGCAGGAGGTGAGCTGAGTTCATTGGACATGAGCTCACCTCATGCACATCACTGACAGCGTGGGAGAATTCTCCTGCACTCAGCACTTCAGCGTGAGAATTTTCCCACGCTGTCAGTGACGTGCATGAGGTGAGCCGAGTTCATTGGACATGACCTCGGCTCATCTGGATGCCGTCACAGCGAGACAGTGAGGAGCGCAAGCATGCCTGCGCTTCTCAGTGTCTGCGGGATGACAGACTGGATGGCAGCGTTCTGCTGCGGTCCAGCCAGTCATCTCGATGTAGCAGAGCTGAAGCTGTCGTGGGAACCATGGAAAGGTAAGGATGAGGTTGGTTTATTATTTTTCTTTTATTGCAGGAGATCGTTGGCTTCAGCTGGAATGGGTGTGATGGTAAGTATGGTTTAATTTAGAACAATAAAGAATTGTGTCTTTATTTCAATTAAAGGACTTTATTCTGGGTGTTGTGTTTTTTTTAAATACTTTACTAGAAATTCATGGCGGTCATGTCTAATACTGGCGTGACCCCATGAATTTTGGGCTTGGGGCCAGCTGATAATACCAAGCTGGCCCTAACCCCTTTATTACCCAGTGAGCCACCGCACCAGGGCCCTGGATGAGTTGGGTACAGCGCCAGAAGATGGCGCTTCTATGAACGCGCCATTTTCCGGGGTGGCTGCGGACTGCAATTTGTAGCGGGGGGGGGGCCCAGAAAGCTTGGGCCTCCCTGCGCTGCAGATTCCAGCCCCCAGCTGCCTTGTTGTACCTGGCTGGACACAAAAATAGGGCGAAGCCCCACGTACTTTTTTTTAAATTATTTCATGAAATTCATGAAATAATTAAGAAATAAAGGCCTTCCCTATATTGTTGTGTCCGGCCAGGTACAAATAGGCAGCTGGTGGTTGGGGGCAGCCCGTTCCTGCCTGCTGTACCTGGCTGGACACAAATATAGTGCGAAGCCCCACTTCAATTTTTTTTAATTATTTCATGAAATTCATGAAATAATTAAGAAAAAAAGGGCTTCCCTATATTGTTGTGTCCGGCCAGGTACAAATAGGCAGCTGGTGGATGGGGGCAGCCCGTTCCTGCCTGCTGTACCTGGCTGGACACAAATATAGTGCGAAGCCCCACTTCAATTTTTTTTAATTATTTCATGAAATTCATGAAATAATTAAGAAAAAAAGGGCTTCCCTATATTGTTGTGTCCGGCCAGGTACAAATAGGCAGCTGGTGGATGGGGGCAGCCCGTTCCTGCCTGCTGTACCTGGCTGGACACAAATATAGTGCGAAGCCCCACTTCAATTTTTTTAAATTATTTCAGGAAATTCATGAAATAATTTAAAAAAAATTGACGTGGGGCTTCGCACTATATTTGTGTCCAGCCAGGTACAGCAGGCAGGAACGGGCTGCCCCCAACCACCAGCTGCCTATTTGTACCTGGCCGGACACAACAATATAGGGAAGGCCTTTTTTTCTTAATTATTTCATGAATTTCATGAAATAATTAAAAAATACGTGGGGCTTCGCACTATTTTTGTGTCCAGCCAGGTACAATTAGGCAGCTGGGGGCTGGAATCCGCAGCGCAGGGAGGCCCAAGCTTTCTGGGCCACCCCCGCTGCAAATTGCAGTCCGCAGCCACCCCGGAAAATGGCGCGTTCATAGAAGCGCCATCTTCTGGCGCTGTACCCAACTCATCCAGGGCCCTGATGCGGTGGCTCACTGGGTAATAAAGGGGTTAGGGCCAGCTTGGCATTATCAGCTGGCCCTAAGCCCGAAATTCATGGGGTCACGCCAATATTAGACATGACCACCATGAATTTCTAGTAAAGTATTTAAAAAAAACACAACACCCAGAAAAAAGTCCTTTAATTGAAATAAACACACAATTCTTTATTGTTCTAAATTAAACCATACTTACCATCACGCCCATTCCAGCTGAAGCCAACGATCTCCTGAAATAAAAGAAAAATAATAAAGCAACATCATCCTTACCTTTCCATGGTTCCCATGACAGCTTCAGCTCTGCTACATCGAGATGACAGGCTGGACCGCAGCAGAACGCTGCCATCCAGCCTGTCATCCCGCAGACACTGAGAAGCGCAGGCTTGCTTGCGCTCCACAGTGTCTCTCTGTGAGGGCATCCAGATGAGCCGAGTTTATGTACAATGAACTCGGCTCACCTCATGCACGTCACTGACAGCGTGGGAAAATTCTCCTGCACTCAGCGCTTCAGCGTGGGAGAATTCTCACACTGAAGCGCTGAGTGCAGGAGAATTCTCCCACGCTGTCAGTGACGTGCAGGAGGTGAGCTGAGTTCATTGGACATGAGCTCACCTTATGCACGTCACTGACAGCGTGGGAGAATTCTCCTGCACTCACCGCTTCAGCGTGAGAATTTTCCCACGCTGTCAGTGACGTGCATGAGGTGACCCGAGTTCATTGGACATGAACTCGGCTCATCTGGATGTCGTCACAGAGAGACGCTGAGCAGCGCAAGCAAGCCTGCGCTTCTCAGTGTCTGCGGGATGAGAGGCTGGATGGCAGCGTTCTGCTGCGGTCCAGCCTGTCATCTCGATGTAGCAGAGCTGAAGCTGTCGTGGGAACCATGGAAAGGTAAGGATGAGGTTGCTTTATTATTTTTCTTTTATTGCAGGAGATCGTTGGCTTCAGCTGGAATGGGCGTGACGGTAAGTATGGTTTAATTTAGAACAATAAAGGATTGTGTCTTTATTTCAATTAAAGGACTTTATTCTGGGTGTTTGTGTTTTTTTTAACTTTGACTATGGGGTTAGTAATGGGGGTGTCTTATAGACGCCTCTCCATTACTAACCTGGGCTTGATGTCAGCTGGCATTATAAGCTGACATCAACCCCAACCCTATTACCCCCTGCCACCGCACCAGGGCAGCGTGGAAGAGCGAGGCTAAGTGCCAGAATTGGCGCATCCTATGAATGCGCCATTTCTGGGGCAGCTGACGGCTGGTGTTTCTAGCCTGGGAGGGGGCCAATATTCATGGCCCCCTTCCTGGGCTATTAACATCAGCCCCCAGCTGTCTGCCTAGCCTTTGCTAGCTATTAAATTAGGGGGGACCCCATGTCATTTTTTTTGGGGGGTCCCCCATTTTAATAGCTAGTAAAGGCTATGTATTCAGCTGGGGGCTGATATTAGTAGCCTGGGAAGCTCCGTGGGTATTACCCCCTTCCCAGGCTTCAAACATCTGCCCCAGCCGTCTGCTTAACCTCCGCTAGAGCCTAAAATTAAGGGGAACCCCACGCCAATTTTTTTAATAATAAATCCTTTATTTTAATACTAAATGACAAGTACAGTAACCAACACTATCACTGTACTTCATATATATGTGACTGACATGTTTCTATCTATCTAATCTATGTGTGAAGCTCTATTCTGTCTGTTATAAATTGTCGGGTACCGCTGCTGAATTGCCGGCCGGCTTTTTTAAAGAGACGGTGCATGAAAACACTATTATTTTTTTTTGATAAATCCTTTACGCTAAATGACAAGTACAGTAAGCAGCACTTTCACTGTACTTCGTATATATGTGGCTGACATGTTTATATCTATCTAATCTATGTGTGAAGCTCTATTCTTTCGGTTCTAAATTGACGGGTACCGGTGTATGCCGCTGCTGAATTGCCCGCTTTTCATGTTTCACTGTTGGCACTGTTCCCATCGATTTGGGCAATCACTGTAATGCCACAACCACCATGGCTGTGGCATTACAGTGAGTGGCAGACAATCCCTGCATGATTGGTGCTCTAAATAGCGCCAGACATGCAGGACACGCTTTTGGTGCACGAACAGTTATCGAACATAACCTCGAACAGCCGAATTTTTCGCAAATCGTTCGGGTTCGTCGAACAACTCGAACACCGCCCAAAACAGCTCGAATTTGAGATTGGCGAACAGTTCTAGTCGAACACCGCTCATCTCTAGTCCCTACTCCCTAAACCTATCTGTCTATTTAAGAGCAAATTCACTTGCAATTCACACAGTTACAAAGTATAGCGCCCACAGCAGCAGCGGTGCCGTCTAACACTCAGCTGCAGCAGTGAGAAAATGGTGGCGACGGGGAAAATGGCTGGGTCTTATAGGGCAAGGACATGTGACATACACAGCCAATGACACATGCCCTTGCTTGTGTGAAAAAAAAGCACTTTGCTGCGTGTGTGCGCTGCTGAATGCTGATAGGCTGACAGACTGCACCTCCCCACTGTAAATGCGGGAAAGAAAAAAAAATGGAGATCGGCATTATTTCTGCAGAGATCCATCCCCTGCCCCTCCCCCCGCCCACTCTACACTGAAACTGTCTATTAACATTGATTAACAGTATTACTGTGAAAAAATGCAGTTACGATTTTGGTGCACAAACAGCAGGATTTTTTGCAAATTGTTCGGGTTCGTCGAACGGCTCGAGCACCGCCCAAAACAGCTCGAATTTGAGATTGGCGAACAGTTCGAGTCGAACACCGCTCATCTCTATTTAGGACTGGGCCATTTACCCCTCTTCCTTCCTGACCAACCACATTTTTTAGCTTTTTTGTACATGTGGTTTAAAGAGCTCTACATTTTTTTCTCATTCACATATTCAAAGAGTTTTTGTATTTTTATTTTCAAGATAAATGGCTCTTCATTTCAATATTATTTTCATACTTTATTATTTTCATCTTTTTGCTGATATCAAGCAATACCGGTGCTAAAATAAAGGAAATATGTAATTTGATTTATTTATTTTTTTATGATGACATTGGTCCACTAAAATAGATTTTGGAATTTGTTCTCTTTTCTGTAACAATTATTTTTATAAATCGGACACTTTTTTTTCAACAGGGGAGGCCAAGTAACAACCATTTGGATTGGCAGTGGCTTTTTTTATTTATTTTGTTTTACTTACCTTTTATGTATTTATTTTTTAATTTATATTTCATTTTTGTCACCTATTGTGCCCCCATTTAGGTAATAAAATATCTTTGGGGGGGCATTTTAACATTTAAATACATTTTTTTTTTTAAACCAAATGATTTTTCCTGTAACTGGGGCTTGCAAAATAGCCCCTGTTACAGGAGAAATGCAGTCTCCTATCATAGCATAGAAGGGCTGAATGTCTCTACTACAACTAGTGACAAATGATGTCAAACTGGCATCAGTTGTCTTCAGGCCTCTTCACTAGTTCTTAATATTAAACTGTTACGCAGGATCAAAAAACGCAAAATGTAGTATTTTCTGATCCGGTTCTTTGAAGGCACCAGCGCTGTAGCTGATGTGCTGATTGATTGTGAACGATCACATAGAAAACTATGGTACCCATTCTAGCATCTGTTACCATCCAGTGTTTTAGTGTCACGCTCGAGGGAAAACAGCCAAATCGCCATATTTATGGGAACTCAAACCCAGCCTTACATGTGAAAAATGAAGATTATACAGCTATTGTATATCAACAGTACAAACTGCAGAACAATCGCAAAAATCATAAAAAAGCAAGTTATAATACCATCAGTGCCTATATAATGACACCTAATATCCAAATAACAAAGCTTTAACATGGCCAAATAATTATTCCCTATAGTGACATATAGGAAACCTGTCACGTTGCACACATAGTCCTATCTGGGAATAGCATATTATAGAGAACAGGAAGCTGAGCAAAATGATATATAGGTTTCTGGGAAAAGTTTCAGTAAAACTTGCATTTTATTCTTTGAAATCCCTGGTGTTTGTATGCAAATGAGTCCAGTGGGTGGTCCTACTCAGTGATTGACAGCTCTCTCTGCATGCAGACATACAGGGATGTCTGTCAGCCACTGTGTAGGACCGCCCACTCGACTCATATATGTACAAACACAAGGGATTTCAATGAATAAAATGCAAGGTTTACTGAAACATTTCCAAGTAAAATGTACATACTTGTATATCAGTCAGGATGCTTCATAATATCATACTTGCAGATCAGATACCATTTTCACCATTGGAGGATCCCTTTAATAATACCGTCATACTTTTCCTACATAGCACTACTATACAAAATCTAAATAAAAGTGATCAGAACATCGTTGCCAATCCAAGTATTATAGGCTTGTAGTTTGATGTACCCTAAGAATGATCCTGGAAGTCTCCTCATCCCCATTCTTCCTGTAACTTAGCCCTCATCGTGGACAGACAAAAATGCAAGATTAGAGTGAATACCACAGTTTTAATTTGGTGAAAAGACTTGTTAATATTGGACAAGGTTCCACCAAATGAAAGCAAAATTACGAAATTATATTTTATATGGCACTTACAGTAGATGCCACAACCAAAATGAAGAAAAAAGGACATCTCCTGGCCAACACTAAAGAGCCACGCAGGCAACATGATGTTTGAATAAAGAGATTTTCGAAATTTTGCCAAATTAGGTTGTCAAAGTCTTTAGAGCATAAGTATCTTGTCTAAATTTACATTGCGTCATAAACTTTTTAAAATCTAACCATTACCATTGAAGCCTTTAAAACAGGACTTGATAGCAAGAGTCAACAGCAATAACTGTAAGCCATTAGTCTCTTGAGTGTAGCCTGCAGGGCCGGCGTCAGCACCCGGCGCACCCTGGCAAACGCCAGGGCCCTGAGCAGGCAGAGGGGCCCACTGATGGTCGCGCACCCCGCTGGGCTATGGGCGGAGGAGAGCGGTGTCAGCGCCCACCCTTCTCCGCCTCTTGCTCAGGGCCCCGGCAGCTGGATACTTACCTCTCCCCGTGCCTCCGCAGATCAGCTGTCTTCCTGCTCTGCGCTCCCTGTGACGTCTCAGGTCAGAGGGCGCGGTGACGTCTTTACACCACGCCCTCCCCTGAGCCGTCACAGGGAGCGCTGAGCGGGAAGACGCTGACAACGCTGGAGTTCGGACCCGAGCAGCGGGCAGCAGGTAGCAGGTGAGGAGAAGGGAGGTGAGTATTTGATTTTTTTTTTAATGTATGGAGCCATGGGGCAGTATAAAGAGAAGGGGGGGGGGGTGGCATCCTCCATGGAGCATTGTAAAGAGAGGGGGGGACATCCTGCATGGGGCATTGTAAAGAGGGGGGGGTGACATCCTGCATGGGGCATTATAAGGTGGGGAACAGCCTGCATGGGGCATTATAAAGGGGGGGGGCAGCCTGCATAGTGCATTATGTGGGGGGAACAGCCTGCATGGAGCATTATAAGAGGGGGGCAGCCTGTATGGGGCATTATGTGGGGGGTAACAGCCTGCATGGAGCATTAAAAGGGGGGGCCTGTATGGGGCATTATGTGGGGGGTAAAAGCCTGCATGGAGCATTATAAGGGGGGGACAGCCTGTATGGGGCATTATGTGGGGGGTAACAGCCTGCATGCAGCATTATATGGGGGCCAGTATCCTGTATGGAGCGTTATAAGGGGACCGGTATCCTGTATGGAGCGTTATAAGGGGACCGGTATCCTGTATGGAGCGTTATATGGGGGCCAGTATCCTGTATGGAGTTTTATAAGGGGACCAGTATCCTGTATGGAGCGTTATATGGGGGCCAGTATCCTGTATGGAGCTTTATAAGGGGACCAGTATCCTGTATGGAGCGTTATATGGGGGCCAGTATCCTGTATGGAGTTTTATAAGGGGACCAGTATCCTGTATGGAGCATTATATGGGGGCCAGTATCCTGTATGGAGCTTTATAAGGGGACCAGTATCCTGTATGGAGCCTTATATGGGGGCCAGTATTCTGTATGGAGCCTTATATGGGGGCCAGTATTCCGCATGGAGCCTTATATGGGGGTCAGTATTCCGCATGGAGCCTTATATGGGGGCCAGTATTCCGTATGGGGCCTTATATGGGGGCCAGTATTCCTTATGGGGCCTTATATGGGGGCCAGTATTCCGTATGGAGCCTTATATGGGGGCCAGTATTCTGTGTGGAGCGATTCACCGGTTTCTGAGCTATTGTGGAATTTACAATAGATATCACTCATGTAATGTAAGAAGTGAAATCTTTGCATTGTACTATATATATATATATATATATATATATATATATATATATATATAATTTCTCCGCCGTATCTCTGCATCATGAATCGTGGTATGTGTTAAAGGGGCCCACTGAGACTCTTTCACCCGGGGCCCAGAAAAACCTGGAGCCGGCCCTGGTAGCCTGCATGTCCCAGTGGACATTCTGGATTCACCCATATAGTCATTGTGCCTCCTCCAATCCATGCCACCTCTCCTTTCCTAGCATGTTTTTTTTTAACGGTCTTCAGCTTGATCTTGAGCTATGGCGACTTGATGGATGAATGATTTGTAGGAAGCAAGCTTAGATAGATCCAACATGGTCTTTCCTGTCGTTATTTTGATAGTATCAAGCCATCGGGTTGCTTGTCTTCCTCTTCGCCTTGTTCCTTCTATTCTTCCAACCATGATGTCGTTCTAAAGTGATTGCTCTCTTCTTATGATGTGTCCAAAATAGGCAAGTCGTAGCTTGGTGATCTTCGCTTTGAGTGACATATCTGGCTTGATTTGTTTCTAGTATGTTGATGAATTAAATCACCAGAGTTTACTTGCCCGCTCCATAAAAAACACTAGGAGTAGACACCATCACAATCAGTGGGAAACATTAGATCACCATTTCCTCTATATCGTCCATGTAGAAGTGATAGTAGTAGAGACAGTGACAACTACCGCTGCAATCGCATCATTAGTTTTTTTAGCTACGAGCGTAGTTCTATTGCCTAAAAAATGGCAGACAATGGCAAATCCCATATAAAGTAATTGTCCGATCAAACAGTCGCTTTAATTTTGCTTACGTTTTTTGAAAGTTTCCGCCTAATTCAAGCATGCTATAAATTAAGAATTTCAGACCAAATGTTCAGGAAAGTATTGATCCCTTCTCTTAAGATCGATATGATATTGCTAATGAAGGCTTTGTACTATAATGCATCCGGAGCCTAGTCATTCTGCTTCTTGAGATGGCAACAGAAATGGTGCCCTTTACATTCATTATGCCCGCACCACTATATACTGCAGGAGATTGGAGGAAGATATAGAAGACTGACTTTGTCGCTTTGATCATTATAACACCCGCTAGCCAGGTCTGCTTAAGGCTTTTCAGTAAGACAATTAATATGTCTTATAGTAATTTCCTACATTTTAATCCCGCTACACGAGACAAGTTGTCTTTTTCTGCCTCATTATACTGTACTCGCAGCATTGAACACTATTTAGATGGAGAATAAAGTTCTCTGCTCATTATATATTCAGTGCTTTTTACATATTCTATGTGGCCCATTTCCAACAATCACATATCATACGGTGCCATTTAAATCTATGTCTATACGAGTTTTTTCCATCTAACCATATATCCAGAAATGTTATCAAGTACTGCTCAGGGTATGTGCCTCAGGGTGTACAATAACATGCTACAATTATCTATTTAAAGGGGTTGTCCATTTATCTCTTTTTGTTAGGTAGATAAAGACTAATGGGCTGATTATAGGTTACATCAATCCACCCGTAATGAGCAACTGTAATCGGTAGAGGAACATGTCAGCGAGCATTTATTGTCTCACATTAATTTATGATCTCATATTTGCCAACTGTTTATATTAAGTGTCTGGAAGCCATCATTGAAAGAGGATTTTCATCCCTTATAGCCCCGACTCCTTTTCCAGGCCACAGCTCTTCCATGCCATCTTACCATCTGCTCTGAATATACAGGATGGCCCATAGAAAAGTAGCCTGCTGAATTTCAAGCAGAACTTTGGCTGTTCTGCCCGATGGATACCTAGGTTTCTTCATAATTGCAACAGAGTCAATTTCCGAACCAGATTCGGAATACAACATATATCTGGTGGTTTTGTTCCTGGTTATTTGTTGGTGGAGGCATCTTGAGTTTCTTGAATCAATCAATTTCACACAATCGCTATTCGCTGTTCCAGGGAGAACACAATCTTTTTGACACTATTTGCACAGAAGGACTGAATAGGAAGGCAAAATCTAGCTGGAACACTGCACCTAGGGCGATACTATATTGCTAAACAGAGAAGAACAAGGGGCTAAGGCCTCCTCCAAAGAGAATGGCTTTGGTTTTGGAGGTGGGCTACTTTTTCATGGGCTATCCTGTGTAACATTGAAATTGCAACACCAAGAGGGAAATTTGTGGACTTAAGGAAATTACAAGATGGATAGACATTTATTGATATGTAAATGATAAAAATGGAAACAATTTATTCAGTATCGAGGATGAGCACCATATGCAGAAATCCTTCACTTACAGCCTTGCCTTCTATTAATGAGGGTATTAAGGGCTGTCTAAGGAATGTTCTGCCAAGATAAATGCACTGGGCGTGGTGCAAAATTTGGAACTGGGCCCCCCATGTTCATCAGATGTATGGGCCCTTGTAGCCAGATCCTGTGTGAGCCCCAGCATAACCTCCTAAATACAGTATGAGACCCCGCATAGCTCCCTAGCTCCAGTATGAGCCCCCGCATAGCCTCCTAGATATAGTATGAGCCCCCACATAGCTCCTTAGATACAGTATGAGCCCCCACATAGCCTCAGAGATACAGTATGAGCCACCACATAACCTCCTAGATACAGTATGAGCCCCTCATAGCTTTTTAGATACAGTATGAGCCCCTCATAGCCTCTTAGATACAGTATGAAGGCCTGCATAGCTCTTTGTATTCAATTTAGATTAAAAACATTTTGAATTTTTAAGTGGATAAATTTGTTAGCTAATTATTGATTATCCTCGGATATACATCTGTTTTTTGTAAACTGGTCCACACACACACACATAGACACTCACTCACGCAAACAAACGTATACACACACAGTCACACACATAAACACACACATGCAGTCAGACACACGCAGTCATGCACACATGCAGTGACACAATCAGTCACGCATGCAGTCATGGACACACGCAGTCTTGTACACACACGCAGTCACGTGCACAGGCAGACATAAACATATGATACATATAAACTGACATATCGCAGACATACACAGATAAATACAATCATATATGCACACATAGACAAACTAGGGGTATATTTACATTTAGAAGCAGCAGATGTCACTCACTTTCCCCCAGCTTGGCTCCCGTTCAGATCCTCTCCAGTGGGAAGCAGCAGTACAGGGCGCATGATGCAACTTAAGCGGACACAACCACATACAAGGCGATGTCTTCTAGCTGTGACGCAGCCGGGCCAGAACGCAAACAAGTTTAAAGGTACAGTACTGGCTCGGTCGAAGAAGAATCAAGCAGCCCTACACAGCTGCTGGGGGAGCAGCACGGGACCCCCGGCCCAGCCCACCCCTGCCTACCAGGATATGTGCGCCTCATCGGCGGCACACAAAACATTACAATGAGGGCAATCTGGCCTCCCCCCCTGGAGCCTCGGGCCCTGGGCGGTAGCCCAGATTGCTGTCATTATAATCCGCCTATGCCCCTAATGCATGAGCCTGGTCGCCAGGAGCATGGCACTCGTTCCATGATCAGATCAATGTAGTGTCGAGCTGTTAGTGTACCTGGAATGAAGACTAGAGGGGTCCGGTTACAGTACATTATGCCACCTTACACCATAATCTCAGTGTGACCATCCCTCAGTAAGGCCTCTTCATGGCATTACCCACATGGTTATAACAGATTCGAACAATGACACATAGTGATCCATTCTGTACTGCAAGTAAAATTAGATGTCAAAGCTATCATGGTGCAGAACAAGACAGCAATGTAAGCTGGAATAGAGGTCTATCCTCTTCAGCAATGAGTCCTGCTTTTGTCTTGGATTTGCAGTGATACCCGGAGATTGTTCTGGAGACCACGTGGGCAACACCATGAATGGAATGATAGAAGTTCATGATGGAACTTTAAGGTGTCTCAGGCACCATTTTTCAATACAACAATGATAGGCCGCATTTTGCTGGTGCTACTGTGAGCAGTCTGTGGGTTTCCATACAGTATGTACCACCATGTCCTGCAGCATCTCCAGACTTGTCTCTCTTCAAGCACATCGGGGACTGCCTTGGTCAGGTATTGTAAAGGGAGCTTCCAGCAGTGGATCTTGATGATTTGCTGCCCAAGTGCATTCAGTGTGGAGGAACATTCATCAGACAACAATTAATAACCTCATTGATTGCAGCCTAGGTGTGTACGTCCAGGGATTTCTACATGCAGGGTCGGATTGGAGCACCGAGACACTGGACGATTCTCTGGTGGGCCCCGGGTCCTCAGACGGCCCCTGAGCAGGATGTAGAGGGGGCCCACTGATTTCAACTGAATGTGCATCCGAGGACTCACATTCAGTTGAAATGTATTGCTGTGCAGTAGTTAGCATGGCGGCCCATGTATCAGAGGCCGGTGGCTAATGTCAGTGTGCAGTTGCATGCGGCACATAACAGTGACCTCATAAGCCGGCGACGTCGCAAGTTTAAGACGTCAACGCCATGCATCGGTTCCACTGATGTCAGTCACCGACCTATCAGAGGTATAATTTTAACACAACTGCTCCAGATCTGAAGAAAGAGAACACCGTGCAGCGCCGGGAGTGCATGCAGGTAAGAGGAATCTTTTTTTTTTCTCTTTTTTTCTGTGGATGCAGCATGATGCGGGGACAGCACAAGGGACGTGGGGTGAGCACAAGGGTCATGGAGCCAGCAAAAGGGCCATGGGGGCCAGGACAAGGGCCATGGGGGCCAGAACAAGGGACATGGGAGCCAGGACAAGCGACATGGGAGCCAGGACAAGCAACAAGGGACATGGGAGCCGGGACAAGCGACATGGGAGCCAGGACAATCGACATGGGGGCCAGGACAAGGGACATGAAGCCAGCAGAAGGGATATGTGGCCAGGACAAGGGACATGGACCCAGAAAAAGGGACATAGGGCCAGTACAAGGGACATGGGGCCTGCACAAGGGACATGTGGCCAGGACAAGGGACATGGAACCAAGGACAAGTGACATGGGGAACAGGAAAAGGTATACAGGTGTCAGAACAAGGTATATAGGGGTCAGAACAAGGGCCCAGGACAATTGACATGAGCCAAGAACAAGGGACATGGGGCCAGCACAAGGGACATGGGGCCAGTACAAGGGACATAGGGCCAGTAAAAGGGACATATGGGCCAGAACTAGGGACATGGGGACCCAAGATGGGGGAACATGGGTCCCTATATGGTAGATATAGGGGCCAGGACAGGAAACATAGTGTCCCTGGATGGAGGACATTATTAAAGAGGCCAGGTTGAGGGACTTAATTACTGAATGGAGGCCAAAATGAGGAAAATACATTATTAATTTATGGTGGCGGGAACATAATTACTGTAGGGGCCAATTAGGGGACATTATTTATTACTGCTGTAATATAATTTCCTTTTTAGAATTCTGTTTTCCACAGGGGGAACAAAAAGGGGGGTCCTGTTAGTGTGCAGGGTGGCACTACGACACTCTTTTTCTTCATCTGGCATAGTGTAGAAGTCAGGGAATAAGTGGGGAATGTGTTCTGGAAGAGATCAGCTATTGATAACTGTGTCTTATTTGCTGCAGAGACAAGTCCAGACAGGAAGAAGTGATGATGTTCTGTGCCAGATGAAGAGCAAAGAAGAAGGAATTCACCTAGAGACGTCACTGGTAAGTCAGTGTGTTACCTTTACACTTACACTATACACCATATACTACACTGCTCAAAAAATAAAGGGAACACTCAAATAACACATCCTAGATCTGAATGAATGAAATATTCTCATTGAATACTTTGTTCTGTACGAAGTTGAATGTGCTGACAACAAAACCACACAAAAATCATCAATGGAAATCAAATTTATTAACCAATGGAGGCCTGGATTTGGAGTCACCCCCAAAATTAAAGTGGAAAAACACACTACAGGCTGATCCAACTTTGATGTAATGTCCTTAAAACAGGTCAAAATGAGGCTCAGTATTGTGTGTGGCCTCCACGTGCCTGTATGACCTCCCTACAACGCCTGGGCATGCTCCTGATGAGGTTGCAGATGGTCTCCTGTGGGATCTCCTCCCAGACCTGGACTAAAGCATCTGCCAACTCCTGGACAGTCTGTGGTGCAACAGTCTGTGCTGGTAGATGGAGTGAGACATGATGTCCCAGATGTGCTCAATCGGATTCAGGTCTGGGGAACGGGCGGGCCAGTCCATAGCTTCAATGCCTTCATCTTGCAGGAACTGCTGACACACTCCAGGCACATGAGGTTTGGCATTGTCCTGCATAAGGAAGAACCCAGGGACAACCACACCAGCATATGGTCTCACAAGGGGTCTGAGGATCTCATCTCGGTACCTAATGGCAGTCAGGCTACCTCTGGCGAGCACATGGAGGGCTGTGCGGCCCTCT